>NC_135575.1:108052500-109302500 GCF_965152235.1 Eretmochelys imbricata
TTTTAATTTGCTGTGGCTTCTACTGCGTGTGCTGAACTCATGAACTCTGGCATGCCATAAATATCCTGTTGCCTATTTACTAGCAATTCCCATTTATTTCTGGCATTCTGGTCTCATTCCTATTTGCTATGGTCTGCCCACCCAGAATTGCCTCAATCTCTGGCATATATTACAGCAAGAGCACCACAACTACATAAGAAAAAAAATGCACTTTCCTGTCTGCCTCTCAGTGTGATTTTTTTTAAGGCTGTTCTCTCTCCCTACTCATCATATTTCACATTGTAGTTCAATTTCAGTCATAAAGGTGTTTGGGGGGGGAAGGGCGGTTGTTTTAATAGCATTATGCATTACTTACGTAGACTAAGAGGTGTGCATGACATTTTAAAAGCAAATATTAAGAAAAGGTCCCTCCCCAAGGCACTCAACATATAAACTTTTGACTGAAAACACATTAAAAAGTACAATAGTCATACAGCAGGAAACAATAAACAATAGAACAGGGAATACCACACTTTTGAGGGGAATGGGGTTTCATGTGAAGAGAGAAAGATAAAAGCTGCTAGTACTCTACATTTGTTACATTTCATAGTATGAAAGGGATCAGTATTATTAGCGTTTGTTTCAATGGTGGCATTAGCTAGAGGGGGTGGAAAAATGAGACATAATTTCCTCCCCACCACATCCCCAAAAAGTTGTGCCTTTTTAAAATTGAAAATTAAATTTTCAGTTAAACAATTGTATTGAAATTACAAATTCTGAAAATTTTGACCAGCTGTATTGGTAGGCTTTGCAGAATACAGAACCTAAGTCAAAGTCCAATGAAGTCTATGGGAGTCTTTCCATTGACTTCCGTGGCTTTGGTTAAGGCTCTGTGGTAGCTGTAAAGACAGAATGTGGAAAGGAGAGATATTTTACACACAATAGCAGGGATGCTGTAAGGAGAAACACAGAAGAAAGCATGAAGGTGTGAGAGAGGGATACATTGGGATGGTAAGTCTAGGGCAGAGCAAAGCTTATGGGAGGGGAATCATAATGTGTGTACCACTAAGTGTCTGCTAAACTAGTCAAGGTGAGAGAGAACCACTCCTGTGTCTTTAGCAGTAAAGACTACAAGGAAAGGACTAGGACAGATATTGGAGATGTCATATAGGGAAAACTAACAACTTGCAAGAGCATGGATATGGGAGAGAGAATTCAAACATGTCACTGAGATTGTGAGCCTGAGTGGCACGGAAGGCAGTGGAGTTGTCAGAAAGTGTTAATTCTTTACTGTAGTTGTGCCTAAATAATTTAACCTTATTCTTGCTTTTCAGATACTTAATGTGTTGCAATTTTATGGCCTGTCATAGCTAATTGGGAATGTGATGATGCCCATACCCTGATTTGGAATGGAGTTTAACAATAATTCACTCAAATTTAACATTTTGATTAAATGATTCTTGATCCCAACCCAAAGTACTAATACTGGATAATAAGTGAAACTTTTAAACTATAGTATTATAAAACTATACATCAAAAATGTTTCAAATATAGATTTTATGCATATCTTTCCCTCCATTTCTATCACTTAATGTGAAATCACTTTAACTGCAACTAGCATTTTTATATAGTATTGCTTCCTGGCAGGATTTGTGCAATGAAGCTTTGAATGGCTGCATACTCGATGAGAGCTGAGGGTCAGCCAAGCTGCCTCTCATACTCCAGGGTTCTTGTTAATAGACAGAAGCAGACCTTGTGTTTTGTGTAGAGCATCACACTGGCAGAAGCTACAGATAGCCGGTTGTGTCACAGTATCATGGTAACTATCTGAATCTGTACTTGCCATCCAAAAGGAAAAGATAGTATTTGCTGTCCACTGATTCCAAAAGAATTGAATTTGTCACATCACTGCTAAAATGTATATATTTTGTCAAATCACTGCTAATATATATTCAACAGAACTGCTTCTGATCTGTATCAAGAAGACTGCCAGAACAATTTTCTAAGTGTTCTACTAGAGGCAGTTAGTCATGTATCCAATAAATAATGATACTATAAGAATCTCCACATGTGATTACTAAGTCCAGTATATGTTCCCCTTGTATCCATTTGCAAGCAGGAAAAAAGCCAGACAAAATACTTTTTCTTCATCCATTTCATACACTGTAGACACCTCAAAGTATGTAGAATGCATTGCCTGAAGAATGTATTGCATGCAACTCTTGAGTTCATCTTTTTCTTTTATCCACAGATTTGATAGTAACTCAAGATAAATCAAGTGAATAATGAAAATTTTTCATGACTTCAAAACATGTTCTGTACAGGCATTAATTTAGTTGGTTTTCCTTTCAA
Organism: Eretmochelys imbricata; assembly: GCF_965152235.1. Lineage (NCBI taxonomy): Eukaryota > Metazoa > Chordata > Testudines > Cheloniidae > Eretmochelys > Eretmochelys imbricata. The sequence goes on from NC_135575.1 coordinate 108,054,832, forward strand.
ATGATGCACACTATTCTACAGTTATGTCCAAACCACTGTAATAATTCTATTTTAAGATGCAATGTTTTGTACCATTGTTATAATGTCATATTCCAAGGTACATCTTTAGAAAACTAAACTCGAAAGATAGCACAGAGGAATGTCTAGGTACACACTTATTAGTGAAAATGAATGTCTAAAGGGCATAAGCATGACACAAGGGAATTCACCATAATATTTGCTCAGCTCTATTGACAAGAATATTGCAAAGAAAGCAAACAGAAAATATAAACTAATGGAAAAATGCTGCTGTCACAACAGATAGCAATCACCTGTAGCATTGCTTCTATTCTTATGATTGTTCAGTGTTCACCTTCCTTTAAGATTTCTTTACTCCTGCAAGTGAAAAGCAATTACCTTAGAGTGAATCTTGCATGAAACTATATATTTTATATACTATGCCACATACATTTATATCCTATTTGTCATGCTGAAGGACAGCAAGGTACTTTACAAAACTGCTGGCCAAATGCTGGTAGTATGATGCATGTAACTGCAAGCCAGAAAATCTATAAAGGGTAGGTGGATGTGAGGCAAGTGTCTATTCCAATCAAATCTCCTCAAACTCATAAAGGAGCAGCTGAAGAGACCCTGTAAAGCAGGAGCTGAGGTAACCTGGTGGGTGGGGTCCTAGCAGCCAGAGGAAATGGGCCTCAGATGTGTGCATTTATGACCCCCATTTTTGGCCATAATACCACACACTCATCCCTTTTGAGATTACATCCACTGCTAGCAAGAATAATGTTTATGTTTGACTACTTAGAAGTCCACATTAGCTCTGTTTTATACTTGAGCTTGTTTGGGGATGAAGGGTAGGATTTTTGCTTTGTCCCAGAATTTGGCTCCATACATATAAAGGAACTGCATCACTCACTAAAGGGCAACTACTTCTGGGGAAGAATGCAAGAATACTTAAACAAGTGAAAGCAACACTATGTAAGAGTTAAGTGGAGAAGAATGATACATGTAACTGAAACTGCTGGGGAAAGAGAAGGTGGCAGAATGAAGTTACCCACATGGAAATTTATCCAGCACTGTGGCATTAACAACCCTATAGTGAATATACAGCATGGACTTATTAACAATTGCTATGTTCAAAATTTTCTTTTTCCTCTTTAAGACCATGCCACCTTCTTACTAGCAAAGTAAGGGAAGCTGATTAAATATAGGTTAGGAAAGGTTGTCAAGATTGTTTCAGATTTTCTCCTCTAAGGATTGAATTGGAAGATGAAATTTATAAACCTGTTTTGGGGATTTGTGTAGGAGCAATTTAGCTAGTTTTTAATCAGTGAAGCCTCAACAGGTTGTTCTTTATACTGGCTAATGATAATTGCCTTTTAGTTTGTCATATAGCTTCCATTTTTTGAAGCTAGTGTAAAAATATTAACATATTATAACCATACTACAACTATAAAGATTAAACCTACTGTAATAATTCCAAACTTGTTTGTTATTTCCTACTGAATATAATTTTAGTTTTAAAATTGCTGTAGTGAACCATGATATATTTGCATTTCAAAACAATAATGATGACAGCAATGAAAAATACTTCACAATTCACATTTTTTGTAAGATCAGTTATGGCTTTAATCTTTATTGTAGTGTCACCTGCTAGTGTCAATATATTTAAACATCTGTCATTGTTTCCCTATAACCCCATGAAAATAGTGATTCATATACACTCACCTGTTAAAACAATCACTCTCAGGTGTAACCTGACATTCTACAAAACCTGAGTCAGGAAGACTTGGTTTTTTTCTTCCAAGCTGGCTATAATTTTAAATTAAAGAATAATAAATAATAAAGTAGTTTCAAATTCTATTTTAATTTCCTCACTTTAAAATAGCTTTTTTTTCTTTAAAAAAAAGATGAATCACATCACATCTGATGAAGTGAGCTGTAGCTCACGAAAGCTCATGCTCAAATAAATTGGTCTCTAAGGTGCCACAAGTACTCCTTTTCTTTTTGCGAATACAGACTAATACGGCTGTTACTCTGAAACCTTTTTTTTCTTTAACATTTAAAAGTTTTTGGAATTTTGTTAATAAACACATGGAGAACTGCTTAAAATAGATAATGATCCAATGTAAATCTGCCACATTGTCAGTAAAAAAAAGATGAGGGTCAAGCTCATCCTGTTGTAACTCCAATGAAGTTGCAACATAAGTGAAATCACACTAGCAACTAATTCAATCCATACATTCCCTAAAACCAAGGTACCTGAAACATTTACAGTTATCCCAGGTTTTCTTGTTATAAATTAGCAACATTAGTATAATTGTTTATAGTGCTAGCTAATATAAACAAGATATAAAATGTGTATGAATAAAATGGCCTGAAGCTGTATATGTAAATTATGTCATGAATTATAAAAATGTACTATTATTTCTGAACAGTGAGGAGAAACATTAATGTATCAAAACCTAGTTAATGAACAAGTTTGTCAGTATCGTGCTGTTGCATTGAAACCTGCAGATTTGTTACATAAAGAAAGGAAATGATGAGTCTTTCTATCCACAGTTTGTAACCATATCAAATTTAAGAGCAGCTGGGTGACACCTGTATACTGAATATGACTTTACTGTATTGTCCATATTTGTTGCCTCTTGTCAACGTGGGACTGTGCAGCCTCTAATGTCTGGATCAATGACATTGCTGATCAAAGTGCCAAATTAAAGTGTTTAGGAATAGACACAATGGTTTAAAGCACTAGTCTTTCAAAATACCGTCTTAGGCTGCTAAGTTGCTTTTTTTCCACACTGATATACATAGCACATGTGTGAATTAGGAGGGTTTTTTTGTTAATGGAATTGGGTAATCACTTGGTGCTACTATGAATTAATAACTACATGCTTACAGCTTTTAAGCAGCAGTTTCTTTTGAGGGTAAAATTCTCTTCTTTTTTTCTTAAAACTAACAAAAGCATTCTAGATATCTAGAAGTATTCAACCATTAGAAACAGTAACAGTGATGGGGTGTCGACCCCACAGAAGACCTGAGCAGGTTATAAAGAGCCAATTAACCTTATAGGCTACAGGGAGGAGCTCTGCAGTCACTCCCTAGATAGAAAGGGAGTTGACCAAGAACAAGGAGTTCTAGAGGGAGAGTAAGCCCTGGTATCCTGCCCTGCCCTACAGAATCTGACAAGCTGCAGAAAGGGGTTAAGCAACCACTGGGAGAAAAGGAAATTTGCTGTGGTATGGTAAGCCAGAAAAAAGGTAGGAAGGAGCCCAGAGAAATAGCAACAAGGTTTAAGATTGTGTACATCATGGTTACTGGACATAGGGTATCTGGGCTGAAACCCTGAGTAGTAGGCAGGCCCTGGTTCCTCTAACAGCTGCTGGGGAAGTGGCATTGACCTGGACTGGGACCAGAAGACTGCCTGACATGTCATACAGATAGCCAGTTCAGTGGAACTTTGACACCCCTGAAGGGGAAGATTATGAAGTGACCTGACCGGAGGGCTGTGTCACGAAGAGAGCATACTCTGAGTCCCAAAGAGGCAGAGAGTCTATGGTGTGAGCAACCTATGGAAAGGGGTACCAGACCAGGTGAGAGCTAATCCCCAGACCCAGCTACAAAGAGACATCCCAGTGGTGAGTTTACCTGTCACAATAACATATAGCAAAATTCTGTTTTGAAGAGACCCCACTTTGTGCAGGTGTATACAAGTCATGCCTCATTAAAGACAAAGGGACAGATTTTTAAAGGTATTGAAGCATCTAAATATGTAGATAGACACTTTGGAAAAACCCAGTAAGCACTTAATTCCCATTGAAATCAATATGTAAATATCTTTAAAAATATGACCCAAAGGTCCTTCAACTTTCCAGCTGTTGGCCAAATAATGGAAGTTTACGCTGCTTAGTAACAGTTTGCAAGAAGCAACCAATTTGATCTCCTTGGTCAAAGAGAGACACTCTTTACTCTCAAAATGCACCCGAATTGCAAAATTTGCCTCCATATATAAACTTCCCTTGGAGTCAAAAAGGTTTGGCTTTCTTTTTTTCAATTCTGATACAACTTACAAAAACATTTGGATCTGGAGGTTCAGAACCAGCATTCTAGTCTGGGCTCTCTACTTCCAAATAACCTGATAGACCTACTACCTACCTACAAATGTCCATCTTTTGTCTTGGGTAAGTTATTCATAAACCACCAAATGGACTTTAAAAATTGGAGATACAGCAATAAAGGGACCTAACTAATTAAATAGGGTTGACCAGAACAGCATGGAACATCAGAGAGGTTAAAGTGCCTATATTTTTCCTGTTTCTCTACTCTTATGACCAATGTTTATTGAGTCCCTTTTGTGAGATATTTTTCACAAGATTTCATGCTGTTTTAAAAGGAAACAATGGCTTGTGGTAAAGTCAACTCATGCTGAGAGACATTAACTGCAACATGTTATCAGCTGATAATAGTGCTATTAACTCATGTCACCCACTGTGTATATTTGTGAATTAGGATGTTTCCTTCTTAATGGAACTGAGCCATTTTCTTTGAAAATGGCAAGCAGTGAGCACTTTGGCACCATTAAATGAAGGGGAAGAATAAAATCTTGCTTGAGTCTGTACAATGCCTCTCTTGAAACTCCCAGAGGTACGGCATCTCTCTTTAATCCATTACCATGCTCTGAGTTGCCACCAAGGATATCCAAAGCATTAGAAGTACCATTGCAACTGATCAAGGACATAATTTTTTTCATGTTGGAACATGATTTTTGGATTATAAATCCTGAACACCCCCAAATAACATTGAATTGAAGGTAATGACTTTTAGATTTTTCTAATCACAAGATCACGTGTAAATACAATATCGCTTTCTTTTCTGGTTAGGTAGGAGTTACAAGTCTTTGAAACTAGAAGAAAGTCCTGTTTATTATTATGCTTTACAGGAAAGGATTTTATTCATCTCATACTCTCCTGTAATCTGAGCACAATCAATGGTCCTATCCAATCACCCATTTCTTACACATGGCCAAACAAACAAACAAAAAGTACTGCACTTAAAAACAGTAATTCAAAGACATGCTGCTGACATTTTCACACTACATTTGCCCTATTCTGAAAGTGAGCCTTTGGTATGGATAAAGATGTAATCCTTCACCAGTTGCATCTAAGCAATTGACAGTAAATTACATAATTAAAAATGAATGTTGTTTATGCCTATGCATGAAATATACTTTCTGCCTGATTTGTAAATATGCAGAAAACCTTTTCAATATTTTTCATCTATGACCGTTAGATGAAATTTCAATTACAGGTAGGTTGAACTGCTTTTGAGAACTTGATGCTAATGCTCTGGGAGCAAAGGCAAGGGTAGGAGGAGGAGAAAATCAACACATAAAATAATCCAGAAAAAATCTCAGGTTTTTCTGCATCTTGTGAGATAATGAAGAGTAGCTTTCCACCCACTGGTAGCTTCATGAATTTTGCTTAAAGGTAAATGCTGTTTTCAACAGCAAAGACTGGTTTTCATATACTGAATTGGAAATCTGTGCATCATAGTGGAAGTGATAAAGCTGGGCTGACCTTGAGGTTGATAATGAACCTCCTGCTATTTATTTTGTTACATAGAAAGAGTGAAGATGCACATGTACAACCCTTCAATAAACAATATTATATAATTATCTCTTGCATATAGTAAAACTATTTTATACATAAGACAGCATAAAAATATACACATTTGGCCATTGTTGAAATGTAAAATGTAAGGTCTAAATTATGCCTTTTGCAATTATGCATATAAAGGAATGTTGCATTTAGCGTGCTACACAGACTCAGGAGATGTAGGTTGACTTTTCAGTTCTGTCACTAACTTCCCATGTAACCTTGGGCTAGCCACTTAATGTCTCTGTGCCTCAGCTCCTCATCTATAAACAGGAGATACTATTTTTTCTTTGTCTGCCTTGTTTATTTAGATTATAAACTTTTTAGGATAGGACTGCTTCTTACTATATGTTTGCGTAGTGCCGAACATAATGGGTCCGCAATTTTAGTTGGGGCTTCTAGGCTCTACTGCATTATAAATATGTTACAAGAGAGAACCATTTTGGGGAGAAGGAGGCAGTTCACTACATGAACGCTGTTGTCTGAAGGCATTATGACTATTATTGGGTAAAATCTTTCCTAGATACTTGGGAAGGAGCTATGATCACCAGCCTTGCTATACTTTAGGTAGTGCTTCTTAGTCAGAGTTGGTGGGTGAGCTGGCTTGGGCCAGGACTCTCTTTGCTCTGCCAACACACTCCCTTGTGAGCCTTAGTGCCTGCAGCTAAATTATGGCTGCGCATGGTCTGTGTTCATTTCCCCTGAAAACTTTCTTCCCACCTATACAAGCCCAGCCATCAACTGACCCTAAATATGAAATGTCTCTTGGGAGAAGTTAGGGTTAAGGTTAGGGTTCTCTTGGGAGAAGTTAAGAAATGGGACAAGGGTATTTCTGGGGGGAAATGGAACTAACAAGTTCTGTACTTTGGAGATATTGCTGAATGGATGGTTAGCCACAATTGTCTGTGTTTGGATGTCTATTTTACTTACATTATACACTCTTCAGGACACTGTCTTTAACTCTCTGCTGTAAAATGTGTAGTGCAAAGGGGTTTTAATCCTTAATTGGGGAATTTAGGTGCTACCATGCAAGAAATAATTAATGTAAACGAGACCTGAATGTGACCCACTGTCTTGTTATGTATATTTTTACACATTGTTCATGCATCCAAAGGTCGTGGTGGCATCTCCATCACTGGAATTTTAAATCAAGTTTAGATGTTTTTTCTAAAAGCTCTGCTCTACAAATTATTTTGGGAAATTTCTATGGCCCGTTTTATACAGGAGGTCAAACTTCCACCCTTGGAATCTATAAATATATGAATCTGTATAATATTTCAGTGAGGGCCCAACAGCCCTAGAACTCACTTCTGGTTTATGTTTCATGTTCCTAAAGCTTATTCATCTGGGTTTCAGCTGTTCACCGTCAAGAGTAAGGAAGGGATTTTCCCCCCAGGGTGTTCTGGAAGGGTTTTTTATTCTCATCCTCTGAAGCATCAGGGATGGCCACAGCTGGGGATGGGACATTGAGCGGGGTGGGAAAGGGCTCTGAGGTGGCACTGAGAAGTCTCTCTCTCTCATTTGCTTATCTCGCTGGTACTTGCTCACATGATCAGGGTCTAATTGATTGCCATCTGTGGGGCTGGGAAGGAATTTTCCCTCAGGTCAGATTGGCAGTGACCTTTGGGTGAGGAGGGAAACTTACTTTTCTCTGCAGAGTGTGGTTGCGGGTGACTTGCTCAGATTATTTGGGTGTATCTCACTTAATCATTCCCCTTACATTGTGGGAGCCTCAGGCACTGGTGCAACTTGGTCTCTTTTATTCTCTGCCTGTGGCACATAATAATCTAGTTTCCTGTGAGTTGTAATATTCTGGTCTGATTTTGCTTGCTGGATTTAGTTGGCGGGTCCTGGGTTGGTGACTGGTGATATACAAGAAATCTTCTATTTAGTGATCCCTTATGACCTTTAACTCTTGAAATTCCAACTCCTTAACTCTTTGCAAAGTCTAGTGCTAATGTCCCATGAGGATTTAAAAAAAGCCACAGAAGCTAAGATCTACAACTTTCTGCAGTAACCTTTGTCATAAATATAAAGGGAAGGATAACAACCTTCATGTATACAGTACTATAAAATTCCTTCTGGCCAGAGGCACAATATCCTTTTACCTGTAAAGGGTTAAGAAGATCAGGTAACCTGGCTGGCACCCGACCAAAAGGACCAATAAGGGGACAAGATGCTTTCAAATCTGGGTGGGGAGAAGGGGGAAAGCTTTTGTCTGTCTGTCTGTTCTGTGTGCTTGCCGGAGAGAGATCAAGAAAGCAAGCAATCCAACTCCATTAGAATTAGTAAGTGCTAGCAAGAAAATGCATTAGTTTACTTTTGTTTTGGCTTGTGATTTTCTCTGTGCTGAGAGGAAGGTGTATTCCTGGTTTTCTTTTTGTAACTTTAAAGTTTTTGCCCAGAGGGAGATCCTCTGTGCTTTAAATCTGAGTGCCCTGTGAGATTAGCTTTCCTTCTAATTTTACAGAGGTGCTTCTTTTACCTTTTTTCTTTCTAATAAAGTTCTGTTTCTTTTAAGAGCCTGACTGATTTCTCTATTGTCCTAAGATCCAGGGGTTTGGGTCTGTGATCACTTTGTAACCAATTTGTTACGATATTATTCTCAAGCCTCCCCAGGAAAGTGGGTGTAAGGGCTTGGGGGGATATTTTGGGGGAATAGGAACTCCAAGTGGTCCTTTCCCTGATTCTTTGTTAAATCCCTTGGTGGTGGCAGCGTACCCTCTAAGGGCAAAGAGTTTGTGCCTTGGGGAAGTTTTACTCTAAGCTGGTAGAAATAAACTTAGGGGGTCTTTCATGTGGGTCCCCACATCTGTACCCTAGAGTTCAGAGTGGAGAGGGAACCCTGACACCTCTGAAGATTCACAAAAGAAAGGCAAGATGTTGCTAATGTTTCACCTGCTGTTGCTGCTGCAGACAGTACATCTGAGGAAATACCTCACTACAAAACACCTTCTGAGGAAAAATGTTATAGGATGAGATAAATGTTTAAAAATGGTATAATATGAGAGCCGAATCTGGATTAAAGAGAAAAGTGACCCTCTTCAGCAAAAACAAATAGTCTTTCCTCGCAAAATAAAAGACTAAGCGGTCTTTTCCACAAAAATAAGAAGCCCAGAAAAATTTGAAGTTAGGTATTGCATTTGGAGCAGTTGAAATGGAGATTTCTACATATCTAGCACATTGTGGGGCAGTGCTAACTGTGAGGGGAAAGGTGGGTATGTATGTAATGAAAGGATTTTCAGGAAAAAAAGTATTATTTCAGTAACTATTTCAGAGTGACATCATGCCATAGATTATAAAACCCTCCAAAACAGAGATTGCCTCTTATTTATGTCATAAACCCCCTGCACAATGAGGCCCAAATACCAGCTGAGGATTTTGGGAGCTCCCATGATATTAGAATTTGCTAATAATGAGTCATTGCATGGTGCTATGGTTTAGAATTTCATGCAATGAAAAAGACATGACATTGTGACACTGATTTTTTTCTTGCAGGGAAAAATTGTAAATGTGGTAACTGCAGTAATTGTAAATTTTATGACTTATGAACATTGAATGCCACCCAAAAGAATATCCTCTCTAGTTTCAAAGGCGGGCAAAGTGGGTCAGAGTTATGGGTGGAATGAGAAAAAATGACACTCAAGATCTGTGTGTTGTAGAATATTATGTGTGAAATTTTAATGCATTTGAAGTCAATGGGAATTCTGCCATTGACTTCAATGCGACCAGAATTCCACCCAGAATGTTAGTTCACTATTTTTTTTTTCTTTTTGTCCGCACTGTATGTGGTGAACTCACTATGACATTCCAGGGTGCAATTAATTTATATCATTTATAATTTTAACTTACATCTAGAGATGAACTGACTTTACTTTTTGATTTGATGAAGGACGAGATGTGCTCTTACTGAATGTTTGTTCTATGTTATGCACTACCAGAACAATGGCTCCTTGGAGGGAAAAAAGTTTTTACTTTTTGCATTATAATTACAGATGATGTAATGTATTGAAATGACAAACAGTGACATACTTTAAATTTTAAACTGATAGAACTTATTTCTAGATGAAAGTGCAGCAATTACAGCATTTCATAGAGAAATTCCTGAAGGAGAAATAAACATATCAAAGTGTTATTTACTGTGAGAATTACTGATTTGTGAGTATAGGCAGTTGTCTGGCACGTGAGTTATTCTGATTCATATCAAATATTATTCTACAACCAAAAAAATCTGCTGGGTTAAAAACAATTGTTAATCCCTTGTTTATTGTTTCTTCTTTACATATCAATTTACAAGACAGCCAATGCTTTAGCAATTAAGCACAGGTTACTCTATAGATACCAGATTTCAGCTTGTGGTGGGGGTGAATGCAGGTTGTCTATTCTGGAACTTGTGGTCTGGCACTGAGACAAAACCAGACATGGTTTTGGCCAGTATTGGACAGGGAATACTATTTTGAAGAGTGCACCCTGCTGGTGTGGCGGCAAGGCGCTCTTCAAAATGGTGTTCCCTGTGTGATGTGAGCTTTCATGCATTTTACATGCAAGGTCATGCCATCAAGGGGAGGAGCTCATGCAGACATACGAAAATGTCCGGAAATCTTTGGAAATACCAAAATGTCCGGTATTCTGGGAGTGCATGAATGGCCACTCTCACATTTAATGGACCGATGAGTAACTGATTCAAATATGCAAACCATTAGGTTCATATCCAGAGTATTTCTGGTAATTAATTCTAGAATTTCCTTTCAGCAATGATGGTGGGGGATGTTGAGCAAACAGCCGATCAGCACATGGGAGATAATGTGTCCAGAGTCAAAACTTAGAAAAGACTCTGACATCAACAGTGTCCTCTAGTCCAGTGGTTCTCAAAGCCAGTCCGCCGCTTGGTCAGGGAAAGCCCCTGGTGGGCCATACCGGTTTGTTTACCTACCACGTCCGCAGGTTCGGCCGATTGCAGCTCCCACTGGCCGCGGTTCACCGCTCCAGGCCAGTGGGGGCTGTGGGAAGGGCAGCTAGCACGTCCCTTGGCCCACACTGCTTCCCGCAGCCCCCTTTGGCCTGGAGCGGCGAACCGTGGCCAGTGAGAGCTGCGATCAGCCAAATCTGCAGACGCGGCAGGTAAACAAACCAGTCTGGCCCGCCAGGGGCTTTCCCTGAACAAGCAGAGGACCGGCTTTAAGAACCACTGCTCTAGTCCCTTCTGCAGCATCTGTTGTGGCTGGTTCACTTTCTGGCTAGTGCAGGCTTCAGTTTCTTTGCCCCCCAGTGGGATGGATACACCCTGGAATTTTTTTCTTCCCAAGCCCACATGATTTGGGGAATGGAGGTACCACAAGTATCTGAGGGCAGTGGATGCTTCCATTCTGGCTTCTGTAGTTTAAAAAAAACCCAGAACATAGACATTGATTCTGTAATTCAAAAATGACAGTTTATTTACATGCTAGTAAAGCTCAAGTACTCAGTTTTTTGTGGGAAGAGAAAATGGTCAAAATTAAATTTGTTTTCAAATTCAAACTGATAGTATGGTCATTTGTTTAACTTTTTGCTCAGCTGTAATATTCCTTATGGTGGACTTCTGACCTCTACCAAGCTTTAATATGACTTTTTTGTGTTGTAAAACTTTCTAACCCTGTTTGGCTCACCACTGCGAAAGAATGTGAATTCATGGCCTATAGTTTTTGTAATAGTTAGCTGCTGCCAACCTACTGTTAGCAATTCTTATTCCCACTAGGATGTTACTGATGAAAAACTCTTGGTAAGTGACTTAAGTATCTGTGCTTAAAAAAAAAAAAAAGTCCAGAAAGCTTAGCAATTGAAGACTCCAATGTTGAGAGTTACTGGGCACCCATTCCTTTCACACTGCAGCTTATAATTGAACTCATATAAGACATAACTGAACACAAATGGGAATATCTCTTTTTTACAGCTGAACTCTCTAGCTTCCAAGCTTAGAAGGAATCAGTCGTCTGCCATCTGCCTGCTGGGAAATAACCTGAAAGGCATGGTTGTTCAAATGGTTGGCTTTCTAGGACGCTTCTTAATAGCATGACCTAACCTAGTATATCCAGAACCTATGGTGTGAATACAATCAGCTTAACTAATGCATGTTGTGATTATTCCTAAGTGACACTTCTTTTTAACTTTTTAATCTTGTGGGTTTTGTATGGCCAGACACATCTTTAAAGGCTGGTTCTTGCAAGTTCTCCAAACCTAGTATCACTTTTAAAGAGGTTCAGAGTTCAGAGTGGATAGCTCTTGACAGCTTGTTCTCTATATTAGCTCTTGCCTTTTGTCCTGAAAGATTAATAGAGTTATGTTCACGTGCATTTACAGAATGAAACAGATTATTCTTTTAAGAATATGTCTACCTAATGTTGGCACTAATGGAAATCCCACTTTTTTCTAAAGTACAGTAGCAATTTATGAACCATTAATATGGCCCTTCTGCTTCACTAATAGTGCCAGCCTTGAAAACTCTTTTGTCTGCTCCTCCCTCAAACTTTTCCATGTCTTCTTCCACAATTCTCCCTGTATATGGAATATGCCCTCTGGACTGACTCATAGAGTCACTATACTCTCTTCATTCAAATCTTTCCTTTGTGTCTTCTGGGCCTTGCTGGTCTCCATTCCCTGGTAGCATGGCTCTATAAAAACAATGGTGGGATTGTAGACAGGGATTCTAAAGCCAGCAACTGTCCTGGAGTCTTCTTTAAATGGATAGTCTCACTCCAGATGGGCTGTATAATCTTTCTCCCCATGGTTTGTGGGGCCAATACATTCTCTCCAGCCCCTTCCAGGAGAAGATGGATCCCTACCACAGATAGAATTGAGTCCTCTTTCCATGGGAGAGAGGATTGATCTCTGTGTGTGTCAGGAGTGCATTTATTTGCCTAGAGACAAGATAAGGTGGGTGAGGTAATATATTTTATTTGACCAACTTCTGTTGCTGAGAGAGACATAAGAATAGCCATATTGGGTCAGATCAAAGGTTCATCTAGCTCAGTATCCTGTCTTCCAACAGTGGCCAATGCCAGGTGCCCCAGAGGGACTGAATAGAACAGGTAATCATCAAGTTATCCATCCCCTGTCACCCATTGCCATCGTCTAGCAAACAGAGGCCAGGGACACCATCCCTGCCCATACTGGCTAATAGCCATTGATAGACCTAACCTCCATGAATTTATCTAGTTCTTTTTTGAACCCTGTTGTAGTCTTGGCCTTCGCAACGTCCTCTGGCAAGGAGTTCCACAGGTTGACTGTGCATTCTGTGAAAAAATACTTCCTTTTGTTTCTTTTAAACCTGCTGCCTATTAATTTCATTTGGTGACCTCTAGTTCTTGTGTTATGAGAAGGAGTAAATAACATTTCCTTATTTACTTTCTCCAAACCAGTCATGATTTTATAGATGTCTACCATATCCCAACTTAGTAGTTTATTTTCCAAGCTGAAAAGTCCCAGTCTTATTAATCTCTCCTCATATGGCAGATGTGCCATACCCCTAATCATTTTTTACCCTTTTCTGAACCTTTTCTAATTCTAATATCTTTTTTTTTTTTTTGGAGATAGGGTGACCACATCTGCACTCAGTATTCAAGATGTGGGCATACCATGGATTTATATAGAGGCAATATGATATTTTCTGTCTTATTATCTATCCCTTTCTTAATGATTCCCAGCATTCTGTTTGCTTTTTTTGACTGCTTGTTGTACATTAAGTGGGTGTTTTCAGAGGACTGTCCACAATAACTCCAAGATCTCTTTCTTGAGTGGTAACAGCTAATTTAGACCCCATCATTTTATATGTATAGTTGGGATTATGTTTTCCTATGTGCATTACTTTGCATTTATCAATATTTAATTTCATCTGCTATTTTGTTTGACTTAAGTCTCTTGAGTCTTGTATCGTGCAAATTTTGCCACCTCAACACTCTTTTCTTGAAATCATTTATTAATATGTTGAATAGGACTTGTCCCATTACAGACCCCTGGGGGACACCACTATTTACCTTTCTCCATTCTGAAAACTCACCGTTTATTCCAAGCCTTTGTTTCCTATCTTTTAGCCAGTTCCAAATCCATGAGAGGACCTTCCCTCTTATCCCATGACTGCTTACTTTCCTTAATCACCGTTGGTGAGGGACCTTGTCGAAGGCTTTCTGAAAATCTAAATACACTATATCAGGGGTCGGTAACCTTCAGCACGTGGCCCATCAGGGTAATCCACTGGCGGGCTGTGAGACATTTTGTTTACCTTGACCGTCTGCAGGCACAGCCCCCCTGCAGCTCTCAATGGTTGCGGTTCACCTTTCCCGGCCAATGAGAGCTGCGGGAAGTGGCGTGGGCTGCAGGGACGTGCTGGCCTCTGCTTCCTATACAAAATTTGGGGTAATAAATTGGCATCCCTGGCTGGGCACTGTGCTCAAAGTGCTAAGAGCCCCATGCTGGGCTCGAAGGTGCTATTAAAACCCTAAGGCTTGAAGGCATTATTTTAAGGCCTAAAGAGAGGTTCTAGCACTCCTTATTGGAAAAATGGATAAGAGACAACAAGCAATATCTTTTTTCCTTTTCTTTTTCATCATCTTTCTTTCTTTTAACTTGTTTTAATTTTCTTTACTCTTTCTTTCTACTGATTTCTTCTATGAGTTCAAGGAAAGGTAAGTTACATCAAAAGTAAGAACATAAAAGGTAGGTAATTAAGTTAAATAAAATCTGTCATTCATAAGATCTCAAAAGTAATTGTTGTACAGTATATAATCCTGAAACCATGGTGAAACTAAGTGCTTTTCTGTTCTGAGAGACAGGAAGGTAGACTTTGTTTGTGCTTTCCTATTCTGAGGGATAGAATGGTAGAATCTGTTTGTTGCCGGCACACAGTGCCAGAGGCAAGCAACAGTAGGGGTTCGTTGCCCGGTGTGAGTCACCCAATAATCACAATGGGGTGGAGAAGCAGAGAGTTTATTTGCAGCTGCAAACAGGCCCAGGGAGACACAGCTGTCTCAAATCCTGCAGCCCTGACTGCAGATTACATCATACAATTTATACCTTTTTTCCCAACTTAGCTTCAGAAGCATATACAACCAATTACTTATTGCCCTGTACAATAATACAGCCAAAGCGGCCAATTAGATGTTTCCTCATTTGCATTATGTAAGCCCTGCCTTATTTGGTTGTATCCGTTCCTGTGTTGCAGAAAGCTAGTGCAAACCATTCCTTTCTTATCTATACGCTTACCCTGGCCAGAGCTGTCTGAAGGCTGTCTCTGAGAGCAGGCTATCTGCTCTAAACTGTTTTTGCAGCTTTCTGTCTCTGTTTTTATACTAGCTTCCTCATAGTCTGGCAGGATTACAGAAAGTTCACAGAATGGAGAGGCTTTGGTTTGTCTGGGCATAGTGCTGGGGGGGGGAGAGGGGGGCTTCCTCGGCACTCATGGCCTTCCACCCTCCTGAGTTACCTAGTATGATGCCCAGTGTCACCAACATGTCAGTGCTTTCCTATTCTGAGGGATAGAAAAGTAAAGTTTTCCTGTTCTGAGGGATAGGAAGGTAAAGTTTCTTGCTTTCAGGAATTGGGAAGAAGGAATGTTTGTTTTATTTTTGTTTTACTTTCCTGTTCTGAGGGATTGGGAAGTAAAAGCAAATATAGATCACAGTAAACGCTATCTATTGGGTTTGGATATTTGTAATGGCCTTACTGATGTATCAGTACTTTTATTACAAGGCATTTCTAGACAGTGAAAAAGGGTAACAGCTAAGATCAATAATATCAAAATGACCATGAAAGGGAAGCTGAGGCATGATGATAATTCAGAAATGATGTTCGAAAACAGCTTGGAGAATTTTGTAAAAAAAGGGTTTTTGGAAAAAATATGTATTTATTGGACCTGATGCCTATCAACAATTATGCAAGCAATGGAAACAATAGATTCAACCAAAGAAGAAAGGCTTGCTCTCAAGGGAACAAGCAAAAAGGAAAAGAAACGCATTGCCTTGCAAGGACTCTTGCTTACTGCTACAACTCTAGATATAGAAATGAATAAAGCATTGAAGGAACTAAGAGAACTAAGAAAAGAGAAAGCTAATCTAACAGCAGAAGTTGACACACTGAGAGCCACTATTCTGACTCAGTCACTTCAGATGGTTGAGCCACAAAAGGAACTAAGTAAAATAAAAGAGGAGCGGGAGACGCTAATAGTAGAATTTGGAGAATGGAAACAGAAGGCAATCAATAGACAAGCTGCAATGAAATTGATTGTCTCAGATGCAAAAAAGAAGAGAAAATTAAATCATGAAGCATGTAAAAGGAAAATTCACACATTAGAGGAAGAATTGAAAACCAAAAAGGGAGCCATAGCAGCTATAAAATCCCTATGTGATGAAGAGGAGGAATCAGATGCAGAAGACATAGGTCCTCCTTATTATAATGAGTATCCCAAGGAATCTATTCTAGAATTTTATAGTGTACCAAGAGAAGAGCCAAAAGAATATCAAAGGCCACCTGCTTTGATTACCTCCAATTATTACCTCCATAGTAACCAAAACTACCGCACAAGGACACGGAGGAGGTACAGAAGAAAGGGTAGAGGAAAGACCTTATGCCCCTAAACAAATTAGAGCTCTTGGAAAATCCCTGGGTCCTCTGAACATAAACACAGTGATCAAATGATTAGCTAAGACAACAGGGATACCTGGATTAACAGGAAGTGATCTCTTTGCATTAATAAAAGACTTGATGAATTTGCTGGACTTTCTTATGACATCCAGGGAGGAGGAGAAGGTGATACTGATTTAGTAGGAAGAGGAATTTTGAAGTTTTGAAGTTTTTTAAGTAAAACTGTTCTCTAATAATGGTCCCAAAGGACAAGGAAATCAGCAGAGCCAACAAAACAAAGAAGGGTTAAACCAAGAAGAGGCTAGGAACAAAACATTTTCCTTATGAAAGGAAAGGTGATCCATGACGAAATTGGCTATGGAGAAAATTGCTGCAGTATGAACCTTACAAACAAATCGATAGGTTACCTACAGAACAACTACTTTGAAGATTGGCGGACCACAAGAATAATGTATCTATGGCTCCATCACAGCATAGAAATCAGGACTAGGGAGGCCGAGCATCCTCTATCTCCCTAATATTGGCAAAAGAAGATCAGGTTAATTTAGTCGCACATATACAAACAGATGACTGTGGGAGACCCACTGTGTATGTGGAATTTAATAGGGGAGTGTTGGAACAAAACATGTTGATAGACACAGGTGCCACATGTTCTTTAGTTAGTACAAAGAATAAGGATTTATTTGGACCTCTTGTGACAGTCAGAAAGTTGCAGGGATTTAATGAAGCAAGAAGTAGAGTACCATTTAGTGCTCCAATTCATTTTCAATTAGGGAGAAAACAAGGTGAAGAACAGTTTGGCCTGATGAATTTAGATGATCATGGAATAATTGGTATTGATGTATTCGGTAAACTTGAGGTGACAGTGGATTTGGAAAGTAAGGTATTATGGGAAATATCTTCTAATAGGATCAGAACAGAAGATCAACCAATTGTTATTGAGGCAGGATATAGGTTAGCTGCTATCAAGGCTGCTGAAGAAATAAAATGCCCTGATTGGTCGACAGAGGCTCTGGAAATAGCACAAAAGTATAAGGAAATCTGGACAACCAATAAGGCTGAATGTGGAAAAATAGAAGCAGAAGTCTTGATCACTGGACCTGATCCCCTACCTCAAAGACAGTACAAGTACCCTAAGAAAGCAGAACCTAGTTTAATGAAAACTATTCAAGGGCTTTTGGATCAAGGAGTAATTGCAGAGCAAAAAAGCACAAATAATGCTGCTATTTGGCCAGTTTTAAAGGCAGATGGTAAAACTTGGAGATTAATCATTGATCTTAGGCCATTGAATAAGGTAACTCCAATGACTGCTCCAGTGGTTGCAATGTATCCTGAGGTGATTACTTCCATTATGGGAGGAGCACAATGGTTCACTATCCTGGATTTAGCCAATGCATTCATTGCAATCCCTTTGCACCCAGACTCTTGGTACAACTTTGTCTTTACTTTCCAGGGAAGACCGTTCTGTTTCACCAGAACCCCACAAGGTTTCCACAACAGTCCTGCTATCTGCCACATGCACATGAACAACATGTGGGATAACATGCCTAATAAGGATAGCATCATATCATACGTAGATGATATCTTTATAAGCACAAAAACCAAGGAAGAACATTTAGAAATATTTGATCAAGTTACAGAAAATAAAAGAAAAGGGGTTTAAGGTAAGCCCAGAAAAGACTCAAAAGTGCCAACAGCAAGTGAACTACCTAGGAGTAACGTTGGGACAAGAAGGATGATCACCAGATAAACAAAGGATAGAATTGTTGCAAAAATTACCAGCCCCTACAGATGTATCTATTCTAAGGCCATTTTGGGGTATGACTGATTTTTTCCAGAGAATTTATAGAGAATTATGCAGAGAAAGCTAGTATCCTGTGTAAGTAATTTAAAAAGGGTAATAACTGGGAATGGGGAGTAGAACAGCAGGAAGCTTTTATGCAACTTAAGAAAATGTTAGTACAAGCCCCAGCTTAAGCAT
Organism: Eretmochelys imbricata; assembly: GCF_965152235.1. NCBI lineage: Eukaryota > Metazoa > Chordata > Testudines > Cheloniidae > Eretmochelys > Eretmochelys imbricata. Next base: position 108,073,075 of record NC_135575.1, read on the forward strand.
ACCCAAAAGTATAACAACCTTTTATGCTTCAGTTGGCTACTACTAGTAATGAATGAGTGCTATATTGAGTCAAGACCATGGTACAGATCTTCGACCAGTGTCATATGCCTCTAAGGTTCTGAATGAAGTAGAACAAGGATTTACTCCTTGTGAAAAAGAGGTATTAGCCTTGGTTTGGGCCCTATAAGATTGGGAGTATTTAGTAGGACTATCCCCAGTGCTTGTTAAAACATCCCATTCTCCTGCAAAATATGTGTTATCAGGAAAAAAATGATGGGCATGTATCTAATCCTAGATTAGCAAAATGGACATTAGCCTTACTGAATAAAAATGTAACAATGGGAAAAAAGTTCCAAGTCTATCACCAGTTCCTTGTGGCCTCATAATTGAACGGGAACAACATGACTGTCCCTTACCAGAGATTCCTCCTGAAGGACCTATATTATTCCAGGGTGGAGTAATTCTAAGTGAGATCATGGATAGAGTAGATGTAATTTGGTTTGTGGATGGGTCGAGCTTTAACAAGAAAGGTAAGGTGTACATGAGATATGCAGCTGTAAGGATATCCAATGAAAAGGTCTTCAAGGGACAGCGTTTACCTCATTTGGCACACGCTGCTGAAATTGTAGTTGTACCAGTAGCATTGGAAAATATGCCAACAGACAAAACTAACTATTTTCACAGATTCTGAATGGGTCTTATGGGCTATCATAGATTGGATGCCTCCATTGCAAAAGAGAGGCATGAAATCAGCAGATAGTAAACACATTGCTCATGCTGAAAAGTTGATATACTTGTGGGAATTGGCACAACAAAGGACACAACCAGTATTAATGGGAAAAACAAAAGCCCGTAAGAAAAATGTTGAAGGAGCTCAGTGGAATAAAAAGGCAGATGAACAAGCTAAAGAAGCCAAGGAAGAGATAGATAGTATGGCAGCCACAAATCCAATTGATCCCACTAGCTAAGATAGAAGGAGAAAGAATAGAACAGACTAATTTAGTAGCCTTACAAAGAAAAGACCCTGAGGTACAAAAACTGGTGTCAAAAGAAAGACACCAAGGATGGAAAATCTGGCAACATAAAACAGGATTAGTATTAGCAACCAAAACAGATGAAGATATGTCTGTATGGATAGTTCCAAAAGAAATTAGAACAGAAATTATCTCACTGGTACATGATAATGGACATATGGGAATAAATAAAATGCTTGATAGACTTCAAATGGTAGGTTACTGGCCAAATATGCAGGCAGATGTAGAACATTATGTAAATAATTGTTTACCCTGTGCAGCAAATAATGCAGATACTAAAATAACAAAAGGATCATTTGGACATCAGAGAAGAGAGGGTCCATGGGCTAGGTTGCAAATTGATTTTATTAGTCCATTGGCAAAAACTGCAAAAGGAAATCAGTATTGTTTGGTAATAGTGGATCCTTTTACTAAATGGGTGGAAGGCAATCCTCACAAGAAATAATACAGCATTAACAACAGCTACAGTTCTGGTGGATTAAGTTTTTTTACGAGATGTGGTATCCCTAAAGAAATAGATTCAGATCAGGAACCTCACTTTATTGGCAAAATTACAAAAAGATTGTGTCGGGCTTTTAATATTAAACAAAGGTTGCATATAGCCGGACATCCTCAGAGCTCAGGACAGGTAGAAAGGGCCAACAGAACGATAAAAACTGCTCTAAGTAGTAAATCAATAGAGTAAAGATTTGGATCAGAAACTACCACTATATTGATGGCCATTAGGGGAACCATAGCATCACATGGTGTAACTCCATTTAAATCTATGACAGGAAGAGATATGAGGTTGCCTGAACAATGATGGGTAATTGGTACATCCCCAGATGGATTACAACCTAGGGTGTTAATAGACCGACGGATGCAGAAGTTACTAGAATCTATTGCTGAAATGCATAAACAAGTAGTTATAGCACTTAAAGCAAAGGTTCAGCAAATGGATAGGAAAATGGGACCAATCTTGCACCTTCAGGAATGGCAGATCAATTATATGGTTATGTATACACACATAAAAGAAAAAGGCCATGTCCTAAGCTCTGTTTGGGAAGGACCAGTTAGAATAGTCAATAAAGCAAGCCCTACAATGTGTCATTGGATATTTGATAAGGAAAAAGAAAGGTGTCAAAATGGTTTCACTCATCACAGTTGAAAAAGTGCAAGGGAGAACAAAATTAATTAATATTTCTATTATTATAGGATCAAAAAAAGATAAGATAGAAAAAATGCAGAAAGGAGTATTGAACGAGATGTGGGATGAAGAAGATTGGTACCCATCTGCAGCTTCCTCTACCTGGACAGAACAAGAATTAGATGAGTTCCTGGAAAATTTGCCTGTTCTTGAACCAGCTAGTCAGAGTTCAAAGCTGAACCAATCATCCCAAATGGAAGCTATAATTTACCAAACAGAAGGACAACCCTTGAAAGTTGTAACTTCATTAGGAAAGGACCAATGTAGGAGACCAATAGTCCTGATGAAATTAGAGGGAGGAAAAATACAGCAGATAAGTTATCTAGACACAGGATCTTCATATTCTATGTTGAACAACATAATAACCCCTCGTATTTCTTACCCTATATTTCTTCAGATGTAGCTGAAGTGTGAGGAATATTGGGAATAAAAAGTGAAGTTCCTGTAACAATCCCATTGAAAGTGAATATAGGGAATAAAGAAATACAGAATATACATTTTGGGGTTATGCGCTGGCACAAAATGGACTCAGAATAATATAGATGTACATCCTTAACGCATTACTATGTACAGTAGGTTTAGATAAAAATGTCCTGTGAGCCAGGTGAAAAGAATATTGTTAATAAAATATATGTATATACAAGTAAAGCAGTGAGTTGTTTTTCTTATTTTTATTTGGTAGAGAAAGAAAAAGAGAAGAATAGACTAGATAATTAAAATGGCAGCTTGGTTTGAGAAAATCTCAAATATGGAGGAAGATGAAATGGGAGATTTAATGATGATGAAGCAATAAGAGATTTATTGAATGTAGATGTGCCAATATGAATTTGAGACTAGATGCAGCAGTGGATGAAAGAGACACAGATGAAGATAGTAGGATTTGAGGAGGAAGAAGAAAGAGCACCCCCTCTAATTGTGTCACAGATATATTTAGATCTGTACATGAGACCGATGGTTCCAATCCAAATTACTGAGGCAGAAATTGAAACGCTCCGCTATATGGATACTGGGTCATTGGTTTCAAAAATAAATACAGCAATATATGTGGATATTACACAATATATATCAGGGGATACGTACACACTTATGGGACTATTGGGAGAACAAATATTTATTCCCTTAAGTATTCCTCTGTCTATTGACATAGGTATTCAATGAATAGACAATGTATGATTTGGTTTAGTGAATATGGGAGTTGGTAATAGAGGACTAATTGGTATAGATATTATAAAAAGGTTAAATTGTATGATAGATATAAAAGCAAAAGTACTATGGAAAGTTGAATAGGACAATAAGAAGCAAGAATAGGAAAGGTATGATATAAAAGGTCAAATATCAATAGATAAATATTAAGTATAGTAATAAGAATAGTTATAAGTATAGCATATAGGATAGAAAATAAGTATAATAATAAGATTAACAATACTAATAGTAAGTGTAGAAATAAATTATACTAATAGTAAATATAAGACTAAGTTGAATTAACAGTAAGATAATAAATTAATGATAGTAAAGTAATAATATTTTAATCTTAAATAAATAGGAAAAGAGAGAAAGACAGACAGAAAGGAGAACATCAATTCAAGAATAGAAAGAGATAAGAAATGGCAGAAGAGTAGTTTTGTGATTTACCAGATTTAAATTAAATGAAAATGAAATGATGGACTTAATAAACATGCCTGAGGAAGAATTAGAAGAGATAATCGAGGACTTAGAAGGCATAGACAACATAGAGGAAGATAGTGATGAATCCCAGTCTACAGATAGCGGCATAGAGGAAACAACTGAGGATGAGGTAGAAGCAGCTCACCCGTTAATGATAACCCACTTAACAGTAGACCCTCAAGGGAGACCTTTGGTCCCAGTACTGCTAAACAGCTCAGGGGTTAGAGTAGGGATTCTCTGCTACATCGATACAGGATCGTCAATGTCCATACTAAATATAGACCTGAATGTAAATCTCGGCCCCTATCAATCAGGAGATACTATGATGGTTAATGGGGTAGAGGGACAAATCCCAATCCATATTAGCCAGCCCATGTCTATCAGCATAGGGAACTGGCTGATTCTGACTTGCTTTGGGTTAATGCGTAGGGGCATGGGAGGATATGGAATTATTGAAGTAGATGTTATCAGAATTTTAAATTGTCTCATAGATTTGAATCATCGAGCCTTATGGACTGCAGTATAATTGTATTGACTATGTGTTTTATTAAAAATTAAATATTAAAATAACTTATTGTTGAGAATTAGAATAATATTGTTGGGTTATTGTTAATATAAGGTGTGCATTAATTTTTTAAAAAAAATATTGTTAGTAAGTGATTTAGGGAAAGTTAATATTATTAAATATTTTTAAAATAAATTATTAAATTGTTTTGAAAAGAAAACTCATTTTTTATATCTTTCAGAAGGGGAAGCCAAATGTTAGAAGATTTGGTTCTATTCATCTTGGCTCTTCTGAGTATTCTAGTATGATGGTGTGAATTCGGACACAACACCTGTGATCCGATGGGCCAAGTCTCATTCCAGTGATAAGGTCTCGGCTATTAATATAGAGGAATGTATTTTCACAATTCCTAAATTAAGAAATACAGTAATAAAAATAGTAATGGGATCTGTTCAAATTATAGAGTTTATGGCACAAAATTATATGGGTAAGATACTCATCACAGATGATGCCCATAAATTTAGTATTTTATTCAGAGATCAAGAAAAGGCAGTATTGATGTGGCAAAGGTCTGATGAGAAATCACCACAACCTTCAAATTGTACGTGAAAATCAGAGGAAGGAATAGGAATCATATGTGGTAAAATAGTTAGGGTTGGACCATGGCAGTGTGCAGTACGAGAAGGATTCAAAACAATTGCACGCTCACCAAATTTATTAGCAAGTACGTAAGAGAGGGTGAATTCAGTTATAGAACCCACAGTTAAATGCCCAAAGAGAGTTATGAAAAGAACAATGATGGCAAACAGCAATACAGTGGATCAAACCGAATTCAGCAACTATTGTCAACAGTATTCAAGGGTGCAAGTTCACAATTCAAAAGAATGATAGGGCAAAAGCAATAACTATTATCATGGGTCCTATAAAAGCCATAGAATAAAGTATGGAAGATAAGAGATGGAAGTTTGTCACAACCAATTACAATGCTCATAAGTGTTTTACTGTGTATGTCTCTCAAGGGTGGGGACACTTAATGATCCATCCAGATTATCATACCTCACCAAAGCCATCAAATTGTGATTGGGATGCTACTGATAATATAGTTAAAATATACAGGAAAGTTAGAAAGAGTGGAACAATGGCAATGTAATGGGACCAAATGTAATGGCACGATCAGATAATTAATCATATATCCAAATAAAAATTCTTCCTGTGTCGTCATAGCATGGTATGTCCCTACATGGAGTAAGGAGAGTTCAAAAACAATACTCATACAATGATATCATAATTGGGTTAATCTGACAGAAGCTCAATTTCAAATTATAGACCTGCAAGGAGCGGACAGTAGAATAGATGTTTGGTATGAATTACGAGTTGAAATTATATATAAAAATCAGATGAAATTACAGATACTATGGCATACCGATATGATAGAAGGTGAAAAAGGAAATTTGGATCAAGTTTTATTTCATTATTGGTGTGAAGGTACTGTAAATATAACTAGAAGATGAGGAAGTGGGACTCTGAGAATTAATGGTCCTCACTTTAGTTATCCTCTCTCTTTTACATGGATATCTAAACCAGAGTCAATGGGCATTGGTCCCTATGTTGTGAAAGAGGATATCAAGAAACAGTTGATAAAAGATCCCACATATTCTCTAAAGAAAATAATAATAGATTGATAGCATATGAATATGTCCCATCAAAATCCGGATGCAAAAAGAACACTAACCCATTATTTGAGGGCTGTAAAAAGTGGATGGAAACTCAACTTCAACTAAGAACTTCCTGGTAATATCCAGCAAATCCCTTAGAACAGGTCACTACCTTCTTCCCCATTTGAACAGAATAAATTAATAAATCAATTTATAATTATAGGAATACCAATATTGAAGTGCCTTGGGTCCCAAAATTGGGGTGACAGTGGGAGTGAAATTTTAGTATAGACACTTCTATTGTTAGATCAAAGTAAGCTGCCTTTCATCTATCTAACTCTATAGTGTAGACCAGGCCTGTGTTAGTTTCCAAAACCTGACAAAGAGCTCTGTGTAAGCTCAAAAGCTTTGTCTCTCTCACCATCAGAAGTTAGTCCAATATTACTTCACCTGCATTGTCTCTCTAATATATTGGGATCAAAATAGCTACAACACCACTGCATAGAGCCAAGATACTCTTATATATCCCATGCAAATCTTTATGCCTTTGCATGAAGTATGATTCAGCCCTTGCTGGAGCTGTCAAAGATACTCAAATGTGTTATGCATAAACCAGCCTAACATCCACTGTTTATATTAGAACCTATTATCTGTTACTAAACTGTTACTAAACTGTAAATGTTCCCGTGCCTTAGAAGTTCTTGATACTTCTAAAGTTAAAAAAAAAATCCCAAATATACCCTAAATCAAAAAATCAATACGTTTAACTTTAAATAATTAAAACAATAACTTCCTTCTTTTCTTATAATTTGGAATATGCCAGTTGGTAACAATCATTTTTAGTTTTGCATTTCTATTTATGAGTGGCCCAAGCAATTTACTCATTAGCTAAAATTGAGTTTTCTTGTTTCTTCTTTACAGCAGTTTTGTTTAGCATCCGTGCTGAATTTTCATTTTGCACATTTAGTGCGTGTAAGTGTTTGTATTTTTAATTCTTTCAGGTGCTCATGTTATCAAAACATGTTTCTAATTCCAAAACAGACAGCTGTTTATACTTTTTGAAACATACCATATTGATCAGTGTGGCTTAATATCTCCAACTACACACAAAGTTAAGTCATTAGAGGTTTTTGCTGGGTCTATGGCTAACAAATCCTTTGATCATTCCATGCTCTTTTATATTACTTTGTTTTTCAAATGTCGAGTTGGAATCTTACATAAAACCATCCTCTAAACAGTCATCATGCTTAATATAGCCCAAAATAATTGTGTGTGTTGTAATATTTATTTTCATTATGGGCCTCAAGTGCATCTGCCAATATTATGTTTTCTAAATCAGGATTGCATCTTAGCTGTAGTATTGCTGATTGTATATGATCTGTATGTAATTTAAATGTACCTCCTTTAATTGATGTATCTGCTTTGAGCTTAGAAAATACAGCAGTGCAGTACCACAATTGACATAAAAAAAACATATTTAGACATATTTTAATGTCTTTCTGATCTATCATATTTTAATGTCTTTCTGATCAATCATCTGATCTATCGATCAATCAATCTATTCTCTTGGTTTTTATTGATTTGTGGATGAAAAATTGTGTGTGTGTGAGAGAGAGTGTGTGAGAGAGAGAAATGTAAAATGTATTTGCAGGATCTGAAAGGAAGCTAGTTAATAATATAACCTGACTAAAATGGAGTCAGGACCTTTTTCCTAGAATCACAGAAACAGGGGTGCTGGAACAATTTGTACAGTGAGGATGCTGAGAGCCATTGAACCAAACTGTAAACCGTGTTTAGATGGAAACCACTTAAATCCAGGAGGTGCAGCAGCACTCTCAGAACCCCTACTTCCAGCATCTATGCACAGAAATGTAGGTCTGAAAGGGACCTTGAAGAAATCATTTTGTCAAATGAGCCTCAGGAATGTTTCCTTAGTGTCATGGATACAGGCTCTAGGTAGGAAGTGCATTTCAAAGGATGTTAGGTCTGGACAAGTCAGCAGATGGATGCCTACATCCCCTTCAGAAGGGAGTCCTCAACTTCAATCACTCTTCATCTTCTCCTCTCAGAAGTGGTGGCTGTGAGCTTTGGGAGGTGGGTCCTTTTCCCCAACCCGCTGGGGCCTGTTCCTCTCTTTTTATTTCCAGTACTGCATATTGGTTCTTGAGCTTGATGTTTAGTTTACATAATACAAAACTTTAGTTTAAAAAAAAGCTAGAGATGCCAATTGATTAACATAATATTACATCAGGAAGTCTGTCTCATCTGCTATTAGAAAGGTTTCAAAATAATTTTTACTAACACTGTAATCTTATCATACTATGCCTAAATTAGGGTCTCAAAATTGAAAATACTTATGCATGTGGTTAACTTTGGAAGAAGATAATAAGACTATTCATGTGTTTACAGTTAAGCATATTTATAAGTGTTTGCAGGATCAGGGACTTAAATTATTTCTCTGGGTGAGATCCATGAACCAGATCCTCAGGTGATGTAAATTTGTTTCAGTCAAGTTAGGTTGATTTTAAAGAGCCTGAGGATTTGGCCCAATGTCTCTTTCTGTAATTGCACATTAAGCACTATGGGTGGGATTCACAAAGGTACTTAGGTGCCTGATTTCAATGCGAAATCCTACCCAATATTAATAACTACATGCACCAAACAAACAAACAAACAAACCCCTCTATGTTAAGGTTTCAAAATTAAACATTCAAAAGTTAGGAAATGCCAAAATTAAGGTTGCCTATATGACCTGGAATTCATCCCCCTGGTGCTTATGCATTATGAGGCAGTCGTTAATTACATGAGCACATCTTTTTTTTTTTCTGTTGTAGAAATTTTGCTCTTAAACAAACCCTGCTCTTAAACTTCAGAACAGAAACCCACAGGTAGGAATCTATGGGACAGATTGAGAAGCTAAGAACCATCCCCCTGCATAGACCCACTGCCCTTCTAACCACTGAACTTTTAGTCTCACTGGAGTAACCACGGATTACTTAAAATGCCACCAGGTACTCTAAGGAACTGGAGCCAGTCAACAGGAAAAATAGGAGGGAGTCGAGGAGGTCCCAGGGAGAAGGGATGGCTTGAGGCAGTTAGAGGGAGAGGGTGGTCCAAGGAACAGACATACTGGGTTCCAGGGAGCATGGATACATCAGAGCAGTAGGAGGGAGGGTGGAGGTAAGGGAGAGACTCATGGAACGGTTACATGGGGGGTACATGGAACAGGTACAAGGAGTGTTGTTGTAGCCCATAGGGCTAGCTTGCCGTTATTATACTCACTGCCTTACCTTCATTATATTCGGCCTTTATTATATTCAATAGTAATACAAGGGACATAATAGGCCTGTATCCTGTAAGACATTGGCTTCAGCAGTTAGCATAAATGCTTGAGGCCTATGAACTTTGGCACAGATAAATGACCTAACAGTCACCCTTATCTTTTTCAGAAACTGGAAATAGAGTATGAAATATGTCCATAATGACATCAGCCAACTGCATTAACATAAGCTAACAGCCAAATATATCTGACCACAAGAGTGCCATGGCAATGAATTGATGTATATGATAATAATTTAAGATCATTAATATACTAACATATAGGAGAAGGGCACCCCAACATTAGTAGGGTGAAGAGATACAAATAAGGAAGAGGGGAGAAGCGCCTACTGAACATGCATTAGACATAATGGCATCCTCATAACCTATTATAAAAGCTGTCTCCCAGCCTGTGTGAAGGAGGAAAGAGAGATGTAGCCCCTTACAGTTGCCAGGATGAGGGCCACTGGTGATGATGTGGTGATGGTGATGAAGATAATGGCTAAAGTTTCAGGTTGTTCTGCAAGGGATGGTGTGAGTATGGATGTTCAGATGTACATTCTGTATTATCTCTGTCTACCTTACTGAGCTGGAGTGTTTGTGACTGTGCTAAATGAATTAATAAATTATTGTAAATATATCATAGAATCAGAATATCAGGGTTGTCATCTAGTCCAACCCCCTGCTCAAAGCAGGACCAATACCCAATTAAATCATTTGTACAAGCTTGACTAATCTAATTGCCTTCTATGATGAGATAACTGGCTCTGTGGATGAAGGGAAAGCAGTGGTTGTGTTGTTCCTTGACTTTAGCAAAGCTTTTGACACGGTCTCCCACAGTATTCTTGCCAGTAAGTTAAAGAAGTATGGGCTGGATGAATGGCCTATAAGGTGGATAGAAAGCTGGCTAGATTGTCGGGCTCAACGGGTAGTGATCAATGGCTCCATGTCTAGTTGGCAGCCGGTATCAAGTGGAGTGCCCCAAGGGTGGTCCTGGAGCTGGTTTTGTTCAATATCTTCATAAATGATCTGGAGGATGGTGTGGATTGCACTCTCAGCAAGTTTGCAGATGACACTAAACTTGGAGGAGAGGTAGATACGCTGGAGGGTAGGGATAGGATACAGAGGGACCTAGACAAATTGGAGGATTGGGCCAAAAGAAATCTGATGAGGTTCAACAAGGACAAATGCAGACTCCAGCACTTAGGACAGAAGAATCCAATACACCGCTACAGACTAGGGACCGAATGGCTCGGCAGCAGTTCTGCAGAAAAGGACCTAGGGGTTACAGTGGACTAGAAGCTGGATATGAGTCAACAGTGTGCCCTTGTTGCCAAGAAGGCCAATGGCATTTTGGGATGTATAAGTAGGGGCATTGCCAGCAGATCGAGGGACGTGATCGTTCCCCTCTATTAGACACTGGTGAGGCCTCATCTGGAGTACTGTGTCCAGTTTTGGGCCCCACACTACAAGAAGGATGTGGAAAAATTGGAGAGAATCCAGCGGAGGGCAACAAAAATGATTAGGGGACTGGAACACATGAGTTATGAGGAGAGGCTGAGGGAACTGGGGATGTTTAGTCTGTGGAAGAGAAGAATGAGGGTGGATTTGATAGCTGCTTTCAACTACCTGAAAGGGGGTTCCAAAGACGATGGCTCTAGACTGTTCTCAGTGGTAGCAGATGACAGAACAAGGAGTAATGGTCTCAAGTTGCAGTGGGGGAGATTTAGGTTGGATATTAGGAAACACTTTTTCACTAGGAGGGTGGTGAAGCACTGGAAGGGGTTACCTAGGGAGGTGGTGGAATCTCCTTCCTCAGAAGTTTTTAAGGTCAGGCTTGATAAAGCCCTGGCTGGAATGATTTAATTGGGGATTGGTCCTGCTTTGAGCAGGGGGTTGGACTAGATGACCTCCTGAGGTCCATTCTAACTCTGATATTCTATGATTCTATGATACCCACGCCCACTTGTACCCATGGTTTCAAACAGCTCCATGTTAGGCCAGAAAACTACCACTTCTATTTCACCAAGCCAACCTGAGTCCTGGATCAAACACAGCCTGACAATGGGAGATCACATCTAAAAAGCTATTGTTTGACAGTCTGATACTTTTACACAGACCTCCCATCACAGAAATTAAAGTGACTGGATTAGAGATTATACATGAAATTGGATGCAATGCCAAAGAAAAAGTCTGCATTAATAGTATTTCCTTCATACTATGGACATCACTGAATTATTTCCCAGGCTCCTCCATCTATCTTAGGTGTTTATTTGGCCCCCTTAGCCACAGTAGCTGAGTGCCCCACAATTTTTAACATATTAATCCTTCCAACACCCCATGTGAGATACCATAATCCTCATTTTACAGAAAGGGAACAGAGGCAGAGAGCAATTGATTTGCCCAAGGTTACATAGGGAGTCTGCAGCAATCCAAGCATTGAACCTAGGTCTCCCAAATCCCAGATTAGTGTCAACCACTGAACCATCCTTCCTTATCATCGTACCACTTTCACCTCTCCTCAAGAATAAAACCAACAGGGCACCAAATCCCTTCCAAGCCACCATAGGCACCGACTCCATGGGTGCTCCGGGGCTGGAGCACCCATGTGGAAAAAATGGTGGGTGCTGAGCATCCACTGGCAGCCTCCCCATCAGCTCCCTTCCACACCCCCAGCGTGTCCCACCCGCTGGTGGGCCCCGCAGATCAGCACCTCCCCACTTCCCCCACTGCAAACAGCTGTTTGTCGGCATGGAGGGAGGCTGGGAGGGAGAGGTGAGGAGCAAGGACACGGCGCGCTTGGGGGAAGGGCAGAGTGGGAAGACGCAGGGCAGGGTGGGGCCTTGGGGGAAGGGGTGGCATGAGGGTGGAAAGTCGGTGCTTGTGCAAGCCACTCCTTCAAACAAAATATCTTATACCCAAGATACGTTAAGAGTTCCTATAGTATGAGTGTTGCAGCTGTGCACGTTGGGGTTCCCAACTATATCATAATTTTAATAATACTAAGCCTGATCTTGGGACAAGAAATTGTTAACTCTCAAAGTGATAACTGGGAAATCTTAAATAATCAATGTAATTAATACGTAATCTATGGATCAGGCTACCATATGGAGGGATCAGGGAAACAGGATGGAGTATATAGTCAGGTGGTGGGGGGGGGGGGCATCGAGGAGATAGAGAGACCAAAGGAACAGGTGCTGGGGAAGTGGGATGAAGGGATGGAAGGTTCTATGTGGGCCTTTGGGGTATAAGGGAGAGAAATCAAGGAGGGGTCAGGGCCATGGCAGGGAGAAGGAGGGGAATTGGGACAACAGGTAGGGAGGTGCCTGCAAAGACCCAGGAGTTGTGAGGAGGCTGGGTAGTGGGAAGGGAACAGGAGACATTGAGTCAGGAACATTTGTGGGGAAGCAGGCAGTTTCTATGCATATAAGGTTGAACTCTCAATCTGAAATTATTGCTCACAAATGGGGTTTAGGAAGAAGAGGAGGGAGTTAATAAAAGATCAAAGCAGACCAGAAAACAAAATGTAATGTTTAATGGCTCTTGAATTTTAGTCCAGTCTCATGATTTTTTTGGATCCAAATTTTGATTTTATAATTTGAAGGCTGGCAACACTGCCTTTATGGCACTGTGGCCAGCAGTTCAGACCAGCCCCTAGCCATGGTAATGACTCCCACATTGTTCATAAACCTATCCAGCTATCTTGCCAGATTCCGATTTTCATTGTGACCTAATGGTACCACCAAAAACACTGCTAGAGCTTATAAAATTTAGGCATATGCAAATGAAGGTTATAGAAAAAATATGTTTATGTTCTATTGTAACAATTGGATATGTGATGCATTATTGACTATCATAATAAATATACAGGAGGGGGGAAAATCAAGGTTGTACCTTATTATCTCTAGTAGTATTCTTAAACATATGCCCTAATAAGGGTCCAAATCCTGAAGACTTCACTACAAGTTTACCGGACAGTGATGACTATTACAACAAAATTTCTATCGTTATATTCTTGAATTTGTTGCAATCATATATGCACCCCATTTGTGTTGGCTCTATGAAAATTTGAGTAATTGAGTTTTATTCACATGCATGCTCATGGAAAATGCACTTTAAACTGATATGTTCACAGAGAAAATAGTTTATTTTAAAGGGATGGGTCCATTTCATTGATGGCTATGACATAGCAAAGTAACTGGACTGGAGTTTTGTGTTAGTGAAAACTGAGTAAGGACTGCAATATTTTGCCTGAAATGTTTACCAAAATGCACTTAAGATTTCACCCAATGGTTAAAGTTTCATGTTACATAGATGATATAGAACAACAATCGTTTAAATACCAAGAAAGGGTGATTTCAAACATTGCCATGGAAAATTTAAAAGCCTTTTTTTGGTCTTATTTTTATGTACAATGAGGGGGATACATTAAATTCATAGTGATTTCATTGTAATGTGATTACTCATGTCAGCATCCATAACTTTACTGTGTATGGCTCATTATGTATCACATTAAGGAACTAGTGGTTGGCATTTATTTTGTCAGTGGATACGTGGCAGTGGTCATTCCATTCCCTGTGCTTGAGTGCACCTGTGCTACATCAGTGGCATCACGTGTAATTTTTAAAAAAACTAAAAAGTAATAGCAAACCCTGAAATGGTTTGTTTGTTCTTTCTCCTGAGAGGGAAGCTGATGGATTGTCAGCTATTCTTTGTGTTCCACATTTTTCTATTCCCAACAACTGGATATCAGGGATGCAATCAAAATTTCTGTTTATAAGCATCAATTAATTCTGGCTAGGGACAAGTACCATTTTATAATATTGTTACATGTCTACCTATGTGTTAGGATTCCCTCCAAGACCTTTTCACTATTGTAATACAATATTTTGTGTCTGCAGTATATTTAAACATGTATTTTATGGCTAATGCTCTTAATGGTTTCTATGTCTAGGTTCTTTATGGTATCTGAGTCTAGGTTCTTTATCTGGCCCATAAACAGAGCACTTTGCAAGCATGTCTTATAGCACTCAGTACCCTCCTCTCCATCCCCTCCCATTGACTGAATTCTGGTAATTCACTAATCAAAAAGCTGTTATTTGTCCAAATATGGCATCTCAAGAAAAGCCATCCTGCTGGCTTTCTACAGAAAAATTCCCAGGGACTCAACGTCAATGACAGGTCATAGGGTGTTCTGTTAATTCACACATCCTCTCTTTTGTCACCCTGTCATAAATATAAAGGGAAGGGTAACCACTTTTTTGTATACAGTGCTATAAAAATCCCTCGTGGCCAGAGGCAACATCCTGTTACCTGTAAAGGGTTAAGAAGCTCAGCTAACCTGGCTGGCACCTGACCCAAAGGAACAATAAGGGGACAAGATACTTTCAAATCTTGAGGTGGGGGGGGAAGTTTTTGTTGGTGCTCTTTGTTTACGGGGTTGTTCTCTCTTGGGACTGAGAGAAGCCAGACAGAAATCCATCTTCTTCAACCCATCCTAATCCAAGTCTCCAATATTGCAACCAGTATAGGTAAACCAGGCAAGGCGGATTAGTTTATCTTTTGTTTTATGTGAATTTTCCCTGTGTTAAGAGGGAGATTTATTCCTGTTTTCTGTAACTTTAAGGTTTTGCCCAGAGGGGGATCCTCTGTGTTTTGAATCTGAATACCCTGTAAAGTATTTTCCATCCTGATTTTACAGAGATGGTTTTTACCTTTCTTTTTTTTTTTTTTTTAACAAAACCCTTCTTTTAAGAACCTGACTGATTTTTTCCATTGTTCCAAGATCCAGGGGTTTGGGTATTTGATGATTTCATAACCAATTGGTTAGGATATTATTCTCAAGCCTCCCCAGGAAAGGGTGTGTGTAGGGCTTAGGGGGATATTTTGAGGGAAGACGTCTCCAAGTGGTCTCTTTCCCTGCTCTTTGTTTAAAATGCTTGGTGGTGGCAGCATACTGTTCAAGGACAAGGAAAAGTTTGTACCTTGGGGAAGTTTTTAATCTAAGCTGGTAAGAATAAACTTAGGGGGTCTTTCATGCGGGTCCTCACATCTGTACCCTAGAGTTCAGAGTGGGGAAGGAACCCTGACACACCCCATAACAAACGTGTTGGTACATGCATTTTCCGAAGCCATTAGATGGAGAGGTCCAGCTGAGCTGCACCATAATCGTGTTTACACTTCAAATCTATCAAATCCTTTCTATGATTATGCTAGAATCTCTACTACAATTCTAGTAGTTCCCAAAATATAGTTTAAAACTAAGTAGTTTGTTTTACATATTAGTTTCCAGAAATTTCCCATTGTAGAGAACAAATACCAAATATTTATGAAATTTCCCGTAACCTAATGTTCTACTCATCCATTTCTTTTGTCATTTAATTTTATATAAGGGTACTATGTAAATACGCTGATAATGTAAAGGGATGAGATATTTCTCCTTGACTAGGAGCCATATTTTTTTGTTCTTTAGCAGAGAAACAGAGCGGGGCATCCAGGCTACACTACATGGCTCACCTTGCAGTTCGTACTTAATGTTCCCATTAAGAAGGAAGGCTTGAGGGCTGTAGTGGAGTCAGGGTACAGGGATCTATGGAGCAGGGATCCAGAGGGAATTCTGCTCTAGCTCTGTTGATTCCAGAACTCCAGCAAGGAGAACTTGTCATTCACTGATATGATCTCTAGGCAGCACTATTTAATCAGAATCTGCAGTACCTTTGGTGGCTTCCTCCATAACTTTGCAGCAGAAGCTATTGGGGGAGCATTACTAGAGTTAATGTTTATTGTAGTATCTCTAATTTCAGTGTTGATATTCGCTTGCGTGTGGGAGCTAACAATGTTGTAGAATGTTTTTCTTCCTATCTTGGACATATTTTCAAAGCTTAAGATTTCTGTCATACCATTGAGTTGGAGAAGAATAGTCTCTGCCAAGCTAAGAACAGAGAGCATACTATGGAACCAGTTCAATATCCCTTCCCACACAGACCTGTCAGGTATGGCTCACTCCTTGTGTGTTACATAACCGCACATTATGTTTGGATTCAGTAGTAAAATGGGGAAAACAGGACATTGTGTTTTTAACGTTTATACTGTTTATAACGTTTTTATGTCATATTTAATCATGACATAAAAAAGTTGCAACAAACCATGAAACAATGTGTGTAAACTTAAAAGATCCTTATATGTTCCTGTAGAATGCATTATTATTTACTTAAACATTGAAAGAATCTATGCACTATATAGGAGCCTTCATCCTATTTCAAAGGAAACACAGAAGTTTAAAACTTTCACTCAAGGATACTGCGTTCATAGTGAATGCTTTATGGGCATGATCCAAAGCCCACTGAAGTCAATGGGAATTTGTCCAATCAACTTCAATAAGTTTTGGATCAGACTCTAATTTTCTAGCTACCAGCAATCACTACAGGCTCATTTTTCCATCAAATGAATGTAAACTATTCAATTAAAAAAAAATATTCCCCTGTATTTGCACAGGAAGAAATTAAATTATAAGAGATTTACTTCAAATAATTGACATGGTACTCATGAAATACAATTGTGTTTTACTTAACTAGAATTTTAACGAATGAAGCTACATATAAAGGACATTCCAATAACAGATTTAGTAATTGTGAAAATATCTTTAATTAAATTTTCAAATAATGTACAGTAGGCATACATTGAGCATTTAGACTTGCAATAACTGTTCATCTGTGCAATTTTCAGTAGTTCATTTGAAATGCCTAGCACATCTGAAAATCTAGAATTTTATGTTTATTTCACAAGCACTATTTAAGAATCCAGCCCACAGTGCTTTTTAGTCTTTCAAAAGACCTTAATCACACACATCCATTCGTCTAAATTTAGAAACACAATTTACATCACACTGAAAATGCACCTGTATGCTTAACCAGATGCCCATGCCTTAGGCTCACTTGCTTCTTTGAGTATCTAGCAAGTTATGTGTGCACAAATTTAATCTATTAACATTTGTTCACAAACAACTATACATTTTTTCATGTGTAACCCAGGCACAAAAAACCCTTCATTTTCCTATAGTATATAAACATACCCAAACCAGTAATTTCATGGGTAGAACACGCATTTACATAGTACAAAATGTACAACTTCTGTTCAAGCCAGGAAACTATTTAGAAAGAGAGTTCTCCTTCCACAAAATGAGCTAGATTCTACTCTAATTTACATTAGCATAAAGATGAAGTAATTGCCTTGATTTCACAAAAATTGTCATGAATGTACACTGGTGTAACTGACATCAGAAACGGGTATAATACCTTAACTGTACTCTACTATCTTTCATATGGTTATTAAGATTTCACATATTGTAATATGTTCACTATAATAATGAGTACCAATATGTTGTGAAAGCTATTATCCAGACACAATTAGTGTGCAAAGTTGCTCTTTTATAACAAATATGCATAGTTAAATAAGCCATAAGTTTAGATAAAAATGGCTCCAACTTTCATTTACATTATAAGGCCACTTTACACCACTCTGGTACTGTAAAGTGAGTGTATTTGAAATTCATTCTCCCTTTTCAGACCCCTTTTCTCTGCCGGAGTGGTGTAAAATGGCCTTAAAGATATAAATGAGAATCAGGACCTAAGACTTCGGTAAGTTATTCAGACCAATAATAATAGATTGTTAAAAGAATAGTTATTAACTGGTACCATAGCTGTTAGGTGTTTCATTAAGAAGCTTAACATACATTCAAATGTTTAAACGATAAAATTTATAGAGTTGGATTCTCAGCTGCTCCCAGTCTTTTTGGGAAGTAATTATAGTGGAATGGGCAAGGGGAAGCTGGTTGTAGTTCCCTCATCCTGGAGATGAAAGAAAGCAATTATGACAGCTCTTTATATTGTGTGCTACAAGGGATAAAAAAGAACTGAGAAAGTATGATCCACTGGAGCATCAGGCTATCTTTAAACTAGGGAAAATCCTAATAAGGCAGACACCACATCAAATTTCCCTAGCATACTAGAAACTACAGAAAACTTAGGGCAAGAATCTCCACCACTGTCAAGGAGTGTAGCTCTACTGAAATCAATGGGGCTATGATGATTTATATGAACCGAGAATCTGGCCCTTAATTTTCACACAATTTGAGACAGCTAGCAACTCCTTAGCATAAATGACACACCTGATAAAATGACATGGGGAAAAAGTGTTAGTAATTTTGATTTGATAAACTGGGCATCATCAGATTGAATTGAAGTAGCAAAGAGCAATCAAGAAAAACCTGTCTTTGTGAAATCCTGTGAACCCTTTTGGAACTGGATGATGTCAGACTGACAAATGGTAGTGAAACATTCCATAAGGTAGCTACAGATCTAACCAAAGTCTGGAGAACTGTAAACCTCCTTACATACCTAGCAGATCTCATTTTTTTCCCATAAAGGAAGGTGAATTGGAATGAAGGATTTTAAAGCTCTTTAAGGTGAAAGAGTTTGGATTGTCTAGAAATTAATAGGTTTCAGAATAGCAGCCGTGTTAGTCTGTATCTGCAAAAAGAAAAGGAGGACTTGTGGCACCTTAGAGACTAACAAATGTATTTGAGCAGAAGCTTTCATGAGCTACAGCTCACTTCATCAGATGCATTCAGTGGAAAATATAGTGAGGAGATTTATATACACAGAGAACATGAAACAATGGGTGTTACCATACACACTGTAAGGAGAGTGATCAGGTAAGGTGAGCTATTACCAGCAGGAGAGCGGGGCCGGGGGGGGGACCTTTTGTAGTGATAATCAAGGTGGGCCATTTGCAGCAGTTGACAAGAATGTCTGAGGAACAGTGGGGGAGAGGGGGGTGAGAATAAATATGGGGAAATAGTTTTAATTTGTGTAATGATCCATCCACTCCCAGTCTTTATTCAAGCCTAAGTTAATTGTATCCAGTTTGCAAATTAATTCCAATTCATCAGTCTCTCCTTGGAGTCTCTTTTTGAAGTTTTTTTTTGTTGAAGAATTGCAAACTGAGGAACCACCTGATCAATATTCTCTACAGCAAACAGGGAAAGATTAAGAATGAGCTCTCAAAAATGGATACTCTTATAAAAATCCAACCTTCCACACAAACTTCCTCATGGCTGGACTTTACAAAAACTAGACAAGCCATTTACAACACACATTTTGCTTCTCTACAAAACAAAAAGGACACTAAACTATCTAAACTACTACATGCCACAAGGGGCCACAACAGTGGTTCCCTTAACCCACCCAGCAATATTGTTAATCTATCCAACTATACTCTTAGCCCAGCAGAAGAATCTATCCTATCTCGGGGCCTCTCCTTCTGCCCCTTCACCCCCAAAAACATGATACAGTTCTGTGGTGACCTAGAATCCTATTTTTGACATATCCGACTCAAGGACTATTTCCAACACACCTCTGAACAACATACTAACCCACAGAGACCTTCCTACCAACACTACAAAAAGAAGGATTCTGGGTGGACTCCTCCTGAATGTCGAAACAACAGACTGGACTTCTACATAGAGTGCTTCTGCCAACGTGCACGGGCTGAAATAGTGGAAAAGCAGCATCACTTGCCCCATAACCTCAGCCATGCAGAACACAATGTCATCCACAGCCTCAGAAACAACTCTGATATCATAATCAAAAAGGCTGACAAAGGAGGTGCTGTCGTCATCATGAATAGGTCAGAATATGAACAAGAGGCTGCTAGGCAGTTCTCCAACACCACTTTCTACAAGCCATTACCCTCTGATCCCACTGAGAGTAACCAAAAAAAACTACAGCATTTGCTCAAGAAACTCCCTGAAAAAGCACAAGATCAAATCTGCATAGACAAACCCCTGGAACCATAACCTGGGATATTCTATCTACTACCCAAGATCCATAAACCTGGAAATCCTGGGCGCTCCATCATCTCAGGCATTGGCACCCTGACAGCAGGATTGTCTGGCTATGTAGACTCCCTCCTCAGGCCCTACACTACCAGCACTCCCAGCTATCTTCAAGACACCACTGACTTCCTGAGGAAACTACAATCCATCGGTGATCTTCCTGAAAACACCATCCTAGCCACTATGGATGTAGAAGCCCTCTACACCAACATTCCACACAAAGATGGAATACAAGCCGTCAGGAACAGTATCCCCGATAATGTCACGGCAAACCTGGTGGCTGAACTTTGTGACTTTGTCCTCACCCATAACTATTTCACATTTGGGGACAAAGTATACCTTCAAATCAGCGGCACTGCTATGGGTACCCACATGGCCTCACAGTATGCCAACATTTTTATGGCTGACTTAGAATAACGCTTCCTCAGGTCTCGTCCCCTAATGCCCCAACTCTACTTGCACCTCTACTTGCAATCTTCATCATCTGGTCCCATGGAAAAGAAGCCCTTGAAGAATTCCAGCATGATTTCAACAATTTCCATCGCACCATCAACCTCAGCCTGGACCAGTCCACACAAGAGATCCACTTCCTGGACACTATGGTGCTAATAAGCAATGGTCACATAAACACCACCTTATACCGGAAACCTGTTGATCACTATTCCTACCTACATGCCTCCAGCTTTCATCCAGACCACACCACATGATCCATTGTCTACAGCCAAGCTCTACGATACAACCGCATTTGCTCCAACCCCTCAGACAGAGACAAACACCTACAAGATCTCTATCAAGCATTCTTACAACTACAATACCCTCCTGCTGAAGTGAAGAAACAGATTGACAGAGCCAGAAGAGTACCCAGAAGTTACCTACTACAGGACAGGCCCAACAAAGAAAATAACAGAACGCCACTAGCCATCACCTTCAGCCCCCAACTAAAACCTCTCCAATGCATCATCAAGGATCTACAACCTATCCTGAAGGACAACCCATCACTCTCACAGATCTTGGGGGACAGGCCAGTCCTTGCTTACAGACAGCCCCCCAAAAGAAGCAAATACTCACCAGCAACCACACACCACACAACAGAAACACTAACCCAGGGACCTATCCTTGCAACAAAGTCCATTGCCAACTGTGTCCACATATCTATTCAGGGGACATCATAGGGCCTAATCACATCAGCCACACTATGAGAGGCTCATTCACCTGCACATCCACCAATGTGATATATGCCATCAGGTGCCGGCAATGCCCCTTTGCCATGTACATTGGCCAAACTGGACAGTCTCTACGTAAAAGAATAAATGGACACAAATCAGACGTCAAGAATTATAACATTCAAAAACCAGTCGGAGAACACTTCAAACTCTTTGGTCACTTGATTACAGACCTGAAAGTGGCAATTCTTCAACAAAAAAAACTTCAAACAGACTCCAAGGAGAGATTGCTGAATTGGAATTAATTTGCAAACTGGACACAATTAACTTAGGCTTGAAGAAAGACTGGGAGTGGATGTGTCATTACACAAAGTAAAACTATTTCCCCACATTTATTCCTCCCCCTCCCCCCCCCCCCCCCAGTTCCTCAGATGTTCTTGTCAACTGCTGGAAATGGCCCACCTTGATTTTCACTAGAAAAGGTTCCCCCCCTCCTGCTGTTAATAGCTCACCTTACCTGATCACTCTCCTTACAGTGTGTATGGTAACACCCATTGTTTCATGTTCTCTATGTATATAAATCTCCACACTGTATTTTCCACTGAATGCCTCTGATGAAGTGAGCTGTAGCTCATGAAAGCTTCTGCTCAAATAAATTTGTTAGTCTCTATGGTGCCACACGTCCTTCTTTTCTTTTTTTTAGAAATTAATATTAATTTGTAATTTACATCATATATAGTTAGTGAAGGACTGGAGCCCCTGGAAGGAGGACTAGATTGGAAAGTTCCTTTGAAACTGGAGGAGGCACAATGATTTTTAGAACTCTTTAGGTTCCACGGCAGATTGATACAAGAGATTTGAGAAACAGGTTACCAGATTTCAGATAGCAAGATCATAGTTAGGTCATCACCTGACTCTCATGCTATCATGGTGTATTCTTTCGTTAGTCCACACTTGGAGAAAGATCAATACAATAGGGTTTGAGATTTATCTGAGGGATAATATTGTTCAGCCATTGGTCTCTTCTCCTGATAACCTGTAAGGCTTTCATGATTAACTTTGTTATCTTCTGTCAAATCCAGGGCAGTGTGGTGAAAATGGGTAGGAAAAAATGACACAGAAAGCTGTGCTCACAACCTCTGACAAGGCAGGAGGTAAAAATAGTCAAGTAGCTGATTCAAAACGTGTAATCACTCCCTGCCCTGGAAAGCTTCCTCTGATCAAGTGTCAATATTCATCTTTGTCAGGTGGCTTTCCTCCCTGAACCACATTCTAGACCCTTCCTTGCCCCATGTCTGACATCCAGCTATTTTAAATAAAAGAGGGTCAGGTAAGGCAATGCATACAGTCCTCCCTTTGGGAAGAAAACAGTAACAGTGGTCCCACAAGGAGCACAATTTGCTCCCTATACTTTACATTGTTGGCTGGGACCTTATGTTTTATGTTAGTAAAGAGCTATGTAATAAAATGGGTTAAGAAAAAATAGTTAAGAAAATAGTTATTAGTAGTACTGAGTGACTAATGAAAGAAAATTTCCATACGTGAATTTTAATTTAACCCTCTTTTCATGTTTGCTTTCTATCAGTATTCAAAGGGTCAAGACTTATTAGAACAAATATTTGCAGAAAAACAGTTATGCCCTCAAATACTCGAATGTTCACCAAAAGCAAATTTCAAAAGGAACATTTTGTAGAATTACTGGTTTAGTTATGTTGTCCAGTCGGGGAACAGAAATGGTACCGTAAGATTTATGTAGCTAGTGAACAACAATGCAAATTTCCAACTGTATATTCAAGTATTCACAGTTGGCTTTATTTTTATTTCTTCTGCTTTATTTACTCTTCATTTTGCCCAAAGGCTGATTTCTAATAGTATAAGGATGACATTCAGCACTGGATCCCCAAATTTCATTTTCAAAACATGTGAACAAGAATTCAATCTCTTATTCACATGCACAAAATAATATGCTGCAAGTGCATATTTCACAGAAAAAAATCAAGGCACCTGTGGTTGATATTGTACCTTGAGAAGCCTAAGGGTTGAACTCTTTTCAGACACCTAAATAACTGCCATTGATTTTTGGCCCAAAGAGTCCAGAGCCCGAAGGTGGAAGGTGATGAGGTATCTGTTTTAAATCACCTGGATCCATGCTGCAATTCAGATGAGGCATCTTTTCCTCAATTATCATATCCACAGCTATATTTGGTTCTGGAATGTAAAAGAGAGGATTGTTCTTGATAATACTCAAGCAAATCACTCTGTTTTTCATCTATAAGCAGCATGATTTTTCATATTGGGCAGCAAAATGTTACGTATCTTGCATGTAATCATGTTACTGTACTGATAATCCATATCTGCTGAGTGATTGCTACAGCAAATTAACTGTGTGAGGCTATATAGTCATGCAGGAGAAATGAGATTTTGCGGCTTATATTGAATGACATATATAAGACTCTGAGTGGCCAGTAAGTCCTGGGACAGCATACAAAACTCTATTTTCTCTGATTTTGCAATTCTTGCTCATTTAGAATCTAGTCCTTCACATAAAACTGTCATGAAAATTCTGTCAGAACCAATTCTTTCCAACACTTCTATCAGGTTCACCCAGCTCAGCACACAAATAACCATGATGACTATGTAGAACCTGATTCAGATCTTGCTTATATTTCTTGCTTATATCACTGGTATAACTCCATTGATTTCACTGGAGATACTGCTAATTTACATCAATATATACTGATAAAAGTAGGAGGAGAATAAGGCCCTCTGTGTCTCTAATCAAGAAAATCAATGTAATTCAAACATAAACCAAAAAGGTTCTGAATATACTTAGCTGCTTTGTGAATTCTATGTCTTTCAAGTGCAAATGAGTGTTTCATTCTTACCGCCTAATAAAATTCATACATAGTTAATGATATGAGAGATAACAATCAGTTTATGGCTTCCAGTTTTAAACTAACATATGACAATTCACAAACAACCCTATCTATGGCATGTGTGTATCAATAAAATTAAACCAAGGCAACATATTTTAAATATGGAAAAGGTGAGCGAACATGATTTACACAACTAGTCTAATTCATTTTCATATAAGTATGTATTATTTCTTCAAATCAAAATATGTTTTCAAATCAGTGAATAAAATGCACATATTGACATTAACTGACCACACCAATATAATTGAAATGAAAAATTATGTGGCTCACAAGCAAACTGATATCATTTACTCACACCAATATAACAAACTGTCACAAACATGATTTATTATCAGTCAGTCCAACATACCATATGTACAAACCAATACACAACAACAGTAAACTTATCCTCTCATAGAATGCATTTTCATGTGGAAATCAATCTATTAAAAACCAGTAGATTTAGGGGACAAAAACAATATATTTTAAGAAAAAAACAATCAATAATAAAAACATAATCCATATGAAGATATTTACATCCTGAACTGTTAAGCACCTGAAGTGATGCTGTATGATTGAATACGACCATTTATATCATTGATATTATCACTGTTATAAAAATGCAACAAATCTAACAAAACAAAAGTATGTTATGTGAGGTATGAATGGAAACGTTACGATTTGCTAAGTATGACTATCCTATTTATATGCATGTATCATCTTTCTATCTGAAGTTATGAATATTGGCTATGTACTGGTATCTTACACATGTGTTTTGTTCCTGAGTAACGCCCGCCCCCACATCAAATGTACTTTAGTTCCAGACAGCTATGTGTTGATGCCCCATTAAGGAAACTCAGCTCACAATGGGCCATTGAAGAAATCCATTCCACCAAGTAAGCCTTTCCTGTGGATGCCTCAGAAGGAATATGGGCAATGGCTACCCCTGTGAGTCATTAAAACATGTAAGGGCATGTGATATGTTCATGTGACTTTGGACTCCATCTTGGGCCAGTAATTTTCCATGCACTTGGGTTGTGGGCTTTTTGAGACAGTAAAATTCCAAGAACATGGCAGAGGATATAAAAAGGCACCTGAAATGTCTCCATTTTGTCTTCATTTCCTGCTTCTTTTCTCCGGACTTGATTTCTAACAAGGAAGCTCTAAACAAGGACTGATTACCCCCAATCCACTTGGATAATTCCAGAGAGACTTTTGCAAACTAACAGTTTATTCCATTACTGCTTCAAACTTGATATAAGGACTTTGCAATCGCTTGTATGTATATGATCTATTAACCATTTATAACTCTCTTCTTCTTTTCTTTTATTATTAAACCTTTAGTTTTTAGTTTCTGGCATCAGCATGATTACTGGGTAAAATATGAGTTACATATTGACCTGGTTAAGTGGTTGATTCTTTGGGATTAGAAGGACCCTACATTTGATTAAACTGGTTTTCAATAACCACTCATCATAATATCCAGTATCTGAGTGGTGAGCCAAGGGCTGCAATGCCTAACAAGACTGCATTTTTGACTTCTTGTTAATTAGTATGGTGATACACAAGTTCATTTTTGTTACTGGCTTGGTATAATCTAATGATAGAATAATCTCCAGTTTGGGATGAGTCTGTCCTATTTCTCAGCAGTCTGTCCTGAATTTGGCATCCTCAGCTGTGACCCACTGAGGCATAGTGACACCTTATACATAGCTACTGGGTTCAATTTAATAAAGAAAAAGCATGTGATCCTGGCTCCATTGAGATCAATGGAAGAATCCCATTGACTTCAGTGGAAACAGGACTTCACCCATTTTAGCTATTTATTTCCTTCAAGTTATTATTGAATAGTTATTATTAAAAGGCGGCAGGTGTTGACAGAAAATAGATTTTTTTAAAAATTATTGTTCGTGTAGTCTTAATTTAATTATGATAAGTAAAGTAATAAACTGAGTTCAACAGTAAACAGAATCTGACATATTCTCACATTTGTGCTGAGTTAACACAATTTAAAAATATAATTTGTCGTTTTCATAAGCTGAATACCCATTTCCCTCACACTATATTCACTATATTCATATTTGTTACAAGTTGTCAGACATGAAATAATACTGCCTTCCAAAGTTCAAAATTAATGTGTATTGCCTGAGACTGTTTCAATTCTTCACTTGATCAGCCCTGAAAATGTTTTCATTGTGGGGTTGTAACTGTTTTTATTAGTGTTAAATGTAACAACAAGACTTTTCCCCCCAAAGAGTTATCAACTGATTTGATACAACTTCTTACAGTCTTACAGATAATTCCATCTATTATATGTCCTTTAAACATGAATAGTTATCTGTACAGTATCTCGGGAAAAATAAATAGAAAGACAACTGAAATATTAAGGGCCAAACATTCAAAATATCTAGTGTGAGCAGTGAGGCTTGTAGGTGTATGCCCATCTGTGCACAAGATAATATCTATGTTCATAAATGTATGAGGGTCTGTGCAGTTGAAAAGGTGTCAATAACTCTGCATGGACAAGCTCTAGGGGACACAGATTTCGGTTGCAACATCCCACTCCCCTTTTAATCACTGGCTTTTTAAGGGCCTGTCTCCTTATATTTTTCTCCTATTTTGCCAGATTTTCCCTTATTTCCTGACCAAACATCTCCTCTGGAGTCCTTCTGTGAGATGTTTGAGTTCCTCCCTGTGGTACCAATGGATTCATCAAAGTTGATCGTGGTTTGAGACTTCCGTGTCCACATCAGCTATGATGACTCCACACAACAGATAAAGATTTTGTTGCCTAGTGGAAAATACATGCAGGTCACCAAGTTTCAGCTCCAATGTTTTGGCTGGGAGTAGAAATGGGGAAGTTGGATATTAAACCCAGGTCATAACTGACCGTTATACCCTTCAATATGAGGTAGACTCTCACTTCCTGTCAAGGCAATGGACTTTTTTATGGTCTTCCCTCAAAAACTTATGAAACCATTGTGTTTTCAGAAAACTTTGAGGGAGTTATACCAACAGACTGCTCTGTCAATCATTTTGTGGAATCAATAATACTTTGTTGTCCTTAGCCACTGATGAAGTGGCCTCTTAAGTAACCTCTTTGCTGGGTTTGACCTCACAGGCTTCACTGTATTATGGATGTGCTGTTGCAACTGAAGTGGGAGAGGAATGTGAATGGCAGAAGTTTCTGCCTGAAGTTGATTGATTGCTCAGTGATTTTTGTGTGTGTCTGAGAGAGAGTGAATGTGTTTGTCTTATGCCATTGCTG
The DNA here is from genome assembly GCF_965152235.1 of Eretmochelys imbricata. NCBI lineage: Eukaryota > Metazoa > Chordata > Testudines > Cheloniidae > Eretmochelys > Eretmochelys imbricata. The sequence continues at coordinate 108,100,678 of NC_135575.1, forward strand.
TCTGGGAAGCAAAGAAAGTTTGCATTGCCTCCACCACAACATTTGCAAAGTCTTGGTCAGAAGAGTTGTTTTGTGTGGTGAATGGCTTGGTAAATCTGAGTTGCCTTTATTCATTTACTGATTTAAACACTTCATACTGGGAAGTGTGTTGATAAAATCTCTCATATTGAAACATAACTGTCTGTCTCTGTCGGAGCAGGATGAGTTATTGAGGAGACAAATGCCCAGTCTTCTCTCCCTGAGTTTTAGTCAGTGTCATGTTCTGAAGTACTGGGGGTGTTGAGAGCATGTTGTACAACAAACTGTGCTCAGGACCCATGTCCTTGTCTGTTGAAAACCAGTGCAGAAGTACTGGGTCTCTTGTTGGTGGACATAGCCAAGTGCTACCTTGAATGAGAACAAATTACCTGCTTCTATTAACAAATCATCTATACCACTTCCACTCAAAACCACAATTTTTTGACAATCTGGTCAATTACCACGGTGCCCCATCTTCTCTTTCTGGTCAATAGTGTCAAAATAGTTGTGCTGAGATAACTCTCACAATGTCTAGTTGCCTCAGACCCTTGTCCCTTATCAATCTGGATGCTTATGGAACAGAAACAACACTAACTGATTTGGAGGATGATCTCCTCCTGGTGATGGATGAAGTTGTTTGTGGTGACACTGTGAACTCTATCAGCTGCTACTAATACTGCATTTAAGGGCTGCTTTTAAGTGTCTCTGTTCCTTCCTTAAAGATAGTGGTAGTAAAGTGCTCCACTTCTCTGAATGTGCTCAACTGTGATGTTGCACAGGGTCGCACACATGGTGCTCTGCAGTCCAGAACAGCTTTAAAACAAAGTGCTAGGACTTCTCCATTCTCCATAATCCCAGGGATTACAGGGTAGGCTTGTACTCTGGTCCTATGCTTCTCCTGCTTGGGGGAATTTTCTCTAGGCTGCTTAGTTTTCTTTATAGCCCTTACAAACCACCTGTGTTGCATATATGATCAGAGAAGGGGCCAGAATCTTCCTGTACAGTTTATTCTAAATACACCAGTAGAGGTGTTGTCTGCCTTTCCAACACTGAAGAATAATGGGGGGTTGGCCCTCAAAACATGCGGCTTCAATGGATCCAGGAGAGAAACACTGTCATTTGTGCCAAGGTCTTACTCCATACTGTCTCCTCCCCCTCCCACCAGTTCTGATGCAAAATGGAGTCCTCTGGACATAGCTAGGCCTTATATCTTATCTTCACATGGTGGCTTGTAAATAAAACAGGTGGAAGTTAATTCCAACTCATCATTAATTTATACTACCTTGCTCAACCTGGAGGGAAAAATCCAGTAGAGTCCAGCCATTCCTGCAGCCTGCCTCCACTCTTCCCTAGTAAATCCCCTTCCTTTCTGTGAAAAAGCTTATCTAACAGAGCCTCTAAGAAGGAACTCCCACACCACCACACAGTGGTGCATGCTACATAACTGATGTTCGCCTTTTCTAAGCTTTTTGGGCATAGGTCCAGACTCTCCTCTGCCATAAACAGAGCATTTGCCCATAAGTATTGGACAATGACACTTCATCTTGGAAATGGATTATAGTAGTTTGATCAGACTTCATGGAAAAGACCTGTTCCATATTCACTTGATATTATATATAATTTAATCATTTCAGTCTTCCACTCTCTGTATCCAAGTGGCCCTCTTTCTATTACTCCACATTAGGCTAGCAAGAAAAAAATTGACTATTTCTCTCATTATCCTCTAATGATAGGCCAATGACACATTACAGGGCTGTATTCTGACATGCTCATTTTAATAGGAAAGTGATGTATTTTCTTCTAATTATTTTTACAGAGTGTCCTTGGGGTTGTAGCTCTGTAGTTTTTGCTCTTCATTAAAATACAAGATAATAGGAGAATAATCCAATTGTCTTTACTAAAAATGCAGAGAGATGCATATTCTAATTCTGATCATATTTGAAGATTTGTGGTTTAGTTCCTTCAAATAATTGCTAAAGAAAAGCATTCAAAATATACCGTATGACTTTGAATATCACAGACCCAATATTTTATCTATTACTTCTGATTTAATGATGCTTTTGTACATTTTTAATGTTGGGCCAGATTCTGAGCAGATGTAAGTTTTCATGGCTCCACAGAGTATCATGGACCTATAGAGCTATAACATGGAAGAAGTCCCTGAATTTGTGGTTCTGCTCCTGCTCAGTGCACAAATATTCATGCAGTGCAGTACTGGATATTGAACAGAATTGGTCTGGAGAGATTTCAGACAGTGAAGGCAGCTGACCCAGAGGGGGAATGGAAAATCCACCGTCCCATGGAACAGATGTATTGAGTGGTGGGATTGCAATGGTAAGACCATGGGTGGACTGCAGCTTCTGGTCCTGGAAACCCAGTATGGTATGGTGGGACCACTTTGTCTTGGAAATTTGGGATGATGAACAATGTCTGCAGAATTTCAGAATGAAGCAGCTCCTGACTGCTATCTAGGCCAATGTGCAGGTCTTCCAGGGTTCTTCTCCACCTTTGTTATTTCTGAGGTGCTCCTCCTGCAGTACTACCCGAATGGGTTTCTTTTCAGCATTGGGATGCCCTGTCAAGTCAAAGACCAGGGCAACAGTATATTTATTTTTTTTCTTCACAGGTACCTAAATCCTTCTAAAAAAGTAACTGTGCTGTTGAAGGCCACAATATTAAATTTTTTTAGGAGCCCAGGAATGGAGCTGTTAAAGCCTGCTTCCTTCAGGCTACTTTTTCAGCCCACAAAGAAGGAGCCGAGGTTAAAAATTGTAAAGTTCCTGCATTACTTTTATTAAAATATTGTAATATTTCCAGTGCACAGATAGACTGCTTGAGGTGGGGTTCAGATCCTTCAAGGGTAATGTTATCAAGTTACCTTTCTGATCTTTAAAGGCTGGCAGTCATTTGGAGACCATAGATGTTCTGAAGGTTCCAAAATGGAAAAAAAAGAAGTGGTTTTCTAGTTCTTTAGAGGACAACCTGTGCCAGAGAGATATTCCTGCTATTGATCAACCCTCTACAAATTGCTGAGTGGATGAGCTATGAAGGTGGATCAAGCACATTTGTTCTGTTATTAAACCCAAAGAACTAGATTTAATTTCTACTACACCAAAAGTTTGCTGAATTATTCTTACAAGACTAGATAGCAATTTGAGAAGAAATTGATTGTATTTTATGGCAGCAGATGGAGTTCCCATTGGAAGAGGAGTAGAGAACCACAGAAAAAGTCCATCCACCCCTGTGTCCAGCGAACAGCATTAAAAAGCACAACAAAATGTATTTTCTTCCCTGGACGTTTGGATTTAACACTGCAGATTTAACAGTTGCCGTGCCACTGGCAAGGGACCTGAAATTGTGTTTGCACAACCACTGAAGTGGATGCTTCACCCACCTCCTCTTCTCCTGACTTCTGCAGAATGGCTCAGTGTGGGGAGGAGACAGACACTAAGAACAGTACAAAACATTTGAAATGATCACTGGGAAAATGGACAGCTCTGACTTTCCTGGCACAACTAAAGGCTTCCCTTTCCCTTCCCATACCTAGGCAGTCCTTCACACAAGCCACCAATCATCCCCACCCCTTCCTGCACAGCCCCCGACATTATCTGGAGGAAGGAAAGATGGGTTTGGGAGAGGGTGGGAGCTGGGTCTTTGTCCAAAGTGTCATGAAACTATTCTTTCCTCACTTGGACCCTTATACAACCCACCGCTTCCTCCCTCCTTTACTTCCCTCCTCCCCCCGGCCTGATTTTTCACACCGCTCAGGGACTGTCACTCTCAGAACTGACAGAGAAATGCACAGACACAGGGGAGCAGTGACGGCTCATTAATAACCTGATATACCTTCCACTAAATATTTTGCAGTGTTTCATGGGATTTGAATAAAATAATTGGTTTACATCTGTCTGTTGCTCTATAATTGTGTCAGGGTAGAGAGGTAGTGTGGTGTGGCGTGGTGTGTTGGGGGGGGTCCAGGCTGAGGCATGTAGCACCAGACCAAGAGGGGAGATTATCAAGAAGGGTAGAGGCCAACTGCAAAACTTGCTGTCATTTGATTCTGGTTTCAGCAGCAGCTCTGGGTCCTTAGGTTTGCCACCCATCTGGTTTTCACCCAGACCATCCAAGTTTCAACATGGAGTCTGGTGGAACCTTCAGGACTAACAGATTTATTTGGGCATAAGCTTTCGTGGGTAAAAATCCCACTTTGTCAGATGCATGGAGTGAAAATTACAGATGCAGACATAAATATATCGACACATGAAGAGACAGGAGTTACCTTACAAGTGGAGAACCAGTGCTGACAAGGCCAATTCAATCAGGGTGGTTATGGTCCACTCCCAATAATTCATGAGGAGGTGTCAATACCAAGAGAGGGCAAATTGCTTTTGTAGTGAGCCAGCCACTCCGAGTCCCTATTCAAGCCCAAAATAATGTGTTAAGTTTGCAAATGAATTGTAGCTCTGCAGTTTCTCTTTGAAGTCTGTTTTTGAAGGTTTTTTTGTTGAAGGATGACTACTTTTAAATCTGTTATCGAATGTCCAGGGATATTGAGGTGTTCTCCTACTGGCATTTGTATGTTACTATTGCTGATGACTGATTTGTGTCCATTTATTCTTTTACATAGGGACTGTCCGATTTGGCCAATGTACGTGGCAGAGGGGTGTTGCTGGCACATGATGGCATATATCACATTAATATATGTGCCGGTGAATGAGCCCCTGATGGTATGGCTGGTGTGGTTGGGTCCTCTGATGTTGTTGCTAGAGTAGATATCGGGACAGAGTAGGTAACGGAGTTTGTTTCAGTGATTTGTTCCTGGGTTAGTGTTTCTGTGGTGTGGTGTGTAGTTGCTGGTGAGTATTTGCTTCAGGTTGGGAGACTGTCAGTAAGCGAGGACTGGCCTGCTTCCCAAGGTCTGTGAGCGTGAGGGATTGTTTTCCAGGATAGTTTGTTGATCATTGATGATGTGCTGGAGAGGTTTTAGTTGGAGGCTGTATGTGATAGCCAATTGTGTTCTGTTCTTTTGCTTGTTGGTCCTGTCCTGTAGTAGGTGACGTCTGGTTACTCGCTCTGTCAATTTGTTTCCTCACTTCCCCAGGTGGGTATTGTAGCTTTAAGAATGCTTAATAAAGATTGTGTAGATAAAATAGCTTGTAGGTAAAAAATCTTGATAAAGATCTTGTATATCTTTATAAATAATCCATTGCAATCAACATACTACACGGACTATGGTGAGAGATTGTGCCATGCACTCCCAAAGAAACTGAGGAACCACCTGATCAGCATCCTGTACAACAAACAGGAGAAGATCAAGAATGAGCTCTCAAAACTGAAAAGGAGTACTTGTGGCACCTTAGAGACTAACCAATTTATTTGAGCATGAGCTTTCATGAGCTACAGCTCACTTCATCGGATGCATACCGTGGAAACTGCAGCAGACTCAAAACTGGAGACTCTCATTCAAAACCAACCTTCCAAACAAACTTCCATGTGGCTGGACTTTACAAAAACAAGACAACCTATTTACAACCCACACTTTAATTCTCTGCAGAGGAAAAAGGACAGTAAGATATCTAAAGTCTTACATGCCATAGGGGGCTGCAACAGTGGTACCCTTAACTCACCCAACAATATTGTTAATCTATCCAACCACACACTTAGCCTGTCAAAAGAGTTTGTTCTATCTCGGGGACTCTCTTTCTGCCCCACCACCCCCATGCACATGGTACAGTTCTGCAGTGATCTAGAAGCCTACTTTTGCCGTCTTCGACTCAAGGAATATTTTCAACACACCACTGAAGAGTGCACTGACCCACAGGAACCCTCCTACCAACACTACAAGAAGAACTCTGTGTGGACTCCTGATGGTCGAAATGATAGACTGGACTTCTACACAGAGTGCTTCTGCACTCTATGAAGTTGTGAACAAATACCACCATTTGCCCCATAACCTCAGCCGTACAGAACACAATGCCATCCACAGCCTCAGAAACAACTCTGACATAATTAAAGGGGCTGACAAAGGAGGTGCTGTTGTCATCATGAACAGGTCAGATTACAAACAGGAGGCTGCCAGGCAACTCTCCAACACCACATTCTGCAGGCCACTATCCTCCAATCCCACTGAGGAGTACCAAAATAAACCACACCATCTGCTCAAGAAAATCCCTGCTATAGCACAGGAACAAATCTACACAGACACACCCCTAGAGACACAACTAGGGTTATTCTGCTACCCAAGATCCATAAACCTGGAAATCCTGGACTCCCCATCAACTCAGGCATTGGCACTCTTACAGCAGGATTATCTGACTATTTGGACTCTGTCCTCAGACCCTACACTACCAGCACTCCTAACTATCTTCAAGACACCACTGACTTCTTGAGGAAACACAATGCACTGGTGATCACCATGGATGTAGAAGCTTTTTACACCAATATTCCACACAAGGATGGACTACAAACAGTCAGGAACAGTATCCCTGATGAGGCCATGGCACACCTGGTGGCTGAGCTTTGTGACTTTGTCCTCACCCACAACCATTCCAGATTTGGGGACAACTTATACCTGCAAGTCAGCGGCACTGCTTTGGGTACCTGCATGGCCCCACAGTATGCCAACATTTTGATGGCTGACTTAGAACAACACTTCCTCAGCTCTCGTCCCCAGCGTCCCTCCTCTACTTGCGCTACACTGATGACATCTTCATCTTATTGACCCACGGGAAGGAGGCCTGTCAAGGTTCCTTCCCCACTCTGAACGCTAAGGTACAGATGTGGGGACCTGCATGAAAAACCTCCTAAGCTTCTCTTTACCAGCTTAGGTCAAAACTTCCCCAAGGTACAAAATATTCCACCCTTTGTCCTTCGATTGGCCGCTACCACCACCAAACAAATACTGATTACTGGAAGAGCTGTTTGGACACGTCTTTCCCCCCAAAATACTTCCCTAAAACCTTGCATCCCACTTTCTGGACAAGGTTTGGTAAAAAGCCTCACCAATTTGCCTAGGTGACTACAGACCCAGACCCTTGGATCTTAAGAACAATGAACAATCCTCCCAAAACTTGCACCCCCTACCCCTTTTCCTGGGAAATGTTGGATAAAAAGCCTCACCAATTTGCATAGGTGACCACAGACCCAAACCCTTGGATCTGAGAACAATGAAAAAGCATTCAGTTTTCTTACAAGAAGACTTTTAATAGAAATAGAACTAAATAGGAATAAAGAAATCCCCCCTGTAAAATCAGGATGGTAGATACCTTACAGGGTAATTAGATTCCAAACATAGAGAACCCCTCTAGGCAAAACCTTAAGTTACAAAAAAGATACACAGACAGAAATAGTTATTCTATTCAGCACAATTCTTTTCTCAGCCATTTAAAGAAATCATAATCTAGCACATACCTAGCTAGATTACTTACTAAAAGTTCTAAGACTCCATTCCTAGTCTATCCCCGGCAGGAACCAGCATATAGACAGACACACAGACCCTTTGTTTCTCTCCCTCCTCCCAGCTTTTGAAAGTATCTTGTCTCCTCATTGGTCATTTTGGTCAGGTGCCAGCGAGGTTACCTTTAGCTTCTTAACCCTTTACAGGTGAGAGGAGCTTTCCCCTGGCCAGGAGGGATTTCAAAGGGGTTTACCCTTCCCTTTATATTTATGACAAGGCCCTTGAAGAATTCCACCTGGATTTCAACAATTTTCACCCCACCACCAACCTCAGCCTAGACCAGTCCACAAAAGAGATCCACTTCCTGGACACTGCTGTGCAAATAAGTGATGGTCTCATAAACACCACCCTATACGGGAAACCTACTGACCACTATACTTATGGCCTGTGATGGGATGTTAGATGGGGTGGGATCTGAGTTACTACAGAGAATTCTTTCCTGGGTGTCTGGCTGGTGAGACTTGCCCACATGCTCAGGATTTAGCTGATCACCATATTTGGGGTCGGGAAGGAATTTTCCCCCAGGGCAGATTGGCAGTGGCCCTGGGGGTTTTTCACCTTCCTCTGCAGCTCGGGGCAGGGGTCACTTGCTGGAGGATTCTCTGCATCTTGAAGTCTTTAAACCACAATTTGAGGACTTCAATAACTCAGACATAAGTTAGGGGTTTGTTACAGGAGTTGGTGGGTGAGATTCTGTGGCCTACATTGTTCGGGGGTCAGACTAGATGATCATAATGGTCCCTTCTGACCTTAAAGTCTATGATTCTTACCTACAGCTTCCATCCAGGACACATCACACGATCCATTGTCTACAACCAAGCTCTAAGATACAGCCTTATTTGCTTCAATCGCTCAGATATAGACACACACCTACAAGGTGCTAACTTCCTGCAGCCCACTAGGAACACTCTCCTCTCTCCTTAGCCTTACTGCAGCAACTGACTCTGCTCTGCAACTCCCATATATATGAGCCTGGTGGGACCTGATTGGTTGCTCCGTGTAACCTTTCTCTGATTAGCTTCCCCTGGCACAGCCTCCTTAGGCTGCTTTTAACCTTTTCTATCTTGTGTGGGGTGAACGCCCCCATCACAAAGACAAGTCAGGTATTTTTGCTCTTACTGCTAATAACAGATAGTGAATTTCAGAGAAATTGGGATACGAGACTGGAGCAATGATGGTACTATATTTAAATTAGGAAAAGATAGCTGGAAAGGTATTTCTGATTATTTAGCTTGTGTACTGGAAATGAAATGTGTGGTACATATATATCCAACCAGTACACAAGGAAATGCTTAGTAAGAGTTAAAAAAAAAAACATAGAAAAAAACACCTGAATCTTTGTTTTAGGATATGAAGGCTGCTGAAAAATTCTGTGCTGAACATTAATGAGGAAAAAGGAATGGATTACATTTGGCAAGCTTTTAGAGCGAAAAATACCATTGTAGGTCATCTGATCTTACAGTTAATTGCAGTTACATCTTAACCTTTCTTTAGCTGAAAGCATCACTGAGCACTAAACAACCAAGGATTTTATTTAAACAGCTTATTTTTCCAGAAACCATGATGAGTACTAATCAAGAGTCACATTTTAATAGTGTCTTCATAGCAGTTTTCTGATGCAGCATGAATAATTGCATGCCATCTGTATCTTTCCACTTTCATAACAAATCTCAGTTACTGAATTGAAAACTAAACTTGCTGATCTATTCAGTGCATTGAATTCATGCATGAAGTGCTACGAAATATCAAAGAATGTGAATATTTACGTACCTTTCCCTTGGAAAAAATGTATTCAATTTTCTCTGATGGCAAGTACTTTGTTCTCTTACACTGTGAAACATGCATATGTGGTGCAGTAATTTACTGCACTAGCTTTTCAGCTGTGCAGACCTATACTGAAATATTGATTGGGTTACAAGTGAAAATGTGTTTGTGGTCTTATCATTGCCCCAGTAGGTATTTGACCACATTGCAAAAGCATCACACAATTCAGAACAATTGGCAGTCTCTGGTCAAGAGAGGCCTTCAGCTGGAATTTTAAGGCATTGTAGGTCAAGATTTAAGAGCACTGAGAGATGTGTGCTAGAAAACTTACTTAGCACACTGCTTGGGTCTGAACAGAACTGCAGATCTCTCACTTTCAGGAGCACTAAACTGACCCATATACTTCGGGGGTGGGGAGAAGAAGGGAAAACATCCAAATTTGTACATATGAGATAGTTCATCTTGGTTAATTCTGTGTGTAATTGCACATGCTAATATCTTAAAAGCCACATCTCTCCAAGAACCAAAGTATCTTGCTAATAACAAGTGTTACTCACTTTTGTCCCAGGGGGCAGGAGAAAAACAATGGACAAAATTCCTCCGTAGCCCCATTTCTCCCACCCACAAGGATACAAATAATTCCCACCTTCTTCCTATAATGTTATAGACAAGAGAGCCCATTTTATTACTTGTTTTCTGTTATTATTATTATTATTTATTATTTATTTTTAACAAGCAAGATTTTCACTATTTCTTAAAAATCACAGATTTAACTTTAGGAGAAATTATGGAATCAGTCCCCAAATCTACATTTTTACATGTAAATCCATAGAATAAGTGTGTCTGGTGGTAATATAGAATGTTATAACAGTCTTGGAACTGAACATAGTTAGTCCTTTAAAAATAAAGTAACATTTCCTTTATTTAATATACTCTTAATAACCATATTACAGTCTGGCATACCAAACAGCGTTACTTTATGTTACTTTACATTTATATCACTCTGAGACTGATATAGTCCTGTGTGACATGTTGTACCTAAATGTGCCAACCAAGAAATTAAAATCTGTGATTTTAAGAAAGAAATATTGAAAGAGCCCACTTATAAAACAAAACAAATAACAAAACAAAATTTGGGTTGCCTCCGTAAAATATTGCTGGCAATTAGAAAGCTGAATGTCAAGAACAATGCAGTCCCTAAAACAGAGAGCACCCACTGGCATGTGTACTACTCACAGTTCCTTTCAGACAATTTGAGACATCAATATTTAACATCACCATCATTAGAACCCTACAAAATTCCTGGCCATGAAAAACATGCCACAGACAGTGAAATCTGGTTTCCCCCATGAAATCTGGTCCTCTTGGTAAACTTATTTAATATGCTTTTGGAGGATCCTTCACTTTGCTCAATATTTCACATTTAACAACCAACTACGGTATAAAATTTCATTCCCCAGTATGAAAAAAAATCAACACATTAAGGGTGGGTGTACACTTGATACACAGTTACATGTGTCTTTTGCGCCATAACTCCCCTATTGTCTACATTTGAAGCTCTGAAGCATGTTCCTATACCTGCTCTATATTGCACTGTTGATGTGGACAAGGGGCATGTACCAGGTCATGGGTATTGATAGCACTCTAGAGCCATTCCCACAATGCATTGATTCCATTTCTGCCTGACCCTTATCTGAACACATAGAGGTCCCTCACCCCCAATCTCCCTAACCCCCAAGTTCCTGTTCTCCTGCCAGCAGTAGCAGTAGGGACCTACACTGAGCATTTCAGAACAGTTTTTTGGCAAAATATATTGATCAGTAAAAGTAATCTTAGCCCAAGAGCATCTATCTGCTTTCTGAAACACATACAGGTTTTGTTCAATGTTTGCTCAGAGCACTCTGTCCTCCATGCCTTTGTCTCAGTGAGCCAGAACATTCACATGTACTAGGATATTTCATGGAGGCTGTCCCAGTTTTTCATAGCACATCCCATTAACTTCTTTTGAGACATTCTGAAAAACCTTGGTTTTTCACTTCACCAATCAATGCATTTGGAGGCTAACTCCCAGAGGAAATTAGCTGTCTTACTACCACTTTAGGCTCCTAAATCCAAACTTTAGATCCTAAACCCCCTCCTCAGCTGTCACCTAACCCTGTAGGTACCTAAAGTCTCTAGGCACCAATGTTTCTGCTGCTGAAGTACCGTAAATTTCTACCAGTAGCCATGTGCAATCCTGTCTAAATCCTTACACCACTGAGTAGCAAGTGCTTATGCCTTGGTAGGTTGTCAAACTAGACATCCCCCTGCCTATCTTGCCTGCAATGCCTCATCCAGGAGACATTTTTATACCCAATGGTTAGTACACTGAGCTGGGATGTGGAAGATCAGAAACATTCAAATCCCCTCTCTACTTGATTCAGAGCAGGGATTTGAATGCTGATCTCCACCCCCTAGGTGAGTGCCCTAAACACAGGCCACTGTGGAGTGAGTATCTTTCAATCTTTCCTGTTGAATTTGTATAATCTACCACACCTGAGATACCACCAACACCATCACTGGTGAAAAATAACAGAGTGGCTTATGCACTTAACTCCAGGAGAGCATTTATAGCTGAGAAACCTACTCAAAGTTAGGCTTCTGAATCTCTTTGAGGGCGGCACTTAGGCTGCACCCCCGCCTTGGCATAGAGACTACATCTGGAAAACGCCTTTGTGTGGAGGGGGTGGGAAGATCACAGGGTCAGGGACACAGTCAGAGTAATTTGAACACTATAACTGGACTCAAAGGAAATAAATGGGCTACTGCACTGGAGGGTGAAGGACTACAGCAATCACTCCAAAAGGGTACCTAGCACAAGTCCATGCTAGGATAAACTGGATCTGGTGCTCTCTGGGTTGCGCATATGGAGATGGAAGTCACACATGACCCTTTCCTCAACCCTGAAAGCATCATCATATGATGGGTCATCGATGACGGGCAGCAGGGACCTTGGAGGAAGTATCAGAGAAAGCCTCAGGAGACAGAAAGGAAGACTAGAATGCGATTCTGCACTTCTATAATATGATCCCAGTTGAGGAAGCCCTCCCAAGAAGTCTGGGTTGCCACCTTTCTAATGGCTGGTAACTGGACCTCCGACGCCCTACCTCCTGGTCTGCCTCTTCCCCCAAGTCCCCACCCTTGCTCTGCCTCTTCCCTCAGAACCTACCCCTTCTCCTACTCTTCCACTGGCTCCGCCCCTTCATCTCCTCTTTCCCCAAAGTCCTGGCCTCTTCTCTGCCTCTCCGCCTGAGGTCCCATCCCCTTCTCAGCATCTTCCCCACAAAGCCCTGCCCTGCTCCACTTCTTTCTCCCAGATAAAAACAAAAAAACAAAAAACCCTGGACATCATGACTTGCCAATGGCACGTGGACATACAAGCATTCTTAAAACTTCAATATTTACCTGGGGTAGTGAGGAAACAAATTGACAGAGCGAGATGGGTACCCAGAAGTCACCTACTACAGGACAGGACCAACAAGGAAAATAACAGAACACCTAGGTTAGTATTTTTGTTGGCCCTTGAGAAATTCCACCATGATTTCAACAATTTCCATCCCACCACCCTATATCGGAAACCTAATGACCACTATGCTTACCTACATGCCTCCAGCTTTCATCCAGACCACAACACATGATCCATTGTCTACAGCCAAGCTCTACGATACAACTGCATTTGCTCCAACCCCTCAGACAGAGACAAATACTTACAAGATCTCTATCAAGCATTCTTACAACTACAGTACCCACCTGCTGAAGTGAAGAAACAGATTGACAGAGCCAGAAGAGTACCCAGAAGTTACCTACTACAGAACAGGCCCAACAAAGAAAATAACAGAACGCCACTAGCCATCACCTTCAGCCCCCAACTAGAACCTCTCCAACGAATCATCAAGGATCTACAACCTATCCTGATGGATGACCCCTCACTCTCACAGATCTTCGGGGACAGGCCAGTCCTTGCTTACAGACAGCCCCCCAAAAGAAGCAAATACTCACCAGCAACCACACACCACACAACAGAACCACTAACCCAGGAACCTATCCTTGCAACAAAGTCCGTTGCCAACTGTGTCCACATATCTATTCAGGGGACACCATCATAGGGCCTAATCACATCAGCCACACTATCAGAGGCTCATTCACCTGCACATCTACCAATGTGATATATGCCATCATGTACCAGCAATGCCCCTCTGCCATGTACATTGGCCAAACTGGACAGTCTCTACGTAAAAGAATTAATGGACACAAATCAGATGTCAAGAATTATAACATTCATAAACCAGTCGGAGAACACTTCAATCTTTCTGGTCACTTGATTACAGACCTAAAAATGGTAATTCTTCAACAAAAAAACTTCAAAAAGAGACTCCAAGGAGAGACTGCTAAATTGGAATTAATTTGCAAACTGGATACAATTAACTTAGGCTTGAATAAAGACTGGGAGTGGATGTGTCATTACACAAAGTAAAACTATTTCCCCATACTTACCCGCCTCTCCCCCCGCCACCATTCCTCACATGTTCTTGTCAACTGCTGGAAACGGCCCACCTTGACTATCACTACAAAAGGTGCCCCCCCCTCCTGCTGGTAATAGCTCACCTTACCTGATCACTCTGGTTACAGTGTGTATGGTAACACCCATTGTTTCATGTTCTCTGTGTATATAAAATCTCCCCACTGTATTTTCCACTACATGGATCTGATGAAGTGAGCTGTAGCTCACGAAAGCTTATGCTCAAATAAATTTGTTAGTTTCTAAGGTGCCACAAGTGCTCCTTTTCCTTTTGTGGATACAGACTAACACAGCTGCTACTCTGATTCCTCTTCAGTACTTTTAAGCCATGTGATGTCATTCGTAAGTGTTCTAGCCAGTTTTGGTGTTCCTGGTCCCCAGATCCATGAAAACAGGTTGGGGTGTAGTATGGCTAACAGAATGCAGACAGCAATATCTGTTAAAGTGTAGGTGTCTTGGCATTTAGCCACCAATGGCATGAGGTTGTGTGCCTCAGTTTCCCCTTCTACACAGTAGCACGGGCCTGTTATGCTTTTGCTGCTGTGCCAAGCTTCCAATCTGTTTACAGGTATAGGCTGAAAAGTAACGTGCTTGTGGGGCTGTCTTGTCACCATCCCTAGCATATACAAAAGTATTTTCCATAGATCAGGTATGTCCCACTCTTTAAAGGGTTTACCACTAGTATGAATTCTTTTGTCTTATCCCATAGATAAATTAGCAAAAGACACAAGATTAACAGCAAATCTGCTGTGGACAGGTTTTGTTCACATGATTTAGCTTGTTTAGTGTCTACTGTATTTTCCCATTTCTTTGTGCCCCTGGTAGGCACTCTGATGCAGATTCTTCTGCCTCTTTGGAGAAGGCTTTTAATTCAGGCATGTGTCGGGGGCTGTGGCAAGGAAAGGGTGTACCGCAACCATGCCTACCCTCAGCCCCTCCCTCTGGGTTTTCTCTGGGCTGGATCCCACTCCCTTGTGAAGTTTCACCCTCCTGATTTTTTCCCTCTTGCCTAAAATCACACATTCCTTCAAAGCTTGTAATGCCCTCCCGCACCCATCACTTATGTAAATGAAATGAGAGATTTGGTAGATAAGCCACATTATTCAATCCAGATCCCCTCTTAAGACTCCTGAATTTAACCTTGTAGGTTTCAGGTGTAACCTGAAACTGTTTCAAAACTAGTTCCTTAAATTTTCCATAGTTTGAAGCATCATCAAAAGGCATCTTGTTGAATATGTCCAGAGCTCTGCCAGTCAATTTTACTATCAACGTGGTCATCTTTTGATCTTTAGGGATTGCATAGACGGTACACCGTCTCTCAAAGGTGATGAAATATTTGCCAGTATTGCTGGGTTCATCATACTGTGGACATAGTTGCTCCCATTTGTGGATTTTTGGGGAAGTGGAGCCAGCAGCTGAAGGGTTGTCTCTTCAACTCCATAACAGCCAGTTCATGCTTTTGGGCCTCCACAGCTCCCTTGTGGGCAACCTCCTCCCTGGCTGTTTCTGCCTCCACAGCTCTCTTGGGGGCAGCCTCCTTTGCATTAATTTCTAATTGTCTTAATTCCATCCATCTCTTATGTTAGTTTTCTCTCTCTCTTTTGCTTCCAGTCTATCCAGCTCTAGTTTAGTAGCTGCTTCACTCATAGTCATTTTCCTGCTTTCCTGTGCTGGGCCACACCCCCTCTGCAGGTCACTAAAACTTAGTTAACAGAGACTTTCCTAGTGTTCAGCCTTTCTGGGCAATTTGCAATTTGTGCAGTTCTAGCTTTTTCTGATCTTCACTCTTAGTTATTTTGCTTCCTTTTCTGTCCCTATTTCTCTTACCCGAAATAAGCAAACAGAAAATAACAAACCAGTAACCAATTTGTCTGTTCTCCAGCCACCACACTTAAACTCACTTAAAATCACTACCAGGATTTCAAAGCAATCAGCTGTGCACAGATTCTGCTCAACTATGCCACTGTAACGATTCTGATTCTGGCGGGACCCAACTTTCCTGGGATTGGTGTCTTCAAGATCCATTGTCCGTTAAGTGCGTCTTGATTGGGTATTTAACTTGCACATTCCTTTCTCAAGAAGCTGACCAAATGCTTATTAAGGCTACTTAGAAGTCAAGCAAGTCCACAGCCAATATTCATAACTTAAATACAAAAATGATACATGCATACAAATAGGATGAATAGATTCAGTAGATCATAACCTTCACAGAGATATGTTACATGGCATATGTAGCATTAAATTTATTCCAGTTATATCATTCATATATATTACACACACACACACACACACTCATAAGCATATTTCCATAAAGCCTTATCGGGGGGACAGTCACAGTTGGATACTAGAGGACAATGCTCTTCAAGGGGGCACCTAAAGTTAACAAAGCAAAGGAAAGGCTTGTGAGTGCGTCTGAGGAGATTGTCTGGGTGGCTAGCAGGCTGGAGAGACAAGGAACCTACACCCAGTTTAGCACCAATAAGTTTGTCTCTCTCTCACTCAGACAGGGGGTAGGTAGCAAGGTGACTCTCAGTGCTGAGTGCCTTGAGAAAGTGTCACACATAGCTACTTTACCAATAAGAGAGCTAGAATTCTATAAAAACAAGGTGTGAGAATTTGATGGATAAATAAGCAGCTCTGATCTGTTCATAGAAGATTATTTAAATCTTAAATAAAAATTGATTAAATTACAATTTAGGAGATTAAGGAATTTAAATAAACATGTTAAATACATGAGAGGAGACCTTAGTTTGACAGTGTATTGACTTTGCATAGAAATATTTAACTGGGGGACATCCTGCTACAGAAAGTTTTATGAATAATTGTGTTAAGATGCTACAGAAGGGGGACAAATGCTGTATGTAGTTTATCAAAAGAATTAAGTTACCTTCAATACAACCTTATAGAGAATCACGGGTGTTTAGAGACAATAGAATAGTAGAGCTGTAATGACAAGTTTCAGCTCATCACAGGAAATCATGTTAACAAGGGAAATATACTACCACATGACATTTTAATACAACATGTAACCACAAAGTAAGAAATCAAATGATTAATTGCTACAAGGTGCCAAGTATCCAATCAAAAGTGCTTGCATTTCTCTGTTTTCCCTCCCCCACCAATGGGTCCCAGAGCCTGGACTCCAGCCCAGGCCTGAACAGCTACACCACAGTTAAACGGCCCTAGAGCCCAAGCCCCATGAGCAAAAGTCATCAGACCCAGGCCAGCCATGGGTCTTTAATTGCACTGTGGACATACCCTTAATGTCATAGACCCACCATTCCAGCCCCTCTGTCTCATCTTCCTTCTCCAGATATCAGCAGTCTGTGCAGTGATTTGGACATTCAGGCAGGTCATATCAAGATCCACAGCCATTCTGGGGATAACAATGTGCAAATTCAAAGGAATGAAAATTCTTCCACCCTTCCTAGGCTCAATCCTGAACAGACTCCTTGCCCCTCTTCCAGGCTCTGCAAAGTTCTCCCTCACTCTATTACAGAGAGCTGCCCCACAGGGCTTTCTACCTGGAGGACCAGTTCCTCCCAGTTGACAGACACTCAGAACTTCTTCCCTGTTGCCTCTCTTCCCCTAGGCCTGATTGAGGAGTCTCTGTCTCTTCAGCTGCTCTTTCCCTTCACAGACAACCCCACAGTACAAACTTCTGCTTACAGGCCCCTCTGGAAACATTTCAAATCCCAAATATTGTATGACAAAGAAATAAATATATACGAGAAACTCAACTCAAATGGTGAACTACTAAAAACTAAGGCCCAGATCCTCCAAGATGTTAGGTGCCTAACTCCTATTGATTTAGTGGAGATTGACACCTAAATACCTCTGAGGATTGGGACCTATGTGTTTGTATCCTGTAGACTCTCCTTGGAAATTGAAGCTCCCACTGTTCAGGACTGAGACCCTGAGGGTCTCCTCCAGCTACATAGTAGCAAGAATCATAGGATAGTAGGACTGGAAGGGACCTCAAGAGGTCACCTAGTCCAGTCCCCTGAACTCATGGCAGGACTAAGTATTATTTAGACCATTCCTGACAGGGTTTGTCTAACCTGCTCTTCAAAATCTCCAATGATGGAGATTTCACAAGCTCCCTAGGCAATTTATTACAGTGCTTAATCACCTAGACAGTTCGGAAGCTTTTCCTAATGTCCAACCTAAAACGCTTTTGCTCAGAGGTTAAGAAGAACAATTTTTCTCCTTCTGCATTGTAACAATCTTTATTGTACCTTGTTT
The DNA here is from genome assembly GCF_965152235.1 of Eretmochelys imbricata. Lineage (NCBI taxonomy): Eukaryota > Metazoa > Chordata > Testudines > Cheloniidae > Eretmochelys > Eretmochelys imbricata. The sequence goes on from NC_135575.1 coordinate 108,118,719, forward strand.
CTCTTCTCCAGACTAAAAAAAAACAGTTTTTTTTTTCAATCTTCTCTATAGGTAATGTTTTTTAGACCTTTAATCATTTTTGTTGTTCTTCTCCGGACTTTCTCCAATTTGTCCACATCTTTCCTGAAATGTGGCACCCAGAACTGGGCACAATACTCCAGCTGAGGCCTAATCAGCATGGAGTAGAGTGGAAGGAATACTTCTCATGTCTTGCTTACCACACTTCTCTTAATACATTCCAGAATGATGTTTGCTTTTTTTGCAACCGTGTTACACTGCTCACTCATAGTTAGCTTGTGATCCACTATGACCCCAGATCCCTTTATGCAGTACTCCATCCTAGGCAATCACTTCCCATTTTGTATGTGTACAGATGATTGTTCCTTCCTAAGTGGAGTATTTTGCATTTGTCCTTACTGAATTTCATCCTGTTTAATCAGAGCATTTTTCAAGTTTGTCCAGATCATTTTGAATTTTAATCCTATCCTCCAAAGCACTCACAACCTCTCCCAGATTGGTATTGTCTGAAATTTTTATAATTGTACTCTCCATTCCATTATCTAAATCATCGATTAAGATACTGAACAAAACCAGACCCAGAACTGATCCTTATGGGACCCCGCTCGATATGCTCTTCCAGCTTGACTGTGAACCACTGATAACTATTCTCTGGGAATGGTTTTCCAGACAGTTATGTACCCATCTTATAGTAGTTCTATCTAGGTTGTATTTCCTTATTTTGTTTATGAGGAGGTCATGTGAGACAGTATCAAAAGGCTTACTAAATTCAAGATATACCACATCTACCACTTCCCCCCATCCACAAGGCTTGTTACTCTGTCAAAGAAAGCTACTAGGTGTTACTTATTGTCTTCTATGTGTTTGCAGATTGATTGCTAATTATTTGCTCCATTATCTTTCCAAGTACTGAAGTTAAGATGACTGGTCTGTAATTCCCCAGGTTGTCCTTATTTCCCCTTTTATAGGTGGGCACTATATTTGCTGTTTTTCCAGTCCTCTGGAATCTCTCCTTTCTTTCATGACTTTTTTCAAAGATAATTGCTAATGGCTCAGACATCTCCTTAGTCAGCTGCTTGACTAGGATGTATTTCATCAGGCCTTGGTGACTTGAAGACATCTAACTTGTCCAAGTAATTTTTAACTCGTTCTTTCCCTATTTTAGCCTCTGATCCTACCTCATTTTCACTTGCATACATTTTGTTAGACATGAAATTGCTACTAATCTTTTTGGTGAAAGCTAAAAGAAAAATGTCATTGAGTATTTAGAAGTGGGCTTAGGTGCAGGCAATGGGTGCAGGAAATTACTCCCCTTCCATGAAGCTGGAGAAACTTTGGGCCTCTCAGGACTTGTTCTAGGGCAGTGCATCTATATTCTGACCTTTACTGATGTTAAATGCTGCAATCTAGCAACAGATTTATTAGATCCTTAGGGGGAGGGGAAAGTGTATATCTATAGCTAAGAATTATCTGTGCATTGACTGTACTGCAGTCATGTGGATTTCAGGAGACCAATTAATAACAAAGTCATAATATGGACTCCTCACTCGTATTGAAGAGTACTTTACTCCACAAAAAGCTGTGTTAAAGAGAATGGGTCTACACCTACAGTAAGATGCTAATAAAGTTGAGAAAAGGGTATCAGAATTTGGCCCTTAATTAGTAATTCTAGATCATTTAGTGAGAAAGAGCTATAATTTAGCTTAGTCTGGTTTAGTGAATGGTGCACTTGAGTGGGTTTTGTGAGACCATGGTTCTAGTCCCACCTCTGCCTCCAGCCTGCTGTGTGTTCTTAGGCAAGTCACTTTCCCTCTCTGTAATTCAGCTTTCCCATCTATAAATGGATAATGGTACTGACCTTCTTGTAAAACACTTGGAGATCTAAAAGCTAGGTATTATACTTAATCGTTGATGGATCAGGTTTTTTTTTTAATTGCAGAGATGGAATACCCATAAACTATTTGTTTACATTATTTCCCACTTTTCTGTTCATGTATGATAACCTAAAGAAGGCAAATAAATCATATTTTTTTATTCTTAGTACTCCAAATATATATTAAAAAAATATAGCCGAGCTGTGCAGCCACAATGATGATGGACTATCAGCAGATATTTGCATATTTGGATACTGGAGCTTCAGGTTGCTAACACTGTATATTCAATTTCTTTAATGAAGAAAAGTTTTTTTAGGCAGTAGGCATCAAAACAAGACAAAATATTGATCTCACTTGCATGAGGGCTCTCTCAAACATTCCAGGGTCAAAGAGGATTCTTGCAATTGCTCATATTTGAGTGAATCTACATGTAGACAAGTCTTGAAGCAGAAACTCATCATTTTCTAAGAAAATCCTCCACGTGGAAATCAATGCATAAAATGAAATAGCATATCAGAACTCTCAGGGGACATTTCAGGCCTTACAAAAGCTCCCCATGAATTCATAGCTCAGATCAGATATACAGGAAATTCCAAACAGTAAAGCTTCAGCAGCTAAAGCAGTTTACACCACATGACACAAACCTCTAGCAACCCCTTGCCAGATGTGGCCTTGGGGCAAGGTGATGTTGTGATATATCACTAAATGTAAATACAACAAACATATATACAGTTAACTCCCGGGGAGGGAACTATCTCACAGTTAAAACACTATGGGCTCAGAAATTTATGGAGCTTGTGATTCCGTTCATTGGGACTTTCGCCATTGTCCACTGAAGTCAAGAAGAGTCCTTCAATTAACTTCAGTGAACTTTGGATCAGGCCCTAAGAGGTCTCAGAGGACACAGAATGGTACAAATACACAATTAGTTTCCATTTCAAAATCCTTTCATTAAGAGCTATGATATCTTCAAGACACAAATATATATATCCTTTTCCTTAAATTATGGCTGTGTACCCGTGACCTAACACAATACATGATACCAAAAAGGAAGGCATCGTTAACAGACCTTCACGGGCTCTTTTAGCAGTGTTTGAAAATAAGGCATATCCCTCTAAAGAAACTTTAGGTAGAACTGGTTAAGAAAATGAAACAATCAATCAAACAAACACTACTTTGCAAAATTTCTCAACATTGTTTTATTTTGCAGGGTTTGAAATGGACCAATTTTTCATTATATTCAAAATGTTTAAGCTTTTTTAATTCTGTGTATCAATTTTTATGTTTTGGTTTTTCTTTCTTTTCTCTGTCCCCACTTTATTTTAACAGTCATTTTCGGGGGGGGGGATTGAAATTTTAGCTGACAAATCATTGTACATTTGTAGGATTATAACTTATTTTCCCAATAAGCCTTTCTTTAAATAAAAAGAAAATTGGAGACGTGTTATTTGTGTGAGAGAGTAATCTAATCTATCTATCAATTTATCAGTTATCTGTCTATCTGAAGGTCCTGTGCCTTCTCTGCATGGATGTTAAAGATCTCAAAAGTCATTCATGTGATTAGGGGTTTGCTCCAGTGAGCTTGGCCCAGATTCTCCCACTTCACTGTAATGCAGTGTGCTGCCACCTTTTGCTCCAGAGGGAGCAAGGTTTCAGAGGTGTTATATGTATATAGTTGTCAAGTACTAGGATCCCCTAGGATTGAAAAGGGCTATGTTTGTGTAAAGTTTATTAAACATGAGTTGATATTTTGTGCATCCCAATTAATTGTGGTAAAAACATTGTTAAGGAACTGTTAGTACACTGCATGAGGCTTCTGAATGCTACTTGAAACCTCCATACTGAATGATGGAAACAATGAGGAGTCCAGAGGCACCTTAAAGACTAACAGATTTATTTGGGCATAAGCTTTCATGGGTAAAAAAGCCTAATTCTTCAGATGCATGGAGTGAAAAGTACAGACACAGGAATACGTATATTGGCACATGAAGAGAAGGGAGTTACCTTAGCTTACAAGTGGAGAACCAGTGTTTACAAGGCCAATTCAGTCAGGGTGGGTGTGGTCCACTCCCAATAATTCATGAGGAGGTGTCAATACCAAGAGATGGAAAATGGCTTTTGTAGTGAGCCAGCCACTCCCAGTCCCTATTCAAGCCCAAATTAAGGTGTTAAATTTGCAAATGAATTGTAGCTCTGCAGTTTCTCTTTGAAGTCTGTTTTTGAAGGTTTTTTTTTTTTTTGAAGGATGGCTACTTTTAAATCTGTTATTGAATGTCCAGGGAGACACACCACACTCATGAAAGCTTATGCTCAAATACATAAAGACAAACAGGGATTTTACATGTACTACCTCCGCCACGGACAGTGTCCAAGTCTCTGGCAGTAAGTTCAGGAGAAGGGTGTGACGGTGCCCCCCATAAGGCTTTATGGAAGTGTGTGTATGTGTGTGTGTGTGTGTACACATACACACACACACTCTCTCACACACACACACATATGCCATGTAACATATCTCTGTGAAGGTTATGATCTACTGAATCTATTCATCCTATTTGTATGCATGTATCATTTTTGTATTTGAAGTTATGAATATTGGCTGTGGACTTGCTTAACTTCTAAGTAGCCTTAGTAAGCATTTGGTCAGCTTCTTGAGAAAGGAATGTGCAAGTTAAATGCCCAATCAAGGAGCACTTAATGGACAATGGATCTTGAAGACACCAGTCCACATCTGAGCTTTCCCAGGAATGTGGTTTGGCTGGTAAGAAACTCAGTCATACATGGACGTGTGACTTGAGCCCCTGTGATTCCAAAACTCCATTTTGTAGCTGGATTCTACACGGGGCAAAGGGGTGGTGTCCACCCACAGGAGAAAGTCTATTTAAACCCCTGGGAGACCCCTCCATTTCGTCTTCAGCTGGCTCAAGAGAGAGCCTCTCCATCCCCAAGGATATCTGAAAGAAACTGGAACAAAGGACATTAACTACAGGGGGTGTGAGTGATTTCTGGACCCAGACTAGAAGGAGACTAGTCTGTAAAAGGAAGCTTACTGGGTGGGGTTTTTAATTTGTATTCCGTTTTCTTAGACATAGACTTGCATGTTCTATTTTATTTTGCTTGGTAATTCACTTTGTTCTGTCTGCTATTTCTTGGAACCATTTAAATCTTACTTTCTGTATTTAATAAAATCACTTTTTACTTATTTTATTAGCTCAGAGTATGTATTAATACATGGGGAGGACAGCTGTGCATATCTATCAGTGTTATAGAAGGCAAACAATTTATGAGTTTACCCTGTATAAGCTTTATACAGGATAAAATGGATTTATTTGGGGTTAGGACCCCATTGGGAGTTGGGCATCTGAGTGTTGGATACAGGAACACTTCTTATGCTGCTTTCAGATAAGCCCACATTTGTTAGGAGAAGTGGTTCAGACCTGGGTTCGAGTTTTCAGCAGGCTAGCAGGTCTGGCTCAACCCAGGCAGGGCACTGAAGATCCAAGCTGGGAGGGCAGGGAAAGCAGGGGCAGAAGTAGTCTTGGCACATCAGTTGGCAGCCCCAAGGGGGTTTCTGTGATTCAACCAGTCGCACCAACCTCTGTCACTGGACATTCACAGAAATAACCAAGCTGGCTGTCTCCAAAGAGACAGGGTACACTCCAGTGGGTTTGGTTCTGATGAGGCTTCACACTTAAATTCATCTCAGTGATATTAAATAATACAACCAATAATATGTTTATTAATAAAAACAGATATAAGTGGAAATGGGATTGGTAACAAATCATACAAAAGTAAAACACATTTCTAAGATACTAAACTACACTCCTTTATCTGAAACAGTTTCTCACACTGAGTCCTTTTGCAGAGCTTGCTGATTTTTCATTCAAGTCAGATCCAGATCTTTCATGGATCACCCCCTTCCAGTCATGGATGTTCCTCAGTGAAATGTATAACAAAATGTTTTTTTGCTTCTCCTTATACTTCCCCAAAACTCATTGTTTGACCCCACAGACAAGACAAACTCCTGTGATTTTAGCCTCTGATGTTTGTAGGCTCCGATTTCACATCCCCCGTCAGCTTGGCTTTTCCTGTTGACTTAGATGCAAATGCAGCTCCCTTTGTGTTTTGGCTTTTGCAATGCTTGATGTACATCAGAGGCCTTGGCAGATAGGTAAATCAACATTTCTTTGTCTAGAATAAACTTGTTTTTCAACCTCGCCTGGTGCATCATTTAAACATATTTTTAGTACATACATAGAATCATAGAATATCAGGGTTGGAAGGGACCTCAGGAGGTCATCTAGTCCAACCCCCTGCTCAAAGCAGGACCAATCCTCAACTAAATCATCCCAGCCAGGGCTTTGTCAAGCCTGACCTTAAAAACTTCTAAGGAAGGAGATTCCACCACCTCCCTAGGTAACCCATTCCAGTGCTTCACCACCCTCCAAGTGAAAAAGTGTTTCCTAATATCCAACCTAAACCTCCCCCACTGCAACTTGAGACCATTACTCCTTGTTCTGTCATCTGCTACCACTGAGAACAGTCTAGAGCCATCCTCTTTCAGGTAGTTCAACTACCCCATTTCAGGTAGTTGAAAGCAGCTATCAAATCCCCCCTCGTTCTTCTCTTCCGCAGACTAAACAATTCCAGTTCCCTCAGCCTCTCCTCATAAGTCATGTGTTCCAGTCCCCTAATCATTTTTGTTGCCCTCCGCTGGACGTTTTCCAATTTTTCTACATCCTTCTTGTAGTGTGGGGCCCAAAACTGGACACAGTACTCCAGATGAGGCCTCACCAATGTCGAATAGAAGGGAACAATCACGTCCCTCGATCAATTATCCCTCACAGAGAGTGTGCCAATCATATGTCATTTATGATGTTTTAGCCAGTCCTTCAGCCACCCGCTGGCCGGGCTGTCAGTGGCACTGGACACCTGATTGGCTTAGTGCACCACAGCCCGGAATCCCTGAGCAATCCATCAGCCTCAGCCTCCCAAGGAGCTGGGATTACGGTGGGCGCCAGTGTGCCTTGTTAGTATGCACATACAACTAACTCCTTAATTATCACTCAGACATGTATCCTTTAATGCTTATGATGACCAGTATAATATAAGCTTTAATTTAATTCCTCACGCAACAGTCTTTACAGACAAATACCATGGCAGAGACATGTCAGGTGTACTGAATTTGACAGGCTTCATAGGAATTGCTATTACAGGACAGTGAACCCTTTGCAAGTTGGCACTGAGGGTCTCTTATGGCCACCCAATGTAAAAATGGCATAGGGTATCTTTTTATTGTCTCTGAGGGCTAGTTTCTGATACCCTTACTCACATTGAGTATCATCCTATTAATTGAGTAGCGTCATTCATTTCAATGGGGGTTATTCCTGGAGTCAGATGCACCTCCCTCAAATGGTAAGTGTATCAGAGTCTGGTCTTCAATGATTTTTTGCACTAAATGTTTCCAGTCTACAAAAAAACTTGTTTTACTGCCCTGAAAACACCACCTGGTCTCTGGGTCAAGTTGTGTTCTTTCCTCATGCACCACCACCATTAATAAAAATTCTGAAAGCTAAATGAGATCTGCAATTACACCTATATACAGCCATTGATTGCAAATGAAGAACTCAGTGATTGCTGTGCAACCGTATTTTCTTAAATAATCCTGATTCACCCTGCCTTGTATAGGTATTTGTATAGCTGTGCAAAATGGAGCCAGAGAATTTGGGGGAAAGGGAGGAGGTACGCCCTGCCTCCTTAAAACAACATGCCTACAGGTAATGCCCAGGGGTGAGTGAACACTGCACCTCCCCTTACCGTGGGTTATCCTGGATGGAAATGTGGTCTAGTGGATAGCATATTGGACTGGAAATAACCAGGACACTTGTATTCCATACCTATCTTTGGCTCTTGCGTACTTTGTGACTCTTGACAAGACACTGAACCCTGGGTACAATGTCTTCATGTGTAAAAGGTCACCTTCCTTTATAAAGTGCTTTGAGCTCTACAGAGAAAGTGCTATATAAACTACATAAAATTAAATTGCACAATCCATCTATAAGATGAATACAAACACTGTTTTTCGGTTCAGTATATATATGGTTCTTGTATTGTATTACTCTTTGCATCCATAACATATTTGATTCTTATTTAATAGCAATACCTATACTTATTGCAGATGCTGTGGGAATCATTCTGTATTTTTTATGAGGAGTGGTTCATAATGGAGAGCAATAATTCAATTAAATACATGACAAATTTAGATAAAATAAAAGGATTACAAACACATGTAGTGACAATATGAAGCTCATATACAAAAATGTAATTCTCTGAATACAGATTGCTCTACTACAAAATATACAATTTATTTCAAATAAACAATCAATTACCTGTTCTGAGGCCAATGGATGCTCTACAAGCTTTGTTTACTTTATTATATCATTCTGTAAAGTGCATTTGAAAGAAATACTATACATGGTTTGAGCCAGAAAGCAAAGAAGATTGAGCATTGCAAGGGAGATGTTAGAAGAATGTGAAAATGGATATAATCTGAATTGTGCAGTTTAATTCTTTTAGTACAAGGTATTTGTAATGCACACACTCAGTATCTTATTTCTATCTTCTGGGCCATTCCAACAGTACAGTTTATTTAAGTATTGTTAAATTTCATTTTATCACCTTTAAATGTACATAATCAACAAAGTGTATCTTTAAATCTATTCAAGTGCAGTGTTTTTTTCCAGCGAATGGCACTGAAGTAAGCTAACCTGCAACACTGACAAGCATGTATGGTATATCTGTCATAAAGGTTTGCTATCAGCTTAATTCTTTAATTACATAGTTAGTCTTATAACATTTAGCCACAAGCCTCAAAAAATGTTTAATTAATATATTAGGAAAATAAAATTATAATGTGTAACAGACTGCATTAGCAAGCTTTCACTCTTACCAAGATAAGAATGATACCAGTAAATTCCAGGAAAAGAAAATGAGGAGCCATAATTCAGGAAAAAGGCAAATGCTAAGTCATTCATAGTAAAATGTGAGATGCATTTTGCATAGCTCCTCAATATTCCTTTCGTCTCGTGGATAGTTATTTGGATGAGCAGCTTTATAGGTGAACTGCAAAACTTTAATGAAAACTGAGTTAGTCTCAGAAATCCATGATAGATTCCTCAACTAACTAAGCAGTGAAGCCTGTTTAGCACTAGTTTAATATTTCCTTTTTCCCTCCTTTATTTAAATATCCATCTATCGATTGATATGAAACCTGTGGATTCATGCAAATTTTCTGTCATGCTGGGAAAGAGTTAAGCATGTAGCTCAATCCTGTTGTCTGGGTGTCTCATACAAGCAAAACCATATCAAACTTTATTATAGGTAGAGTATTTTCTGTCTGAATTTGTCTAGCTTCGCTTCCAGATATTGAACCATGTTCTCTGCTAGATTGAAGAGCTGCCATTAGATCTTTGTTCCCCTTGTAGATACATATGGACTACGATCCATTCATGAAATTAGAATTCCACATGTTTGGGTTAGGGCTCCCTGGGGAAGCATTATAGTTACAAAAGTTGGATTCCCTGTGCTAGGGTTAGGAACAGTTGGACTCCCTGGGCTAGAGGAAGGGGTATAGTTGGTTCAGCTTCCTGGTAGAGTTAGGTTACAAAGGCAGAACCCCCCTGGTGAATTTTAGAGCTGGATTCTGTGGGGCTTCTCGGGCTATGGTTAGAACTGGGGATGGTAGTGCTCCCCTGGCTAGGGTGAGGGCTGGGTCTGGAAGCATTCTCTGACATAGGGTGGTATACAAAGGGTAGGGCTTCAATGGCTAAATTTAGGACTGGGGCTGGCAGGACTCCCCAAGCTCATGTTAGGGTTGGAGTAGCTTCGACTTCCCATATTAGTGTTCAGGCTGGGAAGCAAGGGCTTCATGAATTAGGGTTAAGCCTGGGGACAGTACAGCTCCCTGGTTAGAACTGGAATATTTAGGGTTCTGTGGACTACAGTTATGATTACAAATTAGAGGGGTATCTTGGCTAGATCTAGGGCTCAGGGTGATTTGGATCTCTCACCTTGAGTTAAAAAAAAAGGTAGGGTACCTGGGCTAGGCTTAGGGTTTGGGATGGTACCACTCTCCAAGGTAGGGTTAGACCTTGAGGCAGTAGAATTCTCTGGGCTAGCGTTAGGCTTACAGAAGGTAAGGACCCCAACTAAGTTTAGGGCTGGGGTCAGTAGGGATCTCTGGGCTAGGGCTGGGATTACAAAGGATAAGGCTATCTGGCTAAACTTAGATCTGGGGTCAGTGGAGCTTTCTGAACCCTGACCCCAGCCAGCAGGGCCCACTGGCATGGCTCGTGACCTAAGCCCAGAAATCTCTATCTTTAGTAACCTTAACCCTAGCCCAGGAATCCCTACCCTTTGGAATGCTAACTATAACCCAGGGAGCTGTAGTGGTATGAGTCCAGAACCTACCTTGGGGAACCTTACCATTTGGAACCCTAACCATAGTCATGGGAACCTTATTGGTCCTGCTCTAAATCTAGCCTGGGGAGCACATTCTACCTTAACCCTAATGGAGCCCTGCCTTTTTTTCATTCTAACCCTAGCCCAGGGATCACTACCTTTTATAACCCTAGACCAGGGAGCCAAAATGGCTCCATTCCTGACCCTGGCTGGAGAGTAAGGGAGGGGAAAGGAGATGGGGAGGATTGGAAGCCTGAAAGCTTGACATTTGGGGAAAAGACTCAGATTGGATGAGGAGATGGGGGAGGAAAATGGGACTGAGAACCAGGGGAGTAAGGGCAGGGGAGACAGGCCCCATGTAGAGCAGGGGACCAGGGGATAACTTGAACTGGCTAGAGAAACCTGGATGGGGGCATTGAGATTGGACAAAGAGCCCAAGGAGGGAGATTGGTACCAGGAACCAGTTGGGATGGGGAACATGGGAGGTGGTGGGCAACTGGAGGCCACGGTGGGGTAGTGGGCAGATTAGCTGAGGAGCTGTGAATGGGGAATGGTGTGCAAGGAGACTGGGACTGGAAGAAGTGGTGGGAAAACTAGGAAGGAGAGTCCAGGGACAAAAGTCCTGAGAAGTGGAGACTGGGATTGGCTAGGTGAGGAGAATGGGACTGGAATAAGGAGCCAGTGGTGGGGAAAAGACAAGACTGGTACATGGGCAAGGTGGAAATAATGAGGCAGAAAGGGTTACCCTTGGTGGGGGGACTGAACAGAAGTCTGCACCCACTAGAGCTCATTCCTCTCCAAGGCCTAGAGTGGAAACCAGGATTCCCAAGTTTCATTTCATTTCTCTGCTGTCAGCAAATGTCTGTGAAACCCATTGGCAAAACATCCCATTTCGTTCTAGGTCTGATCCACATAGAGCAGTGGTTTTCAAATTTCATTGCACCGCGACCCCCTTCTGACAACAAAAATTTCTACATGGGCCCAGAAGGTGCGACCAAAGCCAAAGCCCAAGCCCTATTACCCTGGGAGGAGGGGTGGGGCAAAGCTGAAGTTCAAGAGCTGCAGCCCTAGGCATGGGACCTGTAATCTGAGCCCTGCCAGCCATGGCTTCAGCTTTGGCCCCAGATGGTGGGGCTCTGGCTTTGGCTTCAGCCCTGGACCCAGCAAGTCTAAAAGCAGCCCTGGCAACGTGACCCGCTTTGGGGTCCCGACCCACAGTGTGAGAACTGCTGACATAGTATGACAATAGATATTACAGCTATCAGTTACCCCATTAGCTGATGTAGCAGAGGGCTATAAATCTAGAAATGTTGTCTCCTTGCCAACTGAGGCAGACGTACGAATGTAGATTTCAAATATGAGGTAGACGAAATAACATTTTGATTTTTACAAAGTAACAGCTTGAGTCATATTGTGGAAAATATACTCTATACCTTCTTCACTAATCAGCTGTGCCACGGAATGAATACCTGCAATAATTTGGCTCTGTTGTGCTCTCTGACAGAACTGACAGAACTGCTTCAATTACTAGCTCCTATTGCTACTGCTTCTCCTCATGCCGCTGCTCACAACCATTCATATTGTCTGCTACTACTGTGAGCAGAGTCTCTTTAATCATGATGTGCTCATTGCAACTTGAAACGTATTTGACTTCTGTGCAACCAGAACTAAAGATAGGGTCTAAAGCCCTCCCAGGTCTAAATGTACAAAGTTTCTGTGGCTTTGCCTAGATTTCAGTTAATGGGGAAGGTGAATATATTTTAGGTAGGGGAGGAGGAGGAGAAGAGTATATGGTTCCAAATAATCAAATGTACCAAAATTCTGCTCAGCACAGATGGGGAGAGTTCGGGGATGGAGGGACATTTCCTTTCATCTCAATTCATAGCCCTTTTCATCTTAATACTTTTAAAAATACCCTTTAAAATATTTATGGAAATTGAGCTTGTTAAACTAAAGGCTTTTATTATGTCTCCAGCTCCCTTTTATGTTAATTTGTATCAAGTTGTACTTGGATGCTGTTAGGTTATAACACCTGCAAATGTTCAGCCAATCAGAATACATGGCCAATTAAACATTTTATCAGCATTCCATTATTCCTTTAAGAGTGGAACAGCTATGAAAATGCTATTTATTTTTCTAAGAAAAACATCTAGAGAGAAGAACAATGAGGTTGAGGTAAAATGGGTTAGTCTGAAATACAGTGGGGGTGTTTCAGAGTAGCAGCCGTGTTAGTCTGTATTCGCAAAAAGAAAAGGAGTACTTGTGGCACCTTAGAGACTAACCAATTTATTTGAGCATAAGCTTTCGTGAGCTACAGCTCACTTCATCGGATGCATTGTAATACACTGTGCTCATTATATTTTTAACAATGTTGTTCTATCTTTTTTAACCACTCATAAGATGCTAAACTCTGTACCAGATAGTATTCATGACTAATGAAATATATAAAAAAATCTTGTTGACTGAGTTCTCACTCTTATTATTTTCCTTAAATATCCTAATTACTATCTGTGACATTTTGTACCTCGGGGGAACACCCAGCACCCCCAAGTTCATCCTGATAATATGATTGTGTGGTATCTAATACAAAGTTTGTCATGTCAGGTGTCTTCGGAAGGCTTGTGATGTACTGAGCATTGTTGTTATGGTAACGTTATAGTAATCGTTGTTATAGGAATGTTATAGGTTGTAATTTCATGTATATAGTTATGAGGCTAATAAATGTGTCCTCATGGCTTAAAGAGAGCCAAGGCAAAAACTCTTCAGAAGCAGAGGGGCAGTTCACACCTCATCAGGGCACATATGGGACAAACCCAGCCCAGCCTCACATGAACAAAGGCCACTGGCCTAGGCAACAACAGAGGATCTGTTGGACTCTCCAGTGAGTTACCTCCCTTCCTTTGGTCAGTTTGGGACTGCGATCAGGTATTGCTTACCTGACTCTGAAGGGGTGAGGGCAAGGCCAAGAGGGAAGAAATAACATGAGAAAAGGGAGAGACATTTGCTGTGCTCTTCCTCCCTCTTCCACCTCTGTCTACCAACATCACCGCCAAGCGACTGAAGCACTAATCAAAGGGGAGAGCCTGTCTGAAGAGCTACTAGCCAGCCTGTGGTGAGAAGCATTTAAGTTTGTAAGGGCACTGAAAGTTTTGAGATCAGCTTAGAATGTGTTTTGCTTTTATTTCATTTGACCAAATCCGACTTGTGCTTTGACTTATAATAACTTTAAATCTATCTTTCATAGTTAATAAACGTTTGTTTATTCTATCTGAAGCAGTGCATTTGGTTTGAAGTGACAGAGACTGACCTTGGGATAACAAGCCTGGTACATATAAATTTCTTTGTTAAATTGACGAACTCATATAAACTTGCAGTGTCCAGAGGCCATAACCGGACATTGCAAGACGGAAGTTCCTAGGGTTGTGTCTGGGACCAGAGATATTGGCTAGTGTCATTTGGTTGCACAATCCAAGGAGCAGCTTACATGCCAGAGGCTGTGCATGAACAGCCCAGGAGTGGGGGTTCTCACAGCAGAGCAGGGTAAGGCTGGCTCCCAGAGTTGAGGATTAGAGTGACCTAGCAGATCACAGGTCCAGATAACACCAGAGGGGAACGTCATACTATCTAACTAGATTAGTGGATGGGGTTTTGACAAAATAGTAGTCTTAAGAGAGAATTGGAGAATATTTGTGGAAAGTGAATTTCAAAATGGCATTCACAAATATTTACAACAAAAACTTGGTATCGAGAGTTACGTTAAATCCAAGCAGGGAGTATGATCAAACAGCTGTAATTTCAAATTTTATTACACAAAATTTTAAGTAAAACTAACAGTGAGTTTATATGCCACTTATAGAATGAAATATGTTCAAATAGCACATTTGTCAACTGACTTCCAACAAATAAATAAGTGGAAATTGTGATCTGTTTGCAAAAAAAAGGGACTCTGTTCACTCTGAATTTAAATTGAAAAACAATTTTAAAAGGCATAACATTTTAGTATGTGTGATCTTATTTGTGACTTTACAAAGCTGGAATAAAGTATCTCCATGGTGAATATAGTTGGATAATATCTTGCACACATTGTTTGAAGCAGAAAATTCTATGTTGGTTGTTATTCCTTCTTACCACTTCATGTTTATCAGATAATTTCACATTCATTTCAGGAAGCCAAATCAGCCACAGTCATAGTAGAAACTGTTATTGCAATGGTCATAGCTTTGTTGTTTAGGGCTTTGCTCCTCATAAACATTATATATTCCACTTTCCTTTGTTCTTTTTGGAGAGCTGTTTAGTTTCAGAGATGGAGATTATGGGGAAGATTTTTAAACTCACAAAAGAAAGTTAAATGCCAAGCTCACATTGGAAAGCCAGTGAGAGTTCACTGCCTAACTCTCACTTTGGCTTTTAAATCTTCCATGTAATCAGCTAAACCAAATCATATACATTTACTATTTTTGGTCACCTGCAAATTCTGCTTCCCTTCATTACTTGTGTGTCTGGTAATCTTCGCTTAGTTTATACTAACTGCATTGTAAAATACATTTGACTTTTATGCATTTTCAGTTATAACGTTATAGGTGAAATCTGACTCCATTGAAATCAATGGCAAACTTCCATGGACTTCAGAATTTCATCGTATGGTTCTAATATCTCTATTGTGTATTTCTAGCTGAACACCGCTGGCCTGATTTGAAAGGTTAGGAGCACCCATGCATCTGATTGGCTGCCAGTTTTGTAGACCATTTTAATATATCTTCAGTGGAAAGACTTGTAGCAGGCAGACTATATGTGGACTGGAAGATTATGGAATTGAAGTGGAGAATCTCTGGTGACAACTCAGCTAATCAGGTTAGCCATGAAAATAAAAAAGGAGAAAAACACTGACTTCAATAAAAAGGAGTACTTGTGGCACCTTAGAGACTAACCAATTTATTTGAGCATAAGCTTTCATGAGCTACAGCTCACTTCATCTGATGCATTCAGTGGAAAATACAGTGAGGAGATTTATATACACACAGAACATGAAAAAATTGGTGTTTATCATGCACACTGTAAGGAGAGTGAGCACTTAAGATGAGCTATTACCAGCAGGAGAGCAGGGGAGAGAAAACCTTTTGTAGTGATAATCAAGGTGGGCCATTTCCAGCAGTTAACAAGAACGTCTGAGGAACAGTGGGGAGGGGGGAATAAACAAGGGGAAATAGTTTTACTTTATGTAATGACTCAACCACTCCCAGTCTCTATTCAAGCCTAAGTTAATTGTTTCCAATTTGCAAATTAATTCCAATTCAGCAGTCTCTCGTTGGAGTCTGTTTTTGAATTATTTTTGTTGAAGAATTGCCACTTTTAGGTCAGAAATCAAGTGACCAGAGAGATTGAAGTGTTCTCCGACTGGTTTATGAACGTTATAATTCTTGACATCTGATTTGTGTCCATTTATTCTTTTACGTAGAGACTGTCCAGTTTGACCAATGTACATGGCAGAGGGGCATTGCTGGCACATGATGGCATATATCACATTGGTAGATGTGCAGGTGAACGAGCCTCTGATAGTGTGGCTGATCTGATTAGGCCCTATGATGGTGTCCCCTGAATAGATATGTGGACACAGTTGGCAACGGGCTTTGTTGCAAGGATAGGTTCCTGGGTTAGTGGTTCTGTTGTGTGGTGTGTGGTTGCTGGTGAGTATTTTCTTGAGGTTAGGGGGCTGTCTGTAGGCCTGTCTCCCAAGATTTGTGAGAGCGATGGGTCGTCCTTCAGGATAGGTTGTAGTTCCTTGATAATGCGTTGGGGAAGAAGTTACCTACTACAGGACAGGACCAACAAAGAAAATAACAGAACACCACTAGCCATCACCTTCAGCCCCCACTAAAACCTCTGCAACGCATCATCAAGGATCTACAACCTATCCTGAAGGACAACCCATCGCTCTCACAAATCTTGGGAGACAGGCCAGTCCTTGCCTACAGACAGCCCCCCAACCTGAAGCAAATACTCACCAGCAACTACACACCACACAAAAGAACCACTAACCCAGGAACCTATCCTATGGAGGGAGGGATAGCTCAGTGGTTTGAGCATTAGCCTGCTAAACCCAGGGTTGTGAGTTCAATCCTTGAGGGGGCCATTTAGGGATCTGGGGTAACAACTGGGGACTGGTCCTGCTTCAAGCAGGGGATTGGACTAGATGACCTCCTGAGGTCCCTTCTAACCCTAACCTTCTATGATTTTATCCTTGCAACAAAGCCCGTTGCCAACTGTGTCCACATATCTATTCAGGGGACACCATCATAGGGCCTAACCACATCAGCCACACTATCAGAGGCTGGTTCACCTGCACATCTACCAATGTGATATATGCCATCATGTGCCAGCAGTGCCCCTCTGCCCCACTCTTCTGTTGGTAATAGCTCATCTTAAGTGCTCGCTCTCCTTACAGTTTTCAGAGTAACAGCCGTGTTAGTCTGTATTCGCAAAAAGAAAAGGAGTACTTGTGGCACCTTAGAGACTAACCAATTTATTTGAGTATGAGCTTTCGTGAGCTACAGCTCACTTCATTGGATGCAATGCATGTAGCTCAAGAAAGCTCATGCTCAAATAAATTGGTTAGTCTCTAAGGTGCCACAAGTACTCCTTTTTTCCTTACAGTGTGCATGATAAACACCCATTTTTTCATGTTCTGTGTGTATATAAATCTCCTCACTGTATTTTCCACTGAATGCATCTGATGAAGTGAGCTGTAGCTCATAAAAGCTTATGCTCAAATAAATTGGTTAGTCTCAAAGGTGCCACAAGTACTCCTTTTCTTTTTGCGAATACAGACTAACACGGCTGCTACTCTGAAAACTGATTTCAATGACAGCAGTAGGCTCTCACCACTTTTATTTTAGTGTGCCATGTCATATCCAATCAATATTCAAGGAGTACTCACATCTAAGATAATTAATTCTTCTCTCCCCTTTTGAGAGCATATCCCCTTCTTGATGAGCGTCAGTTACACCCATTCAGGCAATCATCAATCTTTTTTGCTAAAATCTGGTCTCTGTCTATGTGGAACAAATCCTCATATTTGGTATTTTAAGAAGGTATTTTAACAGTCTCCAAAACCAAAATCCTCCTTTCTACATTATCTACAGTTGAATGCCAACTTGCAGACTCAAGAGTAATTTTAAGTTAGCTGCGAAACACACACCCCCCCACACACACAAACATTAACATTGCATTAAAGATACCAATTGTACATATTTCAGAAAATTCAGATTTAAGATTCCTAAAGTATAATTAATTCTGTCCCCTGGTATGTACTATATTGAGGTCTTTCAAAACATGAGCAACATGACTATTTATCAAATAATGATATACTGAAAGGCACTGCTCATTTTTGTGTTGTTTCAGTAAATAATCATAGCAATATAATACTTTCCACTTGGGCAGCACCTGTCACCCAAAGACACCAAAGTGTTTTGCAAATATTAAATCTTACAGTGGTTCCCGGAGGTAGAGCAGATACAAAATATACACATTTTACAGAGTGGGAAACTGGGATATAGAGATTATGTGGCATAACCAAGATCATACAGCTGGTGAGTGACAGAGAAGGGAAGTCCTGACTCCCAACGTGCCTTCTTTTCATCTAATATAATAGTGCCTGCAAATGAAGCTGAATTGTATAATATAATTTTTTTGTCTAGACTGGACCTCTTTGACTCCAGTAAGGATGGTCAAATTTGTTTTGTTTATAATAAGAAGCATTTCAAACTTTTGTCTGTCTTCTGGAATGAAACCTTCTGAAAGGATTAAAATACTTTGTTGTGTGGCGGTCCCAGGATAGACCTCTTCTATACATTAATTTCTTCTGTATGTTAGCAGATCATTTGCAGTGGGCAAGATGATGCTAAAGGTTAAATACAGTAATCCATGCAGATTATGATAAATCGCTTGCTAAATTTCATTTATTTGTGTTTATGTTTTGTGTTTGTATTTCAAACTAGATGTCCGGAAAAAGAACCACAAACTGAAACATTTTTGTCAGGAAGTTTGAAATTTAAATTATTGCATGGAAATTAGTACAACAAAATCAATTTTGGGCAACCAAAATTTCATATGGAGCATTTTTAAAAACAGTCATATTATTTGATGTAAATTAGATTTATAGGATAAACTCAATCCTTACCTACAATACACTTAGTGATTCAATGAGCTATATATTGGACAACACTAGTAGGTAGATGATTTAAAAGATCATATTCTAAGAATTTCTCTTTGCTTATAGAATCCTAACAGCAGAAATAGGTAAAAATCATGAAAGCACTTGAAAATGTACATATTGAACTATTACTAAATTTCTTATTTGTCTATGTTTATACCAAATATCTCTGTGAGAAAAAAAAATGAACCATATCACGTTTTAAACTGAATTTTAAGTTCTTTTACTGCATCTTAAGACAAAATGATATTTTTCATTACTACTTTCAGTGAATTTTACAAATTCCTTGGTTTGATGTGTCTTTCTGAGAATGACCTGTTGTTAAACCCCATTACAGCAGAATGTTGAATCACCTCACATAATGTAACATGCTGACATAACCGGGAGCAATATATAATTCTGATGACCCTTCAGGACTGGGAATTTTGAAAAGTTGTGGTTCACTGAAAACCAGGAATAAAACCAGAGCATTGTTTTAGTTAACATCTACAGTGTCACAATATTCATATGTAGATCCAAAAGGAAGATGGAATAATCAGAATATTTAGCAAAGATGAATTATACTATTTGCTAATATGTTGAGCCTCATACTGCAGTTATCAAAAGTGTAGAGTGGAAGAATTTACACTTATTTTAATAGCTGAGTCAAATGCATTAAGAACACTTGCCCTCCCTCAATGAAACAAATTTAAGTTTCTTTTCTGGATATGCATAATCCATGAGGATCTTCGAGGAATTAAATATCAGAAATGAACTTCAATATGACATTCATCAGTTTGAATTTTGTTTTGTTTTTCTTTCCAGAATAGCACATGTGTTTGTGTTGCCAGTTAGACAGATGGGCAAATGGTTGTTCTTGTAGCATCATTCAAGTAACTCAAGATGTCACACAGAGTCCTTATTACTGGTCAGTAATGTGGCATGCAAAGGCTCCTGCCTTGCTGGATCCTAGTGAGTCATAACTAGAAATCACCTATGGTGGTGCACTAAGCTAGTCTAATATGTGGAAGAAGGAGATCCTCAATTGCTCTCTAACATCCCACTGCTTATCCAATAAATTGCTCCCCATGTTTTGCTTCTCAAAGTCATACATGTATGAAATGGAATGCTGATACATTTGGTTGCTGCCCAAGTCTCACCCATTGTAAACTAAAGGACATGTAATCAGTAGTTTTGACATCTGGCTTTCATGTCTGTCTTGTGTACCCTTGCAGCTCAAACTATGTCATAGTAGAGCCTTCGCTGCTTTGTAAACCTCTTTTACAGACCTCTTTCTTTTCTTTTTAAATGAGTCCTTCTCCTTGCCCAGCAAGTCACAATGCCTTATTTCCCCTAGTGCAGGGACACCAAAATGAGAGCTATATTTGCAGTGGAGAAGCAAGTGGTGGTCCTGCACTGAAAACTTGGAAGACTGGATTGCTACCAGTCAGTGGGCAATCTTCTTGAAGTTGGAAAATCAGCAGTGGAGGCCGTTGTGATCCAAGTGTGTACGTCTGTTAAACGTCTCCTGTTACACAGGACTGTGACTCTAAATAATGTACAGGAAATAGTAGATGGATACCAAGTAATAGAGGTCCCGAATAGTGATGGGATGATAAACAGCACACATATCCCTATGTTGGCACTAGCCCATCTTAGAATCATAGAAGATTAGGATTGGGAGAGACCTCAGGAAGTCACCTAGTCCAACACCCTGCTCAAAGAAGGACCAACCCAAACTAAATCATCCCAGCCAGGGCTGTCAAGTTGGGCCTTAAAAACCTCTAAGAATGGAGATTCTACTACTTTCCTAGGTAACCCATTCCAGTGCTTCACCATCTTCCTAGGGAAATAGTTTTTCCTAATATCCAACCTAGACATCCCCTACTGCAACTTGAGACTATTGCTTTTTGTTCTATCATCTGCCACCACTGAGAATAGCCTAGCTCCATCCTTTTTGGAACCCCCCTTCAGGTAGTTGAAGGCTGCTAATCTCCCCTCACTCTTCTCTTCTGAAGACTAAATAAGCCCTGTTCCCTCAGCCTCTCCTCATAAGTCATGTGCCCCAGCCCCCTAATCATTTCATTGCCCTCAAATTTGTCCACATCCTTTTGGTAGCAGTGCATGGGATTCTTCCATCCTAAGTGCAGGATTCTGAACTTGTCCTTGTTGAACGTCATCATATTTATTTTGACCCAATCCTCCAATTTGTCTAGGTCACTCTGGACCCTATCCCTATCCTCCAGCATTTATACCTCTCTCCCCAACGTAGTGTTATCTGTGAACTTGCTGAGGGTGCAATCCATCCCATCATCCAGATCGTTAATGAAGATGTTGAACAAAACCAGCTCCAGGCCCAACCCTTTGGGCACTCCACTTGATACTGGCTGCTAACTAGACATCGAGCCATTGAGCTCGACAATCTAGCCAGCTCTATCCAACTTAGAGTCCATTCATCCAATCCATACTTCTTTAACTTGCTGGCAAGAATACTGTGGGAGACCCTAACAAAAGCTTTTCTAAAATCAAGGTATATCACATCCACTGCTTTCCCCATATCCACACAGCCAGTTATCTCATCATAGAAAACAATCAGGTTGGTCAGGCATGACTTGCCCTTGGTGTGAATCCACGTTAACTGTTCCCGATCACCTTCCTCTCCTCCAAGTGCTTCAAAATGGATTCCTTGAGGACGTGCTCCATGATTTTTCTGGGAACTGAGTTGAGGCTGACCGGTCTGTAGTTCCCCAGATTCTCCTTCTTCCCTTTTTAAAAGATGGACACTATATTTGCCTTTTTCCCAATCGTCTGGGACCTCACCCAATAGCCATGAGTTTTCAAAGATAATGGCCAGTCTTGCCACTGAGTACATCAGTGGAAATGACAATTTTTCTGTGGTGATAAAAGTGCTAATGGATCACGTGGGATGCTTTTCTGATATCAGTGTGGACTAATCAGAAAAAGTGTATGATGCTCACATCTTTGAGAACACGGGAGTTTTCAGATAGCTGCAAATGGGGACATTCATTCCAAAGCAGCAGACTACCTCTGGTGATATTGAAATGACAACAGTGATTCTGGGGTCTTAGCCTACCTCTTGTTTCCCTGGCTCATGAAGTTGTAAACCAGCCATTTTGACATGGCCAAGGAAAGATTCATCTACTATGTCAGCAAGTGCAAAATGACGGTTGAATGTGCTCTCAATAGATTGAAGGGATACTTGCATTGTTTACTCACTAGATTGAATATCAATGAGAAAAACATTCCAATGATAACTGTAGTTATAAACTGCATAATATCTATGAGTCAAAGGTGAAAAGCTGTCACCAGGGTGAAGGAG
Organism: Eretmochelys imbricata; assembly: GCF_965152235.1. Lineage (NCBI taxonomy): Eukaryota > Metazoa > Chordata > Testudines > Cheloniidae > Eretmochelys > Eretmochelys imbricata. Next base: position 108,140,596 of record NC_135575.1, read on the forward strand.
CAAGAGAGATGTCTGTCTACTAAATTTAAACAGCCAGACCAAAGGGCAATCACAAGAGGCAATGTAGAAATATATGGCTGAGCAAGACTTTCAAAGAACATTTTAACAGCTAGTCATCATAATGTTCTCAGTTGCTTTCATGAAATAGTGCCTGTCTTGGGTAATTTAGGTTATTTATTGGTTGGTTCTTTGCCTGCCACTAGGAATTCTATAATGCTTGATGTGCATTTATAAACATGTGTGGTGTCATGTTTCTGTACCAGATATGAGCTGCCTAAAGAACTTTCTTCTTAGTGAAGTACACACCAGATGGTATTCATCATAAGATCCTTTAATGCTCTGCCAGCTATGGCTGAGGTTTACTTAAGAAAGATATTTTACACACAACACCACCTAGCATTCTTTTACAGCTGGGTCTTTGCACTGTTATGTGTTCTGCAATGCTTGATATGAACTAATGTAGATAGTGACTTTCCAGAAATAGAAATGTAATGTGTGCAATACAGCTGTTAATAAAATTGAAGTGCAAACAGACACATACCAGGTTAAAAAACAACTTTTACCAACACTGTTTGCAGAGTAAACCATACTTTAAAACCCCAAGTGAAAATGATAGTGAACAGTAAACATTTATGTCCATATTTGTAAACAGTAGTTCAGCGTAGTCCACTGTGGATACCTATATACCATCTCATGGTTTTCATAGATCTGTACATGAATAGCTGTGGTTCTCCTTGTTGTCCCCTGAAGTGGAGTGGTAGGGGTTAGGGTGTATACCACAGTGCCACATGGTATATTGGGGAGTATAAGGAGCAGCGACTATAGAGCTCTCCAAGGAGTGCAAAGACACTCAGTCTAGGATCTTGGGGCCTATAGGTCACTCATACTCTATAGCATTTGTGTTTATTGCCTGAATAACCCATTATTTCCTGGTGTATTTCCCAGTGTGCTTCTCTATCCTTTTGTCTCTCCTGCTGCAACCTCTCTCTCCACTCTGTCTTTCTCTATAGTTGCATTCTAATGGCTCTCCAAGTGCTTTGTTCATGGCAGAAGGCAATAGTGGTTTGGAAGATCTCTCAACATATATCCTCCCTAGTCCTCTTCATTCGCTTCCTGATCAGGGTCAGATATTCAGCAGGTATGGAGGGGAAACCCCTAAAAGCCACCACGACAAAAGCTTCTGATTAAAAACAGACAGCTACGCCATTAGATTTGCAATCATATCAGAAAGGGAAAGAAACATCAAAATTCCCTTAAATTATTCCCAGAAATACACTTAAGAAATATTTGTTGTCCCTCAGTTTTGGGCACCTTCTTACAGCTCCGCTCTTAGCTCAAACCTGTTATGGTCAACAAAACTAATGCAGTGTCTACACTCACCTAGAGTCAGCCTAAGTAGGTCAACCATGGTTCTGCATCGCTCAGGGAAGTGGAGTTACTAGGTCACTGCTACAGGGTGCTTACATCAGTAGTGTAAATAGTGTAGCCACACACATAACTAGGTCAACGCAAGTCAACGTACATTGACCTAACTTTATAGTGTATATCAGGTCTGAGTCTACACAGAGCTCGATGTTGTTCATAAGGAAAAAACAGTCTTGGTTCAGTGGCAAAGGCACTCATCCAGGCTTATTATCAATGAAACATGGTACTAGTGCCCCGGCTCAGTGGTTACAGATATGCTAACACATGTATGCTCGCTACAATGGTACCAGCTCAATCAGCATACCAGGATGCTGTCCCTGCAGCTAGCAAAAAGTCACCCTTCTATACTTCTCCTTTTATACACTGATTCAAACAAGTTATGTATTATACTCCAGATGTTGCTAGTTACCACTTTTATTCTAGCACATACTAGTTTGAACAAAACATCCTTATCCATTATCCTGTTATCCTCTCCTTATCTTTACAAGAGGTCAATGTGTTCTTGTACCATCTCTTAGGAATATGCTTATGTAGTTACTTGAGAGATCTCTGTGGGTTTTGTACCATCATCTCTGGTCAGGAATGCGCTTACATGGTTAGCTGACACCTAGTGTTTCTATTCTGCCAAGGCCAGGCCTATTTCAGCTCAATCTGTCAGGGCTCCAGCAAGGCCTACACCTGTGTATATCAGGATTAAGTCTCAGAAATGACCCAGAGATGGTAAAGCTATCATACGCATCATTGCAGCGGGGGGTTGCTATCAGTAAAACATCTATTCAAATACAATAAGAAGGGGGTTTTTGTGTCCTCCATTTTGTGTGCTATCTTCCCTACACTCACACATGCAATACCAATGTTTGCTGGGGTTAGAATTTATAAATGTACCTAAAGAGCTAATAACCCTAAAGTGGGGGGAAAGAAGAGGAGAATTGCTTCATTATAGCTGATGGTAATTTAAATCTGATTTAGTATGTTTCAAAGATATTTTGTAATTTGTAATGGAAACGTCACAACAAATCTCATAAATTAATTGGATGGTACAATATATTCTCAAAACTACATTTACAGTTTATAGATGTCAGTTGGCCTAGAGAGAAGAGTGGTGAAAGCAAATGACATTCTAACCTGAAACATAAGTCAACCATGCAGCACAACGATAAATACAAAAGCACCACTGTTCATAAATTATTAACTTTTCACTATCTCCAATTTGAGTTGTCATTGTAAATTAAATTGGATTAATATTTAATGACACAGAAACTTGTTATCTGTTACAGTTTGCTTGGTAGATACTTCTCCCCACACACACACACACAACTGCTTTGAAAGGGTACATTTCCTGTTTTAAATGAGACAAAACTATTTTAATGTATTTGAATACATTAGTTGAATGACTGAATAAATTCGTTAATTTCATTGTTTTAAAAAAACTTCTCCTCTATACACTGGTTTTAATTAACTAGCAAACATCACTTTGAATAAATAGGACACAGAATTTATACATACAAACAGACTTCCCTGTTTGCTTTAGATAATAATTTTTGAAATATTTTGCATTATGTGTAAAAGAATTTTCAGCCAGTCTTATAAATACACTGGATAGCACAGTTTACTTGGAATGCAACAAAGAGCAGCATAAATTCTTCTTAATTAGCTCCATTAGTTGTTCTATTAGATTGTGGAGGACACACTACTCTACCTCATGCAGTTATGCTGTTATACGTGAAAGAGAAGCTCAGTGATAGCTCAGTTTTGTGATAGATACAAATTGCACTACTTCCCGAGGTTCTGTTAAATGAGTGACTAAAATGCTCCCTTGGGAACCTTCTGACTGTACAAGCATCCTTGGCAACCATAAGTGCCGAAAGCCAGCCCTGCCGATCATATTTTCTAGTGTCTCTGTTTTCATATCATCTTGTCTCTCTGAGCCCACAGTCAGTTTTACCTTGAGGGGCAGTTTGCGGTTCATAGGTAGTGTTGAGTACTTCCAATATCCTTCATATCTTTCTATCTGCTGCCATTAAGACAGAATGTATTTTTCAAGAACACTTCCATAGCTTTAATTTGCATCAGGCTAGTTGGCACGACACAACTGAACTCCTAATGTCACTAACAGTATTGGGAATGTTAAGGAAGTGTCGTCTTAGTTGTTGAAATCATAGAATCATAGAATCATAGAATATCAGGGTTGGAAGGGACCTCAGGAGGTCATCTAGTTCAACCCCCTGCTCAAAGCAGGACCAATCCCCAATTAAATCATCCCAGCCAGGGCTCTGTCAAGCCTGACCTTAAAAACTTCTAAGGAAGGAGATTCTACCACCTCCCTAGGAAATAAATAAGCTAAGGCTAAGGAGTTAAGTCCCATTGCTTTTAATGGGTGTAAGGTTCTTAAATACCTTTGAGAACCTGGGCCTAAGTCACTGTGTACATTTTGAGTTTCATCGAATAATATCTTACTCTATTAATATTGCCATTCATATCTGTAGGGCTGCTTACATCATCAGATATTAGCTAATATGAATAAGGGTGACAGAATCACACCCACACTCTCTAGCCATATCTCTTTTCACAGTTATTGTCAATTTTCCTCCCTCTGTGGCTGTGATAGAATTGTATTATTTTTGTGTCTGTACCAGATCTTATAGCACATCACAACTCTCATACATACTGCTAATTTAGACAGCTCTGAGTTCCAATATCATGTATATTCAGTCATTTGGAGGGGAAAAAATCTCAACAAAGTGCAACTCAGAAGAAGCATCTGCTTGTTTTTGGTGTGTTTGTTTGTTTAATTCCTCATGAGGTTTGGGGTCTTTCTTTGTGTTTCTTGTATTTACTCAGTTTTCCAAGTGGGCTGAATTGATTAGAGCCAGGGTATGTCATGCCTATTGTTGTAAATGTTATGTCCAAACCTATTCGGACACATTGACACTCTAACACAATATGAGATCTGAGCCATTGGAGCCTCATAGATCTGTGGTCAGACAAAATCCATCTGGCCACTGCTGTGATGAGGTCAGAGCTAAATTACACCTTACAGCAATGCTGCTGGCTGCCTCAGTAAATTTCTTTGAACATGCCACACACATTGTGAATTGTATTTTCCTTTTAATTATATGGCAAACTCAAAACTCTGTGTGATCCAACCACTAGAAAAGGACAGAAAGAGAGACTGTGGGTTACAGTTACTTGAGGCCTGGTCTGTAAAAGCCTACACGGTTATTTTAGACAGGTACAGTTCTGTTTTTTTACATCTTGTAACTGAACATTTTTCAAGATTGTCATTTCATTTATTTATTTATTTAACTGAATTTGGCATAGAAATCACATTCAGGTTGCAGTGTTTTGTAAATTTCAGCCTGCAGTAAATCTTCAGAGCTGAGCTATAAAACACTTAAAAATAAGACTATTTTACAGTGTATGAAAGTGCTGATAGACCCTTAACTACAGGAATGTTAGGAAACATTGCAGAAATTAGTGCATAATGTACTTTCTTATAAAGAGTATATTCTTTTTGCTTTCTGAAAAGTAAAAGGATTCTTATTTTGTTCACCACTCAAGTGACAACATTAAACAAACCTAAAAAGATAAATGGCCTCTAGATGACACGTCTTTGTTGGCTGAGCTGTGTAACAGATGGTGAAGTATCTAGATTATCTGTCTGTAAATAAAATACTTAGCGCATGCCCCTGCTCCCATTGAAGTCACTGGTGCAGCATTGGGCTCTCAATAAAATGAGGCTACAAGTGGGAGGTATTCATAAAGAAGAATAGAGTGTTCCCAACTAGCGAAATTGTGAATAATAGTTTGATGAACATTGTAAACTTTCCACTGAATCATCTTTTCTTCATAATGGAGTCTCTTAGTTCCTTTGAAAAGTATTCAGTCAGGCTCTCTGTAATGTGTAAGAACTTCTAAAGCACCTATATCGATAACTATAGTCTCTATGTCCTCTCCATTTGTGAAATAAATAGCATTTGGCCCTTGGATGGTAACGGTTGCTTAGTATGTATGCTGGTTTACTGAAATTAATGGCAATGAGGTTCACTTGCTTACAAATTACTATGTTTTGCTTACTGTAAGCCATTATATGTTTACTTATATTAAAGTCTTCAGCTAGTTTAAATCAGTATAGCAGCTATGATATGTACATCAACTAGAGTTTGGCCCATTAACATTATTAGGATTTGCTTTGGTAACTCCTCACAGCACAACACAAATTTATTGCAAATGTCAGCTGTTGGAAGAATTGTCACAAAATACCATGAAATACTGTGAAATGCACCTAAGTCCTAGTCAGAGCTTTCACAACAGCTTGTATGTATTATAGCAGTCAACAACATATAGATATCGTACATGCTGATAGAATTTATTTAACTGAAAATCAGCTTTACCATGGAAACATTTTGTGATATGGAATGGAAACCAGGTCTCTTGTTACATTTAACAAGGCATTAGTAGAGTTCATCTTCACTGGAAAATGGCAATTACATAAATAGCATGTCTCACACTGTTTAACTTTTACTAAAGCCACATATAGTACCATAATTTTCTATACCGCACAGTAAGTCTCTCTGCTGCTCAGTGTCCTCTAACGTCAGCTCAAACTACAGTTCACAGTTTTACACCACTGATGGTCATGACCCTCATTAGCTTTTGGATTCTATGAGCATATCAACGTTCCTTTTTAGAAACCTTGTCTTTTTCCCAAGCATTCTATGATTTTTCAGTGGAACTAATAGTTTGGGAATATAAAACAAATACACTAAAATTAATAAATGATTTTGTTATCTCTGCTTTTTCAGACAAACTTTGAAAGGCATCTTTTGATTCCCAGGATCTTTTGGTTCAACAGTGTTATTTTCAAGGAGATACATTGAGGCATTAGAATGTTACGTGTCCAGGTTGGATAGGAAATGTATCATGCCATTGAATTGATCTATATTAGCAGAAGATAAGAGACTTTAGAGCAGATCATTTTTTTCAGTTACTGTATGGATCTTTTCTTTTTAATTTAGAAAGTAATTAAATAAACATTTAGAGTACTTTCTTGTTCCTCTTCTTTGCAACTAAGCTAAATGCATCCATTTAGTTTATGGTAGTTCAAATTCCCATCTGCTATATGGGGGAGAGGTGACTAGGAAAAAAAAGACTGACAATTGTTTATGTCCAAGATACAACATAACATATCAATAGCTGTTGATGTATTATCTTGGCAGTTGTTACTGGTACTATACTTCACAGAGATATTAAATGTGTGATTTTTGTCGTTGCTTGATCTCAAAAAAGGATGTACTCAAAGACTTATATTTTTTTGTGTTTTTTTTGTTTTGTTTTTTTAATTACTGCCAGGGTTTTAGTCCATATTGACAGAGATAAAGCAGTCTAAGAAATTTTCTGTACTCTCAAATTATCATTATTTTGGTTTGGTGATCCATTTGAGAACCAACATTACTTAATATTATCCTCAGGAAAAAGATGAGCTGATAGGCATAGAAGCAGTCACAACATTGGGCAGTTTGTCACAACATGTGTAGCTTGAAATGTCCTGGATTTATAACTTAGCCAAGATAGAATTGGTCTTGGAGCCTTTCTTCTGAATTTCCTGCCTTTTACTGACTTTAACCATGCATCCTTTACATTCCATTAACACAGTTTGATGCAATTAATATAACAAGAGGTCAATCAAAATTCTTGCTATATATTGATTTAAAAATATATATATCAGGGTCATGGGCGTGACTGCGCCAGCCCAAAAAGCCAAATTAAATAATAATAGTTATTATGAATGATTAGTATTTTATATAAATAAATCACTTTTCTTGCTTTATCAGAATAATGCAGATTTGTGTACAGCATGACAATTGATTGTACAAAATGCAATAATATTAAGAATTCTCCAGACATTAGAAAACATAATTGCTTGTTTGAAATGGAAATCTTTAGGATAATAAAACAAATTATGATGATTTAACTGGGAATTGGTCCTGCTTCGAGCAGGGGGTTGGACTAGATGACCTTCAGGGGTCCCTTCCAACCCTGATATTCTATGATTCTATGATTCTATGAAATTCTATAAACACATAACATTCTTAAATCTAAAAAGAAAAGGAGTACTTGTGGCACCTTAGAGACTAACAAATTTATTTGAGCATAAGCTTTCGTGACTAACAGACTTTTACAGACTAACATGCCTGCTACTCTGAAACCATTTTTAAATCTGTAACTGAAAGCTGTTTTGAAGAATTCCATAACACAGCTTTGTAAAAATGTTAAAAATAATTATATAAAAAAATCTCTACAGTAAACATTAGCCACATATGCTCCTATTGACAGGACCTCCATGGGTTTTCTGAGATCTTCAGGTTCATCATTGAAATTTGAATTAGGGGAACTACATTTGAACTGCATCTGGTATCATCCTGGTATCATCCCACAAGAAAAAATCACCTGAGAAGAGCAAATGAGTATCTAGCATTACACCAATATACTGGGGATACGAACCCACAATGATTAAGAGTGATGAAAATATTCTACTTCTGTAGAATGAAACCACTGAATAACCCAGAGCTTTATCTTCAGTGAATATAGATAAAATTGTTCTTGTACAACCATTGCCTCAATACTATGAGAATAATGAGTTAATATGGAGAAAATGTGAATTAAAGCTCTGTTTCTAGAACAAAGCTCTCACATATGATAGTTGATTTGTTTTTAATCTTATGCTCAAAATGCCTTGAATTTAACTTTAATTGTTCAGGAAGTACTCTGTTTTAAATACTTTTCAACAATAAGCAATGGCTTGGTTTTGCCTTAGGAAAATTAATCTAAACGAAAGTTCTCAGTCTGCTGACTATGATTAATTATATTGGTAAATTGTTAATATTAATACTAGTGAACAGTTAAATTTGAACTAAATTTTAACTGTTAACACAATTAATGACAGGTGTGATCAGGTACTTTGGCAACTCAGGCCTTGATCCTGCAAATACTTGCACGTACTTAAGTTCAAGCATATAAGTAGCCTGTCTAAAGCCATTGGGTTTACTCATATGCTTATTATTAAGCATGCAAGTAAGTGTTTGCAGGACTGGGAGCTAAATTACATAATTATTGCCCAGGTTTATTTGTAACTGCAAAATTATGCTGCCCAGAATTATTTGCATCCAAAAATTGCAGGTATAAAAGTAGAGGCCAGTGAGAACCGCGCGTGTGTGTGTGTGTGTGTGTGTGTGTGTGAGAGAGAGAGAGAGAGAGAGAGAGAGAGAGAGAGAGTGAATGGGTGAATGAATGAATCTTTAAAAGCTTTTGAAATTCTTTATCAAACACATCACAAATCGACTTTGCTGAGTGGTGTCAATTAGCTACAATAGACTGCGTATTTACATCATGTGTTTAGGTGATACGATTAATATGTACATTTGGTTTAATTCTCTTCTGATTACACTTGATTACAAGGAAAAAGTGTTCTGCAATCAATATATTACAACATGGAATACATATAGTTAATGTCCCAAAGCTGTCCAAGTTCTTCACTTAAAAAAAACATTATAGAAATGGTTATGTGATATTTAAAAGGCTTCAGGCAAGGGCCATTTGATGGAGGCATGTTCATGGATTTGTCCAAGTTTTTGATTTAGTTGATCATTTTCTTTTAAGAAATATAAAAACTTGGGCTGTTGATTAATCACAGTTAACTCACGCGATTAACTCAAAAAATTAATTGTGATTAATTGCAGTTTTAATCGCACTGTTAAACAATAGATTACCAATTGAAATGTATGAAATATTTTGGATGTTTTTTCTACATTTTTGAATATATTGTATTCTGTGTTACAACTGAAATCAAAGTGTATATTATTTTTATTACACATATTTGCACTGTAAAAATGATAAACAAAATAAATAGTATTTTTTAAATTCACCTCACACAAGTACTGTCATGCAATCTCTTTGTCGTGAAAGTGCAATTCAGAAATGTAGAAATATTTTTTGTTACATAACTGCACTCAAAACCAAAACAATGTAAAACTTCAGAGCCTAAAAGTCCATTCAGTCCTACTTCTTGTTCAGTCAATTGCTAAGAAAAATATGGTTGTTTACATTTACAGGAGATAATGCTGCCCTCTTCTTATTTACAATGTGTTAATTAAATTTGTTCCTGAACTCCTTGGGGGTGAATTGTATGTCCCCTGCTCTGTTTTACCTGAATTCTTCCATATATTTCATGATATAGCAGTCTCAGATGACCCAACACATGCTGTTCATTTTAAGAACACTTTCACTGCAGATTTGACAAAACGCAAAGAAGGTACCTATGTGAGACTTTTAAAGATAGCTACCGCACTTGACCCAGGGTTTAAGAATCTGAAGTACCTTCCAAAATCTGAAAGGAATGAAGTGTGGATCATACTTTCAGAAGTCTTAAAAGAGCAACACTTTGATGAAGAAACTACAGAACCCAAACCACCAAAAAATAAAATCAGCCTTCTCTTGGTGGCACCTAAGATAATGAAAATGAACATGCTTTGATCTGCACTGCTTTGAATTGTTATTGAGCAGAACCCATCATCAGCATGAACACATGTTTCCTAGAATGGTGGTTGAAGCATAAAGGGACATATGAATATTTAGCGCATCTGGTTTGTAAATATCTTGCAACGCCGTCTACAACAGTGCTATGAGAACACCTGTTCTCAATTTCAGGTGACATTGTAAACAAGCAGCAGGCAGCATTATCTTCTGCAAATGTAAACAAACTTGTTTGTCTGAGCAATTGGCTGAACAAGAAATAGGACTGGGTGGACTTTCAGGCTCTGAAGTTTTACTTTGTTTTGTTTTTGGATGCAGTTTTTTGTACATAATTCTACATTTGTAAGTTCAACTTTCATGATAAAGAGATTTCACTATAGTACTTGTATTAGGTTGTCAAGGTTCCTTCCCCACTCTGAACTCTAGGGTACAGATGTGGGGACCTGCATGAAAACCTCCTAAGCTTACTTTTACCAGCTTAGGTTAAAACTTCCCCAAGGTACAAACTATTTTACCCTTTGCCCTTGGACTTCCACTGCCACCACCAAAAGTTTATCTGTTTTTTTTTTTTATTAGGAAAGCGTTGTTTGGAAACGTCTTTCCTCCAAAAAAATCCTCCCAAGCCTTGCACCCCACTTCCTGGGGAAGGTTTAGAAAAAATCCTCACCAATTTGCACAGGTAACCACAGACCCAAACCCTTGGATCTTAAGAACAATGAAAAAAAAAAGTATTCAGTTCTTGAAAAGAAGAATTTTAATAGAAGTAACAGTAAAAAAGAAATAACAATAAAAAGAATCACCTCTGTAAAATCAGGATAGTAAATACCTTACAGGGTAATTAGATTCAAAACATAGAGAATCCCTCTAGGCAAAACCTTAAGTTACAAAAAGACACACAGACAGGAATATCCATTCTAATCAGCACAGCTTAATTTCTCAGCCATTTAAAGAAATCATAATCTAATGCATATCTAGCTAGATTACTTACTAAGTTCTAAGACTCTATTCCTGTTCTGTCCCCTGCAAAAGCATCACACAGACAGACCCTTTGTTTTTCCCTCCCCCCAGCTTTTGAAAGTATCTTGTCTCCTCATTGGGCATTTTGGTCAGGTGCCAGCGAGGTTATCCTAGCTTCTTAACCCTTTACAGGTGAGAGGATTTTTCCTCTGGCCAGGAGGGATTTTAAAGGGGTTTACCCTTCTCTTTATATTTATGACATAGGTGAACTGAAAAATACTATTTCTTTAGGTTTTTTTTAACGGTGCAAATACTTGTAATGAAAAATAAATATTAAGTGAGCACTGACACTTTGTATTCTGTGTTGTAATTGAAATCAATGTATGTGAAAATGTAGAAAACATCCAAAATATTTAAATAAATGGTATTCTATTATTATTAAACAGTGTGATTAATCATGATTTTTTTTAATTTCACGATTAATCATGATTAATTTTTTAATTGCTTGACAGCCCTAATAACAACTGTGGATTTTTTTCTAGCAGATCTGATAAGCATTTTATATCTGGCTGACAGAAGGCAGTTAGTCACTTTAATTTGTTAGGCACTGACAATCAAGGTCGTTCAACTTGAATTTGGCCTAAAATGGGAATACATCTTAACCACCTAATCTCCAGGCTTGTACATACAAAATATCGTGTACTGTTTAAATCATCCTAATGTAAATATGCAATTGATCATGAGTGAATGTTAACAAGAAGAGTTGCTCAGTAATTTCTACCCTAATAGGTTGAACACCTCTTAATAATCTATAGAACAGGGATTTCCAAACTGTGTCTCTGAAAACTGAATTGTGGCCGTCAAGTGAAACTGTGTTAAGAAAATTTGTGTTTGACTATTAATTAAAATGCGTTCCCAGAACTGCATCTGCGATTTTAAAACAGAAGTGTGTGAGAATCAGCCTTGCCACTATGAGGAGGAAGGAAAGATAATCACCTTAAAAACAAGAGCAGCTCTGTTGTCAGACAAGTGGACTCTGAGCAGTTGTTGTCCCTTCCCTGCTGCAACTCCTTTGCTGGCTGCCTGCTCCTTTGCAAAGGAAGAAGAAGAGAATAGCTCCTTCTCTACTGGGCTGTGGGAAGCCCAGTAAAAACAGAATAGGAGCTTTACTGGCTCTGTGTGAACCAAAGGGATTTTCTAGCAAAGGGTGGCTCCTGTTCCTTTCACAGTCACTCAGGCCAGCCCAGGTGAAGGGGAAAAAAGAAGTTGAGAACAGTCAGTCAGTTACTGGCTCCCTGATTTTTGGTTCTGCCAAGGTTAGAACAGCCTGGGGATTAATCTAAACTACAGCAGTTGGTAACAGTCCCAAAGAGACAATGGTTGGGATTTTCAGTTACTTCTGAAAATTTCACCAATTATGAAAGCTGAAAATAACCAGACTACAGGGTTCCTAAGCCACTCCACTCCTGACTCCTCCATGTCTGACAGGTCCCCTGCAACGGGGCTTGTAGAAAGAGAATTGTAGGAGCTGGTCAACAGCTTTGCTCTTGCTTAGGATGCTCCTATTCTGGGAGAATCCTCAGCAGGGGTCTTGCAACTGGTTTCAGCTCAATTTGCACTACCTGAGTGATACAAAGATGTGAAAGAAGGCAAAGATTATGCCCCATGTTATTGATTGATTTTGTGACATCTTGATCTGTTTGAAAAAAATGTGTAGTGTGTCAGCTAACAGTTGTATACCACTGCCAAATACATACCACTGAAATGAACAAAAAAACCCAAAACACGTTTAAGTACAATTGACCCACCATGACAAGTATTTATTCTGACATACAATAAATAAACAGAACTAATAGTCCAGACATTTATTATTTTTTAGGGTATGTCTACACAGCAAAGAAAAACCTGCAGCTGGCCTAAGCTAGCCGACTTGAGTTCGTGGGGATCAGGTTGCAGAGCTGTTTCATTGCTGTGTAGATTTGAGCCCGAGCTCTAGGACCCTCTCACTTCCCAGGGTCCTAGAACCTGGAATCCAGCCACAGCCATTAAGTCTATACAACAATGAAATATCCCTGCAATTTGAGCCCCACAAACCCAAGTCAGTTGGTATGGGTCAGCCATACTTCTTTGCTGTGTAGACACACCTTTAGTTTATAATCTCAATAGGTATGATTCCCATGTCACCCACATAAAACTAGATGTTGAGTTCAGTGGAGGTACTCCTGATTTACTTGTGTAACAGGAGAATGAATCAGATGCAGAAGAACTATGATTTCCAACTCCAACATCATTGGGGCAAACAGATGTACACACAGATTCTTTATCTTTTAATGTGCAGATACCAAAATAAAGATTTGTAAAACTATTGTGAATCAGTCACTGCTGCCACAAAAAGTGATTTATTTTCCTATAGACTCTTCCTCAGAAACTTTTCTTTCATGACTTTAGTGAATATTTCTCAGTTCATGTGTGGTGTTAAATTAAGCCTACGGTCTTCTTTTCTGTCTGGTTTGACTTTTTGACTCTCTCTCTTTGATTGGATGCAGTGTTTTGACCCAAAGTACTTACACATTTGTTTTCTACTTTCAATGACAGTTACTGTAGCTTTTTAACATTTTTGTTAAAGAATGATTTTCCCCTTTGACCTCATGAGTGGTACTGAATTGATTAAATAGCCATAAGAAATCTAAAATGAGCAGATGTATTTTGTTGTATTGCTTTTAGATTAAGTACATAAGGTTTGATCCTGTGTTAATTTAAGTTAATGGGAAAGGTCTCATGGTCCTCAGTTATGCAGGATAAGTCCTATTGTCTTGCATATTTATTTATACTTTTCAAGAGGTTACCAATGAAGTTGGTAGAGAGTCAAAGAAATGTAGGGGCATTTTTCAAAGTTCTTTATACGAACAACACATTTCCATTTTTTCTATTATACACACTTTCTAATTCTTTTTTTCTTTCCCATTGAATATTCCATCCTTAAATCTCTTAAAGGTGTCAATGTAATCACACTCATATAATTTTCTTATTAATTTCAGACAATGAATGATAGTTTGACTAGTTTCAACTTTTATGACTAACTCTTATTTTGTAGAAAATGACATGCCCCAATTCATTCTTTTTTTAAAAAAAAAGACAGTTAATATTTAATTTTAGATTGTCAAAGAAACCACTATAGTTCTGAAATAATTTGACATGTTTATTAATTCCCCACTGAGTGAAATCTTACAAAATCAAGAAAAACTAATTTAGAGATGAGATGTACTTTAAAAAAAAATAATGCAGCCAGAGAGGAACCTAAATTATTTCCCCTTGATCTGTAAACCTCAACATTTGGTTTGGATCCTAAACGTATGGATTTCCCTGTCTGATTGGCACACTTCAGTGGAATAGTGGAACTCCCCTAATCTTTGGGGAGTTGTAATGGGTTGGTTCTTCCCTTGCAAGCTGGATATCAGTCAGCTTGGGGAACCCATGCCCCAAAGAAACATTTATATCATCCAGGCAAGTAGATGAATAATGGCTATATAGTGCCAGTGGTCACCCCTCCACTTCATACAACGGACAATAGGGAAACAGAAAGTAGTGTACTCTAATTCAATGATACTCAGAGCTCTGTGGTTCAGGAGCCAAATTAGGGATCACCATTACCCAAAAGAGTCACAGTAGTGTGAATTCATTGTTTCATTTACTATAGTACATATTCACATTTAAACAGTATGATGGGAACTATTTAGTTTTTATTAGTTAATAACTTAGTGCAAGTTAATAACTTAATTGATTAATAACATAGTAAAAGCATCCTGACTGGTTAATTAAATCAGTGTTTTAATATCATGTGCTGCAAAGAGCCACAGGAGACAGATTAAAGAGTTATTTGCGGCTCGCAAGCCATAGTCTGAGTATCACCATTCCAAGTGGAATCTACTCTATCTTCTAGAGAGAAATGCTTCCAGCAACTGCTGTGAGCACAATGGAGGAGCCTCTCTGAAATACACACATACACTGTTACTATTCAACAGATGACAGGGAGGTGGTGACCTAATTTCATGTGACTTCAAGGTTAAGTTCAAGTGGAAGATATTGGCCATGTATTTATGATAATGTCTCCCTGTAGCTGCTAGCCCAGCAACAATTACAGCCTTTTACATTTGCAGACTTAAACTACTCATCTTTAGCACAAGGTGTAGATGGGTGTTTCTAGAGTAGAATGTCCCAAGTCTGATACCTACTGGCACCTGTAGTGAAAGGATAGTGTGCACATGAGGCACAATGGGATTCTTTCCATGAACTTCAAATGACATTGGTTTGGGGCCCTTGAGGTTTCTTGTATGCAGAAAACAAGAAACTCACCTATGTGTTTTTCTCTAACAAATGTGTGATTTCCTACCACAGAAGGGTTTGGGGTGGGTTTTATTTCCCTTTCATAGAAGGCTAACCTACGCTTCAGATGGGTAGGTCTGTCATGGAGACAGCATTTATGACCTTGTGCAGCTTACATAACAATTGGAACCACATACAGTCAGATACATACCATGCTTACCATTGGGCATCAAACCTGAGACCTTCAGAACCAAAGACATATGATTCTACCACTTGAGTTAAAGGAGAAGTTTTTTAGCAATGAGATAATACTAGAAGCACTGGTGCCCAAATACCAGAGAAAATCATATTACATGCACTAAAGCATGACTATGGAAGACAACCAATGCTTTTCGTTGGACTGAGACATATAACGTAATAGATAAGGACATTACAATTGGTTGATGTTTTTTTAATTAGCTCTTAAATCAGTCAAAGAGAATTGTAGCATAATTCTGTGGTTTTCACTTCCTTAATTTGATTTTACCAGTTGTTACACGTTATAGGATTTCTCGCTTAACAAGCAGTAGGAAGCTGTTAAGCATGCTGAACTGTAGGAAGAAAATCATTAAAAATACACAGAATAATAGAAATCAGAAATATGCTGCACAAGAGAATTAGGTTGATGGGACCTAACTGCTAAAGGGCAGAGGTTATGCTACTGGAAAGAAAAAGTATTGGAAAATGTATAAAGCGAGGCTGAAAATTCTGAGTAAAAGCAGAGAACTCTAAATTAGATTGGATAACAAAAATATGTATTCTGGACACTTTTAATTTAATTTATCTTGAGGAATAAAAACAATTACTACAATAAGTTCTCTGACTGAATAGGCACCATTAGGAAACAAACCATATTTAATGAATGACTACAGGTTCAAAGGGCTAAGGCAGATTGCCAGATGCTACATATTGCAAATGAGTTGCAAAACAAATGGGACCAGACCTAGCTCCAGTTATTAATTTATTTCTTGGCTTGTTTATATGACTGATACCATTAGCTTCATCAGAGATATTAGTACTTGAGAGATTTCTTCTCTGTTAGATTGAGACTATAAATTTCTAAATATGTACCATAGGAAAGACATGAAATTAAATGCTGAGTTCCAAATTGATGAATTTATATTTCATCTTTAATGGCAAAACCCACTGGGGTCTAGAGTATAAAAGACTATAATTTTGATGTTAAAAATAATTAGTACTAGCTTCAAGAATATAATGTATATCACTTTTTATTGAATTCAGTGAATGTAGTAGCAATAAAGTAACATATATTATGCAACAGAAAGATGACAATGTCCAATAATTATTGTAATAATCTTTAAGGCCCCTATTCAGCAAGGTCCTTAAGTATGTGTGTACCTTTACGAGTAGTTCAATTAAAGTCAATTAGGGTCAATTGAATGAGTAGTTCAATTTAAAGTCATGCACAGGCTTAAGTATCTTGTTGTATTGGTACCTGAATACTATTTATAACTTGTAAATAGGTTCACTGAGAGAACAGAAATAGACTAGTAATTTCAGGTAACAAGTCAACCATCAGTCTATTAGATGACTAGAATATACTGCCTTAATTGCAGGCATTCAATTCAACATTGATATCTGTGGGAAATTTGCCATGGAATCAGATCTCTATATATCTTGATGGCCTTTAGGCTTGAGGAGAAATTAAAAGTGCCTGCAAGATCAGATTCAGCCCTATACATTCAGCATACACCCCTGAGAATAAAAATTTAAGATCAAAACATTGGCACTTCTGATATCTATGCCATAGTATAGTTAGCTGGAGTAGAAGTGGGGAAAAAAACACCCAAACCTATAGTATTTTCGTTTCTATAATGAAGCCGATTCCAATCACGTAGCACATCGGTGAAGATGCCATGCTTTGGGGAGACTGCATCACCAAAATCCTGAATGTTTTTTTTTTTCAAATGCCTATCTATATTACACTTCCAAGTACCACTATGTAGCCTCAGAATCCAGGTATTATCACGCCAGACCAGGCCAATGAAGCTGTAATGAAAGCAGCTTTGTGTCTGGAATGAGAATCACCTTTTATTGTCATATCAAAACAATAAAAGTGCAGATTGTTAGTTCCTGAACTTCGGAAGGAGGAACAGACTTAAAAACAGCTAATCCAGAACAAATATAGTGCCCAGAATTAAAATGAACGGCTGATGCTCAGGACAAATTACAGGGTTTTTTTCAGGATCTTTAACAGCTCTGAAATCATGGCCATCATTTTAGATTCCTCCTTTGAGCATCAAATTTCAGCTACTTTAAAAAAATTAACATAATCAATAAGGTTGTGCACAAAGTTTAATCTAGCCAATCATATTCTAGTCATGAATATGATAGAATAGTAACAGAAAGCAACCAAGATCTTTTCTTTCACTATTAATATGCTGCCAGTGGTTTTCTTTATTTAATTACATGATTTGGGTTTTCACTGCCATACAGATGATACTCAGCTATATTCATCTCCATAGTTAAATTATCCTCCATTTTTTGACACTGACCAAATATTTTTTGATGATAAAATGGAAATGCAACAAGTTTTAAATAAAATCAACAAAAATAAAACCAAAGTCTTATTAACTGGCTCTAAGCATTTGTTGAACAAATGTTCTTCTCTGCTGATTTAATGTTATTGTGCTATCATTAGAGACCATTAAGACCTAGGTTTGTTATAGTGTCATCTAGTTTATCTATTGATAAACTTCTTTAGTTTGTTACTAGAACTTTTTATTACATAATAAATATTGTCAGCTTGAGACCCTTGCTCAGTGTGAACAACATGGAAATGCCAGTAAATATATTTGGTATTTCAAGGGGAGATTATCAGTCATCAGGTAAACGACATAACAGCTCACAACCTTAGAGTACCTGTCTATTTCAACATATTACTCCATATGATGGGGTATGTACCCCAGACAGGTAATGGAACAGTTCACTGGAAACAGAGAGCAAGTAGTGCTCCTGGAGAGCAGACCAGGCCTAAATGAAGATGATGCCCAGCTTGGGGAGGAGCTGTGTGGTGAGCATAAAGGGAGGAAGCCTAGGTAAGAAGGAGCTTTCAGGGATAGAGGAGAAAAGCTCCATAACCCCTCTAGTTGCTAGGGAGTGGGGACAAAAGGCAGAGGCAGGCACATAGTAAGCCTGTGGAAAAGAGCCTAAAGGATAGCTATTCTGGGAAGAAGTCTAGGGAGGCAGCAAGAGGTCAGAAGGAGCAGACCTTAGCTACTCACCACAGGAGCCCTGGACTGAAAACCAAAGGAGAGGGAAGGTCTGGGTTCTTCTACTCGTCCATTGAGAAAGGTAGTGCAGAAACACCATAATAAAAGAGGGAGAAGGACTACAGAGTTTGGAAGCAGGCCTCTGGGAGGTGTCTCTGCACACAAGAGTGAAAGGGCAATCCCACAGAGCCAAGGAAGTGGTGGCGAATCTGTGTAGCAGGGAAACCAGGTAGGGGCAAGGAATTATGTTTATTTGAGTTTAGTTTATTAGACTCTTTTTCTTTTGTCCTCCTGGGAAGGGTGGGACTAAATGTGACCTGCCAGAGGGCTCAGCAATGAAGAGACACAGCATGGGTGGGATGGAGCAGCTGTCAGCAGTGGGGAACAAAACAAGGAGAGCCTGCTATGCCACATCCACCTCTAAGAGGGGCTGCCCGGCAGTGAGTCAAAATTCTGTGTTCTAGTTTTAACATGTTTCTGTTGGTTTCCTGCATCTTTTTTTTAAATTTTATCTATATAATATATATGGACAATTAATAGTTGTGACCCAGCACTTGTTACCAATCCATTATCATTTCTCCCTACTATTTCAGTGATGTTCAAATCCGTTAGCTACCAAAGTGTTTTCAATTTATAATCTCATGACTGTGGAAGTAAGAGGCTTTTAACATTGCTTCTTAGCTGTAAACTTGCTCCCTCTTAATAGTCATAGTTCTCTCTCTCTCGCTCGCTCGCTCGCTCTCTTTTCATAATTTAAGATGACACTAAAGATATGTTTACTAAACTTTTAACTGCCCTTAAGTGTTTGGTAGTTTCTTAATGAGCTCTTCTAACTAATTCTGTGAATTTTTGAGAAGAGTGGGACATAAACACATTTGGGGGTATAATTGTTTGGGGATGTGAAGTCCCTGCTTTGGCTCTAAACCCGATCATGAAGGTTTGAGATGTTCAGGAGGGACTTCTACATAGCTGGGATGATAGTGTGAGGACTTTAGGCACACCACTAAGCTTGTTTGTTTGTTTTTGTTTGTTTACTGGGCTTCATGTAGGCATTTTGCCAATTTTAGTTGGAAAAACTTCCCTTCCACTTTGCTGTCATATGCGGTTTGAATTCATATCAATATCAGTCAAAGTCTTATGGCATCCCATTGTTGAAGTGACAACAACATAGCAAACGTAGAAATGAAATTTAAAAATTCATGAAGCATTAATATTCTTCACTGAATTGTAGCAACATTGCATATGCACTATCGTATATTAAGACTGCATTATTTAGTATTTGCATTTTCTATATTTCTTTTCATGAAATGCAATGAAATGTTAATTAAAACTATACTCCACTGAGGAAACATGAGACTCCTCTATGATTTTAACAATTAATTAACTTCTGTATGTCCTCAGGTAAGTCATGTATCTTGCCTTGCTGATCATTCTGTGTAGTTGTATAGCCTCAGTGGTGCTGGGTAAATACATATCACTATTGATAACATGCAGAGGCCACCTCAGAGAAGCAGCAGCTGTTTTTCATTTGTTTTTTTTTCCATCCCACAACTTTTTTTAGCAATATTGCCTTGATGGCATTTGTAAAAATCAAGGTAGACAGAGTTTGCAGTTGGGGGACGTGAGACCCTGGCACATCAGTATTCACCATTGTCATGTAATTAGGATATGTTTTGTACAAAGTATGCCTTGTGAGGTATCATTCTAAAATTCTTGATCTGCTAGACATTAATATCTCATTGGATTGTATGTGCTCTCAATGTATGTGAAGTTATCAAGTTTGGCTATGTATGTGTTAATGAAACATGTTATAAGGTTGAAAATGCCCACAAGCAGCCTTTCAGGTACAACAGTAAAAAGGCCAAATAATGATAATGGTTTATTGAGGAAATGCATAGAAGCACAAGGATTACCCCGGGAACTGTGTACCATAGAAACCTCTCAGAGATAGCGCTACACAATGGGAACTGTTTGACCCAGGTCACAGCAAAAAAGAGTTCTAGCAAGTGGAAGGAAGATATAAAAGTGGGGAAATGACATCATGATAGTACCTCACTCTCCCTACACCTGGAAACACCTGTGGGAAGTGATGGTCCCTGGTGAGAGGGATTTCTAGCCTGTGTATAAAAGCCTGGAAAACCCAAGCTGCAGAGCCAAGGCAGCTTGTGCCTTAAGAATCTGCCAGCCTGTTTATCACTCAGGGTGAAAATTTGTTAATTCTTATCCTACCTATCCAGTGTGTTAAGCTCAGTTTGCGGGTTTTTTTATTTACTAAGGCAATCTGCTTTGAGCTGTTTACTATCTTTTGTAGTTAATAAACTTGTTTTTGTTTTGTCTAAAACCAGTGTGTGGAAATCATAACGGTGGGGGCGCAGCAAAAAGCTATTGCATATCTTCATTCCCATTGAGTGAAGGGACAAATTTCACGAGTTTATGCTGTACAGTTCCCTGTGCAGTGCAAGACAGTATGATTTGGGGTTTACACTTTGGGGGTCGGGGGGAGGTGCATGCCTTAGGAACTGAGAGGTGCCTTAGCTGAGCCTTCCCATGCAGAGTTGATCTCAGTATTTCCCTACCTGTGTGTGTGCTGGTATAGGCTTGGGGGCCTGTCACAGCAGTACAGTGAAAAGAGAGCCCAGGCTGATAGGTCAGGTGACCTCATTGGTACCCCATTTCCAGGTGGCACACCGGGGAGAACCCGTCACTGGGGAATCCTTGAGTTACAGTAAAATATGACTTGTGTCCAGAGTAATATGCCCATGCATTTTGGTTGTATCTTTTTTTTTGTAGTTTGTATCTTTTATGTCTTATTTGCACATGTCCAGTTTTATCACTGAATTGATATTCATTAGTTTGCATATTAGGCAAAGAAAAGATTGTGCACTAACTAACCAGAAATCTAACACCGCTACAGTGAAAGCAAACAAAACCTTCTATAAAGAATGACTCTCACAGGAGACATTAAGGGCAGAGTAGAAATTAGTTTATATTTCTTCAGAATCTGTTTTGCTCTGCACTGCTCCATTCTGAGGCTTATCTTTTCTCTTGGGAGGTCATAACACTTGTAGTTATGTACACATGCACTCAATAAAATAATCTTCAAACTAGATACCAAATCAGTCAATTTGTATTGAAACAGCTTTCTTTGTGGAGAAACTTCCAGGGTTTTCATCACAAAATTTGGCATCAACGGAATGTTTTGCAATATTCACAAGATGAAAATTTTGTGCAAATAGCTTTCCAAATTCCTCAGCACTTAAAAAACCCATATATTTACGTAGCTTTTGTTACTTTGTAAATTTGACTCCAAAAATATAGAGTGAGTGTTCACTTGGGAGAACTGGATATAGGGGCTTCTTTTGGACCGTTCAGTAAGTGTGGAGGTGAGAAGGAAAAAACAGCTAAAGTAGATGTTTGTGTGCCTTCCTATAATTTCTCACCCTTCAGAGATATTTATCTTCCAATTCCTAGTCCCTGTCTTTAAGGGCTTACATTGGCTAGCACCCAGCTATCTCTGCAACAAACTTGCCCTGTGTGACTAGAACAAATGGTTCCTCTGCTAAGGGTACTTGTTGGGGTCAGTGGCAGAGTTTTACCAGTGGAGGGTCCAGGAATATGGAATTTGTTCCATGGCTGAGCATGTGTTTACGTGCTTTGCTGAATTGGGTCTACAAAACAATAAGTAATCCAGAATGTTTTTTACGATGCCTGTGTTGTAAGTTGGGTGGGCATCCTTCCCCATATTAAAAATGAAATGAGTTCTATCTCTTCTTAGAGTACTTTAAATTCTATTATTTTTTAAAAAATACTGTAACCTATTCTTGTTCTTTCACATTTAACTGTCCCACTTGCTATAACTATGAGCACTTGCGGGTTTTTTTTCCCCAGGCTGAAAAACAGAGAATGACTTTGATACACTGTTTCTTTTCTTTTTTTTATCCCCCATGTTCTCCCAGTGTGAATCACAAAGGATTTACAAAGATATCAGGGGACTCTAGTTCATTAAGGTGATATACAGCAAAGTTACTCTTTGGGGAAGCAAATGAAATAATTTTAAAACTGATTTTAAATTCTAATAGGAAGCAAAGGTGAAGCTTAGTACTGCTCCCACACAAGGAGACAAGAAGTATAGAGTTCCAGGCAGTGTTGTTGCAGCTGAGTGCTCTTCATGCTGAAACAAATGGTGAACCAAACGTAGGAGTAACTACAGAAATCCAGTCTTGGGGTCAGAAAGCTAGAGGAATCAAGATAGGCTCAGTACTTTACTAGGAGAGCCATGATCCCATATTTCTAAATTTCTGAAATGGAGATGGGAAATCTAAACGAGTGTAACTGAAGAGAGACTCTCATTCAAAAGTTAAATTGAGGTTACAGATGACTGGGAACATAAAATTCTATTCCTAATAAATGGCACCATAAATGAAGTATCAGAGCTCAGCAGGGAATGGGTCCAAACCAAATATTTTTTTTATCTAAACTTTATCCATCCATTGCCAGCCTTTTCCTTCTCACAGTCCTATAATCATCATGCTTTTTATGATCAATTTTACAGGATACAAAATAGGTCCAGTCAAATGCTCTTTGCTGAACATTTCCCATTCAAATCAGCAGGAGCTTCTGTGTTCACAGCACCTCCAAAAAACACTATTATTTAGGAGGCTAACTATGAGCTCAGGAGCCTAATTTTGGGCACTCAGGTTGAAAGAAACTGGCCTATGGTACCATCGGCTAGAGCATCTTTCATTTTTCTAAAATGAATCATCTCTTGTTCCTGATCATTTAAAATTCATTGAGTAATAAAGGATAGGAAAGGGCCTCCAGGTTATCCAAGAGTGTCAGAGTTCTCATTTGCAGTGTTGTTGTAACCATGTTGATCCCAGGATATTAAAGACTATGTGGGTGAGGTAATATCTTTTACTGGACCAACTTATGTGGCTCAAAGAGACAAGTTTTCAAACGACACAAAGCTCTTCTCCAGGCAGCTAATGACCCAATGCTTCTGGGAGAGAGTAGCTGAATGTAAATGTAGGCGTTTCTAGGCTCTTAGTACCAGTGCATACCTTAGGACACAGTGATCATCGTATGCTTGAGAGTTTCATACATTCTGCTGTGATCTCTCAAAGTTGTTTGTTAATCTGTTATGTAGCCTTAAGGTATGGAGGTAACTACTTTCAGTTCAGTCCAAGAAAAATTAAATCTGAGGACTGACCCTATGGTGCTATGGTGCCAACTTTCTGCTATAAATAAAACTCTGACTTCCCATATGAAGGTGAAGAGTTTAATGTATAGCTGTGCATACACACTTTCTCTCCCCCTCCCGTCCCCGCACTCTCAACTACATATTGGAAACTGCTTAGAATCTAATGGTAGTTCACTCAGGCCATTGGATGGCAGAAAGGAGCCTGTCCTGTTTTACTCAGCTAAAAGGATGCTGGCTGCAATAAAATGACAAAAGCGGTGGATTTGGTTGGTTGGCATATGTTTTTTTTTGTTTTGTATTTGTTTTTTTATTTCAATATATTCTATGTCACAAGTGTTCCAGAATTCTCATGAATAAAGGCTATTTTATTTTTTTTAATTTTGTTTTTGCTGTTTTCACCTATTTATAATGATTCTGGGGTGTGGAGGGGATAAAGCAAGAGAACATGTCAGAACATTAACAGGGATTAAGTGGAACAACTTTAAAGCAACAACAGAAAAAATGATTTTGTATTTAGCGTGTGCATAGTTGTCTAGCCAAGCAATGGCATGTTCAGTGGTGTGATGCAGTTCTTCTAGGCCACCTCTGAATCTAGTCATCAGGCATTCCTCGAGAATGTGTGTAATCTGTGTTGCGCCACAACTACACAAAGGGCTGTCACGAAGGCCCCAGCAATACTGGTTGGCTGCACAGAGACCTTGCTTGGTCTGGAACCTATTCAACAGGGACTATTGGCAACGGGGCAGGTCAAAACCAGGCGGGGTCAGTGACACGGGACTGGTTGGGGATTATAACAGATATCCATTCCCCTTGCCAGAGTGTTTCTGCCCTAACATCCTGGCGTGGCAGATGAGATCATAATGGGCGACGTGACAGCAAACGTGCAGCTGGTGGTTTAAAAAGATCATTGTGCAATGGCAGGCTTGAGTTGGCATATAGTTTCTCCAGTAACTTGCCAGTGGCAACCTCTCATCTGATATGAGGAGGAGCAATATTGCTCAGAACTGGGAGTGGAGTCAGACACAGGTTGCTGGAGATGATACGCATGGTGGAATGTAACTGCATATCCACCTGTTTGGTGTGTGACAGTCGGCTCCATACCAATGCACAGTACTCCACCACCAAATACGAGGTGACAAGAGATGATGTCCACAGAGTTGGAGCACGAGCACCCCATGACCAACCTGCCAGTTTGCTAAGAAGATTGTTGCGCGTCTTAACTTTAGCTGCTGTCTTCTTCAGGTGGGCCTGGTAACTCAGCATGCGGTCTAAGGTCACACCTAGCTAGACCGGTTCTACTTCATGCTTCACCTTCTGATCATTGAGATAAACATTCAGTTCTTGGGTTGCGCTGGTGTGATGAAGATGGAACAAACTAGAGACTGTTTTTATGATGCTTGGCTGAAGGCGCCAAGTCTTACAGTAATCAGCTAACTGTGTCATGTCCCAGTTTAAGATGTCATCAAGGTCATGGAACATCTGGGCCTGGGTACCGCAACAGATGTCATCTGTGTAAATGAACTTTCGTGACTCCGTTGTTGGCAGGTCATTGATGTAAAGGTTGAACAGGATTGTCGAAAGCATAGAGCCCTGGGGTAACCCATTGCTCTGTCATCTCCAAGCGCTTGTCTTTTCCCCCATATGGACTCTGAACTGCCTATCGCAGAGGAACAGTTCAACGACGCCTGTGACCCAAGGTAGCAGGACTTGTGATACCGTCACGAGCATGCCAGTGTGCCATATCGTATTGTATGCCGCTGTTAGGTTGATTGAAAACAGCTCCTGTTTTCAAGTTTCTGTGGAAGCCATTTTCAACAAATGTGGTCAGCGCGCGTACTTGGTTGCATGTGCTATGTCCTCGGCGAAAGCCGGCTTTGTAAGGGCTCAAAATTCTCTCCATGTAGGGTAATATGCGTTGTAGGACCAAGTGCTCCAGTGCCTTGAAGCACACCAACAATAAGGATATGGGACGATAGCCTGATGCTTGACTAGGGTCCTTTCCAGGCTTTAGGAGGCCAATGACTCTTGTGGTGTGCCATATCTTCAGTAGCCTCCCTTCACTGATGACCCTGGTGAAGAATTTCACAAGCCAAAGCCAAGCACGGGGGCAAAGATTTTTCAGGAATTCTGAACAGCCTGCAGCTGTTCCACACTTAACGCTACCCAGTGTCTGTTCCAGCTCTGTTACAGTGAATGGTTCTGGGTGGCTTCTGATCTGGTGTACACGTTTAAACATACGCCATTTGTTCGTCTCTTCTCTTCACACCTGTCTCTCCAAAGGTGCTCTGGCCACTTTAAGTAGGTGTCCGTCTACCTGGTTGGGTGTCACTGAGGGTTGGCAGAGTGCAGGTGGCTGCCGCTCTGCTCCAAGGTGTCGGAGCGGACCCCAACACTTGTGGCTGGAGCAGATTAAGCTCATCCTCTCGGTCATCTCCTCCCATCTGGCTTGGCAAGCAGTGCCCAATGATTTGATCAGATGGGGGCAATGGGTCAGTGTCCTCATTGCACCACCCGCCAGTACCTGACAGCAGTCAGGGAAGCTCATAATCCAACCCGCGAGCTGAATTCCATGAGCACCAGCTCAACGAATCCTGGCACTGTCGTCATGACAACCCCAATAGAAAAATGAATGCTATTATCGAATTCCTGTAATCATAAATTAAGGTTTTTAAGGCCAGAGGTGATCACTAAGACAATCTTGTCTGACCTCTTGCCTAACAGAGGGAAGAGAATTCTACTTTATTTTTTGCTTTGTGTGAATGATGTGCACTTTAGTAACACAAGTTCAAAAATTCTGGCTAAAGTTAGGTAGTATTTCACTTTTATAAATGTTAGGTACTAATCCATAGGTGTAAATCAATATTTAGGATATATTTAGAACCTAAATGATTGGCCTTGCTTACTAAGGTGCAGCCATAGGTTCTGTTGAATATAAACAATTGATCTAAGTGCCTAACTTTCGACTTCAGTATTTGAAATCGTAGCAGCAAATATTATGTACTATATGAACTAGAAAACTCATCTCTGATAGAGAGCAGTGCTCTATCATCACTGATGGGATACTTTTATTTGCTTGTATTGCAGTAGCACCTATTGTGATCAATAGGCCTACCAATCTTTCCCTAATTGTTAGAAGTAAGAAGTAGATTAAAGTCCATAAGATGTCATAGCCTACGACAAATATTGATGAGAAAAGGTACAAAAGGGAGAGCAGATTGAACTAGTCCAAAACAAGAGGCCCACTTATCTAACTCAAGAACTGTGTTAAGGTCATGTGTGGTAAACAAGAAAAGTGTAGAAAAAGACATCTGTGAACCAAAATGGATATGGCAGAAACTAGTTCTAATTGGTGGACAAAATCATGAGGAGATGGGCTATTTTGCCCCCCTCTTCCTTTGTGGGTCCTTAAACTTTGGGACAAAGCTGCTATCCACACAATCTCCTGGGATCATAGGCCTTTGTAATTCTGCTCCTGAAAGTTGCAGGCCAGTCCATACCAGTGAGAAGGACCCAGATGACATCACCATATCTACCAGCTTCAGCTGAATACCAACCACCATCTGAGATGAAACGGGATTAGACTTTTACAACAATAGTTCCAGTTCATCTCAACTAACATCTCTTTTCCTCAAATGAAAGTTACCATCCAAGACACTGTGAAACAAGGGTTTTTCCTCTAAAAACTGTCTCCAGCTAAAGGGAAAGGGACTAAGGAATGTTGTTAAAATGAAAGGGACAATGTCAACCTGAAAATCTAAGCCCTGTTGTGTTTAGAATTGCCATTACATAACACCTGGCTTCAGAAGTCTGCAACTTGCTCCTTTTTGGCTGACTTGTGAAATTAAGATTGTCTTGTATTTTATTTAGACTTGTGTTTATTAATAAAACAAGCTTCTGTCCCATGTTCTGGATGCTTTCATTTGTTTTGTGACATAGATTTAAAAAAAAAAGAAAAAAAGAAAGAAATACATTGCAACTTTCCAGCAAGAGTAACATTACTTTTATTTTTAGATTTCAAAACGATAACACACAAGAAGCCCCCCAAACAGAGCCAAAGCAGGCTGTTCCTTACAACAGGCACAACTCATTCTGCCGAATGTCTTCTCTCACACTTCCCTATAGAGTCCTCTAACCTGAAAGCAGAACCAGGAAACCCCTGAGCATTAAAAGTGATCACTTTGCAATTTTAATAGTTTTCCATAAACCACAGCTTTTTCATAACAGTACCATCCAAATGGATTGCATAATAAAAGCAGATTGTTTAATAACAGACCTACTATAGTCATCAAGCTCCTTGTCAACCTCTTTGTGGTTTCCATGAGGACATCATGCTGCTGTACTGCTCTGGAAGTCCATAACTTCCTTAAAAAAATACATTTGTAAAAGCTGGACTGTGGCTGGTATTTCTATCAATGAACAATTATTATCAATGGATATATTTAATGAAGATGGATTACATAGGTTCTGCAGGATTCTTACTGGTTTTACTATTTTTTTCATCTTTTGAAGCAGTCCTTCCTGCCCTCACCTGTACAAATATCCATTCAGTGGCAGCAGAGTTAAACCAATGCTGAGTGCTTTTGAAAATCTCTCCCTCCCTCCCCACCATCTTCACAGCAGGAGAGACCTACCATGTACTTTATCACCACATGAGAGCTTTGGGAAAAGTGTGGACTAGGTATTATTTTCCCTAGCAGCAACTTCTTCCTCTCCCTTCAAAAGTCCTGGTAGTGGCAACTTCTGCTGCTATGTGGAGGGGTGTCTCTCTCTCCTTGTTGAGCAGCTTGTTGGTGCAACAGGATGAAGAAACAGGAAAGAGTGAGTGAGGGATGAAAGGATGTTAGCATAAAATGAATTTTTGTTTCTTTATAAAAAATAGTCTTCTCACCACTGATCTAGCCATTGGTAGCAGGCATCATGGTAATTCTTGAAGAATTTGAGGAATGACAAGGTAGTGACTTTACAGATTTTTGACAAGGAATTTTACTATACATAAGGGGCAATACGGTAAAACCATACAGGTACTTAAATGGGAAGCTGGTGTCACTGATGGGGTCAATGAAATGTTATGATGGAATACTAGATCTGAGAGGCAGGACACAGCTCTAATAAGGTGAAGGCAAGGAACTTGTTTCATGTAGCTAAGAGACAGCTCCTAGATGGATGCAAAAAGGTAATATTGTAGTCAGTGTGACAAGCTGTGTAGGTTCCTCCCCCACTCTGAACTCTAGAGTACAGACGTGGGGACCTGCATGAAAACCTCCGAAGCTTACTTTCACCAGCTTAGGTTAAAACTTCCCCAAGGTACAAATTAATTTTATCCTTTGTCCCTGGATCTCCACTGCCACCACCAAACTCTAACTGGGTTTACTGGGAAACATAGTTTGGACACATCTTTCCCCCCAAAATCCTCCCAACCCTTGCACCCCACTTCCTGGGAAAGGTTTGGTAAAAATCCTCACCAATTTGCATAGGTGACCACAGACCCAAACCTTGGATCTGAGAACAATGAAAAAGCATTCATTTTTCTTACAAGAAGACTTTTAATAGAAGTAAAGAAATCCCCTCTGTAAAATCAGGATGGTAGATACCTTACAGGGTAATTAGATTCAAAACATAGAGAATCCCTCTAGGCAAAACCTTAAGTTACAAAAAAGACACACAGACAGGAATCGTCATTCTATTCAGCACAGTTCCTTTCTCAGCCATTTAAAGAAATCATAATCTAACACATACCTAGCTAGATTACTTACTAAAGTTCTAAGACTCCATTCCTGTTCTATCCCCGGCAAAAGCAGCATACAGACAGACACAGACCCCTTGTTTCTCTCCCTCCTCCCAGCTTTTGAAAGTATCTTGTCTCCTCATTGGTCATTTTGGTCAGGTGCCAGCGAGGTTACCTTTAGCTTCTTAACCCTTTACAGGTGAGAGGATTTTTCCTCTGGCCATGAGGGATTTTAAAGGGGTTTCCCCTTCCCTTTATATTTATGACACAAGCCAAGAAAAATATATGGAAAAGTAAAAATAAGAGGTTATGGCTAAGAGGCTGAAATATATAATCGGGAAATAAAGTTAGATTCTAAATGAGGTTGAGTCTCAGTCTCCCTTTAAAACAAGACACTTGTTGGTTACAAATTGCTGATAAAGAAACTGTTCACTTAAATAACACTATGCAAATTTTAAAAAGATACTTTTTTGTAACATATAGCCACTTGCTGGCATGTTTAGAATTGTCATGGATAGAAAACAGGATTCTCCAATTGCATATTTCCTCTAGATTCTCTATGCTTTCTCTTTTTTTCCTAGAAAGACTTCAAACATGACAAATGAAGCACAATTCTAAATGCAATCTAGATTTAACTGAAAGAACTCCCATTATGCAGCTCTATCAGTTATACAGTCACTTGTATTTTCACTGCTCAGACCTGCAGCATTATTAAAAAATCAGAAAGCAAGACCAATGTTTAGCACACACAATATATCCAAGATGAGTCTCAGAACGTGGTGGAATTCAAGTAATCCAATTTTTATGTACATCTCTTCCTTTTATGTGAATGATCATTCAGCTTAGATTTAATTACTGGATTTAAATATCCAGGGGGACTCCTTAGGATAGGCTTTGTCTACCCTAACTGGATTTGATAATATGATGCTGTAAATTGGCTCTAAGTATACAGGATCCTTACATTTCATTTTTGGTCATTCATTTTGAAAGGTCACCAGCCTCCTTTGTAAATATTGGAAGTTATGAGAATGTAAGAGGAGAGTCAGGCAAAAACTAGACAAGTCACTAAATAGACTAAGATTGCCCCCTCTTCATTAAAAGCTGCAAGAGGACACATTTTGTGAGGGATTCTCCATAAGGATTTTCTCACTGAGATTCCCCCATCTCACCCCATCAGAGATGGTTGTACCCTCCAGGGAGAAACCTTCCACAGTGCTGATCCATGAGAAGCTGGGGACAGCTGCAGAGGCTCTGCACCCCGACATTGGCTCTGGTGCCTCTCTACTCCTGAAAAGTGTGACTCCACTGAGACCTACAGCTGTTTTATCTTTATCTTGTCAGTTTTGTGCACCCAGAAAGGGGGACAGTAAGCATCCTGCCCCTCTACCCCTCTGTTACTCCCTACCATGACACCATTTGTGTGGCTCTCAGCTAAGGCAATTGGATGTGAAGGGTAAAAAATAGCTTGCCAATAATAATACTTCATTTGCCTAATGATCAGTATGCTTCTGGGAGGTAGGTGGGCAAGTGTTGTTATCAACATTTTTACAGATGGAGAAATGGAGGCAGTGAAGTTAAATGATTTACCTAAAGACAGAGGGAGTCAGCGTCAGAGTCTGTAATAAAGAACAGGAATTCCTGGCTCTGAAGCCAGTGCTCAACCTACCCACCTGGCTGCTCTCTTAGAGTGGATAACTAAATAGTCACCATGTCTGAAGTGTTCCAAATACCAGAACAATGCTTAATTATAAATGAATTGTTTAAATTGTTCAAGTGAAATCAGAAATCTGATGCATTTTCATCAAAGCAAAATGTGTCATATATTTAGATTTGGCCACGAAATGTGTAAAATACCATTTGCTTTAGAATCTATTAAACCTCTCATAACATAGCGAAGATATAAAAATATAGAGTAATGTCAGACATGTAATGGCCAGTATCATTTTTGAAAAGTCCCTTAGTGTAAACAAGAGTTGAAAATCCGTATCTATGCACTCTTTGTCTTGGAAATTAGCTGAGGAAGATGCTGCAAAGGTGCACTGCAAAGCCTTAGAGTCTGAAATGAAGCCTCTGATCTAGAAATATGTAGTGATTAAGGATGTTTGGTGTAGGAAGTATAGAAACTTGTAACTACTCTATAATGAAAAGTCTCTGTACGAAATGCCACTATCTGTTAAGAGAAACATTTCCTATGTTCAGACCTACTTTATTTTTCTGTGAGGGAAAGTAGTGTAAGGAAAAACACATCAGTTGACACCTCAAAGCATTTATACCAAACTCATCCCTCTTAATATATTCTTATTTTATTCTTTAAAATCAAACTTTCAACGCAATAGTTACCCCAACTTCAAAAGGCTGGACCCCTCTTTGAGCCCTCCCCTCCCCACCCCACCAGTCTCTACACTTGAAAGAAGCAATGATGTTTAACACGTTCCCTGGATTGAATAAACAGAATAATAGATAAGCAGCCACATACAACAATGATGTTATTCTGTTATGGGAATCTGGTGACATAAATCATTAGCACTTTGTTTTGCAAGGTTGCTTATTTGTTTGTTTCTTTATAATATATGGATTTTTAAAAATCTACATATAAAATTCAAACAGCAACAAGAAGTAAAAATAAGGCTCTTTCTTCTCTGTTTCAGCCCTACTTATTTCAAAAACTCATTGTAACAAGTTCAGTTCCTGCTCCAGAGTGAATATCCCCCTATTAATTTCTGAATAATTTCCCCCAACTTTTCTACCCAGCGGGATGGACAATGGTTTATGGGGAATTAGATGGATACAATGCCATTTTCTGTAAGGCTTTATAAGAATATTGCAAACATTCTAGTGACAGTGTTGTCTAGTGATTAGAGTGTTTGAGTGGGAATCAGGTG
This sequence comes from Eretmochelys imbricata, assembly GCF_965152235.1. Lineage (NCBI taxonomy): Eukaryota > Metazoa > Chordata > Testudines > Cheloniidae > Eretmochelys > Eretmochelys imbricata. The sequence continues at coordinate 108,172,912 of NC_135575.1, forward strand.
ATACATTTCATTCCCATTCTGTGACTGCCACTCAATGATAGACAAGTCACTTCTCCGCAACATTTCTGCTTCCCTTCCCATCCTCTGTCTTGTCTACTTAGGCTGTAAGACGTTTGGAACAGTGACTGTCTTTTCCTATGTGTATACACAAAACCAAGCTGATTAGTGCCTCTTGGACCATTACCATAAAGACATTTGGAAGAACAGCAATGTTTACTGGACACTTCTTTTTGAACAGGAAGGCAAACTGGGTTTTTTCCACTGGTCACATTTTGTTTTCGATTTTCATTTCCTCCAGTTTTCTAAAGTGTTAAGTGTAAATATATATATAAAGCCACTAGCCAGTAAAATTGATTATTATAGCTAATCAGACTATACATCTTGTTCAGGTGGAATGCAACTTAATGTCAAAGGTCTTGCAGAAATTTTTACTCATACTAAATCATTGAATTAAGAAAAACAAGATGCTGCTTAAGAAAAATCACATAGGAAGAGTTGCTGCTGCTAAATTTTCTTCTGGAATAAATATCTAACCAACATATTCAGTGAACTCTCTGCTCTTTCTCAGCCTTTATTATGTTTTTTTTTAATCCAGCTGCTTCATAATTCACCATACTCTTTTCTTCTCCCTACTCATCCTCCTTCCTGGGGCCCTCAAGGTTTTTCTCATGACCCTCAACATTGTTTTTTGTTAATATATTTTACATTACCTCAAAATAGGCTATGCCTCATAGCAAGATCCCTTTGGATCAGGTCTTCCAACAAAGGCAACTGGTTCCTAAGAACTACATGAGAGCCAAAAGATTCACTGTTCAAGAACTGAAAATCTCTTACTGTTCCTTGGATAATTGACTGAGCCACTGGATTGAGAAGTGTGGTGATTCTGAAAGGGAAAGTTTTTAATTTTAAACAAAATGGGAACTTGTACATGTTTAATAGGGATATGTTCTCCTTAAACTGGTGGTTAGTTAACCTCAACACATTGATAAACATTAAGGTGGTGGTGTTTCCTGTGTGTGTTTGCATGTGGGTCTCCTCTGATCATCCCCACAACTCTTCCCCCTAATGTTGCTTCAACTTTACTTGCCTTGACCAATGAGTCATGGATGGGACTCTCTTCCAGCTAATTGATATTACACTGTGCAGTACATGAAGGTTTCTGAATGCTGATGTGGCTAGCTGATTCACTACTTAGTAATGAGAGAATTTCAAATAAGGACCAGGTTTTTCCTAGTATTATTATTAAACATTTTGAACAGACCACATATTCCCTCAGAGGCCTTGGATGATAAACCTTTCTTCTGTTTTCAATATGCCCCAGTAGTTCTCTCCTCTGTGCCTTCAACAAGCCATCTACCTTTGCAGATCATGGAATTGCCTCAGGGTTGCTATCCTGTCTTCAAGGGTCCAGGCTGTTGCTCCCTTTAATCTTCCCCAAACTCAGGAAGCTCTCCTTTAAATGTCCAGAGTTAACACTGTAAGCTAAATTCTCATACTGTATATGTGGGTTCTTTCAGACCTCTGTGGTTTGGGGAAGTGGACACAATTTTCCATGGGTCATCATGATGAGAGTAAAAAAATTATACACATTCTATTGTTGATTCCATGCATTACCTCATTTGATCACCCACTATGGTTCAATGTAAGTAAAAAGAACTTTTCAGAGTTTGATGGTTACAGAGCACTAAAATTGTAGATACAAATCACTTTGGTTTATACACAAGAATTTTGGTTAACATATATAAACAGAATTGTAGAGATTTACTAACACTGTGGTAAACTTCAATTTTGCAAGTAGCACTATTAGCTGCCATTTCTTGCTGGAATCAGAGCAAATACCAAATGGAGACAAAGCATTATTTTTAATACTTTTATACAATTAACACCTGATGGTCTGCCCCTTTGGCATCTGGAGTTGCCAATGATGCTCTTATCTGACAGTAACCTGGCTCAGTCCCTCTTCCTGTGCAGAAAGTGTCTCCTTCCAACTCAATGGGCTGTCAAGTGGAATCATGGACTTGCCATAGTGTACAGCTTTCCAAACAGAGGCATTATCATTAAAACCGTGTGCCATACTCCGTTAATTGGGAACACAAGGCCATTTACCTTGGCATCCCAGTTAAGAGGCTTCTATTCTATGACATCTATGGTACACTGGAAAAGAATAATTAGGAGAGCTGGTTGGGAATTTTTGGATGAAACAGTTTTCTGTCAGAAAGTGCTGATAGTTGAAATCTAAACTGTTCATGGAAAAAGGCTGGTTTTGATGAATTTAGAAATTATCATTATTGTAACTATGCCCACAAAGTTTTTGCCAGAAGCTGGGAATGGGTGACAGGGGATGGATCACTTGATGATTACCTGTTCTGTTCATTCCGTCTGGGGCACCTAGCATTGGCCACTGTCAGAAGATAGGATACTGGGCTAGATGGACTTTCGGTCTGACCCAGTAAGGCCATTCTTATGTTCTTAAGTTCTGGTTCACTCCTGAAAAGGTACACAAGATATGGGAAGCACTAGGAGCCCTCTGTACAGTGATTACTCAAAATTGCATCCGTCCTTCTAGTGCCACTGTGGACATTAGATTTGCTAACAGGGATGAAGATATAGGGCCAGGCTTAGAGGTGAATGCAACCAGTACCTTCATATGGGTACAGTAGTGATCATGTCATCGGGCCATTACTTAATAGGCCAGATCAATTCCAAAGGAATTAGTAACTTTCAGTCTCATCCAATTTTCAGTTAAAGTCAGTAGAAAGGCTCCCATTGATTTCATTGGGACAAACCTTTGATAACTATATCAAATGGATATTAGGGTTGCTAGGCATCCATTTTTTTTTTTTTTACCAGTTGAAAAGGGATCTTGGTGGTTCTAAAAGTCTGGTTGGTGGCACAGAGAAACTAAGGGAGGCTTCCTGCCTGCCCTGGCTCCATGTGGCTCCCAGAAGCGGCTGGCATGTCTGGCTCCTAGGTGCAGGGGAAGTCACAGAGGCTCTATGCACTGTGCACCCTCCCTCACCTCAACCCCCTCCCACACCCAAACTCCTTGCCCCAGCCCTGAGCCCCCTTCCACACCCAAACCCCTCATCCCCGGCCCCACCCTAGAGCCCACATCCCAAACTAGAGCCTGTACTCCCTCCCACACCCCAATCCCCTACCCCAGCCCTGAAGTCCGTCCTGTACTCCAAACTCCTTGGCCCCAACCCAGAGCCCTCTCCTGCACTCCAAACCCTTCATCCCTGGCCACACCCTCAGTCAGAGCCCTCACCCCCTCCCGTACCCCAACCCTCTGCCCCAGCTTGGAGCCCCCTCCAGGACCCTTAACCCTTCATTTCTGGCCCCACTCTGCAGCCTGCATCCCCAGCTGGAGCCCTCAAATCCTCCCATACCCCAACCCCCTGCCCCAGCCCAGTGAAAGTGAGTGGAGAGCAAGTGACAGAGGGAGGAGGACGAGTGAGTGGGAGATGGGGCCTCAGAGAAGGGCGGGCCAAGGGTGGGGCAGAGGTTAGACAAGGGTGTTTGGTTTTGTGCGATTAGAAAATTGGCAACCCTGCTGGATATGTCACCATATTTATTTAATAAGGACAACAAAAAATAACCTTTCCTTACAAGAGAAATTCACAATTATTGTGAAAAAAGGACAAATAATTTACAGAAAATGTCAGGGAGTTTTTAAATCTGAAATTGCTTTAAGAAAGAAAAATTGAAATGAATAAAACTTTATTTTTTAAAAAAAGACTGTTTTTAGCCAATCCTACATAACAATAGAGTCTTACTGAGATTGCCTTAACTATTTTATTGAATAATTAAATCATCTGTAATGTGCAAATATTCATTTTTTGGGCATATCTACCCATCTAATGCATAAACATTTTAGTTAAAAAAACAGCTCTCACAAGACTGGAATGTTGTAGAATGGTGGGCATTCCCAGTGAACAGAGATCTAATAATGTATTATTCTGTCCACACATTCCTTCATGCCAACCGTCATCAACTGAACATAGAGCCAATAAAATATTCTGGTTCAGGCACTGTGGTCATATGAATATTACAAAGCAAAGAAAAAAAAACAAATTTGAGGGTCATGATGGTCGCTTTTTTCCCTAATCTTGGTGCAGTTTTCTAAATCTTTGTCTAAAATTTTCACAAGTTTTCTTTACAAAAATAATTCTGTAGTAGGTTTCCGTTATAAACCCTGAAAAATAGTCAGAACACACAATTTCCAAAGCACGTTGTTCTAGTAGAAATCTATCTACCTATCTAGCCTTTTATAATTGTTGTCTGATATAGGGAAATTTGAAATAACAAGACAAGTCTTCAATAGTGAAAAGCAGTTTAGTTTTTGTGTACTGTCTCTTTACATCTGTGGATGGAAGCCAGGCTGGAGGAGATTGGGAAGGTTCTAGGCAGAAAGTTTAAAGAGAAGCAGGGAGAGAATGTAAAGGGATAATACTATTATCCTTTCCTGTGGATTTTTTGGTTCCATATTATAAGTGGCATTCTCTGATTCTTTAATTTGTCATATTAGTTTTCACAGCTGAGAAAACTATGCCAGGCCTTGTAGTGTTTTGTTTAAACATAGTCTGAAGCTGAAATTCTACCCTGGACAGCTAGTTGGAGAGATGTTGCAAGAAACCCCAGAACTCTAAGAATTTGAGAACATACCTAACATACAAGGTGGAATTTGGGATAATGGTATCAGATGCCAATGAAAGAAGAACAAGGTTTACTCTGAAAGAATAATTTTCTTTGGGGACTTTACTATAATTAAGGTCTGGACACCAAATTAGGCCTACTATTGTGGTCTGGGGAGCAAACTGTGGAAGGACACAGGGGTAGGAGCTTTGGAGATGTTTTTGATAAGTGGTCAAAATCGTGGATGTTTGTCTGAAGTGAAACTTTTATATATGCTCTCTGTTAAACCCCTGTTTCTTCTGTTTCACAGTTTACTTCCAGTTGGGAGGATGAAGCATCCAACTACCACCACGGACTCAGTAAGCAAAATGCTATTGTTACTAATGTATCAGCATAGAAAAGAAATGCACTGCAACTAAAGCATCAAGCCAGCATGGCTCACATTTGTCCTCTGCTGAATAAACTTGTGATCCTATGAAAGGATGAACAGCCACCACTCCCACTGAGGACATTGGAAATTGAAAGGGCTCGCTACCCAAAGTAGGTACTTAGCACCTTGTACAATTGGTTGAGAAAATAGCAACATTCTATTTTCAATTACAGTCCCCTTTTTGTCCTCATATGATTCAATCTCCATCATGTGAGTTAGGTGCTGGTAAGCCTTTCAACAATTCCAAAGCTGACTGATGCATTTTTTTGCATTATGATATATATCTTTGCAGATAAAGATGGCTGTAATTTACTAAACCTTCTCTTATGTCATTAAGATCTGTTGCTGCTTTTCCTGTCACTACCATTGATTAATGAATCACTGTGAAATATTACACTGCTGCAAGTTTATGCAAATCTACAATTAAATATAAGAAGGTTATTTTCATCAAATCAATCAGATATTGTATCTATTTAAAACTATAAAAGCATAATTTCTAATGCATAATTAATGATTAACAAAGACTATTAATAATTAAATGGTGAGATGTTATAGTAGGTAAGTTCAGTACAGTAATTTGTATTTTAAATATATAAGCTTCCTTTTCTATCTGTTGCCAATTAAATTGTCAGACCTAGAAAAACAATTATTTTCATATTTCGCTTCACTTTTTTTGTGATCACAGGAAATCTGTTAGGATATAGATATTCAGGTCTGTCGGTAAAGGCCTGTACTTGAAGAATTTAGGTGTATTCTTATCACTTGGCTAGTTAGAGGTATAAAAGAAAGAATCAAAATCACTGTCTGCCAGTGTAAGGTCCTTCTCTTACTGTGACAGTCTGAGGCCCTGTGCTTAGATTAAGGCCTTTGGTTAAGCAGCAGAGGCAGCCATAAGCTGGGAAGTGCTGAATTGGAATTCATTTGCAAATTGGATACTATTAATTTAGGCTTAAATAGAGACTGGGAGTGGCTAAGTCATTATGCAAGGTAGCCTATTTCCCCTTGTTTTTTCCTACCCCCCCCCCCCCCGACGTTCTGGTTAAACTTGGATTTAAACTTGGAGAGTGGTCAGTTTGGATGAGCTATTGCCAGCAGGAGAGTGAGTTTGTGTGTGTGTGTGTGTCCCCGGGAAAAAAAAAGGGGGGGTAGGGGGGTGAGAAAGCCTGGATTTGTGCTGGACATGGCCCACCTTGATTACCATGCACATTGTAGGGAGAGTGGTCACTTTGGATGAGCTATCACCAGCAGGAGAGTGAGTTTGTGTATGTATGGGGGTGGGGGGGGTGAGAAAGCCTGGATTTGTCCTGGAAATGCCCCACCTTGATTATCATGCACATTGTAGGGAGAGTGGTCACTTTGGATGAGCTATTACCAGCAGGATAGTGAGTTTGTCTGTGTGGTTTTTGGAGGGGGGTGAGAGAACCTGGATTTGTGCAGGAAATGGCCCACCTTGATTATCATGCACATTGTGAAGAGAGTTGTCATTTTGGATGGGCTATTACCAGCAGGAGAGTGAGTTTGTGTGTGTGTGTGTGTGCGGGGGGTGGTGGAGGGTGAGAAAACCTGGATTTGTGCTGGAAATGGCCCAACTTGATGATCACTTTAGATAAGCTATTACCAGCAGGACAGTGGGGTGGGAGGAGGTATTGTTTCATGATTTCTGTGTGTATATAATGTCTGCTGCAGTTTCCACGGTATGCATCCGATGAAGTGAGCTGTAGCTCACGAAAGCTCATGCTCAAATAAATTGGTTAGTCTCTAAGGTACCACAAGTACTCCTTTTCTTTTTGCGAATACAGACTAACACGGCTGTTACTCTGAAACATTCCAAACTAGTCATATTGAAATAAGGTGCTATTGGGCTGTTAGGAATACAATCCTGTCTTGATAGTGCCTATCACCTCCAGAGAAAAGGAAGTGCCTAGAAAATGTAAAAGGAAACTTAGTTTGATAGCATCCTGTCTGGCAAGAACTCACTTATCAATAGCTGGGATGTGAAATCCTCACTTCTGTATTGTTTTGTCATTATAGTTCCCACTTTGCTATTGTTTGTCTGTATAATCTCTCTCTGGTTCTGTGATTGTTTCTGTCTGCTGTATAATTAATTTTGCTGGGTGTAAACTAATTCAGGTGGTGGGATATAATTGGTTACATAATCATGTTACAATATGTTAGGATTGGTTAGTTAAATTTCAGGAAAATGATTGGTTAAGGTATAGCTAAGCAGAACTCAAGTTTTACTATATAGTCTGCAGTCAATCAGGAAGTGAGGGGGTGGGTGTGTGGGTGGGGGTAGGGAAATGGGAACAGGGAATGGGGGTAAGGAAATTGGAATCATGTTTTGCTAAGGGCAGGAATGGGAACAGGGACACAGGTGTAAGGCTCTGTGGTGTCAGAGCTGGTTAGGAGGATACTAAGGAAGGAAACTGGGATCATGCTTGCTGGAAGTTCACCCCAATAAACATCAAATTGTTTGCACCTTTGGACTTCGGGTATTGTTGCTCTTTGTTCATGCGAGAAGGACCAGGGAAGTAAGTGGGTGAAGGAATAAGCCCCCTAACAGAGTGTGTGAGCATCCACATTCTGACACAGTACAATATGAAATACAGAAAACATACCAGTTAAACAGAATGGGTTCATTGGAATCACACAGCACAAGGTAGAAAGCACAGCAATTTGTCAGCATTCAGAGAATCCTTTTCAAAGTGCATTTGCCATTGGTAGACGGCCAAAACACTGTTTCACAGCTAAAGTAATATATATGTCATGAAGTTGTGCTTACACAAAGTGAGTGTTTCCAAAGAAAGGACATCCTTCTCACTTGCACAGCCTCTTTGAATGTACATTAGCTGCATGGTGCTGGCCATGGTGAGAAAACATAGGGAAAAATATCTAAGTGAGATTTTCAAAAGCATTCATCATTGGTCTAACTTCTCCCATTAAAGTCTATGGTGAAACTCACAGGGATGGTGTAGACAATCCCCATGAGACAAATCACTTGCCAGCATGGTATACACATTCACTCCAAGGAGATTGAATAACATGTCACTTGCCTCTAGGAAGAGGATTTCACTGCTGTTTTTTGGTAGTTTTATTCTTCTTTATTCATAGCAATAGGAAATATGTACATATGGAAAATAGAAATAGATTAGAAGAGGGTCTGGAACCCCTGGCATTACTCCCAATCCACTCTATGGGCCTTATTTTGTTCTCAGTAACACTAGGGTAAATCAGGATTAACTTCACTGAAGCCAGTGGAGTTACACCAATGTGAAATTGGAGTGGGATCTTGGAATTAGGCACCTGGGGATCCAAATCTGTTCTGACCACTTGGAAGGCAGGACTGTACTATAGCAGACAATCCTGAAATTACAGGGAAATATATGAGATGACCTAATAGGTCTCTTCAACCTTTCTATAAATCTATTTAATGAGTCTATATTTGTATTTTAATAATTTGAACATAAGGCTGTGGTCTCTATCTCTGTATAACACTGATTCAAGTTTGGAAAAAGAAAACAAAACAAGTAAGTTAGGAATAAGACCTTTTGTACCTGTAAGGAGCTTTACTAAGGGTAATGTATGCAGAATTGTGTACAAGAAACCTAATGAATATGTATATTTCCTGCTTTTTTTTCTCCTTGGATGGCACAATAGTTGTGGAGAAGGCAATCTACTTCTCACTGTGCATGTTCTTTAATGCAGAAGATAATCTTCTGGGTACTGTAGTGCTCATAATATAAGCAACCTCTTTTGTGACTCTGTATTGCTGTAGGTTTGTAATGGTCCACAGCACTTTAATAATTAGTCTACAGGGAGCCTTAATAGAGAAAGTCAGCTCTTTTAATTAACTTAATCCCCAGTACATGAGTTGACCATGAGACATCAAACCACAGTTTAGCTCCAAGGGCATGTGAACTCCAAGGAAATCTTATTTTTAACCACATTGGTGCTGCACTCTATCTTCCATTTTAGTACGATATAGTGTGCATCTAAATACATTGTGCCATTCTTGCCTTTGATAACATTAAGGCATTACTTCTGGTGGAATTAGTGATAACGGGAGATAACTTCCAAACAATTACAGTAAGACATAGTAGTTGTCATCATGTAACACAGCCACATCTCAGTTTAAGGAAAGTAACTAAGAAGTATTTGAAAATCTTTATTTGTATATTTAGTTGAGCCTAAAAAAGAGCTGTGTATGTCTAAAATATTATGGGATCATAACGTTGACAATAATTTTAGCTAACGCTTTTATAGCCAAGTTTTCTGATAGAAATCTGTGCTCTAGTGATTTGGTATTTTGATAATGATCCCCAGTACATGATTCTACAAATGAATATTTTGTATTTATAAGGGCATTTACTGGTACTTTATATTACAGGGTTATTTCTCATCATGATTTGTAATACCTCTTAAAGGCAGGAAAGGAGAAAAACATCCTTTGGAGAAGAAGCCAATGACTTTGCCTTTGTTTTCCCCTTTCCTTGTTGTTATCCACATTTTCAATAGTTTTTTCAACAATGTTAGGATAGCTCTGGGAATAGGTCTTTAAGATACCCTAGGCTGAATTAAAATATGACATCTCAACACCTCTGAAAGGAGGATGTTTAATATACTGCCAACTGCCTTCAAAGTACAACAAGTTGAAGACAGAGTTATACAAAATGAGGTTCTTGTTATATTTTTAGAAGCAAAAATAATTACCTCAAATGCACATTGCTTTGTCACATGGTGCTCCTTCCTTTAGTTAAGGTTGAGAATTGTTTTGTTATCAGAAAATAACCAATTTATTTAGACAGCATGGTTCAATGGTCTGGACACTGTACAAGGAGTCAAGACATTTGGGTTCTAATTCCAGCTTTATCACTAACATTCTGCATGATCGTGAGCAAGTCTCTTCACCTCTGCCATCCTCTGTTTCTCCTCCTGTCCTCTGACTATCTTATCAGGTTAGATTACAATCTATTTTGGAGAAGTAACCATCTTTCAGTATATGTTTGCATAGCATCTAGAAACTGGACCTTGATCAGAGTGTGAGCCTCAAGATGTTATAGTAACACAAATAATTAATAATATGCAGTAGGCCAGATCCTCATCTCGTGTAAATCAAGATAGTTTCATAAAGTTCAATGGGACCACACCCATTTACAATGGCTAAGGATCTAAATCTGTGCCAGAGCTCACTTGTAAATGTGTTTTTGACCAGAAATTTTATAATACAAAGATGTAGAATATTTCTTTACATCTGATCTTTTGTGATATTGCAAAGAATTTATAAAAAATTTCCTTCATACTATATGTTTGAGTCATGTTAAATGAGTAAGCAGTATCAGTGCAATCAGAAGAAACTGGCACATGTTTGTTCTTTCTATTCGAGTAAAGCTCTTAATATATCTCATAAAACACTTCCTTTTTAAAATACTGTTGCATGTATCCAAAAGCACTGTATTTCATAAATGAATTCAATTTCTTGTTTTATTAATCCAGTTATAAAAATATAAAGATGTTTGAAAAGATTGAATTTTTCAAGTCAAGTTAATTTCCATAACTATAAATCTTTTATAACAAATGAGTTTTAATTAGTTTCTATACTCTGCCATGTAAAAGAGGACGTAATTATCATGCAATTCATCCATTGTTAGGTTATACAGTATTAAAAAGTCCTGTATTTTTAGCACATTCAAGATATTTTCCATCCAACTTAATATCTTAACTCAAGTACCATTAAGTAGTTGTAAATTGAATCACCTTTCTTTTTTGCTTTAGAGCATAGGTCATTTTTTTCTAACAGAGATGGGACCAAACCATATAAACACAGCTCCATATGTTTTGTCTCTATCATGGGTTAAATCAAAACCCCAAAAGCAAATGTTTCTAGCTTGGAGCATAGACCTCACATCTGGAGCCAAATTTTCCAAAATTCGGGGTTGTTTGTATCAGCCTGTCCTAGAGACAGGTTTGGGCTTGGAACTAAGACTAAACCTAAATTCAGATTGAGCATGTTGGTTGGGTTCCATCTCTCATTTCTAACAAGAATTTCATTCTGATTGAAATTTCTCTCTTTTTTTAAACTACTTTTCATTAAGCTAAAGACCGCATCTTTGTTTTGGGGAGGCAGGTAGGAAGAGGAAGTTACTAAGCACAACACCCATGCAATTACTTTATGTGAATGTGATGGGGGAAAAATTAGAACCAACCTCATCTTATAATATTACCATAGCCTGTTTGGTCTTTTTGTGGCAGTTGATATTATATACTTGCTTATAGAAATCAAAGGATTAATTGGGAAATTGCAAGTAACTCTCAGGACACACTGGCAGGATCAAAACTTTCTCCAAAACACTTACTCCTCTTCCCCTTCACGTGATCAAAGATAATAAAATGCTTGCAAAACAAGATCACCTCCACTTTTCGTGGTAAGTTTTGCTGTCTACACTGATCGTTACAGGAAAGACCCTATTCTAGTGATTTTGAAAGGAAAAGATTTAACATGCCCTAAAATTCCCTAATTCTGCTGGCGTACCTTGTCTTAATTCCACAAACTGCTCCCACCTTCTCTGTGAGAGAAACAAGCCTAACAACTTGATTATACATGCTTTCTCTTGAAGTATGATTAGATTCATCCAGTCAGGGACAGAAGCCATAGCATGTGACTAAACTGACCTATTACAAAGTTGTATAAAAGATTTAGAAAATGTTTATGTTGAACATAGCTTAGGGCAATTTGTTTTCATGTGCCATTCATCAAATGCTTTTCAATAAATAAGTCAATTTATAAACAGAGGAAATTACAACATGTGTACCTATCTTTGCTGGGATAGTTCACCCAGATCTAGGTATAAAGGACAGCAAGTATGACATGAGAGTAAATTTCAGTATGATGGAAATAAACAGTCTGAACAGGGACATAATGTCACAGAGTAGGAAGGTGATAATTCTTCTCTATGTGACTCTGAGGAACACCCATTTAAACACTCTGCTTGGTCATAGGCAGAAATTAACAGAGATATCTATAAACTGAAAGGACCTCTGGAAAAGGGAAACGATGATCGTAGGGTAGGTTGAATTGACTTGCAAGGAAAATAAAAAAGGATTCAATATACATAATAAGAAAAGGAGTACTTGTGGCACCTTAGAGACTAACCAATTTATTTGAGCATGAGCTTTCGTGAGCTACAGCTCACTTCATCTGATGAAGTGAGCTGTAGCTCACGAAAGCTCATGCTCAAATAAATTGGTTAGTCTCTAAGGTGCCACAAGTACTCCTTTTCTTTTTGCGAATACAGACTAACACGGCTGTTACTCTGAAACCTGTCAATATACATAATGTTGATGGTAAGATGACTAAAAGAGGGACTTGGTCATGTACAATAGTTGAAGGGTTAGACATAATGGGGAGAAATTGTTCAAGATCTAAGGTAAAGATAGAAGTTAACTTGGAGTAATAAAGGTAGGGTGAAGTTAAGCAAAGAATCATTTAGTCTAAGTTTGAAGACACAGAGATCACATGGAAAGCCACACTTTATTCATTGTTGTTTTTAATGGGGGGCTAACTCCTTCCATCCCTGCCTCCACAATACTGACCTCTGTAGTGACTATTATTCAGTCCATTTCAATCCTCCTCCTATGATACAGCCCACCACGCACTATTCTTTACCTCCCACCAGGAATCTTTGCTGGATCAGGTTTCTGTTGCCAAAATCAGATATATTTATGGATAAACTGGTATTATCAATACGTTGCAACAACAGGGGCAACACTGAAGTATCTAGTATCACTTGGCAGCCTGACTGAAGTTGCTACATTGGAGTGCAAAGAATTTCACTATTATCACTCATGCCTAATTAGTTTGTCAGGTACACTGATCTTTGTTAAATACAAAACACACATGCTTTGCAGCTGATCAGGACAGAATTGTCCTGAATCAGAACTATTCTTTATAGAATAATCCCTAACCACACATACATGTACATCCTGTCCTGGACTCCATGAGTTACTATATTACTATAGTGTGAACCAGAAGGAAAATACATGAGCACTCTTGGAGTGTTCCACTAACTTGCTCTCATCCAATTTAAAATAAATGATTCACAGGATCATAAACACAGCTGCCAAGAAGTGTGTGAATCTCTGTTATAATTCCATTTAGAAGATATTTCAATGCCACATAACCTTTCTGCCAGGTGGAGCTGGCAGCAACCAGGGCCAGGTTCAATATCTAGGGGTTTCTTTTCAATAATAGAACACAGAACCAGCTCAAGCCCCCACCCAGTAACCTGGGAAAATTACACACCATCCCTGGGCGCCTCTGAGAGGCAATACTTCCCCACTCACAAGCACAGAGTCTGAGTGTAGAAAAGAAACTTTTTAATGAAAGGAGGGAAATCACCCAACATTAATTTGGGAAAATGCCACAAGCAAGATTCATAAACCTAAAACTGTGAACAGGACGCCCAGCCTACAGTGTGTGAAGCAGAGTATTCTGCCTCATGTTCTTGAGTTCCACAACCAAAAGTTCCTTTACTGTGCCCCTCTCTGCTCCTTCACCATAACCCACTCACAGTGGTTGTCCTTGGTCAGTGAGGATACAGGGTTCAGAGGTGCATCTGTGTGAGTTCACCTCCCACCCAGGGAAGAAGTCACCTTGCTTGCTCCAGCACTTGAGCACTTGCTCTGGCTGGCCACCCCGCCAGCTGCAGTTCCTCTCTGGTGGCTGCCCTACCAGCCACTGTTCTTTGCCACCTGGCCACCCTGCCAGCCGCTCCCACTGGCCGACTGCTTGCCACTTGTGCTGGCCACTCCCCAGTTACATTCTGCTGCCACCTGCCTCTCCGCTCTAACCTCTGTAGGTCTGTCTCTTAGTGATCTTTACCTCTCAGCAGGCTGGGCAGAAACACTGGGCCACCACAAGTGATTTCAGCTCTTCTTGAGTACTTAAAATAACAAAAGGCTCCTAATGAAGCCTATTTAGCTCTGTCTTTAAACAGTGTGGGGGGGGGGGGGGAGGGGCGGGAGATAGGATAAACATTAGAAAGAGTCCACACCTCCTGGCTGGGACATCTGTCCCCCCCCCTTGCTTCCACAGGGGTCTGGCATTTGAGCCCCTGGCTTAATGAGGTCCTTTCAGCTAAGGGTGACCCCCTCATTTGGGACAGGTTAAGCACAGTTCTGCTCCCCTTTATTCATACAATAAAAACAACAACATTGATAACATTGCACTACCCCTGCATTCAGTACTAAAGTGATTTGTAACCCAACACCAGCCAAAGTTGATCACTTTGAGCAACACAGCTCTATCTGCTGGATATCTTGGCAGATTAGGTATCTTCATATAAATACAATTTTCTCCTGAAGTCTCTCCCCCTCCCAGCTAGCTGTCAGGGGAGAACTAATTCAGACCCTGCTTACAGCCATAAGAACTCATCTCATCCTGCCATCTTCTACTAATGGTGCCAGTAGTACATCAGCACTGTACGAAGGCATAAGTTGATTAAATAAAAGGCAGAGCTAGTGCATAAGAGTAGAAGATAAGTCCGCTATTCATGTTATCTATGGACCACCAACATTTCTGGTTAGGTGACTACTCACATTACTATATCAGTTGATTTCTGAAAGGCTAATGGGCAACAGCAATTAAATATGCTCAATGTTTTGCCATATAGTTCTCAGCATTCATATAAAATCTGAATGGAACTTCTGTTTACTAATGTATAATGACAGGTTTCAGAGTAACAGCCGTGTTAGTCTGTATTCGCAAAAAGAAAAGGAGTCCTTGTGGCACCTTAGAGACTAACCAATTTATTTGAGCATGAGCTTTCGTGAGCTACAGCTCACTTCATCAGATGCATACCGTGGAAACTGCAGCAGACTTTATATATACACAGAGAATATGAAACAATACCTCCTCCCACCCCACTGTCCTGCTGGTAATAGCTTATCTAAAGTGAGCAACAGGTTAGGCCATTTCCAGCACAAATCCAGGTTTTCTCGGATTTCTCGGTGAGAAAACCTGGATTTGTGCTGGAAATGGCCTAACCTGTTGCTCACTTTAGATAAGCTATTACCAGCAGGACAGTGGGGTGGGAGGAGGTATTGTTTCATATTCTCTGTGTATATATAAAGTCTGCTGCAGTTTCCACGGTATGCATCTGATGAAGTGAGCTGTAGCTCACGAAAGCTCATGCTCAAATAAATTGGTTAGTCTCTAAGGTGCCACAAGGACTCCTTTTCTTAATGTATAATAGTTACTGATAATGTTATACCACTTTCCAATCAAGAAAAAAAACAAACAAAAAACCACTAGCAACTAGTCCCTTGCAGTCCATAAATCTACTTGCAAAATTTCTTTTTTCACTAAAGTTAACAGCATACCTGTTAGGAAGTGGCAGTTTTCATTATTACTCCGAGAGGTGCTCAGGCATCAAAGTAAATGAGCTTTGGCAGTGCTCATTTGTCAAGCTAAGAAATCTGTTCCTTATATTAAAACAGAGAAACAGAAACACAGGAGTGCAATATATGGAGAGATAAGTGCAAGTATAAAGAATGGAAGAAAAATTCAAGTTCACTAAAGTAACATGCATGAACTTGTTGCTGTGCTGTTATCTATTGATACTTTTGTCTGTTGTAGGTGAACTAAAACTGATTGACTTAATTACTATTTAGAACCACATAAAGAAGAAAAAACTGGTGAATCTGGTTCTTCCAGGCATTAGTAACTACCAACCATTAGCTTTTGCCCAGGAGTATGCATTTGCCTATTTGTCCTTTTCCTAGTTTTCTTGGAATGATGCATAGATACTAGATAGATCATTGTATTACCTTTCACTGTTCATTTATATCACATTCACTCACACATTAACAGCACACAAAGCAAGAAAACCCAGAACAGGAGCAAGAACTGAATCTCAAAGGGAAAAATAAACAAGCAAACAAAATTCCAAACTGACTCTTAAAGACACAGGTTATCCCATTGTGTCTGTAAATTTTTGATCAGTGTCACTGGGATGAATTGGACGTTTCCCTGTGTTCCTGAACTCATTTTGTAGTTACACACAGTGCTCTAAGTGGGAAGAAAGAAGTGAGGGAACTCCAGCAAGTCTGATGTGTGGAGGATGTCACAGTGATATGGCAAAGTAGGAGTGAGCACTGCTGTACCAGGCGGATCAGCCCTTTGAATTAACAGCTGTTTCCTTTCTCTCAAGTTATATTTCCATTTCATTCTTTCAAGCTGTGCCTTACTTTCTGCCTTTTGAAGTGAAGCAGTAAGAACGTATTACTCAGAAAAAGCTATTGCTCAGCTCCTGTTCGGGGTGGGGGGGGGAGATGGCAACTTGTAGGTCACTGCTCACGCGATACAGTGGGTCAGCACAGAACATTGCTAGTAACAGAAAATTCCATGGCTTTTATTAGGCTTCCAGGATCATTATGAAAGTATTGGCTATGCCAAAAGTTTTAAGCCTAATAGCCTGATTTTCATAAGTACTGAGCACCAGCTCAGCCCACTGAAGTCAATGTGAGCTTCAGACAATCAGTGCCTTTAAATTCAGGCCATAGATGCTGAAAGGTAGTCACCTAAAAAAAAATATTCATGTATAGAAATATGTTGTCAGTTTTCATCGGTACTGAGCATCTAAGGCTCACATTGAAACCGAGGACATATTTAGGTACCTAAATATGAATTTAGGAGTCTAACTTTGGGTATGTAGATTGGAAATATTTTGTGTAGACCCTGCTAGATTCACTTATCTGCCTCATCAAAGTCTTGTCATTATACCTGAAGAAAATAATAATAAACTCAATATCTTTTCTTTGGGACATCTACTTCTGTCTGATGTAGTTGACTTTCAAGGGACCGGTGGATGCTCAGCCTCTCTGAACAAAAGCCACCTAGTTAGGTGTCTAAAAATAGGGAAGCAGTGGGCCCATGCATCTTAATTATACTTTATAATTTGTTGCTACATTATTGCTGGCAGGAAATCTCCAAATACTGCTTCCCACAAGTTTTCCATGATCTTTCCTTCTATTTCTAACCCACCTATATTTTGAATGATTGATTTCTTCTGCCTAAAATTTATATATATAAAACTATTAGGGAGATCAAGAGTGACACATTAAAGGAGTTTCATTTTTAGCAGTGCTGAGCACCTACCTTTCAAAAATGGTCTCAAGTTGGGTACCAAAAAATGGAAATCATCAGTCACTTTTGAAAATTACTTATGATGAGGGGGATGATAATAATTTATTTGTACTCAACCCTCCTCCCCCATCAAGTCAAACATAAATAGTTTTATAATGAAGTAATGCCAGTGCTATTCTTAGCCACTTACTCAGACATCTTCCAGTCAGGGATGCCAAGACTTTTAAGTGGTGTTGGAGTGCCATGGGAAGATTCATGACCAGAGGACTCATTCTGTAGCCTCTCATCTTCAACTGACATCACAAATCATTGTCACTGTCAGAAGCTACAGTGGAGAGTAGCATTATTTACTGAGCTGCTGTAAAACATCACCCAGTATTTTCATAAACTACATGGTAAATCACGGTAACGGTACAGTGTTATTTCACAATAACACAGTAAATAACCAGTGTCATTACCATAAATCTGTACTTCCAGCAGCAGCCGTATCATCAACTCAGTTCTAAATTTTAATTCTAAAAATGTTCTTGGAATTCAGGCTCACTCAGTATCTAGTAATATTTCCAGCTACTCACTGAAAATTAGTTCTTCCTAAATACTGGGAAAAGGGAAGTTTAAATACTTGACAGCAGTTATAGTCCAGACACTAAAAAAAAAGGAGTACTTGTGGCACCTTAGAGACTAACCAATTTATTTGAGCATAAGCTTTCGTGAGCTACATCATGCATCCAATGAAGTGAGCTGTAGCTCACGAAAGCTTATGCTCAAATAAATTGGTTAGTCTCTAAGGTGCCACAAGTACTCCTTTTCTTTTTGCGAATACAGACTTACACGGCTGTTACTCTGAAACCAGTCCAGACACTGTATTTTCTTGTTTTGAAACAAATGTGTTCAGAGGCATCGTCCCATACTGCTGTTTTATTATCATTTAAGTATTCTTCCACACAAGAGGCAGGCAGTATCCAGCTACCAAGTTCTAATCAAAACAGCAAAGTTTATATTTCTCAGCTCTGGACCTCTGTAGGAGCTTCTAGAAGAATTAGAGGAAGCAAACAGAGAGATAGGAGATAGACAGATCATTCTGAATAGCCCACTTCTCTGCTCTGCTCTACATTACATTATGCCTTGCTGGGATACTAGTAATTATATCCAGTAGATTTGTACACCTGTCCAGATTGGCACTACTGGAAAAGAGTTATTAACCTTAGCTCAGATAAGGTAGCCAAGATGTAATGACTCTTTCATGTCTGATATTCTGATGTGTTTATCAAATCTGGTACATAAAACACCCACCCACTTCTCAGCAGAAGCTTTTAACTGATAGGATGATCCTTTCAAAAACCTTCGATGGTTTTCTCAGTTTCTCAGACAGCCAATATGGGGGTTATTGGAGTAATACCGGCCACATGCTCACTGACATTCTGTATGTCATTCTTTGAAATCCATAAAATGTGACCTAATATCCCATTAAAAACTCAGGACTACTGGAGTCTTGTTTTGCCTATTTTGACAGAGTATGTTTTATTGATGGATAACTTTTGCAGATAAAAAGTATATAGTGCTCTCAAGCAATTACTTCCATTTCAATTTGTGTATAAGAACATTGGTTTCCTTCTGCAGAGGCTGAAGATATATGTATACTTTTACTGAAGGGCTAGAGGGTTTGTTTGTTTTTTCCAGATTTTGAAAAGCCTGAAAATGTTTAATGCTGTCATCAATACTGGCTCCACTTGGCACACTGATTTGGTCTTGAAGTTTTGATAGTATATTGGCTGTTTTTTAGCAGCATGCAAAAATGTTGCAGTGCAAGCAAAAACAAACAAAAAAAAACAACAATGAATTTTGCTCCTTTGCCAGTTTCACAAAGTTGGGGGAAGCAGCTTTGGATGATATAGGTTTTGCAAAAAAAAAAAAATCATAAAAATTAACTGCAGAGGTTGACATTGAGTTGATTATATTTTTCAGAATCTCAAGAGCTTTAATATGATTTTTTTTCTCTCTACGTGCACTAAACCATGGAAGAGGTGGTATGTACAACAAATTTAATTTTAACACATACGGTAGAAAGGAATTAAGCAAAAAGAGAGGAATTGGTCCATACCTCTTCTAAGTGGTTTCATAAAAATGTATATGATATAGATATTTTATTTTTAAAAGGTGGTATACATGGGAAATTAAGGCAGAAAATTATTGGGAAAGAAAGTAAAAGCAATAGTGTCTGGGATATGGGGACTGTGGGCCTAGGCAAACACATAATATAATCCTTTCTACCCTCCTCCATCTTTCCTCTCTCACTCCTATTGCTTGTAAAATTTACTGTCAAATCTTTAAGTGCATGTTCTATGGGACAGGGCCCATCTTTTTGTTTTGTCTGCATATTACCCAGCTTAATGGGGTCTTAACTGGGGCTTCTACACACTATTGTAACACACACAAAATAAAGTGCAAGGAAATCAATCTCCTAGAAAAGCAAAAAAGTCACTCTCTATCACAAAGCAAGAAGCTGAGACAGATGTAGTAATAGGAGTGCTGGAAACTCCTGAGAAGTATGTGTAGGGGGGTGAGGGACTACCAGCACCCAGACAATAGCACCGCCCCACCGTTCCCTCAAAACCCTGCCCCTCTCTGACTCCGGGGCCCCACCTCCACTCCTGTTCTTCCCCCCAGGGCAATGCACCCACTCCTTCTCTTCCTCGGGGCCTCACCTCCACCCCGCTTCTCTCCCCAGGGCCCCACCCCACCCGCCTCTTCCCCCTCCACTCGCTCCTCTCAATCCCTTCCCCACATGTTGCTCACCCTTCAAGCAGGAAAAAAATGGGAGGGCATAGTCTTCCCACTTTTAAAAGTGATGGGACCATGGGCCCCTGACCCCAACCTGTAGTAACTGTCTGGCACATTAGGTTGCAAACACCATGGCTGACCGGGCCGCTAAAAGTCCAGTTGGCAGCGCAGCAGGGCTAAGGCCCTGGCTCTGCGCAGCTCCCGGAAGCGACCGCCCTGTCCTGCGGCCTCTTTGCACAGATGCGATTAGGAAAGCTCCATGCCCTTTCCCCACCATGAGTGCTGCCTCTGCAGCTCCCTTTGGCTGGGAACCACTGCCAGTGGGGGCTATGGGGGCAGCACCTGTTGGTGCGGACAGTGTGAACCGCACAGAGCTGCCTGGCCGTACCTCCGCCTAGGGGCCGGACGTGGTGGACACCTCTGGGACCAGCATGAAGCCAGGGTAGGCAGGGAGCCAGCTTTAGCCCTGGTGCACCGCTGACCGGAAGCCGCCTGAGGTAAGCGCTGCCTGGCCAGAGTCTGCATCCCAACCCCCCTGCCCCAGGTCAGAATCCCTCCTGCACCCTAACTCCCTCCCAGACCTTGCACCTCCACCCACACCCCAATGCCTTCCCCCACATCAGCACCCCCCCCGCACCCAAACACCCTCCCAGAATCTGTATCCTGCACCCCCTCCTGTACCCAAACCCCTGTCCCAGCCCTGAGCTCCCCCCACCCCAAGCTCCTGCCTCATCCAACAGCCCCCTCCCAGACTCTGAACCCCTCATTTCTGGCCCCAGCCCAGAGCCCGCCCCCCATCCCCCGCTGTAGCCCTCATCTCCTCCCGCATCCCAACCCCCTGCCCACCCAGTGAAAGTGAGTGAGGGTGGGGGAGAGCAAGCGACAGTGGGAAGGGGGCTGGAGGGAGTCGGGGAGGGGCCTCAGGACAGGGGAGGGATGGGGGTGGGGAAAGGGTGCTCAGTTTTGTACAATTAGAAAGTTGGCAACTCTACAGTGGTACACAGAACAATGGTACAAAATACATAGAAACAGAAATGAAACAGACACAGAAATTCCTATGTAGGAAAGATGGGAAGTGGGGCAAGAGACCATCCTGGCTTAACCAGGAGATCTATAATGATCTGAAACTCAAAAAAAGAGTCCTACAAAATGTGGAAACTAGGTCAAATTACAAAGGATGAATATAAACAAATAACACAAGTATGTACGGACAACATTAAGAAGACCAGGCACAAAACGAGGTTAAACTAGCTAGAAACATAAAGAATAACAAGAAAACATACTACAAATACTTTAGAAGCAAGAGGAAGACTGAGGACAGAGTAGGCCCACTATTCAATGAGGGGGAAATACAGTAACAGAAAATGTGGTGTTGTTAGATGTTTGGCTGTGTGTATATGTTTTCTGTGTGCTGTCCCAGATAGTTGGTACAGTAGACCTCGATTGAACTGCCCAGTAACCACAGTCTCGGTTCATAGCAAAGGCACTTGGTCAGGTTTATTGTCAACAAAGAATGGTCCTAATGTCATGGCTCAGTGGTTACAGGTACACTAACACATGTCTGCCCATTGCAATGGACTAGCTCAGTTAATGGCGGGACTTTCCATTATCCCCCATGCCAGACAAAGACACAACTACATGTTGGTTTGATCAAAACATATCTATCCATCACACTGTCATCCTGACCTTACCTTTAAGATGGGTCAGCATGTTTCTGTTATCTTTGGAGAATGTGTTGGTATTGACGTGTTCTGGTACCATCCTTCTGAAAAGTGTTTGTGTGTATGTTCTTGGCCTAGCACTACCTAGGAATGTGTGTTTTTGCAATATCAGCCCTGTTCTTCCGAGGTTCTGTGAGCAGGGTCTGCCTCTAGTTCACAGCCTGACTTTGCTTTAAAGTAGCAAAGCCACTACTTTAGCCCAGGCTTCAGTCTCTGATACTAGGGCTCTGATACCAGGACTTATGTTTCAGGCCATCTTCCTACTACATGTAGAAATGGCAGAAGTGTGAAATTACTTTTTTGTTTCACCAAAAACCTTAGTAGTGATTAGCCATCTAGCACAGTGAATGCCAGTGAAAGTGAGGTAGGATTAGAGGATAAACTAGGGAAAAAACAAATTAAAAATTAATTAGACAAGTAAGATGTCTCATGTCACCAGTGCCTGATGAAATACATCCTACAATACTCAAGGAGCTGACTGAAGAGATATTTGAGCCATTAGTGATTATCTTCAAAAAGTCATGGAAAACAGGAGAGATTACAGAGGACTGGAAAAGGGCAAATATAGTGCCCATCTATAAAAAAGGGAATAAGGACAACCCGGGAAATTACAGACCAGTCATCTTAACTTCAGTACCCAGAAAGATAATGGAGCAAATAATTAAGCAATAAATTTGCAAATGCCTAGAAGATAATAGGGTTATAAGTAACAGTTAGCATGGATTTGTCAAGAATAAATCATGTCAAACCAACTAATAGCTTTCTTTGACTGGATAACAAGCCTTGAGGATGGAGGGAAGCAGTATATGTCGTATATCTTGTCTTTCTTGCATGACCTTCTCTCAAGGTTCCTTCCCCACTCTGAACTCTGGGGTACAGATGTGGAGACCTGCATGAAAACCCTCTAAGCTTATTTTACCAGCTTAGGTTAAAACTTCCCCAAGGTGCAAACTATTTTACCTTTTGCCTTTGGACTTTTTTGCTGCCACCACCAAGCGTCTAACAAATATATAACAGGGAAAGAGTCCGCTTGCAAACGTCTTTCCTCCCAAAATTCTCCCCAAATCCTACACCCCCTTTCCTGGGGAAGGCTCGACAAAAATCCTCACCAATTTGCATCGGTGAACATAGACCCAAACCCTTGGATCTTAAGAACAATGAAAAAGCAATCAGGTTCTTAAAAGAAGAATTTTAATTGAAGAAAAAGTAAAAGAATCACCTCTGTAAAATCAGGATGGTAAATACCTTACAGGGTAATCAGATTCAGAACATAGAGAATCCATCTAGGCAAAACCTTAAGTTACAAAAAGACACAAAAACAGGAATATACATTCCATTCAGCACAGCTTATTTTATCAGCCATTTAAACAAAACAAAATCTAACACATATCTAGCTAGATTACTGACTAAGCTCCAAGACTCCATTCCTTTTCTGTTCCCAGCAAAAGCATCACACAGACAGAGAGAACCTTTGTTTCTCCCCCCCTCCAGCTTTGAAAGTATCTTGTCTCCTCATTGGTCATTTTGGTCAGGTGCCAGCGAGGTTATCCTAGCTTCTTAACCCTTTACAGGTGAAAGGGCTTTTCCTCTGGCCAGGAGGGATTTAAAGGTGTTTAGCCTTCCCTTTATATTTATGACACCTTCTCATAAACAAACTAGTGAAATACAACTGAGCTGGACCTACTATAGAGTGGGTGCATAACTGGTATGAAAACCGTTCCCAGAGAGTAATTATCAGTGGTTCACAGTGAAGCTGGAAGGGCATATCAACTGGAGTTCCACAGGGATCAATTTTGGCTCCAATTCTGTTCATTATCTTCATCAATGACTTAGATAATGGTATAGAGAGTACACTTATAAAGTTTGTGGACGATACTAAGCTGGGAAGGGTTGCAAGTGATTTGGAGGAAAGGATTAAAATTCAAAATGATCTGGACAAACTTGAAAAATGCTCTGATTAAATAGGATGAAATTCATTAAGGACAAATGCAAAATACTCCACTTAGGAAGGAACAAGCATGTGCACGTATACAAAATGGGAAATGACTGCCTAGGAAGGAGTACTGCGGAAAAGGATCTGGGGGTCTTAGTGGATAACAAGCTAAATATGAGTCAGTGTAACACTGTTGGAAAAAAAGCAAACATCATTCTGAGATGTATTAGCAGAAGTGTTGTAAGAAAGACATGAGAGGTAATTATTTTGTTCTACCCTATCCTGATTAGGCCTCAATTTTGGAGTATTGTGTCCAGTTTTGGGTGCTACAGTTCAGGAAAAAATGCAAATATATTGGAGAAAATCCAGTGAAGGCCAGCAAAAATGATTAAAGGTCTAGAAAACATGATCTATAAGGGAAGATTGAAAAAACTGGTGTTTGTCTGGAGAAGAGAAGACTGAGAGAGGATATAACAATTTTCAAGTAGATAAATGGTTGTTACAAGGAGGAGAGAGAATTTTTTTTAATCTCTGAGGATAGGACAACAAGCAATGGGCCTAAATTACAGCAAGGTTGGACATTAGGAAAAATGTCTTGCTTGTCAGGGTAGTTAAGCACTGAAATAAATTGCCTAGGGAGGTTGTGGAATCTCTGTCATTGGAGATTTTTAAGAACCGATTAGACTAACGCCTGTCAGGGATGGTCTAGACAAGACTTAGTCCTGCCATGAGTGCAGGGGACTGGACTAGATGACCTCTCAAGGTCCCTTCCAGTCCTACGATTCTATGATTCTATGAGAACACACATGCAGAAATAACATCTATATTATTTCCTATTGTTTATATTATATTTCTTCCCCTTTCATTTAAACCTCTCACTTACTGTGCTGAAGTTTCACTGTTTCCTTTACCCCAACTGTGTCAATTCCTGAGTTATGGCCACAGAAAGAGCAAACGAATGTTCAAAGTCAAAAGCAAAGAGGAGCAGAGGAACAGCTGAGATGGCTGAGGCAGCAATAATGTTGCTGACACTACAAACCTAGGGCCTGAGCCTAGCTTGAGAACATTGGCTAACAATGGGAAGATCTACTTTGGACTGATCAGGCTGCAACCTTCTAACTAAATACAGATGAAAAATACAGATGAAAAGTATTATGCTGGTCACCTCCTACCCAAGCATCCAGAATCAGTTGAGGATGTAACAAGATCCTATAGGCTGAGAGCCAGTTTAACAAAGGCCAAGCAGACCAAACCTCCACTAATATTTTCAGTTGTTCCCCCCAAAGCTTAAGCTTCCCTCAGACTTTTACAGATGAGTCTCAAACAGCTAGCCCTATTCCTAACTCAAATCTCTATTAGACTTTGGTATCCAGATCCTCAAAGGTATTTAGGTATCTACCGCGTACTGATTTCAATGGGAGGTAGGCACCTAAATACATTTGGGGATCTGGGTTTGGGGAATTTTGCTCCCTCTATAGACTCTTTATGCTAGAATCAGTCACTCTCCACATTCTAGCTACTTCTTTTCTTTCATGTCCTTTCTTGCAGGCCAGCAATATACTGTGTTGATGTGTGAGGATGACGCGCTGCAGCACATGTCCCTATGTTTTTTTGTAGCATTCTGGGGAAATGACATAATGTCCCTGCCTCTCCACTCAGTCACACCAGCTTTACACCCGTGTGGACCCATTAACATCAGTGGAGTACATTGGTGTAAAGCTGGTGTTATGGGATGGAGAAGCAAGCCCAATATATAGGAATCATATTTTTTCTGCAGGCCTTTTTAAAAATAGCAAATTCTGCAATACTAAAAACTCCAAAGAGGCCAGATCTCCAGCTGGTGTAAACTGATGTAGCTTTATTTTCTTCAATGGAATATGGTGATTTACACCACTGGTCATAAATGTTTATTGCTTTGAAGTAAATAAAATTTAATAGATACTTTAAATGTTATTTAAATTACTACAGTTCCAAACTGTAGCTAGTAAACTCTGTAGTTCTACTCTGCCTTCCTAATGCTAGCTCTTAACTGTAAACCCAAAGAGATGATTTTGCCTCTTCTGCTGTTTTATGTCATCGTGTTTGATGGTGGCAAGTGATTTAGTAGAGCTACATCAAAGTTAACAATGCCAAAAGCAGATTTTTTCACAAGCCTAGAATAGATGTGTATTTTATTCCTCCATAGTAATGATTGCATATTTAATTAAAATTAACATGGATTAGTTAATTGAATTAATATTTAAATAGGAATTGTCACAGTATTTAATGAGGACAACAGGACTAGCCTTACCGTTGTAATTAAATTACTAGGGACTTCTATTTCTGACTGTAGTTACATAACATTTGTCTCAAGAATAGATTAATTATGTGACATTATCACTTCTTTTTTTTAATAGTAAAAATGCCTGCCATTTCTGATGCTTCTCTGTGCTATTTTGATAGCTTTTTGTATTCTGTTTTCTATATGGATTGACCATTCTCTTTGTCTGCCATACGCTAACTGGAACTTTAAAAAGAGAAGAACAAACGGTACGGAAATAAGAGTGTGGGATAATGTGCGATGTTACAATAGCAAATATTATTGTAGAAGTATAATGCACAAAGTATATTAGGCATAAAAATTTAATATCATATGTTGGTGACAAAGATAAGAGAGAAACATTTTAATGAAACAGATCCATTTCCACAACAAACATGAAGAAGCATCTCTGTATCTCAGAGAGCTATGCTTGCACTTTTTTTCCTGGGTTTACTCTTATAAACCATATTATCTTTATTGAAGACGGAAATAAATAGCCAAATAAGATGTATGAAACACTTTCAATATATTTTTGCCTTTGTGATATTTTATTAATACAACTATTTATGGAATAGGCTGTGTGCAATGTGATTAGTTTTGACTTTTGCCAGTATTTCCATCTTGAAGCCATGAACTGATTAATTTAACCTCAACACATTCATTTCTTTTGTTTTCCTGCATGGTTACAGAGATATTATACTGTCAATTTAATATTGTGGAGGGTCTCTGGATAGTGGAACTGATGTGGTTCCACTGGTCAATTGGGGTAACAGGATTTGTGGGGATTGGGCAGAACAGGGGGTACATACTCAGAGCATGAAAGGATGGGTAGGGTCAGAAAAATGTGAAGGACAAAAGTACACTGTCCCTTCATCCACAGTGGTGGGCTATATTAGGCTAGTGCATCCTCAGAGCAGCTCTGTACCTGCTCTCTGGTAGGAGGAGGGGGAATTCTTTCCCATTAACCTCTCCCAAGGAACTGCCCAATATAGTTAGGGCTCCATATGAGAGGATTTGTCCCTTTGAGAATTCTTTTTTCTTGATTAAAGTACAGTGGCTCAGATTGTCCTTTCCAGTATTGTGAAAGCATTGTGTAACTATCTCGTCCCCTGGAAGGGAGTAGTACTGCATCCCTATCACCGCCATTCCTTCTCCCGGAAACCCCAGAGATGTCCCACCAAAATTGTTCTGCAAAATTTTGAGTTAATACTGTGGACAGGAGGAGGGTGGAGTAGAGGAGTGGCCATACATTGTAGCAGTCCTTAGATATCCTATTGGTAGTTAATGCTTCTTAATATCACATTGTGTTTTCCTGTGTGCCTTCTGCATATATTGCAGGGACACTCTGTAACATGGTGGGTTTTAGCACCCAGTGGAGTACAGAGGCAGGAGGCTTGCATTGTTTTGGGGGTTATTTACATTCTCAAGGACATTAGTCAGAGAGCTGTTTTCTGTGTTTGGAGTTCATGTGAGTGCAACAGAAACTGGAGGCGCAGGAGAGAGAGAGAGGGAGAGAGAAAAAAGCTATTTCCTCTGAGCTAGATTGACTGAATTTGTTATCTAATCAGGCCATTTTGGGTTGCTTGCAACTGAAGAATTGGATGGGAAGTTGGTAGAATTTATTTAAGTGAAATTCCACTGTGCTAGAATGGTAGTAATTTAAACATGTAATTTGGCCTTTTGTGGGTCTTTCTATTTTATAGTCATATCCGTATAAGAAAATAGTTAAATTTTCTTTAAGCTGTTGGAGTATTCAGTTTGTCTTTGTCAGGGAACAGTTAGTAGGTGGTTTTATCATTAAAGGAAGTTTATTCTGAACTTTTCTGAAACTGTTTCAGCTTGAGATATTCAGCACCCTAATCAAGAGACCACAAGCAGACACCAGCAGACTGCAAAATACAACAATTTATAAGGGTGAGATTAAAAATATATATTAGCTGGAACATAATATTGAGGGTTTTTTTTAGAGCTGTCGATTAATCGCAGTTAACTCGCGATTAACTCAAAAATATTAATCATGATTAAAAAAATTAATCACAGTTTTAATTGCACTGTTAAACAATAGAATAATAATTGAAATTTAATAAATATTTTGGATTTTTTTTATTTAAATTACAACACAGAATACAAAGTGTACAGTACTCACTTTATATTATTTTTATTAGAAATATTTGCACTGTAAAAATGATAAACAAAAGAAAGAGTATTTTTCAATTCACCTCATATAAGTACCATAGTGCAACCTCTTTATTGTGAAAGCACAACTAACAAAAGTAGATTTTTGTTACATAATTGCACTCAAAAAGAAAACAATGTAAAACTTTAGAGCCTACAAGTCCACTCAGTCCTATTTCTTGTTCAGCCAGTCACTAAGAGAAACATTATGGGAGATATTTTTATATTTATGGGAGATAATGCTGCCTGCTTCTTATTTACAATGTCACCTGACAGTGAGAATGGACGTTCGCATAGCACTTTTGTAGCTGGCATTGCAAAGTATTCACATGCCAGATATGCTAAACATTCATATGCCCCTTCATGTTTTGGCCACCATTCCAGAGAACATGCTTCCATGCTGATGACTCTCATTAAAAAAAAAAAATGCGTTAATTAAATTTGTGACTGAATTCCTTGGGGGAGAATTGTAAGTCTCCTGCTCTGTGTTTTACCTGCATTCTGCCATATATTTCATGTTATAGCAGTCTCATATGATGACCCAGCATGTTGTTCATTTTAAGGACACTTTCACTGCAGATTTGACAAAACACAAAGAAGGTACCAATGTGAGATTTCTAAAGATAGCTACAGCACTCGACCCAAGATTTAAGAATCTGAAGAGCCTTCCAAAATCTGAAGTGGAGCACATTTTCAGAAGTCTTAAAAGAGCATCACCCCAAAGCAGAAACTACAGAATCCGAACCACCAAAAAAGAAAATCAACTGCGATGGTGGCATCTGACTCAGATAATGAAAATGTACATGCATCGGTCCGCTCTGCTTTGGATCCTTATTGAGAAGAACCCATCATCAGCATGGACGCATGTCCTCTGGAACGGTGGCTGAAGCACGAAGGGATATATGAATCATTAATGCATCTGGCATGTAAATATCTTGCAATGCCAGCTACAACTGTTCTCACTTTCAGATGACATTGTAGACAAGGAGTGGGCAGCATTATCTCCAGCAAATGTAAACAAACTTGTTTGTCTGAGTGATTGGCTGAACAAGAAGTAGGACTGACTGGACTTGTAGGCGCTAAAGTTTTACATTGTTTTATTTTTGAATGCAGTTATTTTTTGTACACAATTCTATATTTGTAAATTCAACTTTCATGATAAAGAGATTGCAGTATTTGTACTAAGTGAATTGAAGAATACTATTTCTTTTATTTTTACAGTGCAAATATTTATAATAAAAATAAATATAAAGTGAGCACCGTACACTTTGTATTTTGTGTTATACTTGAAATCAATATATTTGAAAATGTGGAAAACATCCAAAAATATTTATATAAATAGTATTCTATTATTGTTTAATCGTGCGATTAATCATGATTAATTATTTTAATCACTTGACAGCCCTAATCTTTTTTTCTTTTAATGTAAGCAGTGGGTGGGATCCTCTGATCCAGCTGAGTTGTGGATGCCCCAAAGCCTCATGTCAGGAGGGCTGGTTAGGCCACCTCACAACTTAGGGCAGTTTCAGGGCTTCTCTATCTTGCACGTGGTTCCCTGGGGATCCCATAACACTTACAATGGCTGGAGATTGCCAGAGTACTGGCCATGCTTCCTTTTTCCCAGCCAAATCCCATGTGCTGGGAGCTGGGAGGTATAGCATCCCATCTGCTATACCAACTCTATACCATCTAGCCCAAGAGTGGCCAAATTGTGGCTCGCAAACCACAGGCAGCTCTTTTACAGTTAAAATGTGGCTTGCAGAGCCCTCCACACCTCCTCCCCCCATTCTCCACCTACCAGAGTTGGGCGGGGGGAGCTCTGGGCTTCTGCCCAACAGTAGGGTAGTGGGCCTCAGGGCTTCTGCGCAGCAGGAGGGGAGCTCTTGGGGCTTCTGCCCGTTGGGCTGCACCAGCCAGGGCTCAGGATTTCAGACCCACTCCTGCTGAAGCCCTGATCCCTGAGACCCCACCCCCACCCATCAGGCAGAAGCCCTGAGACACCCCCCATCCCACTTCCCCACTGGACAGGAGCCCCAGCAGATGTTCCCGGCTCTCAAACTTCTGAAGATTATCATATACGGCTTGGAGGGTCAGTAAATTTGGCCATCCCTGATCTAGGCATTTGTCCTACACTTGGGGAATCCCCTGGAGTATGATTCAGCTAATATTATGGATGCTTTGTGCCACCAGAGAATTGGAAAGAGGCTATAGCCGGACTGAGGATCAGGTTCCTTTTTTTATAAAAACGAAAAGGAAACAGAAATTTTGAATCTGATATGCTTGAATGTTTACTCGTTAAAAGAGAGAGCCATAAGATGTTACAGAATGCATTAATTCATGTGCTACTAGTGCTGCTCTGGGGCTGAGACACAAGGTGGTAACCTAATAGAAACATGATTGGGAAACACGATAGGCAGTGTAGACACAGTTCAGCCACATTTGTTGTAACTAGGTCAGACAAGAGAGTCTCAAAATGGCACTGACAACATAGTTTATGTAAAGTCTAGAGGGCTTTGGGGCTTGATTTAGCAACCTTTGCACAACTCAGATTGCCTTTGGCTTCCACTCCGTAGAACATGTATTTCTCCAAGCATATTCTAGCAGCTATTATAGGTGGGACTGGGAGCATTGCCTATTATTAAAGTTGCTCTACAATTCCCATTATAAGACCTTATTTTCAGTTGTTTATAACTCCACTGAAGTTTAAACATTTGGGCTGAAATTATCCCTGCTGGGTGAAAATTTCAGCCAAAACAGTTCACCCATTTCTGAGAACAAGACTAAGGGAAAATATGCTGCTTGCCCATATTTACAAACAAACAAACAAACGAAAACTTGCCACCTTTTCTTTGAAATGTTTTAGTGCATCCATGCTTTCAAGAAGGAACTTGAAATTTGGCAGAAGTGGAGTGACTGGTCTTCGTGACTGGTGCCATCCCCATGAAAATCCACACCAAAGTTGGCCAAGGTGTAGGCCTTTGAAAAATCATAGATTTCACATGCTCAGTAGAAACTTCCAAAGTTTTAGCAATTTAAAATCTTTGAAGGTTCCATTCACACTGAGCATGCCTCAACCCAGGTCTAATCACAACTATCTCAGCAATTGCTGCCCTGGGCCAGGCCGGGCCAGCTCTGGGTACCTGAACTGACAGGAATCCATCTCTCTTGTGCTTCCAGTGACCCTCGTGCTGGGCCCAGGCAGTGTGGAGGAGGAAACTGCCTGATTTGAATGCAGATGGGACATGAGCCAGTCTGGGAGAAATATACTGGGATAAGAAGCCTGGGGTGTAGGAGTGTGAGCCTGGGACTGGAGTTGGCAGGGAGGAGAGGGAAACTGTGTCTGGGGAGTTTGGATGGGGAGAAGACTGGAAATGGCTGGTCAAGAAACTAAGGACTGAGAGCAGGGGACAGAGAGTAGGACTGGCTGGTGAAGGAAACTGGGACAGGGAACCAGGGGTGGAGACTGGGAACTGGGGTGCAAGGGAGAAGGACTACAACTAGCTGGACAATAAGACAGTCCTTTTTCTGCTTATAACCATGAGTCCATCCTTTCTCCTCCAGCAACACTCCATCTCGTTCACTACATACCTTCCAACTTCTGCAACAAATGAGACAGGGCCCTATGAGGAGGTCTCCTTCATTATACACCATTGATTCACTCCCAGAGCAGATCCAACCTGTGCACTGAATGATGCAAGGATCATGCAAAACAGATAGTATGTGATCATGAAAATAAATACTGTATCAATGCACATGCACAAGGGGGCTGAATTAGGTTGCATAAGCAACCTTCTTTCTGGCATTTCGTAAGTTTTGAGTGCTTGACTTTAAAACCTTAATGTCTTTTTAACATAGCTTTCTGCATGTAATATAGCATGATGGTGGACCTAAATTAAAAAAAAAAATGCTTTCTTGTTATATAGTAAATCTGCACATATTTATAGAAATGCATTTTGCTACTTTTGGTGAGAAATAAACATTAGCAAAGATTTTAAGATAACAGTAGCTTGCTTTTCTGACACAGGCTGTGTGTGTTCTGGGCTATTGTATATGGATTCCTTAATTCAAGCATGAGACTTTCCAATTTATGCTAGCTGTTGCCAGGAAATGATTTTCTGCATAATTAGTCTGAACGTAGAAAAAAATCGCTTGCCATGTGGAAAATCCTTTTGAATGACAGAGTAACTTACCTACAGGACTGGAGAAAATTCTTACATGTTTCTAACAGCCAGTGAGATGACACTAAGCTGACTTTTCATGTCTAGATTCTGATCCCCTTTTACACACTGAGAGTACTTCATTCCATGAGTAGTCTCATTGATTTCTCTGAGACCACTTGTGGTGTTAGTTGCTACTCATTAGGGAATCACAATGTGATCCCTAGTGAGCAGCTTCCTTTTCTTGATTTTTCTGTGCTAATCTCCTATTTTAGGTTTATATCCAACTATGTTAGTAGATGACGCGTATCTTAATTAGGCAAACTACCATTTAGAGCTGGACAACGGACTGCAAAGGGAGGTGGTAGAGTGGACGGGGATAATACATTTTGCATCCTCCAGGGAGATGAGATAATACAAAGCTGCTACCATCCCAAGGACTCCTAATATTTAAGGATACTGTTCTAAAAGAGAATGGAATTCTGTGTGACTGCGTGCAGTGGTAGGGGAGGATTAGGTAAGATCTAGTAAGAAAAGGGGGAAAGTTAATAAAATTAGGAACTGTCTTTTTTAATAGTAACCTGTTAAACAATAGTAGATAGGAGAATATTAACTAGCCAACCAAAAAGTAGAAAACAGGAAAGGGTCAATAACAAAATGAAAATAGATAATTGTTCAGAGTTAAAACAGGAATCAAAACAAGCAATCTCATGTTGCATCTGTAGGTTGTCTCTCTAGGACCCAATCCTACAAGCCTTAGTCACATAATTAATCCTTAATCACTAAGGTAGTTCTTTTGAATGTAGTGGGACCACTTGCATGAGTAAGAGGTGCAGAATGAAGGCCTCTTCAGTACAAAGAACTATCTTATTATAATTCCGTAAATCTCCTAGCACACTTTTAGGTATTATATAAGTCTGATACTACTGTTTAGTTAGCATCTTCCTCCAAGGGTGCCCCATTGGCCCAGATCCTCAAATGGTGTATATTGATGTAACTCCACTGACTTCAGTGGAGATAGCCAGACATACATCCATTGAGGATTTGTTCCATTGATTTCAGTGGAATAACATTTTATTCATTGTTAAGGGGATCAGAATTTAGCCCTAAATAAATAATAACAGTATGGTATTTGAGAGATGTATAAGCATGTTCTCTAATAACAGTATGCTCTAAAGGCCTGTACTGATTTATTCCACTCTGTGAAGTGTTTTGTGTTTAGCAGACCTTAGCTGCACAGATGTTGACATACAGCCTTTATGCATTTTCATGTCTTTCTATAGTCAGAAAAATGTTAATGAACAGAATAGGAAGATAGAATCATGCCCTCTCCACAACACACTGGCCAACTGCAGTTAATTTTGTTCTAACTCTCTACTGTGACAAAGCACTGCAGAGGACTTCCTGCACTAGTCTGAAAACAGACATGGATTATACTCCAGATTCAAGAATTAAAGAAGAGATTTATAAAGGGAAAATTATTCAAGGGCTCAATATTAATATCTCATTGTGAATGGTTTAAATAAATTATTGGTATGGAGATTCCCTTAGCTGTTTAAAGATAGCAAGGATGTGTCCAATTATACATGTGAAACACAACTCAGTCGGGGTCAAATCCTTTCCTGGTAATTGCAGAGGATTCCTTGATGTTAGAACTGTGTTGGTTCCCCTCCATAGGATTTGGGGAACTACACCACCCTACACAGAAACACACCAGGGTGCAGGGGTAGGGTCAGCCATGGGACTATAGAACCCAAGGATCTTGTTCTGTAGGGATCTTCCAGCCCTTTGCACTGCACCAATGGTGCAAAGGGCTGCTTCAAACAGTATATTAAAACATACCCTCTGAAGAGCATCTAAGCAGGTGCCCTGAGGCCTAAGGGAATGATTCTCTACCACTTTACATCTTCCCCATGCTTGATCCAGCTACTTGGCCTGGGTTCTGGAATAGGAATTCTGATTAATTTTTAGTGCCATTGTAAGAAAGATCTTGAAAGAGAGCATTCACATGTAACTGATGTTCTGTTGTGGAGGGAGAGCTACTGACTAAAGGCTTGTCTTCACTACCGGAGTAAGTTGACCTAAGTTATGCTACTCAAGCTATGTGAATAACGTAGCTGGAGTCGACGTAGCTTAGGTCAACATACTCCAGAATATTCACTGCTCTGCACTGATGGGAGATGCTCTCCAGTCAACTTCCCTTACTCTTCTGAGAGACCTGGAGTACCGTGGTCCACCAGAGAGTGCTTAATTTAATGGGTCTTCACTAGACCCGCTAAATCAACCCCTGTTGCATCGATTGCAGCAGCATCAATCTCCCCATAGTGAAGACCAGCTCTAAGAAAAAGATGGTCACATACAAAGAAGTTTTGTTATTCAGAAAAGTGCATTGCATACATTTGCTGAGAGAAGGGCAAGAATCACATGGAAATGGGACATAGGAATTTTCATTCATCAGGCCTTCTGTCTCTGAGTCAAATCTTGAACCTTGCTCTAAGCCAATGTAAAATGATTAGGCGCATGAGGCAACATGTTCTTCTCACCAAGCTGCAGAGCAAAAATAGTTCTGCTCCATGGCTGCTGCTATAACCTTAGGACTACTGTCATCTCCATGGGTGCTGGACCCCACTTTGCAGTGCAGTTTGACCCATGGATCCATGTATTCACTAGCTATGCGTGCTCTAACCTCCCCTGACACACTTTATGTGGACTCCCCATGTCCTTCTTGGGTGGTCCTATCTATTAGGATATATACACCTAGAGAAGATAATGGGCTGGATTTGACTCTCACTAATTTTACACTTAACTAGGTCAGGTATGCAGGATAAATATTTGTATCATCATGTGAAAATACTTGATGGTTAATAGAAACATTTATGCCACTGAAAATAAATATTCAATTAATTTATTGGAGATAGAGTCACATTAAATTGACAGATACAAAATAATGTAATGGCTCCAATTTTTCTTCTCTAGTCACTGCCAACATTGATTGAGTTTAGAACTAAGAAAGTACAGTAAAAGGACAGAAGACTTAGTGATAACTGATGACAGCTTAGCTCTCAGGAGAATCAAATAAAAAATCCTGTATTGCATCGCTAGCACCATCAGGAAAAAAATACATATATAAGCAAAACTATATAAAGATTTCTAATACTCCATCCGGCATTTCCTGAACATGTAGAAGAACTCTGAGTCTAAGGAATGTGTAATGATGTCCTTAATATATCATATAAATTTGATTTCCTTTTTGGTGGGGTACAGTTCAAATGGTTGATGAGCCTTCTATAATAAGGAAGGAATGCCCACAAACAAAAGTTTAACAAATGCAAAATAGCTTTGTAGTTTTAATTCTGAATAATTTTTAAATGTGTAATTTCCATTTATTGTGGTTTGTTGTGTGTATGGTCAGTAATTTTTTACATGCAGTTCATCTCTGTTTAATTTATCCAGAGATTATACAACATCTATGCAGCTCTGAGTCAGAATTTATTTAGAAAGCACACTAACAGGCTCTGTGAGGAGAGTTATAAAGTTCCTATTCATGTCTATAATTCACTTGCACTGTGGTTCAATAAGTAACCACTACTTTGGTTAAATAACCGGTTCACAGCTAAGTCATTATTATAGAAAGAATATCTAATGGACTTTTCAAACAATAAATGATGAAAAATGAACAGCTACCCCAAATTGCAATGGCCGCTTCTCTTCATATTCTTCATTAAACTTTATGTACAGTCAACAACTATACAACAGTCTTTTTAAAGAAATGTATTAATATTTATGTACTTTCATTATTGCCAAAAAGCAGGCATCTTCCCAATGGTCAGATAAGGTTGTTTGCAAATTGCAGAGCTACAACATTAGTTCATTTATTATTAATACAACTCATAAATACTTGCAACCATCCAAAATAGCCTTAAACAATTTCACTTGAGCATGCCCTGAATTCTCTTCTTCCCTGGGGAGTTCTGGGTTTTTTGGACTGTAATTAGGTGTCATCAATTCTGATGGGGAGGATTCTATCCCCACCCTGTTTCTCTCAATAAATGACAGACTTTACAGCCTAAGGCAACCTAAACATTTTACTAAATAAGACCCACTGGAAAAGAAAACAAGCAATATGGAAAGATTATTATTTTTTTGGCAAACAAGTAGTTAAGATGGGGTTTTTATTAAACTTTTTCTAAGCATCTTTTTCACCAAAAAATCATATAATAAAGAACAGCCTAATTCCATTTCAAATTGAAGTAAATCTGTGTGACAAATATTTTACAATGACCCTAAAAAGTTATTTACCTTCTACTGTATAAGTTATTTGTGTTCCATCGTAAAAGCCTTAAAAGCTTTTGTCCAGTATCTAAACTGTTATTCTTCTTCTCTAAATAACTCTCCTGATTAATTTCTCTTGAGATTTTACTACTTTTGACTCAATATTTTGAATCAATGATATAGATTATAATGTACAAAATAATAATACATTAATCTAATATTTATGAACATATTCATATTTTCTCCACAGCCAACTCATGAACAAATAATTGTTCACACACTGCAAGATTTAGGTTAGATCAGAGGGACAACAATAGAGAAGCAAAGGAAACAAGTTAAGACCTGGGGGACGGGAGGTACAATCTATCTCTTCAAGATACAAAAGCATATATACGCCAGACCAAGATTTGTCAAATACTAGTCATATTTAAAAAACAGCGATAAGTTTGGCAGAAAACCATTTAGCAAGACAAATACAGAAATGATGTGACCTCCAACCCTATACTCATGGCCCAGACCAGAGCAGCTTAATTCAAAGCTCAACTGGCAGCCCTTTGTTGAACAGTTGAGAAGAATAATACATTGAAATAGTCCACTCAACTAGTAATTAAAGGTATGAGTGGGAGAGTAAATATGCTGTCAAGAGGAGCCTTGATTTAAGCCTGCCCATACAGATTCAAATAAAACAATGAATGGATAAATAGAGGAATCAACAAGACAAGCAAGAAGCACAATGAAAAAGATGCATTTAGAATGTCTCTAAAATTATGTATTAGTGCCAAGCTTTCGTTTGATCCTGTAGACATCCAGTTCAGTTCACTAGGACTGCTCACATGTGCAAAACTAAGCAGGTGTCCAATTGCCTACACTTTTTTTTGGTGGGGGGACAGGGTTGCTTGGTTTTGGTAATAAACATAATAAATAAAAATATTGCAGTTAATTTTCATATGTAACACATTTTACCTTCTAAAAACCTTCCTTATAGTTAGAAAAGTAGAAAGACAGACTGGCAATGAAGCATCCTCATGGGATAACTCTACAGTGAGGTGGAAAACTATGGGGAGTGAATGTACTTCACTTACGGCCAGATTCAACCAGATTTAGTCCAATTGAGTAGCACCTCACTTGGAAAGCAAAAAAGAAGAAAAAAAGGAACAGTTATTGGAAAAGAAACGAGTCTCAAAGAGTAAGGGGAGCAGAATCTAGGCCTTAGTATTTAAAGAAATGCTTTCTTTTTTTCTTTTGGGGGGAGGGAGGGAGAAAGTAAGGAAAATTACTTTAAAGAGAGATGTACCTGCCATTGATTAGGAATGCTGTAGCACCTCTGAAATGAAAATAAATGTACAGCTTCAGGGAGATTAAAAAAGGAGACATTTCAGATAGTCCCTTTACAATCTGTGAAATCCTTTGTGAGCAACTATAATTGTTATTGTATTTCTCTTGTTAAGGGGTACTCAGTAGCAGAAACTTTAATTAAGAGAATCAATGATACTTTTATCTGTTTTTTCTTTGGAAGGATAAGATCTTAAAACCAAAACATAAGATCTCAGAAGAGCTTGAATTAAACTTTAATTTAAACTAACAACTCTGTCCATCTATTTTGCCCGAATGAAATTCTGCTTCGGACTGATGTTAGAAGTAGCATAATGGAATACCACCATTAAAACATAAAAGACAGCCCACTTACATCAGATGGACATGGCCATCAGTTGTAACAAAAACTGATAATTTATTACAAAAGTGAAAGCTACTGATGTATCAACTGTACAGCACCTTCTA
Organism: Eretmochelys imbricata; assembly: GCF_965152235.1. Classification (NCBI taxonomy): domain Eukaryota; kingdom Metazoa; phylum Chordata; order Testudines; family Cheloniidae; genus Eretmochelys; species Eretmochelys imbricata. The sequence goes on from NC_135575.1 coordinate 108,211,236, forward strand.
AGGTCCTACATAAAACAGGTAATATTAGTTTTACAATCTAAAAACATTGTTAGATCTATGTTTATTCTCACGTTATGCAAATCATGTTATAATACCTGAAGCCAGCATGACTCATGACTCAAGGGGTTAAAAAAAGTTGGAGAAATCCCAGAAGATGGCAAGGGGGGAGAGGAGGGGTGGTGGAAGGGGATGGGATGGGGACAGAGAAGTAGAATGAAACCAGTGAATTAAGGTGAAACAGGAAAAGGCAATGACAATTGAATTACAAATTAGAATAATCAAATCTACCAAGAAGTGGGGGTGCAGGACATTCATCCAACTCTTCCCCGCCCCCACTTTTGTTATAAAACCTAAGTAATTTACAAGAAGTAAAACCTATATAGCAAAAATATCAGGAAGACTCCCAAAAAATTAGTAGGGTCCTGCAACAAAAAAGACTGTAGTTCCAGAGAAAAACAAGTGTTCTACTGGGCATATCTGTTGGTGGAAAATAACTATTTGATCTTTTTTTTTCTTTTTGTTGCTAGTTTTCAATAAATTTTAAAAAGGAGGAGAGTGAGGGTGGGCCACAGACAACAGCACCAAAACAACACAACTGAAAACCTTACTCCCAAGAGTCTACTTAAATGCTTGCTTTTAAAGGCATCCAGATAGACCATGCCCCCAGGAGAAGGCAGGGATGACTCAACTGTACAATGGAAAATAATATGTTTTCCTCTCCCCTGGGCCCACTCCTCTGAGAGTTTGGAGAGAGAGGTTAAATTGATGGATATGAGGAAAATCTAATATTAGAACATAAGAATGGCCATATTGGGTCAGACCAAAGGTCCATCTAGCCCAGAATCCTGAATTCTGACAATGGCCAATGAATGCCCAGTGCTTCAGAGGGAATGAACAGAACAGGTAATCATCAAGTGATCCATCCCCTGTTGCCCATTCCCAGCTTCAGGCAAACAGAGGCTAGGGACACCATCCCTGCCCATCCTGGGTAATAGCCATTGATGGACCTATCTTCCAGGAATTATCTATTTTTTTTAACCCTTTTATAGTCTTCGCCTTCACAACATCCTCCAGCAAAGAGTTCAACAGGTTGACTGTGCATTAAAACAAGTGTTGTAAATTTTAACCTGTTCTGCAAACATTGTGGGATCTGGAGCATTATAAAAGTCTACCCCAAAGCAAGCTGAGGCAATTTGGGTTAGTCTTAGGATAGAGTAGAAACAATGAGATTTTGTAACTACTGTAATGAAAAGATTTGTAGAAATACCTTACTAAAGAGCAGCGGGTAGAGAGTGGGCTATTGTTTCAAACTGCTCATTTGCGTGTTCTAACATATAAATAGATCTTGAAATATTAACTTAAGTATTCTGGAGATTTTGACAAAATGACCTACTACTCTCAAAAAGAATAATTAGAACTCATACAGCATGACAGTGAAGCCTGCACAACTCCCTGAAGCGAAATCCCACCTTCAGCTTCCCTTGGAGTTAAACTTATTCAGGGCTCTGATCTGACACAGTTAAGCCTTTAGAGAAGTGCCATCTGTATCTCTAATTTTTCAACATGAATACTAGTTTCTTTTTTTTAAAAAAAAACAAGGTATATAACATGGTAAGAGGGGATTTTTATTTTCTATGGTTACTGCTCATATTTGGTACCCAACAATATTTGTAATATCAGGATGGTTATTAAAATGTATTCAATCAGGTGAATAATAACCAGTTAACACTGTAAACCCCAGTGATCAGCAAATAATAGAACTGTCAGCCCAGCCTCTCTTCTAATTGAATTCCAATACAATAGAATAACATACATTTTTTCTCATTTCACAGTTTGGGGGTGGAACTCCAAACAGAACACATGTATAACTATGTGGTTTAAAAGCAAAAAAAAACCAGGGATAATCCTAAGAATCATAGAATATCAGGGTTGGAAGCCCTACGCCTCTCGAGGTGGTCATCTAGTCCAACCCCCTGCTCAAAGCAAGACCAATACAAACTAAATCATCCCAGCCAGGGATTTGTCAAGCTGGGACTTAAAAACCTGTAAGGATGGAGATTCCACTATCTCCCTAGGTAATGCATTCCAGTGCTTCACCACCCTCCTAGTGAAAAAGTTTTTCCTAACATCCAACCTAAACCTTCTCCACTGCAACTTGAGACCATTACTCCTTTTCTGTCATCTGGTACCACTGAGAACAGTCTAGATCCATCCTCTTTGGAACCCCCCCTCAGGTAAATGAAAGCAGCTATCAAATCCTCCCTCATTCTTCTCTTCTGCAGACTAAACAATCCCAGTTCCCTCAGCCCCTCCTCATAAGTCATGTGCTCCAGCCCCCTAATAATTTTTGTTGCCCTCCTCTGGACGTTTCCCCATTTTTCCACATCCTTCTTGTAGTGTGGGGCCCCAAACTGGACACAGTACTCCAGATGAGGCCTCACCAATGTCAAATGGAGGGGAATGATCACGTCCCTTGATCTGCTGCCAGCGCCCCTACTTATACAGCCCAAAATGTCTTTAGCCTTACTGGCAACAAGGGCACACTGTTGACTCATATCCAGCTTCTCATCCACTGTAACTCCTAGGTCCTTTTCTGCAGAACTACTGCCTAGCCATTCGGTCCCTAGTCTGTAGCAGTGCTGGGATTCTTCCGTCCTAAGTGCAGGACTCTGCACTTGTCCTTGTTGAACCTCATCAGATTTCTTTTGGCCCAATCCTCTAATTTGTCTAAAGGTCCCTGCCTTAGGCCTGGTCTACACTGGAGGAATGGGGCGGGAAGCTAAATCGGTCTAAGTTACGCAAATTCATCTACGAAAATATCATAGCTGAAGTTGATGTACTTAGAGCTACTTACATCAGTGTCGTCACTGTGGTAGGTCGACTGCTGCCACTCCCCCATTGACTCCGCCTATTATTCTCTCTCCAGTGGAGCACCGGAGTCGATGGGAGAGTGCTCAGTAGTCGCTAGACGCGATAAATTGAGCCCCGCTGGATCGATCGCTCTGGAGGTAAGTGTAGACATGCCCTTAGTCTTGGTCTACACTATAGCCTTGCTCCTCTGATGTAAGTTCCCAACTATACCTCCACGAGAGACGTAGGGCTTATGTTGGTGTAGTTAGGGCGATGCAGTGTCTGTGTAGACGCTGTGTTCCTTACATCAGCTGTTTTATCAACTCCACAGCTCTGTGGCTCCACAGCTGGGCTGCTGCCAGGTCTCCTCTTCAAGCTGGGCTGCCACCCAGGCTACTGCCTTGACCTGTCAGCTGGGCTCCCCACTTCCAGCTGAGAGCCCTTCTGGCCCCTGGGGTCCTGGTTCCCATCTCTCTGCTGGGAGCATGGAAGCCGACCAGACCCCAAGTGTGGATCTCCCAGCCGGAGGAGAGAAGGTAACATAGGTCAACTAAATATTGTAGTGTAGACAGGCCCTTATTGTTATATCTTTGGCTCTCTGTGTGTTCAGACAGGAAAGAGATGAAAAATTCTCCTGTGAACCTGTTTTAAGTTTTACATTTAATCTTCCAGTCTATGAGATGAGGTCCTTTGTATGTAGCGTTTCCAATGTGTGATACGGCCATACACCAATCCTTTGTATTAAGGTGTTCTTTAATGGCCCATTTAATCTTGATAGGCCTCCTGAATCAATGCGTGGGGTGGGGGAGGGGAGGAATGATTTCTATGCCTGGGATAACAAGTTTAGAGAAGTTTTAGAGTAACAGCCATGTTAGTCTGTATTCGCAAAAAGAAAAGGAGTACTTGTGGCACCTTAGAGACTAACCAATTTATTTGAGCATGAGCTTTCGTGAGCTACAGCTCGCTTCATCGGATGCATACCGTGGAAACTGCAGCAGACATTATATACACACAGAGATCATGAAACAATACCTCCTCCCACCCCACTGTCCTGCTGGTAATAGCTTATCTAAAGTGATCATCAAGTTGGGCCATTTCCAGCACAAATCCAGGTTTTCTCACCCTCCACCACCCCCCGCACACACACACACACACACAAACTCACTCTCCTGCTGGTAATAGCCCATCCAAAGTGACAACTCTCTTCACAATGTGCATGATAATCAAGGTGGGCCATTTCCTGCACAAATCCAGGTTCTCTCACCCCCTCAGCCCCCCTCCAAAAAACACACACACAAACTCACTATCCTGCTGGTAATAGCTCATCCAAAGTGACCACTCTCTCTACAATGTGCATGATAATCAAGGTAGGCCATTTCCAGCACAAATCCAGGTTTTCTCACCCCCACCCCCATACACACACAAACTCACTCTCCTGCTGGTAATAGCTCATCCAAAGTGACCACTCTCCCTACAATGTGCATGGTAATCAAGGTGGGCCATGTCCAGCACAAATCCAGGCTTTCTCACCCCCCCACCCCCCCTTTTTTTTTTTTCCCGGGGACACACACACACACACAAACTCACTCTCCTGCTGGCAATAGCTCATCCAAACTGACCACTCTCCAAGTTTAAATCCAAGTTTAACCAGAACGTCTGGGGGGCGGGGAAGGGAGTTAGGAAAAAACAAGGGGAAATAGGCTACCTTGCATAATGACTTAGCCACTCCCAGTCTCTATTTAAGCCTAAATTAATAGTATCCAATTTGCAAATGAATTCCAATTCAGCAGTTTCTCGCTGGAGTCTGGATTTGAAGATTTTTTGTTTTAAGATAGCGACCTTCATGTCTGTGATTGCGTGACCAGAGAGATTGAAGTGTTCTCCGACTGGTTTATGAATGTTATAATTCGTGACATCTGATTTGTGTCCATTTATTCTTTTACGTAGAGACTGTCCAGTTTGACCAATGTAAATGGCAGAGGGGCATTGCTGGCACATGATGGCATATATCACATTGGTGGATGTGCAGGTGAACGAGCCTCTGATAGTGTGGCTGATGTTATTAGGCCCTGTGATGGTATCCCCTGAATAGATATGTGGGCACAGAGAAAACATTTTCAAAGTTATCCAAAACTTGTATGTTTCTTACAGCATGGATTATAAACATTATGCGTGAGATTAATGCACGCAGCAATTTACAAGCATTTCATAGAGTCTAAACATTAAATACATTCTGATAAGACTAATACCTATTTTGAATAAAACTAACATGCAGGTGAGCTGGCTTGGTTTCCAGCTATGAGTTTCAGTTCTTACCTAATGTTTATGGCCTTGGCAAGAGCTTGCACTTGGTTTACCAGCATCACAACTATATACACTGAGTCAACCTTGTCCACATGTTTGCTGACTCCCCTCAAAGAATTTTAACAGATCAGTGAGGAATGATTTCCCATTACAAATGCCATGTTGACTCTTCCCTAGCATATTGTTTTCATTTATATGCCTGGTAATTCTGTTCTTTACTATATTTTCAACCAATTTGCGTCTTTCTGAAGTTAGATTTACGTGCCTAAATTTGCCAGGATTAATCTCGGGAGCCTTTTTAAAAAATCCAGTGTCACATTAACTATCTGCCAGTCATCTGGTACAGAGTCTGATTTAAGCAATAGGTTACAAACCAGAGTTAGTAGTTCTGCAATTTCATAGTTGAGTTCCTTCAGAACTCTTGGGTGAATGCCATCTGGTCATGTTGATGTCTTACTATTTAATTTATCAATTTGTTTCAAAGCCTCCTCTGTTGACACCTCAATCTGGGATATTTCCTCAGATTTGTTACCTAAAAAGAATGGTTCAGGCGTGGGAGGCTCCCTCAAATCCTGTGTAGCCGAAGACTAATGCAAAGAATTCATTTAGCTTCTCCGCAACTGCCTTGTCTTCCCTGAGTGTTCCTTTAGCACCTCGATTATCCAGTGGCCCCACAGATTTTTTGGCTGGATTCTTGCTTCTGATGTACTTAAAAAATATGCTACTTGTTTTTGTGTTGTTTGCTAGTTGCTCTTCAAATTATGTTTTGGCCTGCTTAATTATTCTTCTATACTTGACTTGCCAGAACTCATGCTTCTTTCTATTTTCCTCAGTAGGATTTGACTTCCAATTTTTAAAAGATGACTTTTTGTCTGTAAACATATATTTCACTCTGTTGTTTAGCCATGATGGCATTTTTTGGTCCTCTCAGGATTTTTTTATAAATTATTATTACTTAAGCCTCTATTATGGAGTTTTTACAATGCTTCCATGAAGCTTGCAGGCACTTCACTCTTGTAACTGTTCCTTTTAATTTCTGTTTAACTAGCCTCCTCAGTTTTGTGTAGTTCCCCTTTTTGAAGTTAAATACTCCTGTGGTGGGTTTCTTTGGTATTCCACCCCTCCCCCCCCAAAAAATGTTAAATTTAATTACATTGTTGCCTCAATTACTGAATGGTTCAGCTATATTCACCTGGGGGACTAGATTCTGTGCATCACTTAGGACTAAATCAGGAATTCTCTTTCTCATCTTGTGGGTTCCCAGACTAGCTGCTCCAAGAAGCAGTCATTAATGGTGATTAAAAGTTTTATTTCTGCATCCTGTCCTGATCTGGCGTGTTCCCCGTTAATATGGGGACAGCTGAAATCCCCCATTATTATTGAGTTTTCTGGTTTTTTAGCCTCTGTAATCTCCCTGGGCATTTCAAAATCACCAGCACCATCTCAGCCAGGTGATATATTCTTATTCTTACTGCTATACTCTTATTATTCAAACATACAATTGAATTTTATGAGAATGAATAGTTGTAGAAAGCAAATTTGAAACTCATATATTTGAATACTCATGGAATAGATATTTAAAATTTCCTAGCTTTGGGGATCTGTAATCCACTGAGTGTATATTTTGCATTTTTGTCTGAGCCTGATTGATAGAGGAGATAAGTCTTCTACCTTTGTCAGGTAGAGGGTTTTATTCCTTTAGCTCAATCTTTTGTGAATCCTGTTTTTAGCTCTGACGGTCCTGCTTTTGACCCCGATGACTACTGGGAAGATGGTTGTTAGATATTACCAACAGAAAATATAGAGAATTATGGTTTAGGTGGGAAACCTACAACCTACTTTCCTACTTTGGATGCTTTGGGATTTATAATGTGCTGTCATGTATAAAAGTACATAATGAGGGACCACATATATAGCAGGATCTGACCCTATGTTAGCTGCTCGATACAGTATAGATTCATTATTCCTATTTAAAAAAAACAACTGGCACATTGTGCCTAAAGGTTGACACAAATTGTTGATTTTGTAATGATTTTTCTCTGTAATGTTTTAAAGCTTTTTTTGATTATGAACTATATATAAAAACTTTGTTTTAATTTTATAGCTAAACTTACCATAGCACATAGACACAGTGTGTTTGTGTATTAAAAGTTAATTTCTGAAATACACCAGTGGGTTCAAACTTGGTTCCCTTACAAAATCAAGGACTGTATTAGAAAGTTCATTTTGTCTTTGCTATTATCTAAATGATTTTCAAAGGTGGCATGATAGTTCCTGCAATCAAATGTGTAGGGTTACTCAAGAATCTGTTGTGAGTAATTCTGAACAACATTATTCTTCTGTGACTTAATCACTGATTTTTATCTAATGATACCAGTTCAGGATTGGAGACCCAAAGTCCCACTAATTTGGTGCTGTTATTATTTATTATTTCCACAGAACTAAAAAAGTGCCAGTGTTAAAAAATAACATTTAAACATAGTTGGGAAAATAACGTAGCCAATTAACTTAGCCTTTTTATTTCCATTAAAAGTCTGCAAGCAGACTGTGATTTCCTAGAATATATTTGTTGTTATTCAATTTCTTTAATATTTTGTTCAAGTTTATTTTTTATTCAACAGATTTACTGTAGGAGGAAAAAATTAGGACAAGGGTTTCAATATTATTCACTTCATAAACTAAGCTATTTGGTTAATTATGATTGGTCTATAAGCTATACAATGTTTCTCTTCTTTGATTGGATAACTCATATCTAAGCATCTTGAATAATCAGTTAGAGATAGGTAGCAGTTCATGGATAGGTAGTAGATAAACAGTATTGAGAAATTTCAACACATTTTAATCTTATTCCATTCTTGTCCTCACAGCCTTCAAGGAAGATTTATTGGCCAAGAACACGGTTTACATTTAATTTCTCTTGTCACTTTACCACATAGTAATTAATTGTATTTGGATACATTGTCCTAGTAGTGAACTGTGCGGTCAGATGCTTGTCTGGCTCATTTAATTGCTTCAGTGCCAAGACGTTTTGGAAACCCTTTTTCTCTACTGTGTTTAAACAGTATTCCATTGCATAGAAAATTTTCCATTTCTGCTGTGAATAGTCCTTGTGAATAAAGTCTGATCACTAATGGAAATCAAATAAAAAAGAGGTGCAAGCACAGCCAAAGTGAATTTCTTTTTAAATATAAGCAGTATTTTTGCAGTATTTAGTCAGCTCCAGTTTTAAAGAATGGAAACATTTTTCAAATTATTTTTCAAAAATAAATCTACGTAATATAGTAGTCAATTGTGAACTATCCTTAACAGCTGTAACTCCAGGAAAACATCACCCACTGTATGCTAAACAGATCTGTTACATATTCTTTTGGCTCAAAGCTTGGAAGAAACTTAATTCATCATTTGTAGAGCAGCTTTTCAGGTCCATCAATGATAGAGATGGATAATCATCATTGTACAGAACCTAGCACAATAGGCCCCTGACTGGGGATTCTTGGCACTAGCACTATATGAATAATATTAATGATAAAAGTAAAGCTAAAACTATCCTGCTCATATTGGACATTGGAGCCAATGCCCTCCCTTGTCTCACCTACTGACGGAACTAGGTAATCAGCTGAACAGGTCTCAGAGAAATAAGAATTATTACTAAATGTCATGGATATTAAATGCTACAACAGAAATCATTGTTTTTCAACAATATAACACTCAAATGTTATTGTAATATTCATGTTATTTTAACTTGTCATTTTATTACCCTTAAGGGTAAAATGTTTGCAATAAATTAACAAAAGTATAAATGAAAAGAGATTTTTAAAATACTGTTTTGAATTGATTTGTGTTCAGTAAATACTGGCTGCTGAGCATTACTGATCTGGGGAAAGACATGAGCTCTTTAATACCAAGTTTCATTTATGTTGGTGATCATGGTATTTCTTTGAATCCTGCTGAAAAGACAAGGATTGTAAGTGAAGGAACTTTACATCCATTGGCTATTTGCTGTCCATATTGAATCCAACTCATAGTCATCAAAAGCAAAGCCAAAAATAAGTCATATCCTTACTACTCACCCACTCAAAGTGTCTGATTAATGATTGAGCCTACTAAAATGACAGCTCTTTTCAAGGGACTATCCCAAGAATAGATTAGTTTAATCCATTATCTTTTCACTTTAGTTTAACTCAGATTCAAGTTGTGAGTACAGTGAAAGATGTGTGGTGGCCTCAAGACAGGGTAAGCAGCTGGAGGTGAATGTCACAAATCGGGCACCACCCTGGCTCATTCTGACAGACTTGCCACTCTGTGTGCCTATTAAACTATGCAGGGAATGTCAGCAATGAACACTTGTGACAGGAGAGAGACTGGTAAGGACACTGTGTGTCTGCATCTAAACCGCACACGTGCAGGGATAAAACCAAAAGCAGAGGTATCTATTGTTTGACCTAAAGGAGTCTCTCCAATATCTGTAGTAATGATGATCTTGAACAACAGACAAGTTTAGGGAACTTCTATACCAATGGAGAAACTTGTACCTATTCACATAGTAATACATGCATGGTTCAGACGGCACAATATTATTTTTTTTCAATCACAAACTCACTTGGGGGGAGAGGGCACAGAAGTCCACTGTTGGTGGTACAGCTGTGGATCAGCTGCATAGGTCCTTTTTTATCCAGGTTGTGAATAGGTCACCAACACCAAAGCCAGCTTAGTCTGACTTTTCACAGTTAAACTGGATTTCACTCTCTTTGTGGAAAGGATAAACTTTGAAAGGGACAGCTAAACCTATTCAGCCAAATTCTAATCACAATGATCTTCAAGGGACTGTAGCCAGGTATTCATATGGGACCAAGCATTTGTTGATGACAATTATAATTTATCTGGACTGCAGTAAGTCCCAATCAGAGAATGGGATCCCATGGTGCAAGGCACTGTGCAGATCTAACAAAATTTGGTTTCTGTCCCAAACAGCTTTTAGTTGAAGTATAAGATGACAGGACATTGGACGCAACAGATAGATCAGGAGTTGAGGAGGGGGGAAGCACAAGATAAGCAGGAGGAAACTGTAAGTTGAATAAGCAGTGATCACATCATACTGTCAGGTGTGTGAGGGGCTTCGTAGAGGAGGAAAGTTTTTTAAGGAGAGAGATGAAGAAGGATAATGTAGTGCTTTTGTGGAATGTGTCGTCACTTTGAATATGTCAATCACAAGCTTCTTTGGAGTAATAGCTATATAAACACTTGTACGGGGAGACTTTGGCAAGCCAGTAAAGTGCCTGAAACCACTATGACTTATTGCTACAAGCAGCCAAATCAGCAGGCTGTAAATTAGCCAAGTCAGCAGGCTTAGCTTAACCAAGGCAAGAGGGGAGGGGGGGTTTTGGGTGCCACAAAGAGGGCAGCTTGACCCCGCGTCCTTCCTGATGAAACTTGTGTTGAAGTTGCTGAGACATGCATCTTAGAAGAGCAGGATGTGCCCCAGGAATGTCTATTGGGGCCTCAAGGCTGCAAACTCTGGAAAAACCCACACCTGGTTAATCGATAATCAGAAGGAACTTCTTGCTTGACCATTGAAACTGCTTACTTAACAAGTTTGCTTTAAGGGACATGTTTCAGAGTAGCAGCCGTGTTAGTCTGTATTTGCAAAAAGAAAAGGAGTACTAGTGGCACCTTAGAGACTAACCAATAATAACTAACTAACTAATAAATCGGTTAGTCTCTAAGGTGCCACAAGTACTCCTTTTCTTTTTAAGGGACATGTCATTCTATTACTAATGTATAAATAAGGGGGGAAAATTTGAGGTGGTGGGGCTGTTCAGGACTGGACTCTCCCTCTGGATGCATCTTGTGTTCCCCAGCGCCATTCGGGAGCCACACTCAGCTTTGGTAATTATCAAGGGTTGGGGGTGTTTTACTAACCTTTGCGGACGTGTGTATAAGTGCTTGAGACTAAATAAAGTTTAGTTTTAAGTGAAAGCACTCTTGTGTTGTCCTGTTTGTGCTAGCCACCTATCGGTCAGATGGCTGTGTCTCCCCTGATTTATTTCCTGACACAACCTTGCACAGAGTAAAAGTTACCAAGAGCTTTGGGTTGAAAGAACCCTGGGTAACACACTGGGCTAAAAAAGAAAAGGAGTACTTATGGCACCTTAGAGACTAACCAATTTATTTGAGCATAAGCTTTCGTGAGCTACAGCTCACAGTTACTTCTTGTGAAACTCTATTGAAGTTAGTGGAGATGCATGGGGTGTAAGGTGGTGCAGGAAGTGGTCCACAGAGTTTATTAGGTCCATCTTTGATTAGTGAAATGTATACTGTATCGAGTCCCATGTGATTACAATCAAAGACATAATACATAATACAGAACACAAACAATTGGAATCATAGAATCATAGAAGACTAGGGTTGGAAGAGACCTCAGGAGATCATCTAGTCCAACCCCCACTGTAATCCTCAGGTCCTTTTCTGCAGAACTGCTGCTTAGCCAGTCAGTCCCCAGCCTGTAGCTGTGCATGGGATTCTTCCACCATAAGTGCCGGACTCTGCACTTGTCCTTGTTGAACCTCATCAGATTTCTTTTGGCCCAATCCTCCAATTTGTCTACGTTACTCCGGACCCTATCCCAACCCTCCAATGTATCTACCTCTCCTCCCAGCTTAGTGTCATCTGCGAACTTGCTGAGGGTGTAATTAATCCCATCATCCAGATCATTAATAAAGATGTTGAACAAAACGAGCCCCAGGACTGACTCCTGAGGCACTCCGCTTGATACTGGCTGCCAGCTAGACATCAAGCCATTGATTACTACCTGCTGAGCCTGACAATCTAGCCAGTTTTCTATCCACCTAATAGTATATTCATCCAATCCATACTTCTTTAACTTGCTGGCAAGAATACCGTGGGAGACTTTGCTAAAGTCAAAATATATCAAATCTACCGCTTTCCCGATATCCACAGAGCCAGTTGTCTCATCACAGAAGGCAATCAGGTTGGTCAGGCATGACTTGCTGTCAAAGTTCCTTCCCCACTCTGAACTCTAGGGTACAGATGTGGGGACCTGCATGAAAACCTCCTAAGCTTACTTTTACCAGCTTAGGTTAAAACCAAGGTACAAACTATTTTACCTTTTGCCCTTGGACTTTTGCTGCCACCACCAAATGTCTAACCGGTATTTATTATTGAGAAAGAGTCGTTTGGAAACATCTTTTTCCCCAAAATCCTCACCAAAACCTTGCACCCCCCTTCCTGGGCAAGGTTTGATAAAAATCCTCACCAATTTGCATAGGTGACCACAGACCCAAACCCTTGGATCTTAAGAACAATGAAAAAAGCATTCAGTTTCTTACAAGAAGAATTTTAATAGAAGAAACAGTAAAAAGAATCACCTCTGTAAATTCAGGATGGTAAATACCTTACAGGGTAATTAGATTCAGAACATAGAGAATCCCTTTAGGCAAAACCTTAAGTTACAAAAAAACACAGAGACAGGAATATCCATTCCATTCAGCACAGCTTATTTTCTCAGCCATTTAAAGAAATCATAATCTAATGCATATCTAGCTAGATTACTTACTAAATTATAAGACTCCATTCCTGTTCCGTCCCCAGCAAAAGCATCACACAGACAGACCCAGACCCTTTGTTTCTCCCCCCCTCCAGCTTTGAAAGTATCTTGTCTCCTCATTGGTCATTGTGGTCAGGTGCCAGCGAGGTTATCCTAGCTTCTTAACCCTTTACAGGGGAAAGGGTTTTTCCTCTGGCCAGGAGGGATTTTAAAGGTGTTTTTTCCTTTATATTTATGATTCTTGCCCTTGTTGAATCCATGTTGACTGTTCCTGATCACCTGCCTCTCCTTCAAGTGCATGAAAATGGATTCCTTGAGGACCTGCTTGATGATTTTGCAGAGGACTGAAGTAAGGCTGACCGGTCTGTAGTTCCCCAGGTTCTCTTTCTTCCCTTTTTAAAAATGGGCACTATATTTGTTTTTTTCCAATCATCCGGGACCTCCCCCGATTGCCACAAATTTTCAAAGATAATGCCTCATGGCTCTGCAATCACATCAGCCAGCTCCCTTGGATGCATTAGATCTGGACCCATGGACTTGTGCATGTCCAGCTTTTCTAAATAGTCTTTTCTAAATAGTCTGGTCTTTCACCACTGAGGGATGCTCACCTCCTCCCCATACTGTGTTGCCCAGTGCAGCAGTCTGGGAGCTGACCTTGTCTGTGAAGACGATGGCAAAAAAAAAAGAACTTCAGCTTTTTCCACGTCATCTGTCACTAGGTTGCCTCCCCCATTCAGTAAGGGGCCCACACTTTCCCTGACCTTCTTCTTGTTGCTAACATACCTGTAGAAACCCTTCTTGTTACCCTTCACATCCCTTGCTAACTGGAACTCCAATTGTGCCTTGGCCTTCCTGATTAACCCCTGCATGCTCTAGCAGTATTTTTATACTCCTCCCTAGTCATCTGAATTTCTGCTTCTTGTAAACTTTCTTTTTGAGATTAAGATGACCGAAGATTTCACTGTTAAACTAAGCTGGTCGCCTGCCATATTTGCTATTCTTTCTGCACAGCGGGATGGTTTGTTCCTGTGACCTCAATAAGGCTTCTTTAAAATACGGCTAGCTCTCCTGGACTCCTTTCCCCCTCATATTATTCTCCCAGGGTATCCTGCCCATCAGTTCCCTAAGGGAGTCCAAGTCTTCTTTTCTGAAGTCCAGGGTCCGAATGTTGCTACTCTCCTTTCTTTCTTTTGTCAGGATCCTAAACTCAACCATCTCATGGTCACTACTGCCTAGGTTGCCACCCACTTCTACTTCCCCTACCAATTCTTTCCTGTTTGTAAACAGCAGATCAAGAGGAGCATGGCCCCTAGTTGGTTGCTCCAGCACTTGTACTAGGAAGTTGTCCCCAACACTCTCCAAAAAACTTCCTGGATTGTCTGTGTATTGCTGTATTGCTTTCCCAGCAGATGTCAGGGTGATTGAAGTCCTCCATTAAAGTCTCCCATTAGTTGTTAAGATCATGTGATTTAGATAGAAGTGATCCAGTGTTTTCTGAAGTATTTATTAATATTGTTTCCTCTTGCATGGCCTTGAATTTTGTTTAATGGCTGATTTATTTTTTAAAGTAATTGCAGTTCTAAAAGCAAATATTCGATTTAGATGTTTGTAGTGTTTCTGTGGCCATGTTGGTCTGAGGATATGAGAGAGACAATTTGTTAGTCTCTAAGTTTGTCTCTTTTTCTTTTTAGGTGGGTGAAGTATATCTGTTATTGGACCAGCTTCTGTTGGTGAAAGAGACAAACTCTCGAGCTATGCACAGCTCTTCTTCAGGTCCTGAAGATGCCACTTCACTGTTTCAACACTTCTTCAGGTCCTGAAGAAGAGCTCTGTGTAGCCCACCCACAGAAGTTCATCCAATAAAAGATATTACCTCACCCTCCATGTCTGTTTAAGTTAGAGTTTTTCTTTCTTACTGTTAAGAGAATGGGAAATTTATATTCATTGCATCTGTATGAGCCATAAACTAAGCTCTTTGAGCAAGGACTGTCTTTTTGCTCTATTTGTACATTATTTAGTACAATGGGGTCCATGACTCAAGCTTTTGGACACTATGGAAATACAAATAAATCAATAACTAACTAAATAAATAATCATTTTCTTTGTTTATAATTAAACTGATCACAGGCACATCCCCATTTAGAAAGTTATCAGTATTAACTTAGCTGTGTTTAGTGCGCTTCATGTAATAGTCTGGATTCAAACAAGGGTAAAATGTTGGTCCTTATAAAAGCAATGGGAGTTTTGCCATTGACTTCGAAGGTATCAGGATTTTACCGCAAAGGATTGAAAAACTTGTCCTACATGACCTTCAACACCTTGACCTATTTGGAAAAATGTTTTCTGTTAATTTAAAAAAATGTAAGTTCCACAGTATGTTATATTCACATGATGTAGTTTTTCATTACTGAATAATAGTGGAGATCAGGATCTGAATTTACAAGCTGAAGAGCTCCAGTTTCCTGATAATGATTGTCTTTTATGTTGTCTGCCAGAAGGATAAGCAAGTTAAACCATTATAATTCATTCTACTTTCCCTTCATGCAATTGAGCATCTGAAGGTAGTTACCCTGAGGACAATGCAACTCTATTACAGAAAGTCTGGTAAGATTAGAGCCTCTGTGGAAGCTTCATTAAGTAACCTCATAAATGTATTGAAAACCATAATGAAAGCTTTCACTTTTTCAATGTGTTTATTAACTAACTAGGAAAACATAAATACTGTTGATCTGAAAATCTCTGGGTACTGTAAATGCTTTTAAAGTAATTAAAAGAAGGGTTTGTCTCCTAAGGGCAATTGCAATAGATTTATTTATTCACTTGCAATTTAACTTCAGTTATCCAGATGGTCTTAATATACAATATTTCTGAACTGCTTTAACCTTCAGTATTTCAAAACCACACCTTAGTCTATTCAACATTCATATATTTAATATCTTTTTGGTTAAATGATCAGATAATGCACATCAAAAAATTAGAGCTAGATCATGTTATTTGTACATTGCCTTTAATAAAGGCATTGCATGGGTGCCACTTGGACTGTACACTGTTGCACTTGAAGCAATTTGTGACATTACAGATGCAACCTATCTCCCCTGGGCAGCCAGCCAGCCAGCATCCAGGAGATCCTTATATCTGCCTCCAAACAAGGTCAAATTTAATGACATTCAGTTATTCAACCATGTTGCCTGGATATTACTGGGAATAAGATACAGGCACAGAGGTTCAGGTCCTCACCTGGTGTAAAATGGCACAGCTGCAATGACTTCAGTGGAGCTAAGCCAATGTACGCCACTTGAGGCACTGCCTAGTGAATATGGTGAGTGATGACTGCAGATGTTTATTAATTAACCGTCTACTGTAAGAAAACAGGTTAATAAGCAATCAACTAGACAATCAAATGGTTCAGAGCAGTATAATTGTCTGAGAAGGGAGAACAGCCTTAGCAGACCCCAGTTATGCCCTGAAATTAAGCCGAATACCTTTATCCCTTTCCTTATGTTTTTAGCCTTATCTGCCCTTAGTGTGTGTACTACATGATGGATTATTTCTATTATGCTTCTGAGAAAAGATAGGCATAAAGATAAATATCAGAGCAGAGTTCAACTACCAAGCATTGCATACATTATGTGTAAGTGGTTCTTACGATGGAACACTTTTGAAAAGTTCAGTAAGGGTTTGCAGAGATGAAGGCGATCACCAATTCTTATATGTGCACAGCACAGTTTCTTTTGCGAATGTTTGAGTATTTTTCAGGGTCCTTAAACCTGCATGTACATTTTAATTCATGGTAGGGAGGGGTTGGGAATAGAAGGGGAAATTAACCTCTGTGTGGAGCACCAATATAAGGCTGGCACTACTTGAGTCTGATTAAAGCCCTAGTGTGAAGTCCATGAGGCCTAAATGTCCTGGGATCTAGCTACATGGGAGTTCACCTCCCTCTTCTTACCACACTGAACAGTTACAAACAACGGAGGCGATCAGCTGAATTTAAAAGGGATGGAGGAGCACTCAGATGCAGCAGAAGCTTGCCCCTCAGTTTGAAATAGCCCATGTCCATTGATGTAAAGGTCATGCTACAAGGCACTTCTGTTTCCACCCGTTGCTGGTAAGGATGGATTTTGTGGGGAGATGGATCTGTGGTGAGAAGGAGAGTTTTCCTTTCTGCTGGCTGTTTAATTTCATTTGCTGCTAAAGGGTAAATTTTAGGAAGATATATATGAGTCTTTGGTGCATTCATTGATATAAGGCCTAATAGTTTTATTGTTTGAGCTTCAGTCTAACCTTACATTGGTTTGTCTTATTTTCTTTATAAAATGCATTATTGTTTTATTGTACTTGTTCCTAGAATATATAGAGGGGGCATTTTAAAAAAATCTAGCTAAATAAATACATTGTAAAAATGGAATGTTAATCATCTCAATATAGTTTGAAAGTGCAAAGATTCCCCCACCTCCAAAACATCCTGTGGGTTTAAAGCACCGTATGTGGCTCACCATTTTGTGCAGAATCAGGAGACTATAGAGAAAAGTATTTTCTAGTCTGAAGATTTCAAAGAACCATTCTTAGAAGAAAGGGAGGAGGTATCTGATGTTGGAGATCTTGCCTCTTTCATGTTTTAAAAAGACTGAAGGAAAGTTCCTCTTTCATCGGGCCTAAAGAAGAAAAGAAGTGGGGTTCCCAAATTTAAATATTTAAAGAAGCCTTTATCAAACTCAGAAAAAATAAAAAAAGCTTTGAGCTGTTTCTTTCTGGACCTAAATTCTTAAGGGCATAGGAAGAAATACAGTGATATTTATACAGTCTCCATGCATCTGAAGAAGTGAGGTTTTTACCCACAAAAGCTTATGCTCAAATAAATCTGTTAGTCTTTAAGGTGCCACTGGACTCCTTGTTGTTTTAGTGCTATATATGTCTTATAATATTTTATTTTTTTCCATAATGTACCAAGAAGATGTGGGTATCCCTTTATAGACTTTGCAGTAGTTCACCTTTCCATACTTTCAGCGTATATTGTGCATGGTTACAGTATGAGTTGAAAGAAAAGGAGTACTTGTGGCACCTTAGAGACTAACAAATTTATTTGAGCATAAGCTTTCGTGAGCTACAGCTCACTTCATCGGATGCACAAAAGCTTATGCTCATATAAATTAGTTAGTCTCTAAGGTGCCACAGGTACTCCTTTTCTTTTTGCGAATACAGACTAACATGGCTGCTACTCTGAAACCTGTCAGTATGAGTTAAGTTTCAAAGTCAAAGCTCTTTCTTTATTTTTGCTTCCTGTTATTATTGTTTACCACTTAAAAAAAAAGATTTAGAAAGCCCCTGAGCTAGCTTCATCACATCTCTGCCAATATATGTCAGTGCTGATCTGGAATGCCCCTCTTACTCTGCTAATGGGCCCCTTCTGAGCTGAGACCACACTGAACCGAGTAATTATTCTTCTGATCTACCCAAATGTTCACTGAAATGAGATGGAGATGGCTGAGCTCATTTCACTTGTGATCTAAACCATGTCTGAACTCAGATCTACAGATGTGACAAGTAAGTGCATTATCTCAGTGCTCCACCAAGCTTATCTTTCTTTTATTGGTCATGCACAGGCACACACATGCACACAGTGAGCCTGTTTGTGGTTAAGAAAAGCAAGGCACTTGTTTTAACCTAAATGCTACACACATTTGCTTGTTGTAAAGAAATGCAGTTTATTAAAGGAAATTCAGAGGAGCACACTCTCTTTCTCTTTTATATAACATTATTTACTTGTATTGCAATAGTAGGAGAAGGACCCAGATAGGATTTGGTCCCTGTTCCCCTAAGGGTTATACCAACACAAGGGCGGACACAAGCTGATAGCAGTCCGTCTTTCAGGTAGATGTGGCTATCAACTCTGTCTGTGCAATGCTTACTCGCTTTTAGGAAGCTGTGAAGCTTTTGGCTCCTCACCTGGCACAGCTGAGAAATGGAAAACAAAGCTATGTTTTTCTTCCCCAGATTTTAGGATTAGCCAGGAGCTAGTCAAATCTCTGTTGCAATTTACAGCATCCTGGCTGCCAACAGTTCCAAAAGGCCATTCTGGCAGCTTGAGACTTGCTGGAGTCTAAGATCCTCCTCCTTTCCTCCAGGAACAGCCCTGATGCGAGGTTTGAAAATGAGCAAACCTCAGTTTTCTGGTTTCTGTGGCAGCTGGAGCGGCACAAAGCAGCTGGAGCAGAACAGACAGTCTTCCCCTTAATGTTGCAACATCATTTAGTTTTATTATTGTAATGAAAGAGAGCAGCTTGTGATCAATTAGAATGATTAATCCTAATCATTGACCCTTTATTCAACAAGAGGTAGACTTTCATTCCCATGTAAATCTGTTTATGATTTTTGATTATTAGTAAAATTGAAATGATATGATTTTACTGGATGTTAGAAAACAATAACATGGACAGAAATCTCATAGTATAATTACAAGACCATTTTATTTCTCGTGCCTGTTTAAAAGTTGTGGCAGTCCTGTATTGGTCTAATAAATAAATAATAGTTTTATAAAATCAGTGAGAGTTGAAAGTCCTCAGTATCTTGTAGGAGATTCTCAGCAACTTCCAGGATCAGACCCATTCTATACATTCATAGAGATTAAGACCAGAAGGGAGTATTAAATCATCTAGTCTGACCTCCTGTATATCACAGGCCATTCAATTTCACCCTTTTACCCCTGTATTGAGCCCCAACACTTGTTTGACTAAAGTATCTCTTCCAGAAAGGAATCCAGTCATGACCTGAAGCTATCCAGAGATGGAGAATCCAGCACTTCCCGTGGTAATTTGTTCCAATGGTTAATCACCCTCACTGTTTAAAAAAAGGGCCTAATTTCTAAATTGTATAGCTTCAGATTCTAGACATTAATTATTGTTATGCCTTTCTCTGTGAGACTGGAGAGCCCTTTAGTACCTGATATTTTCTCTGCATGAGGTACATAGGCACTATTACCAAGTCACCTCTCAAACTTATTTCTGATAATATAAACACATTGGAAGGCATTTTCTCCAGCCCTTGAATCATTTTTTTGGCTCTTTCCTGCACCCTCTCTAATTTTTCAACATCTACTTTAAAATGAGGACAGCAGAACTGGGCACAGTATTGGTCTCACCAAAGCCATGTAAATCTTTGGAAATTCAGTGTGTTCATGGTGGGAGGCAGAGAGATAAAGTCAAAGGCTTCATTCACATTAAGCACTATAAGGCCCTGATCCAGTAAACGTTTAAAGGTAAAATAACTTCTCTGCTCCCTATCCTCTGCTCTCTGTCCACTGTTTCTACCTCCCATCATCACATTAGCCCATTTTTGGCACAGCATCTCACTGGGAGTTCACATTCAGTTGATTGTGCACTATGATCCTAAATCCTTTTCAGAGTCACTGCTTTTCAGGATACAGTCATCATTCTGTAGGTATGCCCTGCATTCCTTGTTCCTGGATTGTAACTTTGCATTTGGCTGTACTAAAAAAGTATTTTGTTTGAATGGGCCCAACTTGGCAAATGATCCACGTTGCTCTATATGACTGTCCTGTCCTCATCATTTACCATTCCACCAATCTTTGCATCATGCACAAATTTCATCAGCAGTGATTTTATTTTCAGTTCATGGATGAAAATGTTGAATCTCATTGGCCCTGTACTGATACCTGCAGAACCCCCCTTAAAACACCCTCATTCAGTGGTGACTCCTGATTGGCAAGCCTGATTGAAACCTTATCCTGATTATAATTTATTGTTACTTTTTTTTGTAAAATCAGCTACTAGGTATATGCTTATTCTCTCATGCATCTTATTTGAACTGGGCACTTATGAACAGATTTTCAAAGGTATTTAGGTGGCTAAAGATGCGGATAGCACTTAGTGTGATTTTCAAAAGTACCTAAACAGGTTAATCCCATTGCAATCTGACTCCTAGGTCCCAGAATTAGAATACTTCTATTGAAATCTGACTCTCAAGCCCAATCCTGCAAACACATATGTACTGAAGTCACCCAGGGTTTATAGTTTGGTTCAATGGCTCTCAGCACCCCCACTAAAAATGGTTCCAGCACCCCTGCCTTTTACCCTGAATATGAATGAAGCTTTTGACTTGACCATACTAGCTTCTTCAACAAACATACAACTTTCCAACTTAAATTTCATGGTCACTGCAACTATTAGACATGCATAGCAACAACTTTTCATAACAATTTTTGAGATAATACTTTTCCAATATTTCATTATGACTTTCTCAGGAAACTGGAGTCCTTGTGAGTGCTGTACACAAAGCAAGTCTACAGGAGTGGACTTCAAGAGACTGCGGTAACAAGGCTAAGATATGGAGCAAAAAATAGTGAATGTAAGTCTGGCCCTTCTGGTACAATGTAAAGAAAAGACAGAATGTTGCATGTAAGTCTGTGGTGATGATACCACATTATGTGGTGAGGCAAATGTTGTCAATGAAAGTCTATAGAAAATGACACTGCAATATGAAGAAAAAGGAAATAACTGTCAATGCAAGTCTATAGAAATGACTTTATGATTTGAGAAAAGGCAAAACAATGTCAGTGCAGCTGTGAGTGGTTTTGCAATATAAGCAAATGCAACATGATATCAACGCAATGCAAAACAAGTTGTGAAGACAGACGATCTGAAGACTGAATCTGTTATGTGAATAAATAAATTGATTCCCGTACGAAACAGTATTTTACTTTCATATGTCATACTTTGTCCTTCTAGTTTATAGTAATCATTTGTGTTAAGTCTGTCTTTATATTAGTACTTCAATTGCTCCATTCAATAGCAATGCCCATATATTGAAGACTTAAGTTACCTCACATTTTTCACTATGATGAATTCACCGGTTTCACTTGCCTTAAATTGAATGCTTTTGCACAAAAACTTATTATTTTTATTACTAATTTTCTCTCTTTCTAGAGCAAATATGTAGTTTCCTAAAGAAAACCTTCTTTTTACTCTAATAATAACAATAAAAGAAATGTCTAGATCTAAAAAACCCAAATTACTAACTGATCCAATGATAAAACACTCAGAAGCAAGGGTTCTGAATAAAGGATATCAATGCAACTTTAATTGAATCCCATTTGGCACTCACCTGGTTGCTGGATCACAGACTCTGGCAATACTGGACAATGTATAGTCCTGTCTTTTTAAAAATCTTCCTATCCTGCCAATGTGAATTCCATTACATAAAATTGGATGCCCAATGTGTGGAGGAAGAGGACATTGGTCCCTATCTTCAAGCATAACGGAGATGTGTAAGAATGTAGTAATTACTGTTCCATCAAGTTAATGAGTCAGACGATGAAATGTCTGGAAAGAATTATCATGAAAAGACTTTGGGAAAAGCTGGATCATCAAGTAAGTGACAATAATTCAGGCTTATGCCAGGAAGGTAAATAATGAATGCAGCGATTGTAGGGCAAATATTGCAGAAGTAGTACAGGGAGAAACACAAGAAATTGTACTTGGTGTTTGAGGATTTAGAGAAAGCTTAAGACAGAGTTCCTAAAGAATTGTTATGGTACTGCCTGCTGCTGTGCAATCTACTGGAGCCATATGTTCAAGCTATTATGGACATGTACAAGGATAGGACAGCAGTAATGAGAAACACTGCGTCTACAATTATTCATTCACTGTGAGTGTAGGCCTACAACAAGGGTCAGCCTTATGCCCATTCTTGTGATTGTAATGGACTCCTTGATGCAGGAGATTAGGGGAGAGGCTCCATGCAAAATGCTTTTTGGTGATGACATTATGTTGAGCCATGAAGATGAATACAAACTGAAAAAGGATCTTGAAGTCAGCTGACAATGACAGAATACATGAGATACATTACTGAGAGGGACAATGAGAAGCCAATAAAACTAGATGATATAGAGTTAGTCTATGCACAAATGTAAATACCTTGGTTCGGTGTTGAGCCATGATGAGAATGTGGATGCAGATCTTAGGAGCCACATGAAAAGTGCTTGACATAAATTAAGGGCATAGACAGGAATTCTCTGAGATAAGAATATGCTAAGTAAACAAAGAGCATCACAGAAAAGCTAAGGGTATATTGACTGAGGTGGCTGAATTATGTGAAATGACAAAACATGGGATATATTTAACAGAGAGTACCTGAACTAGTAGTCATGAGACAGAGACCACGAGGAAGGTGGACATGACCTCCAAACAAGGACATGAGGAGATGATGAAGGTTACTGTTAGCTTGCAAGATGCTCTTGACAAGAACAATTGAAGCTGAAGAACAAGAGCCGCCAACCCTAATTAATGCGACAAGGTGAAGGCAAAGGAGATCATTGAATTCCTGGGAGATAAAAACAGAAATGAAATGAGAAGAACATAGGGACTGAAGACGGAAAGGGACCTCCTGGGTCATCATGTCCAGTCCCCTTCTGTTGCAGGCAGCCCAGTCAAATAATATATTTCATAAATGTGTCATGCTCCATTTTAGGGCATGTTGACACTGCCCCGCAAATGAGGCATGAATATGTTGTGCTGTAATGCCCCCATGTCGATGCTGCAGGTGCAAACTCTAAAGATACTGAGTTTGCACTAATGTTGTCATCTTTGAAGGGGGCATGAACCTTTTAAGTTTGCATCTGCAGCATTCATTTGTGTGTGAACGTAAGCAAAACATAGTCATTTCTGTGGCTGTCCTTTACCTCTATGCTTCCCTCTCCCCTGCACACATAACTTGTGACAGCAAGACACAGATTTCCAGAGCACTCACCCAGGACTTTGCACATTTAAATTATCCTTTTAATTTTAAAAATTATATGGGGTTATTTCAAAAGAGATGAAAAATGAATTATTGCAGCGCTGTCACTGCTGCACATCAACTCTGCCAGACCTTGGCACTCATCAGAAAGGGTAATCTTTAATAAAGTAGTATTTTTTATTTCTTTTGAAAAAGACTTGCTCTTTTTAATCTCCACTTTTATTTGTTTAAGATGTGCGTATCTTCCCCTTTATCTTATCTATGCTTTTACATTAGAAATGTATCCTGTTTCATAAGTTCATTAGTTATGTTTCACTTTCAGTTTAGGAGAAAGGCAAAGGTGTCAAACATTTCTTATTTTCAAAAAAAGTATGCACATGTCCTGACCTGAACTCAAAACTTTGTCCAAGTTCAAGTTATTTCAAATAAATCTACTCCCTGGCTAGTAACTGAATTCCCTGTTCTTTCCTGCTTGACCTAGATTCAATGTGTAAACCTTCTTGAATGCTTATATCTTTTTGTAATCTAACTCCCCAAGATAGTTGTTTCCAGTTGGAACACTCAACCAGCTTTCAAAGCTCCCCATTTTAATGGGCACATTCCTGCTTCTATTGAAATCAGTGGTAACAGGATAATGTCCTGTAAGACACATACAGTGCACTTTGAGGAATTCTGTTGATACTCAATATATCTCCATTGCAAGGATGAAAGTTTAAGTCAATGCTGGCAGGACCCAAAGTTGTGGAAAAGATGTTCCTAAGGTACAAAGTTTGGATCTAGAAATGAAATCTCCAAAGTTCAAGGGTGTTTGGATTTGGGGTTTTCGTTTAGGCACATTTGCATTTCCAAAGTATCTAGATATTCCAAATAGAGGATCTTGATTAAACAAAAACATTTCTTTTGGACATTTCTTTGACCAGAAGTTGTGGAAAAGATGTTCCTAAGGTAGAAAGTTTGGATCTAGAAATGAAGTTCTCCAAAGTTCAAAGGTGTTTGGATTTGGGGTTTTGGTTTAGGCCCATTTGCATTTCCAAAGTATCTAGATATTCCAAATAGAGGATCTTGATTACACAAAAACATTTCTCTTTGACTTCAGTGGGAGTTCTGCCAATATACTGAATGGATGAATTTGATCCCTGGTGCATAGACCATTGAGCTGGTTGTTCATTTATGAATGTTTGATTTTAATCAGAATAATAAACTATGTATAATTTTAGAAATTGAGATTTGGAAGTTTTTTTCATTATCCTTCAGTGAGAAGTATGCCTTTATTCAATAGATGGATGAGAGCCAGAAGCTCTGAGTGTAGTTCCATTGGAAAGAATAGGAAACAATGATAAAACTTCCAGACCAAAAAGTAAAGATACCTTTGGTCTGGAACACCACTGTGCAATGTATGGTATGCTATACTAGTAAATTAAATGCTAAATGTTATTAACAGGCATGTCACAGGATACATTGTTTAGGAAAGGAACTAAAATTGCTGTGACTCACCTTTTAACCTGTAATATAGGTGGTCTTCTGTTCCATAGCCTTCAAGAAGGAAATGAAATATAATTGATGGTCCAGGTCACTTATTTTATTTGGCACAAAAGATAACCTCCATAATTACTATAGTCCTATGAACAAAAGAAGTTCTTCTAAGAAGTGAAAAGTTACTGTAAATGCTCCTTCAAAGTGGAAGTTCCATAATTACACAGACATAAATTGTGATTTCCTTACTTATGCCTGATTTGGCCCATTCAATCCAATGGAGTATACTGAAAGACTCTGATTCAGTGAGGATTGGAGATGTATAAAAAATAAAGGATGCTGTATGACATGATATAGATGCATGCATGCATGTACTTTGGACTTCACTTGTGTAAAATAGTCCTTGATTAAATCTGGAAAGTATTTATTCTTGTTTCAGGCTCTCCCAACTCACTGGGCTATTAAATCCTTAACATAAGATACTGGAGTAAATTCCACTGAAAATAAATAAAATTACACACTTCAATATTCTATTTTTATTCAGCACAACAACGTCTTTTTGCCCAGGGCTCCAGTAGAATTACTAAATTAGATATATACCAAATACCAAATTTAGTCATTGTACTAAATGCAACATGATTCCTACTATTTTTATTAAATTCATAAATTAGGAAATGCAAAATTCTCGTAGTATCCCATAAATACATTAATGTGACTCCCATTTTAGTCAGTCGGGTTTGCATCCATGAAGACAGAATAATGTCTTTTGTATAGTAGAATATATAATCAGGAGTGAATTGTAATGAGAAATTCCAAATATTCCATATGTCCAATGTGGGTAAATTAAGATTATTCTGAGAACCTCAACCCTGCTTTCCCTTAGAATTGCAGTAACATAAAATTTTGTATTAAACCTGCTCTATTGATTTCACTATTTATTTCCATAGTTGCACAACCAAACAATGTGTACAATTCTGGTGCTCCACAGTGACACATCAACACAAAACCACACATCTATAAAGACTACTTGGTGATGCAAATGAGTATACAGCTAGTTTAGGTGGCTCCTACACCTTTCTGTCCCTTAGTCCATGGTGTAAGGGGCATGAAAGGAGTGGCAAAAGATATGTAGGGAGTTGTGAAGGGTAGGAAGGAGGTGTGGCTTGATCACACTGTGCTCCAGCTGTGGGGGAAATTTGCTGACTAGTGCAGGGTAGAGTAGCCCCCAATGTCAGGGGCTAGGCAGAGCTACCTCCCGTGATATGGCCATGAAAAAGTCTAATGCAATCCTAGTAGGCATCAGGAGAGGTATTTCCAGTAGAGACACAGAAGTGTTATTACCATTATGCAAGGCACTGGTGAGACCTCATCTGGAATACTGTGTGCAATTCTGGTCTCCCATGTTTATGAAAGAAGAATTCAAAAAAGAACAGGTGCAAAGAAGGGCTGCCAGGATGAACAAAGGCCTAGAGAACCCATCTTATGAAAGGAGACATAAGGACCTTGGTTTGTTTAGTCTAAGACAGTGGTTCTTAACACTGGTCCACCGCTTGTTCAGGGAAAGCCCTTGGTGCGCAGGGCCGGTTTGTTTACCTGCCGCGTTAGCAGGTTCGGCCGATCAGGGCTCCCACTGGCCGCGCTTCACTGCTCCAGGCCAATGGGGGCTGCGGGAAGGGCAGCCAGCACATCCCTCGGCCCACGCCGCTTTCTGCAACCCACATTCTGCAGCCCAGGTAGTCATTTTTTTTTTTAAAGAGTCAATATTTGGTGAATTAATGTTTGTGAAAGGGAAGCTGGAACTGGCATAATATAAAGCAAGGGAGAAGCAGGTGATCCAAAGCCTCCCCACAGCTCTTGCAATTCATCTCACATCTGAGCTATAATACTCCTCTTCCCACACAGGTTTATGAGTTTCTCCATGAAAATCTGTGGGAGCTTTTTAAGACACTTTGAATCTCTGGTGTGAACAGCTCTTTGCAGTTCTATTCCTGACTTCCCCCCGCCCCATATATATATGCTCCTTGAACCTATAAATCCCCAATCTACCTATTTTAAAGGACTCATGAATTCTATTTTATAGTCATGGTGAATAAAAATAAAAATTGGGTTTAAAGTTAAAGCAATCTTTCTTTCTGTACGCCACTGTCTGTACTGAATGTCAAATGATTTTAGGAGCTGTAGCAATTTTCATAGCTATTTATTATTTTGAATTTTAAGTCTCTTATTGTTGGCTACTATAACTCTTGTCAAAGAGAGATAAAATGAAATAAAGTATTTAAGGTCATGTTATCATCCATGCCGAGCTCAGGATATGTGCACAAGGCATGAGAGCAGGGGTGCTGGAACTATTTGTGTAGTGAGGGTGCTGAGAGCCATTGAACCAAACTATAAATCCTATATATAATGGAAACCACTTCAAGCCAGCGAGTGCAGCAGCACCCCTAGTTCCAGCACTATTCATTAGAGCAACATTATTTCCATCCACCTTCTGTACAGAACTAGGCATTTACCTTCATGGCATTGCTGAATGTCATGGTCTTCACATACTCACTTAGGACAGTATGCCTTCCAATAAACTGAGGATTGTGAGGAGTTTTTGAACAAAGGGCCTCTAACAATGTGCTGGAATAGGGATGAACCTGGAGACTTGAAGTCACTTGGACCTGTTATTCTTTTTCACTTTAAAAACCATTTGAACTATGACTTTCTGATAACTGTGAACTCTTTGGTGATTTTTTTTTCTTTGTGAATGTTTGTGGGGACACTGGAAATGTAGTATTGTTAAAGAGTAAAAGCCCTAAGTCCCATTTCCCAGAAACACTAAAGCCATGTCTACTCTACCACTTATGTTGGCAAAATTTATATCATTATGGAGTGTGAAAAAACACCTCCCTGAGTGACATAAGTTACGTCAACGTATGCTGTAGTATAGATATAGCCTTAGGTACTTGGGATCCTAAGTCCCATTAACTTAGAATGAGACTTAGGCTCCTAAGTGCCTAAGGGCCAGATTTTCAAAGGTTTTGAAATGAGAATTAGTGATTTCAATGAACGATAATCAACTAGCCTGCTTAGGTTCTCTGGAAAATGGCAATTAGACACCTATCTGCATCTTTAGGCACCTAAAAATCTTTGAAAATATCTTTGTCACTTTTGAAAAAGGGACTTATGCTTCTACATCACTTAGGTGTGTTTGAAAATTTTACCATGTAAAGGTTTATAATTGTATAGGTTGTGAATCAGGTTGATCCAAGGCAAATACATTTGTCACTGCTCTGTCTGACCCTAAGCCTGAGTCGCACAGAAAAACATGAGAACTTGGGGGTGAGCTCCACCCACTCCCATAAGGTTTAAGCCACCCTGTCTGGTGCATTTAGTGCAAGTGGGTAGCTGTGTGCTGGTGAGCTGTGGTAGTATGATTGAGGCAACTGGTACAATACCAAAACCAAACGTGCTCAGACAAACACCACAAACCTGGGGATATATGACCAGTATTGGCCACATAACAGACCAGTATTCTGACCTATGGGACAGAAATATAGCCCTTCCCTGTTATTATTGCCAAAAAGTTGGATGTTCTAATGAAGCATCTGCCAACGATCGAAAACAATTAATGGTACAAATTCAAATCAAATGAATTACCTGTATGAGATCTGTGTTATAACTAAACACAGATCTGTGATGAGAGATCTATGTTATAACTAAACAGGTCCCACTTTCTCAAATGACAGGTTTCAGAGTAACAGCCGTGTTAGTCTGTATTCGCAAAAAGAAAAGGAGTACTAGTGGCACCTTAGAGACTAACCAATTTATTTGAGCATGAGCTTTCGTGAGCTACAGCTTCACATCCGTGAGCTTCACATTCATGAGCTTCACATCCGATGAAGTGAGCTGTAGCTCACAAAAGCTCATGCTCAAATAAATTGGTTAGTCTCTAAGGTGCCACAAGTACTCCTTTACTTTCTCAAATGGTCACCCAATGATCTCTAAGGTGGTATAATCATCTGTTCCTGAGGCCTACCCATTTCCCTGCAAAAATCATCTCTGACTTTGACCCAGTGGAAGCAGGATGGAAAAGACCTCAAGCACAATGGCAGGGTGGTGTCAACAAACATTTGTCCATCACAGGCATCCTACCCCATAACGCACAAAAGCATAATGGAGGTATATAACGTATTTGTTGGCCTATATGTATTCCAAGCACAATAGCATGAGAACTAACCTAACCTAAAGATCTGAAAGGCACATTTTAATTTAAATTATAAACATATTAGTTTTCAAAAAAGGTGGAAAAAAAGAAGAAAAATATCAGCAGTGTTAGACCTGAAAAATAAAAGCATAACAATGCTCACCTGGTACTCAAAAAGATGGCTGTGGCTTCTTGAACTCCCATGAAGATGAAGGAGAGATTGCCCATAAATGCATGCCTCCAATACCCATCACATATTTCAGAGGAATGTGCGGGAAAACTAATGGGACAACTAGGTGCTTCAAATGTACTTGTTCATTCTGGGTGGGAGTCTGGAATGGCAAAATTTGAAACCTTGGGTCAGGTGATTTTTCTTAGCTTGGACCTGCTCTCAAACATGCGAGATTCTAAGTGTGAAGACCTGAGAATGACTAATTCCAGTGCCCTCAATGGGAAATGAGGTGCTAACTACCTCTCAGGATCAGGCCCTTAGTCCTGCCATTCTTACAAGAAATAGTGGGTAATTTCATTTATTGTTATAACGTCAACAGTATTTGACAAACTTCATTGCTTTTTACCTCAGATAATTTTGGGCCAGATCCTGCCACCCTTACTCACTTTGCACCAATCTATTAAGAATTAAGTACATGCCTCACTTTAAACACATGTATAGTCTTATTGACTTTGATAGGACCACATATGTTTTAAGTGAAGCATGAACTTTAGTGCTTTCCTGGGTCAAGATCTTTGAGTAGTACTGTACTTTATGCCATGAGAAATCACACTGAAGCCTTTCAAGCTATTTCATGTTTAAAGTTAAGCTTGTACATACACATTTGCAGGATTGGGGCCATAGATACTAGTTATTTGTGAAATATTTGGGGCTTCAATGGATTCCAAAGAGTCATGATATGTAGATTGCAAACTTATAAGCATTTTGAAACTGAATTAAACTGAAATAACTCCTGGCAACTGTCTTCCCACTTTTATTTTTTATATTCAGCTACTATTTCCTGATCATCACAATTTATACCCTTGAATTATATGGAAGGTAATGTCAAATCTAAAACAAATCTGATCAGTTCATTTTGCATTTCTACATATTTTCCAGTCAACATAGTAAGTGCAGAAAGCAAGGTTCACCAGCATCATTGTCTATTAACGTGAACATAAAATTCAGACAATATGTAGCATGCTATTTTGTAAACCAGATTCCTTTTAAATATGGATAATTTTAAACATATTTGATTTCCCCCTATAATATGGAAACAAACAAATATCTAACCAGATAAGCGGAAAGAAAACCAGGACCAAATATGCAAGGGCTCTTCTAGGAATTTAAGTGCATGCAGGTATTTAAAAATGTTACCCTTATACTCTTGGGCTCAGCCCTTTAAACCCACTGCAACCACAGCAGAGATCACAGCCCCCAGTGTAAATTAGAGCAGTCTTTAATGGCTGCAGGAGGTGCAACCTGCCATAAGCTCCCTAAGGTGCTGAGGCTGGAAAGTGCACAAAGAGGAAGCTGTTCCTGTTTTCCTGTGTGTTTGCATGGCACCTAGGTCAATGAGGCCCCATCCCTCACTTGTTAGACTACCAACCCAGGAGCTGAAAGGAATGTTATCAATGAACACTATTTCTTACCCCCGAATATTCAGTGGATTTAAAAAAAAAAATCTATTGAGGTAATGAAAAGAATAACTGTTATTTTATAAGTTGCATTGTGGAAACATGCAAAGTCCTCAGTCAGGGAATGGGCCTGATTGTTCTAGGCTGCAGAAACAGACAGGAAGACTGGGATTGCTCCTTCCGTGTGACATTCCCCTTCCCAAACTGCTAGCACACCAGGAAGCTCAGGGGAGATTGCGTATCAGGCAAAATCCCTTCTCAACCTACCCTTTGGACTGCTTGGCTCCACCTTGCTCCCAGTGCAGGAGTGCAGCCTTTAATTGCAACATTTAGTCCTACCTGTTCCTGTTTTCTGTGGATTTCTCAGGAAGCTTTTAGCCCAAGCTCCTGCCAGAAATATCAGAAATAACATTTTTCTGCTCTGTTAGAGCAGTTCCTATGAACTGTGAATGTATGATTCCAGGAAAGCATACCGTGAGGTAGTTTATACTAACTAATCACTTCACCTATCACTGCTTTATCTTATGTTGCTGGAACATGTTGTCATTTGATGAGTTTTCTAAAGGCTAGATGGATGTCTGCACAGAAGTAACTTTTCTGAAAAAGGAAGATGCCTATGAAATGTTTTAGTGGTAATAAGAGCATTTGGAGTCAGAGGCAATAAAAGACTTGGCCTCTCCACTTAGTCAATACCAATATGTCTCTAAATAAATAAATGAATAAATAAATAAAAATGACTGTAGACTTACACAAGCATAACTGAGAGCAGGATTTGGTCCTGAGATATTTTCCTCCAATCTTTAATTTGAGAAATTAGCTGAAAGAGGAACCAGTGTTCAAATGAGGCATATAGAGGGCAGTGACAAACAAACGGGCAGTTTGCTCTAATGTGGGAACTGAATGGGTAAATATGACTGAGACATTTTATGTTAACATTTTTCATAGAACAGGGAGTTTGGAACAGAAACTGAGAGAACACTAATTTGAACTGCTTCGGAGTTCATCTGTGCTTCAGTCCATTAATCTGGAGTGTCTGTGCTGTGAACTGAGGTGTGAACTGAGATAATGATACTAATTGTGCCAACTGGGAAAGCTGCATGTAGAGGGAGCAGCTGACTGATTTGTAGAGTGTATATAAGAAGCCAGATAGTGCTTTTCCCAGCCTGGAGGATACCACATCCTATTCCAGGGATTGAGGTATGGACAGAGGGCCAAGGAAAGCTACATTTATCCTGCCTTCTGATGCAATTGTACTGTTTGTGAATTAAGCCTCGGGAGGCACTTTGAAAGCCTCCTTCGTTCCGTCCCCACAATGCAGATGGTCGCAGTAGCTGCTCATATATGTAGAGTTAAGAGTTCTGTCGTTAGATTGTCCTGTCAAATTTCTCTTATTTGCTCCCAATGCGTTCTGCTAAGCTACAAGGACCATCTTCCCCAAGCACTATGTACCCACACGTTAGGGAATCAGCAGGGGTAGGAAGACAGTTGGAGAGATAGCAGGGATGGAGATCAGAGGGGAGAGAGACATAAAAAAGAAAAGGAAAAAAATATACCACAAGAGAAAAAAACAAGATGAGATGGTGAGGATAGGACAAGACTGTTAAGATATAGATATAGATATTCAGGCCTGTCTGTAAAGGCCTATACTCTAAGAATTTAGGTCTATTCTTATCACTTAACTAGTTATAGAGGTTATAAAAGAAAGAATCAAAATCACTGTCTGCCGGTGTAAGGTCCTTCTGTTACTGTGACAGTCTGAGGCCCTGTGCTTAGGCTAAGATCTTTGGCTAAGCAGCAGAGGTAGCCATAAACTGGGAAGCGAACGGTCACATCCTCACATTCCTAACTAGTCCTATTGAAATAAGGTGCTATTGGGCTGTTAGGAACACAATCCTGTCCTGATAATGCCTATCACCTCCAGAGAAAGGAAAATGCCTAGAAAATGTAAAAGGAAACTTAGTTTGATAGCATCCTGTCTGGTAAGAACTCACTTATCAATAGTTGGGATGTGAAATCCTCATTTCTGTGTTTGTTCTAACACTGTAGTCCCCATTTCCCTATTGTTTGTCTGTATAATCTCTGTCTAGTTCTGTGATTGTTTCTGTCTGCTGTATAATTAATTTTGCAGGGTGTATACTAATTAAGGTGGTGGGATATAATTGGTTAAATAATCATGTTATAATACGTTAGGATTGGTTAGTTAAGTTTCAGTAAAATGATTGGTTAAAGTATAGCTAAGCAGAACTCAAGTTTTACTCTATAGTCTGCAGTCAATCAGGAAGTGGGTCGGTGGGTGGGAACAGGGAATGGGGGTGGGGAAATTGGAATCATGTTTTGCTAAGGGCAGGAATGGGAACAGGGACACAGGTAAGGCTCTGTGGTGTCAGAGCTGGGAAGGGGGACACTAAGGAAGGAAACTGGAATCATGCTTGCTGGAAGTTCACCCCAATAAACATCGAATTGTTTGCACCTTTGGACTTCAGGTATTGTTGCTCTCTGTACATGTGAGAAGGACCAGGAAGTAAGTGGGTGAAGGAATAAGCCCCCAACAAAGACCAAAAATGGAAACAAATTAGCAACTGTGATAGGACATGGCACTAGGGAGCCTTCAGTCAGGAGGGTTGTGATGGAGCATATGCCCTATGTTGCAAAAACAGGAATAACAGGGAGTCTGAGGTCACATTTAGACCATTCTGTGGCACCTCCAGGAGAGAGAACTAATTAAGGATTAGATCCATCTGGGGTCAGTCAGACAGTGTGGTTCCTATAAAGGAAGGACTGCAGGGCTAATAAGGAACAACTGAGAGTGTAAAGCTACTGAAGGGACCTCATACCTGGCATTGGCTCTGAAGGGCAGGGTAGTAAAGATGAAAGGGTTCCAGACAGTTGCTAGAGTGGTTAAGAGACACCCAGAGAAAATTCCTTGGCAAAAGGCCAGGAAAAGCTGCCTAGAGAGCCTAAGCTCCAGAATGAGGGGACTGGAGAGTGCAGCTCCAAGATAAATGCCTGGAAGCAGGGGAAAGTAGGAAACAACTCAAGGATCTACTAGGGGATCATCAGAAATGTACCATAGCTGCTTATCACAAGGTCCCTGGGCTGAAACCCACAGGAAAGGGTGGGCCTGGGTTCCCCTACCAATGCCATGCAGGAAGACCAGTATAAGTCACAGGAAAGAGGCAAGGACTATTGAGACCAGACAGGTTTGGTTACCTTGGAAGGGGTCCAAACTGAAAGGTGCCCTGGACGAAGGACTAGGACACAGAAGATGCAGGCCATGGCCGAACTAGAACAGTGGGAATAGAGAGGCACTGAAGGCAAAAGATCCCTACAATGCCACATCCTAACCCTAGGGAGTGCTGTAGCAATGGAGGCAACAGCTTGCAGGGATTGTGCATGAATCCACAATAAGAAGGTTAGCTATCACTACAGAACTAACTTCACCTATAGCTATAGTGAAATCTTGCCTGTGCAATAGGACTGGCCAGAAAACCACAATTCTGTTTCACAACAAATTTTGAGGTTTCAAAATTTGTTTTTGTTTTAATGTAGAATAAAAATGATACCTCGACATTTTGGGAAAAAAAGGATAAGTTAGAGACCCCTTGCCTGTTGGTATGGGAGACACAACTTCAATTTCCTTTCCTAAATCAGGCAGTGACTTGAAACTGGGTCTTACATCCCAGGTAAGTACACTAACCAGCAGGCTGTACAGTCAGTCAGTGTCTCTAGTTTTGATCTAGACCTGAGGAAATTTTTGTTGAAACCAATGTTTCCACAACACATTTTGTTTCAACAAAATAGCTTTTTTTTGATAGAAAACATTGTGTTGACACTTTTTTTCACACGTTCTACTATGCAATAAAGTCCTCTTTCCAAAGACCATGGAAGTCAATGTGAGTCTTTCCATTGACTTCAATAGACTAATTATGGCCTGATTCAGCAAGGGACTTAAGCATGTGTCTAACTCTAAGCATTTGAGTGGCCTTCTTGAAGTCAGTGGGACTACTTATGTGTTTAAAGTTAAACATAAACTTAAACTCCTTGCTGAACTGGGAACTATTGGGCTTGACTCACAGCCTATTGAAGTGAATGGGAATTTTTGAATTGACTTGAATGGGCTTTCCATCTAGCCCGGGGGTTCTCAAACTGGGAGTCGGGACCCCTCAGGGGGTTGCAAGGTTACTACATGGGGGTTTACAAGCTGTCAACCTCCACCCCAAACCCCGCTTTGATTCTAGCATTTTTAATGGTGTTAAATATATTCAAAAGTGTTTTTAATTTGTAAGAGGGATCACACTCACAGGGTCACTGTGTGAAAGGGGTCACCGGCACAAAAGCTTGAGAACCCCTGATCTAGCCCTAGGTGAGGACAAGGCAAGAATCTGCAAATGTTTGAAAGGTGTAAACACTAGAGATGAGGGAAGAGTAGAAAAAATGTTCAGGAATATTTGGATGAATTTTTAAAATGAATTATGATCAGTCACATTCACAACTCTGTCATGCTTGCAGAAGGAAAACAATGGAATGGTTGGGTTTTACTGTACAAATACTTTTCAAAAGTTCATTTTAATTTCAAATATTTGCTGAAAGTGAATTTTGAATTGTATATTCAATTGCAACAATTGAAATGCCAGCTGTGGTGGTTCAGCCAGGTCTACACTAAAAAGTTAGGTGGATCTACCTATATCACTCTGGGCTTGTCTTCACTCCAGGGGGGATCAACACTGCTGCAATCGATGCAGCAGGTGTCAATTTAGTGGATTTAGTGAAGACCTGCTAAATTGATGGGAGAGCACTCTCCAGTACTCCAGCTCCCCGAGAAGAGTAAGGTAAATCAACTGGAGAGCATCTCCCATCAACTCAGTGCAGTGAAGACACCGGGCTAAGTTGACCTAAGCTAGGTCGACTCCAGCTACAATAGTCACATATTGCAGTAGCATAACTTAGGTCGACTTACCCTGGTAGTGAAGACAAGCCCTCATAGGTGTGAAAAATCCACACTCCTGAACAACATCCCTCAACCTAGATACCGCCTTTGGGTAGATACCTACAGCAATGAGTGAATTCCTCCTGTTGCTGTTGTGAATGGCTACACTGAAGGGCTACAGCAGCACCACTGTAGCAGTTTAAGTGCAGATATAGCCTCAGGCTATGTCTACACTATGAACCTTAAACTGCTGTAAGGTGTCCTGTGTAGCTGCTATATGCTGTGGGGTGAGCTCTCTCCCGCAGGCATAATTAAACCACTCCCAATGAGCAGCAGTACCTATGTCGGCGGGAGACACTCTCCCACTGACATAGTGCTGTCCACACCAGCGCTTTTGTTGGTGAAACTTATGTTGGTCAGGGGTATGTCTTTTCACACCCCTTAGAGACAAAAGTCCTGCTGACAAAAGTACTAGTGTAGACAAAGCCTATGTAGCATAAGCTGTCTGATCTGGAACACAAACAATACCATATGACTTATGAACTCAGGTGAACCACAATGGGAAACAAACATTTGTTCCTGGAGCAAATAATTTTGAAGTATCAGTATGAATATATACAGATGTGTTATCAGCTCTTAATCTGGAAACAAAACATTACAACTGGACTGAAAATTCTAGCATAGGTTAGGCCAGTGTGCGTGTCTCTGAAATTAAAACCAAAACCTACACATTTTCCTTTTAGGATCAGGCTGCTGCAGAAAGTCTGAGGACTGTTAACTCAGTCATTTTTATGAGAAATAAAGAGCAAATACCCTACAGTATTGGAGGATGTTGCATTTGAACTCGAAGAGTTACTGCCAGAACCTTTTTAATTCCTGGAGACTCCCTCCTGGAGCTTGATGATGCCTATTATCAACTTTAAAACAAATATACTGATTCTCTGTCCAGGTTTGATTATAATGAGGTTGTGCATGTTGTCCAGATGTTCAGCAGTTCATAAAGAACATCCTTTGGGGGTGGGGGATTATAATAGTGTCTTATTCAGTCAGCTCAAGGGCACAGATGACATTTTCTGTGCTTGTGGCTCGATAACTCTATGGATGTGTTCTAAATAATGCCTCAGACTCAGACTTTAGGATGTTACATCTCAAACACAGAAAAATTTAGGAAGACTGAGGAGGTAGCAAGGGAAAGAAGCCCCTTTGTCAACTTCCCTAGTGTTTGATGTGTGTGCTCAGGCTGTGCCTCATTTCTTTCTCCTCCTCCCCACCATTGCAGTTGGCACACTCTGTAGCTTGGTGCAGAAGTCGGAAGTAGGCTCATAGCACTGCCTCCCTTTCCCCCCACTGGGCCCTTTGATAACTTTTGCCCCAGGATGCAGAGAGGAGCAGTCCATGATTTCTCTGAGATCAGGGACTGTAAGTGCCCTGACTTGTGTTCAGGGGTGAGGTTGGGGAAAGGTTGCCTGAACCATTCCCTCCTCTACCCTGTGTACCTTCAGAGGAGTCAGGGACTTTACCAGGGGGCTATGGAGGCAGCCCCACTGCGCTCACCCTAGACAAAGGCCAGGAAGAGCTGTCTTTTAAACTGCAGAAAAAAAATAAGAAGCCCTTTTCTACCATCTTAACAATAAACAGCCAGCAAATGACTAAATAATTTTCAAAAGCTAAGAGCTCACCAATAAATAGCAATCAGTTAGGCATTAGACAAAGTGTAACAACAGTTATGAAACTCACAAAATAGATGTTTTAACTTCAATTTATTTTATTTTTTCTCCTTCCATGGGAATGTTCCCACCATGTTCCAAAATGTTCATAAGCTAAATTAATTGCTGAGATAAACTGATCGTTTTTCATTTAATTATTTTTAGTAATGTAATGCCTCATACCCACAGTCTATTACCAACTGGGTTTACAGACATAAGACTGAGTCATACTGATTAGGTACAGCCTTTCATTAACTGTGGCAGTGAGCAACCCATGCTACAACTGTTCAGCATGCAGAGCTAACATCACTTCCCCCTTTCTTAAACAAGGGTGTAGCTGGCAAACTTCCCATGTCCAGCCAGCACTGCTGGCCAGTGTGGAACAGAAAGAATGCCTTGAGTTTGATAGGAGGATACAACACCTGCACTCCCTGGAGCAGAAGAAGTGCAGTTAGTCATTCCTGGCCACTAGACATGGTGTTCAAAGGGCTCGACATCCCCTCCCAGAGTGGCAGAGACAGTCTTGCTGAAAAACTTTCATCCTATTCCTTCATCATCCGAGGAGTGCAGGATTGAGCCCAAATGTTTTTTACTTACTGGACACTAGAAATGTACCAGAAATGAGTATGGATTATTTTGTACTTCATTAAAATCAGTGGATACATTTTTAATGTGAAATATGTCATACTTGGGCTGTAATGTTGTCATAAATACAAAGGGAAGGGTAAACACCTTTCAAATCCCTCCTGGCCAGAGGAAAAAACATTTCACCTGTAAAGGGTTAAGAAGCTAAAGGTAACCTCGCTGACACCTGACCACAATGACCAATGAGGAGACAAGATACTTTCAAAAGCTGGGAGGAGGGAGAAGCAAATGGTCTGGGTCTGTCTGTGTGATGCTTTTGCTGGGGACAGAACAGGAATGGAGTCTTAGAACTTAGTAAGTAATCTAGCTAGATATGCGTTAGATTCTGTTTGTTTAAATGGCTGAGAAAATAAGCTGTGGGATTCTCTATGTTTTGAATCTAATTACCCTGTAAGGTATTTACCATCCTGATTTTACAGAGGTGATTCTTTTTACTGTTTCTTCAATTAAAATTCTTCTTGTAAGAAACTGAATGCTTTTTTCATTGTTCTTAAGATCCAAGGGTTTGGGTCTGTGGTCACCTATGCAAATTGGTGAGGATATTTATCAAACCTTGCCTAGGAAGAGGGGTGCAAGGTTTTGGTGAGGATTTTTTGGGGAAAGACGTTTCCAAACAACGCTTTCTCAAAAATAAACCCAGTTAGATGTTTGGTGGTGGCAGTGGAAGTCCAAGGGCAAAAGGTAAAATAATTTGTACCTTGGGAAAGTTTTAACCTACGCTGGTAAAAGTAAGCTTAGGAGGTTTTCATGCAGGTCCCCACATCTGTACCCTAGAGTTCACGGTGGGGAAGGAACCTTGACAAATGTGTATCAATTTGTCAATTACCCCACAGTCAATTTAAACAAGAATTGTGGGGTAATAAACAGAACTTTAACCATTGTGGAGCCATTGTGTATCACTGTAAATTCTTTATTTTTTCACAGAACACTTTCCTATTAAAAACAATGAGGAGTACTTGTGGCATCTTAGAGACTAACAAATTTATTTGGGCATAAGCTTTCGTGGGCTAAAACCCACTTCATCAGATGCATGGAGTGCAAAATACAGTAGGCAGGTATATATACACAGTACATGAAAAGATGGGAGTTGCCTTACCAAGTGGGGGCCAGTGCTAACGAGACAATTCAATTAAAGTGGATGTGGGCTATTCTCAACAGTAGAATACCAAGGGAGGAAAAATCACTTTTGTAGTGGTAATGAGGCCAATGTAATCAGGGTGGCCCATTTCAAACAGTTGACAAGAAAATGTGAGTAACAGTAGGGGGAAATTAGTATGTGGAAATTAGTTTTTGTAGTGATTTTCAGACTTTACTTTCAAATTCCAATCTATCATCAGTATAATCTCTTGGTCTTGTGTCTTTGTGACTATATAATGTTAAATTTCTTTATCCTGAAGAGTGCTTGACGAACACCATATTCTACTTTGATGTGGCAATATATCAACACTTTCACTTTTAAGGATATCTACCACTAGCTGCTGCAGCCAATTAATGGTTTTTTGTTTGTTTGTTTGTTTGCTTGCTTTGTTGTTGTTTTTATCTAAGTTATTTCCTACTTCAGTATGAGTGTTTTCCCTGCACCTCCTGATCCTGGCATATCCCATCCATGGTCCCACAAAGTTGTGGGGTTGCCTCATCAACCTTCTCCTGGGGCTGGCAAAGATGGGCAGTCATCATACCAGGAGGAGAAAGTTGGACAGGATGGATATTTTGGTGCCTATTTCTGTTCCCTTGTTCAGTCAGACCTCTCGGCAGAGTTCCTTTGGAAAGTGTCCAATGACTACTTGAATACTTTTGAGGAGTAGTGGACATTGTCAGGGGTTCTCTGCTCATTGCGCCCTTCTGGTTCCCTGATTTTCACTCTATGACCTTCTCACCCCTGTCTTTTCATTTGTTGTCCCTAGCATTCAGCTGTTGCCTAGGTGCACTCTTCCCATCTCCCTAGGTTGAGGGGGAGCTTTAGCTTTGGCTGGGCTTAGGCCTGTTGTCTCCTGGTCCCAAATCGGTACTAGTGTATTTTCTTTGAGATACTCTAAATGAACTTTCCGCTACACACACGCATGTGCACACACACACTCACTTACTCTTCTCCAAGGTTTCTTCACAATTATAAGCTTCCATCTCAAATTACTATAAGCCTGTTTTGCCTAAAACTGGACTCTTCTTCAAGTTTTTCTCTTTGGGCAGGTGTGGGAGGGGCATTGATTGTGTTTTTACAACACCTAGCACAGTGGAGCCTTCTGTGTGATTATGACCTCTGGGTGCCACTGTAATATAAATACTTAATCATGATGATAATTTCCCTGTCCCAGATATAGCCCCACTCCTATTCACAGGCCCAATATGAGGTTGTTCAAGATAGGGGAAGTCCGCCTTGCAATTTTTACACAACTTTGGGGACCTTGGCCAGAGGCTCCTTTGTGTGCTCTGTGTTGTTTGTCAGTGTGTGCTCACCTCAGACCAGACCCATTCAGATAAACCACCAGGAACAAGGTTTTATTCTGTAAAGAACATAGAACAGGATTACAGTCCAGCAGCCTCCTCTCTGCTTGCCTGCTACATGCTACCAGCTCAGTCAGTCCTGAGACCTTCTGCTTGGAGCGCAGAGGGTACAGGAACTAGGAAATTCTTCCAACATGCTGCAGTTTGTAGTCCACAACTTGTAGTTCCCACAGCTGCTGTTGAAGCACATTGGACCCTGGGCTACACAGAGAACACTAAAGAGTAACTAGCAAATTTCCTCAAGGCTGTACAGATGAAAGTGTTGCTGCCCAGTATCTGGGGTCCAGCCATCCCTGGTTTTAATCTCCATTCCCTGCTTTTAGCTTGTCGATTCTCCTAGCACTCTCCTTACTTACTTGGGCAAGTCAAATCAGAGATAGGAGACAGGCAGAGGTGAAGTAGTCATTCAAAAGCTGTTGGTTTTGGTTACAAGTTGCTTCTGATCTCCAGGCCACATGGAAAACTGGTGGCATTTATTTTTGTTTTTACTGTTCCTTTACCATCTTTGGATACACATTCAGCATCAGCCTTTAGCAATGTAATACTAGAACACTCATGTACTGCTGTAACCAAATGTGAGCCCTAGAAATATTCTTAACACTGAGACATCTGCTGGATTATGATGCACTTTTACTTAATCAATAAGGATAATATCCACTTGCTCCTCCAAAACGGATAACATGGAGAGTCAAAAATCTTTGGAATTGTCAGATCCATTTGTCTGCTAATCATGCTCGATTTCAGTTTGCTTATATGGATCCATTTATCTTTCATGATATTTACTTTCTCAGCTATGCTAATAACTGTAAAGATATGCTTTGGAAATGCCTTGATATGTGAAAAAACATGTTCTCAAGAGAGACTCTACAGTACGTTGCCATGTTTTTTCCTCTGTAATTACATAAAAAGAAAAGGAGTACTTGTGCCACCTTAGAGACTAAGGTTCTTAGTCTCTAACGTGCCACAAGTACTCCTTTTCTTTTTGTGGACACAGACTAACATGGCTGCTACTCTGAAACCAGTAATTACATGTAACCCAATGAGCTGTCAGTATCAGATATGCATTACGTGCACTGTGGCTAGTTGAAATGTCAGTTTTACTGTCTACTGTTCTCCCTTCAGCTGCCAGTAATTGAGGTTCAGGTTTCTTCTTTTCCCGTCCAAAATAAAAAAAAATCTAAATTTTGTAATATTTTGGTAGTAAGCAGACTAGTTTCCTATGAAATCCTGGGAATGACTGAATGGTAACATCTCTGCTATTACATTGGTGACTTTCGCAATAAAATAGCTAGAAGGCACAGACTCTAGCTAGTTTCAAAACTTGATTGTATTAACTAGACTGGTGTGTATCACATGCTGTATTGAGTATCTCAGCATTACAAGTGGGTAATTTGGTATATTTTGGTGTTCTTATTTGATGGGACTTTCACTAGAAAATGTGGATGAACTTTTAAAGTAATTCCCCTGGCCGTCACATGCCCTGTAGTACTGATCTGAGCATTTCTTCCTTTGTGAAGAAAACTGGCTTTGTGGCCTTATCAGGATTACACTGTTTAATCATAAGACTATTGTCACTATCACTAGTAGCAACATTGACAGTTTTAAGTGTAGATCAGCTATCTGAATTTTAACCAATGTATTTTCTAAATCTGTTCAGTGATGGCCACTGGGGAGCAGGGTTAGTGCTGTGGGACTGATAGAAGAGTACAACACCTATAGAGCCCATTCAACACCAGCAGTTGCCTTTCTTGTTGCTGGAAATGCACGAGTTGTAGCACTAGAGGGAAAATTTAAAGAAAAAAGTCTTGTGTTATCCACAGCCTCTAGGTGTGAGGATTCAAGACACATCCTGATTTCCTGCTGAACTTCATTTAAAGTTGAAGTTTAGGGCCTGATTCTGACACTCAAACTCAAATTGCGCAACACCTTACACCCAGAGTAATCCCTGATTGCGTTCTATGATGAGATAACTGGCTCTGTGGATATGGGGAAAGCAGTGGACATGATATATCTTGACTTTAGCAAAGCTTTTGATACAATATCCCACAGTATACTTGCCAAAAAGTTTAAAAAGTATGGAATTGATGAATGGACTATAAGATGGAAAGAAAGCTGGCTAGATTTTTCAGGCTCAATGGGTAGTGATCAATGGCTGGCAGCCGGAATCAAGTGGAGTACCCCAGGGATCAGTTGTGGGGCCGGTTTGGTTCAACATCTTTATTAATGATCTGGATGATGGGATTAATTACACCCTCAGCAAGTTTTCAGATGACACTAAACTGGGGGAAGAGGTAGATACACTGGAGGGTAGGGATAAGGTCCAGAGTGACCTAGACAAATTGGAGGATTGGGCCAAAAGAAATCTGATAAGGTTCAACAAGGACAAGTACAGAGTCTTGCGCTTAGGGTGGAAGAATTCCATACACCGCTACAGGTTGGGGACTGACAGGCTAATCAGCAGTTTCTGCAGAAAAAGACCTGGGGATTACAATGGATGAAAATATGGATATGAGTCAGCAGGTGCCCTTGTTGCCAAGAAGGCTAACAGCATATTGGGCTTCATTAGTAGAAGCATTGCCAGCAGATCGCGGGAAGTGATTATTCCCCTCTATTCAGCACTGATGAGGCCACATCTGGAGTTTTGTGTCCAGTTTTGGGCCGCCCACTACAGAAAGGATGTGGAGAGAGTCCAGCAGAGGACAACGAAAATGATCAGATGGCTGGGGCACATGACTTATAAGGAGGGGCTGAGGGAACTGGGCTTGTTTAGTGTGCAGAAGAGAAGAGTGAGGGGGGATTTGATAGCAGCTTTTCACTACTTGAAGGGGGGTTCCAAAGAGGATGGAGCTCCACTGTTCTCAATGGTGGCAGGTGACAGAACAAGAAGCAATGGTCTCAAGTTGCAGTGAGGGAGGTCTAGGTTTGATATTAGGAAACACTATTTCACCAGGACGTGGTGAAGCACTGGAATGGGTTACCTAAGGAGGTGCTGGAATCTCCATCCTTAGAGGTTTTTAAGGCCCAGCTTGACAAAGCCCTGGCTGGGATGATTTAGATGGTGTTGGTCCTGCTTTGAGCAGGGGGTTGGACTAGATGACCTCTTGAGGTCTCTTCCAACCCTAATCTTCTATGATTCTTCTTGTATGATTTGCTTTCCTGGTGGCAAACAGGCTCCTCCTTGGCCACCAACGCAGTATATACATGGGGTCATGATTTGTCCCTCCATTTGGACAGTCCAGAAGAATATTGGTATGTCTACATTTTATCTGATTCAGATGAGGGGATTTATTTTTGTCAAATTGTTTATGCTGGACAGCAACTTTTATTTTTAAATTTTCAAACATTTTGTTGTAAGTATTGCCGCCCTTTAGAGGCATAGAAATGGAAATATAAGTCAGGATGAGAATACATCATAGAGATCAGCCTCTGTGATAGGATATACTACAGCATCTCGGAAGACATAAATCAGTGAGATTATTTCTTATTTTTTAAATTAAACAACAAACCTCAAATGTA
This sequence comes from Eretmochelys imbricata, assembly GCF_965152235.1. Lineage (NCBI taxonomy): Eukaryota > Metazoa > Chordata > Testudines > Cheloniidae > Eretmochelys > Eretmochelys imbricata. The sequence continues at coordinate 108,255,293 of NC_135575.1, forward strand.
TTTAGGTGCTTACAGATGTAGATAGGCCCCTTGTGGGATCTTCAGAAGATCAACTCCCCACTGATTGCATATCCTTAAACCAAAACAAGCTATGTTGGATATTTCCCTTTCTTTAGTTTTGGGGACACGTTTTCTGTTCCAGCAAATTCCAATGTATAACATTCAACTGTTTATCTTGAAGCCCATGGTATAATATTCTTTGTGTACAATTTTGCTACTTTTGAAAACCTCATGATTTACAGCTTGTTTTCTGGAGGGCTCAGGAACAGTACCCCTACAGTGTTATTTACCAAATTATATTTCAGTTCAAAGAAAGTAAGACCCATTGCTACTTCCTGTATCCACATTGGGGAGAATCTTATTCCACAGGTAACCCCACTGAAACTAAAGACATGACATTTGGTACTACTCAGTGTTACTGAGGCTAGAATTATCAGATCCAGAATTAATAGTGCACATTGTGAAATAAGAGAAAACAATAAACAAACACTAATTTAGTCCATCTTCCACAATCACTGAGTTTGAAGTGGATCAGAGATCCCTTCTCTTCTTTGCACCAGGGTTTGCTTACAATTAGTAAATTCCTTGTGGGGAACAAACATGTTACTGAACTTATTTTAAACTGGTGTGTCACACTACATTGTACATCACACTGCCTTCTAAAGCCGGTAAGAACATTTTTGTCGAAGATGTAATGTTTCACACAAATGTATCAGTTTCCACAATGTTTTGAGAGAAAGAGAGAGAAATAGACTTTCTCATGCTCCACAGCCAGGTGGTGAGGACACTTTCCTGCTCTGCCTGATTCAGTTATTGGGGATGAAAAATCCCAGCTCTGAAGCAGGCAGAGCATGGACTTGAATCTCCATCTTCTACAGCCCGTCTGAGCGCCTTAACCACCAGGCTATAGACACACAGCTTCCCACATCAAACAGCTCAGGTTTCTATCTGAAAACATACTTTTTGACACAATCTTGTCTTCACAAAAATGTTGGAAAGGTTTTGGTTTTGTTCCAATGTGGAATGAAAACCAATTTGGAAATCTTGAAAGCTGCAGTGAAATGGAATTGTAGTGCTCTGGAAAGTACTGTCCCTGGCATTTGAGAAAATATAATACATGCATTGGCACAGATGCAGATTAGTGTAGGAAATAGCACCTAGGTTCTGTTCTTCTTACTTACATTGAGTAATATCTTAATCCACAACCAGCGCCACTGAAACTAATAGAACTATGTATGGAATAAGGCACTACTCAGAAGGAGAAAGAGTGGCAGAATCTAGTCCTAAGATGTTTTGGGGCTATATTTAACTTGACCTACACACTCCTTACTTCCCTCTTACATTTCTGTACAGGCTCGCTGGACCTTGGGTCATGGGTGCATGGAAGTATGTGAGTGCTATGTGTCAAATATTCCACTTTGAAGCAGGCGGATAGCCGTGCCAGAGTCACAACTTTATGGAAGTAACAGCCAGTGGCAAAATACTATCCTTTGGAGCAACAGGAATTATGACTCACCGGGGTGTGTTGGGGGGGTGCGGTCTCTAAGGCTAAAAGTCTCTTGGGGCTACTCCTGGAAGGCTGAAGCTTACATATCACCTCTTGCTCTGGCTGTTTCTAAAGGCATAAGATAGCCTTTTGTTTGTACTTAGAACTACTAATACCCCTCTTGGGAACCTGTGGTTGGTTGGTTGGGTTTTGTATTTGTTGTTTTTAATGTAATATCCTGCTGATACAATGTCAAGACAAATAAAAAAATGAGTTCTTATAGTGAATCTCAAACTGTGTACCATATTTCTGCCTTTGAGGAGGAAGATAGTCATTCAGTCTCAAGGGAGAGAGAAAAAGCACATGCAGTGGGTTTGCAGTAAGAACCAATAGCAGCATAATTGCACATGAAAAGGGATAAAGCACACAGTGCTCCTTTCAAAAGGTACAGTGTACAGCCAAACACAATGGGGAGTAAATTCCTACTGCCAAAGGAAATGGGAAAGTAGTAAAGACAAAATTGTCTGTCTGAACCTAGCAATTTTGAAGAATTTATGGAGATTGACTGTCATGTGTTGTTTTTTTAATTTGACCTCCAGCTTGAGGAATACAAATAATATTAGTATACATTCCATAAGCCAATTATGTTGTGCTAACCTACCTATTGTCATTTCACCAGGCTTTGCATGACTGCTATATTTTTGCCTTACCATTCATGGTCTGCCCTAGCATCTTTCAGGCAGTATGTTGGCATACTGTCATTTGCTGAAGCCAGAAGTTGTGATCATCTAGTCTGACCTCCCGCATAACACAGGCCATAGAACTTCCCTGAAAAAAAATTCCTAGAGCATAGCTTTTAGAAAAAGCATCCAACTTTGATTTTAAAATTGACAGTGATTGAGAATCCACCATGACCCTTGGTAAATTGTTCCAATGGCTAATTAGCCACTTCTGGAGTAGTGTGTCCAGTCCTGATGCCCACAATTCAAGAAGGATATTGATAAATTGGAGAGGGTTTAGGGAAGAGCCACAAGACTGACAGAAGGGTTAGAAAACATGGTTTATAGTGATAGACTCAAGTTGTTCAATCTATTTAGTTTAACAAAGAGAAAATTAAGAGATGATTTGATTGCAGTCTGTAAGTACCAATATGGGGAACAAATATTTGATAAGGGGCTCTTCAGTCTAACAGAGAAAGGAATAAATACCATCCAACGGATGGAAATTAAAGCTAGACAAATTCAGACTGGAAATAATGGCTACATTTTTAACAGAACAATCTTTATCTCACACTGAGATGCCAGTGAATGAAAATTCTGTGATTCCATGCCGTATGTCCATACATACAGTACCTGAATAAGTATGTAGGAAGTGAGTGCCTGTTTGAAAGCATGTGTATATATTTGATCCAATATAGAACTCCATCTTTTTTATTTTGTTCGCTTGCTGTCAATTCTCAGTCCTTACTGGAGTTCAAACAGTAGCTTTATTGACAGCTGATACAACTACCAAATATAATAGATAACTAACACATGAAGCCTGACTAAAGTTAAATCTATTTTCTGGACTAAATTTTGCCTCGTAATCCAAGTCTTAATGGATATTATTCTAACAGCAAATCCAGATATACAAAAATCTAACTTCTGTTAAAATGACAAATGAATCTTTAGGTTAGCCTCAGAAAACAGCAGTTATAATGGAAAGATAAGATGACATCCAAAATTATCCAAGCCAAAGTCTATCCCCAATCACAGATGGCTCATCAGGGTGCACAGTTTTAAGGCATCTCAGCTCCCTTAGCTTATAGTAGAAGGGAGTAATGTAGCTAGCTTGACATCCCTAACCCCGTGGATCAGGTACCCCTTTTCAATCTGAATAAACCACTGTGCAACTTGCTACCTTCAGTTGCTGGGAACTCTGGGAACAGATTGCGGTACATCATGGGGGCGTGCTCACTATCCCATGATGCAGTTCTTTCCATCCCATCATTCCATGGGCTTCCAACTTCATTTTGTTCCATTTTCAACAGCCCTTGTAACCTGTGTGCTTGCCATCTCTGCCTAAAAGCATGAATCCTGAACTGCTAGCCATTCTGGTGATAAGCATTATGAGCACAATGCCGCTGGTCCTGCAGTATTTCATGAGCTGCAAAACAGAGAGCAAATCGGAGTTGACTGCCTTGCTGTGTGCCATGGAAAGAAATAATTCAAGATTCCTTCTGGCATTCACAGAGCAGCTGCTCTCAGTGAACTATCAGTATTAGGCTAGGGAAACAAGCATGGATTGGTGGGGTCACATTGTGATGCATATATGGGATGATGAGCAGGGGCTGCAGAACTTTCGGTTGCTCAAATCCACTTTCTTGGAACTGTCTTCAGAACTCACCCCAGCATTACAGCACAAGGACACCAGAATGAGAGCTGCCCTTACTGTTGAAAAGTGAGTGGTGATCGCTGTGTAGAAGCTGGCAACTCCAGACTGCTACCGGTCAGTCGTAAATCAGTTTGGGGTTGGAAAATCCACTGTGGGAGCTGCAGTGATGCAAGTGTGCAGGGCCATTAATTGCCTCCTGCTATAAAGAACTGTGACTCTTAGTAATGTGCAGGAAATAATTGATAGCTTTGAGGCAATGGGATTCCCTACCCACGGCGGGGCGATAGATGGCACACATATCCCAATTTTGGCCCTGAACCATCTTGCGATGGAGTACATCAATCAAAAGTGCTCCTTTTCCATGGTCTTGCAAGTGTGGGTGGATCACCAGGGCTGTTTCACTGACATCAATGTAGAGTGGTCAGGGAAGGTGTATGATGCACACATCTTTAGGAACACTGGACAGTATAGAAAGTTGCACGCTGGAACTTTCTTTCCAGACTAGAAGATTCCAGTGGGGGATGTGGAAATGCCCATAGTGATCCTGTGAGACCCCAACTACACCTTGCTTCTGTGGCTCCTGAAGCCTTACACCGGGAACCTAGCTAGCAGCAAGGAGTGCTTCAACAACAAGCTCAGCAGATGCAGAATGATGGTTGAATGTGCCTTTGGCCCATTAAAGGGTTGCTGGAGCTGCCTTTTTGGCAGGGTTAGACCTCAGTGAGGAAACTATTCCAACGGACTGCTGTACTCTGCATAATATTTGTGAAGTGAAGGGGGAACAGTTTCCCCAGAGGTGGAGCACTGAGGTTGATCGGTTGGCTGTTGATTTTGAGCAGCCAGATACCAGAGCAATTAGAGGAGCACAGCAGGTGGCTATTCGAATCAGGGAGACTTTGAAAGAGCATTTTGATAATGATTCCCAGTAATGTGTCTTTATGTGATGCATTCAGCCAGGCAGTGTTTACTTGCTGCTTTGAATGACCCCTGTAGTGCTTGCTTCCTGAGCATTAATGATACTATGCAAATATTCCTGCCTATAGACACTATGTTTGAATGTTGGAACAAACTAACACATGTATGACACAAATAAAGACTCATTTTATTTCAAATACTCAAATTTAATAACAGAACAAAACCCAAATTTTCAGTCAAACGGGGGACATGGCAATGATGAACGGTCTCTTGGATATGGCTCACAGCTGTGCGTAATTCCAGCTTTCATTGTGAAACCAGTCCCTAGGCTTGGAGTGCACAGGGTACCCTTGGGACTAGAGACACAGGAGAAATGTGGTGGAGGAGTTTGGGGTGGTATGGAATGGAGTTCTGTATTAGCTGCAGGGGGAGCATGGATGTGCTCAAACTGCAGTTTAATGAGGGACTTCAGCCCTCCAGGAGCTGCCCTTCTCTCCTTTTCAGGCTATCCAGCCTGAGTTTTTTCTTTAATTGACTCCCTCCATGCTCCTGTTTCACTGTGTGCTATATCTGTTGACTGCAGCACTTCACAAAACATATCCTCCTTACTCCTCCACGTTCACTGCCTTATCTGATGGAGGTGCTCCACCAGTGTGGAGAAGTGGGTCCTCAAGGGCACATCTGCAGAAGCCAAAGAAACAATGAACAGAGACAGTATTGCGAGTGAGCTCACAGCCATGAATCACAAAAGTTACACCCAATTCTTTCTCACTGTCCCTTGGCTAGTACATAGCTCAGTGTGAGTCCCAAATATGGTGAGTTCACTAGGAGGGAGAGGGAAGGGGGAATTGGCAAGAAGGGACAAAAGGTCTGGGTGGTTTGAAAAGGGGGTTACTACAAGTGCCCAGGGAGACTATTCTGAATATTGGTACCCTTTTCCACAGGTTAGGGTAATCACTCCTAAGGGTAACCCAGGATTCAAGCATGTATCTCCTGCATACATGTAGATTCAGACCAGTTCCATATGCTGCTTATCTGTGTGCTGTTCTGATCCCAGCAGAAATAATTGCTGGGTGGCACAGCAAAGTTTCCTACAGTAAGGGGAAAAACAAAGCAGCTCTTCCAAGGGATTTTGGCAGAGGATTGCTGAGTACCTACAGAAAAGTTTCCTAGAGATCTCTGTAGAAGATTCCTGAGACATCCCGGGTCAGAAAACAAACTTTTCTGCTGGGCTCCCACTGCATAGCTGCAAAGGCTCTGCTGTTAATTTCTGTCCCTTATCCCTCCTCTACCACATAACAAAGTATATGACAGTTTAGTCTCCTCTCATTGTGCAGTATCAAAGCAAAGTGAACACTTACTGGAGCTCCCATCTCCTTCATCATGTGTGCCAGAGCCAGAGCGCAGGAACTGGATAGAACCCTCTAGAATCAAAAAGAGGTCCTGAATCACCACGCCACCATACAACTCTGTTGTGTGCTCCACATTGTCCTCCAGCTCCACTTCCTCTTCCATCACTTCATCCTCAGGCTTGAGTCCACTGGTCACTCCTTGCAGTCCCCCTGAAGTATCCACTGTGCTCTTGGTGGTGGAGGTGGGTTTGCCGCCGAGGATGACATGCAGCTCCTTGTAGAAGCGGCATGTCTTTGGCACTGCACCAAAGCAATGGTTGGCCTCCCTTGCCTTCTGGTACACCTGCCTAAGCTCCTTGATCTTAGCATGGCACTGATGCATGTCCCTTTCATGACCCTTCTCCTCAGTGCCACTAGAATCAGTCCATAGGTATCAAAATTCCTATGGCTGGAACAAACCTGCAACTGCACAGCCTCCTCTTCCCGTAGACCCAGCAGATCCAACAGCTCCGGTGTACTCCACACAGGAGTTTGTCTTCTATGGAAAGCCAGCATGGTCAGCTGGGAAGATGCTGTGTGAACTGTGCATGCTGAGTAAACAGGAAGAAGAATTTCAAAAACTCTCAGGCCTTTAAACAGGGAGGGGAGCATACCTGTGTACCTTCAGGGCAGTCGAGTATGGATTAAGGGCCCAATGCTGAACCTTGCTAAAATTATACTTTCCTGCCAAACACTTCGCCTGCTGTTGACCATGCTGATGCCTATGGGTGTACCTGGGTAAGAAGACCAGCTCACCCATATCATAAACAACAGGCTATCACAAGGCTCTGTACTTGCTCCAACCTTTTTTCATATTTAAATAAGTGACATGTCTCCAACTAAATCATGAAAACTGGGATATGCAGGTGACCGTGCCATGACAATCCGAGCATCAAACCTCCATGACATTGACAAAGCATTAACTGAGGACCTCCAAACTATGCAACAATATTTTCAGAAATGGAGGCTCAAACCAAACCCTGGAAAAACGTTTGTAAGCACATTTCATCTTGATAATAGGAGTACCAAAACCACTGAAAGTAGCTTTCTGCGGTAAAAATGTACAACACTTGGATTACATGCCAACATATCTCGGAGTGAAACTCGATCACACCCTCATCTTCCATGAAAATCTTGAGAAGGTAGCTGAAATGATAAAAACGAGAGCCAACATAATCCAGAAACTAGCAGGTACAACCTGGAGCGCATCAGCATCAGTGCTGCGAACATCTGCAATAGCATTTGTATATTCAGTAGATGAATATTGTGCAGTGGTATGGAACAGATGCAGTCAAATGCGACTTGTGGATGCACATCTGAATACAGTGATGTGGTGCATCTCAGGAATCCTTAAGTCAACTCCAACACCGTGGCTACCTGTTCTGTCTAACATCGCTCCCCTTGTGATATGCCGAATTACTGTGACATTCCATGAAACTCAGTGAATCCAGAAAAACAGATATCTTCCTATCCACCAAGACCTTGACAAAACCCCTCCCATCCTGTACAAAACCCCATCCCTCCCGTAATGTTTTGAGCCTTTCTGGGAACATTCGTTTAGCCTCATGCAATCAGGTTAGGATCAAAAGGAGGCTTAGAAAACAGATTAAGCTAAACAAGACTTAAAAAGTTAAGCACCTTGTGCCAGATCCCACACAGAAAGTTCCTGGGTTTGACCTTCTACTATCATCTTCGTCAACTCTGACCCGAATCTGAACTAACCATGGTAGATCCAGACATCTAATGCACAAATGGAAAATCAAGCACTCCCCAGTGTGCAAGTATGGTTCCCCATGACAGACCATCAGACATATCTCTACCTACTGTTTATAGTATGTATATTACAATTTATAAATATGAAGGACGCATTACTGCAATGAATTCTGCTACTCCTGATGTAGCCATTTGGCTCCATGAACTTCAGGTGAAATTGTAGTTGCTGCTGTACACCAGCCATATGAAAGAAGAAGAAGACCAGATTGGCCAGGATGGGCATTGTGTAATGCCTCCTGGAGGCCAATTAGGGCTACATAACCAAGCACAGTGTCTACACTGATGCTGTGTTACTCTAATTACATCACAAAAAGCCCTCTGCCTATCACTGAGGTGTTTTTATTATGATGGGGAAGCAGGAGAATTACATTAGCAGGAGGAACATTTCAATATATACACCTCCACTGTTTTGTCGATGAAAGCTGACTTTGTGGGCAAAACTGTGTAGTATAGACAAGGCTTGAGATACTGGCCACAGGCATTGGAGGGAATTAAGGATAGGAGGGAGGGAGCAGAGGGAGCCAGTCAGCTCTTTCAGCTCCTCCAAATCAGCCAATGAAAAGATGTGGGAGGCAGTGACCTTCATCTCAGGGAAAGGTGTGGGTTCCTCCTTCTTCCCCTCAAATTAGTGCCCCAGGGGACATCTCCCTACTAATAAGACCAACCTTTCTCTTCCCTGTCCTGATGAGAAGGGGGTGGGAAGCATTGTAAGGAACTTCATATGGACCTATCAAAACTAGACAATTCATGATAGTAGGTGAAATCCCTTGTAGACAAATTCATGGTAATGTACATTCAAAGGAACAATTTGACCTACCTCTACACACTGAGTGTTTAGGTTTTAAATGGTTTACTACTCAGGTTGGGGAAAAGAATGGATAATTCTGAACAGTTGCTGTCATAATGCAGAGTGGTAGGTAAAAAAGCAGAGGAGGTATTAGGCTATATTAACCCCAAGAGATAGAGGATAATACTTAAATTATTATAATTCCATTACCATTAATTTACGTGTCTGACCATAACTTTGAATCTTGTGTTAGGTGTGTTAGCAGTTGGTCACCCCATCTCACAAAGGATATACCACGAACATATATAGCATAATAGAAAATATGTTTTTCACCCAGAACATAATTAACTTTCAGAATTTTCTGCCACAAGGCGTCATTGAAGTAAAGCAATTAGTAAGGTTCAAAAATGAGTTCCATATTTTCATGAATAATATAATCTGTAGTCATATTAGATTGCACAAAAATTAGATAACCCCTCATGCTTCAGGACATAATCCAACCACTAACATGAGGAATAAGGTTCTACATAGGCATGTTATTCTATAATTGTCAGTTATGGGAAGGTTTATATCTTTCTCTGAAGAATGTGGCCCTAGTAACTTTCAGAGTCAGGACACTGATGGACTATAGATCTGATCAAGTAGAGCAATTCTTCTTTAACATAGTACCAAATTTGCCTTTTTTGTTTATATTTGCAAAAGTATTGGTATATTTAAATTAATAAGGAGGAAGAAATGGTTAGGAAAAATTCAGTAACCTTACAAATTTTGAATACATTTTATGCTGCTAGCCAAACTTTCTGACTTTTAGTTTATCAGTGTCTTTAGGTGTTTGACCTTAAAAATATTCCAGAGTTTGGATCAAATTTCACTGTATCACATGAGAAAATAAAAAGTCTCTGCATTTGTGTATTGTTATGGTGGACATCAACAGGTGATGCTGTTACACATAGTCTCCCAAGTTCTTTTTCTTCATATGCAAGCAAATGTTCAGTCATGGGAAGACATTCTGTGTCATCCATGTCTTGTCCATGCAGTTTTCTTTTTTCTTTTTTAGAGGTCAGGGGGTTGTGAGTAGCAGAAGACTTTGCTCTTTGCCTTGCTTCCAGGTAGAACCAATACTTGTGGAGTGGGCTAAATTTCCTGGAGAACAGTTTGCCTGCATGCCGTTTAACCATTACGGTTCCAGGACTGATGTATATGTGTAAATAAAACAAAGTTCCATTTATAATATACCTAGACTCCATGTCACAGATTTACAAGGTCCTGGATGTCTGCTAACACTCAACAGAAGACTGAAACAGGTGTCAAAAGAAAGGGTAACAGTATAAATATTATTTTTCTATTTTAAAAAAAAAACCAACAATTATTACTCCCCATTCTTGTTCTGCATCTGATATTGAAAGGTGGGAAGCACTGTTAAGGATTAAATAAGAAGGTAGACTGGTATTTCTAAACATGGTTCATAATAAGTGTGAGTACGTCCTAATAAATGATCCTCAATCTGGTTTTTAATCCAAAATTATGCTATTCTTCTCAGTAATTTTCTAATAATAATCCTATAACCACTGAGCCACAGTGGGACTCATGGCATTTATCACCACTAAAGATTAAGCCCGTGTATAGCAGTGTATGTGTACAGTTTATTCCTTTAGTAAAAGGAAATAATCATAAAAATGGTTATAGAATTTGAAATTTTATTTTCATATTTTATTTGAGTGAGGGCTTGTGCTTAAATTTCAGTCATAAAATACATTAATTTAAATTGTATAAGATGGCACTATCCCATAGATATGGGACAACTGGAAGTTTGACTCTAATATTTTCAACTAGGTCCCAGGAATTTTTGCCAAAAATATCGGAGGAAAACCGCATTTTCTTAAAAAAAAAAAAAAAAAAAAAAGCATGGACTCCTTAATGTCCATAAAGAGAAGGTGGCAAGCTCAGTCGTATATCACAGACTCTCCTGCCATCACTACATAATATATAATTTATCTGCCTCAGGAGACTAAATCCATATTGACAGGGTTTGAACTTGTGTTCCACAGGGTCTAAGTATTTACACTGAAGTTTTAGATCACTCAACCATTTCCTTCCAGTAAAGCACATAGTTCTTCTTCAGCAATGATTTATTTTGGGATTAACATTCAAATTAATCATAAATCATGATCTCAACAAAACTGAATGAGAAGTTTTATAATATTTTGATCCAGCATCCTCCATTGCTGCTCACAGTAAAGGGAAAATTGAGTACTGAGCTGTCATTTACCAATGTCACTCTCTTTCAGTAATAACTTGAACTTGCTAATTATTTGAAAACCTCTTACCTTTAGCTTGTGTAGTTTTCCTGTCTAGAAATACTTCCATCTATCACTGCCACTGAGCTCACCCCAGTACACTTCTGTTCTTGGAAAGTATCCAAAAATAGAGCTGCAGAATTTACTTTGTGCCCTACGAAGGGGATATCAAGGTACAGTACATATGCAATGTGTCATCCAGTGTTCTTAGAACATGTAAAGGATCCAACTGTGCTGTTAATTTGGTCAGGCCTCAGGCCCCCTTGGCACATCTATTTTCTCTGTTCTTCACAGTCTAGATTGTATTTCTATGGCAGGAAGCAGTGGAAAAACAATCCTTTTTAAGCTTGTTAAATTAAAAAAAAAAAAGATGAGATGTTCCAACACAGCCAGTTAGCTGACATGATAAATCCTGTCACTAGCCATTTATCTTTTCCTTGACTATGACTTTATCATTTAATCTGTAGTCATGTGAGGAGTACTGGGGAGGAAAGAATATGTATCTTTTTTAAATGGTTGTACTTTAATAACACTTCTGCACATTCTTAAAATATCACTTTGCCTCACTGGTGATGTGAATCCTATACACTGTCTTTGGGATAACATTTTTGAAATGTTGTTCTCATTATTGCTTTGTTTTTAAACTCTTGAAAAGGAAAACTAAGGCCAAGTGTCAAGGGGGCAGATAAACCCCACTCCAGACAAGAATGGTTTAAAAAACTCCTTTGGTCACAATCAGTCCCAACCCACTGCACCTGTGAGGGCCTTCAAAGGGAGGATCTTAGTGATTTGCTGTGTTACAGTGAAACAACCTGAGCTAGAGCTTCCAGAAGAGGATATTCGGTTACTGGCTGAGGAACAGATTGAGAGCACCAGTAACCTGAGACCTCTGATAAGATGGACTGGTTTGTTTCTGTTGTTAAAATCCCCAAACGATTGGCTGTTAGCCATGTAGGAGGGTGGAGCTGAGATTTCCAGCAGAGCCTGAAAAACTGTTTCCCCCCGTCCCTGTGTGAGGGAGGGCGGCTGGCCCCTTGTGGGTCTGGGAACTATTTGCTTTTTGTTTGGACTGTTTTGTATCTTCCTCCCTCCCTCTCCCCCCCACCTCAAACAGAAGGGGGTTACATAGACTTGCTAAGAGGTACAGTTGGTGGGCTACGCCCCAGGATTGGACTATAGGACTTCTGTTGCTCAAGGAGTGTTGTATGAGCTTAGTGAGGCAGCTGCCTTCACCCCAAGGGGGTTACCTTGGGACATAACCTTTGACATCAAGATTTTCAAAAGTAACTAATGATTTTGTGTGCCTCAGCTTTTTGGTGCCCAACCTGGAGACATCTTTATGGTGCCTGTTTTTTGTTTTGTTTTGTTTTTTTGAAGGACTCCCACATCGGGAGTCTTTCCACTGACATCATTTAACTTTGGATCAGACCCATGCTGCACTGAAAATGTCACTGGAGTGATTTCCATTAGAAGCTTCTCCCTCTTATAAGCTCCATCTGTAGAGAATTATAGCTTCAGTTTTAGCTATCAATGTGTAAAATGTACAGTAGCTCTGGCAGTGAGTTGCATTCCTTGTTCCCTCTTTCACTGGGCAAAACTGTTTAGGTTATTTGTTTGTTTGTGTTTAAAAACCAAGAACAAAGGCCACCACACCAGACTGTGAAGTAATTATAACGTTTTCTGCACAGCAGCAGCCTTCCTGACAGCTGTGGTATTTATATGTAATTATTAGAATTGGGAGCACTGGCTGTTGGGAGTCTGAAAGGACAGGAAACAGGAAGTGGGGGAGGAGTTGAGAGGCGGGGAGAAAGCTACAGAGGGTGCAACAGCAGCTTGGTAAAGAGGTTTCCACTTTGAAAATAAAGTCCTGCTGAAGCTTGTTAGTACCTTGCCTGGTTGATACAACATTTTGGCAATGAGGATGGATCTTCTGCTTCTGAACCCACCTGCACCCTTTCTGCAAAGCCCAGGTGAGCCTCCAATTGCTTTTACTACCTGGATCCATATATTTGAGACTTATCTGCTTGCAATCAGTCTACAGAGATTTCTGAAGTAAGAAAGTGTGCTCTGCTAATCCACTGCCTTGGAGCAGAAGGGCAACGTATATTTTACACTTTTCCCCTTGCAGATGATAAATATGAGACTGCACTCACCGCATTAAAGAAGTTTTTTGTGCCAAAAGTGAATGTAGTAGCTAATCGCTATAGATTTCGCCAGCATGAGCAGAAACCAGGGGAAACTATAATGCAGTATATTGCTTCCCTGAGGAGTCTGATTGTAATTTGTGACTTTGGGAATATGGCAGATGAGATGATTAGAGACCAGTTCGTTGAGAAAAAAAAACATGCTTCATGTAAGAGAACGCTTACTTCTAGAACCACACCTTACACTAGAAAAAGCAATAACCATTGCTACTCAGATTGAGTCAGCTACAGCTGAAGCCAAAATAATGAGCATGGATACAGGAGGCATAGTCCAGGCTGTGACTTCTTTGCAGGAAAGTTCACTACCACTGCAGACACACAATTGCAAGAGGAAAACTAATGAAAAAGCATCGAATCAGCAAATTCAAAATACAGTAAAAGCATGCTTTCGCTGTGGATCCACACAACACCTTACAAGCTACACAGGATGTCCAGCAAAAGTAGCTCAGTGCAATCATTGCAAAAAGATTGGACATTTTGCTAAAGTATGTCGCAGTAGCCAGTTCAATCAACAGGTACATGTGGTTACAATACAGAGATGTTACTGTGCTGTGGACAAAATCACTACTGCACATATTCCAGAACAGATAAAGTGTACTGTAAACATTTCTGCCATACCCTCAGGCAAACCACGCTCTATTCAGATAGTGTTGGACCCTGGCTCAGCAGTATCTATACTACCTAATTCCATCTATCGGCATTACCTTAAAGATGTTGCCCCTTACTGAACCCAAACGTCACTTGGTGTGCTATTTGAAAAACCATATTCCAGTACATGGCTGCCTGCCAGTAATAGTTATTTTTGGTGATTGCTGTGTAACTGCAGAGTTCTACATTGTCCACAAAGGCACTCCTATCCTTGGCAGAGATTTATTGGCTGTTTTAAATCTCAGGTAGTTAATGGACAAATTGATCTTCCTCAGCAAAGCACTCTTGCGGTATACACACCAGTTTCAGCTGGGACCCAACACCAGGTTGATGAGAAACTCAGCTGTGCTAATGGGCTTCTGCATAAAGTTAAAATGTGGAATAATATGATGCCTGTACAACAGAAGTTATGGCACTTATCATTTTCAGTCAGGGAAGCTGTTTCAGAGAAACTTAGAAAACTTGTTCAAAAGGACATTAATGAAGAGATCGACTCCTCGGAATGGGTTTCACCTATAGTAGTGACGCAGAAGAAGTGTGGAGGCATTTGCCTTTGTGTGGACTTAAGGGAGCCAAATAAAGCTATTGTGATGGACAGCCATCCTCTTCCTCACATAGAAGAAGTATTTGCAGAACTCTGCGGAGCAAAGGTGTTTTCTACTCTTGATTTGCAGAGCACATACCACCACGTTATGTTTGCATGAAGATAGCAGAGACCTCACAGCATTTATTACACATGAGGGACTATTTCATTTTAAACATGTTCCATACGGTCTCACATCTGCCCCAAGTGCCTTTCAAAAATGATGTCATTGATTCTGTAGAATCAACATGGAGTTCAGTGCTATCTGGATGATATTATCGTGTTTGGAAATGCTTCTGAGGAGCATGACGATAACCTGCAGTCTTTACTAAACTGCATCAGAACAGCAGGCCTCCAGCTCAATAGGTCCAAATGCACATTTAGACAAACTGAACTCTCCTTTCTGGGGCATACAATTTCACAGGCTGAATTAAAACCTGATCCAGATCATATCCTGGCAATTTCAAGTGCTCCTCCTCCAACAGATTTGCAAACCTTACGTTCCTTCCTAGGTCTTACCTCCTGGTATGCAAAATTAATTCCCAGTTATGCTTCTGTCATTGAACCGGACTTGTTTCATATGGAGAAGTTCAACCTTAGTGTGGACAATGGATGCACAAGCTAGTTTTGAAATGGTGATAGACTTGATTGTACAAAGTCCAGTACTTGCGCTATTCAGTCCTGCATTGCCCACAATTGTAACTACTGATGCTTCTGATTATGGACTTGGGGCTGTCCTCACACAACTTCATGAGGACAACACAGAGAGGACTGTTGCATTTGCTTCCAGGACACTAAGTAATGCTGAGAGAAAATATTCTACAGTCAAAAAAGAAGCACTTGCTTGTGTCTGGGCTACTGAAAAATGGAGAACTTACCTGTGGGTCCGCACGTTCAAGTTGCGCACAGACCACATCCCTTTAACAATATTGCTCACCACAAAAGGACTGGGAAGAGCAGGATATCGTATTGCTTAATGCTCTGCAAGACTACTCTCTTTCAATTATGGACTGGAATATAAGCCTAGAAACCAAAATGTGGTCGCTGATTGTTTTTCTCGCCTGCCTTTGCCTTCACTAGATGGTCCACCAGAGGATGAGGATGTAGTGGTTGCGCTTATTACAAGCACTCTCACTGCAGTTACAAGAGAGCAATTTCAAGCTGCTTGTTCAACGTGTCCAATTCAACAAAAACTATGGGAATTTCTGATGAATAGATGGCCCAGTCACCCTAAAAACTTTGACCCCTTATTTTGCTCCCTTATTTTAGAGTTCGGGATGAACTTTCTTTGTTTGATGGCTGTGTGCTACAAAGTACACACTGTCTCCTTGTGCCAGAATAATTACAGTCAAAGCTCATACACCTGGCACACGATACTCATCAAGGAATTGTCTGAACCAAACAACGACTAGGGCATCTGTATTGGTGGCTAGGGATGGACTCTCAAACTGAAGCACTCATAAAATCCTGTGTCACTTGTCAAATGCATAATAAGATAGCAGTGACATGTACCCCTCCATTACAGCCTGTTCCTCTTACTGGATCTGCATGGGAAAAAGTTGTGATTGACATTATAGGACCCTTTGATACTGCTCCAACTGACTGTCATTATGCCATCACTTTAATAGACTATTTCAGTAAATGGCCTGAGGTAGCGGTTACATCGCAAATCTCTTCAGCTACAGTAATTAAGTTCCTCTCTTCAGTTTTTAGCAGGGAAGGTAAGCCCAAAGAACTGGTTTCAGATGATGGTAGTCAATTTACTTCCCTAGAGTTTGAAACTTTTCTAGCAGAGAGGAACATTTTACACAGACGGTCATCCCTATATTACCCTCAAGCCAATGGGAAAATCGAATGGTTTAACAGAAGTTTGAAAGAGAGTTTGCAAATGGCCAAACTGGAAGGGCAATTGTGGTACCCTTCACTACTGATTTCTTGCAAGCATACCAGGCTACACGACATGCCACAACGCAAAGATCACCTGCAGAGTTACTGCATGGGAAACAGAGGAATACTAAACTGAACATTGCTGGATTGTTAAAGGCACAACCTGATGCCCCAAACGAGGATGATGTGAGCAAAACAGTTGAACAGAACCAAGCAAAGTCTAAGGCTTTCACAGACAAGCGGCGGGGTGCTAAGGAACCAAAGTTCGAGTGTGGTTCCTTCGTTAGAATACGAAAACCTGGAATTTTACGTAAAGGGGACTATAAATTCACAGCTCCTCTTAAAATCATACAGAAGAAGGGACCTTACACCTATCGACTTTCTGATGGGTGGGTATGGAATGCTTCTTATCTTGCACCTGCCCATGCACCAAGAGGAGATTATGCCAACACCCAGTCTGCATTGGATGACTTCACCGGAGTACCAACACAACAAGATATTGCACTGGAACCGGGGCTTGAGAGATGGCCTGTCAGACCCAGACAACCACCTGTCTAGACTAGAGACTACGTTATGTAGTATCTACAGTGTTTTCAGTGTAATATTTCTGCCAACAGTATAGTGTCTTGTTTCATATTTTTTCTTGTGGTTAGAACAATAATGTTTGTTTTAATTGGGAGAGTTTCTTAAGAGAGGAGGGAATGACATGTTTAGATGTTGCTTGGAATTATTAGAATTGGGAGCACTGTCTGTTGGGAGTCTGAAAGGACAGGAAACAGGAAGGGTGGGAGGAGTTGAGAGGCTGGGAGAAAGCTACAGATGGTGCAACAACAGCTTGGTAAAGAGGTTTCCACTTTGAAAATAAAGTCCTGTTGAAGCTTGTTAGTACCTTGCCTAGTTGATACACCAACAGCCCAGTGCTACAGTACCATCAAATGACAAAATACACAGAAAATATGAGAGTGAGGACACAGGGAAGGATTTTGCTGAGCAAGGAAGAGGAAATAAGCAACTAAACCCTTCAAAAGTGGAAAATGCTACTTTGAAAAAGTGTTACCTTTGATCAGATTGAAGGCCTTTTACATTTTCCTGAGCTAGGCATACAAAACACTTATTCTCAGTGGAGAAAACACCCAGTACTGTGGGGAAACACCTATTTACTGCCAATTTCAAATATTCAATTGGTAATTAAAAGAGGAAATATCAACTGGTTAAATCAAAGGACTGGAAGTAGGACAAAATGGCCTCTTGTCCTACTTTTCTCACTAAAATGATTGCTTAATCTTGGACTACCGCTGGATGCTCAAGATTCCCAGTCTAAGATTTGGGGTTAATTCTTGGGCATTGTGAATCTTAATTCATTGGTGTTATTAAAATGCTGTGTGGGAGATGCTATAAAAGCAAAAAGTAGTCAGAGTTTCTTTTGCTTCTTCTCCTTTTTCTTCTTCTTATCAATATAACTCCTAATGATCACAATCAAAATCAAAGTACCACTGTGCAAGGCCCTGAACATACATATAATAAGTGATGACCTCTGCCAAAAAAGAGTTAAACTCACTGTCTATGAATTAGACTGAATTCTCAGCCCATATCAAGGGACAACGTGTAGCTAAGCTGGCCCAAGGGCACAGTAGGGAGGTTCCACATGTGTGAATACTCACATATAAGAGCATATGCACATGATAAAGGCATTATAATAATTGCTACATGATTTATCAAATTAGCATATACCTGTCTCTCTCCTACTTACTGGAAACAAAATCCTTTTTATACAAAACTTGGTTTTGGATTTGTGGTACAGAAAAGACAAATGCAACTGTAAGTAAGTATAAAGGGGATTCTTCAGGTTGCTGGACACATATATACCTTTGCAGTTCTATTCGGCTCTCTGATATCCAGAGTCCCTAAATTCAGCTTGTGCTGCTCAGTGTCACCACACAAGGTCTCCATAGTTCAGGTCCTGATATAAGAAGTCCTGGCTACTGACTGCATTACAGGATGATTATTATTTATCATTTCTATTACTGTAGTGTTTAGGAGCCCTAATGATGGATCAGCATCCCATTGTGCTAGGTTAAAAAAGACAGTTCCTGCCCCCAGCAGCTTACAGTCTAACTAATGATTTACTTATATTCGCATATCTTTAGTAATTTCCAAACCAAAATACTCCTCTATTAATTTTATAACACTTCAGGGTATGAATGTCAAGGGCTCTATAATGGTATTAGCACGTTTAACTTATTTCTGCTGTACTTCCTTAACAAGATAAAAAGATCCCTCTCTTTTTATAGAGCAACCAACATGTAAACTACAGGAGCAATTTTTTTCCAGCATTAAAAATATTTAAGAAGTAAAAATGGACACAGATTTACTTCCACAAACCTCCAGGTATGCTTACTAATTCATGCATAGTATTTATTTTTATGTATGCATATTATTTACAGGATGTAAATAATTAGGATGATGTGAAAGCAAATACATTTGCATGTTTACATCTGAGAAGCAATTGGAAGGAACAACAAATTACATGATCAGACCTTTTTTGAAAATAATAATAATAATAATATAATATCACCGTAGTACTTGATCTTGACATTTAAGTACTTCAGCAGGTTGATGACAAATTCAATAGAGTTCTCAGTAGGATAATAAATTCTATGAGCATAAAATAAAAACAGGAGTTTTTCATTTATTACTGGAGCTGTGTAAAATGTTTGTCAGAATATTAAAAAGTGTTTAGATGTGCTCTTGTCATTTTGGAAGCTTCTGGAAAAAAATTTCAAGGTAGTTAAATTTTGAAGCAGTACTAGAAACACCATTCTATCTTTCTTTTCTGGTTTAGATGTCAAAAGCTTTATCACAGATTGATGATCAGTGTTAAAGCTGAGGTTTTGAAGAGAAATACAGGGCAGAATAGTCTGCCCTATCTAGAACATGATGTAATTTCTACCCCAAAGCATTTTTAAGAAAATGGCGGGGGGGGGGAGTTGTCTGCCTGAGAAAGCAGCATTTGTATCTCCTCCATCGCGGACTGGACATTCTGAGAGAAAGACTCACAATTTTGGAGTTCACGTCCCAGTTGGCACCTAAGTAAGTGGGATTTTTTTCAATGGATTTGAATGGGTTTTGGATTGAGCCCTGGGTTTACAAGCACTTGTCTTCATCAACCTTCCAAACACACTACAAAGCTCATCTTTTCTGTATGGCTTTTCAGAAGCGGGGAGATTGAGGACTCTGTTCTTTGTAAGGAATTTTATTTCATTTTTATTTTGCTGATACGTAAGTGTCCATTGGCAAGAACTAACTGAAAAGTCTGTAGTATCTAGTATATTAATATTTTGATAGTATGGACTATAACTTGTATATGGGTTGTGACGGGTTTGATCACAGAGACCCTCTTAAAACTACAATACCCACCTGGGGAAGTGAGGAAACAGATTGACAGAGCGAGACAGGTACCCAGACTCTACTACAGGAGAGTCCCCACAAGGAAAATAACAGAACATCACTGGCCATCGCGTACAGCCCCCAGCTAAAACCTCTCTAGCACATTATCAACAATCTACAACCTATCCTGGAAAATGATCCCTCACTCTCACAGACCTTGGGAGACAGGTCAGTCCTCACTTACAGACAGCCCCCCAACCTGAAGCAAATACTCACCAGCAATTACAGACCGCACCACAGAAACACTAACCCAGGAACCAATCCCTGTAGCAAACCTTGTTGCCTACTCTGTCCCCATATCTACTCCTCCGTTTCTTTTTGCATATCTACTCTAGTGACACCATCAGAGGACCCAACCACATCAGCCACACCATCATAGGCTCATTCACCTGCATGTCTACTAATGTTATATATGCCATCATGTGCCAGCAATGCCCCTCTGCCATGTACATTGGCCAAACCGGACAGTCCCTACGTAAAAGAATAAATGGACACAAATCGGACATCAAGAGTGGTAACACACAAAAGCCAGTAGGAGAACACGTCAATCTTCCTGGACATTCTATAACAGATTTGAAAGTAGCTGTACTTGAACAAAAAAAACTTCAGAAACAGACTTCAAAGAGAAACAGCAGAGCTACAATTCATTTGCAAACTTAACACCATTAATTTGGGCTTGAATAGGGACTGGGAGTGGCAGGCTCATTACAGAAGCAGCTTTGCATCTCCTGGAATTGACACCTCCTCATCTATTGTTGGGAGTGGACTACATCCACCTGATTGAATTGGCCCTGCCAACACTGGTTCTCCACTTGTGAGGTAGCTCCCTTCCCTTTATGTGTCAGTATATTTATGCCTGCATCTTTAATTTTCACTCCATGCATCTGAAGTGAGGTTTTTACCCATGAAAACTTATGCTCAGATAAATCTGTTAGTCTTTAAGGTGCCACCGGACTCTTTGTTCCTCTTGGGACTGTCACCTGACATGCTGAAATTACCTGAGTCTGTTTTCCCTACCAGCTTGGGATACCAGAACCCTGTCTTGTTGAGCCAGACACGCTAGCCTGCTGCAACCCAGACCCAGGGTCTGGTGCATGCTCCCAAAGCTGCAGGCTTTAACTAAAAACTGCTCAGCAGGTCTCCTATCTCCAGCACCTAGACACTCAGCTCCCAATGGGATCCAAACCCCAAATAAATCCATTTTACTCTGTATAAGCTTTATACAGAGTAAACTCATAAATTGTCCACCCTCTATAACACTGATAGAGACAGATGCACAGCTGTTTGCTCCCCCAAGTATTAATCACTTACTCTGGGTTCACTAATAAACAAAAATAATTTTATTAAGTATAAAAATAGAATTTAAGTGGTTTCAAGTAATAACAGACTGAACAAAGTAAGTCATCAAGCAAAATAAAGCAAAAACACGCAAGTCGAAGCCTAATACATTAAGAAACTGATTACAGGTAAAATCTCATCCTCAGAGACATTCCAATATTCTTCTTTCACAGACTAGAATCATTCCTGGTCTGCGCCCAATCCTTTCCCCTGGTACAGTCCTTGTTAGTTTCAGGAGACATCTTAGGTGGAAACTAGGGGTTTTCTCATGACTGGAAGCCCCCTTTGTTCTGTTCCACCCCCTTTTATATCTTTGGCACAAGGTGGGAATCTTTTGTGTCTCTAGGTCCCCACCTATCCTTCTAAATGGAAAAGCACCAAGTTTAAGATGGATTCCAGTAGCAGGTGACATGTTCACATGTCCTGTGAGACCCCAGCCTCCATTCTTCCAGGGCTGGCCCACATGTACCCAGGAAGGTTTGGAAGTAAACAAAACCATTTGCAGGTCATTGATTCTAAAGCACTCTTAATGGCTTCAATTTAATATGTTTATATCAGTAATGCAAGTTTACATCTTGTTCTCCTAACTCAAGACATAGAAATAATACATGCAAACAAATAAGATGAACACACTCAGTAGATCATAAGCTTTGTAATGATACCTTACAAGAGACCTTTTGCATGAAGCATATTCCAATTACATTATATTCACACTTATAAGCATATTTCCATAAAACATCATGGAGTGCAACGGCACACGGATCCTCAGAGCTTGGAATGGGAATAGGGTTGCCAACATTGTACTTCAAAAATAAGGAACTGTTTTCTTAGCACCCTCACTCCATCCCTCCTCCTGATATTATTATTATCATTAATAATTAATAAAGCAGTACTCACCTACATTCTCCAGGGGCAGTATCCTGCTCTTTTTGCAGAACTCATTAGCCCCTGATCAGTCAGAGATGAAAAAATAAGGGACATCCCTTGTAATAAGGGACTGTTGGCAACCCTACATGGGAATATATTTATGTTAAATAAAATCCATCCCAGGCCCTCTTTTGAGGAGAACTGTAATCATGCTGACTGCAGTAGCAGGAATTTGTTCCTGACTTCACCAGAGCTCTGTATCGGTAAAGAGAACTGCAGTAGCTGACCTTGTTGCAGGAGCACAATGCAAGTAAATATGGCCTTGAAGCTGGAACCTCATACTCCCAGGAAACTTTGCAGACAGAGTGCACTCATGTATCTTTATTGGTATAGTTTGCAGATGACTCAAAGACTGTTTAGGTAGTCTGTATTGCAGAGGAAAGCAGTGACTCAGAGAAGAACTTAGAGTTCATCATAAATCTGTTATTTTCATGGCATACAGGTAGAGAGAGAGAAGAATAACATAAATAGTCTTTCTGGAAAAATGAAGCATAACACTAGTTTGTTTCCAGAACCCTAACACAAAACAGTGAAACACAAAGTCACAGTGTGCTCCTAAGGTAAAGAGGCACAACTCATCCCACCTTTCTCTAGGCTGACTTTCTTCAGGCTGCCCAATTGAACCCAGATCACATTGTTTCCCTCAGAGCCTACAAGCAGGACCAGGAAACCCCTTGTAATTTAAAGTGAGTGTTTCTAATTTAATACACCAAAATAGCCACCTCAACCTGAATTCTCAGTGCAATGCTATGGTAAAAAGGACTAATATGATCCTGGGGTGATAAAATGGGGAATATCAAGGAGAAGTAAGAAAGTAATATTGCCTTTTTACACAACATTGGGAAAACCACTACTAGAATACTGTGTACAGCTTGGTATCCACACTTAAAGAAAGATGTGGCAATATTAGAGAAATCAAAGGAGAGCCAAAAAATAATCCAGGCTCTGGATATCCTAATGGATGTGAGTCTTAAAGAGCTTGGCTCTTTCATCTTATCAAAGAGAAGGTTTAGAGGTGACTTGATCACTGGGAATAGGTACTTACATTTGATACACATATCTGGAAGGGTGGAGGGCTTTTCCATATTGCTGTCAAAGGCATAACAATTGGAAATTGAAGATAGACAAATCCAACCTTGAAATAATATGCAATTTCCCAGTAGTAAAAATAATTATACATTGAAACAACTTACCAGAGGAGGTGGTGGGTTCACCACCATTTGGAGTCTTTAAGGCGTGATTCATTATCTTTTAGAAAATATGCTTGAATCCAGTCTCTGGGATTCTACTGCCTGTATATGTAGCAGTGGGAGTTGAGCTGCCTGGTTATCTCTGTATCATGGTCAGTAGAACAGAGGTCCCATTGTTTCCTGGAGGGAATGTTATGAATAGGACAACAATGGAACAGGGAATGGGAGGAATCAGGCTGGAAACAATGCAGCCATATGGATAAAGCAGAGCAGAGTTTAATAAAGTTCTACTTCTTCAGTGTAACCTGCATTGCATTTGACTCTTTGCAAATGAAATATGGTGGCAGCCTCTGAATGGTGAGATTTCTGTAGGCAACAGCTGGCAGCGTGAGTCTGAAGTCCCTCTGAGCCCTGGATTTAGGGGACAGAAACCTAGCCCGGTGATGGAGCCAGTGGAGGGAGGAATTTGAGCTCTACACAGAACTGGCCCTGCAGGAGAACGACAACAACAGTAGGCAAGAAAAAAAATTACCTTATTGAGGAACAAGGCAGACAGAGCTGCACCACTCTGAAGCTCCCCACTGGCTCAACCCTTACAGCAGTCCTAGGAGCCTCAGGGAACTATTGCTCCCCAAAGCAGAGCTAAATGGTGCAGCAACAGTGCTTTTTCATTAGGGAGCAATCTGAAGGAGAGGGAAGAAATCCCTTATGTTACTGCATTACACACACTGGAAGCTGCATGCAACTTTTGGGACTTGACAGATTCCTTAATTCAGGACGGGATAGTTTGAGGACCTTGGAATCACCAACTTTTGGAGTGGTTCTGGGAAAGCTATCTGACATTAGACAGAGGGCATGCAGCAGCATCCTCAGGAGAAGGGATGAAAGTTCAAGGAGGCACAACAACTGCAGAAGTTCACAAAGTGAGACAACAGCAAAGGAGAGTGGGTGGCCAGGGTTCCATACCCACAGTGAGAATCATTTACTGTGGGAGACAACATGAGTGGCTGAAGAAGAAGGAATGTTGGAAGTGGAACCATTTTAGCAGTGTGTGCCAGAGCAGAGAAAGAATCATTCAGACTTGTACGGGGGAGAGGGGGGCGGGGTCATATGAGACAGTGGTGATACTATCTGAGCAGGGGGTTGGACTAGATGACCTCCTGAGATCTCTTCCAAGCCTAATCTTCTATGATTCTTTTATACCTTGATTCTCTGCTTGAGTCCAGAAGCACTTCAGGTTCAGGCTGTCAGGACAGGAAAGCAAGAAGGGAAAATACCAACCTCTGTGCATGCCACAATGCTGATATGGAAATACCATGCGCACTGTCAGCTGGATAGAGGGGCCTCCTGCAATGTGATTCCTTGGTGAATTGGACTTGAACACATACATTTCAAAGAGCAGGCACAATCTAGTAATGTACAACGACAGCATAATGCAGACCATATAAAATGTGACCTCAAAGTAGCTTACCCGAAGAATGACAGACAATACCATCTCAAAGTTCTGGTGGTGGATGGTAAGCACCAAACTTGCCTCTTGGTCAACACGTCTTACAAATTCTGGATCTGATCAGGGTGCAGATTGAGAATTTTATAGCAGTAGTGCAAAAAGCAAAAGGGGGAGTCCCATAGAAAATGGAGACAATTTTAGAAGCATATGGGGATGGTTTCAAACGGAACAGGTGCCTTGAAGGAAAGCTGTGACTAGACGTAGAACCCACAGTGGAACATGTTTGCTTGTCATGAAGGAAAATTCCAGTAGCACTACATTATCCAGTAGTCAGGGAACTAAAAACTCTGCAGAGAAGGGGTATCATTGCACCTGTAGAGGCTAATAGAGCCGGGGTAAACAGCATTGTGGTTTTAAGGAAGTCCTCAGGTAAATTACACATCTACATAGATCCAAAGCCATTGAACCAGGTATTGAAAAGATGCCACTACCCAATGTCTCCAGTTTGTTTTATTAAAGTTTTATTCCTTTCTCATTCAACTAGTTTGTTATTTAATGAACCCCAAGATTGTTACATGAAGTCAGACTTGCTGAATGAGAAGAAAAACTGCAGACATTTTCATAGATTCATAGATACTAAGGTCAGAAGGGACCATTATGATCATCTAGTCCAACCTCCTGCCCAACGCAGGCCACAGAATTTCACCCACCCACTCCTGCGAAAAACCTCTCCCCTATGTCTGAGCTATTGAAGTCCTCAAACCGTGGTTTAAAGACTTCAAGGAGCAGAGAATCCTCCAGCAAGTGACCTGTGCCCCATGCTACAGAGGAAGGCGAAAAACCCCCAGGGCCTCTGCCAATCTGCCCTGGAGGAAAATTCCTTCCCGACCCCAGATATGGCAATCAGCTGAACCCTGAGCATATGGACAAGATTCACCAGCCAGATACCCAGGAAAGAATTCTCTGTAGTAACTCATATCCCACCCCATCTAACATCCTATCACAGGCCATTGGGCCTATTTACTGTGAATAGTTAAAGATCAATTAATTACCAAAATCATGTTATCCCATCCTGCCTGTGTTTGCAACTGAAAGCAGAGATAAACAGAGACACCAGAGAAGCACATGGAGCACCAGGCAGAGAGACTTTTGCTTGTATGTGGTAGGCACAATAGTAGCTTGACTAGCTTAAGAAAGGAAAAGAGCCAAAAATTGAAGCAACCTCCTTCCAGTCTGCAATTGCCAGGTAATGTTGCAGAGAACTGGAAAAAAATCAGATAGAGATTTGAATTGTATTTAGTAGCCATGAGGCAGAGGGAACAATGATAAAGGGAAATCATCTATTTTTTGTATGTTGTTGGAGAGGAAGCATTGGATATTTGTAATAACTTTAAGTTTGAAGAAGATGAAAGCATGAAGTTAAATAAAATACTGACTACATTTGAGAGATATTGCTTGCCAAAAAGGCATGAAAACCTTTGAGAGACCCAATTTTTTTACATGCATGCAAAAAACTGATGATAACCTAGAGCAATATGTCACCAAATTAAGAAAACTCAGAAAACCTGTGACTTCAGTGAGTTGACAGTCTCTGGTCAAAGACAGAATCATTTGTGGCATTAAAGACAATGTGTTGAGAGAGAGTGTTCTGTGAAAGAGATTTAACTTTAGAAAGAGCTCTTCAAACATGCAGGGCAGAAGAAACTGTGAAAGCACAAGCCAAAAAGCTTAATTCATCAGAAGGGATTATCCATGTACTAAAGAATATAGCCAGAATAGATCAAATCAGAAAGTGGAACCACTCGCTGTGAAAACCACTTCTAGATGGAAGACCAGGTACTGTTATGTGGAAGGTGTGGATTACAGCATGGCCCCAAACAATGTGTTGCCTTTAGGAATCTGTCATAAATGTGGAAACATAATTATTTTGCAAAATGCCACAGAACCCAAATGCAGAAAATGCAAGTGCATTCAGTTAAAGACAATCTGGTTGAGGAGTTTTTCATAGACATATTGGGATCTACCAAGCCTGATGAGAAGGACTGGATACTGCCTATGCCTATGTAAATGGAACAATTATTTCACTGAAACTGGACACAGGAGCTCAGGTTAATATTCTGTCTGAACAAGACCGAGAGACTGAAAATAAGACCAAAACTGGGACCAACAAAAATAAAGTAACTGGTTATTCTGGAACAAATATACCAGTGAAGGGGAGAAGCAGTGCTAGCATCAATTTAAAAAAAAACACCATGTACAGGCTCCCTTTCATTCTAGTGCTAAACAAGGTGACACGAATTTTAGGCCTTGCTGCACATGAGAAGCTCAATTTGGTAAAACAGGTGTTCTCACTACCAGATCATACTGAACCTGGCTATGAGGAACTCTTTCAGGAATATCATGACCTGTCTCAAGGGTTGGGTTGCTTGCAAACATGAATTTACTAAGATGGGGTGATTTTCAAGGGTAGTAAGGTTATAATTCCCATGAGCCTAAGGGTATGTCTACACTACGAAATTAGGTCGAATTTATAGAGGTCGTTTTTTTAGAAATCGTTTTTATATATTCGAGTGTGTGTGTCCCCACAGAAAATGCTCTAAGTGCATTGAGTGCATTAACTCGGCGGAGCGCTTCCACAGTACTGAGGCAAGCGTTGACTTCGGAGCGTTGCACTGTGGGTAGCTATCCCACAGTTCCCGCAGTCTCCTCTGCCCATTGGAATTCTGGGTTGAGATCCCAATGCCTGATGGGGATAAAACATTGTCGCGGGGGGTTCTGGGTACATATCGTCAGGCCCCCGTTCCCTCCCTCCCTCCGTGAAAGCAGCAGCAGACAAGCATTTTGCGCCTTTTTTCTTGAGTTACCTGTGCAGACACCATACCACGGCAAGCATGGAGCCCGCTCAGCTCACTGTCACCGTATGTCTCCTGGGTGCTGGCAGATGTGGTACTGCATTGCTACACAGCAGCAGCAACCCATTGCCTTGTGGCAGCAGGTACAGTAGGACTGGTAGCCGTCCTCGTCATGTCCGAGGTGCTCCTGGCCACGTCGGCTGGGAGCGCCTGGGCAGACATGGGCGCAGGGACTACATTTGGAGTGACTTGACCAGGTCATTCTCTTTAGTCCTGCAGTCAGTCCTATTGAACCGTCTTATGGTGAGCAGGCAGGCGATACGGATTGCTATCAGGCCTATTGTACCATCTTCTTTGGGCAGGGAAGATATGAGGATGGCTAGCAGTCCTATTGTACCATCTTCTGCCGAGCAGCCATGAGATGTGGATGGCTTGCAGTCCTTCTGCACCATCTGCTGCCAGCCAAAAATGTAGAAGATAGATGGAGTGGATCAAAACAAGACATAGACCAGATTTGTTTTGTACTCATTTGCTTCCCCCCCACACCCCGTCTAGGAGACTCATTCCTCTAGGTCACACTGCAGTCACTCACAGAGAAGGTGCAGCGAGGTAAATCTAGCCATGTATCAATCAGAGGCCAGACCAACCTGCTTGTTCCAATAAGAACAATTACTTAGGTGCACCATTTCTTATTAGAACCCTCTGTGAAGTCCTGCCTGAAATATGCCTTGATGTAAAGCCACCCCCTTTGTTGATTTTAATTCCCTGTAAGCCAACCCTGTGAGCCATGTCGTCAGTCGCCCCTCCCTCTGTCAGACCAATGGCAGACAATCGTTCCGCGCCTTTTTTCTGTGCGGACACCATACCAAGGCAAGCATGGAGGCCGCTCAGCGCACTTTGGTAATTAGGAGCACATTAAACACCACACGCATTATCCAGCAGTATATGCAGCACCTAAACCTGGCAAAGCGATACCGGGCGAGGAGGCGATGTCAGCGTGGTCACGTGAGTGATCAGGACATGGACACAGATTTCTCTGAAAGCATGGGCCCTGCCAATGCATGCATCATGGTGCTAATGGGGCAGGTTCATGCTGTGGAACGCTGATTCTGGGCTCGGGAAGCAAGCACAGACTGGTGGGACTGCATAGTGTTGCAGGTCTGGGATGATTTCCAGTGGCTGCGAAACTTTCGCATGCATAAGGGCACTTTCATGGAATTTTGTGACTTGCTTTCCCCTACCCTGAAGCGCAAGAATACCAAGATGAGAGCAGCCCTCACAGTTGAGAAGCGAGTGGCAATAGCCCTGTGGAAGCTTGCAACGCCAGACAGCTACCGGTCAGTTGGGAATCAATTTGGGGTGGGCAAATCTACTGTGGGGGGATGCTGTGATGCAAGTAGCCAACGCAATCAAAGATCTGCTGATATTAAGGGTAGTGACCCAAGGAAATGTGCAGGTCATAGTGGATGGCTTTGCTGCAATGGTATTCCCTAACTGTGGTGGGGCCATAGACGGAACCCATATCCCTATCTTGGTACCGGAGCACCAAACCGGCGAGTACATAAACCGCAAGCACTTTTCAATAGTGCTGCAAACTCTGGTGGATCACAAGGGACATTTCACCAACATCAGCGTGGGATGGCTGGGAAAGGTACATAAGCTCGCATCCTCAGGAACTCTGGTCTTTTTCAAAAGCTGCAGGAAGGGACTTTATTACCAGACCAGAAAATAACTGTTGGGGATGTTGAAATGCCTATAGTTATCCTTGGGGACCCGGCCTACCCCTTAATGCCATGACTCATGAAGCTGTACACAGGCAGCCTGGACAGTAGTCAGGAGCTGTTCAACTACAGGCTGAGCAAGTGCAAAATGGTGGTAGAATGTGCATTTGGACATTTAAAGGTGCACTGTAGTTTAAAGGTGCAGTTTACTGACTCGGTTAGAGCTCAGCGAAACCAATATTCCCACTGTTATTACTGCTTGCTGTGCGCTCCACAATATCTGTGAGAGTAAGGGGGAGACGTTTATGGTGGGGTGGGAGGTTGAGGCAAATCGCCTGGCTGCTGGTTACGCACAGCCAGACACCAGGGCGGTTAGAAGAGCACAGGAGGGCGAAGCTTTGAAAACTAGTTTCATGACTAGACAGGCTACGGTGTGAAAGTTCTGTTTGTTTCTCCTTGATGAAACCCACCGCCCCTTGGTTCACTCTACTTCCCTGTAAGCTAACCACCCTCCCCTCTTCCCTTTGATCATCGCTTGCAGAGGCAATAAAGTCATTGTTGCTTCACATTCATGCATTCTTTATTCATTCATCACACAAATAGGGGGATGACTACTAAGGTAGCCCAGGAGGGGTAGTGGGGGAGGGAAGGAAAATGCTACACAGCACTTTAAAATTTTACAACTTTAAAATTTATTGAATGCCAGCCTTCTGTTGCTTGGGCAATCCTCTGGAGTGGAGTGGCTGGTTGGCCGGTGGCCCCCCCACCGCATTCTTGGGCATCTGGGTGAGGAGGCTATGGAACTTGGGGAGGAGGGCGGTTGGTTACACAGGGGCTGTAGCGGCAGTCTGTGCTCCAGCTGCCTTTGCTGCAGCTCAACCATACACTGGAGCATATTGGTTTGATCCTCCAGCAGCCTCAGCATTGAATCCTGCCTCCTCTCATCATGCTGCTGCCACATTTGAGCTTCAGCCCTGTCTTCAGCCTGCCACTTACTCTCTTCAGCCCGCCACTTACTCTCTTCAGCCCACCACCTCTCTTCCTGGTCATTTTGTTATTTCCTGCACTCTGATATTATTTGCCTCCATGCATTTGTCTGTGCTCTGTCAGTGTGGGAGGACAGCATGAGCTCAGAGAACATTTCATCACTAGTGCGTTTTTTTTTCTTTCTAATCTCCACTAGCCTCTGGGAAGCAGAAGATCCTGTGATCATTGAAACACATGCAGCTGATGGAGGAAAAAAAAGGGACAGCAGTATTTAAGAAGACACATTTTATAAAACAATGGCTACACTCTTTCACGGTAAACCTTACTGTTAACATTACATACATAGCACATGTGCTTTCGTTACAAGGTCGCATTTTGCCTCCCCCCATCGCGTGACTACCCCCTCAACCCTCCCCCCTCCCCATGGCTAACAGCGGAGAAAATTTCTGTTCAGCCACAGGCAAACAGCCCAGCAGGAATGGGCACCTCTGAGTGTCCCCTGAAGAAAAGCACCCTATTTCAACCAGGTGACCATGAATGATATCTCACTCTCCTGAGGATAACACAGAGAGATAAAGAACGGATGTTATTTGAACGCCAGCAACCATACACTGCAATTCTTTGTTGTACAATAATTCCTGAGTACGTGCTACTGGCTGGAGTGGTAAAGTGTCCTACCGTGGAGGACGCAATAAGGCTGCCCTCCCCAGAAACCTTTTGCAAAAGGTTTGGGAGTACATCCAGGAGAGCCGCGAATGCCAGGGCAAATTAATCCTTTCACATGCTTGCTTTTAAACCATGTATAGTATTTTAAAAGGTACACTCACAAGAGGTCCCTTCTCCACCTGCCGGGTCCAGGAGGCAGCCTTGGGTGGGTTCGGGGGATACTGGCTCCAGGGTGAGAAACAATTTCCGGCTGTCAGGAAAACCGGTTTCTCCGCTTGCTTGCTGTGAGCTATCTACAACCTCATCATCTTCTTTGTCCCCAAAACCTGCTTCCGTGTTGTCTCCATTTCCATTGAAGGAGTCAAACAACACGGCTGGGGTAGTGGTGGCTGAACCCCCTAAAATGGCTTGCAGCTCATCATAGAAGCGGCATGTTTGGGGCTCTGACCCGGAGCGGCCGTTCGCCACTCTGGTTTTCTGGTAGGCTTGCCTCAGCTCCTTAAGTTTCACGTGGCACTGCTTCAGGTCCCTGTTATGGCCTCTGTCCTTAATGCCCTGGGAGATTTTGACAAATGTTTTGGCATTTCGAAAACTGGAACGGAGTTCTGATAGCACGGATTCCTCTCCCCATACAGCGATCTGATCCCGTACCTCCCGTTCGGTCCATGCTGGAGATCTTTTGCGATTCTGGGACTCCATCATGGTCACCTCTGCTGATGAGCTCTGCATGGTCACGTCTGCTGATGAGCTCTGCATGGTCACCTGCAGCTTGCCACGCTGGCCAAACAGGAAATGAGATTCAAAAGTTCGAGGTTCTGTTCCTGTCTACCTGGCCAGTGCATCTGAGTTGAAAGTGCTGTCCAGAGTGGTCACAATGGAGCACTCTGGGATAGCTCCTGGAGGCCAATACCGTCTAATTGTGTTCACAGTACCCCAAATTCACCCCGGCAAGGCCGATTTAAGCACTAATCCACTTGTCAGGGGTGGAGTAAGGAAATCGATTTTAAGAGCCCTTTAAGTCGAAAAAAAGGGCTTCATCGTGTGGACGGATGCAGGTTTACATCGATTTAACGCTGCTAAATTCAACCTAAAGTCTTAGTGTAGACCAGGGCTCTGAAAAGAAATGATAGAGAAGATCCACAAGGGTCATTTAGGAATTGAGGAGCACAAACAAAAAACACAAGAGGTGCTGTATTGTCTGTGAATCAATCACAACATTACTAATGTGGTTGGAAACTGCATTTCAATCTTGAAATACAAGTCATGCCAACAGGCAGAGCCACCGAGTCCTTATCCAGTTCCACAAAGTCCTTATGAGAAGGTAGGCACTGATTTATTTACCTCATAATCAAAGGATTATTTTAAAATCACAAATTATTATTCTCTGTATCCAGAAATTTTCACACTGTGCAGTACTAATAGTAAGTCAGTGATAGCCAGCCTGAAGGGAATCTTCTCCAGACATGGAATTCCAGATGAAGTCTTTAGCGATAATGGCTGCGATTTTCCAGTGCAGATTTTAGGCAATTTGCCATAGATTGGAATTTTCATCACAAAGTATCAAGTCCAAATTACCCCAGCAATCAAATGGACTTTTGGAAAGGTCTTGACAGACAGTAAAGACCCTTATGAAAAAGACTTTTCACAGTGGAGGTGATTTGTATAAAGTGTTACTGGTTTACCAAAGTACAGCCATGGAGAATGGCTCTTCTTCAGCTCAGCTGTTAGTGGGAAGAAGGATCTGATCTAATTTGCCAATTACTGATAACCTACCGAAATCTCATAACAATGAAACTATACGGAAGATGAAAGAAAATCAGAAGTGGAAGCATAAATATTATTTGACAAAAGGGTCTGTGATCTCCCATTTCTTAACGTAGTTGATAGTGTGCTTGAGAAATCACACCTCTAATACTTGGGCCCAAATAGGTACCATTAAAGAACAGCTGCATTTTATGGTCTTATGTAGTCATCTTATGGTCTTATGTAGTCATCTGCATCAAGGTCTTATGTAGTCCAGGCAGACCTGGGAGACACATTTCGATGTATTCAAACGGATCTACAAGTAACCCCAGAATGTTCCAACACATTGACAGTAGATGTGGACTCTGGCATTTCCCGTCTGATCCTTTATCATCAATGCACAAAGGAGAAACTGTCAAGGAACAAGAGAACAACTCACACTCTAATGAAAAGC
The DNA here is from genome assembly GCF_965152235.1 of Eretmochelys imbricata. NCBI lineage: Eukaryota > Metazoa > Chordata > Testudines > Cheloniidae > Eretmochelys > Eretmochelys imbricata. Next base: position 108,288,412 of record NC_135575.1, read on the forward strand.
TGATACTGAGAAGATAAGAGGAGGAGATGAAAGGCCCTGAAAGACTCAGAGTAACTTGCTAACTTGCCTGGAGAAGGGGTATTTGAAGAAAGAGAGTGGTAAAGACTCACTCAAGAGTGATATGCTGGTAACCTCTAGTCTCTAGGGAATTGACACATTGGGTTTATGGAAATATACTACCTGGATTGAGAGTTTAATGCATGTGTTATTAGATAGTTGTTAGCTGTTTATATATGTCTGTGTATATAAGAGTTAATTTGTTTTTCTTGAAGAGGAAAGACATAGAGATATGTTTGTAGAGGATTATAATTTAGAGACACTCTCTCATAAGGGACAGTATTATGAACATAGGCATTTAGAGAGATGCTGTTTAAGCAGGAGGTGGGAACACCACATGGCTGTGTGCAGCAGCTCACCACAGAAGCTCTTCAGTTTGTTTTATTAAAGTTTTATTCCTTTCTCATTCACTGATTTGTTATTTAATGAATCCCATGATCGTTACAATCTGCTCACAGCAGAGGCACTGAAAGCAGTCACAGACATGCCAGTTCCAGATGTGAAAGGGTTAGAGCTCTTTGTAGGAATGATAAATTTTTCTGTCCAAGTTCTGACCATACCTGGCTGCAGTAGGTTGAGTGGGACTGGATAAATCCCCAACAACAAGCATTAACACTCTGTAACAAATGATAATGGATGCCCCCCATGTCAGGAAATACTATCAGCCAGGAAAGCCACTGACACTACAGTGTAATGCATCCAAAAGATTGGGTGTATGTCTTTTGCTGTAGTAACTGGTCTCTTATGCCAGCAGAACTTGGGAATTAAAAGGGATTTTCCCAGATAAGGGTGGGGGAAGCTTCTGGCTGTGGTATTTGGAGCGCAATGATTCCATCAGTATACCTATGACCACCCTGTAATAGCATCAGGTGCCATGGATCTAAAACCTAGCCTGAAGGCTGCTAAGTTAGAGCTATACTTTCCGTGCCACCATTATGCAAGGCCAGGCAACGAACCTGCACCTTATATCCTGACGCAGCAGGATCAACTGACTAGCAGCTGACAGCTGATTGAATGCCCTTGGCATAAAGCTTCTTGTTCCTGCCACACCTCTTGTCTGAGGAAAGTAGTAACTTGACCAGACCTCTGAGACCTTCCACCTCCTCACCTTGTCCCTGCTCCTTGTTCCTGTTATCAGTTATTAACTCCAGCTTTTTTTCCCTTGACGTGTCTCTCTTCCACCTCTTGTTTAACCCTTAGCGTAGCTTCTAACTCTGACTCCCTGCATGACTCTTGGCCATGACCACGACTCTACTCTGGGCTCCGACCATTTAAGTCAGACATCCCATGTTAAGGGGTTTTAACCAGACACAAACATCGAGACACAGTCATGGCAAAACCCCTTCTTAGTTCTCCAAAAAAGATTGTTGCACATGTTAATGTCCTGCAGTGCTACAAAGTAGAGATCAGATATTGATCAGTATAATTACTGGTGTTATCTGGGCATATATACCCAGAATCAGCAAGTTAGGGGAAAGAGAACAGGGCATAGTGCAGCTTGTTAATGGATTCAATCCCCCGAATTTCAACTTTGAAGCTGATGGAAATCAAAGAGGGTACAGAAAAGGACATCCAACTACAAGCAGGCAAGAGAACAATACTAGTAGGGTGTCTAGAAAACAAAAGCCAAGTACCAGGAGGAGCACACTCACATTTCAAATTAAAGTTTAGCTGAGTGTGCAAGATTGAATCATATCTTGAGGACAGAGAGCTGTTGTCCCCACTTCGTTATGTAAGGTTACCATGCAAAAAATACATGTCTCTCACCTTGGCATTGACAGCTGTCTTAGATTGACTTAAGGGTGTGTTTTTGGCCAGGCATTAATATTCAACTCCATTATTTGAAGGGGTTGAAACCTGCCGGTCATGTGATAGCCCCCAGCAGAAAGAGACCACATGAGCTGCCTACAGGAGAGGGTGAGAGTGGACTTATTTACCTTCAAAGAAAAATAGTACTTAATTATAATGGGCTTCCACTTATATTTTTGGGAGGTCAATGTCCTTCCTGATACAAAAAGCAGGTCAGTGATTTGCAAACTTAAGCCACTTTGTGAGATACTGCATTCACTGACAATGGACTCCAAGTTGCTAATTCAAGGAACCTGAATGCAAATGAAAGTTTGACCATCACATCTCCTCTCCAGCCCACCCACAGAGCAATGGTAAGGTGAAATCAGGGGTGAAAATAGCTAAGAGACTGTGACACAAGAATGTTTCTTCTGGTTCAGATGCCTAGCTACTATTTTTGGCAGACAGGAATACCCCATCACAGAGCTGCCAAAACAATCTAACGCAGGCATTGATGGGACAAAGGATCAAAACCCTGCTACCAATGAAGAAAGACCAGTTAGCTAGAAGGCTGGAGATAGCCAACAATCAGAGAAAGCAGGCACTGGAGTAAGACAGGTCATTCAGGAACATATTGTCCCTGGAGACAGACACTCTTGTGAGGATCCAATGAGACACCAGAAGGAGTGAACTAAAGTGGTTATGAGGGGTGCAGTGGCACTCAGAGCACACGTGACTACACAGAGAGAGCCTACAGGAAATAATCACAGAGCATAGAGACAGAACCATTGGGAGGCCAACCCATTGAGAGCGAGTTTGCTACACTTAGTGAGAGGGAGACAGATAATTTGGTCTCCTTAACAGAAGATCACACCAGAGGTGACCTACCTCAAAGGCTGTGTAACCAGCTGAATCTGTGGTAAAACAAGATTCCAACTTGACTATGTGCTAGTAATCTCTAGCCAAAGGGATGGAGGGCAGAGCAGGATTGGGGCTTCTTTTTTAAAAAAAAATGGTAAAATAAGGAAGATGTATTGTGATCAGAAGAACTGAAGTCAGAGGGCCCATGTTCCTTGGAGGAACTCTTATTGTGGGAACACCAGGTAAATAGGGAGGAAGCAACCCAGCCACATGCATAGACCAGTCTGCAGGGTTTATTAAAGTTCCACTTGTTGAACTCAACCTGCAGTCAGCTTCACTCCTTGTGACTGAAACAATGATCCTGGTTGACCTTAGATTCTGTGAATTAATGAATCCCCTGTCCTTTCCCTTCCTTCTTGGGCCATGGAGAGAGTTGGAAGGTCTGAATTGCTTTCAATACAGTTATAATACTTGCAGCTCTGCAGCGGAACAATGGCTATAAACAAATTGTCAGTTTCAGGGCTTTAGCCATTTGCCTGCATGGTCAAGCAGATTTTTTTTCCCCCGTTGCACAGTGGCCAGATGTATTCTGTCTTTGCTGGCTTTTGCCTTCCTATTGTGGTGGAAAATTAACCACGCATTGTGTTTGGATCAGAACAAACCTGAGGCCAGCTTTACTCAAGCATGCGCATACAGGGAGAGTCAGCCGGAGCTGCTCTGGTGTAAACAGAAAATACAGGAGTTTATATAGCTGAAAACCACAATTGGTCAAGCACATTTCCACCAATGGAGCTTTCCCTTATTTGGCATATAATGCGAGCCTTAACAGTAGTTTTGCCTTATTTGGAATTTGGAATATAGCAAAACAAGCTTTACCTGTTATTGACAGGTTGTTCTTTTGCGGTTAACAGTCTTTCCTAATTTCTATCTGTTAGGGTTACATTTCTTAAGCTGTGCTGCTGCAATTGCCCCACAATGGAATTTTCCTTACTCTCTTCTTAAGCTTCATATACACAGTTAGCTTGACCAAAGTTTTAGGCCTACTTGAGTCTACTGTGTTTTTTTTCCACACCATGAAGCATCAGCAGTTGGCCACAGTTGGAGATGAGACACTGAACCATATGCACTAGTGTTCTGACATGGTACAAAAAATCCTCTTTCTTAGATGCCTGTCTGTGTGTCTTGCTCACATGTTCAGGGGCGAATGATTGCCCGATTTGGGGGTTGGGAAGGACTTTCCACCAGGTCAGATTGATAGAGACCTTGTTTTTTTTGCCCGTCCTTTCATTTGGGTAAATCCCATCTAATCAATTATCTGCCATTGCAGGAGCCTCAGGCATTGGTGATGTCTTGTCTCTGTGTGTTGCACACTCCAGTTCAGCCTCCTGTGTTATTGATCTCAACAGAGCAGCAAATGGGTGAAATGTAATGACCTGAGAGACACAGGAGGCCAGACTAGATGGTCCCATCTGGCCTTAATCTCTATGGAATTATATCTGAATCACTTGTTATGATTGTACATAGTGGATCATTGCAAAACAGAAAAATATACAGTTTTGAAAATAGAGCCCCTGAAGAGACAGTAAGCCCCTTTAAAGGTGGCTGCCCTAGCATGGAGAGCCTCCTGGGGCAGCAGAACTGGGAGAACAGTTGAAGCTAGTGCCCCTATAATGCAAATGTTGGAGGCTGATCTGTTTCTGCTCTCTCATCTTGTTCCGCTACACATTCTGGCAAGTACAGCATCGCCCTGTTCCCAGCCTTGAGCCAGCTCCCATAGCACAGAAGCTCCCCAGGCAGAGCACTTGTCCCACTTCCCCTTCTATGATTCCTTCCCCCCATTCAAAGCAAGCTTTTACTGACTGTGGGGGCTCCATGGGGAAGTTAATAATAATAATTAATAATAGAGCTGCAGGTTGTGTTAACTTCTTTGTGCTTTTGTGGAACTGATGGGGTGACTTAAAGAAATTCCTGTTTACTGTAGCAAACACCATCAACATCTGTCCTGTTCCTAGCTTCCTGATTATTTCCCTACCAGTAGCCAGCGTTCCAATGTAACCCTTTCCGAACAGAGCTGCTCCTCCCAGCCCTCTTAAAACCATTGTCTTAAAACTATATAAACCACTTATAGAGGGCAGTATTATCAACTTTTTTTCCATTCTTCATTATTTGTGGAAAGGGGAAATGCCTCAATTGTTGCAATGTCAGTACATGGGATGGTAAATATTAGAGGCATAGTCAGTAAGATAGAAAACTATTATGGTAATTCTTCAATGCTATCCATGCTATGAACTAAATCACTTGCATGATAATAGAAAGTTACTTTTTAACTGTTGAATACAATGTAAATCATGAGCAAATCAGAGTAACAATGAACAGCTAATATCTCAATATTGTTGATAAGCTTCTTTCCCCTGTACATAATGTGAACAATTTAGAAACACTCAAAAGAGTTGCCTGTCCTGTGCGGAAGATCTGTTAACAAGGAAACTGTATGTGTGTACACAGGTAGTCAGACAGACACATTTGTGATGTGACTGAAGAATCTGTAGCTCTTTGTAGCTGGTTTATTACTGATTAGTGTTTTTCAAGTAGCAGTGAAAGAGGAGTATTTATAGTTAATTCCACTGGAAGGAAAAATAAGGACAATTTATTTTAATCAGACTTAATTCTTTGATGTTTTAAGTGTGCATCTCAAATCTGGTAAAGTAACTACCAAAATCAATAACAAATGTAAGTAAGTGCAAAATTTTCCCCTGCAATGCTATTTTGAGTCTGATACTGAATTCTGTCACTTTACTGATATAGTAAGCAATCTGTCTTACATATTCTCAGAGTCATTCAGAGTGACTTTAGCCTTTAGTCATGCAGAGTGCCCTTTTGGTGACTTTATACTCTAAGCCTAGGGCCTAATGACCAAAATCAATTCTATATAGGAAATCCAGCTCCTAAATGAGTATTGTATGATTATTCCAACCTGTCTGAAGATACAGGAGAGGCTCCTGCTGTGCTCAGGCTTGTTATATAGTCACTCTTGTTCACTCACCCTGAAGTTGCAGAGTTTATTCCTTCCATTTACAGGAGAACATTTCAATTTAGTTGCTGTGCATTTACTCACTGAAGTGCTCCGACTACTAACTTTAGTCATTTAAACCTGTTATTTGAAAGATTCAGTTCTCTGTTCATAAAAAATGTTTACAAAAGTTTAATCTTGATTTTTAAAACTGTAAAAGTGGTGATCTTAAAACAACCTAGGAAGGGAAACTGCTTACATGATGTAAAAGAGTAGATGTTGGCTGTGACAACACAACTTTCTACTGGATCCTCAATACAGCTAAATTCCACCACATTCAATGTCTCTTCCCCAAAGAGCATACGATCTCTGTAGACAATGTACAGAAAAGTAGGGGCAGAGAGGTAGAAGAACAAAAATCAGTGTGACTGAATAGTGGTGTTAAACTTTAGACTTGTTTCCACAATTTTGTTTGATTTCTGTTGAGATGGCTTTTGAACCTTATTCATTTAGTAATATTCAATATCTTATTCACTCAGTTCCCAAGAAGTAAGCTTGACTTTGAACTCATCACTGAGGATTTTTTTCTTATTGGCATTCTGTTAAACTACACTTGAGTTGATAAGGCTTAAGGGTATGTCTACACTACGAAATTAGGTCAAATTTAAAGAAGTTGGTTTTGTAGAAAGCGGTTTTATACCCCAAGAGGTCCCCACACAAGTGCTCTAAGTGCATGTAGTCGGAGGAGTGTGTCCACAGTACCGAGGCAACCGTCAACTTCTGGAGCGTTGCACTGTGGGTGGCTATCCCACAGTTCCCGCAGTCTCCACTGCCCATTTGAATTCTGGGTAGAAATCCCAGTGCCTGATGGGGATAAAACATTGTCGCGGGTGGTTCTGGGTACATATCGTCAGGCCCCCGTTCCCTCCCTCCCTCCCTCCATGAAAGCAAGGGCAGACAATCGTTTTGTGCCTTTTTTCTTGAGTTACCTGTGCAGATGCCATACCACGGCAAGCATGGAGCCCGCTCAGCTAATCGTCACTGTATGTCTCCTGGGTGCTGGCAGACGTGGTACTGCATTGCTACACAGCAGCAGTTAATTGTCTTTTGGCAGCAGACAGTGCAGTATGACTGGTAGCCATCATCAACATAGTCCTGGGTTCTCTTTTAATTGGGCGCCTGGGAAAACATGGGAGTGACTCAGCCAGGTCATTTCCCTTGTTTCGTCTCGTGGCGATTCAGTCCTACCGGCAGTGCGCTGTCTTTTAACCTCCAGCCAGCAGAAGATGATGGCTAGTCGTCATACTGCACCATCTTCTGCTGAGCACCCAGGAACTGATGATGGCTAGCAGTCGTACTGCACAGTCTGCTGCCAGCAAGATGTATAAAGATAGATGAAGTGGCTAAAAACAAGAAATAGACCAGATTTGTTTTGTATTCATTTTCTCCTCCCTCCCTCCTTCCCTCTGTGAAATCAACAGTCTGCTAAACCCAGTTTTGAGTTCTATCCTTGAGGTTTTGAGTTCTATCCTTGAGGGGGCCATTCAGTTTCTCACAAAGCCACCCCCTTTGTTGATTTTAATTCCCTGTAAGCCAACCCTGTAAGCCATGTCGTCAGTCGCCCCTCCCTACGTCAGGGCAACAGCAGACAATCGTTCCGCAACTTTTTTCTGTGCAGACACCGTACCATGGCAAGCATGGAGCCTGCTCAGATCACTTTGGCAATTAGGAGCACATTAAACACCACGCACATTATCCAGCAGTATATGCAGCATCAGAACCTAGCAAAGCAATACCGGGCGAGTAAGCGACGTCAGCGCAGTGACATGAGTGATGAGGACATGGACATAGACTTCTCTCAAAACATGGGCCTTGGCAATGTGGGCATCATGGTGATGCCGGGGCAGGTTCATGTGGTGGAACGCCGATTCTGGGCTCGGGAAACAAGCACAGACTGGTGGGACCGCATAGTGTTGCAGGTCTGGGACGATTCCCAGTGGCTGCGAAACTTTCGCATGCGTAAGGGCATTTTCATGGAACTTTGTGACTTGCTTTCCCCTGCCCTGAAGCACATGAATACCAAGATGAGAGCAGCCCTCACAGTTGAGAAGCGAGTGGCAATAGCCCTGTGGAAGCTTGCAACGCCAGACAGCTACCGGTCAGTTGCGAATCAATTTGGAGTGGGCAAATCTACTGTGGGGGGCTGCTGTGATGCAAGTAGCCAACGCAATCAAAGATCTGCTGATATTAAGGGTAGTGACCCTAGGAAATGTGCAGGTCATAGTGGATGGCTTTGCTGCAATGGGATTCCCTAACTGTGGTGGGGCCATAGACGGAACCCATATCCCTATCTTGGTACCGGAGCACCAAACCGGCGAGTACATAAACTGCAAGGGGTACTTTTCAATAGTGCTGCAAACTCTGGTGGATCACAAGGGACGTTTCACCAACATCAACGTGGGATGGCCGGGAAAGGTACATGACACTCGCATCTTCAGGAACTCTGGTCTGTTTCAAAAGCTGCAAGAAGGGACTTTATTCCCAGACCAGAAAATAACCGTTGGGGATGTTGAAATGCCTATATGTATCCTTGGGGACCCAGCCTACCCCTTAATGCCATGGCTCATGAAGCCATACACAGGCAGCCTGGACAGTAGTCAGGAGCTGTTCAACTACAGGCTGAGCAAGTGCAGAACAGTGGTAGAATGTGCATTTGGACGTTAAAAGTGCGCTGGTGCAGTTTACTGACTCAGTTAGAGCTCAGCGAAACCAATATTCCCACTGTTATTACTGCTTGCTGTGCGCTCCACAATATCTTTGAGAGTAAGGGGGAGACGTTTATGGTGGGGTGGGAGGTTGAGGCAAATCACCTGACTGCTGGTTTCGCACAGCCAGACACCAGGGCGATTAGAAGAGCACAGGAGGGCGTGGTGTGCATCAGAGAAGCTTTGAAAACCAGTTTCATGACTGGACAGGCTACAGTGTGAAAGTTCTGTTTCTTTCTCCTTGATGAAACCCACCGCCCCTTGGTTCACTCTACTTCCCTGTAAGCTAACCACCCTCCCCTCCTCCCTTCGATCACCGCTTACAGAGGCAGTAAAGTCATTGTTGCTTCACATTCATCCATTCTTTATTAATTCATCACACAAATAGGGGATAACTACCAAGGTAGCCCAGGAGGGGTGGTGGAGGAGGGAAGGACAAGGCCACACAGCACTTTAAAAGTTTAAAACTTATTGAATGCCAGCCTTCTGTTGCTTGGGCAATCCTCTGGGGTGGAGTGGCCTGGTGGCCGAAGGCTCCCCCACCGCGTTCTTGGGCGTCTGGGTGTGGAGGCTCTGGAACTTGGGGAGGAGGGCGGTTGGTTACACAGGGGCTGTAGCGGCAGTCTGTGCTCCTGCTGCCTTTTCTGCAGCTCAACCATACGCTGGAGTATATTGGTTTGATCCTCCAGCAGCCTCAGCATTGAATCCTGCCTCCTCTCATCACGCTGCCGCCACCTTTCAGCTTCAGCCCTCTCTTCAGCCCGCCAATTACTCTCTTCAGCCCGCCACCTCTCCTCCCAGTCATACTGTGCTTTCCTGCACTCTGACATTGTCTGCCTCCACGCATTCGTCTGTGCTATGTCAGTGTGGGAGGACAGCATGAGCTCAGAGAACATTTCATCATGAGTGCATTTTTTTCGCCTTCTAATCTTCACTAGCCTCTGGAAAGGAGAAGATCCTGTGATCCTTGAAACACATGCAGCTGGTGGATAAAAAAAAAAAGAGGCAACGGTATTTAAAAAGACACATTTTATAGAACAATGGCTACACTCTTTCACGGTAAACCTTACTGTTAACATTACATACATAGCACATGTGCTTTCGTTACAAGGTTGCATTTTGCCTCCCCCCACCACTTGGCTAGCCCCTCACACACACACCCCCCATGGCTAACAGCAGGGAACATTTCTGTTCAGCCACAGGCAAACAGCCCAGCAGGAATGGGCACCTCTGAATATCCCCTTAAGAAAAGCACCCTATTTCAACCAGGTGACAATGAATGATATCACTCTCCTGAGGATAACACAGAGAGATAAAGAACGGATGTTGTTTGATTGCCAGCAAACATACACTGCAATGCTTTATTCTACAATGATTCCCGAGTACGTGTTACTGGCCTGGTGTGATAAAGTGTCCTACCATGGAGGACACAGTAAGGCTGCCCTCCCCAGAAACCTTTTGCAAAGGGTTTGGGAGTACATCCAGGAGAGCCGCGAATGCCAGGGCAAATTAATCCTTTCACATGCTTGCTTTTAAACCATGTATAGTATTTTAAAAGGTACACTCACCAGAGGTCCCTTCTCCACCTGGTGGGTCCGGGAGGCAGCCTTGGGTGGGTTCGGGGGGTACTGGCTCCAGGTCCAGGGTGAGAAACAGTTCCTGGCTGTCGGGAAAACTGGTTTCTCCGCTTGCTTGCTGTGAGCTATCTACAACCTCATCATCATCATCATCTTCCTCGTCCCCAAAACCTGCTTCTGTGTTGCCTCCATCTCCATTGAAGGAGTCAAACAACACGGCTGGGGTAGTGGTGGCTGAACCCCCTAAAATGGCATGCAGCTCATCACAATAGCGGCATGTTTGGGGCTCTGATCTGGAGCGGCCTCTCTGGTTTTCTGGTAGGCTTGCCTCAGCTCCTTAAGTTTCACGCGGCACTGCTTCAGGTCCCTGTTATGGCCTCTGTCCTTCATGCCCTGGGAGATTTTGACAAATGTTTTGGCATTTCGAAAACTGGAACGGAGTTCTGATAGCACGGATTCCTCTCCCCATACAGCAATCAGATCCCGTACCTCCTGTTCGGTCCATGCTGGAGCTCTTTTGCGATTCTGGGACTCCATCATGGTCACCTCTGCTGATGAGCTCTGGCCAGCGTGGCAAGCTGCAGGTGACCATGCAAACAGGAAATTGAAATTTAATAGTTTGCGGGCCTTTTCCTGTCTACCTGGCCAATGCATCTGAGTTGAGGGTTCTGTCCAGAGCGCTCACAATAGAGCACTCTGGGATAGCTCCCGGAGGCCAATACCGTCTAATTGCGTCCACAGTACCCCAAATTCGCCCCGTCAAGGCCCATTTAAGCACTAATCCACTTGTCAGAGGTGGATTAAGGAAATCGATTTTAAGAGCCCTTTAAGTGGAGAAAAAGGGCTTCATCGTGTGGACAGGTGCAGGTTTACATCGATTTAACGCTGCTAAATTTGACCTAAACTCCTAGTGTAGACCAGGACTAAATGTAGGAGTTGGATACAGGGCATACCATACATCCAAAGTTACACAGAAAACCTCTTTATATATATTTACAAATTACATTGAACTTATTATCCATTGCATTACACCTGTTGGGATTGCATGGTTACTTCGTAGGAACCAATCCCTGTACAGCATTCTTTGTCCACACACTATTCATGTGCAACATACTCTTTACTTCTTTTTTATATTCCTGACTTATCTTATCCATTGTTATCTTGTCCATTGTAAATGGTTCCCTGGGTGTTCCCCCTTATCTGAGCTAATACTTAGATTCTGTTTCCAGCCTGCTGACCTGTTTACCTCCCTAATCCTGTCTCCCAAGAAATGAGGTCTCCTCTCAAGTCAAGTCAGGCCTACAATTTCTTTTATGCGCACATTATTTCAGTAAGGCAAGGTAGATGGGGAGGTGAGATCTAGGGGTCATAGGCATCCCTGTAGGGATTTCATTTCAAAAGGACATAAAGAAGGAAAAGGTGGAAGCCTGTTGAACAGATCAGAGTGGGGTTGACAAATTTAGTAGACGCCTCCTAGTTAGAGAACTAAACCTGCTAGCCAGGGGAAATACCAGTAGCAAGGACCAGGGACTCTGGTGGGAAACTCATCCCTGCTACCATCCACAGAAGCTGTTCTAGAACCCTAGTTGGTGGTTCCTTCATTCTCTCATGTTAGCCTCTGGCTAGCAAGGGACTAGAACATTTGAAGAGGTGGATTTAACTTCAAATGTAGTAGTCCCCTGCTAGCCAGAGGCTAACATGAGAGAATGAAGGAACCACCAACCAGGGTTCTAGAACAGCTTCTGTGGATGGAGGAACATGGGGGGGGGCGAGCAGAGATGAGAGGAATCTGATTTTAAGTGCTGCAAAAAAGCCAGAGAAGTAATGTACACTTTTTTGTTACTCTTCCACAACTATTCACCACTCTATGTTTAAAAAAAAGATTATAGAGCCTTTCCTGAAGTTTTTTTAAAAAAATTACACACTTTGACTAAGGTAGATTGAAAGCTCAGGGATGCTGTTCGAAGTGGATATACTTATATTTTCCCTAGTCCCAAGGACACTGTGTTCAGGTGCTGGTAGGAAAACAGAATAAATAGATGCAAAAGTGCTGTAGAGAAGGAAGTTATTGCAAAAAATTATTTAGACCAAATTTATTCTACATGAAATTATTGTATTTTCTAGCTTTGTTTTTTTATTATAACAGTTTGTGTTCATGCACTGCTCCCTGTTTTCTAGTGTTGCATATGCATATTGCATTAGTTGTAAGTAACATCTAATGTGTTCCAGATTGATGTGTGTGTTGTATCATGCTATTTTAGGTGCCCAGCACTGGAGAGGGTTCGATAGTCTGCACAACTTGGTGAGATTTGGCAGATTGGTGATAACCTCTTTAGGAGGGACAGATTGGTTTCTTCAGATCCTGGGAAGATGAATTGCAACTGAAATTCATCTGTGTGCAATGAACAAAGTCTGTGTACTGCTTAAGACTCACATGAGCCTTCAGAATACAGCATATGTGCAACTTAAGCGGTTCATAGCCCTTGTGCTGAATATTACTAGAAATGAGCATTTCTGAAGCAGTGTGAATTAGGATCATTAGTAGGTGATAGAATAGTGTTATATAGTGCCTCATCCAGTAAACTGTTTTTTGTTGCCTAGCAAATGGGCCATTACCTTTATGCATTGAACCCTACCCTTATATTTTAAAAGAAAGTACTTGTTAAAGCTCTTCTTTTATGGTGCCTTGTTGGAGAAGACACTTCATTTAGAAATCAATGTGTGCTTTATTACACTACATGCATATTTTTTTCTGTACTAATAACACATTCTCAATTGTGGCTTTGAGTGTGGAATGATATGAGTATTTAAAATCAAATCAAATAAAGGAATGTTTAAAAATAAAACACAGTTGAAAGGCTAAGATAAAGTGAGTAATTATGTAGATAGCTTGGATAGAGCTGGAGAAGGATTAGGGCAAGATAAGTGAAGACATTTAAGCAGGAGTGGAATTGTGCTTGGGGCTGGATCTAAAGCTCATTGAAGGAAGCAAGGTTTAGAAAATTTCTGACCAGCCTTGATGGCTGATCTTATAGGTCTTTTCCATCTTTAACTCACATAATATCCATTTACAAAGACATCTGCTGTAAATACATACTATCCACAATTAGAATTAGTGTTATGCATGCTGTTCATGTGCTATTTTTAATGGTCAGACATTGTTATACAATAACTAGTTACAAAGGTGGAGTTATTATTCTGGATATAAGTAATTTGTAACATACTACATGTGCTTTATGTATGAAAGTGTCCTTCCGGTAAGAATATTAAATAAGCATTTAAAAAAGAAATGACACTTGGAAAAGTCACTCGGGACACGCCACACACAAAAATTGATTGGGCAAAGGTGACATCACTATGTTAGGAGTGAGGTCAGTAGATCGCTGTAATAAAAGGGACTGCAGAGCAAGGAGCCCAGTCAGGAAGAGGACATGGAAGGTTGTTAGAAAATCTGTACAGAATTTAGATTAGCTACTTTAGTGTAGTTATATAAATTTTAATATCTTCCTTAATAATAAAATTCATCTATATCCCAGACGTTGGGTTATTGGTCTCTTGGCCTTTCCTAGGAAGTAATTGAGCACTTTTTGTGGGGACAATGGGAATTGAGGAGTTCTGATTAGTTTTCTCTAGTTTATAAATTATTTATCACCTTATTTCATTTTCTTCTTACACCTATTGGGACCTTTTCACAGTCATGTTGTATAATAAGAAAGTGAGCACCCAGATTCTGTTTGCTATGGCTCACTCTCATGAGTCATTTAGCATTTTGTAATTCAATGGAAAAAGCTATTGGATTAGTGGAAATGAAGTAAGAGCTTTAGAGATGTTTTCCCTACCATGTTTTCCTTCTTGAAAACGTAATAATGATTTGACTTATTTGAGGGTGGGCAAATTGGCTAACAAGTCTGGACCTGCATTGTTATACAGGACCCCTATCACCTAACCAACCAGTCAGATGCCCTTTTTAAAAATGCATATTTCATAAAATAGATAGATAATACTTAGTCCTGCCATGAGTGCAGGGGACTGGACTAGATGACCTCTTGAGGTCCCTTCCAGTCCTATGATTCTATAATTCTACGTACATCATGTGGGTCGAAATTGGATGAAATCAGCACTCTGAGCTGTGTCTTTAGATGTGCTCAGTTTCCCTGTGTATCTTATCTATATGAAAGTTAACACATTTTGATATATTGTTTAAAATGTCCTTCTGTGCTTTTTGTTTTTGTTGTTGTAAGATTCTGTTTGTTAAAGGTGGGATACTGAACATGATGAAATTCAAATATTTGTGACTTCTCATGTTGTCCTTCTTTCATTTTAAAAGCATGTGGAAGGGAGCGTTATTCCCAAATAAGCCACAGTCTCTTTGCTGCCCTCTGCAGCTGAGGCCAGTAGCCACTGGAGTCAATGAATACTGAGCCCTGTTTTGTGACAGGAGCATTAATATTCTGTACTCTTGGATGTGTCTACACAGCATCTGAGAGCAAGTCTTCCAGCCTGAGTATCAGAGAGCCAGCCACAGCAGGGTCACTTTCCTAGCAACACAGTGGGCATAGCTGATCCTGGCACAGGCTGCCTGATTGACCACACTTCCTGAGTGGTGGAGGGGTGGGAGCTAAGCTCCTGTTTGACCCAGTAACAGCCAGAACTTGCTGGCCGTCCAACACATTCCACATGGCAACTGTGCTTGATCCTGTTTCCTGTGCCTGGTTCAGCTCAGTCTGCTCTTGTGCCTGCTTCAGTTCTACCCTTTTCAATCCTTGACACCCCTGGCTCTTACCCTAAGCTCTGCTTCCTGACCATAACTTCAGCTTGCCCACTGGCTCTGACCTTCGGCTTTGCTCTCAGCCACACCCCTGAGTGTCTCATGGCCCCATTTTTTGACTCTGGTTTGGTTCAAGTCCACTCACATCTGCATGCCTGGCCACCCCCAGGGCTCCAACCTTAGGCCTGGCTGCCCACGTCCTGGGCATGATCCTGAGTCCGAGTTCACAGATTTGTCGTAGCACAATCATGCTAATGTGTTAAAAATAGCTGGGTAGATGGGGCTTTGATGTTGTGGCTCAGGATTTGAAGGCCACCTCCCTTCCCCACCAGGCTTCAGAGCCTGAGCTCCAGCCTGAGATGAAACATCTACACAACAGTTTTTAGAGTGCTGCTAATACAACTCTGTGGCTCTGGGCTGGAGGCTTATTCCCGGAAGCAGTGTATATGTAACCCCTGACTCATGTCAAGTGGCTTGTGCCAAGCGATATAGATTAATCCCTTATAGGCACTCCTGTGTCACACCATGATTACACACCAGGCATGGACTGCTCACCATACATAACTAGAGGGTCTGCATTAAAATCTGGCCCAAACACGGCACCTGCATGCTCAGAATCCCTACCTCCACACACCTAATGGACACCCAGTGCAACCCACATGGTTGTGTCCCATGACATGTTGACAATGAGCTCCCCGTGGCTGTTCACATAAAGGCAAATCCTATTCCTTGTAAATGAAATGCCTCTTGACTTTAATAAGACTAGACTTTGGCACATATTTCACATGGTTATTACTGTGAACAAGAGCAGCTGCTCAGAGCAGCAGTAACTCATCACAAGTTTTCTTTATTCTTTTTCATTTTTATATTTTTCTGATGGAAGCATACCAAGGATAGCAGATGTTTCCCAGCTCCTGCAAGGAATATGTGTCCTGGAGGTTGCACACCCCTTTTCACGCTATTAAATGTAAACTTGCAAGGGGGCTGATGGTCGTAATATTGCACGGTGAAATCTCTATTTTTCTCATTAAGCTTAATTTATTATGTTTTTCTGCTCTCAACCATACTATTGAACTGAATGAGGCAAAAATGTGCCCATTATTATAAACTGAGTAATATATTAGATTTACATGAATAAGTATATAGCAATTAACTCCATGTAAAATAGCCATCAAACCAATTTTTATGCATTAGAACTGGGAGAAAGTTCTCCAGTAACAAGTGACACATTTGGGAATCTGATCACTAGAAGCAAGAAAACAAATGAATGATTTTAAAACCAATTTAATTTGCCAGAAAACATTAATCATAGAAGGCCAAACTCTGCCCTCAGGCAAGCTGGTGCAACTCCAGTTGAGTACAATGGGAGTTGTGCGCACAAATCTGAAGGCAAAATTAAGCCTTTAATTTGGACATGTTTAATCTTCTGGCAGTAGAGTAGTTGTTGGACTCTCTATTGCAGTCTTTTTCAGGGTTGGTAAAAATGATAAATGATCATTGATGGAATTAGAGGGAAATCAGATTTGCATTGGATTTGCAGGTGAAATCAATATGTCATAAGTAGCTGTTCAGAAGCAAAAATCATGGACCAGATCCTTAGCAGTATGAACAGAAATGAATATAGCTTTGGTGGCTTCCAGATAGATTAAAAACTGATGCATAAAATTACTTGGAGTGTCCTTGTGTTTATTGTACTGAATCCTGGTTTATAACCACCAGAACACCCCAGTATGAGTATTGTAAATTCTGAAAATCTAGAACATTCAGCCAGTTGCAGTGAAGAACGGCTGCTTACATTTAAGATAACATTCTCAAAACCATCACAACATCAAAAACTCTGTTTGAATCCTTTTAGAGTGTCAGGTAAGTCTGATACCCAACTGGTGACTTAATTAGAGAATAAAAGCGGAGCATGGACTGTTCTCAGTTAATATTAGAAGTGGTCAAATTTAACTGTCAAGTTTTGTGGTCTTCAGCCAGGTCTTAACAAAAATGCTTTCACCCCTAAAATGGACTCTAGAGAGTGAGAAAAATGGAAAGCAGCAAAAAAAAGGTCTATTTATCATCTAGGTATGTAGTTATATAGTGTAACATGCTGCAGTATCTGCACACTGATACCAGTTAAGAGACATGGTACTTCTATATTGAAATGATGGGTACCTTAGAAATACCATAAACAGACAGGTACAGCAGATAGAAGTGATACTTGTAGACCACATCTCGCAAAGAATTTGGGAGGGATGAGGTGGGAAAGAGGAATAGGGGCCTGTGTTCTGTATGCAGAACAAGCCTCAAAAGTAATAATGTATTCCTTCAAGCTCCCTCCGATCCAAAACAGCCATTTCAGTTCCTATATATTTCCCTTGGTTGACGTTCAGTGTAATAATCCTAGGGCCTCATTAGCCTGACAAAATGATGTTATTTTTTAAAGAACTTGCACGCAAATGGCATTCCCCAAGTCTGCCTAGTTCCATTATTAAGGTAGTTCTCCTGTGTGATGTGAGATTAACTGTTTCTAAATGCTACGTGGTGACAAACTATTTTTTGTACTTCCACAAAAAAAAAAATACTTGCAAAACAGAATTGACTCACAAGAAATTCCGTTCTAGAGTGAAGTTCATGAGCATGCATTGGATCAATGCCGTAGCACACATATACATTAATGGCTTTCCCTAGCAATGGAAACAATGTACACTTTTTATATCGGGGATTAGAACAGGATCAGTGAGGTGTCCTCTAAGAGCAGATACTGCAGGATTCTTTTGTCCCTATTTAAAGAAATCCATTTCCTCATATGTATTCAGCTAAAGTCTCCCAGTTACTCGTTATCCAGTCCTTGTAAGAAATTTTGGATTGATTAATGATCATGCCTAAAAGGCAATGTAGCTATCCAGTGGTAAAGGAAAGACACATAAAATTTAAGACATATATAGAACCAAATTCTGCTTAAATCAGTACATCCAGATACTCCTCTCACTTACACCTGTTTTATACCTGTACAGTGAATTTAATGGATCATTCCTGCTTTACACAAGAAGAGAATCCAACCCTTTGGCTTCAGAAGGGGTTGCACACATTTAAAGGAGAGCAGATCTAGGTCCATAGTAAAATATTGGTGGAGAGTTCATACATCTGTCAATAATTAGTTTCTATTACACTTCCTCTTATGGGTCGGTGAGTTCGTTTAAAAATTATACAAGCCAAACTGTCTTGGCAAGAATCGTGATTAATGAATATTCAGCACCTGCTGGGAAAGAATAAACAAGGCTATCCAGCATGTGAAATCATATATTGCAAATGGGAAAATATTTAAATACAAACACTGGGAGTCTGTCCTCTTATTTCAGTGTAAATAAAAAGGAACCCAGCTGAAATCAATGGAATTATACTAGTGTAAGAGATCCTGAATTAGGCCAAATCAGGTCCTCAATGGTGTTTATTTTAATCTGATATTTCATATTCAGTGTGTATTTTTGATTGTACTGTCAAAGTTCTCTTTCTCCTCTTTTAAATAAAGTTAAAGAATAAACTCTCTTTTAATGCACAGGTATAATTTAAATTCAAAATACACAAAAGAAACATCACAGCAAACATAATTTGTAAACATATTCAACTACAATTTTTATGCTGATGACTCAGAAATCTACCTCTCTACTTCAGACCTGTTGCTTTCTGTCCAAACTAAAATCTTGGCCTGTCTTTTTGACATCTTCTTGTGGTCATCTAGACATAAGCTCAGCCTGGATAAGACAGAGTTTTTAACCTTCACTTCCCCTTATCTCCTTTCTCTATCACTCTGGAAAACACCACCATCTTGCATCTCACTCAATTCATAATCTTTGCATCCTTTTCTACACAAACTACTCTTCAATATCCTTATATCCAGGCTATATCTAAATCTTGCCATTTTTTTTCTGCATAACCTCTCTAAAATGTAGCCTTTCCTATCCATTCACACAAATAAACTCTCATCACTATGTGTCTCAATCACTGTAATATCCTTTTTGGTGGCCTGAACAAATGCAATTTTGCTTCACTCATATCCATTCAGAATGCTTCTGCAATGTCTGTTTTCATAGCCTGACACTTTGATCATATCACCCTTCTGTTTGCATCTGTCTACTGTCTCCCATTTCTCCATAGCATCAAACAGAAGCTATTTGGTTTCACTTTCAAAACCCTTCCCGGCCTATCCCTACTCTATCTTCTCTCATTCGCTAGCGAGATGTTGACTTCTGATCAGCCAGTGATACCACTTGTTACATTTTCAAGCAAGAACCTTTACGCTTTCTCTCATTCTGCCCTGCACACTTGGTAGCTTTGCAGATGTTTATGGAGAGCTTCTATCTCATTATCCACCTTCAAATCCCTTCTTAAAACTTCCCTTTGCTGTGATGCTTACAGAACAGTTGACAATGATTAGGCTGCTGTGGTGCTGAGAAAACTGCCTATCATGCTGACCAACATTGTCTCATTGTTTCCTTGTGCTCCCCCAATCTATCAGTTTTTCTGTCCCCATCTGTTGTCTCTTGTTTTATATTTAAATTGTAAACTCTTTGGGGCAGGAACTTTATTTTTTTTGTTGTTGTTCTCTGTTTATGTGGCATCTAGCCTAATGAAGTCCTGCTCCATGACTAGGGCTCATAGGTACTATAATAATACAAATAATTAATAGTAATTCAGCCTCACAGTCCATAGTGTATTTATTTAATAAAGCATTAAAAATGCCAATTTTTCATAGAAATTCTTCAGCATTTTTGTTTTATCCCAAAATTTCCCATGAATGAAAAACTGACACAAAAATGAAAAATGTTCCATTAAAAAAAACAGAATAAAATTTCATTTTTTTGCTAAAAACTTTGTTTCAGAAAACTAAATACCATTTTAATGAAAACCAACCCAAACCCCAAAACCTTTAACCCAACATTTTTACAGAAAAGTGAAAAAGTACCCCCTTTTTTTTGTTTCCAGTTTTCACTGGAAAATTCTGAGCAAAATGAAAACTTACCACAATTTTTTTTTGCTCAAAACCCCAATTTTAATTGAAAAAAATGCTACAGTGAAAAATTTCTGACCAGATTTAATATTAAGGTATTAAAGTTAATGATAGGTGTTTTGCTTGCATAATACAATTTATATATATATAGAAAATGGAACCAAATTATGTTTGCTCTGGGAATGTATGGGTCTTGATCCTTTTAAGAACTGGAAGTCAAATCCTACTGAGGAAAATAGAAAAGGGCATCAACTCTGGCAAGTCAAGTGTAAAAGTATAATTTGGCAGGCCAAAAAAGAATTTAAAGAATCACTAGCAAAAAAATTAACAGCATTTTTTTTAAGTCCAGCAGAAGCAAGAAACATGCCAAATAGTCACTGAGGCCGCTGAATGATCAAGATGCTAAAAGAGTACTCAAGGAAAACAAGGTTGTTATGGAGAACTAAATGAATTCTTTGCATTGGTCTTCACTGCAGAGGATGGGAGGAAGATTCCCACATGTGTGCCATTCTTTTTAGGTGACAGATATGAGGAACTGTCCCAAATTGAGGTGTCAATAGAGGAGGTTTTCAAACAAATTGATATAGTAATAAGTCACCATGATCAGATAATCATTCAAGAGTTCTGAAGGAATGCATATATGAAATTGCAGGAAAAACAAACTGTGGTATATAACCAATCATTTAAATTGGCTTCTGTGCCAGATGACAGGAGGGTAGCTAATGTGATGCCTATTTTTTTTTTCAAAGGTTTCAGAGGCAATTACAAGCTGGTAAGCTGAACTTCAGTATCAGGGAAATTGGTTGAAAGTGTTGTAAAGAACTCAATTATCGTACTCATAGATGAACATCATGTGTAGGGGGAAGAGTCCACATTGCTTTTGTGAAGGGAAATTGTGTCTTGTTAATCTATTAGAATTTTATGAGGGTGTCAACAAACATGAGGGCAAAAGTGGTTCAGTGGGTACAGTGTATTTGGGCTTTCAGAAAGTGGTGACAAGCCCTCACCAAAGGCACTTAAGCAAAGAAAGCAGTCATGGGTAGGGGATCTACCAAATTCATGGCAGTGAAAATCACATCATGGACCATGAAATCTAGTCTCCAGCCACCCAGCTCTGAAGGCAGGGTGGAGAGCAGTGGCTGCTGGCCAGGCGCCCAGTTCTGAAGGCAGTCCAGCTACCACCAGCAGAACAGAAGTAAGCATGGTAATACCATCCCATGGCACTCTTACTTCTATGCTGCTGCTGGCAGCGGTGCTGCCTTCGGATGTGGGCATCCAAATTGCCACCCTTCCTTCTGCACTGCTGCTGGTGGCAGCACTGCCTTCAGATCTGGGCACCCAGCCAGCAGCCACTGCTGTCTGGCCACCCATCACTGAAGGCAGTACAGATGTGAGCGTGGCAATACTGCAACCCCCATAAAATAGTCTAGCAACCCCATTTTGGGTGGGGGACCCCAGTTTGAGAAACGCTGCTGAGAAAGCATACATTTTTCACATGTGAGTTACGGCATAAATAGGTTTCATGGATGTGTAGCACTCGATCACTTGATAAAGTGCCTTGTTCTGTTCACTCCCTCTGAAGCATCTGGTACCGGTTACTGTCAGAAGACAGGACTACTGGGCTAGATGGACATTGGACTGATCCAGTACTGCCATTCTAATGTTCTTATGATTCTCAAGTCCATTAAATCTGCCAGAATAGTACCTTGCAGCTGTTGGCATCTGAGTAGCTTGCAGTGGCAATGCAACTCAAACAGAGTTTGGCTCCAAAATATTGCCTTTGTGCATTTAAAATGTAATTTATTTGCTAGCCTTTTACAGGATCTCAGTAGAATCTTTGTTATCCTGTGCACACATTCTAACAGACCCACTTGTGCAGATATAGTGAATTACAATAAAAGTCTCATATTGTTTCAGTGCATTACAGTTCTAAAGTCCAGTTCTGCAAGCACCGTCATGCCTCGTGCTTAGTCCATAAAGCATGGCCCTTTGGATTGGGATTGCACACAGGACTTTGCAGGATCAGACCACTTGCTAATGAGATTGTTCTACAAAAGTACTTCAGTATAAGAGCGTTCCATTGTACATGAAAAACACATTAAACAGCAATTTAAAAAATCTGATTTCTCTCTATGCCCTCAGAGAGCAGCTGAACTGGATCACTAGAGAAATATTAAAGACTTTGCCAGTATCACATTTTAATTAACATTAATTAAAACAACATTGTATAAACTAAAACAAAATTAATTTCACTCATAAGATACAATGAAAGATATTTTTCAGAGAAATTGTCTCTACTGAAATAGTTCATCACCAAAACCAGCCAGCTATTAATAAATTGTTTGACTACAGTACTATGCTATGGTATTTTGTCAGGGCCAAATTTTGCTCACCTTAGTCATTGTAGTCCCTGATTCTTAATGTCTTTACCCTGAGTAAAATGAGCAAACCTTGGTTCTTTGTTACAGCCTGATCAAATGTGTGTTGAAATCAACAGAGAGGCTCCCATTGACTTAAATGAGCTTTGTATCTGTCCCGCAGATATTTACTATAATGATTTAATATTAGAGATGCATCTTGTGCTGGATGAGAAGAAGGTTGTAACCTTCCCAGCAGGACCTATGGAATGGTTTTGATCCCTTAGAGTTCTAGTCCTGTGAAGATGAATTGGGAAGGGTGCAAGTGAGAATGGCATTAGAGATGGGAATAAAATGCAGCAGCTGTTTTTTCCAGAGGCTATGATGATGTCCTTCTCTGGATATGGCAGAGGGCCTTCCAGGAGAGCTGGTGCTTCTGAGAGACCACTCCTGGAAGACTTCTGCTCTCATTGTGGATGGTGCCCCACATAGAGTGAGCAACGTGCGGTGTGGCAGATCACCAGGACTTAATGTTTCTGGAGTAGAAAGGAGGGATGGAGGGAATATTAGCTCTGCTTACCTCTTTTCTCAATGACTACTGATACTGAATAAGGAAAATCTGTCTTTTATCTCTATACTATAAGCCTATTTTCTGATTGTGCTGGGAGAAAATTTTCTGTTCAATATATTGTACAACAGGAATGCAAGCCACACCTACAGAATGGGGAGCTGATACTGGAAAGCAATGACTCTGAAAAGGATGTGTTGATGGTGGGAGGGAGTCATAATGCAAAAAAGTAACTCAACATGAGCTCCCAGTATGATACTTTGGGGGAAAAGGGCTAATGTGATCATTGGATATACAAAGGAGGGAGTAATGAGTAAGAATATGGAGGTGACTTTATGGCTGTATATGGCATTAGTGACAAATGCTGGAATATTCCTTCCAGTTCTGGTGTCAACATTTTAAAAGGGACGTTGAACAATTACGGTGCAGGAGAAAATTACAGCAATGATTTGAGGCCTGGAGAAAATGCCTTATAATGAGATAATTTAAAAGCTCAGTATGTTTAGGTTATCAAAAAGGAGACTGAGAGTGACTTGATTATGGTGTATAAGTACTGCTATGAGTTGGGTGAACCATTATCATGGTCTGAGTTTTAAAAATAACCTCAGTGAGGTTGATGGATATGAATAAACCCTTCAATTAGCATAACTGTAAGGATAAGTTAATGCGCAGGTGGCTTTTGTTTGTCAGTTTTCAGTTGAGGGTCACACTTAAGTAAACTGAGTATGCTTCATATTTCTGACTCTGGTCGTTCATTATGATGGTTAGTTCCCTTTTAGCATTAGCATGGTGGAGGTGGAAGGTGCTGGAGACTGTCTTACTGGTGCTAGACTGAAGGCACCATGTCTTGCAGTAAATCGGCCAGCTTTGCAGCATCGTTACTCAGGATCTTTGCCAGCTCAGAGAAAGTTGGAGCCTGTAGCCCACAGCAGATGTCATCTGCATAGATGAATTTCTGTGACTGGGTTGGTGGCAGGTCACTGATATATAGATTGAACAAAGTTGGGCTAGGACAGACCACTGGGATAACCCCGTTCATCTGTTTTTTTCCAAACACTTGTTTTCTCATCCACATGCACCCTGAACCATCTGTCTCGGAGTAGCAGTTCTATGGCGTCAGTAACCCATGATGGGTAGACCCATAGACCCATGTGTCACACCGTAGACCCATGTGCTACATCGTATCATACCCTGCAGTGAGGTCAAGGAAAATAGCGCCTGTTTTCAGGTTTCTTTGAAAACTGTTTTTGATTAATGTGGTTAGAGCAAGTACTTGATTGCATCTGCTTCGACCTTGTGCTCAACATTCAAGATGTTCTCCACCACTGGTGTTGTTTGCTGTAAAATTGGATGCTCTAGACCCTTGAAATACACAGAAAGCAGTGATAGTGGATGTTAGCTTGATGCCTGGTTTGGGTCTTTACCAGGTTTTGGAAGGCCGATAACTTTTGACATGTACCAGATTTCCAGCAGTCTTCCTTTATTGGTGACCCTTATGAAGAATTGAACCAGCCAAGATCAGGCTGGTGACCCAAGATGTTTTGGGAAATCTAAAAGGATGTTGTCAAAGCCAGCAGTGGTGCCAGAGGTGATGTCAGGGCCGTAACCAGGGTGGGGTGAGAGGGGCAGCCGCCCAGAGCACAAAGCCACATGGGGCACAGCGGGGGGCGGTCAGGACAGCCCCCACAAATTGTATACCGGTCCTAGTGCTCCAGAGCCTGGCAGAGTCACTTCCCCTCTCAGAAGTGATGTGCATGGGATCTGCCCACCACAGCTGAGTCACCTCAGTGCATGGTGGGAGGGGAGGGGAGGGGAAGGAGAGGACAGCTGGGTCTCCAGGGGCTCCCTCCCTGAGCTGGGCACTCCCGCTCCCCTGCATCCCCAAGTGCCACTTAGAGAGTGCCCAAGTGAACTCCTAGGGGATCTGGGGAGGGGGGAGAGGTCATCCAAAGGCAGGTGAAACTTTCCCACAAGGGCCGGGCGGCCAGTGTCCCCCTGTAAACTCTAGGCAGGACACCAACCAGGGGCTCACAGGGGAGCAGCTACTGCAGTCCAGGATCAGGAGTGAGGGAAAGTCCAGCCCCAGGCTACTCCAGGCCAGGTGCCAGTCCCATGAGCTGTGTGCTTACCCTGAGTGCGAAGACCATCACTCAGAAGCTGGAGGGGAAGCCCCGGCTGATAAGGTGTGGCCAGATACCTTGGGGGACCACATGGGGCAGAATCAGGTTCTGGGTGAACAGACGCTGCTGTGGTCCCTGCTGGAGTCCCATGAAATCCCCTCCATCATCTTCTCGGTGCCCTCTGGCTGTGGCAAGGTGAGTGGCGCCCTGGTTGTATCAGTAGTGCAAGGGAGCCTCTATCCGAATGTGTGCCCCTACCTGGGGCTGCAAATGGAAGTCACTAGGACATATTCTCCCTAAAGGTCAGGCCTTCTTCCATCAGTGGCACCAGCATATTAACAAGGGCCTCACAAATTCTGGCCAACATTTAAGGTCGGGAGGAGGCAATAGTTTTACCCAAACACATCCATGCAGTTTCCCTGACATTCTCTGTTCCTGCTCTGAATTCTCTGCTCAACTTCCGACATGTGACCATCAGGGAAATATAATGATCATTGTGCCCATATGACGAGAACACCCTCCTTCCCCAGTCGTTGCCTGTATGATTAGGGAAAGGAGATATTAATAGTGGGCCACCCTCACCCTGAGTACAAATGCCACCTTAAGGGTGTTGTTTCACTGGTTCCCTGCCCCCAGTATTACTTCTGCAGCCCATTGGGGCTGCTCTGAATTATAGAAGCCTCCCCACTACTGCCTATGGCTTGTGGCATACGTTAGAATGGACACATCAGTATGTGTTACAGCCCCTATTCCTCCTGGCTCCACCATTCCCAAACCATAACTTGGCATATGTGTACTTGTGGTGGCCTGTGCTGGGAAATTCTCCACTTGTCCTTTGCAATTGTTCATAGCTCCTAAGTGCCTTGAGAGGCATCTGGCAGCAGAATGAGTTGCGGAGTCCTCCCTCTGAACATTTTGGGGTACTTTTCCAAACTGAACTGAATCTCTGAAAATTTGAGGCTCACCCATCATGCATTAAACTACAGATTGTCAATTTTTCTCTAGACTCTAGAACTATTGTCTTTACTAAGTAAAACCAATAGATGACTATACACGGGATATCATGGTGCCTACAGGATATGGCCAGATTTCTCCCTGGTCTTGTTTTCTATGTTTATCTATCTCAGAACCCCGAAAATGTCAGGAAAAAAACTCTGGTATTTCTTGACATTTGCTTGTACTTACGTCTGTAAAAGGTAGATATGTTGTCTAATGTTCAGTAAATTCAATCTGATTGGGTTGTGAGCAGAGGATTGGAGATAATGTGATTACCATCTGAAGCATAAACGCTATAATTTGTCTATGTAAATTAGCCTTGGGTTGGTTTTTTTACCATGCAGAACTATCCTAAAGGTTGTAAGATTATGGCCTAACATTATTCACCTATATCCAGCTGATTATTTTTACCTCTTGCATTCCTATTTGTCATCAGTCTGAGCTCTGTAATCTGCTATATCAATCTGAGTGAAAGATTTTTGGTGAATAGTTTATTTGCTGGAAAAAATGCAGCTTCAGGTCAGCAGAAACTACCAAATTCAACCTGAATCCGTGAACAAATTGTTTTGGTTGGAAAAAGTGGAAATATTTTGTTTTTACATGTTCTAAATGAAATGTTTTGTTTCTTTATTTCTAAAATTATGTTTTGTTCAGAAATTTAACTAGATTAATCAACAACAACAAAAAGAACAAATACCCAAAACTGAAGTAAAATGTTTCCTTTCATTGGACCCAAAATTATTATTATTAATTATTATTATTATTATTATTATTTTGGTTTTGGCTACCAAACCAAAAATATATATATTTGCCCAGTTCTACTGCTATAGAATTTTTTTGTTATTTGAAAATGATAGCTTAACATTTTCTGTTTATTTCCCTCTAGTTTCCATTTTTTGTTTTCATCTGAGTTCCAGGCTGTGGCTGCAACCAGAACAAGAAATGACAAAATAGCAGTGGGAGAAAGACTGTTCTTGGAATATTTCTGACCAGGCAGGAAGCACCACAAATTTCGTTGTTGTTATGAAATTTCTAGTATGATTCTGCAGAGCAAAGAGGTTTGGATTAATATCTGAATTGAGCAATCTGAGATTTGACCCTCACAAGTTGTTATTTACAGCAGTGGTTTTCCAGCTCTTTCATTAAGTGGACAACTTCATACAAGATAGATCCCTCCAAGCCTTCCCCGCAGCCCCCGCAATAATGCTCAATCTCCCTAGTATGTGGTGCCACAAACCACCAGGAAAAGATCAGTGGATCAAATCTGAGATTGACTGGTTGATCTTAATGCTAGTGGACTACAACTAAGAGTTATGGGGTGAAACTGAGTAAAGGAAAATTTGGGGTGCATGGAGTGGCCTATTATACTGCTGAATAGTGTCCAAAAGGCAATTATAAGAGCCCCACCCTAATGAAATTGGATTAGATAAAGTACACATGAATGCACTGGAACAAGATCTATTCCTGATTTGGAAGTGGAGAAACACGATAACTTGATATGTCTATTCCACTTCTGACCTTTGATTTTAAATAGAGTTGAGTGAATAACATATTCAGCAATCATTTATTTTTCTGGTTGTGGGATATAGACAGGTAGATCATAATTTCCTCAAATTTATTCAACAGATATCTTGTCCTAATGTTTGCATTCTGGATTGCCCAATATTCCAAAATCAAGATGTGTTATTTAATAATGAATGATCAGATAAATCATACCACATTGTTTCTGTTGTGTGAATGTGCAGCCACTTCACATACACACACTTGTGCATCTGACTTTCATATTCTCTATCCACAAACAATTTTATTAAGCCCCATGCCCCCAACTGCAGGAGTCAAACTCCACCTGTGCGGCTTGGGGTGGGAGTGCCACCCCACCCTCTGACTCACACCAGCAGGCCACCCAGCAGGGTTGTGGGGGAGTGCAACCAAAAAATCTGGGGGGGCTCATGACCCCACGTGCCCTCCCCCGTCTTGCCTCTGATAGGGGGTGCAAATATGTTTGCTTGCCCCAGGCGCCAAAATGCCAAGCTATGGCTCTGCTTGATGTTATAGAGCACTCTGTCCAGCTCTGGAACTGTGAAATGGCAGCAAAGGATCAGCATTCTTGTCGTGTCACCTGTCAGAACCCAGCACAGTCCGGAGAAGCTAATGGTCCTCCTAGCAAACTGAATTCTGCAAGCTCATATTTCAAGAATCTTGATATCGCCACTTCTGGTAACCCTAAGGACATGCAACCCCCAGTTTCCATACCATCAGGGCCATACTCTGCATCTTATAACTCAATGTACAGGGTTTATTGACAGCCAAGCAACATTTAATCTGGCCCATGATTTCCATAGATATCATACACTGCTTCTCCCACACCCTGTTTATCTTATGTACAATTTTGTCTGCATGTATATTTACACAATTTGCTGAACTAGGGTGTTTTAGTTAGAAATCTAATCTAGTCACATGTGGCAAACATCCTACTCTAAATTTATGTTAGGGAGTAACTCACTACCCCCAGCCTCATCCACCACCACCAAGCTGTAAATTCAGGGAATAGTTTTAAAAAGTGATAGACAAATATAGGACCTGCTCAGAGCTGCGCTCCTTTAAAACAGATCTTCACTGGGGACCTGACCTTGCTCTCAGTGTAGTTAAAAGGAGCTAGGTTACAAATGAAAATCAGGGTGAGTAGGCATGGCTGAGCTAAAAATATATATTTCTGCCTTAATTGTGAAGTATGTGGACTAAGAAAGGCTAGACTGAGCCACCGAGTTCAGCCTAGAGTAAGGGATGGCATATAGCTCTGTCTTGCTCTCTGGCCCTCCACTATATCTCTGAGAAACAGCTAGTGACTGCGGTCACTGCACATTGGAATGTTCCAGGAGGACAAAGATGCATGCCTCATGCTATACTTCCCTTCCTCCCCATTGCCAGTCTTTGCTTCCTGTAGAGGTGCATTGATAACTGTGGAATGAGGGTTTTCCATGTCCCATGGCCCTTCCTTTTTTATCTTTAGGAAAAGGTAGATGAAAGGAAAAGAAATGATGCCTCTTATATTCTTAAATGTGTTTGTGTGTGACTGTATGATTTAGATAAAGCTTTGATTGCATTGTCCTTATTCACACTATGTACTTTGCCCCTCACTCCTGGCAAGCTGTGGCTGGCCTTTCCATCTATAAGAGCTACCCCTGGGCTATTCTCCAGTTTACCAGTGCATTATATTTGGAGTAAATGGTTGCCTTAATGACGTATGTTTGCTTCAGAATAACACACTTATCTACTGCTTATTGTGCCTACGCATGACCTGGCCGATAGAGAGAACACAGTACAGCCTGTCAGGAGTGACCACTCAAGGCACAGAGTGTCATATCTGCCGTATACAAAGAACAAACTCATACTTGCAATCTGAACTAGTTTTATGTAGAGTTAGAAAAACAACAAGGGAATACGAGCAGTCTCTATGAGACAGACCAATGTGTGTGTGTGTGTCTCTTCTATGGGTACATCTTTACTTCAGCTAACAGACAGCTGCAGCGGCACAGGAGCCAGCAAACAGAGCTGTAAACAGGGGAGTTTCAGTGGGAATTCTGTTGGAGGAGAAGGTATTTGTATTTGGTTTTGTATTTGTATTATTTGTATGTGTAGAGGCTTGTAGGGGCTTTGTGCTGGCAGAGAAACTGAGCCCTGATTGGGTGGGGGGGAGGGGCTTATCTGACTAGGGGTTCTATACAGGTAGCCAGCCAGTCAGGCAGTGGCATAGACAGCTGCGGCAGCATAGGAGCCAGCAAACAGAGCTGTAAACAGGGGAGTTTCAGTGGGAGTTTGTATTGTGGTGCTTGTTTGGGGTTTGTTTTTGCTGTGGGTGCTGGCGTATTGGTGTGGTTTGTGTTTCCCAGATTAACAGGGTTTAGGTGGCAAGGCTATGACAGAGACAGCAGTGGGAGTGACCCATGTAGTGGAAGACAAAATGAAGATGACTGGATGTGGAAGCTGTGATATGTACATGATCCTGGAGGCGGTACCTGGTAAGAGTTTTGTCTGCATGAAATGCTGTCTGATAGAGCTGATGGAGGAAAAGATCCGAGGTTTGGAGATGTAGGTGGACTGTCTGGTTGAGTTTAGAAAGGGGTTCGAGCGGATGATGGAGCAAAGACATGAGGTATCTGAAGGGAAAAGCTCAGACTTGCAGATGGAAGCAGGATTGGTGAATTCTGAGGGGAGACTGGGTTAGGAAAGTGGTCAGTGGAAGCATGTGACTAAAAGAACCAGGCAGAGGAAAAGATGGGCTAGTGAAGGAGAAATAGAGATCAAGAACAGGTTTACAGAGTTGGAAAATGAAGAAGGGGCTCAGCAGATAGTCACTGAAGGTGGAAGTGCAAGGAAGAAGAGAAGAGCAGCTAGTCCTATAGGAAAAGGGGAAGAGTCAATGGAGACTACACCAAATGTGAGCCCTAGGAGGATACAAGATGGGTTGAAGAGGAGTACAAGAGAGAATAGGAATGGAAAGAACTTGCAGCCAGAGGGAACAGGGGATAGACTGGAGAATAGCACCGTCACCAGGAAAAGGCAGGTCTATGTGAACGGGGATTCTTTACTGAGAAGAATAGACAGGCCTGTAACCAGAGCTGATCCACAGAATAGAAGGGTGGGCTGTCTTCCAGGTGCTAAAATACGGGATGTAGACCTGAGGTTGAAAAGGATCCTATTTAGAAAAGCTGGACGAGCACATGTCCATGGGGCCGGATGCACTACATCCGAGAGTGCTAAAGGAGTTGGCAGATGTGATTGCAGAGCCAATGGCCATTATCTTTGAAAACTCAAGGCGATTGGGGGAAGACCCGGACGACTGGAAAAAGGCTAATGTAGGCTTTAAAAAAGGCTAATCTTTAAAAAAGGTAAGAAGGAGGATCCTGGGAACTACAGGCCAGTCAGCCTCACCTCAGTCCCCGGAAAAATCATGGAGCAGGTCCTCAAGGAATGAATTCTGAAGCACTTAGAGGAGAGGAAAGTGATCAGGAGCAGTCAGCATGGATTCACCAAGGGCAAGTCATGTCTGACTAATTGCCTTCTATGATGAGATAACTGGCTCTATGGATGAGGGGAAAGCAGTGGACGTGTTGTTCCTTGACTTTAGCAAAGCTTTTGACATGGTCTCCCACAGTACTCTTGCCAGCAAGTTAAAGAAGTATGGGCTAGATGAATGGACTATAAGGTGGATAGAAAGTTGGCTAGATTGTCAGGCTCAACGGGTAGTGATCAATGGCTCCATGTCTAGTTGGCAGCTGGTATCAAGTGTAGTGCCCCAAGGATCGGTCCTCGGGCCAGTTTTGTTCAATATCTTCATAAATGATCTGGAGGATGGTGCGGATTGCACCCTCAGCAAGTTTGCAGATGACACTAAACTGGGAGGAGAGGTAGATATGCTGGAGGGTAGGGATAGGATACAGAGGGCCGTAGACAAATTAGAGGATTGGGCCAAAAGAAATCTGATGAGGTTCAACAAGGACAAGTGCAGAGTGGACGGAAGAATACCATGCACCACTACAGACTAGGGATCGGATGGCTAGGCAGCAGTTCTGCAGGAAAGGACCTAGAGGTTACAGTGGACGAGAAGCTGGATATGAGTCAACAGTGTGCCATTGTTGCCAAGAAGGCCAATGGCATTTTGGGATGTATAAGTAGAGGCATTTCCAGGGACTTGAGGGACGTTCCCCTCTATTCGACATTGGTGAGGCTCATCTGGAGTAATGTGTCCAGTTTTGGGCCCCACACTACAAGAAGGATGTGGAAAAATTGGGAAAACGTCCAGCGGAGGACAACAAAAATGATTAGGGGACTGGAACACATGACTTATGAGGAGAGGCTGAGGGAACGGGGATTGTTTAGTCTGCGGAAGAGAAAAATGAGGGGGGATTTGATAGCTGCTTTCAACTACCTGAAAGGGGGTTCCAAAGAGGATGGATCTAGACTGTTCTCAGTGGTAGCAGATGACAGAACAAGGAGTAATGGTCTCAAATTGCAGTGGAGGAGGTTTAGGTTGGATATTAGGAAAATCTTTTTCACTAGGAGGGTGGTGAAACACTGGAATGGGTTACCTAGGGAGGTGGTAGAATCTCTTTCCTTAGAAGTTTTTAAGGTCAGGCTTGACAAAGCCTGGCTGAGGTGATTTAGTTGGGGATTGGTCTTGCTTTGAGCAGGGGGTTGGACTAGATGACCTCCTGAGGTCCCTTCCAACCCTTATATTCTATTATTCTAAAGGGAGCAGGAAAGAATCCCCTAATTATCCTTCATGTGGGAACAAATGATAAGGCTAGATTCTTGCTGGAAAGTATTAAGGGAGACTATGCTAAGCTGGGGAAGATGTTTAAGGAAATCGAGGCTCAGGTGATCTTTAGTGGGATTCTGCCTGTTCCTAGAGAAGGGCAACTAAGGTGTGACAAGATTATGATTATCAACAGATGGCTTAGGCAGTGGTGATATAAGGAGGGCTTTGGGATGTATGGCCACTGGGAGGCATTCATGGACAGAGGACAGTTCTCTCGGGATGGACTTCATCTGAGTCGGGAAGGAAATAAACTTCTAGGATGGAGACTGGCACAACTGATTAAGAGAGCTTTAAACTAGGAATCTGGGGGAGATGTTTGGGAGATGTCCAGGTAATCTCCACGCCAGATTTTAGCATTGAGAAGGAAGAAAACAAAGTAAGAAAGGATACAGCCGTGGGTAGGAGAATGTATATAAGGAGGAAGGGCAGTGTGGATACCAGTCTAATAGGTTATACTGGCTGTAGAATGACCATGCCTAATAGGGTACAGAATGTGAGCGACGCCAAACAGCAAAAATTAAGATGTTTGTCCACCAATGCGAGGAGCCTAGGTAACAAAATGGAGGAACTAGAGCTACCGGTGCAGGAATTGAAACCAGATATTATAGGGATAACAGAAACATGGTGGAATAGTAGTCATGACTGGACTACAGGTATTGAAGGGTATGTGCTGTTTAGGAAAGACCGAAACAAAGGTAAAGGTGGTGGAGTAGCATTGTATATCAATGATGAGGTAGAATGTAAAGAAATAAGAAGCGATGGAATGGATAAGACAGAGTCCATCTGGGCAAAAATTACATTGGGGAAGAAAACTATTAGAGCCTCCCCTGGGATAGTGCTTGGGGTGTGCTATAGACCGCCTGGATCTAATTTGAATATGGATAGAGCCCTCTTCAATGTTTTTAATGAAGTAAATACTAATGGAAACTGTGTCATCATGGGAGACTTTAACTTCCCAGATATAGACTGGAGGACGAGTGCTAGTAATAATAATAGGCCTCAGATTTTCCTAGATGTGATAGCTGATGGATTCCTTCATCAAGTAGTTGCTGAACCAACTAGAGGGGATGCCATTTTAGATTTGGTTTTGGTGAGTAGTGAGGACCTCATGGAAGAAATGGTTGTAGGGGACTATCTTGGTTCAAGTGATCATGAGCTTATTCAGTTCAAACTGAACGGAAGGGTTAACAAAAATAAATCTGCAACTAGGCTTTTTGATTTCAAAAGGGCTGACTTTCAAAAATTAAGGAAATTAGTTAGGGAAGTGGATTGGACTGAAGAACTTATGGATTTAAAGGCAGAGGAGGCCTGGGATTACTTTATATCAAAGCTGCAGAAGCTATCGGAAGCCTGCATCCCAAGAAAGGGGAAAAAATTCATAGGCAGGATTTGTAGACCAAGCTGGATGAGCAAGCATCTCAGAGAGGTGATTAAGAAAAAGCAGAAAGCATACAGGGAGTGGAAGATGGGAGGGATCAGCAAGGAAAGCTACCTTCTTGAGGTCGGAACATGTAGGGATAAAGTGAGACAGGGTAAAAATCAAGTAGGGTTGGACCTTGCAAAGGGAATTAAAACCAATAGTAAAAGGTTCGATAGCCATATAAAAAAGAAGAAGAAAACAAAGAAAGAAGAAGTGGGACCGCTAACCACTGAGGATGGAGTGGAGGTCAAGGATAATCTAGGCATGGCCCAATATCTAAACAAATACTTTGCCTCAGTCTTTAATAAGGCTAAAGAGGATCTTAGGGATAATGGTAGCATGACAAATGGGAATGAGGATATGGAGGTAGATATTACCATATCTGAGGTAGAAGCGAAACTCCAACAGCTCAATGGGACTAAATTGGGGGGCCCAGATAATCTTCATCCAAGAATATTAAAGGAATTGGCACATGAAATTGCAAGCCCATTAGCAAGAATTTTTAATGAATCTGTAAACTCAGGGGTTGTACCATATGGTTGGAGAATTGCTAACATAGTTCCTATTTTTAAGAAAGGGAAAAAATGTGATCCGGGTAACTCCAGGCCTGTTAGTTTGACATCTGTAGTATGCAAGGTCTTGGAAAAATTTTTGAAGGAGAAAGTAGTTAAGGACAGTGGGGTCAATGGTAAATGGGACAAAATACAACATGGTTTTACAAAAGGTAGATCATGCCAAACCAACCTGATCTCCTTCTTTGAGAAAGTAACAGACTCTTTAGACAAAGGAAACGCAATGGATCTAATTTACCTAGATTTCAGTAAGACGTTTGATACGGTGCCACATGGGGACTTGTTAGTTAAATTGGAAAAGATGGGGATCAATATGAAAATTGAAAGGTGGATAAGGAATTGGTTAACAGGGAGACTACAGCGAGTCCTACTGAAAGGAGAACTGTCAGGCTGGAGGGAGTGAGTTCCTCAGGGATCCCAGTGGAGTTCCTCAGGGATCAGTTTTGGGACCGATCTTATTTAATCTTTTTATTTCTGACCTCAGCACAAAAAGTGGGAGTGTGCTAGTAAAGTTTGCGGATGATACAAAGCTGGAAGGAATTGCCAATTTAGAGAAGGACCAGGAAATCATACAGGAAGATTTGAATGACCTTGTAAACTGGACTAATAGTAATAGGATGAAATTTAATAGTGAGAAGTGTAAGGTTATGCATTTAGGGATTAATAACAAGAATTTTAGTTATAAGCTGGGGACGCATCAATTAGAATTAATGAAGGAGAAGAAGGACCTTGGAGTATTGGTTGATCATAGGATGACTATGAGCCGCCAATGTGATATGGCTGTGAAAAAAGCTAATGCGGTCTTGGGATGCATCAGGCAAGGTATTTCCAGTAGAGATAAGGAGGTTTTAGTACCATTATACAAGGCACTGGTGAGACCTCACCTGGAATACTGTGTGCAGTTCTGGTCTCCCATGTTTAAGAAGGATGAATTCAAACTGGAACAGGTACAGAGAAGGGCTACTAGGATTATCCGAGGAATGGAAAACCTGTCTTATGAAAGGAGACTCAAGGAGCTTGGCTTGTTTAGCCTAACTAAAAGAAGGTTGAGGGGAGATATGATTGCTCTCTATAAATATATCAGAGGGATAAATACCGGAGAGGGAGAAGAATTATTTAAGCTCAGTACTAATGTGGACACAAGAACAAATGGATATAAATTGGTCATTGGGAAGTTTAGACTTGAAATTAGATGAAGGTTTCTAACCATCAGAGGAGTGAAGTTCTGGAATAGCCTTCCAAAGGAAGCAGTGGGGGCAAAAGAATTATCCGGCTTTAAGATTAAACTCAATAAGTTTATGGAGGAGACGGTATGATGGGATAACATGATTTTGGTAATTAACTGATCTTTAAATATTCATGATAAATAAGTCCAATGGCCTGTGATGGGATGTTAGATGGGGTGGGAGCTGAGATACGACAGAGAATTCTTTCCTGGGTATCTGGCTGGTGAATCTTGCCCATATGCTCAGGGTTCAGCTGATCACCATATTTGGGGTTGGGAAGAAATTTTCCTCCAGGGCAGATTGGAAGAGGCCCTGGAGGTTTTTCGCCTTCCTCTATAGCATGGGGCACAGGTCACTTTCT
Organism: Eretmochelys imbricata; assembly: GCF_965152235.1. Lineage (NCBI taxonomy): Eukaryota > Metazoa > Chordata > Testudines > Cheloniidae > Eretmochelys > Eretmochelys imbricata. The sequence continues at coordinate 108,324,173 of NC_135575.1, forward strand.
GGAGGACTCTCTGCTCCTTGAAGTCTTTAAACCACAGTTTGAGGACTTCAATAGCTCAGACATAGGTGAGAGGTTTTTCGCAGGAGTGGGTGGGTGAGATTCTGTAGCCTGCGTTGTGCAGGAGGTCAGAGTAGATGATCATAATGGTCCCTTCTGACCTTAGTATCTATGATTCTATGACTTACAGCTTATGTAGTTGTACCAAAGCTAGCTGTATGCTAGCTAACTCACTAAAAAATAGAAGTGAGGATGCTGTGTTGTGAACTTTAACCCCTGCTGCACATACCAGGAGTGGCGGGAGATCAGGTAGTTTTGCGCACGCCACACTAAAGCCCATGCAGCCAGTGTCCTCATTTCTATTTTTAGTAACTTAGCTAGAGGTACCCATACTAGCTGTATTCTACACCAGCTGCCATTCACACCCACAGTTGCAAATTAGGCAGCCCCTCCAACATGTTGTATCCAACTGCTACACACAATGGCAGCCACTCACATGTAAAAATACCTAGCAGCATAGAGCACCTGACAAAAATCAGCTGCTTAGCAGAGATGGTCTTTTAATACAGGGGGAATTATACACGGTAGAGCTGTACCAAGGATGGAAGTTCTGATTCATAAGGATTTCAAGATTTTGAAATTTGGCTTAGGGATGAATTGGAGCAAACACCAAAAATTTCAAAACTCTCTGTGTATGGTTTTTTTAAACTGTCATTTAGGATCATTTGAAACTATTCTCTATTGATTTTGACTGCTTTATATTGTGTTTTCCATTGTAATGTAATGCAAAGCAAAAAGTCTTTTCAAAATTAAAAAAAAAAATCAACATTTCATCCCAAAAATGTTGAAATGTGGGATGTATGGTTCCATCAAAGTTTCTCTGACCAGCTCTAATACACAGTACTTTGGGAAGAGTTTGAGATGGTCTCCTGAGTTTGAGATGGCCTAATAATTATGTGCCTAACTATGGCACCCTTATTCTTGATGAATACCTTACAAAACAAGTATTCACATTGAAATCAAGGGAATTGAGGACTTAGAGTGAGGAGAGATGGCACAATTAGTTGCATGTCCAAAGTGCCACACAGACTTTAAAGTGTTTGTCATAAATATAAAGGGAAGGGTAAACCCCCTTGAAATCCCTCCTGGCCAGGGGAAAGCTCCTCTCACCTGTAAAGGGTTAAGAAGCTAAAGGTAACCTCGCTGGCACCTGACCAAAATGACCAATGAGGAGACAAGATACTTTCAAAAGCTGGGAGGAGGGAGAGAAACAAAGGGTCTGTGTGTCTGTCTATATGCTGGTTTCTGCCGGGGATAGACCAGGAATGGAGTCTTAGAACTTTTAGTAAGTAATCTAGCTAGGTATGTGTTAGATTATGATTTCTTTAAATGGCTGAGAAAAGGATTGTGCTGAATAGAATAACTATTTCTGTCTGTGTATCTTTTTTGTAACTTAAGGTTTTGCCTAGAGGGGTTCTCTATGTTTTTGAATCTAATTACCCTGTAAGATATCTACCATCCTGATTTTACAGGGGGGATTTCTTTATTTCTATTTACTTCTATTTTTATTAAAAGTCTTCTTGTAAGAAACTGAATGCTTTTTCATTGTTCTCAGATCCAAGGGTTTGGGTCTGTGGTCACCTATGCAAATTGGTGAGGCTTTTTATCCAACATTTCCCAGGAAAGGGGGGGTGCAAGTGTTGGGAGGATTGTTCATTGTTCTTAAGATCCAAGGGTCTGGGTCTGTAGTCACCTAGGCAAATTGGTGAGGCTTTTTACCAAACCTTGTCCAGGAAGTGGGGTGCAAGGTTTTGGGAAGTATTTTGGGGGGAAGGACGCGTCCAAACAGCTCTTCCCCAGTAACCAGTATTAGTTTGGTGGTGGTAGCGGCCAGCCAAGGACAACGGGTGGAATATTTTGTACCTTGGGGAAGTTTTGACCTAAGCTGGTAAAGATAAGCTTAGGAGGTTTTTCATGCAGGTCCCCACATCTGTACCCTAGAGTTCAGAGTGGGGGAGGAACCTTGACAGTTTTCCATGCATACTAAGCAATATTATTAATAAACATGGTCTCTTATGTAGGTTTTGCTGTACATTTGTTATGTAGATATCAATCAAATGCTATAATAGCCAAGAAAAGGTATATATGTATTATGATGCCTACTTTTCATTAGTACCAGTGGTTTGCATCAAAATAACAAGCTTCCTACAATATGAATCAACCCAGTGGGAAATCAAATAAAAAAGCACATTTGCAATGTTCATTTCAAAAGGCATATGGCTTTTTTACATCCAATAATATAAATCAATATGCTAAAGTAAGTGGGCATGAGGCAGAAGCTTCATATTGCATCAAGCCTTGGAAATTCTGAAAATATATTGTTTATGGAAAGTTCAGTTAAATGACCCCACTTCTCTTATTCCAATTCAAATCACTGCACTTTAGAAAAAAAACTTCTTTTACTTTTTGCATATTATCTCCAAGGGAAGATGCTGATTTTAAAAACTAAGTGGCAATAAACAAGCCACAACACTATCATTAGAGTGGGTAAAACATAATAGACAATTTGATGGGCTCAGTTTTAGCTACAAAACTAAATATTTAAATGCATTAGACCAGAACAGACAAATGATAAATAGACAAACCATACCTGAACATACTAATTTTTAAAAGGACATCACAATAAATGATGCCTTTAGTGGCAATGTATTAAATAGATCTTGCTTTGGAGGGGAAAAAGGTCCTCATTTTGTCTTTCACAACAATCATTCTAAATTCTATTTAGTTGATTGCAACGGCATTCTCACATGAATATAGCAGCCGCTGATTCACACTCTATAAAATAAAAAGAAATGACTCCACTCACATATAACCGTGACAAAATGGCTAGTTACTAGCAAAGGTTCTCTCTCAATGTTAGTATTCTTCTTTCCTTTATCTTCTCTTTGTATCTGGTTTATTTACATCTTTTTCTCTTTGATTCTGAAAGCATCTATAAAAATAAAAAATGAATCCTTGTCTTTTTAATCATTTAAATTATAGAAAAAAATATATGGAAGCATTAAAAATATTTTTTCCTAAGGTCAACTACATTTAAAACTAAAAGAGTATTGTTTTTTCCCAGTATACAATCTGTGTAATAATTTGGAGCAAATAATAATGTATTATGTTGTAAGTCCATAACCTTAGAAAATAAAAACCCAGTTGGTGCTTGACTTACAAGAGCAAAACAAGCTTACAGAGCATGGGTCTGTGCTGTTTGGCAAGTAGTCAATAAAACTGTAGCTTATGACTTTCTCTCCTAAAGGTTCTAATCACAACAATTTATTTCAGGCATGTAAACTCTCCTTTCCAGACTGCAGCTATTGTCAGTGTGCAGTAGCAGCAGCAGCAGTAGCTGCAACCATGTTAGACTAAGAGTCCCAGAGCTCCCCCATCTGTCTCTGTAATAGACAGATTTCCTCCTAGATCAATATAACATGTCAGCCACAGTAAAAATATATATGTATTATATTTTACTAACCTTTACAATAACTACTTCACTTTACAGAATATTTTTCATTGTACGTATTATATTTCAGAGAACTATGCAAAGAATAAAAATGGCCAGATCTGAGTATGAATAAGATATAACAGGAAAGGAATGCACATTAAATCCTAACTATACTGGATGAAATTGGCCAATGAAGCAGGCAAATACTTAACAATTTAGAAAACTTTGGAGTGAATGTAAACCATCACAAGGAATCCCATGCTCATTGTTACTGTTTCCAGTATGTGTCCAGCCGAGGTACTTCAGGGTAGCAATGGAGGGTATATGCAGCACAGCTAGCCGTTTTTCCTGAGAAGCTTCTGCCCGGTTTTTAGTATAGCAGCTGTGAGTGTTTTTTACTATGGAGTGTCACAAATTCTGATCCCACCATTTACTAAAGGTGCCTCTGAGGCAGTTAGTTGCCTTGCTAAAACTCACAACCAGATTCCACATAGCCAGCCTTTTCACAAAAACATCAGATCTTCCTTTCCACATCCCTCCTAAGAGAAACTGCCTTAAAAAAGTAAAGAAAGAACCTTATATTTTAGTCCCTTGATGTGTAAACACTATGGATGGCGCACTGTTGAGCAGCATAGGAGAATATCACTTTTTATATGAGTTCTGTTTTCCCAGAGACAAAGAGCAAGTATCTTTCCATCTGGATACCTTTTATTGTAAATTAAAGGAAAAAGAAAAGAAAGTACAAAAATAAAGTACTTATGAGAGACTCCTTTTGTAACAGCAACCCTCTGGGACTAACTCCTAAATTACAGGGAGTGCCCTGCCCACACAGGCTCACTTTATATTTAAAGGTGCGTTACAAAGAAAATAATGTTATGGTTATTTCTTATTAGTTGGTCGTGGCTAGCTAATCTATGGCTGGTGAATAAATAACCACTTTAATATTGTTGTACACTCCAGTTCTGTAAACGAGAGAATGAATGTGGGGAGTCAGAGAGAAGCTTATACTGTAGTGTTACTGGAAAGAAATTTTTTAAAAAATTAGAAATTTAGCAATGTCAATGTTCTAAGTATAATCGAGAAAACAAGATTACTGAACTTCTAGAAGGTTGGGGTGTGCATCAATGTGCATCATTAAGGACATAAACAACAAGAAAAGATTGAGTTCATACATTTTTTTCATGCTGTGACTTGAGATCTATGAGCTGTAGAGTTTTCTGGTAAATTGTGGCACTTGATATCCTTGTTATACTTAAGGACACAGAATTTACAGAATGCTACTGCACTGTGCTTAATGCAAATCATCCTCATCATGGTCTAGGTTCCTGTGAGCTCAGCATTTCCTGGGAGTTGCTCAGCATCCACAAATCTCATTTTCCTCAACTAAACTGATGCTAGGCTTTTGTAACTTGCAGGATAGGAAATATGGGAATTGCCATATTCAGTCAGACCTGTGCGTTTCAACCCCCACAAATAACACAGCTAGGGTAATTGTTATATCCAACAAGTCGAGTATTCTGCCAGTGCCAGCTGTTTTAGAAGAAATTGCAGGAAACCTTTCAGAAGGCAGCTATGGATTAACCTGTCCTCAAGAAATATTTCTTCCTAACCCTCATAAATCAGAAGTTGGTTTATGGTCTGAAGCATAAGGGATTATATTACAGCCAAGTATCTCTTTCATTTCTTAATATTTACTATTATAACTCAGGATATTCTTATTGTTAATGTAATTGTCCAGTTCTTTTTTTGAATCCCACTAAGATTTTGGCTTCACACCATCGTATGGCAATGAGTTCCAGAGGCTAATTGAGTGTTATATAAAAATATTTCTTTTTATCAGTTTTAAATCCCCCCACCCCTGAAATTTAATTGAATGTCGCCTTGTCCTTTTAAAATAAGAAAAGGTGAACAAAAGTCCCTGAGCTATATTGTGGATTATATTGGATAGGCTCCAAAGCAGCAAAAGAGAAAACTATCCAGGATAAATTAGTGGTAGAACTATGTATGACTGAGATTCCACAATTCTTCTTATGTTTTATCTGGCTAGCTTGTAAACTCTTTGGATCATGAACAATATTTTCTTTTGTGTCACTTATACTGTTGAGTATTCTGTCGACTCTCAACAGATTTAACAAATACATTTTCCAGACCTGCATATGTTTTACCATAAAACCCTTCAAAATATAGATAGCTGTACTTGGGGAATTTATTCCGTGTTACTTTAGTGATTAATATAAATAGTCAAAAGTGGTTTTATATATTGATGAGGCCAAATTGAGTTTCTTTATGTAAATTTTTCACATTTATAGAAAAGATCCATTCTTGCAATGAACCAAAATGAAGTAATTTGGATGATAATAAGGGCCATTCTAATAATCCTTTAATGCATATGGGTCAAATTCTCCATTCATTGCCCTGATGATAGCTACATTATGGCAAATGTCCAGAAAGCCTCCACGCATAATAGTAAATTTTCCATATCATCCCTCTTCTTCAGCGTTTTATCTTCTCTGAATGGACTTAGCACTTTGCCTGCTTCTTGCTTTCAAAAAATAAATTGGGCTGCCCCAAGTGAACACCTGTCACCTCTCCTAATTGTCTTTTTATGCTCATTTTAATTTTTACCGTAAGAGGCACATTTCAGCAAGGTGTACAGGAAAGAAGTAAAAATCTTGCTGTTGTCAACAGGAATTGCACATTTAACTCTCCACAGCCTTCACTGCTGTCAAGGTTCCTCCCCCACTCTGAACTCTAGGGTACAGATGTGAGGACCTGCATGAAAACCTTTTACCAGCTTAGGTTTAAACTTCTCCAAGGTACAAATTAATTTTATCCTTTGTCCTTGGAATATCCACTGCCACCACCAAACTCTAACTGGGTTTACTAGGAAATGTAGTTTGGACACATTTTTCCCCCAAAATCTTCCCAACCCTTGCACCCCACTTCCTGGGAAAGGTTTGGTAAAAATCCTCACCAATTTGCATAGGTGACCACAGACCCAAGCCCTTGGATCTGAGAACAATGAAAAGGCATTCAGTTTTCTTACAAGAAGATTTTTAATAGATAGAGAAGTAAATAGAAGTAAAGAAATCACCTCTGTAAAATCAGGATGGTAGATACCTTACAGGGTAATTAGATTCAAAACATAGAGAATCCCTCTAGGCAAAACCTTAAGTTACAAAAAAGATACACAGACAGAAATAGTCATTCTATTCAGCACAATTCTTTTCTCAGCCATTTAAAGAAATCATAATCTAACGCATACCTAGCTAGATTACTTACTAAAAGTTCTAAGACTCCATTCCTGGTCTATCCCCGGCAGAAACCAGCATATAGACAGACACACAGACCCTTTGTTTCTCTCCCTCCCTCCCAGCTTTTGAAAGTATCTTGTCTCCTCATTGGTCATTTTGGTCAGGTGCCAGCGAGGTTACCTTTAGCTTCTTAACCCTTTACAGGTGAGAGGATTTTTCCTCTGGCCATGAGGGATTTTAAAGGGGTTTACCCTTCCCTTTACATTTATGACATGCCGCCCAAATCTCAGCTAGGGTGAAACACTGGCTGGGATTTCTTCCTGGAGCTCTAGGAAAAACAGAGTTAATAAGACACATGCATCTCTAAATATACTACCAAGTACATAAAGACTAACAATATTTTCCACATCTCAAGGACGATTTTAACCAGTTGATTCTGGGAAACTTTCACGGGAGAGTGCATCAGCCACTTTGTTAGAAGCTCCTGAGATGTGTTGGATGTCGAAATCAAAATCTTGGAGAGCTAAACTCCACCGAAGAAGTTTTTTGTTAGTTTCTTTGACGGTGTGAAGCCACTTCAGTGCAGCATGGTCGGTTTGCAGGTGGAAACGCCGTCCCCAAACATATGGGCGTAGCTTTTCCAGAGCGTAGACAATAGCATAACATTCTTTTTCAGTGACTGACCAGTTGCTTTCCCTCTCAGACAGTTTTTGCTGAGAAACAGTACAGGGTGGAATTCTTGATCAGGTCCTTTCTGCATTAAAACTGCTCCCACACCACGCTCGGATGCATCTGTGGTTACTAGGAACGGTTTGTCAAAGTCTGGGGCCCTTAGTACAGGGTCAGACATGAGTGTTGCTTTAAGCTTGTTAAAGGCCTTCTGACACTTTTCGGTCCACTGAACGGCATTTGGCTGTTTCTTTTTGGTTTGGTCTGTCAGTGGGGCGGCGATTTGGCTGTATTGCAGTACAAATCGTCTGTAATAACCGGCCAAGCCTAAGAAGGATTGAACCTGTTTCTTTGACTTTGGGACAGGCCACTTTTGGATAGCATTCACTTTGGCCTGTAGGGGGCTGATAGTTCCTTGACCCACCTGGTGTCCAAGGTAAGTCACTCTGTTTAGGCCTATTTGACACTTCTTAGCCTTAACAGTTAGTCCTGCCTCCCTTATGCGCTCAAGGACTTTTTGTAGATGTTCCAGGTGATCTGCCCAGGAATGCGAAAATATGGCCACATTGTCAAGGTAGGCGACTGCATATTCTCCTAATCCCGCTAGGAGACCATCTGCAAGTCTTTGGAAGGTGGCGGGTGCACTTCGCAGCCTGAAAGGGAGTACATTAAATTCATACAGCCCGAGATGTGTGGTGAAGGCTGACCTTTCCTTGGCAGATTCCTCTAGCGGTACCTGCCAGTACCCCTTGGTTAAGTCCAAGGTAAAGATGAATTGGGCCCGTCCCAGTTTCTCTAATAGTTCATCTGTGTGTGGCATTGGATAGTGGTCTGGGCGAGTTACAGCATTTAGCTTACGGTAGTCCACGCAAAAATGTATTTCCCCATCTGATTTGGGAACTAGAACCACTGGAGATGCCCATGCACTTCCAGAGGGGCGGATTACACCCATCTGTAACATATCCTGGATCTCCCGGTCTATAGTAGTTTTAGCTTGAGGAGACACCAGGTAAGGTTGGACTCTAATTTGGCTGTAAGGTTGGACTTTAATTGGGTGTCAGTGGAGTGGTATGCCCGTTCAGTCAGTCCTGGGGTGGCTGAGAAAGTTGGCGCATAGCTAGTGCACAGCTCCTTGATCTGCTGTCGCTGCATACACCCAAGGGTCATGGAGAGGTTCACTTCTTCCACACCACCAGCACTTTTCCCTTCGTAGGAGACACCTTCAGGCCACTCAGCGTTGTCTCCTCCCTGGACTGTAAACTGACAAACCTTTAATTCTCTGGAATAAAAGGGCTTTAGAGAATTAATATGGTACACTTTAGGCTTTCGGTTGGAGGTGGGGAATGCTATGAGATAATTAACAGCTCCCAGGCGCTCCTGGACCGTGAATGGCCCTTCCCATGATGCTTCCATTTTATGGGCCTGGAGCGCCTTTAAGACCATGACCTGGTCCCCTACTTTGAAGGAATGCTCTCTGGCATGTTTATCATACCAGGCTTTTTGCTCTTTTTGAGCATCCTGTAAGTTTTCTTTAGCAAGGGCTAAAGAGGTTCAGAGAGTGTTTTGTAGGTTGGTTACAAAGTCCAGAATGTTAGTTCCTGGAGAAGGTGTAAATCCCTCCCATTGCTGCTTCACTAACTGTAATGGCCCCTTAACCTCACGGCCATATACAAGTTCAAATAGGGAAAACCCTAAACTGGGATGTAGTACAGCTCTGTAGGCAAAGAGCAAGTGTTGCAACACTAGGTCCCAATCATTGGAATGCTCATTTACGAATTTACGTATCATGGCCCCCAAAGTTCCATTAAACTTCTCCACCATGCCATTTGTTTGATGGTGGTAAGGAGTGCTAACCAAGTGATTTACCCCATGAGCTTCCCAAAGGTTTTCCATAGTTTCTGCCAGGAAATTAGTCCCTGCATCTGTGAGGATGTCGGAGGGCCAACCTACCCTGGCAAAAATGTCTGCTAGTGCCTGGCACACACTTTTAGCCGTGGTGTTGCTTTGAGCTACTGCTTCCGGCCATCAGGTGGCAAAATCCATGAAAGTCAGTATGTACTGCTTTCCTCTGGGTGTCTTTTTCAGGAAAGGACCCAGAATATTCACAGCTACTCGCTGAAATGGAACTTCAATGATGGGGAGTGGCTGGAGAGGGGCTTTGACCTGGTCTTGGGGTTTTCCCACTCTTTGGCACACCTCACAAGACTGGACATAGGTAAAAACATCCTTGCCCATTCCCTCCCAGTGGAATGAGCCCCCCAAACGGTCTTTGGTCCTGTTCACCCCAGCATGGCCACTAGGGTGATCATGGGCTAAGCTCAAGAGCTTGGCCTGGTATTTAGTTGGAACTACCAACTGTCTCTGAGGATGCCAGTCTTCCTGGTGTCCACCAGAAAGAGTTTCCTTGTATAAAAGTCCTCTTTCTACAACAAACCTGGATCGATTAGAAGAGCTGAGAGGCGGTGGGTTGCTCTGTGCCGCCGTCCAAGCTCTCTGGAGCTTTTCATCTGTTTCCTGTTTGGTCTGGAACTGTTCCCTTGATGCTGGAGACATCAGTTCCTCATTGGATTGTAGACCTATGCTTGGTCCCTCTGGAAGCGATGTAGGGGATGGGGCTGTTTCCATTGATTGTGAACCGCTTTCCACTGGTGCACTATGTTGGGATTCAGGCTCCAGCTGAGCCTCTTGTGTAGGGTTATCGGCTGCTGCCAGTTCAGGTTCGGTGGGGCCCTCTGGTGTTGAGGTTGCAAGTACTGGATTCAGTGCTGGCAAATGGTCTGGTGCTGGTTGTTCTGCTGGTTCCGGTTCTGGGACTGGTTCCATCTGGGTCTCTGGGACTGGATCCACTACTGCTGTTGCAGACATTGGCCTGGGGTCCGGGTCCATCACCTCTGACTGCGTCCTGATAGAAGTTTCCGGAACAGAGCTAGGCCTCACGGCTTGTTTAGCCTGGCTACGGGTGACCATTCCCACCCTCTTGGCCCGCTTCACATGATTGGCCAAGTCTTCCCCCAACAGCATGGGGATGGGATAATCATCATAAACTGCAAAAGTCCACGTTCCTGACCAGCCCTGGTACTGGACAGGCAACTTGGCTGTAGGCAAATTGAAAGTGTTGGACTTGAAGGGTTGAATCGTCACTTGGATCTCTGGGTTGATTAAATTGGGGTCCACTAAGGAAGCATGGATAGCTGACACTTGTGCTCCAGTGTCCATCCACGCGGTGACCTTCTTCCCGCTCACACTCACAGTTTTCCTCCCCTCCAAGGGTATCTGGGAGGTATCTGGGCCTGCAGACCTCTGGTGTGATTCCTGTGCAATGAACTGTAATCTGTTGGGATTCATGGGGCAGTTGGCCTTTACATGCCCCAGCTCGTTACATTTAAAACATCATCCAGCTGACGGGTCACTGGGGCGAGGTGGGTTGCTGGAGAACGGGGTGGTGGAATGATAAGGTGTCTGGAGGGTTCTTTGGGAGGTAGGTGGGGCCTTGGGCGGCCCCCGGTAATAGGGTGTGGTCTGGGGTGGTCCCTTCTGGTCTCCACTCCAACTGCGACCAGTTTTCTTCTTCTCGGCCACCTCCACCCATCTGGCTCCAATCTCTCCTGCCTCGATTACAGTTTTGGGCTTCCCATCTAGGATGTATCTTTCTATTTCCTCAGGAACCCCCTCTAAGAATTGTTCCATTTGCATTAGGAAGGGCATATTTACTGGAGATTCAACACTTGCTCCTGATATCCAGGCATCCTAATGTTTCACAATGTGGTAGGCATGTCGGGTAAATGACATGTCTGGTTTCCAACTTAGAGCTCTGAACCTCTGACGAGACTGCTTGGGTGTTATCCCCATTCTGACTCTCGCCTTGGATTTAAACAGTTCATACTTGTTCATGTGTTCTTAAGGCATTTCAGCTGCCACCTCAGCTAACGGTCCACTGAGCTGCGGCCTCAGCTCTACCATGTATTGGTCAGAAGAGATGTTGTACACAAGGCAGACCCTTTCGAAGTTTTCTAGGAAGACCTCAGTATCATCGCCTGCCTTGTAGGTGGGGAACTTTCTGGGATGGGGAGTGGTACGTGGAGAAGGATTGCTAGGGTTTGTTGGTATATTCTGCGGAGCCTTTACCTTCTCCATCTCCAGTGCATGCTTCCTCTCTTTTTCCCTCTCCTCCTCCACATGCTTCCTCTCTTTTTCCTTCTCCTCCTTCTCCAGCCGCATGAGTTCTATCTGTCTTTCATGTTCCCTTTGTTTTTCCTCAGCCTGAAATCTGGCTAATTCCAGCTTTTGTCGAGCTGTGGATTTTGTCATCCTAACCTCTCTGTTTTTAACTAACTTTACAACGAAGGTTTAGAAATAAACCAACAAAACTTGGCTGTAAAATTTTGCTGTGCTGGAATAGAATACCTATTCTCTGATAGTGATTGTCAGCCTACAGAAAAACACAATTCCCTTTGTCTCTGCTCTGGCCCCAAATCAAAGCAAAAAACCTCCAACTACTTGGAAACCTGCTTACCAGCAACCCAAAGAAAAAAAATTCCATTTCAAACTTGTGCTCCTTGTAAAAAAATCAAAATCCTAAAAAAAAAAAAAAAAAAAAAAAAGCCCCTACCACTTTTGTCTCCAGGCAAATGGGTAGAACAGCCCCCTATTTACTTTTAGGGAGAAAAAAAAACTTCTGGTTTACCAAGACTGAATTTTCCTGCAGGCGGTTAAGTACCCTGCCTCCAGGCAAAGAGAACCTGCAATTCACGAAGATAATCCCCTTTTGTCTCTGCTCTGGCCCCAAAGCAGAGAAAAAAATAAGCTGCTTTCCAGCAGCTCCAAAGGAAAAAAAAATCCTTTTTAAAATCTGTATTTCTAGTTCAAAAAATCTCAATTTGATTTCAAAATAATTTCAGGTTAATCCCACCACTCTGCCACCATGTCAAGGTTCCTCCCCCACTCTGAACTCTAGGGTACAGATGTGGGGACCTGCATGAAAACCTCCTAAGCTTACTTTTACCAGCTTAAGTTAAAACTTCCCCAAGGTACAAATTAATTTTATCCTTTGTCCTTGGAATATCCACAGCCACCACCAAACTCTAACTGGGTTTACTGGGAAACGTAGTTTGGACACGTCTTTCCCCCCAAAATCCTCCCAACCCTTGCACCCCACTTCCTGGGAAAGGTTTGGTAAAAATCCTCACCAATTTGCATAGGTGACCACAGACCCAAGTCCTTGGATCTGAGAACAATGAAAAAGCATTCAGTTTTCTTACAAGAAGACTTTTAATAAAAATAGAAGTAAATAGAAGTAAAGGAATCACCTTTGTAAAATCAGGATGGTAGATACCTTACAGGGTAATTAGATTCAAAACATAGAGAACCCCTCTAGGCAAAACCTTAAGTTACAAAAAAGATACACAGACAGAAATAGTCATTCTATTCAGCACCGTTCTTTTCTGAGCCATTTAAAGAAATCATAATCTAACGCATACCTAGCTAGATTACTTACTAAAAGTTCTAAGACTCCATTCCTGTTCTATCCCCGGCAAAAACAGCGTACCGACAGACCCAGACCCTTTGTTTCTCTCCCTCCTCCCAGCTTTTGAAAGTATCTTGTCTCCTCATTGGTCATTTTGGTCAGGTGCCAGCGAGGTTACCTTTAGCTTCTTAACCCTTTAAAGGTGAGAGGATTTTTCCTCTGTCCAGGAGGGATTTTAAAGGGTTTTACCCTTCCCTTTATATTTATGACAACTGCTAATGAACCGACATGAATTAAACCATTTGGGTATTCCTAAAGGTATAGCAACTGACTGTAGAAGACACAATAATGGTCTGGACAAGATATTAGAGAGTTCTAAAGACTTAGGTGCTCTGAACATGGGGCAGTCTATTATCAGTAAGTAAGTGGCTAGGTTATGATTAATTTGTTGAATGCTATCAGTATTCTGAGCTCTACATATTATTTGTTGAAAGCTGGAATTAGGAAGCCATTTGCCCTATATAACATATTTTTTGAACATACAAATTTCTGAACCATGCTATATATTCTTAAATGCCGTTAGATGGTGCTCTTTAGAGTAACTAGCTATCTGTTTGCATAATTTCACATATATATGATCTATCTTTTCTATAGAACTCTTGAAGCTCTTGTAACACCAGGTAATTTGGATTACTCTAGTAAACTCGATGCAGAGGACTTTAATTTACTTTGAAGTTCCCCTTTCCTTTAAAAGTCATTCCTCTCATAATCTATCCTTATGCTTCTGTGACTAGCCAATTCAGTTCATTTTTTATTGTGAAACAAGCAGCGTTCCTTTAATAAGGTTCAGAGGAAAAAATGGAAAATATTATTTTGAAAGTATTTTTATGTATGTCAGTGCTTTAAAGCAAGAAGAATAGAAAGCAAAATGTAGTTGTTACACTATCATTACATTTGAAGTGGGTCTTAAAATGCCCATAAATAGCCAGATTTCTCCACCTTGTAATCATACAGATCTCAGAGAATACAGAACACAAGTCATGATGATACAGAGCCTAAATGCAAATATAAGCCAAAATATCAAAATATCTGTACATTTTGCTGATTAACCGTCACTGAGAGTTGACTGCATATGGTATGTGCCACAGTGCAGGAATAAGATATGGATAGCAAGGTAATAGAAGTGCAAGCTATAAGAAAAAAAATCTTTTTAAAAAAGATTTCCTGAACTGTAGAGCGAATTTTAATCTCACCATGTAACTGCAATGTCTTCAGTGGTCATCAGTGATTTACACAGGTGTAAGTGAGCCAGAATCTGGGCCTGCAAGTTTAAATCTATTCTTCAATGTAAATGTTTAGAAGGGGAAAACAAAACTGTTCTCTTTCAAAGTGATATTGCTGCTGCTACTTTTGTTTAGAGCAAGAGCCACACTTTCTTTCAGCTCTAAAACATCTGAAAAAGAAAAGCAAAGGCTGGGGGCTAGTAATCCATCCTGCCTCATGCTGCAATAATTCTTCTATATTGTAGGTTCATTAGCTCACACTAAATAAAGTCCAGTGAAATCTGGGTACAGAATTAGAACAGCTTTAATAGATCAGTCTTAGCATATCAAAAAGCGTCTTCCAAACACTGGAGGATTAAACAGCAGATCTCTCCCAAACACCTTGTCCTAACTGCCACTCTTGGAATAGACTGCCATAATAAAGAACCAGGGTTATACAATGTATTAGCTGACGTACACAGGGATGGGAAAGTTTTTAAACCCAACCCTGCACTCTTTCCAGAAACAGAGATCCAAAATCATTATGTCTGGATTCAATACCTTCTAAATTTACACATGCCGCCACAAATATCCTGAATACAGAAATGTTGAAACTGTTTACCTCTGTTCAGTTTTTCTAATGGGGATTTCTGCAGGGAAATGTTTTTCTAACGTAGGTGTTTGGTTTTATCCTGAAGAAATTGCATTTTTTAAAAAGAGAAATCAAATAGAATGCTAGAAAAAACCCCAAATAGTCTGGATATATTCACCCTTCATTCAACATGTGTCACTTCTGTGGAAATCAGTAGCATTTCTATTTGCGGCTTGAAAGGCCCAACAAGGAGATTCTTTTTCCACATCCATACTAGCAGGGGTGCAGAGAGAATTTCCTAAGGAGCAGACCTAGAACCTTTCCTCCCATGCCCTGCACCCAGCCCCAAGCTCTTTCCTTCATACCCAGTCCTAGGCTCTCCCTCTGCTGCTCCCCCACACCCAATCTTGATCTCATACTGCATTTGCACCCAGACCTGTGCTCTCCCCACTACAGCCAGAGCCACACACACTTCCCTCCTGGTGCCCCACATCCAGTCCCACATCTCTGTCTCCCTGTCACCAAGTATAGCAAATTATCTCTCTGTGAAGTGTCCTCACTCCCTGGGCGATAAGCCTTCAGATGGTTCTCTGTCTTTCTCTTCTGTGATGATCTCTGTATCTCTGTAGACCTTCCCTGGGTATTGTCTCTAATGGCTCATAAGTGCCTGTGTTCTTTTGATCACTTGTCTCTGTTGCATAGTCACCTCATATGGCCTGGGTGCTACTGCACCCTTCACAGCTCCTTTAGTTCACTTCTTCTTATGTCTCTCTAATGGCTGGATCCTCACAGGAATGCCTGTCTCCAGGGCCTGTAAGTCTTTGGCTGACCTTTCTTACTCTAGTGCTTTCTCTGATTGTTGGCCATCTCCTCTCACTGATATCTCCATCTGTTTAGCTGCAAAAGGACTCCCCTCACTACTAGCAGGGTCTTGGTCCTTTATCTCATCAGTGCCAGTGCTACAGTGTTTTGGCACCCCTGTGATGCAGTATTCCTATGGGTCAAAAATGCTAACAAGGGGTCTGAACCAGAAGAAATAGCCTTGTGTATTATTATCTATTGGTATGCTGGAGAGGTGTTGTGGTGGTCAAACTCCTATTTGATGCATATTCCTTGAATTGTTCCAAGGCAAATTGATATGGAGTGTCTGGAATGCCATATGTCACAAACTGGGCTTCAGTTTCTCAATCACTGACTTGCATCATGTATCAGGTAGGACATTAACTTCCCAGAAACTTTAGTAGTTGTCTACTGTAATTAAGTACTTCTTTTCCTTGAAAGTAAATAAGTCAAATCTCACCTCTTCCTATGGTTGTGTGAGCAGTTCATGTGGTAACAGTCTCTGCTGTCAAGGATCAAATGAGCAGCAGATGTCACACACTACTATCAAGGAGCAAAGTTATGTATTCATTTCTGGCCCATGAACAGGCTCGGGCCCGGCTAAGACAGCTGTCAGTGCCCAGGTGTTAGGCATGTATTGTCCGCATGGCATACTTAGGGCTTGTCTTCACTACTGGGGAGATGGATGCTGCTGCAATCAATGCAGCGGGCGTCAAGTTAGTGGGTCTAGGGAAGACCCACTAAATCGATGTCAGAGTGCTCTCAAGTTGGCTCCAGTACTCCACAGTGGAAAAACTCAGTGAAAAACTACCCATATGCACACCTGGAAATGACAACAAAAGTGTTGAAGAAGACTGGGAAGCCCTAAAACAGACCATCCATAAGGTTTGCAAGGAATCCATTGGCCTTGGTACCCACTGCCATCAGAACTGATTTGACAACAGCAACATTGAGATTACAGCCCTTTTGGACCAGAAGAGAAAAACTTTCTGCAACTGGCAAAACCAACCACTATCCAGTCAGAAGCAGAGCTCTTTCCATCAGCTCAAAGTTGAAGTTCAAAGGAGGAACTGAGAAATCCAAAACATATGGTGGGAGGACAAAGCAAAAGAAATCCAAACATTCACTGATGGACATGATATGCGGACCTTTTTTTGTGAGACAAAGATCCTGTACGGACCAAGCTCATGTGGCCTCACACCTCTGATATCCAAAGATGGTAATACCCTTCTTAAAGATAATTAATCCATCAAAGAGCGCTGGAAGGAACACTCTCGAAAAATTGGAAAACATCCAGCAGAGGACAACAAAAATTATTAGGAGCCTGAAACACATGACTTATGAGGAGAGGCTGAGGGAACTGGGATTGTTTAGTCTGCGGAAGAGAAGAATGAGGGGGGATTTGTTAGCTGCTTTCAACAACCTGAAAGGGGGTTCCAAAGAGGATGGCTCTAGACTGTTCTCAGTGGTAGCAGATGACAGAATGAGGAGTAATGGTCTCAAGTTGCAGTGGGGGAGGTTTAGGTTGGATATTAGGAAAAACTTTTTCACTAGGAGGGTGGTGAAACACTGTAATGCGTTACCTAGGGAGGTGATGGAATCTCCTTCCTTAGAAGTTTTTAAGGTCAGGCTTGACAAAGCCCTGGCTGGGATGACTTAGTTGGGGATTGGTCCTGCTTTGAGTAGGTGGTTGGACTAGATGACCTCCTGAGGTCTCTTCCAACCCTGATATTCTATGAAAAGCTTCTAAATCGATAATCAACTATGATTGATGACATGGTCGACTCCATCCCTCAGCACCCAATCTGGGAAACTCTTGCCAACCCCTCAACACCTGAGGAGGTCCGCAAAGCAATTAAACAAATGAAGAACAATAAAGCACCAGGTCTTAATGGCATACTAGCTGAAGTACTGAAAGTGGGGGGAGAAACACTGACTAACAAGTTTCACTTGCTGCTCCTCAAAATCTGGCACACCAAAGAAATCCCTGCTGACTTGCGTAATGCTAACATTGTCACCATTTTCAAAAAGGGAGATAGGGCCAACTATAGCAACTATCAAGATATTGCCCTCCTCTCCATCCCTGGGAAGATACTTGCTAGAATCTTACTGAATTGGAAGTACTTCCTCTGCAAGAGAGAGCAGGCAGAGTCCCGGTGTGGCTTCAGATCCTCATGAGGCACAACCAGCATAATTTTCACAGCCAGGCAGATCCAGGAAAAATGTCAAGAACAACACCAGGAGCTAAATATGGCCTTTATCGATCTGACCAAAGCCTTCGACTGTCAACCGTGAGGCTCTGTGGAAAACCATGTCAAAATTTGGCTGGCCAAGCAAATGTATCACCATTGTAAGACTCCTCCATGACCAGATGACTGCCTCCATCCTGTGCAGTGGCTCTACCTCTGAGCCCTTTGTCATCTGAAACAGCATAAAACAAGGCTGTTTACTGGCACTCAGCCTTTTCTCCATTTTCGTAGCATCTATGAAAACATTAACCCAAGATCATCTACTACAGGGCATTGGCATCCAATATCTGATTGATGGCAACCTCTTCAACCTTTCTCATCTCCGTGCCAGAATTAGAATAATATTGGCAACAGTAACCAAACTCCAGTACGCAGATGATTGTGCTGTAGTTTCACACTCAAAGAAGGATCTACAAACAGCCCTTAATTGCTTCTCTGAAGTTTACAAAAGCCTGGGGCTAACTCTGAACATGAGCAAAACAAAAGTTCTCCACCAGGCAGTCTCCAGTCAATCATTAGACCCAGCAAGGAAGATCTACATCGACAAAGAGGAACTGGAAAATGTAGAACACTTTGCCTATCTTGGCAGCCATCTTTCACAGAGGGCAGACATAGACATCAAGATTCAGTACAGAATTCGCTGTGCCAGCCTTGCCTTTGGCAGATTGTCTCGCCGGGTGTTAAACAATCACAATATCAGAACATATACTAGACTTTTAGTTTATAAAGTGGTGGTAATCCCAACTCTCCTCTATGGCTGTGAGACTTGGGTGACCTATAAAAAAAACACCTGAAAAACCTGGAATGCCAGAACAAGCACTTTCTTCAGAAAATCCTCAGCATAAAGTGGGAGGATCATTGCCCTAATGTCAGTGTCCTCATAGAGGCCAACATCTTCAGTGTTGAGGCCGTGATTATCCAGCACCAGCTGAGGTGGATCGGGCACTGTGTGCACATGCCTGAAGAATGCTTACCAGAACAACTGCTGTATGCCCAGCTCACCAAAGGACAAAGGAAACGTTAAGGTCAAAATAAATGGTTTAAAGATACCCTCAAGATAAACATCAAGAGATGTGGCATCAACACCACACACTGGGAGACAGGAGCCCAGGATAGGGATAGCTGGTGAAGACTTGTCAGAGAGGAAACGTCCACTTTTGAGGAAAACCGCCTTGCCCTGCTCACAGGAAAGAAAGGAAAAACAACATTCATGCAGCAATCTCGGACCAACCCTGTCTTCCAACACGACCTGCAATGTCTGCCAATAAGCCTGTGGCTCAAGGATTGGACTCCTCTGTCACCAAAGGACTCATGGAAAATAAAACGTGAAAAAGATCATCCTCAACCTCGAGGAATTGACAACAACGACTCCACCGGATCGAGAAGATTAAGGTAAGAGCATCTGCCATCTACACAGCACAGTAAAGACACTGAGATAAGTAGACCTAAGCTATGCCGCTCCAGTTACATTATTCACGTAGCAGGAGTACCGTAACTTAGGTCGACTTACCCCGGTAGTGAAGACAAGCCCTTACTAATGATGCAGGAACAATAGCTTTCTGTCCTCAGAATATGATTCCATCCTGCACATTCAGATAATCTTTTATTTGAAAATATGATTCTGCTTCTACCAGCACTTGGGTTCTGTCTTCTGGATACCCTACTAATATTGCTTTCTTGATTGTCTGTGGTTGGATGTGCTTCTCTAGCCTCTTTGATTTCCATCAGTTTCACTGTTGAAATTTGGGGATTAGTGGATTCAATGTCCTGATCCCTTACCACAATTTGCTGGGTATATATGCCCTCCTCAGGGTGTCAGCTAACAGTAGGAATCATCCTGGACCTCTCTACCTGGTAGGTCTGGAGGTGAATCAACATGCACTGAAATCTCTTTGAAGCTTTTAGAATAGGTTTTGATATAATGGGGTTGAGGGGTTTATAGTCTGATTGCACTATTAGTGGGTAGCTATAGGTGGCCCAATGGAATAGCTTCATTCCAAATACCACAGTCAAAAGCTCTCTTTGTATCTTGATGTGCCCTTGTTCAGTCTCTGGGATCTGCTGGCATAAGTGACCAGCTGCAAAAGAGCTATACTCAATGGCTTTCCTGGCTGGTAATACTTCAAGACAGGGTGTCTATTATCATTCGTTTCAGTGAATCAGTGCTTGATGTCAGGGATCACCCCAGTCCCACTCAACATGCTGCCTTATCAGTTGACATATGGGTTCTCCTACTGCAGCCAGGTGTGAACAGGACTTGGACAAAATAATTATCATTCCTATGAAGTGCTGTATACCTTTCATATCCACTAAAGCTGGCTGCCTGCTGGCTTCTTCACCACTGTCATGCTGTTTACCCAGGCTCTGCAGGTATGACAATACCCCTGCTCTGCAGAATTTTGTGCTTCTTGTGTACTGAATTACATAGTGACACCGGAATTTTTCTTGGTGGTAAGCACACAGACAACAGTAAAGGAGAGCAGGTGGCCAGGTGGCCACTTTCTTTGCAATGCTGTCCTGGTGCAGGACACCTCTTCTTCACCCGCTCATGCTGTCTCCCATTCCCAGTGAAATACGTAGAGAACATTATGAATTATTGCTTAATTAAACAATAGCTGGCAGAGGTAAGATGTCCCCATCCAGCCACTAAGAATAAGCAACATGCAGAGCAGCAAGCAGAAACTTTCCAGGAGAACAGACCCAGGAGAACACTCGTGTAACCTGATCAGAAAGCTGTTGAAGCTCAGAGATATTAGTTATTGATAGCTGTTCAGTAGGAAGTAGTATAATCCTCTCACCTGTCATGGGGCTTCATGTCATCTACCCTGTCCTCCACCACAGGCATCTTTAATTGTGTGTTTTATTAATTGGTGATAGCAGTGGGTCGCTGTCATTTTAATTCGTATAATGTTTTATTTGAATTTGATTTACAAAAAATAGAAAAGCAGTTGACGCCAGAATAAAAGGATACTTACCCATATCATGCAACAGGAATATTAATCCTTGATAAACCTGACCCATGTGAAGAGACTGAGGCTAGCAAATAAAGACCAGCCTTGCTTACTAGCATTTCAGGATCTACTTAATTTATTACAAATGGGGAACTCCACAATATCTTCCTCCTTCTGGCACCTCCTGTTTTATTTATTCTTTTCACAGGAGGGACAATCTGTCATCTTGTGTGTTAAGAAGTGAATGACCAACACTAAAGATAGAATCATAGAATATTAGGGTTGGAAGAGACCTCAGGAGGTCATTACCTAGGGAGGTGGTGGAATCTCCTTCCTTAGAAGTTTTTAAGGTCAGGCTTGACAAAGCCCTGGCTGGGATGATTTAGTTGGAGATTGGTCCTGCTTTGAGCAGGGGGTTGCACTAGATGACCTCCTGAGGTCCCTTCGAAACCTGATATTCTATGATTCTATGATCTAGTCCATTCCCCTGCTCAAAGCAGGACTAACACTAACTAAATCATCCTAGCCAAGGCTTTGTCAATCCAGGCCTTAAAAACCTCTAAGGATGGAGATTCCACCACCTCCCTAGGTAACCCATTCCAGTGCTTCACCACCCTCCTAGTGAAATAATAGACAATACAATAATTTCTTTTTTTCTTGATGCAAAAAGTCACATTGAAGTTACATTGCCATTTTGTGTGCGTAAGGTAGCCCAGATTTGCGTTACAATCATTAAGGGAGGAGGGGTTGAGAGTGTGAAAAGAGTGTTCACAGGGTGTCCAGTACTTTGTGGACTTATTCACTTTACTATGAGTTGCTTGGCATCTCCGAAGCATCTTCTTGCCCTGTAGAAACAGCACAAGCTGTCTTGCCCCTGATCTGTCACAGATGTAGCAATAATAAAAATGGCTGTCATACCTCATTAGCATACCGTGCAAATTAGCTCCACTCCATTGTCCAGTCATTCCCACTCTCCTTCGCCTAAAGAGTCTTTTTTTAATGTTTTGCATAACTATGCACAATTGTCTTCAACCTTCCCATCTAAGCATGAGTCCTCTATATGTGTGCTGCCAGGATACCTGCTCAGTGTGATTCTACAGGCAGCTCAGCAAGTATACATCTCCCCCTTGTGCTGTGTAAGTGCGAGTCCTAAATCTCTATCACAGAAAACTTTTAGTGTTTAAAAATACAATTTAGACACCTATCTAGAAATGGTAGCACACATAGACCTCAAATCTACAGGTTTTACACAATATAGTAGTTAACCATGGATTATCTTTCTTTTGGCGAGTAAAGTAATTTTCACATGCTAATGAGGTTGATGAAGCTACAGCTATCACTTTGCAATCATCTGCTGAGGTGTGGCAAATAAAAAAACAGTGGGATGAAAATTTTTGATGTCAAGTCCTTTGTTATTAGGCAGTCATCATGAAAAATAGACATACAAGTGAACAATAGTTCTGGGTGCACTGAATTTGTAATCTTGGATTGGCAGGCATTCAGCATAACTTTGAAAATGTAAATAAAATAAAAATAATGCTCATTTCCCCCTTATTATTTTTCCTAAAACTCCTTATAGATATTTAGAACTTTCACTCTTGAAGTTTGTTGATGAGGAGTTTGGGCTTCATCACTTTGTTCACTACTACACACATTAACAATCACGCTTATTAATCACCAGCAGAAAATCCCCAATGTTTTAACTTTACCTATAAAATTAATGTATCTAAGTTAAATAATAGCATGGACTTCCTTTTCTTTGTAGCTCTTGTCCTCCACTACTGCATCTGTCATAAATATAAAGGGAAGGGTAAACCCCTTTAAAATCCCTCCTGGCCAGAGGAAAAATCCTCTCACCTGTAAAGGGTTAAGAAGCTAAAGGTAACCTTGCTGGCACCTGACCAAAATGACCAGTGAGGAGACAAGATACTTTCAAAAGCTGGGAGGAGGGAGAGAAACAAAGGGTCTGGGTCTGTCGGTACGCTGCTTTTGCCGGGGATAGAACAGGAATGGAGTCTTAGAACTTTTAGTAAGTAATCTAGCTAGGTATGCGTTAGATTATGATTTCTTTAAATGGCTCAGAAAAGAACGGTGCTGAATAGAATGACTATTTCTGTCTGTGTGTCTTTTTTGTAACTTAAGGTTTTGCCTAGAGGGATTCTCTATGTTTTGAATCTAATTACCCTGTAAGGTATCTACCATCCTGATTTTACAAAGGTGATTCCTTTACTTCTATTTACTTCTATTTCTATTAAAAGTCTTCTTGTAAGAAAACTGAATGCTTTTTCATTGTTCTCAGATCCAAGGGCTTGGGTCTGTGGTCACCTATGCAAATTGGTGAGGATTTTTACCAAACCTTTCCCAGGAAGTGGGGTGCAAGGGTTGGGAGGATTTGGGGGGAAAGACGTGTCCAAACTACGTTTCCCAGTAAACCCAGTTAGAGTTTGGTGGTGGCAGTGGATATTCCAAGGACAAAGGATAAAATTAATTTGTACCTTGGGGAAGTTTTAACCTAAGCTGGTAAAAGTAAGCTTAGGAGGTTTTCATGCAGGTCCCCACATCTGTACCCTAGAGTTCAGAGTGGGGGAGGAATCTTGACAGCATCTCATTCCTAATGTTTGTTATTTGAGCTCATTGCATTACATCTTAAATTAAGCCCTAATCTTGAATTTGGATCTGTATGAGTGGATCTCTGAATCCACACATAGTCTCATTCAGATCAGTGGGACTCTGCATAAACAGGGCTGGATTAACCCATCAGTGGTCTTTAAGCAAAATATACTTAAGGGACTGTGCCGTCTCATGAATAATAACAAACAGCCAGACAATATTCTCATTATGGCTGGGCTGGCCATGCTGTAAATCTGCCGAAACCAGATGCTCATTCTGATACTGAGCATTTTGACCTCCATTGTGGCGTGGGATGTATAAGTAGGGATATTGCCAGCAGATCGAGGGACGTGATCGTTCCCCTCTATTCAACACTGGTGAGGCCTCATCTGGAGTACTGTGTCCAGTTTTGGGTCCCACACTATAAGAAGGATGTGGAAAAATTGGAAAGAGTCCAGCGGAGGGCAACAAAAATGATTAGGGGACTGGAACACATGACTTATGAGGAGAGGCTGAGGGAACTGGGGATGTTTAGTCTATGGAAGAGAAGAATGAGGGGGGATTTGATAGCTGTTTTCAACTACCTGAAAGGGTTCCAAAAAGGATGGCTCTAGACTGTTCTCAGTGGTAGCAGATGACAGAACAAGGAGTAATGGTCTCAAGTTGCAATGGGGGAGGTTTAGGTTGGATATTAGGAAAAACTTTTTCACTAGGAGGGTGGTGAAACACTGGAATGGGTTACCTAGGGAGGTGGTGGAATCTCCTTCCTTAGAAGTTTTTAAGGTCAGGCTTGACAAAGCCCTGGCTGGGATGATTTAACTGGGGATCGGTCCTGCTTTGAGCAGTGGGTTGGACTAGATGACCTCCTGAGGTCCCTTCCAACCCTGATATTCTATGACTCTGATTCTATGTGAGATGACCCAAGCAGCAGCAGGATGAACAGCTAGTCCCAGCGGGTTCATGGCAAGGCCTGCCCAATTCTGTACTATAAGTGTACTGTACAGCTGTTCATTGGGCCTTGCACCCCACAACACACATTTGGACCTTGGGCATGAGCCTAGTTTGCCTATGCATTAATTAAGTCTTGCACACGGGAGCAGATGAGTCCACTGGTGTGTGGGTCCATTCTCATGAATCCTGTTTGCAGAATCAGGACCTTGGATTGCAAGTGCTTCAAGGCAGAGACCGTTCCACTCTGTTAGTACCATTGAGCACCCTCAGCAATTTTTGTGCGTAAAGTAAATAAGCGATTAATTCAGGGTGTTTTTCTAACATTCAACTTTTTTAATACACTTAATTGATGCTGTTTGACTCATAAGATTTTTTTTAAATCATGCCTAATATTCAATATGTTTCTGTAGTAGAAGAAATACATTAGCTCTCAGAAATTGCTCATTATTGAATAAAAATGTTATTGCTCATAAAAGAAAAGAAACAAGGCAGAGGTTGTCACACAAATCATTAACCGTAATTCAGAATTTGTATTTGTTTTGTTATTCTCATCCTGGAGAAAAGTCCTAGATCCACTAAAGTCGGTGACAAGACTCCCATTGACTTTAGGGAAGCCAGAATTTCATCCTTGTTTTCTTTTAGGAATATGGGTATTCTTATATAAGAGCAGTTCAGACTAATGATCAACATAATTTAGTATTCTCTCTCCAATGACACCAAATACCAGATGCTTCAGAAAAAGATGCAACTCTATATAATGCTGATAATATGTTCATAACAGAAGTTACTTTCCAGCAACAGGCAGTTAATGGCTGACTTATGTCCCTGAATATCCTTTATAGCTAGTGTAAAGGCTGATATTCGTTCTTATTATAGGGATAGACCAAGTATCAGGAAACCAATTAAGTTTGCTTATGTATTTATACTCACAAGATATTTTATTACATGCTTTCAACAAGGACCCTCCATGTCTTTCACAGAATACACTATTTGCAGTAGATTCATACTCAAGAACTTAAGCTTTCATTTACAACTATATCTATGTATTCTTATATGTATTTATGTCAGGGTGGCGAAGCACTGGAATAAATTGCCTAGGGAGGTTGTGGAATCTGCAACATGGAGATTTTTAAGAGCAGGTTAGACCAAAACCTGTGCGGGATGGTCTAGAGATAATACTTAGTCCTGCCATGAGTGCAGGGGACTGAACTAGATGACTGCTCGAGGTCCCTTTCAGTCCTACAATTTTATGATTCTCTCTCTATTCTAAGCATCATAGTTCTCTGAAGATTGTATGAACTTTGAAAGCATGAACTGAGTGTACATCTACAGCTCACTTCATCGGATGAAGTGAGCTGTAGCTCACGAAAGCTTATGATCAAATAAATTGGTTAGTCTCTAAGGTGCCACAAGTACTCCTTTTCTTATTGCAAATACAGACTAACATGGCTGTTACTCTGAAACCTGAGTGTACATCTATGTACTACTGCCTCCTGAGTCTACTGGCAGCCAGAAAAAAATAGTTCAGAGAACTGTGGACTGTCTCATTTATCTCAATGTGTTGCTAACTCTAAATCCTAAATATCTCCATTTTAATTCCAATGTTAACTATTTAATCGTGGATCTTTTTATCAGAAATATCCAGCTAATAGAATATCCTATAATCTGAAACTGTCTGCACCCTTTCCATTTTCCAAGTATGTTAACCTCCCCCTATCCGGTTTCAGTTACCAGAATGAATTGTTAGTTCACAAATCTGCAGCATATTGAAAACTGAGATGTAATAGCTAAATGAGCGATGATACTGTACCAAATGTGTTGGTCATTTTCAAATTAAATTAACAAAATAATGATAATGACAGTTCAGTTATATGGTGCTAAATGCATTACTTAGTAAACTGGGCTTATGCAAACAACATGTATTGATATTGCCAAATGCAAGGTCCAACAACAAAAAAATGTAGGTCACACTTACTGGATTGGGAACGGTATCCTGGGGTATTAATAGGGAATTTCAAGTATGAATATGGAGGTGATGTTACTCTTAGGCATAGCAGTGGTGAAACAATTACTGGAATACCATGTCCAGTTCTGGTTTCGACGCTTCAAAAATGATGTGATAAATTGAAATGTATATGCAAAAAAATTCTAGGAGAATGATTTAAAGAAAATCTGTTTTACAGTGAAAGACTTAAGTAGCTCAATCTACTTAGTTTATAAAAAAGATTAAGAGATGACTTGATCATAGCTTATAAGAATTGACATAGGGAGAAGGTATCTGATAATAGAGGGCTCTTTAATTTTGCCAACAGAGGCTAAAAAAAGATCCAGTGTTGGAATATGAAGCTAGATATGTTCAAACTGGAAATAAGACACAAAATTTTAACAGTAAGGGAAATTAATGATTGGAACAACATTGTGATAGAATGTGATAGAATCTCCATCATTTAACGTCTTTAAATCAAGATTGGGTATCTGTAAAATATATGCTCTAGTCATCCAAAAAATTATGTGCTTGCTGCAGGAATTAGTGGGTGAAATCCCATGGCCTGTACTATGCAGGTCAGACTTGATCCTTAGTCTCTTCTGCCTTAACATCTATTAATCTATGTATCTAAGAAAAACTTCCATTTTTAAATTTAAATGAATCCGACACCAAATTTCCAAACTGCTACACCAGAATGCTGTGGATCCAGGGACAAATTACACAGGGCCTTTCCTACAAATCTGAAAACTTGGGACAGAAATTCTTATTCTTGCTAGCCCAAGAGTGATATCTCAACTGAGAATACGAAAAGAAGTTCTATTTTGATTATTTTTACATTCTGGACATTTGTGCATGAGGAAGTCGAAAAAAAAGTAACATTTTTAATGTAAAAACAACGAGGAGTCCTTGTGGCATTTTAGAGACTAACAAAATTATTTGGGCATAAGCTTTCATGGGCTAGAACCCACTTCATCAGATGCATGGAATGGAAAATACAGGAGCAGATATAAATGCATGAAAAGATGTGAGTTGCCTTACCAAGTGTGAGGTCAGTCTAACAAGACAATTCAATTGACAGCAGGATACCAAGGGAGGAAAAATAACTTTTGAAGTGGTAATGAGAGTGGCCCATTTCAGACAGTTGACAAGGTGTGAGTAACAGTAGTGGGAAATTAGTATTTGGGAAATTAGGTTTAGGTTATATAGGAGTTGGAATAACACATCATCTGCCTTGGCAAAAGTTAACACTCATATGCCATGGTTCTGGACCCAGTATTGCAGTTATCATAAGTCTGAGTTTAAACTTTATCCTTCTCACTATCCTTCTACTTCTGAGAACTAGATATTTCTCATTCTTTTCTAAACCTTCTGTTTTATTTGCCATTAGAAGACAAACAGTGTACTCCAATTGCATGAGAAGTTATATTGCACTCTATCTGCCCAAAAGCCAGACTGCTGGCCCTTCTGTTATTTTCTGTTTGCATAAGAGCAGATCCTGCAAATACTACTTATTCACCTTAGATAGTGCCCAGCTCTGGGTAGTTCCTTGCTGCACAGCTGTGCTTATAGTAGGAAAATATTGCACACAGTTTTTGAGGGGGAAGCAGGAGTCAATGATACAATGTCAATCCTTAAAATATGTTAGGTTCAAGCACCTCCCCTACCTGCCATTTGAAATAGTTCTGAATTTTTCAGAACCTTTTTACCTATGCCTAACAGCAACAGACTAAATCCCATCCAAGTATGGTGAATTACTGAAGGGTTTGAACAGTCCATATGCTAACTTTATAGTATATGTATAGTGTCATACAATTGATTGGTACAACAAGCATAGAGTGTGTTTACAATATGACATACAAAAATAGAGTCATGTCACTGACTGATGCTTTTTATATGTTTTTTTAGCAACTCAAGAGCACCAGAAGACTTCATAGAGGGGAAAAAATGGTTTTAAAAGGTTAAATTAAGCATGTTCTGAATGCCTGCCACAGTTTAATTAATGGGGTCATTTAGCACATATTTCTGGACTCTCCTCAACAGTCATTGTAGCTTTGCAGCTCACCTTTAAAAATCTTATGTCTGACATTCCTCTTAAAACAAAAATTACACTCACAGGGCTATAGTTTAAATTTTGTGACACCATTGTAAATCCAAAGTTGCTGCATTGACTGTAACACTGTTCATGTGGATTTACACTAGTGTCACTGCAATCAGAAGATGGCCCACAACTTTATCTTGGAACAGCCCGATGAGAAATTCAGTAGATACCAAATTTATGTACCTACAACTGTCTTCAGATTATGCATATATCTACATATTTTCTATCAACTACATTCTCATAAGGCTTTTGCATTCTGAGAAATTCATACTGAATCCACTGGCTAGCAATACACACAAGACACTTCTGCTAATGATGTAACAAAATAGTTCAAACCATTTTTGTTTTGAATTTATTTATTTTATTTATTTATTTGCTTTTGGTACTCCTTCTTGGAATATTACAGTATTATACTTATGAGAAGGAAAGCAAATAAGGAACAGAACATTACCTTCTCTGGTTGATAGTTTTGTAGTTCCATAAAAGAAGATATCTCTCTATCCAGTCTTCCAAATGTAAAGGTACCTCTTGGGTGATACCTGAATCTTTATATTTGCATGTATTCAGATTTGCAGAGCATTCACATGCTAAAATTCCTGAAGCTTTCATTTAAGAATTAAAGTTTATTGATCCAAAAATTCATGGCAAAAGTTCATTATTCCATATTTTCTTGCTTAAAATTCATCTAAACCGAGAGCAGGAACAATGCCATGTGACTTAGTTGTCCAATCACACAACACAGATCATGCATATTCAAAGCAACTAGTTTCAGTACAGACCTATAGGCTGAAAATTATTTGTCAAATCTATTTTAAGAACACTTGCAAATAGCTAATACAGTTTCAGAAATCAGGATTGGTTGGCAAAAAAATTCACAAACAGAAAACGGGGCTCAATTCACAACACGAGTTATTTGCAACAAAGAGTACAAATGCTACAGTGTGGAAGCTGTTGGCAAATGGTGTTCAGGACTGTGGCTAGGATTTTGTTCTGCCCTTCTTGGATCACAAACAAGGAGGAGGGAATGCAAGGTGGCCTCTTTGCCCATGTCTACACTAACGGCCTTACAGCGGCATAGCTGTACAAATGCAGCTGCACTGCTGTAAGATTGCTCGCGTAGCTGCTCTGTGCCAACAAGAGAGAGCTCAATGAATGGCGGTAGCTATGTTATGAGAGAAGCTCTCTTGCTGACATAGTGCTGTACACACTAATACCACTTACACCCCTGAGCGACATAAATTTTGCCGCAGTAAGTGGTAGTGTAGACATGGCCTTACTCACTGCGTGGGCTACCTACATTGCAGGTCATAGTGTGCATGTGGGATGGGGACAGTGGGCACTCTCTTCAGAGCTCTCCTCCCTTCCTTCCCAGGTGAACAATGAGAGGTCAATGAGCAGAGCCTGAGTCACGCTCTCCCATATCATGTCCTGACCAGCATATTGGAGCCTGGGGGTGGGTGATAATCTGCTACTTGTATGGACTAGTAGCGGATTATTTACCCTCTGGAACAAACTGGAAAGCAAGCATGAGGTCTCTGGAATAAAGGTTTTAGAAGTAGTTTGTACTGTTTATATTTAATAAAAATTTTGAATATTTGTTTATTGTTGGATTTGTTTTTGTTAGTAGTGATATAAATTATGTAATAACAGAAATGAGAGCTGCCCCTCCAAGAATATGGTAGAGGCACAGGGAGCTAACTGCTTGGACTACAGAGTGAAGAGCATGTGTTGTTGCTACAAGACGAGGATGGCTTGCAGCTGCCTTCTCTGTCTGCAGGATGCTCCTAAAGAAAAAGGGGTTTGGATTCCCAGAATAAACAAAGTTCTTAAAAAGCTGAATTTTGTGAATAAGGATCTAACACATGCTGGCCTTTACAGCAGACTGTAATCCTGCAGACTATAATTTTACATTCTAGCCTTGTATAAGTGGCATGTTATACATTTGGACCCTCCTTATGCAAGTGTTACTTTAAAAAACATTAGTGTTGAGTGAGTAATTCACAGGAAATGATTTACTCAATAATTTTAGCCTTTTTTTTTTTTTTTGCTCCTGGAATGTCCACCAGCAGGTTGTGATTTCCTTGCACTCATTCATTATTTGAGTGTACCTAACACTCTTTTTTTAACTCTGTGGGATTTATTTTGAACAGTTTTCTGTATGTATTTATTGATCAATACCTGAAATTATGTTGGTTAGC
Source organism: Eretmochelys imbricata (assembly GCF_965152235.1). Classification (NCBI taxonomy): domain Eukaryota; kingdom Metazoa; phylum Chordata; order Testudines; family Cheloniidae; genus Eretmochelys; species Eretmochelys imbricata. The sequence continues at coordinate 108,354,788 of NC_135575.1, forward strand.
TGTGACTGGTCACCTAAATCATCTGTTGTATTATTTCTGTTTCCTAATTGGATTAGCATAATTCATAATCAAAATGGGATCCTGAAGAATTCCATGGGGCTTTGACTCTGTCAGTAAGAGTTAGAAGATGCACAGGGATTAGGGAATTTTAGAAATCAGTTAAACCTTATACATTCTGGGCTACGCCAGCCATTCTTGTGGGATCATTCCCATGGGGAAAAATAGGATAGTGTCACATCTATTAGCTGAGTGTGAATTCTGCATTTAATTTACTCTTATCACATTAATATAAAATCATTCTGCTTCAATGTATGCAACTAGTTTCAAAGAATGCAGTCAGGTCATTTTTAGACTCAGATAACTGCCTCTATGACAGGATTCTGGGAAGTGATTTTGGCAGCCTCATTGCCCTGCTGTATCAAGCAGGGTCCATCCCCTAAAAAGTATACCAAATGCAGTGCTTGTATTGATGTGTCATTTTCTGTCATCAGCACAGTCACTGTCAAAAAAAGATTGCATGTGTATGGGCAGGCAGTTAACCAGAAAACAACTTGGATATTTCTTATCTACCCAAGATAAGACAGCAATAGTTAACTGTGACCCCACACACCTCTAGTTTTCAGAAAACAAATGGGAAATCATAAATAAAACCTCACAGCAACTGTGACACGCAGTGCCATTTAAAAAAACTGATGGTTTACTATGACAGGTTGCTTTTGTCTTCAGGGAGATAAAAGAAAATGTTGAAAACCCTATTAGGTATATTTATAGTGTGAGCTTAATGTCCAGGATGTAAGCTATATATATTTTCCAGATGGTTTTTCAAACTAAGGCTTAAATACTTAAGAAATTCCAAATAGTACAAATAGCTTTTTGAAGATTACTTTTGTACATGCCTCAGAAAAACACATAATTGAACATAAATAAAAACAACCCACTGCAGCTAGGTTTAAAACCTGATGTTTCAAAACAGCAGGTTTCTTTAATCCCTATGGAGGTAAACAAAACTCTTGACAATTCCATTAGGGATATTTTATGGTATAGGATTGATGACCAGGAAGTGAGCTAGGACAGAAGGCTATCTTCTACCAACTTCTTATAGCAGCAAAGTTAATACCCTACTTGACCACATAAAGATATTGATCCTTTATCTTTTATACCATACAGTAGGAGTCTTTGTGAAGATTCCTTTCACTTAATGATTTTATCATTCATAGGTCATTTTGCACACACTTTGTGGTTACTTTCCTTTATTGTTATATATAAGATCAAGATATTAAGTTTTCAGAGATTTCCATGTCAAATTATGTGAATGTAAAAACTGTACCATGAGTTTGCAAATCAATACCCAGGCATTAGAAAAAAGTTACAAAAAATGCCAGTTTAGTGGGTTAAGGTTCATGAACTTGCATTTGTTGTATGGAATAGACAAGTATGTTGAGCACCTACAGTTGCCATTGACCTCAGTGAAAGTTGTGCATGCTGAGCACTTCTGCAGCTCAGACCATTTTAATTTAAATACCTAATTATGGAGTTAGGACCCTAACTCCGGATGCTCAAATTTGATAAAGGTGGCCATTATTATTACTTGGGAGGCATACTAATTTAAATATGTAAACAGTTGTGCCATACCTAAAGCCCTTTCCATTTTAGGACTGGCCTAAATGACCTAGTGGTCAAAACATCTCAGCTTTGTCTATCACAATTGCTACTGCCACTGAAGGTGCAATGGTGCTGTCAGGGTTCCCTCCTCACTCTGAAATCTAAGGTACAGCTGTGGGGACCCGCACGAAAGACCCCCTAAGCTTATTTTTGCCAGCTTAGGTTAAAACTTTCCCAAGGCACAAATTCTGCCTTGTCCTTGAACAGTATGCTGCCACCACCAAGTGATTTAGACAAAGAACAGGGAAAGGACTACTTGGAGTCCTATTCCCCCAAGCCCTACACCCCCTTTCCTGGGGAAGGCTTGATAATAATATCCTCATGAGCTGGTACAGGTGAACACAGACCCAAACCCTTGGATCTTAAGAACAATGAAAAATCCATCAGGTTCTTAAAAGAAGAATTTTATTTAAATAAAAGGTAAAAGAATCACCTCTGTAAATTCAGGATGGTAATAACTTTACAGGGTAATCAGATTCAAAACATAGAGAATCCCTCCAGGTGAAACCTTAAGTTACAAAAAGAGACAAAAACGGGACTACACATTCCCTCCAGCACAGTAAATTTCACAAGCCAAAAACAAAAGAAAATCTAATGCATTTTCTAGCTAGATTACTTACTAACTCTATAGGAGTTGAATTGCTTCTTTCCCTGATCAGGGCAGAGGCCTCACACAGACAGACAAAAACTCCCCCCCGCCCCACCCAGATTTGAAAGTATCTTGTTCCCTGATTGGTCATTTGGGTCATGTGTGAGCCAGGTTACTTGAGCTTCTTAACTCTTTACAGGTAAGAGGATTTTGCCTCTGGCCAGGAGGGATTTTATAGCACTGTATACAGAAAGGTGGTTACCCTTCCCTTTATATTTATGACAGGTGCTGAATTACATATCCTAAATTTGTCCATTTAGACGCACCCAAAGTAACTTTTAGGTACACTAGTCCTAAAGAATTATTTTCTTCATCAAGTTTCTGACTTGATAATCATTCTCCTCTCACTTTACAGCAGTGTGAATAATGAAAAACTGTAGTTAATGGCGCTACAGCAGTGTACAACCTATGTGTGAAGAGACTCAGGCTTACCATTCCTACGAAAACTCATGAACTATTCACTCCTGTTTCTTCAGCTGCAACAGTCCAGTTGTAACCTGCATCTAGCAGAATCCAGACATTCCATCATCCTCTAATGGAAACTTCCATTCAAAAGCTTCTCATCATTACAAAGGACACAGTAACTGTTATTAACTCAGTGTCTCCTCCACATTACAAAGGAAATGTATGAGGAAAAAAGAGGTAAGCATTACTGTTAATTAATATTCTTGTTAAACATGAAAGGGTTTGATCATCATTGGGCCCAGTGTTCATTAAAGCGGCAGAGGGACTCTGCTGTATAATGTGCTGCTCAGAACAAGCATGACACACCATACAATATATTTTATTGTTTGGTTTTGAGGAGGTCCAGTCAGTTAACAAGATTCACTATTTTATGTTTTATTTGTACTGACTGGCATATAAAACGTGTTCTTTTAACAGGTTTGTTATTATAGCAAGGAGATTGGTGAGTGGGCTGCAGCATAATTGCAGATGGGATGCTTCCCTATTAAAAAGCTGCAGTTTCAAATATCAAGCTAATTTTAAAGGGAAACTGGACCTAAAAAAAACATAGAGCAACAATTTACAACGCCCAAATTTCATGCAATTGTGGAGCGCTCTCACAATTTTGGTATATAACAAAATTGCTATCTTTGAAATCATAAGTGGTAGAGCACAGGGGGGAATTCTGTTTCTTTTTTATGTTGCCAATTGGTCATGTAGAGAAGTAGATAAAGCCTAACTTATTCTTTTTAAATAATTATTTTAGCTGAATAACACCTGAGCCCCATCTAAAAGGCTGTGTGCGTCTGTGTAATCCAAAAACTACCTTAAAATAAGGACGGAAAGCCAAGCCCTCAAAAGTTAAAAACTGCTAGACTTCAAGCTGACCCTGCAGTCTTAATTCACTCTCCTTGTGCATATTCATTATGATACAGTCTTTAATTACATGATTGCTTAATTCAGTGAATGGGTAATTATTCAATATTTTTTTGTATCCACTTCATTCAGTGTTTTGCACCAGACCTTATTTAATGCACACTGTTCAAATCCTGCACTGAATAAAAAAATCTTAATTACCTCATGAGTAAGGTGACCAGATGTCCCGATTTTATAGGGACAGTCCTGATTTTTGGGTCTTTTTGTTATTTCGGCTCCTATTACCCCCCCACACACACACACACACCCCCGATTTATCACACATGCTGTCTGGTCACCCTACTCATGGGTGTTTCTGTGGTGCTCTCACCAGGATATCTAAGGCCTGGTCTACAATAGGAAATTCAGTCAGTATAACTAAGTTGTTCAGGGGTGTGAAAAATCCACACCCCTAAGAGATGCATTTAAAATGACCTAACCCCTGGTGTAGATAGCATTAGGTCGACAGGAGAATTCTCCTGTTGACGTAGCTACCACCTTTTGGAGAGGTGGATTACCTACATTGATGGGTGAACCTTTCCTGTCAGTGTAGGTAGCATTTTCACTGAACAGCTATATCAGCACAGCTACAGCAGTGCCACTGTAGCTGTTCATGTGTAGCAAGCCCTAAGTGCTTTACAAACATCAATTAATTTATCTTCGCAACATCCCTGTGAGATCTGATGGAATTATGTCCCCATTTTACAGCTGGGGAATGGAGTCACACAGATTAGGGTCAAAACTGTCAAAAATGTCCTCTAATTTTCTGTGCCCCTCTTGATACAATAAGGGCTTAATTTTTCAGAGTACTTAGCAGTTTTATACCAATTTTATGCATTCAGAGCACAGCTCCAATCAACTTCAGTTACATGAGCAAGTGCTCAGCAGTTTTGCAAATGTGGCCACAAGTGTCTCATTTTGGATACCCAGAAAATGAGAAACTCAGTTAGTGAAACACCTGTGAAAACTTTGGGTTAAGTGTTTGGCCTCAGTGGTTAAGAACAGCATCACACAATAACTCAGTGGCAAAGGAATAGAATTCAGTTCACCGGAATGGCATTCAACTGCTCTCACCATGAGACCATCCTCTCTCTTCTCCAGCCTGCCCAAATTCTGTTTGATTGCAGAGAAGAAGGAAGTAGGCACAGAAAGACAGTTGCAGCTCCTTAACATAAATTAGAGTTGCTGATGAACAGCTCTAATTTATGGCTCTGGCACAAGGTCCCTCAATAATCTGATGACAGTGGAGGACTGGGCACAGCAATGCTCTATTCCACCAAAATCATCTCCACCCCTGAACTGCTCGTAGGGGTGAGCAGTGGTGCAGGGGACATGTAGGCTACTAGTACCAGCTTTCTATAGGAGAGTTCTCTTGCACAGAAGGAATTCTTTCCATGTAATTTCTGGCCAACGTAAGACTGCTTTGTGCTGTTCAGTGGGTATGAAGTTGGCTTAACAAAATAAAGAATTTTGTCCACTGTATATACATCCACTGCAGTCAGGGGTTCACATGGCAGCTGTGTTCACATTTGGTTAGATTAGGCAAGACTATATATTTATCTTATAAATATCAGGTAACTGAGTTTGCAGATGGTCATCAACCACGTATTATATCAGGTGGACAGGGACAAGAAATAGATTTCAAGTCCATTTTTCAGAAATGTAACTTTTCCAATAATTATCATACAAATAAATAATCTTTATGAATAAAGAACATTCGGCTAAGTTCCATGCAAAACTCTATGACACTTTACAGATAAATTTGGTTTCAGGTAAGAAGAAAATTAAAATAGATTACAATGAAAAATTAGGATTAAATATTTAGGTAGCAACTTCCTTTCAGAGGGGTCACAGTGCACATTATAAACTTTTGCCTAGTATTGAAATGCAGCCACTTCTAGGGTGAAACATGTCATTAGCTCTGAGCCAGCCTGTAGCTTCATACAACTTTTAGTAAGGGAAACAAAGAATAACATCTCCCTTTGAATTAGCGGCAATATTTTTAATTATAACAGAGGAAGGCAGAATGAAGTTTGAATTTGGCTAGAAATTCAGGTTAAACATTCCTATTGTGGTGAAAAATGCCTTGGGATCTTTTATTTGGCTACAAATGGTCAAAGTCTTGGTTTTCTGACTCATCAGAAAGATGGGTCTATCCGTGAGAATGATGAGATTACCAGCAATGCATTATGTTATGTAAAATTCAATACTAGATAATTAGTTTTACAGATTTTGATACATCAAATATACCACAAATACATAGTATTCACTCTGATTTTATATCACATAGCAAGGAGAACACCTCCATAAGTTTCTTGTACTTCACTGATCCATTTTAAGAATATATATGTCTCTTTCAAATGCTTTAATTTCAAACACAACACACCCTTCAGGAACTGATAAATTTCCAAATACTAATATGGTTTGAAACAAATCAAAACCTTGCAGAGCTGTTCTGAAAGGAAATAACTATACACAAGGAAAAAGAATCACTTGATTTCTCTATATCCTATTGCAGATTAATTTTAACGTCTGAGATCTGAAAAGACTTGTCCAAATTGTGCATCTATTACCAACATGGAAAGCTGGAAATCTTTCAAGATTAGTTATCCTTTTCCTGGTTTCAAGTTTAAAACAATCCAAAGTTTGACCCAGATTCTTCTGAAGATATTATGATGTTCTGTGATTTTTCACCTGTTTCAGTTATCATTTCTGAAGAGCATATTGCCTTGCTCTAGTTTTTCTTCTTCTCAAGGCTGTTTTCTTGGTTTCCATTCTGTTTACTGGAATGTTATTGCCAGGATTGATATTATCAGGATCATTGAAAGGGTACATTAAAGCGTAACATGGAACAAATCTTGGAAGCCATGTCTTTGGAGAATTCTGCACCCCAGCTCATCAATGGTCAGTGAGTCAGTGAACTTTTTTTATTGTGAAAACTATTGTTTATTGTTGCTATTGTTAGTATTTTATTTATTTATAGAATGCCAATTATGAGTCAAGCACTTTCCAGACATATATGAGAACAAGGTTCAGAGAAGAGCTTACAGTCTAGGCAGACATGTATTAGGGCTAAGGAGGAGGAAAAATACCTCCAAAAGCTCTCCCTAGCTCGAGCAGCCAAAGGGGCCCGAGCCATAGTGTGGCGGGAGGTTGGACGGGAGATGCCTTTGAGACAGTGCATAGTCTGATAGACACAGAGGGGCCATAGCAAAATACTTGGTGGGTGGCCCCGAACCTCCCCTGGATCCCATGGGGACGAACCCCGTTCCTCCTGTGGTGGCCTGGAGTGGAAGTGGAATGGGAAGCCCTTTGGCAAGCAATAGCAATTACTGATCTCGGGATGCAATATTGTTGTGGTAACCTCCTAAACCAGGCAAACAACATCCATGATGAAAGCCAGGGAGGGCTGTAATGGGACAACTGATAATTTAGAGAGGTTTTTATGTGCCTCAGTTCCCCCAGTAAGTGCATTTACGTTGCTGCTTTTTTCCCCTTTTCCTTTGTTAACAGGACAAGGCAGTAATAGCAAGAGCCCAGGGACACCCCAAACAGGAGTTGTGGGACCACTCTTGCTGCTTTAAGCCTGCAAAATTTGTCAGGGCAAAATAATGTATGTATGGTGGTATTTCTCTCTGGGAATCCTCTAAAATTTAGGGCTCAGGGAAAGGCAATAAGATCTCGAAGGGAAAAGACCAGGTTAGAGGTTCCCTGAGCCAGAATCCATAGTAGAGAGTGGGCCAGGGTTCCCCTGCTAGCCACTGAGGAGTGGCACTACGAGGCAGCGAATAGGAAGACTGCCTGAACCTGTTTGTGGGAAGAGAGTTTCCAGTCCAGAAAGGGAAACCATTTGGTGACCTGGGCCAAGTCATGAAGAGGCAGCAGCAGCTCATGGAGCGAGAGAGTGGCCATGGCCCCAAAGGGAAAGGCAGAGAGACAGCATGCAACCACTGGAAAGGGCATTCACCTTGTGAACTGTTCCCCAGAATGACACAAGAGATGCCATCCTCGCAGTGAGTGGAGCTCCCTGTCACATGGACCTATGCATTTGTTATAGTACCTGTTTTGAGTTCAGTGCAAAAATTCATGATGGGTTTTCTGGTTCCTGACTTATTTACTTTACCCTACATGATCAGGAGAGATTCCCATGATACTGCTTGCAATTGGATTTCACCAGATTGCCAGGCCTCTTCCCATGAGATCAAAAGAAACAGCCATGAGGAATTTGTAGGGGCAAATTTCAAACTGTTTTGTTTCCAAAGACTCCAGCACCAGCTGAAGCCAAGGTCACAGGGAACAATTTAAGGTCTTCCATCATAACTGCCTCCCCTATCTGACCCAGAAGGTCCAAATTTATCACTTCATCTGAGGGGACAAGAACAGCAGTAACCAGGAAGAGCTTTCACATCCCCCCAGTATAACTATTCATTCAGTTCTGACACTGAGTTTAGGGCATTTTTTCATGTCCATTGGTTGTTGGTTTCCTGTCATCCAACCCCCTCCATCTCCTGCCACACTTCAGCTGCTCAACCGTACTCTCTCTGGCCCATTAAGATTCTACTCCTCTCCTACATCCCATTTCCCTTACCCTGATATATATTACACAACAATTAATTCTCCTTTTGATACACACACTTCAACCTCATTAATTTTAAATTATTTGCATCTAATGAGAGCATAATCCCATTTGAATCATAAAGTCCTTGAATATAGTGAGGACTAATGAGGCACCATAAATGTGAATCTACATTTTAGTTGAGGGATAGACTGCTGACTGTAGGCGTATGCTTAAGTATTTTGTTGAAAAGGGATGGGCTTAAGCATGTGCTTAAACACTTTGCCAAATTGGGGCCTAAGTAAGACTTTTTTTTGGTCATCAAAACATCCACCCCAAAATTCTCATAATAAAGACATGAAGAACCTAAATCTTTTCTGAAAAATGAAATATACTAAGTGTAGCAACAGAGAACGTATTAGAAAGTAAGAAAGAATTTCTTCATTCTACAGAAAACCAGAATGGGGATCCAACATTCATAGGGTATTAGTTGTTTATCAATATTCTTTGCTTTTAATGATTCAGCAATCTGATTCTGATAGGCTGTATATATTTGGGTAACATATGTCTATTGGTAAAAAGGTTCAGCCTAATTCTTAGGTTGTTGTAATTATTGTGTGTTGTATACCTGTTCTTTGCTGCCTTACTTGACTGCCCTGTTTTTTGACTTAGGTTGCTATGTTCAGGGTGCTGGAACAATTTGTACAGTGGGGATGCTGAGAACGATTGAACCATTCCTGTATATAATGGAAACCACTTCAAGCCATGGGATGCAGCAGCACCCCTAGTTCCAGCACCTATGGCTATGTTAGCAAAAATTAACCAAAACAAAACAAAAAACCACTGCAGCTTTTAATGTATTCAATCACACTTTGTTCCTGAATGAGCTATTTGTTGCTGCAACAATGTAGAGTTCATGTTACAATGGGCAAAATGTTAATGATCTTCTACACAAATGGTGAGATGCATGCCTCAGAATTTGCAGCCTTCCTTATACAACTTTGTAAAGGTCTAGATTCAAACAGCAAGAGAGTGAGCAAATACTTGGTATCCTCCTAATCTGAGTAAATTACAGTTTACAGAAGTAGCAACGACTATTGTTCAATTTATCTGTAGGGGGACTTTCAAAGGGCTCCTTTGGATGGTCTGTGGAGGTTTTAGCTGGCCAGTTTTGGATGTCCAGAAAATTGGGAGAATTTTCAGAGAAGAATGATTTTTTTCTTCGGATATAATGCACAGCACTGGATATTAAAGCTGTCTGGACATTCTGGACTCCCCTTGGTACTCAGCTATTGCGATGACATAAGACTTTACAGCAGCTGGATCCTTACTTTTGTTAGGAAGAGTAGGAGGAGCAACTCTACTTTTTTAAATAATACCTAGCTGTTATATCACACTGTTCATCAGTAGATCTCAAAGTTCTTTCCAAAGTAGGTGAGTATCATTATCCCCTTTTATAGCTGGGAAACTGAGGCACAGAAATGACTTGCCCAGTCTCATCCAGCAGCATAGCCAGGAACAGAACCCAGTTCTGAGTCCCCATCAATTTCTCTATCCACTAGGCATCACTGCAGAAGCATCGTTTCCATAGCAGATGTGCTATGGAGTCTTACATATTGCAGGATCTTGTTTCCTGTTCCTAAACAATAGAATATAAAAGGTATAGGACTTCTCTGTTAATATTAGCCTCAAATACTGATTCAATGATGAAGCAAGAAGATGAGCCTTTTTAAATAATTAGGTTCAGTTTTATCAGTTGCAACCATTGAGGATTCAGAATTTATTTTAATCTATGATTATTTTTAGCCACAGTGAAGTTTGGGGGAGAGGGCCATGCAGGCCTCAAGCAGACATGAAATTTGCCCCACACCTGGCCCCATTGGCCTGGCTGGAGCTGCTTCCCCCTCCTCTCCTCAATATCGAAGTCAAACTACGCCTATGTTTTTAGGGTAGCAAAAAATATTTGAAGACATTAGAGGAAAAACTCCAAATTATTTTTCACCCCTTCTAACATTCTCAGCACGTTGTGTTGTGTTTACTGTTTGGAAGCAGTGCTGCATGGCAAGATGCTGCAGAGACGCTGAAGGCAAAAAAGAAATCCTGGCCCTAACAGAATGTAACTGACTTCAGTGAGGTCAGGATATAACCATTTGAGAACAGGGGATAGATCTTCAGCTGATTTAAGTCACTCTAGCCTAGCTCCATTCATGTCACTGTCGCTATGCCATTTTATACCATCTGAGGATCTGGCCTAGAATATTCTCATAAAACTGTTCTCACTGAATACTCATTGAACTGTTCTTCTGCTATGTAATCAATGTAATCAATATCAGACAAAATACTAAATGACTGTGTTAAGGTTTAGGATCCAAAGATAAGAGGGCATGGTTTTGAAAATGGACATTTTTCTCATCCCTGTTAGATTACCATTGAATTAGATTTTACCATTTGTGACATGTTTAGATTTATTGTCGAATAACAAGGACACGCAAATCATTAGCTATATGTCAGAAAAATTCAAAAAATCAAAATTATCTTCAGTTAAATACAATATGATCCTTATTTTCTCTTTTCTCCCTATCCTTTCTCATGGTACATGTAAATTACCTGTAACCACAAGCCACATGGGAGTATTTTATTAGTATTAACATAACTATGAAACAATATTGCATATATTTACCATAAAACATCAGATGTTGTTGTCCAGATTGCTAAAACAAATGACAGCTTCATTGTCAATAGCATTACCTGAATTGATTGTCAATGCTGTGGCATGAACAGTATGTTTTGAGTATATATTAGCACAATGAACGGGCAGCTCTTAGGACAATAATCATTATAAACCCCAATTAGAGAACCATCTGCCAGATAATCATAAATCTTAATGAAGGGTTGCAGAATCTGTGGATATATTTTTAGCTACCACATGACAAAAGTTTTTCTGTTATATGTCAATATGTGTAGGGTTCCATGAAAACAAGATGAATGTCTCAGATTTAGAAATCTGTTGAAAAACAATATACCCATACATAACAGTGGTCCCAGGTGGTGCAATAGGACACTGGGGACCTCCACAATAGGATTCCTCCCTGAGTCTAGCAAAGCAATATTTTCCTTTCTATGTCAGTAACTATCTAGAAGAGATTTAGGTTCAGTTGGTTCAATTTTGCGATCCACTCATGAACAATGCAAGCAAATACCTCTGAGGAATAATTATCTGAGACACAGCTAGTATAAATGTACTTGGAGTTGACAACCAAATGAGTGTTGTGTGGGCAGCAAATTAAACATCGTCTCACAAAGCAAAAGGGTAGCATGATGGAGAAGAGAGGTGATCATCTCTCTACATGTGGCTCTGTTGAAACCACACATACAATACTGTGTATAGTAAGTTTTGAGCATATCACTACCAGTCATCATTGTGGCTAGTTGGACTCAACAATCAACTCTGTCCTTCATATCATCACCAGTACAGCCCGTACAATTCCAGTGTCCAGCCTTCCGGTTGGCATTGCTCACCTGGCAATTAGGCATGAAAGCAGGGCCCATGCCATATTACTGCATGCAGCCAATTATCAAGACAGCTTACTTCACAGTTGCATCTCAAAATTACATAAAAAATGGTAGCTAAAGTCGAGATGCATTCAGCATGATATTGGAGACTTTGCTGAATATTTTGTTTTTCATTTTAAAAGATGCACCTTCCACAAATATTTCAAACACTGGCGAGGTTTTCTTTTTGCAAATTCCACATGAAGTAAACTTTTAATAGAGTACAAGACCTCCAGTCTGTCATTCATGTTCCTTGCCCTCTATGGGATGAACAACAAAAAAATATTTCTATAATAAAAAAAAAATAAAATAAAAATCCTTACTTGTCTTGTTGACCCATTTCTCATAGCCTATAACATGCTAACAAGTACACCAGCACAGCAATGTAGTTTTTATGATATATTATTTACAAGAAGCTTTTTAGGCACCGATCTCAGTGAGCTAAAGATTTTTTAAATGCACCCTTTTGGCTATTAAAAGACTGAACAACAGATTTTTTTGCTGTTTCTGGAATATCAAATTTCCTTCACTGCTCAGCACAAAAATATGAAGTTTGTATTTTGAGATAATGGAGCTTTTTTCTGTTCTATCCAAATTATATTCTGTGCAAAACTAGAGGAGTTTGGGCGAAAGTTGCTGTAAGCCATCTTTCCACTTCCCCAATTCTAGGATTTGTTGGGTCCTGTGCTGTTTCTTAAGGCTATTGTGACTTATGTCCAGCTGCCTTTTGCCCTTCCATTAGCCAGAGATCTCTGCAGTGTAGGTATGCCCCTATTCTACTATTCTACATCCATCATTGTGATATCTGAGCACCTACCATTGTCCCCTGGAGAAAAAAGTGGTGGCATAAGAGATGTTACAAAAAGTCCGTGCCACCCTGAGAAGGGCTGGATATGTGGGATGTATAGCTGATTTGTGACATCACAGTGGCACAAATTAACCAGAGGCAGGAATTGGCTCAATTTGTGCAGCTCAACCCTGTATCTATTCAAATCAGTGGGAGTTTTGTCACTGGCTTCAGGGAGAACAGGATTGGGCACTTCATTGTAACCAAGGATGTAACTTTTTCATTATAGTTTAACTGTTGTTGGACAAGTTGAGAGATAATTAAAACAACAGGCAGCCTTCACTGAAGCAAACCTACAGCTTTACTGGTAATTTTGTTTTTCTGTTTTTAATTTTTCACTAAATGTTTTAATGTCTCTACATGTTTTCTTACCGACCAAAGTGCTGTTGGGATTTGTGGGGACAAGAGAGAATGTATAAAGTGAACAAAATAGATTTTAAACAAGATGGTAAGAATTGTATTCTTGCAGCTGAGCTGAAACTACTTCAAATGGTTTGGCCCAGTAAAGAAGTTGGTTCAACTAGTAAACATTTAAAGAAAGTGACATACATTGTCACTTTACAATGTGATTAATACTATTTCTCTAGACAACAGGGGAGGAGCATTGACTAGGTAAAGCTAAAATATAGGGCCAGGTTCACTCCTTTGCTGAGTTTATACTCAGTGAAGCAGAGAGGGATGGGTTTTGATCCATTAATTGTTTTCTTGGATCATGTCCCAACACAGGTAAAAGTTGTGATGATGCTGGTTCTGGCCGCACCCAACTGAGAGTGTCAATTCAGGACAAATTGCTTAAAGCAGGGCAGTTACAGCCCAAGGCTTGGGTTTCTGTGCACACCAAGGCACACCAAACCAGCCAAACAGAGAAGACTTTGGTTTTACCTCACTGGCTAACCATAAGTCACACAAGCAATTCCCTTAGACACTCCAGTTTCCCAGTATCACCACCAGTGCCACTCATTATGGGGACAAATGGTTATGAAAACCAATACCCCAGGGAAAGAAAAGAGGTTCTCTCGATCCCAAAGGACCAAGCCCCAGACTCAGGTCAATGTACAAATCAGATCTTACTCACAAATCACGCTGTTGCCAATCCTTTAGAATCTAAAATCTAAAGGTTTATTCCTAAAAGGAAAAAGATATAGATGAGAGCTGGAATTGGTTAAGTGGAATCAATTACATACAGTAATGGCAAAGTTCTTGGTTCTGGCTTGTAGCAGTGATAGAATAAACTGCAGGTTCAAATAAAGTCTCTGAAGTACATCCCCAGCTGGGATTGGTCATTCAGTCCTTTGTTCAGAACTTCAGTTTGTAGCAAAGTCCCTCCAGAGGTATGAAGCAGGATTGAAGACAAGATGGAGATGAGGCATCAGCCTTTTATAGTCTTTTCCAGGTGTAAGGACACCTCTTTGTTCTTACTGTGGAAAATTACAGCAAAATGAAGTCTGGAGTCACATGGGCAAGTCCCTGCATACTTTGCTGAGTCACAAGGTTCCAGAACATGAAGTGAAACTAGGCCTCAGTTCTGATGTCACAATATAGTTCTGATCTTAGGAACATCATTTCACCCTCTAAAACTGGGAAATAATTATAATTTGAGATGCAATTAGATTGTAAATTCCTGGGCACAGACCAGGTTTTCCTGTGTGTTTGTACAGTATCTAGCACAATGGCTCGCCAATTCTGATTGGGATGCCTGGCATTCCCACAATAAATGTGTTGCCATGGTTAGGAAGAGGTGATTTCTTCCCAATTTCTAAGAAATGGTCTTTGTCATGGAAGGTCATGGGTGGGTTGCTTCTTTTTGAAGCAGTAACAGTCTCTTCTCTAGAGACAGACTCTGCTGCTCTGATGCTAGAGGGTGGACTGCTATGTTCCCCTGGTCTGATGCCTGAAACTATCCGAGTAGGAGCAGGGCTTCACCTGCTAAAAGGAAGAAAATAAAATAAATATATATATTTTGATAACAGATTGTCCATTAATTTACCCTGACCCTCCCCTTTATACTAACAGGAGGAAGGATAGTCCTGGGTTTAGTATACTGCACTGGGATTTGGGATACCTGGGTTCTTCTCCCAGTGCCCCAGTTGTACATCTGTAAAATGGGGATGATACTAACAAAAATACCTCCCTAACTCACAGGGCTGTTGTGAGGATAAATTCATTCATGATTATGAGTTGCTTATATACTATGGTCATGGAGCCATAGAAGTACCTAGATAAACAAATCAATTAAAAAAATAAATCCAGCCACACTTTAATGACACGAAAACACCTGGATTTTTCTTTTTAAATTATTGAGCATATTTGTTATGGGATATTGACTTACTTTGGCAGCATTGCAAAGGCCCAGGACCTGCAAACACTTACACTCATGCTTCACTTTAAACATGTGAGGACTCCCCAGTGAAATCAATATTATGACTCTCATGTGTAAAGTCAAGCACATGCATGCGTGCTTGCAAGATTAGGACCCTAAGCAGCATTGCAACAGGGCACATTCTGAATAACAATGAGCACATGAGTATCAGCAACAGGAGATAAAATCATATTAGGTTTGTATAACATGAGACGTAATGTCAGGGATAAACCTTTGTCACAGGCAAATGGGATTCTGCTCTTAAATGAATGCCTCAGTATCAATAAGTAGAGACAAACACGCTAGTACATTTATTTTCAAAACAGCAGAAATTAACTTGGAATTCTGTTCTATTCCAGTAGACTTTATTTCTTTTACGCCAAATGATTGATGTAAATGTCATCATTTTGTTTGAAGGATACAGTAGAACAGCATTTCTTGACTTTACCATTAATTTGAGTAGCTATATGATGACAAGCATAGAGAACAACCTCTTTATGTGATCCAGCCAATCAGACAGCAGCTGGTCCATAAAAGTGTGTTTTGTTTTGTTTTAAATATACAGATACAATTCTCTTTTTATATAAAATACTATTCTTTACTGAGTATGTTGGTTTCTGGTTAATTCAAGCATGTGGAGGGGGAGATTTGTTGTTTGTTTGTTTTCATTTCCATCAAAAATAGTCTAAAACAGTCTTTTAGCAGTCACTTATGCTGACACCAATTAAGTTTGGCACTATGTTAGATTGAGCTAATGTAAAGGTTCCTAGTAAGATGAATGTATTTAAAATATCACACATTCAGGAGTAAATTCAAAACCTAAGAAACATGCTCTTTTAAATTTGCACTTTGAAATCTATTGATCTAGGTTTCTGATACTGTTACATTTCAAGGATGTATTAAACACTGGCCCATGTTGGGAGGAATTCAGGCAGAGGGGCAACTGTGCTACACCATTAAGTGATGAAGTGTACACTCCCCTATACAGCTAACCAACTCTGCAACCAACTTTTGTGTTGCTTGAGTTTGTAAGTAAAACCTTCCAGAGGCATATCTTTATTAACACTTTATTAACATATAAATTACAAGTTCATGCTGGGGGGAAGGTCATTTGTACAGTGAAGGGCATTATGCACTGTTTAATGATTACTAGAAAACACAAAAGTAAGATAATATTTAAAAATGGAACATATTCATAATATCTGTCATGACCATCTTATCTTTATATGCAAGTCTTTGCTCATTTTTGCTCATATCCAGTGTGAATGACAGCACACATTTTGGGAGGCATAGACTTAGACCACCTACTGGGTATCTTTTCTAACTAAAATCTGATATTTGATAAAGAACTACAATCTGTGGAATTTATAAATCAAGAGCAAAAGACCTCCAAAGAAGCAAAATATTCAAATCAGTTCCCTCACATTTTGGTAATAATAATGAAAGTTTATTTTATGTATTTTGGGGGAATACTGAGCTAGTAAACCTGGCTATAGTTAGCATATTGCAACCGACAAACAGTTTAATGGTGATGGAGTAAACGGGACCTAACAAGTTTCCTACATCAATAGCTTGTCAGTTTTGCTAGAATGTTAGCAAGTTACCTCAATGTAAAACTACAGAGCAAATGGAAAAAGAATTCATCAGAATTCTGCATTAGACAGAGTAAAATGTACGTATTGCAATGCTTTCTTTTTCACAGGTGTGACAAAGATCCTATCTGGTCATTCAAGAGCTTTAGCTGCAGAGATTGCAGTTCTCTTGACACACACAGAGAGTCAGGGTCAAGGTTCAAGTAGAAAGATCCCTGCGGGATCAATTTCAGTTGTGTAATGTGAGTATGCAGCACAAGAAGAGATCTGTATCTTAAATATTTGTATAATTAGGGTTGGCTAAACCAGCATGGGGAGAAAACCTGTGAAAACACATATAGCATAAGCAACTCAAGACATTGACTAGAGTGGGGAAGAATAATACATGTATACATCACTAGTAGACTTACACTATAATGGTCACTGTAGTCAATCTTGTTTGAGATCATAGTACAAGAGCGCAAGCATTTTGGACTAGATTTGTTATAGAATATAAAAATGCATATTTATTATAATTTTCGTTTCCCTGAGTTTTCTTAGATGACTTTGAACTTTAGTAGGACCTGACCTCATAATATATTAGTGTTTTCTATGATGTATCCAGTGCATAAATGAATAGATGTTACACTTATAGCCAGACAGGGTACTAGATGGTTTTGAAGACTGGTAATGAGAACCAATTTATAACTACCTTCCTAGTATAGAATGAACAGATCATGTTACTATCTGATGACTCTTCAGTTGTCAATGTAGATTGAATTAGTGGATTTTCTCCAATTGCTAGAGAACAGTATATAATTTCACACACTGCCATTAGTGGCTAATTTTACTTGGCACCATTGATGCCAATCTCAGCATAAGCAGAAATAAGTAGAAATGGATCAAAGAGCATGGAGACTGAACTATCACCTCACTGCTATAGGTGGTCTTTCCAGAAAATGATTGAGACATATTAGCAGCTGATCAAGATTGTACAGCAATACTGTGAACTGTTGTACAGATAAGCAGGTTACCTTTATTTCCTGTGTTGTCCATCTGTCACTTTTTCCCATGCACTAAATTCACTTCACAAACATGGCAAATTGAAAGCCTTCCTTAAAACCTAATTGTGTTTTGAATCAAGACTTTTCCATCCTTTATGAATACAAAAGAAGCAAAAAAAAAGGTTTTTTTAGAGAATTTTGAGTACCAGATATATTAATATCTGGAATTCCAATTTAAGACAACATTATCTGATAAAAATGCAACAGTTAATGTCCTTAACTTTAAAGTACATAAGAATATAAGAATGGCCATACTGGGTCAGACCAAAGGTTCATCCAGCCCAGTATCCTGTCTACCGACAGTGGCCAATGCTAGGTGCCCCAGAAGGAGTGAACCTAACAGGTAATGATCAAGTGATCTCTCTCCTGCCATCTAGCTCCACCCTTTGACAAACAGAGGCTAGGGACACCATTTCTTACCCATCCTGGCTAATAGCCATTAATGGACTTAACCTCCATGAATTTATCTAGTTCTCTTTTAAACCGTGTTATAGTCCTAGCCTTCACAACCTCCTCAGGCAAGGAGTTCCACAGGTTGACTGTACACTGTGTGAAGAACTTTCTTTTATTTGTTTTAAACCTTCTGCCCATTAATTTCATTTGGTGGCCCCTAGTTCTTATATTATGGGAACCAGTAAATAACTTTTCCTTATTCACTTTCTCCACACCACTCATGATTTTATATACCTCTATCATATCCCCCCTTAGTCTCCTCTTTTCCAAAGTCCTTTTCTGAAAAGTCCTAGCTTCTTTAATCTCTCCTCATATGGCACCCGTTCCAAACTCCTAATCATTTTAGTTGCCCTTCTCTGAATCTTTTCTAAGGCCAGTATATCTTTTTTTGAGATGAGGAGACCACATCTATACGCAGTATTCAAGACATGGGCATACCATGGATTTATATAAGGGCAATAAGATATTCTCCATCTTATTCTCTATCCCTTTTTTAATGATTCCTAACATCCTGTTTGCTTTTTTGACTGCCGCTGCACACTGCGTGGACGTCTTCAGACAACTATCCACGATGACTCTGAGATCTCTTTCCTGATTAGTTGTAGCTAAATTGGCCCCATCATATTGTATGTATAGTTGGGGTTATTTTTTTCCAATGTGCATTACTTTACATTTATCCACATTAAATTTCATTTGCCATTTTGTTGCCCAATCACTTAATTTTGTGAGATCTTTTTGAAGTTAGGATTAGGGTTAAGAAGAACTTCAAAGTAACATGGAGTAACTTTAACATATAATTAATATATATAGTTGGGGAGTGGGAATGAGGATAGCAAAGAGGTTTATATGTATTGGGAGCCAGGGTGGTCTAACACATAAGGTACCAGACTGGATGTCAAGAAACCTGGATCCCATTCCCACTTCAGTCAGTGACTTACTGTGCTATATTGTACGAATCACTTCACACACATATACCCCTGTGCAGCTGTTTCCCCTCTTACCCTTTCTCTTTCTTTTCTAGTCAGATTACAAGAGATTATCTATTACAGTGTATCCAATCTTGGTTGTGATCTATACACTCTACTGAAGTACCAATAATAAACAATAATGGCATAAACTGCCACTTGGACAAAGATTCCAAAAGTCAGTGGGAGTTTGTCGTAGTTTTAAAGACCAGAAGGGACAATTAGGATCATCTGGTTAGAGCTCTTGCACAACACGGACCATGGAATTTCATGCAGTAATTACTGCATTAATCCCACAACTTCTGTTTGAGGCAGAGCATAACTTTCAGAAAGACACATAAACTTGATTTAAAGATTTCCACTACCTCTTTTGATAAACTTTTCCAATGATTCATTATCATCAGTGTTAATAAATTGTGCATTATTTACAGTCTGATTTTTTTCTTGCTTTGGCCTTTCTCTTCTAAATTAAAGAGTTTCTGGGTGCTGTAGTGGGACAGTTGCCTCACACCAGGGGGAGGAAGAGTTAAATCAGGCCACAGGGAGCCTGCGCAGAACCCTCCAATTAGAGGAGGGCTCACCAAGCAAGCCAATCAGGAGGTGCCTTGTTGCAGTGGCCAATCAGGGCCAGCAGGGGCCATATATAAAGGGCTGCTCAACAGAGCAGAGGCAGCCTCTCTCTAGTCTGGCAGGAAGAAGGACTGGCTGCCTAAGAGTGCTATGACTAGAGCAGTGCTGGGCAGGGTAGCAGAGCAGAAGGAGCTTCTGGCTGACCACTGCCAGACTGAGGCCCTGGAGGAAGGGCAGATAAGGTGCTTGGGCTGCCCCCACTTGCCTTGAGGGAAGTGGCTAACACAGACTTTGCCCCTGGAGCAAGGGACTAGACTGGTGACTGCAGCAGGCCACTCCAGCTAGTGGCTGGACTATAGTCTGCTGATTCCTCCAAAAGGTGGGGAAATAGAGGAACTGGGCACAGATGGAGGGCTGTGCCCAGAAGAGGATGACGTGGTCCATGGAGCGATGCGGGTCACAGTGGTGGAGACAGCAAAGTGGGAGGACTTGAGCTAATTCCAGAATGACCAGCAGGAGGTGCCATGGTGGTGAGTCTCCCACCACTACAGGTACATATAGACTGATCAAATCACCTCTTAAAATGCTCTTTGATAACTAAATAGATTATTCTAATACCTCATGTTTAAATCTTTTCCAATTTTTCATTCTTTTTGAAGTATGGAGAACAGAATTGGACACACTATAGCAGTAATGGTCTCACCAATGCTTCTACAGTGGGAATAATACCTTTCTACTCCTACTTGATATTCTTCTGTTTAGACTTCTAAGGATCTTATTAATACATTTAATATGTGCTACATTAGCACTACACAAAATCAATCTTTTAATAGGTTCATAGATTCACAGATCATAAGGTCAGAAGGGACCATTATGATCATCTAGTCTGACCTCCTGCACAATGCAGGCCACAGAATCTCACCCACCCATTCCTGCGATAAACTTCTCCCCTATGTCTGAGCTACTGAAGTCCTCAAATCATGATTTAAAGACTTCAAGGAGCAGAGAATCCTCCAACAAGTGACCTGTGCCCCATGCTACAGAGGAAGGCAAAAAAAACCCAGGGTCTCTGCTAATCTGCCCTGGAGGAAGATTCCTTCCTGACCCCAGATATGGCAATCAGCTGAACCCTGAGCATATGGGCAAGATTCACCAGCCAGATACCCAGGAAAGAATTCTCTGTAGTAACTCGGATCCCACCCCATCTAACATCCCATCACAGACCATTGGGCCTATTTACCATGAATAGTTAAAGATCAATTAATTACCAATATCATATTATCCCATAATAAGAATGATGTGGTGATAGGTCAAACACCTTGTAGCGATATAACAATACAGTATTTTGACAATGTTACAAGTTTTCCCAACATGTATAAAAATAAAATTCAGCCCTTTTATACTGGTGAACTCTCTTCAGCATCCTTCTCCTGCTACAATAACACTCCTTAACTGTTCAACCTGTCACGCATACAGAGATTTATATATTTTAAAAAAAAGAATATAGCAAATCAAAAAATCATAACAGATGTTAAAATAAATCCTGGGATGTGTATATTTTAGAAGTCACAGAAAGTGACTATCACTATGTTGTCTAATTTGCTAAATAATATGCAATATTGTTAGGCTTGGAGGATTAGTTTTTTATTGGTAAATGTCAGTAAATGTTGATTTAACCACACACACACTGACAAAAAATATTTCCATCAACGATGATCAAAATTTACAGATAGGCAAAGTAATAAAAATTCTGTTTGACAACTTAGAGTTTGCTTAAAGGTATTTACTTTGCATATTTTGATGTGATGTTGAAAATTGATGTTTTAACGCTTATAAAGCTTTGACTTTCAAATTTCACCACCAGTCATTAAATAATTATTGTCTGAACACACCCATAATTTCCCACAATTATGAGCATTTAAAATGATAAACATAGAAAATACTTAAAATCCATAATTTGTACAACTGTGAAAATTTAAATCAAAATCATAGCTTAAAAATAAACATTGCTATTATCCCTCAATTATAAAAATAATAAAAATCAAAGTCTGACAATCCTAAATACTATGGAGTGTCATGTGATGTAATAAAATATTCTATTATAAAATATATGCACATGAGGACTGATTTAAGGTTCACCTGAGAACTATAATTATGAATTTTTAATCATACAGTAGCAATGAAATCTCTGATTTAATAATATATAGTTTTGGCAAATGTAAGATGAATACACATATATAATAATTATTAGGCAATCCAATTTGCCTCAAGAAGATACAAGAACGTGGGAACAGGATTAAGTATGTATTAGCACTGAAGAAAAATATCTAGAACTTGTTTAGTGCATTTATCATCATTTTCAATTTCTGGAATGTCCATGAGCTGATCTAGATTTTTTTTAAATATATTTATTATTCAACTTTTTAGTTCCATGCATCAATCACAAAATGTTCTCAGTGAGTATTTGATACTTGAAATACAAAATTCAAGATGTGTTGGCCAGATAAGTCCTGTAGTAGTGCATCTGTTCTTGATGGATCGGATAAGTGTAGCTCTTATAAGTCCCAATTCATCAAGGTACTTAAGAATATGTCTGACTTCAAGAGCATGAAGTCGAATTGAATCACTGATACTATTCATGCACTTACTGTTAGACACATATGCTTAAGCAGCTTGTTGAATCTGGGCCATAATCAGGAGGAGGAGAGTGGGTTTTTCAGGGAGGAATCACAGAAAAGTAGTTTTAGAAATTGTAGAATATCTTCAGATTTTCTCTTCTGAGTCTCACAGCTCTTAACACTGCTAGAAAAGTTAGATTACTAAAAGATTTATGGGCTGGTGAGAACATTAAAAGGTTTTTGTGTTTTTTCTTCTCACCTCCACATAAATTAGTTCGAAGTGCACATAAAATCTTAGCTGTCAAGGTTGTGGTCCAGTAGTTGTCGTCTGTCTTCATCCGCCTGCACCCTCTCCGGTGCATAGAGCATCCACCAGTTTCTGCCATTATTTTGATCTTGTGCTAGTCTGTTCAGGCTTCTGTGTGTCATGTCGATGAATTTGGCTTATTTCTCTTAGTCCTTGTAATGGTTCTATTGGTCTCTCCTTTTTTCTCTTTCGTGGTGGTGTTCATATTATCACTTGCCATGAAGGTTGTGTTGGTGGCATCCTTAAAATGTGTCCTAAATATGTCCATGATGATCTTTAGATTGGTTTGCTTGCCTTTAGAATTTCTGATGCAAGAAACTCTTTCAAATGGATTCTGAAGATCTTCTGCAGTCATTTACTTTGGCATGAATTGAGCTTATCAATTTCTGTGTTAGATTTCTATCACTCTGCTACATAAAGGAGGATAGACATGATACCAGTGTTTAAACTTGGCATTGATACAAATACAAATCATGTTTCTTTTCTAAATCTTTTGTTTGCTCTTTTTGATATTCATTGCTTGACAGCTAGCATGGTGTCACCCCATCATTGCACTCTCCCTTGGTAAAATGACTTATTTCATCTAGTGTTTCTTCATCCACTCTAACGGTTACTTTGGGAACATTGGTAGCCATATATATTGTCTTTCCCTTGTTGATGAATAAACCAAATTGTTTTGCCAAAAGCTGGGTCTTTTCTTCCATCAAGTGATTTGTTGACCTAGCAGGGCAGTGTCATAAAAAAAATGAGGTCATCCAATTGTGCTTTATCATTTTCCCATAAAATTCCTTAGTTGCCTTCTGCGATTACTTTCCTCATGACAAGATGAATGACCAGAGGGGACATAATACACCCTTGTCTTACTCCAGTTGTCACTGCAAACAATTGGCTGATGTTTTCACCATCTCTGCCTGTGTAATGGGTATTATCATATAGATCCTTGATTCTAATTATTTTTGCTGATACAGTACAACACCAGTTATCCAAGCCTCCATTATCTGGTTCTCTGTATTAACCAAACTGAGTGGTAGGGCCCAGGCTGTCAGCCCTGCCACCCCTGAGGCTGACAACCTGAGCCCCACGGTCCCAAGGACAGACAGCCCAAGCCCCACCATTCTCTGGATTACCCAAACTTTGGTTTATCTGAACTGGCCTCAGTCCCATTAGATTGGATAAATGAGGTTCCACTGAATTCTGTAATATTCCATAATTTTCCAAAATTGTTTCTGTGTAGGCTGTCAAAAGCCTTTTGGAAAGCCATAACATTTACCACAAGAGGTGTTTGCCACTCCACACTATGCTCTGTAATATGCCTGAGAACAACAGTATGGTCTGCACATGATTTCAGTGGTCTAAAATCTGCTTGTTCCTTCTTTAAGTTGAAGGTCTATTTGTTTCTTGATAAGTTCCAGGATGATATTGCAAATGATTTTTGCTCAGAGTAATGTGATTCCTCTTCAGGTATTGCACTTGGTACGGTCACTCTTCGGCAATTTTACTGTAAGGCCTCTCTTCCACTGAGTTGGGTTCTTTTCCTCATTCCATATTCTATCCAAAAACACATGGAGAGCCTGGAAGTCTGTTTTGTCACTTGCTTTAAGCATCTCTCCACTTGTCTCTTCACTTGTCTGGCCCAGTTTAATTTTCTTTCAACCACAGTGATGGTCCAGAGATGGATAAATTCCTTTCGTGAGAGGCTTTGCATAGTTCAACTGTACTATCTAATCTATCTAGTTTTTATATTGCTGCTTATGCCTGGTGACTCAAAGAAAAAGGCTTAACGTTTTCTAAACCTACTGTTCTGCTACAAAGTAATTGCATTTTATATATGTTCCCAGTTGCACAGTGTTCAGTTTATTGCCCTTGTACAAGAATTTTGAGAGGTCTGCCGAGGTCAGAGTAATTTCAACAGAACCACATGCTCTTGGAATATGCAGTTCCATTGAAATCAGAATGCTTCAAAAAATTGGGTGTTTTTTTCTGAAATTGTTTCGGAAGAAAACCAGAAAACAAAGTTCCAACCATGTCAAAATATTCTGTTTCAACATTTATTTTCAGAATGAAATGTTTTGATTTTTCATTTTGAAATAACTTCTTTTTGCTTTAAAATTTTCTTTACTTTGAAAGATACTATATGATGTAATACAAAATAAACAGTAAATGTTGAACAAAATCAATCTGATTTTTTTATTTTTATTTTTCAGAATTTTCTTTCAGAGAATTTGGGGTTTTGGTCTGATTAGGAATGAAGCCAAATTTGAAATCTCAAAATCCTTCACTAAATGAAACTTCCGTCCTTTGCACAGTTCTAATTTTGGGAACTGTTGTCAGACTCTACTGGTGTGGTGCTCTGCTCTGTTCAATGTTGATAAGTCGGCTGCGTGCATGTGTTCCCTCTGTGTGCTGCCCCGGCTCTGTTTGCTGACACAGCAGACCCCAAGAGAACCCCCAATGACCACAGACTCTGATAAGGTACGAAGGCACCCGGCCAGGTTTATTGTCAAACGAAGCACAGTAATAGTTTCCAGCAGACTCTACAGGATATACTACATATATGTGCTCCCTGACAATGGACACAGCTCAGTCAGTGGCCAGGCACTCCACTGCCCCCTAGGCTGGACAAAGACACTGCCCCAGGGATGCATTCTTATCCACAGGTACAAAAAAGTTACACATCACTCCTGACGTATTCAGGTGCAACCCCTCTACGTAACAAGGTGCTGCCTTTCACCTTGTACATGTTGGTTCGAACAAAATAACACTATCCATAGAATCATAGAATATCAGGGTTGGAAGGGACCTCAGGAGGTCATCTAGTCCAACCCCCTGCTCAAAGCAGAACCAATCCCCAATTAAATCATCCCAGCCAGGGCTTTGTCAAGCCTGACCTTAAAAACTTCTAAGGAAGGAGATTCTACCACCTCCCTAGGTAACGCATTCCAGTGTTTCACCACCCTCCTAGTGAAAAAGTTTTTCCTAATATCCAACTTAAACCTCCCCCACTGCAACTTGAGACCATTACTCCTTGTTCTGTCCTCTTCTACCACTGAGAATAGTCTAGAACCATCCTCTTTGGAACCACCTCTCAGGTAGTTGAAAGCAGCTATCAAATCCCCCCTCATTCTTCTCTTCTGCAGACTAAACAATCCCAGTTCCCTCAGCCTCTCCTCATAAGTCATGTGTTCCAGACCCCTAATCATTTTTGTTGCCTTTTGCTGGACTCTCTCCAATTTATCCACATCCTTCTTGTAGTGTGGGGCCCAAAACTGGACACAGTACTCCAGATGAGGCCTCACCAATGTCAAATAGAGGGGAACGATGACATCCCTCGATCTGCTGGCTATGCCCCTACTTATACATCCCAAAATGCCATTGGCCTTCTTGGCAACAAGGGCACACTGTTGACTCATATCCAGCTTCTCGTCCACTGTCACCCCTAGGTCCTTTTCTGCAGAACTGCTGCCTAGCCATTCGGTCCCTAGTCTGTAGCAGTGCATTGGGTTCTTCCGTCCTAAGTGCAGGACCTTGCACTCATCCTTGTTGAACCTCAGATTTCTTTTGGCCCAATCCTCCAATTTGTCTAGATCCCTCTGTATCCTATCCCTGCCCTCCAGCGTATCTACCACTCCTCCTAGTTTAGTATCATGCGCAAATTTGCTGAGAGTGCAATCCACACCATCCTCCAGATCATTTATGAAGATATTGAACAAAACTGGCCCCAGGACCGACCTGGGGCACTCCACTTGATACCGGCTGCCAACTAAACATGGAGGCATATATCACTACCCGTTGAGCCTGACAATCTAGCCAACTTTCTACCCACCTTATAGTGCATTCATCCAGCCCATACTTCTTTAACTTGCTGACAAGAATACTGTGGGAGACAGTGTCAAAAGCTTTGCTAAAGTCAAGAAACAATACATCCACTGCTTTCCCTTCATCCACAGAACCAGTAATCTCTTCATAGAAGCTGATTAGATTAGTCAGGCATGACATTCCCTTGGTGAATCCATGCTGACTGTTTCCTGATCACTTTTCTCTCGTGTAAGTGCTTCAGGATTGATTCCCTAAGGACCTGCTCCATGATTTTTCCGGGGACTGAGGTGAGGCTGACTGGCCTGTAGTTCCCAGGATCCTCCTTCTTCCCTTTTTAAAAGATTGGCACTACATTAGCCTTTTTCCAGTCATCCGGGACTTCCCCCATTCGCCACGAGTTTTCAAAGATAATGGCCAATGGCTCTGCAATCACAGCCGCCAATTCCTTTAGCACTCTCAGATGCAACACATCCGGCCCCATGGACTTGTGCACGTCCAGCTTTTCTAAGTAGTCCCTAACCACCTCTTTCTCCACAGAGGGCTGGCCACCTTCTCCCCATGTTGTGATGCCCAGTGCAGCAGTCTGGGAGCTGACCTTATTCGTGAAGACGGAGGCAAAAAAAGCATTGAGTACATTAGCTTTTTCCACATCCTCTGTCACTAGGTTGCCTCCCTCATTCAGTAAGGGGCCCACACTTTCCTTGGCTTTCTTCTTGTTGCCAACATACGTGAAGAAACCCTTCTTGTTACTCTTAACATCTCTTGCTAGCTGCAGCTCCAGGTGCGAGCGATTTGGCCCTCCTGATTTCATTCCTACATGCCCGAGCAATATTTTTATACTCTTCCCTGGTCATTTGTCCAATCTTCCACTTCTTGTAAGCTTCTTTTTTATGTTTAAGATCTGCAAGGATTTCACCGTTAAGCCAAGGTGGTCGCCTGCCATATTTACTATTCTTTCGACACATCGGGATGGTTTGTCCCTGTAACCTCAATAGGGATTCCTTGAAATAGAGCCAGCTCTCCTCAACTCCTTTCCCCTTCATGTTATTCCCCCAGGGGATCCTACCCATCAGTTCCCTGAGGGAGTCGAAGTCTGCTTTCCTGAAGTCCAGGGTCCGTATTCTGCTGCTCTCCTTTCTTCTCTGTGTCAGGATCCTGAATTCAACCAACTCATGGTCACTGCCTCCCAGATTCCCCATCATATTGTCCTTCATTCCCTGTCTTTAGGATGGGTCTACCTGTTCCTTGTTATCTCTGTGGAATGTGTTCGTACCAGGATGTTCTGATAACTAGTGTCCAGTACCTTTTAGGTATGTATCTTTCTGCAGTATCAGCCGTTTCCTTGCCAGCTTCTGTGAGCCCCACCTCCCTCTGGCTCATAGCTTAACTTTGCTTTATGTTAGCAAAGTCTTGACTATTACTTCAGTTCAGGCCTCAGGCCTCATACCAAGCCTCTGATACCAAGGGTTTGTTTCAGGGCCTCATCTTACTACAGGAACCTTATACCCCGGCTGCATTAGTATTTTTCATAAGAGAAAAATTCTTAACTGTATTTTGTGGATGTCAAAGCTGATTCACCACTCTGGCACTTAGAGTGCAGGAGGTGGGGGCCCACAAGGATTCCAAAAATTAATACTGGCCACTCCAGGCTTGTATTAAACTCCCAAGGTTACAGCTTCTCTCTGACCTTGGATGGGTAGATCCTGCCACCGCCCAAATGCAAAAAAACCCTTTGAACCCAGGAAAGTACACTTGGGAATTCCAACCCAGGGGGTACCCTCAAGCCCTTTCACCTTCCCTCCAGGGAAGAGCTGAGAAAGAAAACAAAGGAAATCAGCTGTTGCCACCAGCTAATTAAACAACATATGCACAAACCTCTTAGGACACAACCCCAATCCTGTTCTTAAAGGTAAATTTTATTAAAAACAAAAAAGAAAATACCTCTGAAACTTAAACTATTGCTAGATTTAAACAGAGCAAATACAATCATTAAGCATCAAGAATGGTTTTCTTGAGGTCCAGCTTAATGTTGAATATTCATGGAAAGTGAACACAGAGTAAATTAGAAAGTAAATCCTCTCTAAAAGTCAAGTGGATATTTATAGCAAAAATTTTGCAGTACTGTTTTTGCCCAGCTCCAGGATATTATGCTTCTTAAAAACTATTTCTAAGAAAATTATAAAATTGCTCAGATTAATAGACAAGCCTTATCTAGTGTGTACCCAATCTTTTCCTTACTTGAGCAAAACTCCACATTGAAGCCACTGGGAGTTTTCCTAAGGAAGGTTGGAAAGATTGTTCTGTGTGAGTCTGAATCTTCATTGTCTTTCACCATGTGTAGTTGTAATATGCTTAGAAAACATGTCTCTCATCCCCAACCATTGACTAATCCACAATGAGAATAACAGTTTAGTGCTCTTCACAGCTAAAGGAATTACTCCTTAAACTCAAGGGGCAAATCTATGCCTAGTTGTTGAAAGTTTCATATCCAAAACTTATTTGCAGTCCATGGGAGTATCATTTACACCTTTCCAATGTAAAACATTACCAAATCAGAATTCTCTGAGCATTATCTTCTGGTGTAAATGACAAAGCAAATTACAAGGCAGTGGAGAATTGGATCCTATGTGTCATTTTATCAGCCATACTTTCTTCTTCAACCATACTTCTCCTATCTTGTGTATTCATAGGATTCCTTTAAAAGAAGTCAAGCAGCCATGAAGTTTATACCACACAAAAAATATGGCAACAAGGAGATATTATTTTAAAGACAAATCCTTATTGTATTCACAACCATATCCTAAAGTACCTAGTTTATAAAGAATTTATGGACATGTTTTATTTATAGAATGTTGTGGCAGTTACATACTACAGATATCCTGCAGAGGACTGAATAAATGGCAGAGAATTTGGGTATATTTTTAACAAATATAGCCCTTAAGACAAACTCATTATGCTCTTCTAAAATTGATAAAGACTATAATAACTCCAGCACCTGTTCATTTTCTTAAAGGAATACCAATTTGTCTCAATGTTCTTTAGTTCTAACGAGTGAGAAATATGCACTTGGAAGACATGAGACTATTTGAACTGCAGTGAACAGATGCTTTATGTTTTAGTGTATTAAATTATGTATGA
Organism: Eretmochelys imbricata; assembly: GCF_965152235.1. NCBI lineage: Eukaryota > Metazoa > Chordata > Testudines > Cheloniidae > Eretmochelys > Eretmochelys imbricata. Next base: position 108,384,273 of record NC_135575.1, read on the forward strand.
TGCATGAATTTTTCTATCCATTAATGTGCAAATTGCAACTGAAATTGAGCACAGTTTGTCTGTCCCATACCCCAAAGAAAATGACCAGTTAAAAGATGTATCTATTTTTATGCCTACATATACACTGTTGCCCAATCTTTAGATTATATGTTAATTATATTGATTACTTAACAATCCCCAGTTGTTACTTTAAGGGTTGACAGGTTCTTGTCCCAAGATCAGGCCCAGTATTTAAATTATTACTTTGTTGGGAACCCCGATGTGCACAGTTGCAACACTCTCACTATAGGGACTTTTTTTTTACATTTACAAATATAGTTTATTAATACATTTAGCACAGTCACAAACACCCCCAACTCAGTAAGGTAGATACTACAGAATGTGCATCTGCACATCCATATACTCACACCATCTCTTGCAGAACAAAATGAAACGTTAGCCATCACCTTCCCCATCACCAGTGGCCATCATTCTGGTACCTCCCAAGGACTACATCTCCTTCTCCTACCGCCCCTATGTTGGGATGTCACTTAACATGTTACCCTGGCACCATTATGTTTGATGAATATTCAGTAGGGGATTTTCCCCCTTTTCCTTATTTGTGTTGGAGTGTCCTTTTTTCTATAGGTTAGTATATCAATCTCAACTTATCATATATGTCAATTTGTTACAATGGCCCTTTTGTGGTTAGGTATTGCATTTGTTTCTGTCCTAACCGGTTATTTGGGCTCATTCCAAGTTGTGATGTACCTGTTAAGTTTAAAAGGGTATGAACTTAGTAAGCCCTCTATGCCAATTTACTTCAATGCATCTGCTATGATAAAGGTTGCAGCCATATATAACCTTATGCTCTAGTTCATCACCATCTTTCTAGGTGAAAGGTCCCAAACATATATATGCTAACTTTGCTTAGCTCAACATACAGGATGAGGCCTGTAGTTCCCTTGCATTATAGCCAAAATATACTCTAATATAAACGTATTATAACAAAACATATCAAACCCTTAAGAAAAAAAAAAACTTATAAGAAAAGATTTATAGGCAAGCAAGCAGACTATCCTTAGATGTATCTCATGTACCTGTTATGTACATCAGTTCATTGCCAGGACACTTCTGTGGTTGACTCATGTACCTGTGGTCAGAACTTCCCCTTAAACTCTATTTTCCACTCCCCAAATACTTGGGATTTTCTCTTGGGCTGTTTATATGTGCAAAGCTTACCTATTCAAAGTTCATAGACCTCAAGCCTTATGCTAACTTGCTGAAGCTAATGTCCTATAGGATACAGGCCTGTAGGTTTCTTGCATTACTGCTGAATATAAGGCAAAGCAGAATATAATGCAACACAGTGAATATAATAAAGCTACCACACCCACACTGGCCACAGTATAGTATGTGTTCATCAGGCTTCCAATGTATTCATTAGCCTAAATATTCTAACCTGATAGATCCTGTTATCAAGCCCATTGCCTCCTATCTGAAATAGGTTCTGATATATCATTGCCAACTGTACTGATGCACCTGTGCCGCTGTAAGATCTACCATGTAGCTGCTCTATGCCAATGGAGGAGTGGTGGTAGCTATGCTGGCAGGAGAGTGTCCCGCAAACACAGGACTGTCCATACCAGCACGTCGGTTGGTGTAATTTACGTCGGTCGGGGGGGGGTGTTTTTTCACACCCCTGAGTGACATAAGTTTTACCAACAAAAGTGCTAGTGTAGAGTTAGTGCAGCTTGCTTATCTAAGGCTAACAGGAGACGACCATCATGTGTATTTTGGTTGACAGTGATTTTGAATGACATTTTTAATATACATTAATAACAGTTAATGTTCCTGCCTCAAAATGACATCACCAACATTTCTTCCTGACATCAGTTGTCCCCACAGCAAAGCAACTACCACCAATATTTCCTTGAGCCAAATTCCAAGGGGATTTTTTCATCCTTACTTAAGCACCACAGCCACTGAAGTCGTAATGGAAGTTTTGACTATGTAAGGAAATTTGGCTTTGGATTTCACAACTGGCTTTCTAAAACCATAGACCTCCTCCCCCCCAAGAAAGTAAATACCATTTATCTGAAAAAATTAGAAAGGTATCCGCCAATTAGCGGTCTAATCCAAAACCCATTTAAATCCATTGAAAGACTCCTATTGACTTCAATAGGCATGGGATCAAGCCCTTAGTTGCTGGGGGTCAGATTCTGTATGGCTCTTACATGGACAGGAGACAATAAGGAGTCCCCTCCTGCCCTTGAGCACCCTGTGTAAAGGTGAGGCAACATTCCAATCCCTACACTCGGGAGAATAGAGTGACTGCTCCCTTCCTACTCCTCCAAGGATGCACAGTGCCCCAGAGTAGGGAGGGATGAGGACCTGGATCCACTCCACCCTCAGATTGCAGAGTTGGGCTGCTGTGTGGGAGAAAGTAGGGATTGCTTGCCCTGAAGCCTTCCAGAGGCAAAGTGCCTCATGGTGCTCTCTCTCCTTCCTTAAAAGTTTTTAAGGTCAGGCTTGACAAAGCCCTGGCTGGGATGATTTAATTAGGGATTGGTCCTGCTTTGAGCAGGGGGTTGGACTAGATGACCTCCTGAGCTCCCTTCCAACCCTGATATTCTATGATTCTAAGGAGTGGGGCAGCTGCATGCCAACCCTTATTATGAACTGTGTAAATCCAATCAAGCGATTGTTGTTTTCAAAGAGCACCAATGTTTATGTGGGAAAACAAATAGGCTTTATTTTAAAGTTCAGCTGATCAGTTTTCAACAGCGTGCACTTTTTGAAATGCAAACAAGTCAGGCACTCGCGCATGGTGAAAGTGAGTATGACCGTCAGGACAGCAGGCTGATGTGCTGCATAATGTGCATCATCCAAGGGAGAACGGTAGGCTCGCACTTGCTGCATGCAGTCAGTGGTACAGAATGTCCTGAGAAGGTCATACAAAGATCTGAAAATAAGCTGCAATTTAAAGAAGTCGGGGATTAGAAATACAATGGGTGACTGTTTAAATCCTACTGAGCTGTGATTCACCAGACAAAATTAGACCTTTTACAACCACAGCTGACTAACTGAAACTACATTTTTTCTGATGTAGAAAACAGGAATATACTACTAATTTTGGGATCACATTGAAAACTTGTGCTGTAGTTTTCCAGTGATATGGAAGAAGGAGTAAAGGTAAAAAAATACAAATTTATAAAAGATTTTATACATTGGAGGTATAGATATTTTTTTAATTAGGATGACACAGCCATTTAAAAACAAGGTTACTTTAGATTCTGTCTACACTGCAACCTTTTACTTTAAAGGTTGTAGATAGTCATAGGTCCAAAGACACAAAGTGATTATCTAGTCTGCCTTCCTGTATTACATAAGGCAGTGCTTTTCAAACTTTTTTCTGGGGACCTAGTTGAAGAAAAGTTTTGATGCCTGCAACCCAACAGAGCTGGGGATGAGGGATTTGGGGAGTGGGAGGGGCTCAGGGCTGGGGCAGAGGGTTGGGGTGCAGGAGTGAGGGCTGCTGGGTGGGGCCAGGAATGAGGGGTTCAGGGTGTGGGAGGGGGCTCTGGGCTGGGGCAGGAGGTTGGGGCCAGGGATGAGGGGTTTGGGGTGCAGGAAAGGGATCTGGGTTTGGGGCGGGGTCTCAGGACTGGGGCAGGGGTTTGGGATGCAGGACAGGGTCAGGGCTCTGGGCTAGGGATGAAGGGTTTGGGGTACAGGAAGGGCTTTGGGTTTGGGGGGGCTCTGAGCTGGGGCAGGGGTGCAGGGGGGGTTAGGGCTTGGGGCTCAGAGTGCAGGCTCTGGGGTGGGGCCGGGAATGAGGGGTTTGCGGTGCAGGAAGGGGTTCCAGGTTTGGGGGGGCTCAGGGCTGGGGCAGGGGATTGGGGCATAGGTACGGATTTACCACCTGTGGCTCCAGTCAGCGGCACAGCCGAGGTGCACCACGGACCATGCTGCACCCTAGAAGTGGCCAGCAGCAGGTCTGGCTCCTAGGCAGAGGTGCACAAGTGGCTCCACGTGACTCTTGCCCACAGGCACCACCTTTCCAGTTCCCATTGGCCAGTTGCTGGCAATGGGAGTGTGGAGCCAGTGCTCGGGGAAGGGGCAGCGCGCAGAGCCCCATGGTCCCCCTGCCTAGAAGCCGGACCTGCTACTGGCCACTTCCAGGGCACAGCGTGATGTCGGAAAAGGTAGGGACTAGCCTACCTTACCTGGGTAGCATTGCTGATGGGACTTTTAACATCCCAGTCAGCGCTGCTGACCAGAGCAAGGCGACCGAGCACCTTACATGCTACAACCCAGTAGTGGGTTGTGACCCATAGTTTGAAAAACACTGGTATAGGACATCCCCATAATATCTGTATTAAATCTAGAGCATATATTTTAAGAGGAAACATCCAATCTTAATTTTAAAATAGCCAATGATGGAGAATCAACCAAAGCCCTTGGTGAATTGTTCAATGACTAATTACCCTCACTGCAAAAAAAAAAAGCCTTATTTCTAGTTTGAATTTAGTAAATTCAACTTCCAACCATTGGTTCTTTGTCAACTAGGTTGAAGAGCCCATTATCAAATATTTATTCCCCACATAGATACTTATAGACCGTGACTAATTCACCTCTTAACTTTCCCTTTACTAAGCTAAACAGACTGAACTTCTTGAGTCTCACTATATAGCATGTTTTTAATCTTTTAATCATTCTCATGTCTCTTCTCTGAATCCTCTCCAATTTGTCCACATCCTTCTTGAATTGTGGACACCAGAATTGGACACAGTATTCCAGCAGCGGTTGCACGAGTGCTAAATACAGAGATAATATAACCCCTCTATTCCTGCTCAAGATTCCCCTGTTTATGGATCTGTGTTGCAGTGGGAGCTCATGTTCATGCTCATGCTGATTATCCAGCAAGCCAGGAGCATGTTAAAGTTCTGATGCTAATGGCAGGAACCTACTTGTGATCTGAAGTAAGGAAATATTTAAACGGATATGAATTTAGTCAAGCACAGTCGGCAGATGTATCATGAAGTTTGAGAAGGAGGGTCCAGAGGGGAGCAGGGGGCAGAGACTGAAGGTGAGGAGAGGGCTAGTTTTGAGGGAGATATCACCTGATATAAGAATAAGGAGGAAGATAAGAAGACTAAAGTGGGATATAGGATTTTCTAAAGTTCCTAGGAGCCTAACTCCCATTGAAATCAAGAGGAGTTAGTCATCCAGGTGCTTTTGAAGATTGCCCTACTTGCCTATTTGCATCTTCAGGTGCCTAAATACCTTTACAAATCTGCACTTATCTGAGATTGTGCCATGTGTTTGTGTGCATATGTGAAAGGAAAAGGGCCAGCTCTGTGTTATCACTGTTGGGAAAGGTAATTTTTTACTGATTTGACATTTTAGTAGTTCTAAATTACCAAGCTTAGTATTACTTTTGATTGCACAATCCTATTGAACTTGTATGTTTTTCACAACATGGTAAGGAGCTGCAGTATGTGGTCATAGTTCCACTCTGGACCAAAAACCAAATCCAGGGGTATTGCAGTTTACTACTGTATTTTGAAATGATAATTTAATTTATTGTGCTTTTATTACTTCTTGATTCAGTTTAACACACTTGCTAGTCTTTCTTTCATTACATTGCAAACACTGCCATCTAACCATTTTTATTTTACTTTATGTCATGATTTATCTTTATTTCTAGCAGACTCAAATCTCTGTTAGCTTAAACATGCTACATTTAAGAAATTAATGAGATGCTTGGTATGGTTAACCGGAATTACTTAAACAATGTGCAGGCCAGATCCTCAACTGGCATAAATCAGCATAGCTCCAAGGAATAAATTTATTTTTTCGTAACATATCTATTTTAATGTTCTCACATACTTGTACTAGCCCACAGGAGACTCTAACTCCTGCCATGGCTATAGAAAGCAAAAAAGTGTTGGTGGAGGGGCTTCAGACATAGAGATTTTTGAGCAACTCTGAGGAGTTACTGCAGAGAACAACAGTGAAAGAGCTGTGTGGTGAAGCATCTGGACATGCTAGAAAGAACTCTAATAATTGCTCCAGAAGAACCCTGTGAGGAAAGCTTCTTAGTGAAAGCTTGGATGATACAGTTTTTGCTCTTAAAACTCAGCTTTTCCCAAAAATATCTGCAGGAATTGTGGAGCTGTAAATAAATGTAGATGAATATTACTAAACTTCTATTCTTTCATCCACTTATTTTTTCTCTCCTAAGAGAAATAATCCATATTGTGGGTCAAAAGTATATGTCCTGTGTCTCTCAGAACCATGACAAAAGAAGACATTGAGCATTCTGATAAGGAGTTACACTCAAGCTTTATCTTGAATAAACATTATATGCTTTGCAAAGGAACAACTTTTACAAGGGTTCATGCTTAGTTGGTCTCCTGAGATGGATCAGAACTTCCCTTCATTCAAGGTAGTCAGAGGTGGAATCATTTGCTTTGCTCCAACATTTTTTCCATTATATATGGAAATGTATATAATATAATATTCCTATATATATACCATTGTAATTCTCCAAGGGGTGAAATTTCCCTCTATGCATAGGCCCAGCACAAGGCCTGTGCACTGCTTTCATCCTGTTTTGAGCCCTCAAATTAGGTCTTATGTGGGTTCTAAAAGGTTCATAAGTCTTATGTGGTTGTCTCCACAGGGATGAAATTCACTTCTTTTCTATGTGCTCCACTCAATGCATGAATTCACAAATGTTGTTAGCGTCAATGGGGAGTATGATGTACATTATAAGGAGATGAGCCCTTTAACATTTTTGTTGAGAGGCCTACTCACTTGCAATAATAGACTGCCATTTTGTACCTGTGTTCATTTACACTAAGTCTTGGCAAAGTTATTCTCCTCTCCTTTTGTGTCTCTACTTTTTATTTCTCCTCTTCACTTCTGAATGTGTTCGCTCTTCCTTCTGTTTTGTTCTTTCTATATTTTCTTTTAATTCATTTTCACTCACGTTTTCCACTCCTCTTTTCTTATGGCTCCCCTTTCATTCCACCCACTAACCAGAAGGCTACATGCAGTTTAACATAGGTTTCATGGGTTGCTCCATGGATTGGACTCTATATACTCTTGCAGCTGAGTAGAGTGCTACAAGTGATGAGAAGCTTGGACTAGTGAACTGCTGACTAAACCTTCAATCTTCTATACATGAGTTGTTACAGTGGCTCGTTGTATTAAGGGCCACCAAGGAAAAGGGAGACCACTTTACCCACAACTCTGGCAGGATTTTTTCTGTATAACGTGAAATGGGTCTGTAGTCATGCAGCTTTCCCTGTTCCCCTGCTCCTCTCATGAGTCTTTCATCCTTTGGACTTCTCTGGGGTCTTCCAGGATGGGAAATACTTGAAGAAAACGTATACAGCACTTTTCCCATTCATATCAATAGCTCATACATTAATTAAATGCTAGAAGAGCCATTTTACAATTACATTTTCATATCATTTATTTTCATGCAGATTTCTCCATTCAAGATACAAAATATTTGTCGTTCTAAAGGGATTTAAAACAAAAATTAGAGAAAAGAAAGGACTCGGAGGGAGGGAGGAGGCCTTTACATATAAATAGTGAAGCGTGAGTGAACCCTAAATGTGGAGAGACAGCAGAGAAATCCTATAGCTGGATATGTGTTCAGGGAGGCAATAGAAAGCTGAAAACCAAGAAGGCACTTTGCAAAGCCAGTAAAGATGTGTATTTCATGAAACCCTTATTCCTCTTCATATTTGTACATCAGAGACTGATCAATTGGTTGAAATGTGTGTGGTCTTCCAGGTCTTTCCTCATTACTACTTTGTGGGAAATTCTCCTAATTTGTTGTAGATCTGGGACAGTCCCTCAGTTAAGAGGAACATTTCAAAAAACAAAAATAAAATTGTATACTTGTGCTTTGTTTCAGTGTTTTAACCTCTTGAATCTGATAACAACATTCAGTTTATTTGATTCAGACTTTTCCTAATTTTGGTGTATCATTTCTGATTTTTAAGATTGACCCCAATCTCTCTGCTAGACAGCTAGATGTATGATGTGAGACAAAACAAAGCCTACCACATCAAAATGGGAAGGTATATTACTCTAATCCCAAAGAAGATTCAATTTACATATGAAAGTAAAAAGCTAAGCAGGTGTTTACATTTGGTGTTTGAAAAGAAAAAACAATGCAATATGTCCAGGGAAAAGTGAATTTTCAAACACAGACCTAAAATCTACATTGGCTATTAAAGTGGAGTCTGGAATTTTATGAACTAAACCATATACCTTGAGGAGTGAACATCCTCCTCAAACATCTAGAAACAAATGATGCCATGGCTCTTTAAGTCAAAGACCCAGAATAAAGAGGGAAAGTCTACCCTTAGCTATCCCTCACCCACACACCCTATTCAGCCCAGCTGCTGAAAGCCCAACCACTCTTAACTCATGTAAATGTTAAGGATGCTTGGATCTGCATAGGACACTGGAGCCCGCTTCAGGGCACATACCTACAGACTCCCGGTGCCATGCTTGGGTTCAACCCAAGTACTGGCCCCTTAACATCAGCACAGTCCTGCGCTGTACCTTTGCAACAGATGCAACAACAATACAAGAACAATAAGCTATCTCCTAAGCAGGTTTCCAGCCTGGTATGAGGAAGGCATAAAACCCGACAGCAATTCTGCAGTGAAGGAAAAATTCCTTGCAGTCTCCAACAGATGTATCCACAACATACTTTGAAATCTAGTGTTTAAGAAAAAGCTATGCAATATATGAGAGGGAAGAACTGGCTGTCTTGTCCAGCTCTCTTAGCCTCTCCATTTGATTGTGGGAAGTATTGGGTGTTTGTGGGTAATATTTTCTTTGGAATGACTTAAATTATGTTGCAGTGACTTGTGGCCTGTTGTCCATCGCTTGTTGTTCTGCAATACCAAAGTGACCAGTCATGAAGACAGTAGCCAAATCAGATAAAAGGGATAAAGGAACTTATTAATTCTTTTACAACAGTAGTCATTCAGAGAACTGCTAGGTCTAGAATCTGGTGACTGTGTTCATGTCAAATTGGATTGATCTGTCCGGCATGACAACTCCAGTTGTCGTAAAGAAAAAGAGTTCATCACCTAGATCTTATATGATTGAGACTGACAGTAGGGAGTTCAAAAGAAACTGTTAACATCTACAGTTTGTCCCTCAGAGAACAATCAGAGCAAACTCTACGGATGGCGGATACAGAACAAGAAGAAGAAAACTTAAAGATTCTAGACTGACAACAGCCAGTTGTTGCAACTAATGGACAGCCAGATGACGAAGTTGTTATGCATTCAAGTTGTGTAATTAGAAAACCAGTACAATTCAGAGAAACTTAATAGATTGATACATACTGAACTTCATAGACAGCGTGTAAGTATTGTACATGGAAGAAATGTGGAACTTAAAAGGAGAGATGTAATGGAATGTTGAACCATATCACATTCTTCAGTTTCTAGGTGGCGTTGTGTGAAAAATGCTTTATTTAAATGAACCTCAGCAATACCTGGAAACCATTAAAGGATCTAATGATGAACTCATCTTTTCTGTATAAGCGAGCTTTCTAGCCAGTCCATATCAAGAACAGAAAAACATGACACCAGCACTCTCTCAGTGACATCTTCATCCAAAAAGAAAGGGAGGGTGACCATCTTGAGGAAGAAGTCAAGGAACACAATGTTGGAAACCACAGTGTATGACATTCCTGCTGCCAGTGCTAGAAAGGGTGGGATTAGCAGGAAGCCAGGGTTTTTGCATACAGGTAAGGAGATATCCACCGGAATTTCTACTGTTCATCCAATAGAGCCTCATCTTTTGTGTATTCTTTTGGCCATTTCCTTGGTAAATCCCTTAGTTGTAGATCTTCCCATTTGGAGTAGACAGTGCAGTGGATTTGAAGACTCACTAGGGAAACTTTTAGGAGCCGACAGCAATATTACACATTGCAGTTTACTTTACAAGTAATACTGAAATCTGTGTGCATGCAGTGGAGCAACAAGTGAGAGTAAATAAAACTTTTTAAATATTTTTCTGCATGAGTAATTCAATTCCTTATGGAAGCAACAATCTCTTCTTTTTTCTAAGATGTTGGGGAAGAGCACAATTACAACTTCCTATCATTAGAAATCATAGCCTTGGGTGTCAGTATTCAAATACTTTTCTTGGGAATATAACCTTTCAAGGTAAATGGCATCAGGATGTTTCTGCTATTTTGGTGATTATATGAAATAGTAACATGGCAGCCTTTTATCTGACATGTCATTGTAGATTAGTGGGTTGGATATTTGGCATTTCAGTTCCAAACATAATTCTAGAATGTTATTGAATACTCCTTTGATAATGACTGGGTTCCTCTATTTAGTGCAAATAAATTAGCATGTATACAAATTGGAGCACAATTTTGATAATGGACCAATTTCGTATATAAATAAAAATCTGGTAGGGAACATTAAAATTATCCTTAAAACTTTCAAGTGGATATACAAGAAAACCAATAGAATCCCAGTTATTCAGTGAAACTGAAAAGGTTCCACCGGTTGTCCTTTTTGAGACAGCCAATCTATATATATTATTCAAGGATGTTTTCCTACATACAACATTCACTGTAACTTCCTATAGCATGGCTAACTTTTTTCCAATGTATTATTTTACTCTACTGTTGTGTTTTGCAAATGTTGTATAAGGAAAATTGTTGATGAAATAATAGGTTGACTGATCAGAAAATGTACATTTTGTTTGTGCTGCGACTATATTGGGTATCAGTTAGAAGCACTTTTTTTCCTCTAGATCAAAATCTCATTACTGTATTTCCTAATGCCTTAAAATGAATCATCTTGCAGAATGGCTGCCTGTAGTACAGCAGAGATTGAGGCTCATTAAAACTCTTACAGAGAAATATGGGCTGTGCCTAATTATTTTGCCTCGGGTTCACTTTATAATAAAATCTGTCCCAAATATATTCATCTTTAAAATTTCAAATTCTGAAAAATCAACCTAGTATAATTTTTATCCCTAATTAGAAGCTTTTGGAGTACTCAAAGGGTTCCTAGCTCAGATAAGTGAAAATGTACAGAACCAGGCTGATAAACAATGTCTTTAAAAAAAACAAAACATGAAAAGTTTTAAAACTCATACAATAAGGGAAAATGGTAAAAGAATAAATTGTCACTAATATTGTATCATCATCCAAAGCCTATCTTCCATTCTGATGCAAATTATATTTGATATCTGTGCATTTGAACGATAAACTGGAGCTCTTAATTGATCTTATACTCAGATTGTAAACTCTTTAGTGCAGGGACCATCTGTTTGTGTTTTTATAATACAGGGGGCCCTGTTCCAAGACTGGGTCCCCTAGGCACGACTATAGCACAGATATCCTCATTTCATTTGCTGATGCTCAGTGCATCAGCCTCTTTGGATGGAGGAATGGCTACTGCAACAGAGATTTAGGAGCTCAGAATTATAAGAAATGTTATGCTAGTGGATGGTCCATCTACTCCAGAATCCTGTGTCCAACACCGGACACTACCAGATACTTCAGAGGAAGGTGCTTAAAACACTGCTGTACAAGTTACTGGATAACTAGCTCCAGGATTCCTTCTAACCCTGACTATAGTTAGAGGTTGGTTCATGTGCTGAAGTATGAAGGTTTGTATCCCTTCCAATATTCCTGTTTGTTTTTTCTTTAAATATTTACAGTTAGAGCTCTGGATGTTTTTGTTATCCATACATGTAGAATGTGGTGCAAAAGGCAAAAGATAGGGGAACTGAAGGGGGAAAAAAAGTAACTCAAGTCAACACTGATGTAAGAACAAAGGTGAATAAATAAATTATATCTATGTATTAGTCCAGATGAGTATGAATTACTCTAATAAAATTTCCCATTCTGTTCATTTATTACCTGAGATGATTAGAAACATGAAAGTGTGAAGAATCTTTGCAGTTGCAAAATTTAAACTCTTTGTTTTACAGCATTTACTGCAAATGTTGAAGCTTAATTATGATAACCTATGCCAGTGTTACTTGTTTCACTTTTGATCACCTTAAAAGGCAAATCTAGAAAATGAGCCTGCTTTTGTTTCTGATGCATTATGTTATGCAATGTTGTAGCCATGGTGGCTCAAGGATGTTAGAGAGAGAAAATTGGTGAGGTAAAATCTTTTATTGGACTAACTTCTGTTGATGAAAGAGACAAACTTTGGTGGTAATACTGTTCTTCTTCAGGTCTGCGTGTCACAAGTAACTATAGGGTGGAACAGATTGCTTAGCATAAGGAGTTAACATGTTTTAAGTGAGCATTCAAGCTGAAGCAGGCAGTTTACACCGCTGCAGTCATAGAATGAAGGAAGATTAGATGTAATGAGCCATAAATCCAGTGTCTTTATTAAATCCATGATTTTTAGTGTCTAACAAAGTTATGAATTTAAGCTCCCAGGCTCATCTTTTGAAGGTATTCTGCAGGAATCCTTTGAGGATGAGGACTGAGAGGTTCTATATGGAGTTATATTTTGTGACAAGTTTTTGCCTATGAGTGATGTGTCATTTTTTATCTTTATCATTTTTCTTTGAGTTCATTTGAGAGTGTAATGATTGTTTCACTTCACTTACATGGTTATTAGGGCTTTTATTGCACTAGATGTGATACACCACATGTTGTGGTACGCATATGTAGGACCCATGGATCTTGAAAAGTATGTTGTGCAGGGTATTGATCATCATAGCAGGGGATATATCTGCAGGTTTTGCATCTGTTGTTCTTGCAGGATCTGGTGCTATTTTGAGTTGGTGGATCCTGATCTGTGGAAGTTTGCTTCTGATGATGAACTTGGCAAGTTGTGGGAGTTGTTTGAAGGCCAGAAGAGCAGATTCAGGAAAGGTTTCTTTCAGGATGTGGTCCCCATTGAGTCTGGGTTGTATTCTTAAATGATACCCCATCTGGGATTCAGTGTGATTTCGTCGATGACAACTAGAGATGGGCAGTCAGAGGGTTTGTTTTTTTTTCTGTACCAAACCAAGTTCTCTCAAGATTTTTGGGTGGCCCATCCCATAACTCAATCTACTTCCCTGGTGGAGTATTAAGATGTATATCTTGGACTTTCTCCTTTGAGCATATTCTGTGGTATCCGAGTGCCTGGCTGTAGAAAACAAATGTCTTGGTGCATTTGGGGTTGGTTACCTGATCTGTGAATGTAAGAGTGGTGATTTGTGGGTCTCTTGTAAATAGTTGTCTGTAGGGTTCCATTGCTGAAGCTGATTGTGCTGTCCAGGAAGTTGATGCTGGTCTGGCAGTGTTCTAGGGACAGTCTGATGAATGGGTGGTGATGGCTGAAGTTGTGGTGGAAATCTATGAGGGAGTTTAGGTAGTATGTTCATACTCTGGACAGATCATCAATGTATTCCAGGTATATAATTGGTTTTTATGGTGTACTTGTTCAGAAATTCTTCCTCCAGGTGGCCCAAGAAGAGACTGGCATACTGGGGAGCCATAGTCTTAGTATCCATAGCTATTCCCATGGTTTGGTCTGTGTTTGTTGTTGAATGTAAAGTTGTTATGGGTGAAAATGAAATGGATGAGTTTAGTGATGTTTCAGGTAGATATCTGAGTGTTGTTGATTGTCTAGTACAGTGTTTCTCAAATGTGGCCACTGTGGCCGCATGCAGCCACCAGGGGCTTTTCTTGCGGTCACAACCCCCTGGGATATGATTGGGCGGGGGGAGGGAGCAGAGCAGCAGCCCTTCCTTCCCAGGGGTTCCCAGCAGTGCCCCACCTTCCCAGGGGTGGTGGGTCTCAGGCTTTGGGCTTCAACCCTGGGGTGGGAGGGGAAGGCTCCGGCCATGAGGCTTCGGACTCCAGTTCTGGACTCTGGATGCGTGGTGGCAGGCCCCAGGCTCCAGCCATGCAGCTTCAGGCTTTGTCCCCCCTGCTGCTTCCCTAAACCCCACCCCCTTCCCTATCCAGGGTTTAATTTGTCCCCAGGCTTGACGGGGCTGAGTAAGCCTGCTGTGAATAGTGATACTTGTATGTTTATTAATATCAGTTTTCACAACAGACTTACTAACTAGCAATAAATAAATTACAATGCTTTGGACGTGTATATATATGTGTATTTGTTTTTCCCAAAACTAATTAAGTATTTTAGGAGAAAGTGTGAGGGCAGCCAGACTTGGTGTTCGCACTCTGAGGCCATCAAATAATTTGTCCTGAGAACCCCTGGTCTAGTAGATATTTAAGGCAGACAGCAGTGCCATCTTTGTGAGGGATGTTGGTGTATAGGGAGGTGACATCCATGCTTTCAAAGATGGTGTTCTGAGAGAGGTTGTTAATGTTGTGGAGTTTCTGGAGGAAGTCAGTTGTATCCTGGAGGAAACTGGCCCTTTGTGTGGTGAGTAGTTTGAGTGTGGTGGGTGTGGAAAAAGCTAATGTACTCAATCCTTTTTTTTTTCTTTGCCTCTGTCTTCATGAACAAGGTCAGCTCCCAGACTTCTGTACTGGGAAGCACAGTAGGGGAGGAGGTGACCAGCCCTCTGTGGAAAAAGAGCCCTCTGTGCTGGACAAGTACAAGTCTATGGGGCTGGATGCACTAGATCTGAGGGTGCTAAAGGAGTTGGCAGATGTGATTTCAGAGCCATTGGCCATTATCTCTGAAAACTCATGGCAATCGGGGAGGTCCTGGATGACTGGAAAGGCTAATGTAGTGCCCATTGTTAGGATATAGATATTCAGGCCTGTCTGCAAAGGCCTATACTTTAAGAATTTAGGTGTATTCTTACCACTTAGCTAGTTATAGAGGTATAAAAGAGAATCAAAATCACTGTCTGCCGGTGTAACAGCCTTCTCTTACTGTGAAAGTCTGAGGCCCTATTCTTAGACTAATGCCTTTGGCTAAGCAGTGGGAGCAGCCATAAGCTGGAAATGTACAGTCACATCCTCACATTCCAAACCAGTCATACCGAAATAAGACAATCTGGGGCTGTTAAAAAGGTGATCCGATCTATCACCTCCAGAGAAAGGGAAGAGCCTAGAAGATGTAAAAGGAAATTTACTTTGCTAGTTTTCTGTTTGGTAAGAACTCACTTATCAATAGACACAGCTGGGAAACCCTTATGTCTTTATAGATGTAGCTGTAAAATCCTGACTTCTGTATTTTGTCATTATCGTTCCCACTTTGTTATTGCTTATTTGCATGGTCTCTGTCTGGTTCTGTGATTGTTTCTGTCTGCTGTATAATTAATTTTTGCTAGGTGTAAACTAATCAAGGTGGTGGGATATAATTGGTTAGCTAATGTTACAATATGTTACGATTGGTTAGGTAAATTTCAGTAAAATGATTGGTTAAGGTATAGCTGAGAATATTATTATATAAATTAGGGACAAACAGGAAGTAAGTTGGGATTTAAAAATAAGGAAAAGAACTTGGATTTAAGCTTGCTGGAAGTTCACCCCAATAAACATTGAATTGTTTGTACCTTCGGACTTCGGGTATTGTTGCTCTCTGTTCATGCGAGAAGAAACAGGGAAGTGGGAGAGTGAAAGAATAAGCTCTCTAACACCCATCTTTTAAAAAGGAAGGAAGAGGATCCATGTAACTACAGGCTAGTCAGTCTCACCTCAGTCCCTTGAAAAATTATGGAGCAGATCCTCAAGGAATCAATGTTGAAGTACTTTGAGGAGAGGAAAGTGATCAGGAACTGTCAGCATGGATTCACCAAGGGAATGTCATGCCTGACTAACCTAATTGCCTTCTACGATGAGATAACTGGCTCTGTGGATGAGGGGAAAGCAGTGGACATGTTGTTCCTTGACTTTAGCAAAGCTTTTGACACTGTCTCCCACAGTATTCTTGCCAGCAAGTTAAAGTATGGGCTAGATGAATGGACTATAAGATGGATAGAAAGCTGGCTAGATTGTCAGGCTCAACGGGTAGTGATCAATGGCTCCATGTCTAGTTGGCAGCCAGTATCAAGTGGAGTGCCCCAAGGGTCTATCCTGGGGCCGGTTTTGTTCAATATCTTTATTAATGATCTGGAAGATGGCGTGGATTACACCCTTATCAAGTTTGCAGGTGACACTAAACTGGGAGAAGTGGTAGATACACTGGAGGGTAGGGGTAGGATACAGAGGGACCTAGACAAATTAGGGGATTGAGCCAAAAGAAATCTGAGGTTCAACAAGGACAAGTGCAGAGGACCTAGGGGTTACAGTGGACAAGAAGCTGGATATGAATCAACAGTGTGCCCTTGTTGCCAAGAAAGCTAACAGCATTTTGGGTGTACAAGTAGGAGCATTGCCAGCAGATTGAGGGATGTGATCATTCCCCTCTATTCAGTCTTGGTGAGGCCTCATCTGGAGTACTGTGTCAAGTTCTGGGCCCCACACTACAAAGATGTGGAAAAATTGAAAGAGTCCAGCAGAGGGCAACAAAAATGATTAAGGGGCTGGAGCACATGATTTATGAGGAGAGGCTGAGGGAACTGGAATTATTTAGTCTGCAAAAGAGAAGAATGAGGAGGGATTTGATAGCTGCTTTCAACTACCTGAAAGGGGGTTCCAAAGAGAATGGATCTAGACTGTTCTCAGTGGTACCAGATGACAGAACAAGGAATAATTGTCTCAAGTTGCACTGGGGAAGTTTAGGTTGGATATTAAGAAAAACTGTTTCACTAGGAGGGTGGTGAAGCACTGGAATGGGTTACCTAGGGAGGTGGTGGAATCTCTTTCCTTAGAGCTTTTTAAGGTCAGGCTTGACAAGGTCCTGGCTGGGATGATTTAGTTGGGGATTGTTCCTGCTTTGAGCAGGAGGTTGGATTAGATGACCTCCTGAGGTCCCTTCCGACCCTGATATTTTATGATTGTATGTTTTCTATGAGTCCTGGTAATGCTTCAGTAGAAGTGACATGGGCAGATATAATGGATCTGCCTAGGTTACCTTGTTTGTGTATCTTGAAGCATGTAGAACAGCGGTTCTCAAACTTTTGTATTGGCACCTCCTTTCACACAGCACGCCTATGAGCATGACTCCATTTATAAATTAAAAACAGTTTTTGAATATATTTAACACCATTATAAATGCTGGAAGTGAAACTGGTTTTGAGGGTGGAGGCAGACAGCTCATGACCCCCACGTAATAACCTCACAACCTGCAGTTTGAAAACACCCAATGTAGAAGGTCCTTGGGGGCAGGGGAATGAGATAGATTTTTCTCTTGGAGTTGTTTGGGGAAGAATTTGATATCCTTAAATTCCTGTGTGAACTGTAGTGTGGGATCTTTTTTGAGTTCTGTGTAATAGGTGGTGACAGAGAGTTGCTGGTCAGCCTTTTAGATGTAGTCAATGTGGTTGAGCACAACAGTGGAGACCCCTTTGTCTGATGGTTGGATTTCAGGGACTGTATAGCTGTCCTCTTGCTGGGGAGAAATTGTGGTGAATGTGATATTTAAGGATTTCAGTCATTTTTTTTTCCTGAAGCAATGACTAATCAATTATTTGGTTTCATCTGCTGTGAGGTATCAGTCAGATGATTCTTTTTTCTTATTACTGTAGATGGGGGCATGGCAGTTGTAGGTGGTGTCCTCTTTCTCGTGACAGAATTATTTGAGGGGAATCAAAGAATTCTAGTTCTCCACACATTTTCTATGGGGTCACGTGGTGGGGCAGAAGTGCAGTCCCATGAAAAGTAAAGATAATTCAGCTCTGGTTAGGGGTAATCTTGATAAGCTGATGTTGGGGTGTCAGGTAGTCGTGGTGAGTCCTTGTGTCATGAATTCTCCCAAAGATGTGTTCTGTTGGTGAGGAGTTGTAGTTTGTTCCACTTTCTGTATTTATGTGGGATGGCTGTCATCAGGTTTTTCTGATAGTTATTTTGGGCTTCTTGCATGTTCTCTAGGTAGGATTCCTGATTTTCTTTTTCTGTGCAGTGTATGGGAGTAGGTGGTGATTTCTTGTTTAATGTGGTCTCTTCTGGAGTATGTGGGGTGTAGGAGATGGTTTCTCAGTTTTTCTGAAGTTCTTCAGCACAGCTGTTCAGCATATTTGGAGCTGTATGTTGTGGTTAGAGAGTTTTATAGATAGTGAGTATAGTGGGGATGGTGTTGCCCATTCGGGTTTCTTCAGTACAGTATGTTTTCCATTGCTTAATCGGGGGAAGTTTTCATTCTTTCAAATTATGGAGCTTAAACCACTTCCAGTCAAAGAAACAGACAATGAAAAGTACAAAAAGGTAAATCACAACTTGTATGTGTTTCCAAAACCCACAATTCATGGGATCACCAGTAGCCTTATGAAATTACACAATTTTACAACTTGTCAAAGCTGCATGACCAGACTATCACCTGTTAAGGTGCAGATAATGTAATAGAGAGAAGACATGCATGAATGGAAATGTGGGAAGGAAGAGACAGGAGGGAGATGGAAAAAGAAGAGGGGTTATGTTTAATGGAGTTCTGGCATTCTTTGAGCCATCTCAACATTTTTATCCAAATGTATCTAGAAATAAAATTGAAATTTCTTCAAATGCATATCATTGTTCTCTGTAGTGACAAGCTATTCCTTCTTTGGCTGCTAACTCAGTTCCTAATACCACAGCTCTTCTGAGCATAAGCTGACTCTTCCATTTTTGTAAAATCATCTGCTTGGTGATCATTACAGCCCTCAAGAACCAAAGTCTCTGTGATGGATTTAAACCAGTTTAGCAGATTAATAACCTAGGATATAATTTCCAGATGAGGTTTGGCTGCTGAAGCGAAGCACTATTTTAATTCTTGTGTCCACCTCTTTCCATAGTTGCCTGACTGTTGGACAGTCCCATAGCATATGCATTGGGGCTCCTTTTTCTTTGTTACTCTGCTAACAAACATCAGAGGATAAGGCCTGTCACTTGTGCAACCTCTCTGGCAGCCAATACATTTTGAATAAAATCTTGTGTCAAGTGTTGCCTAAGATCCACAGAGCATATTGTGGAATGTTGCTGCAGAAACTTGATTGCAAATCAGTCATGTAGGGTGTACTTTTCCTGAGTGGTGTTGATTGAGAAGGAGGTGGGAAGGGGTAGGGAAGAGTGGGATGACAAGGGGACATAGGAGAGGAGGAGGGAAGAGCACAAAATGACAGCTAAAAGCAAAAACATAAAAACACATAACACATACACATAACACATACACATTGTCAAGCATAGACCTATTCCCAAGCATGACTGACTGTCTTCAGTGTGTGGTGCTGGGATTACAGGCCTACTCTATCCTAAATGGTATCGCTCCACTTAAAATAAAATCACAATAAAAAAGCTACAATTATCAAACACTTAACACTATAAATAAAACTAAAGCAACTGTAAATTCTGTAGGGGGCAGACTGTGAGACACCTCCAGGTTTGTAGCTCTTCCAATTGCAACTATTTAAATTATATTTTCTAAGTGGTATTCTGTATTTCCCATTCCAGTAGAGAGCACATTGTAAGGACATAGAAAGGGAGCACACACTTCACAAACATGGCATTTCTTAAACTGATATTCCAAGGATAATCCTGTGTATTATCCCCAAAAATGCAATATTTTCAGTTTGCCACACCAACACCAGAATAGTGGTAATAAGCTTAGCGTATTGAGTATGTTTTGGAAATTATTTCCAGGACCACAAAACCCCCTCTCTTTGGTTTGCAACCAAACAGTCTTCTCCCCATATTAAGGGAACATATAACGCATAGGGGAGACAACTAACTGCTTCCAGAAATTGCAAATTTCTGCACTAAAGAGTACAAGAAACAATTCTATTCCTCAAGTGAATCTTAATACAAATTTCATATTCCATGTTCATGTAGTCAGGATATGAGATTATAGAATGTGTTAGGATCAGGAAAGGGGTTGAAAAGGTTGAGGAGCAGGATTCAGAGGGCAGGGTGATGTAGAAAAGAGTGGGGACATAGAGGAGGGAGGGCATAGGAAGAACGGAAGGCAAAGGAGCTGAGGAAATGACCTGGGCAAGGGGAGAGGAAGGAACTAGTTAAAAGGTAATAGAGCAGATATCACTGTTCCATGTAGATCAGCAGCTTGCATTGATCTTCTTTTCTGCTCCATTGGCCTAAAGGAGATACAACAACATTGCTCGGCTCCTGTGAACCTTTCCAGGATGCCTTGCTGGGAGGAGTAACATCTATTACGCTTCCAGCACATCAAAGGCCAGGCTTTGCGGCCTCCACTGATGAGATGTGGCAACATTATAGGGTCTCTCATTGGCACCAGTTTTGAAAAGAGCAGTGAGAGCTGTTAAATCCTGCAGAGCAACAGGGAGCTGCATTGCCCTCTGGTGATCTCTTGTATACTTCAGTGTCAAGCTAACAAAGACCTCATCTATAATGCAATGATTATGTCACGGAAGTAATGGAAGTCACAGAATCCGTGACTTCCCTTGACCTCCATGAGATTTTCTGTCCCGGGGCTGGAGCTCCCAGCCAGACCCACCCCCACAGCTCCCACACCACACCCTGGTGGGGGGAACCCTGTGGCTGCCCAGGCATTGCAGAGGGCTGGCAGACCCTGAAGCTGCTTAGCTGCCGTGCGGGGCGGGGGACTCCCCCCAGCTGTCCAGTTGTGGTGGGGGGAACCCCTGCAGCTGCTCATCCGTGGTGGGTGGCCAGGGGACCCTTCAGTTGCCCCTGGGGTGAAAGGACCCCTGCAGCAGCCCAGCTTCATGGACAGGGGTCCCACACTACAATACTGGGGGACCCAGGAGCCCCAGAAGCATTCGGTGCTGAACCCGCCACCCCTTTTGTCCGGAATGTTTTTAGTGAAAGTCAGGGACAGGACACGGGTTTTTGTAAATTTTTGTTTATTGCCCATGACCTGTCCATGACTATTACTAAAATTATCCATGACAAAATTTTAGCCTTGCTCATCTATCACAAACAAATTGTGTCCAGTTAGGAATTATATGAAATGTTTCATGAACTCCCAAACAGAAATATAGAAGCACATGCACTTAATAGTGCTAATATACAATTTAAATAAATCCTTTCCACAATCTCAGTTCTCTCCCATGAGATCAATTTAGGATGGTGTTCCTTCAACTCTGCTGTTGAGGCATGTCACATTTAGCCGTTTGACAATTGATATTCATGTTCCAAATGTTAATAAAATATAAGCCTGAGCCAGAAGAGAGAACCCAAAAAATAAGGAAGTTAGACACAGTCACTGGATAAGTTACTATAAGCAAGTAGGACACACAAACTTAATATAAAACAGAATAGATACTCAGTTCACCATCAGCTGTTTAAAATACTTTCTGCTTCTAGTGGCTTTTGAAACAGATGCACTTCCTCACCAACCTTGGCATGAAACTGAGCTGAAAACATCACAAAATATGTGAGCCCTTGCTGCTTGGTAAGTTCCCTAGTTCTTCCAAAGACTGATCTTTGGTCAACCACATCTTTTGAAAAATCATTGTCTTATTTTGTGGCCTCCCCAAAAACATTTTTGGGGGTTTTGTTTTTTTCACTGTGCTAACTGCATTATTTCTTTTATAATTCTGAGAAAATTGATAATCAATGCATTTAGTTTGGAATGTGAGGCCAGCATAGGAGCCAGGAACCTATGTGCTCTTCCTAAATCAAATTTAGGCTGAGCACTTCTGAAAGAAGCCAGGGAACAAATTCGGAAGGTTGGCCTCTCTCTGATCCTTCAGGTACTCCTATAATTCTCAGATTATTTTATCAAGAACTCCCCTCGAGATCTGCCACTCTAGATTTAAGATACGATAAGTCTGTTAGGCTTCTCTGCACCTTGGCAGAGAGCCTTTGTACCTGATCTTCCTCCAATGTTTGCCCTTCTGCTTCCTTCACCCACCTTGTCAGCACTTGCAGAGAGGAGCTAATTGAGATAAAACATAGTGGTATTGTGATTGTTGTGGCTTTGGTATTGAATATGTCTGCAGCAACTTTCTTGAGCAGGGCCATCACAGACAGTGCCCTCAACAACCACCTTGTTGAGGGGGTGAAGGTTTCTGTTCTCCTTGTCTTTTGACCAATCAAAGAGTCCATGGCAGTCAAATATTTGCCTGCTGACATTCCAGAGATTTTGGGGGTATCTATTCCCTTATGAGAGGGAGGGAGGGTCCATCACAGGCCCCAAACACTGGATGGAAATGGATATTAGTGATGGCTCTGGAGTTTAATAGTTCCACTTCTCCATGCCACATGGTGCCTCAGGAGTTCATCAATTTGTAAAGTGCTTTGAGATCTACTGATGAAAAGCAATATGTAAAAGCTGGGTTTTTGTTTGTTCTTTGTGTGCCTTGATACCATGAATTGAATTTGCCCACACCTTAGATGGAGGATGAAAATGTTAGATCAAATTTTAGACATCTCTAAAAATAAAACAGCAATTCCATATTTAATAATAAGACAATGTTAAGATCGGATATCTTTAAGCTACTAGGCTGGAAATGCATGTCTTATCCTATTGCAAGTAGAGACTGAGTCCACCCTGACCTCAGTTTGGTACAGAACACTGATTTTTAGGTGTGGTGAGTTGAGAGATATTGCACATGAAAATTGTCTTTGGTTTGGGACCAAATAGAAATAGTCTTAAGCCTTCTGACAGTTTGATTTGGGGGAGAGATTCCCCATTTGGGGAGGAAAGTAAAAAACCTTTCTCTGGCTGATTACAAAAATGGCACTGATTTGAAGCTGCTAAGAAATGTGGATGATTGATTGTAGATTGGCTTTCTAACCTTTTGCAGAATTTTAGTAAGTAAATTACCTAATTTAGCATGCAGGTTAGCTTGTCCATATTAAACTGATAACTTTTATAAATAGTTAATTGTGTTCCTTCAGAGAAAGTGGAGAAATTTATCAAGATTTTCTCCCTATTCTCTGTTCGTTTAGATTGTTCAAACTTAACAGCAGATAGTTATATCATACAAACAAATAATATCTTCCTTGAACCAAAAACTTGAAGGACCTGGAGAAAAATTAGGCAATAGGAGTGGTTCTTTTGTTTCAGTGAGCAAAGACATGAGTGATTTGTAGTGTTTTATCATGTTGGAATGCCCACTAAATCATTCATTATACATAGATTTTTTTTTATGGCACATTACACAATGGTGTAAACAGGCTGCAAATTACATTGTGTGTTTGCTACACATATCAAATGTCACACAACTCAGGCTTGGATAGGAGCTATATATTGAGATGGAAGTCAGTGCGAAAACCTGAAGTCTGAAGCCAAGCTCAACATCCAATTTTCTAGCTGCCCCAGCAACCCTCATTCTTTATAAATTGAGTGACTAAATCTATCCCTACATAATATTTCAAAATGTGTGTATGGGGGAGGGTGTGGTTGTATTGGGGATTAAAATGTTAATGCCATGTTTTTGAGCAATAGCCTTTACATCTGACATTAAGCAGGCTTTGACCTCACCTCTTTCAGAGACCCTTCCATTCATATTAGATGCCTGGATCTCTATTGCAGTTAGTACCCTTTTGAAGGCAACAGCTACATTTAAGACTCTCAGTCTGATTTCAGTTCCCAGCCTATCTCACTGATGAATCAGCTTTTGGTTCACTGCAGTAACCTTGATAAAATATGCAATAATCGCCAATCAAATGCTGTCAGTGGTTAATGACCATTTTTGTCGTTAAAAAATCTCCAGTAGAAATAGTAATTAACATCTGAGCACATTAGCCATTTAGTAATAAACAATTTTAAGAGAATCTGTATTGCACTGATAAACCTCTTATGAATAAATGTAACAATAAAACCAGGTTATATAAATGGGTTTATATTCCACATTTTGGAATGGTGGAGACATTTATTAATTTCCTGAGTTGTTATGCTCCAGGACTCTTTTGTCAGGACTTACAGAGTGACCTACTGTAGATTCTGCATAGCATGTGGCATTGCAGGGCTATCCTATTTGAATAAGACAGTTGGCATTCTGTCATGTGGATTTTTCCCCCCCACCATACAAAGGGATATTCAACCAGTGAAGGTCAGGCAATGCATGTGCAAAGGGAGCAGGAAAACTGCAGGAAAAAAGGCTAGATTGTGCCGTTAGGTAGAGATGTGAGCAGGGAGTACTGGGAAAGCTCCTGCTACCACACCAGAAGTAGCCCTAGAAGGCATGCTGCCTTGTCAGAGACACCTCTCAGAGGCACCATAGCCTTCCTGTTTCTACCCATGTTCTCGTAGGGTAGGAATTTGCTGCTGACATGCCAGAAGAAAATTCAGACACCCCCTGCAGCAGCTCAGCTGTGCTGGTTGGCATGTTGTGAGTGCAGACTCCTGGCTTCACCCATTCCACAGCTCTCCCTGTGGACCTGCTCTGAAATAGTGTATGCAGCCATGCAGTGTTCAATGACCTAAGGCCTGGGTAGCTGGCCCATGGAGATCAGGGGTGTTCTTACTTCCCCTGCCATCCCTTATAGGGGCATGTTGCCCAAGCCACAAATTAATCCTACATATTTATCAATGAATTCATGATGTGTGTGAGAGCCTGCAAATATAGCAGATTCTTTTGGATTCATGGGTTTCACAAAAATTGTTGCATTCATAAGCTATATTTTCCTGGAATAAATTCATTTATTTCAGATGGTGGTTCCATTTTGAAAGCAAACATTTTCAAACAACAAAAGCTAGGCAGATGGGCAGTGTTCCTGGAAGGTCTACAAATCTGGGCTATTTCAGACTGGGTGAGGGGGAGTATATCCCAAAGGAAAGGACTCATGAAGAATGCTGTACAATTCCCTCCCTTTTCTATTGAAGCAGAGCCACCACTGATTGAGAGTTGCTACTAATCTCCAGTGTCTCAGGGAGAGAGGCATTTGCTCACCTTAGAAGGTCCCAGGTCACTTAGTATTTTAGATGTCAAAACCTTGAACTCTACCCAGAAGCCAATAGCCAGGGGCTATTCAGGGCTATATTCACAAGAGGGATTTAGGTATCTAATTACAACTATAAATGCCTAAATCCAACATTTAGGCACCACTGACATTCACAAATCCCCCACTCAGCTGCCACCTGAATCTGTGGGTAACTAAGGTTCCTAAGTTTCCTCTACATGCTGAATTTCTGCCTTTTGGCATGTGCAAAACCTAACTCCTGAGCGGCTCCATGTGGGATCCACAAAGTAGGTGTTCCCCTGCCTATTCGCCTGCAGGGCTGAGTCTAGTAGGAATGCTCTGAGCATGCATAAACCTGCACAAAAATGATAGTATCTGTGCCCCATCTTTATACTGAATAGCTCAGTGGTTAGAGTACTCATTCACAATATGGGAGACACAGGATCAAATCTGTCCTCTGCCTGATTCAGAGCAAAGGGTTCAACCCAGGTCTTCTACCTAAGCATCCTAAACACTGGGCGTTAGGATGGTATTCTGTAGTGGCTCTCTCACAATCACTCCAACTGAAGCTGTTCTACTTTATATAAAACACGTAAATAGTCATTACCCAGAGAGAGAGAGAAAATGATGCTATTGGCCAGTGGTTAGGACATCCACGTGGGAGATCTAATGTCCTAGTAATGACTCTACCTATCAAGAGGAGTACTACACTGAACACTGGTTGCAGTCTCTGTGGATATGAAGTATACTAAGTATATGTACAGCTAGTAAGTATATCTACAGCTACCTACAGTATACAGGTGAAAAAAACCATGAATGATGGTGGTGAAATTTTTGTCTGGAGGAATAAGCCCTCACATCCTGACCTAATGTACCTGGAAAAAAAAAAAAGATGGTCACTCCCACCATTTGAGTATTAATAAGACTAAATGAATGCTAATAACTACTGTAAGACCCTGTGGCCTGAAATGCTAGACACTTAAGGACGGTATCTCTGCTCCCACCCGTTAGTGAACAGGGGGAAGTACAACTATGGAGAGAGCCTCAATTGCATAAGTTTTCTACCCAGAATTCCTCCAATGACACTTTGGGAACCACCATAACTGTGTACGAACTCAGAATTTATTGGCTAATGGAACTGAATGGAGTTAGGAGGGTAAAAGGGTAAGTCTGAGTCATTTGTAGCAAGAATTTTGCTCAAGGATTCGGTGTACTGGCTTCTCTCTGAGGTTTCTGTGGGGGTGAGAGGACTTTGCAGGAAGAGACAACTCAAACTGAGGACTTTGCCACAAAAGATGAGGGGGTGCAATGCAGAGAAGGCTCTTTGCTGAAACTGTAGAGGACTTCAGAAACTGTAGAGTCATAGAGATGGGTGAACTCCAGTGAAGCTTCTCTGACCCAGCCGCTAAATAAAGCTAAAATCACAATAGCTGGGTTAGATGATGGAGCCTCAAGATAGGAGCAGGCTACACTTTCCAAGACAGTGGTGACATGCCTGCCAAGTACACCTCAGGACTTTGGGAAAATGCTTCCTACTGACACCAAACCACGAGTGAGGTTTAGCAGATATGAGTGACAGAACTGATGTGGTAAGAGGACATTTGGCTATTGAACATTCACTGGTGAGTGGGGAACCAAGCAGCAGTCAAAAAGGTAACAGAATGCTGGGAACCATTAAGAAAGGAATAGATAATACGGAATAAAATATCACAATGCCATTACATCAACCCATGGTACACCCACACCTTGAATACTGCAAGCAATTCTGGTTACCCCATCTCAAAAAAGATATATTAGAATTGGAAAAAAAGTACAGAGAAGGGCAACACAAATTATTAGGAAGATGGAACAACTTCCATATGAGGACAGATTAAAAACCCTGGTACTGTTCAGTTTAGAAAAGAGACAATTATGGGAGGATATGATAGAGGTCTATAAAATCATGAATGGTGTACAGAAAGGGAATGAGAGTGTTATTTGCCCCTTTACATAACAGAAGAACCAGGAGTCATCCAATGAAATTAATGGGAAGGTTTCAAACAACAAAAGGAAGTATTTCTTCTCACGACATACAGTCAACCTGTGGAACTCATTGCCAGGGGATGTTGTGAAGGCCAAAAGTACAACTGGGTTCAAAAAAGAATTAGTTAAGTTCATGGAGGCTATGTCTATCAAAGGCTATTGGCCAAAATGGTCAGGGAGACAACCTTACGATAAACATTTTGGGGTGTGCTATGCTGACAAAATGGGAATTTTTTATGGGAGGCTAAGGAGTTGGTCAGGATATAGAGGAGAAGCTGAGGCAGGAAGGAGTGAGGAGTTGAGTTGAGGGGATGGTGGAAGCATGCAGATGGATTACGTCTGTGTGTGGATTTGTTAGTGAGAGAAGAAGGAAAACAGAAATTGGACTGGAATCCTGTCTCTGAGAGAGCAGGAGGTGTGGGTTTTCTAGCTAATGTGCGTGGAGTAGGAGCATTGTGTGTGTATAAATTGTAAGTTTACATAAAAGAGAATGTGTTCTGGCAGTTAAAGAGGAATCTGAGGTATAGTAACTCTAAACTGAGCGTGATTTTCAGAGGTGCTGAGCACTGGAAGCTCCCTTCAATATCATGGAGTTGTGAATACTCAGCAGCTCTGAAAGTCAGGCCATTTAAAGTGACTCACCCAAGGACCCTCAAGAAATTTATGGTAGAGCAAGAAAGGCAGAGCATAGCAAGTCTCTGCAGCCCCAGCCTTGTGCCTTAATGACAAGATTATCCTTCTTTCCCACTCCCTACTTTTTAAAGTAGTCTCAACTGGGAGCACTCATTTTGAGACACATATTTCACCACATTTAGTTCCACCAAGTCAAAGTCATTCTCCCAATGAAATTATTTGTTCTAATAAAGATATCTTCACAACTGCTCAAGAAGAATTAATTTCAAATGCCAGAAAATTTGGTTGAACTCATTCATATAAATGATTAAATCAAATGATAATTTAACTTGGTCTCCCTCACTTATTTGTATTTCAGTAAAGAAGTTGTAATACTTCAATTTTTTTGGTGGATACTTTTAGACCTATTTCAATTAGTCAGCTAAAAATCCTCCAAAAATTATTTGAAAGGCTTCCAGAGAAGCTGAACAAATTCCCTTTTAATCAAGAATACTGGAAAATGCTCTCTCCCCATCAGGGACCTAACGGACATAAGTTTTAAGTAATCTAAACAGTCTGTTGCATTCACTAGTATCATGCAACAGTATGAATACAAAGGTTATTCATATTTCAAGAATCTAATTTTCTCTATGTTATAATTTTAATTAATTTTGATATTACTTAGGTGTCTCCAACTAGCAATTGTGACATCTCAAACTCTGAGGAATGAACATTGCTGACTGGAAGTATTTTAGGTTTGAATGTATCTGAAGTACATGATTTACAGAATATGGAGTTCATGCTGTTAGTAGTGCAGTAGAACAACTGGGAACAGATTACATAGTCCTTAGGTAGTATCATAGGGCCAGATGGTGTCATAGAGGTTCATGTACAGAAATGTTTTCTCTGTTCTGCAACCACAAGAGATAGTCATCCCCTTCCTTGGAACTCACAGAGAGTTCTCTGGAGAGCTGGGATCCACACCAAAGAGTAGGTGAGCCCCCATACTGGGTACGGACAGGGCACATCATACCATGACCAGCTCTGCAGAGATTAGGTAGATATTACATCCTAGGGTTGTGTTTTGGAGGGGTTGGGGGAGAGGGCATGGGTGGGGATGGGGATATAGTTCTTCCACAATGGGAAACCTCATTTAAAAGGACTTGAATGATTGGGGTCGGGGGTAATCCCTGACAGCATGGCTCCATTGGAGTAGGGTTGACAGAGCACAAGACAGGATGGTCTGTGTCCTAGAACCACATAGAAATGTGAGACTAGAGCTACTAAAAAAGGGAAAGTCTTTTCTGTGAAAATTTTCATGTTCTCTGGAGCTGATGGGGAGGCAGAGCACCCCATTGCTGTGCCTCTGTGTCCCCCAAAGCTAGGAGAAAGAAGCCAGGAGACCTGCCTGCATTTCAACAAAAGTTTCATTGAATCACTCTTAGGGGTTCAGAGAAATATTTCACTTTACTGAAATTCTGGACAGCTCTACATGAGACCTCTGCACGAACAGCCCCATAACTCTGCTGGATCTCAAAGCATCATTGTGAATCCCAGGAAATTTGTAGGGCTTAGGACCAGACTTGTCCTACAAAAGAGGATTCAGGAGGAACTCCATGGAGAGAACGTTATAAGAATTTTGTCCCTCTCTACCCCTTTCAGTGTCCCCCCACTCCCAGGAAGGGATGATCTTATGCATATTTACCAAATGATCTTCTTGTTTGCAGATAGTGCAATGTAATTTTTAAATAAACAAACAGTATTTATTTTACTTCATTGTATACCCGAATACATAAATAGACAGATTCAATTATCACCATTTGAAATGAACTTGGGATGCCTTTCTTAACCAGTACATCTTATTACGGAAAAAGACCCTTATACTACATAAACCCATTCTGAACAAGTAATGTGGTGAGCCACAAACAGAAAAGTGGTATACCTAAAATCCTAAACACCAGCTCTTCAACTAAAAGCTTGCACTGGGACAGTCTGTTAGGGTATGTCTACACTACGGAATAAGGTCGAATTTATAGAAGTTGTTTTTTTAGAAATCGGTTTTATATATTCGAGTGTGTGTGTCCCCACAGAAAATGCTCTAAGTGCATTAAGTGCATTAACTCGGCGGAGCGCTTCCACAGTACTGAGGCTAGAGTCGACTTCCGGAGCGTTGCACTGTGGGTAGCTATCCCACAGTTCCCGCAGACTCCGCTGCCCATTGGAATTCTGGGTTGAGATCCCAATGCCTGATGGGGCTAAAACATTGTCGCGGGTGGTTCTGGGTACGTATCGTCAGGCCCCCGTTCCCTCCCTCCCTCCGTGAAAGCAAGGGCAGACAATCGTTTCGCGCCTTTTTTCCTGAGTTACCTGTGCAGACGCCATACCACGGTAAGCATGGAGCCCGCTCAGGTAACTGTCACCCTATGTCTCCTGGGTGCTGGCAGACGCGGTACGGCTTTGCTACACAGTAGCAGCAACCCATTGCCTTCTGGCAGCAGACGGTACAGTATGACTGGTAGCCGTCATCGTCATGTCCGAGGTGCTCCTGGCCACGTCGGCTGGGAGCGCCTGGACAGACATGGGCGCAGGGACTAAATTTGGAGTGACTTGACCAGGTCATTCTCTTTAGTCCTGCAGTCAGTCCTATCGAACCGTCTTATGGTGAGCGGGCAGGCGATACGGACTGCTAGCAGTCGTACTGTACCATCTTCTGCCAGGCAGGCAAGAGATGAGGATGGCTAGCAGTCGTACTGTACCATCTTCTGCCAAGCAGCCATGAGATGTGGATGGCATGCAGTCCTTCTGCACCATCTGCTGCCAGCCAAAGATGTAAAAGATAGATGGAGTGGATCAAAACAAGAAATAGACCAGATTTGTTCTGTATTCATTTGCTTCCCCTCCCTCCCCCGTCCAGGGGACTCATTCTTCTAGGTCACATTGCAGTCACTCACAGAGAAGGTGCAGCGAGATAAATCTAGCCATGTATCAATCAGAGGCCAGGCTAACCTTCCTGTTCCAATAAGAACGATAACTTAGGTGCACCATTTCCTATTGGAACCCTCCGTGAAGTCCTGCCTGAAATACTCCTTGATGTAAAGACACCCCCTTTGTTGGTTTTAGCTCCCTGAAGCCAACCCTGTAAGCTGTGTCATCAGTCGCCCCTCCCTCCGTCAGAGCAACGGCAGACAATCGTTCTGCGCCTTTTTTCTGTGCGGACGCCATACCAAGGCAAGCATGGAGGCCGCTCAGCTCACTTTGGCAATTAGGAGCACATTAAACACCACACGCATTATCCAGCAGTATATGCAGCACCGGAACCTGGCAAAGCGATACCGGGCGAGGAGGCGACGTCAGCGCGGTCACGTGAGTGATCAGGACATGGACACAGATTTCTCTGAAAGCATGGGCCCTGCCAATGCATGCATCATGGTGCTAATGGGGCAGGTTCATGCTGTGGAACGCCGATTCTGGGCTCGGGAAACAAGCACAGACTGGTGGGACCGCATAGTGTTGCAGGTCTGGGACGATTCCCAGTGGCTGCGAAACTTTCGCATGCGTAAGGGCACTTTCATGGAACTTTGTGACTTGCTTTCCCCTACCCTGAAGCGCAAGAATACCAAGATGAGAGCAGCCCTCACAGTTGAGAAGCAAGTGGCGATAGCCCTGTGGAAGCTTGCAACGCCAGACAGCTACCGGTCAGTTGCGAATCAATTTGGAGTGGGCAAATCTACTGTGGGGGCTGCTGTGATGCAAGTAGACCACGCAATCAAAGATCTGTTGATATCATGGGTAGTGACCCTGGGAAATGTGCAGGTCATAATGGATGGCTTTGCTGCAATGGGATTCCCTAACTGTGGTGGGGCCATAGACGGAACCCATATCCCTATCTTGGCACCGGAGCACCAAGCCGCCGAGTACATAAACCGCAAGGGGTATTTTTCGATAGTGCTGCAAGCTCTGGTGGATCACAAGGGACGTTTCACCAACATCAACGTGGGATGGCCGGGAAAGGTGCATGATGCTCGAATCTTCAGGAACTCTGGTCCGTTTCAAAAGCTGCAGGAAGGGACTTTATTCCCAGACCAGAAAATAACTGTTGGGGATGTTGAAATGCCTATATGCATCCTTGGGGACCCAGCCTACCCCTTAATGCCATGGCTCATGAGGCCATACACAGGCAGCCTGGACAGTAGTCAGGAGCTGTTCAACTACAGGCTGAGCAAGTGCAGAATGGTGGTAGAGTGTGCATTTGGACGTTTAAAGGCGCGCTGGCGCAGTTTACTGACTCGCTTAGACCTCAGCAAAACCAATATTCCCACTGTTATTACTGCTTGCTGTGCGCTCCACAATATCTGTGAGAGTAAGGGGGAGACGTTTATGGCGGGGTGGGAGGTTGAGGCAAATCGCCTGGCTGCTGGTTACGTGCAGCCAGACACCAGGGTGGTTAGAAGAGCACAGGAGGGCGCAGTATGCATCAGAGAAGCTTTGAAAACCAGTTTCATGACTGGCCAGGCTACGGTGTGAAAGTTCTGTTTCTTTCTCCTTGATGAAACCCCCCGCCCCTTGGTTCACTCTACTTCCCTGTAAGCTAACCACCCTCCCCTCCTCCCTTTGATCACCGCTTGCAGAGGCAATAAAGTCATTGTTGCTTCACATTCATGCATTCTTTATTCATTCATCACACAAATAGGGGGATGACTACCAAGGTAGCCTAGGAGGGGTGGTGGAGGAGGGAAGGAAAATGCCACACAGCACTTTAAGCACAGCACTTTAAAAGTTTACAACTTTAAAATTTATTGAATGACAGCCTTCTTTTTTTTGGGCAATCCTCTGTGGTGGAGTGGCTGGTTGGCCGGAGGCCCCCCCACCGCGTTCTTGGACATCTGGGTGTGGAGGCTATGGAACTTGGGGAGGAGGGCAGTTGGTTACAGAGGGGCAGCAGTGGCAGTCTGTGCTCCAGCTGCCTTTGCTTCAGCTCAACCATACACTGGAGCATACTGGTTTGGTCCTGCAGCAGCCTCAGCATTGAATCCTGCCTCCTCTCATCACGCTGCCGCCACATTTGAGCTTCAGCCCTGTCTTCAGCCCGCCACTTACTCTCTTCAGCCCGCCACCTCTCCTCCCGGTCATTTTGTGCTTTCCTGCACTTTGACATTATTTGCCTCCACGCATTCGTCTGTGCTCTGTCAGTGTGGGAGGACAGCATGAGCTCGGAGAACATTTCATTGCGAGTGCGTTTTTTTTTCTTTCTAAGCTTCACTAGCCTCTGGGAAGGAGAAGATCCTGTGATCATTGAAACACATGCAGCTGGTGGAGAAAAAAAAGGGGACAGCAGTATTTAAAAAGACACATTTTATAAAACAATGGCTACACTCTTTCAGGGTAAACCTTGCTGTTAACATTACATACATAGCACATGTGCTTTCGTTACAAGGTCGCATTTTGCCTTCCCCCACCGCGTGACTACCCCCTCAACCTTCCCCCCTCCCTGTGGCTAACAGTGGGGAACATTTCTGTTTAGCCACAGGCAAACAGCCCAGCAGGAATGGGCTCCTCTGAGTGTCCCCTGAAGAAAAGCACTCTATTTCAACCAGGTGACCATGAATTATATCTCACTCTCCTGAGGATAACACAGAGAGATAAAGAACGGATGTTGTTTGAACGCCAGCAAACATACACTGCAATGCTTTGTTCTACAATGATTCCCGAGTACGTGTTACTGGCCTGGAGTGGTAAAGTGTCCTACCATGAAGGATGCAATAAGGCTGCCCTCCCCAGAAACCTTTTGCAAAGGCTTTAGGACTACATCTAGGAGAACCGCGAATGCCAGGGCAAAGTAATCCTTTCACATGCTTGCTTTTAAACCATGTATAGTATTTTAAAAGGTACACTCACCAGAGGTCCCTTCTCCGCCTGCTGGGTCCAGGAGGCAGCCTTGGGTGGGTTCGGGGGGTACTGGCTCCAGGTCCAGGGTGAGAAACAGTTCCTGGCTGTCGGGAAAACCGGTTTCTCCGCTTGCTTGCTGTGAGCTATCTACAACCTCATCATCATCATCATCTTCTTCGTCCCCAAAACCTGCTTCCGTATTGCCTCCATCTCCATTGAAGGAGTCAAACAACACGGCTGGGGTAGTGGTGGCTGAACCCCCTAAAATGGCATGCAGCTCATCATAGAAGCGGCATGTTTGGGGCTCTGACCCGGAGCGGCCGTTCGCCTCTCTGGTTTTCTGGTAGGCTTGCCTCAGCTCCTTCAGTTTCACGCGGCACTGCTTCAGGTCCCTGTTATGGCCTCTGTCCTTCATGCCCTGGGAGATTTTGACAAAGGTTTTGGCATTTCGAAAACTAGAACGGAGTTCTGATAGCACGGATTCCTCTCCCCAAACAGCGATCAGATCCTGTACCTCCCGTTCGGTCCATGCTGGAGCTCTTTTGCGATTCTGGGACTCCATCATGGTCACCTGTGCTGATGAGCTCTGCATGGTCACCTGCAGCTTGCCACGCTGGCCAAACAGGAAATGAGATTCAAAAGTTCGCGGTTCTTTTCCTGTCTACCTGGCCAGTGCATCTGAGTTGAGAGTGCTGTCCAGAGCGGTCACAATGGAGAACTCTGGGATAGCTCCCGGAGGCCAATACCATCGAATTGTGTCCACAGTACCCCAAATTCGAGCCGGCAATGTGGATTTAAGCGCTAATCCACTTGTCAGGGGTGGAGTAAGGAAATCAATTTTAAGAGCCCTTTAAGTCGAAATAAAGGGCTTCATTGTGTGGACGGGTGCAGGTTTACATCGATTTAACGCTGCTAAATTCGACCTAAAGTCCTAGTGTAGACCAGGGCTTAGAAACATATATTAAAGGTGCTTATGATTGGAGTGATTGTAGTTCAGTTGACTACTGACGTATACTGTAGGTGATAAAACCTTATGACACCATTGGGGAGGTTTATAATGCAAGTCTCTTGAATAGGTCATATGTATCCTCTTTTATGATTTTTCAATATGTTTTAAAGGGAGAGAGGGCTATCTGCCCAAAACCATAGAACAAGTCATAGAACAAATTATTTAAAAAGAATTAAATCCAAGAACCTGTTTATGGTGAGAAACTCGCTTCATAATCATTCAATACCTTAATCTAAGTAACATTTCTTTGTCTTTTTGAAATTTGGCATCACTTTTTCAACTACTGCTCAACTATAATCCTGAACAGGGTAAAGTGGATAATTGTCAGTCAACAACATACTGAAAGAATTTTGATATTTTACCTTTTTGCAGACTATCGATCTGTAAGTATCCTTGAATGTATTTATTATTTACCCTTGTTTGACTAATATCTCATCAATTTTTTTGCTCTGTAGATGAATTGTGAATATTAAACAAATGGACTTAATTCCTGCAGTGTTTACACTCCTTTTTCCCTCTTTTCCTATGTATGCTCAATATTTACATTGATTTACATCATACTCTATATATTCATTACCTGAATGTTGTTCTCAAAGCCTAAGATGCTTTAATGGAAATATCCTAGTTGGCAGAGATGGGACTTAATTAAAACACCAGAGCAGACAACCCCAGAATTTGGGGATACTTGAATCTGGATGTAGATTCAGAACCTGATCAGAACTACAGGGCTGACCCTATCTTTATAAGGTTCTAAACCAAACCTCTCAGTCTGATCACTCCTCAATTTTAGGGAAATTTGGATTCAGATCTGAACTTTTAGTTCACACTCATCTCTGCTAATGAAATGTACTTACATTAGAGTTTATTCAACTCAATACTGCTAAAAAAAGAAGGAGGGCAGTGAGGCAGACTATATATATATATATATATATATATATATATATATACACACACACACACACGCTGCATATATCTTTGTTCAGGCTATACGAAACTATATACACATTGAAATTAAAGGTAACTTAAAAGTGCCATAACTGATGTAGGCAATAATCTGGATCTGTCAGTCAGTTTGGATATTGCACATAAAGAAATGCAGCAACTATAGTATTTTTATGTTACATCTAGACAGTACAAAAATAATACAATATTTTAGAGTAACTATCCTGTAATAAAAAAGTTAAAGGGCTAGATTCTGCCACCGTTACTCATGTTGAGTAGTCCCATTAAAAGCAAAGGGACAGAAACTGGATAATAGTATATTTTTCTAAATAAATATTCAATCTATTAATACATTTTGCTGAGAGAAAAGTTAATTTTTTAAAATTGTTTTATAATGAAATGCTATGAAGCAGTAGAATGCTTAGCTACAAGAAGTGCTGTACTGAGATTAGAATCTTATCTGTTGTAGATTTTTAAACAAAGACAGTTAAAAGGTTTTTATTTTATTAATATGACAAACTTTTTCTTATGTTTGATTAAGTGACCTACCAGAAAGCTTATTCTTTTTTTCTGTAATGTGGGTAGAAAAGAAAAGTCAATGAACTGTTTGATTTTATTATGGATGAGTCTGTTTAACTGTAGGTTGTAAATTTGTCAGTCCCAGATTAATGAGAAAAAAAGACTGTTTGCAGTGAAAATGCTGTTAAAAGCAAAATGAGTGATCCAGTGGTGTTTTAGCTCAAATTTTACTGTGTGACATTTGGCATAATTATCTCTGGTTCAGTATAATTCTATTTTTTCAAAGAAAATCCACAATAAATTGCAGTAGCTACCTGTTTTCAGATTAATTTGATCTGTTTATTTTACCCCAGTCTCTGAAAGTAGTTGGGTAGGTATGAAACCTAGTATTTATCATAATCTGCTTCATTTGTTCAGTCCCCATGCGGCAATACTAATTAGAATTTTATCAAAGTCATCCTTACAGCAATAATGATAATCCTTTAGCATCTATCTGGATTAGGTCTCTGTATTATTCTACTAATGAATACTCTGGAGAGGTCCGGGCAGTTTTACAGAAAAATTAACCTCAGAGCATAACCATTTAAAGTGTTCATTATACTGGACACCTGCAAAGTGTACTGACTTTACATGCAATTTACTAGTCCCGCCCAGGCCTGCTTTAGAGCATACTAAAGAGAGCATGAATATAAAGACAATTAAATTAAGATGGCATTAGAATGTTGTTGTAGTATTACTGATAAATATCAGATGTGGAATAACATCAGATATCAGTTGTGGAATGTCTCCAGCAACATCATTTACTTCCTGAGCTACAAAACTTAAAACAGAAATAATTTCAGAGGCATTATTTGTGATACTGAAATCCTGTTAGCATTGCATAGCTAATTTGTTTCTGCAGTGCTAGCTTTGCCTATAACACATTCAACATGAATATCCTACATGAGGTATGTTTTGCTCCTTATACACAGGCTCACATCACTACCACATAGGCTACTTGTAACTCTGAAATTGCCCTGATAACGGGAAGGGGATAAGTAGAGAAAATAATTGTTGTTTTCAAGTATTTGCATCCCCAAGCCTCTCCCCCTCTCTCCCCCTCCCCTCCTCTCTCTCTCTCTCTCTCTATATATATATATATATTAAAAAACCTGACAGCCTCTTCATTATCTCATTATGCTACAATTATAGCGCACTCGAGTGCCAAGGCCCAAGAGTAATTCATTAGCTTTATTCATCAGTCTAAACTTTTGCCTCCAGAACTAGATTCAAACCAACTCTGAAAATATCAGTCATTGAGTGCTGAGCTATTAGTGTCATACTAATTCAACAGGCAAATAATCTGGACTTTTATTAACAGAAAGAAGAGTTAAATTGATATTTGAATGTTTTAATCAGTTTCTGGAATCGTGAAATACCGTCTTCATTTTAGACCTAATACTGGTGCATGCATAGCATGGAATCCAGTTGGCCAGACTGCACATCAGGGGCTGAGTAGCTGCATCGTGGGCCAGGATGCTATGTCACAAGCACAAGCTGCAACTGAAATGCATGCTCCCTAATGCCAGCAGCTGTACATCTCCCTATTCCCCATAGTACAGGCAGACCTTACGGATTTTAGTTAATAAAGCCCTTATGCACAAGTTTAAGCATGTGCTTGAGCCTCATTGTAATCAATGGGATTTAAGCACATACTTAGAGGGCTTTGTTCAGTTGGGGCCTAAGTGATGGTGAATGATTGTGAGGGGTGATGATGGGGTTTGTAACTGGGTTGTGTCTAGTAGGTATATGTTAATGGCGGTGGTTGAGGAGTTGCAGTGGAACTCTGGGACTGAAAATGTCTCTCTGCTTATTAGTCCAGAATCTCTATTTAGAGCATTTTGATGGTTCTGAAAACTTTTCTTGTGGTCTCATTAAAGCGTTCCCCTGCCATGGCTAGTTATGAACCCTCAGACCTTAAGGCATGGATATCATGTAATGTCTTACATTGTTTTTGTCAATGTTTGTTCTTACAGAATGTCAACTATGTCCAATTTAAAAATGAAGTTAATATAGATCACTCAGTTGGTTCATGTCCAAGAAATTCTAGGAGTCTCTCTGAGTCTTATGCTGCTGCTGCTGTCACTGTCACACAGCTGTTCCTGTTTCCCTGTCCAAGAGAAGTGGCAATTCCTCAAATAGTCCCTAATCCCAGAAAGAAGACAAAAATAGAAACCATTTGCTAGGGAGGTGGAGGTATTTTCAGCATCTCACAAACGCTAGGAAACAATAACCCTTTTCAGCAGATGCCCTATGTACTTCCTGAAATAAAGAACCCCTTCGTGCTCCTATACAGAGGGGGATATGTCAAATTTATAAAAAAGCAAAGTCCTTCCCCTGTTACAAGGGCAAAGTCCATGGCTCTGCACTAGCTGAGTACCTGCTGATGATGTTGAAGAGCCACATTCCACATCCTTACATAGTAATAGCAACTGTTCCACACAACTTTCCCTTATAAAATAGTGGAATTAAAATGTCTATGTTTGTGAAGAATCTGGATATATATGTTACAAGTCTCCAGTCATTGTCTTTTCTTTAAAAAAAGAAAAGGAATACTTGTGGCACCTTAGAGACTAACCAATTTACTTGAGCATAAGCTTTCGTGAGCTACAGCTCACTTCATCGGATGCATACTGTGGAAAGTGTAGAAGATCTTTTTATACACACAAAGCATGAAAAAATACCTCCTTCCACCCCACTCTCCTGCTGGTAATAGCTTATCTAAAGTGATCACTCTCCTTACAATGTGTATGATAATCAAGTTGGGCGATTTCCAGCACAAATCCAGGTTTTCTCAGCCCAACCCCCCCCCCACCCCTCCCCACACAAACTCACTCTCCTGCTGGTAACAGACAGCCCCCCAACCTGAAGCAAATACTCACCAGCAACCACATACCACACAACAGAACCACTAACCCAGGAACCTATCCTTGCAACAAAGCCCGTTGCCAACTGTGCCCACATATCTATTCAGGGGACACCATCACAGGGCCTAATAACATCAGCCACACTATCAGAGGCTCGTTCACCTGCACATCCACCAATGTGATATATGCCATCATGTGCCAGCAATGCCCCTCTGCCATGTACATTGGTCAAACTGGACAGTCTTTACGTAAAAGAATAAATGGACACAAATCAGATGTCAAGAATTATAACATTCATAAACCAGTTGGAGAACACTTCAATCTCTCTGGTCACGCGATTACAGACATGAAAGTTGCTATATTACAACAAAAAAACTTCAAATCTAGACTCCAGCGAGAAACTGTTGAATTGGAATTCGTTTGCAAATTGGATACAATTAACTTAGCCTTGAATAGAGACTGGGAGTGGCTAAATCATTATGCAAAGTAACCTATTTCCCCTTGTTTTTTCCTAACCTCCCCCCCCGCCCCAGACGTTCTTGTTAAACCCTGGATTTGTGCTGGAAATGGCCCATCTTGATTACAATACACATTGTAAGGAGAGTGGTCCCTTTAGATAAGCTATTACCAGCAGGAGAGTGGGTTGGGAGGAGGTATTTTTTCATGCTTTGTGTGTATAAAAAGATCTTTTACACTTTCCACAGTATGCATCCGATGAAGTGAGCTGTAGCTCATGAAAGCTTATGCTCAAATAAATTGGTTAGTCTCTAAGGTGCCACAAGTACTTCTTTTCTTTTTGCGAATACAGACTAACACGGCTGTTACTCTGAAACCTGTCTTTTCTTTGCAATAGTGTCCACCTAGTCCATCTGTAGAAACACTTTTTGACATTTCCTTTGTCGTGCAGAAAACATCAAATTGTTGCAGTGTGGTAAGAAATGATACTGCAAATCTGACTGGTCTGTGATAATGCTTTGGTGCAGTGATAGTCAGACTGAGGTTCATGAGCCACAAGTGGCTCTTTAATGTGTCTCCTGTGGCTCTTTGCAGCACATGATATTAAAACACTGTGTGATTTAATTATTAACCAGTGTAAGTTATTAATCTATCAGGATGCTTTTATTATGTTATTAACCAATTGTAGTTGATAAAATAATAATACTTGGTCAGTCATTTTGCTGTGAGAATTATATATATATATATAAGCCCAGCACTCAGCGGCTGGGAGTGTTCCAGCTATGCCACCCGCCCGGCACACTGGGGCTGGGGGCATGTGGGTGAGCCAGTGGCCGTGGAGGGCCGGGTGTGCTCCAGGCTCTGGTGAGGGAAGGAGGGCAGAAGGGGAGGGCTGGGTCCTTGGGTGGAGTGGGAGGGGTCAAGGACTAGTCTCCCTCAAGGGCATGTTCACACGCCGCCCATGAATGGAACACTGTTCACATAACTGTCAAAAAAGCTCATGAGTATAGTGACTTGGTCCATGGGGAGGTGGAATTAAGGGGCCACAGTGGGCCTTAAAATCAAACCCATACTATTGTCATTAAAAAGTCAATGCTTGCTGTCAAGTTTCCTTCCCCACTCTGAACTCTAGGGTACAGATATGGGGACCTGCATGAAAACCTCCTAAGCTTATTTTTACCTGCTTAGGTTAAAACTTCCCCAAGGTATAAACTATTTTACCGTTTGCCCTTGGACTTTATTGCTGCCACCCCCAAGCGTCTAACAGATATATAACCGGGAAAGAGCCCGCTTGGAAACGTCTTTCCCCCCAAAATCCTCCCAAACCCTACACCCCCTTTCCTGGGGAAGGCTTGATAAAAATCCTCACCAATTTGCATAGGTGAACACAGACCCAAGCCCTTGGATCTTAAGAACAATGAAAAAGCAATCAGGTTCTTAAAAGAAGAATTTTAATTGAAGAAAAAGTAAAAGAATCACCTCTGTAAAATCAGGATGGTAAACACCTTACAGGGTAATCAGATTCAAAACACAGAGAATCCCTCTAGGCAAAACCTTAAGTTACAAAAAGACACAAAAACAGGAATATACATTCCATTCAGCACAGCTTATTTTATCAGCCGTTTAAACAAAACAGAATCTAACACATATCTAGCTAGATTACTTACTAAGTTCTAAGACTCCATCCTGTTCTGTTCCTAGCAAAAGCCTCACACAGACAGAGAGAGCCTTTGTTTCTCCCCCCTCCAGCTTTGAAAGTATCTTGTCTCCTCATTGGTCATTTTGGTCAGGTGTCAGCGAGGTTATCCTAGCTTCTTAAACCTTTACAGGTAAAAGGGTTTTTTCCTCTGGCCAGGAGGGATTTAAAGGTGTTTACCCTTCCCTTTATATTTATGACACTTGCAAACAAATATCATAGATTCTTTACAGTAATGTCCTGTTTAGTGTTTTTTGTTCTTGTATACCACATTCCAAATGTGTGGTTACAGTTAATGATATAGAAATATTAAATAATAACCTGAATAAAACTGTGTGGCCCCTTCTTGCTTTAAAAGGTGATCACCAGACATAGATTATATGGGAGAAATACAAGGAATCTTCTATAAAATGATGGAAAACTAGACTATAGGCAAAATGTTGGCAGTATAGTAAAGTTCCTGGTTCTTATGGTCTGGGATTGCCCTATGGGGAAGAGTTCTTGGAATAAAACGTGTGGTGGAATGAATTCTAAACTCCTTCATTCTGCTTTCTTTGGGCTGTGTTTGAAGCCATACAGCATAATTTGAAAATTATGGAAAACCTGTTCATAACCAAAGATCAAAGCCCAGTAAAACAAATGATCAGAAAAGGTAGCCCTTCAAAGTCCCATCCATAAGTCACAGCAAGAACTCAAAAGGTATCTATCCGGGCCTTGATTTTCCACAGAGCAAATAAAAGTGCAGTTCCCTAATTAAGGGTCATCTGATCCTGGCACAAGTTACGGTTGCACAGGGGCAGACCCAACTGATGCAATTGGCTTACTGTCATTTGTTTACTTTCACCCAATGAAGATTCAGACATAGCTCCACTCTACCCTGCCCTGCCACTTGCTTCCCTGTGCCACCTTTGTGCTGCCCTGTCCCAGGGATGGAGGGACATTTCTTATGTTGGGTGGTGGAAAAAGGGCAGCTGGCACAGGAGGCAAAGTTCCTCTACACGGGGAATTCTCTGCTAGCCACCTGAAGCTGGTTTATTGTATGCTAAGGCATTTTGCACTCTGTATGCTTACAGAGTGCAAAATGCCTTAGCATACAATAAAATCTGTCCCACAATGGTTCTTTCTCTGGGTCGCAAAGTAGTCATTGCTTTTCTTTTTTTGACACATACCTGTTCTTTAGACTGTGGGATCCTTAGACAGTGCCTTCTTGAACATCTGGAAAGTACCGAGAGCATCACAGGTGCTGCCATAAACAAATAAGTAATGATAAAAAATTTAGAAGGCCTGCATTTTCAAAACTGAGATTTGAGTGCCTCAATTTGAGACATGGTAAAAGAGCCTGATTTTCACAGGCCTGATGTTCTAGGCACCCAAAAATCACTAGTCATTCTCAAAACTTAGGCTAGAAATGTGTTTTTATTTGTTTAAGTTTCCGTAAGTAAATGAATCCAAAACCTAGGCTACCTCAGAAAACATTCTGAGTGTATAATCTGATTATTAGTTCAAAACCACTGGGGTTCCAATGGGAGTTTCTTCCCTTATATCCTGTATTTGTTTTAACATTTTTAAAACAAACTGCAGGTGCTGGGCTCAGATCCTATGTTACTGTACTCCATAGATTCATGAAATAACCCCCCTCTGCCCAAAGCAATAACTACTGCAGGAATAAAGTGATTATGCATTGTTGCCTGGTGTATGATTCCTCTCAGTCTGATCTCTTCATGGAAATAAAGCCCCTCAGCCCACATGCCTTAGGGTTGCAGGTCCAGCAAATGTCCTGTAAGATACCCCTATAGCTTAAATATATCCTCTCCTAGAACTGCAGCCAAAGATGTGAGCCTTCTAGCTTATATTTCAAGGCAGAAGGTTCTCAGGTGTGCCATATAACACATACAGACCTTTCATGGGACTATAACGCAGTATTGCTCTTTGATAGCATAATAATTATACAGCTATATACAAAAATAATAAACTTACTATGGCAGAGTGCAGGGCACAAACAGGTGAGACTGTTCTCTGATCACTCTAATATTGGTTATTTCCCTTGAAGAAAACTGATGGGGGTAATAACTCAATCAGGCTGTCTGGCTGAGCCAATTACCACATTATCCCATGGCTGATAAGAGGCACAGAGGGAAGTGCAATGTAGGAAGGAAGGAGAAAGGGAGGAATAGGGCTTGCTGAGCCTTACCATGTAGCGGCACAGAGCAGGAAGTTTTCTGTTACCCTCAGGCCCTGATGAGGGTGCCAGAGCTAGTTGAATAGTATAAAGAGGCTGTTGTACAGGGACTGTTGTGAGATTGGAGTAGGGAACACAAAAAGAAAAGTTTCAGAGTAGCAGCCGTGTTAGTCTGTATCCGCAAGAAGAAAAGGAGTACTTGTGGCACCTTAGAGACTAACAAATTTATTTGAGCATAAGCTTTCATGAAATGAAATGAAAAGACACTATGAGAGCATAACCATGGGTCTGTACAATTTTTGCAGGGAGAAAGCACCCCCCGGACACCTACACATGTTTCTCCTGCCTCATTTTCCTTACCACTCCAGGGCATTCTTTGGGCTGGGGTCAGAGTCCCCTGTAGCTGCCCAGGCCCTTCTGATGCAAAGCATTGCTTATGTGCTGAAATATGAAGTCTTTCCCCCTCAGACTGTCCACTCTCACCTTGGCTGCCTCTGTCTTGCCTTCCTCATGCCCAAACTTCCTGTGTCTCATCCCTAAGTATCCATGTGAAACTCTGTGAATCTGTTTAAATATTCCCCTACTGACACTTTAACATATTTCTTCTGTTTGTTAACTTTCTACTCCACTTCCCCTTTGGGCCCTCAGAAAGGAAAACTTGTTTACCCCAGGGTGCGGTTACTCTTTAACATAACTATTGAGTAGTCATTAAGTGTAAAGTATTCCCGGCCCCATTGTCCCTGGTGTGGAGAGGATCTGCTTTCTTGCTTGTAAGCCAATGTGGATACACAAACCTAGAGACATTTCATGATACAACAGTTTTTATAGCAAACAAAGAATTGTCCCATTTTTAATTATCTCTGTTGACAGCATTTACCTAAGTAAATGTCAGACAGGAATGGGATAGCAAGGATCTTGCAGGTCAGATATGGAAAAGCCATATGAAAAGGCTTGCACAGAGTCTGCCTCCACTTATGTTGTATGTATTGGTACTAATTCTTCATTTATGTTCACTGATAAATTGTAATATCTATATCTCACTATAATATTTAAATTTTAGACTAAGACAGAAAAGCCTGTCATCATCTTGGCTTGGTACACCCAGTTAACAGAAACAATATTCTAACCCCATAAAGTGGTTCTTTATGTTTGTTAGCCCTGAAACTGGGAGGCTTTCAAGAAATAGTAGCTCTCTGGCTCCCCATGTGGAAGAAAAGGGGGGGAAAGAAGGGGCATCTAGCTGCTGGCAGCCTTAATTTGCATAATTATCACTTGGTTCAACGTAGTATAAGAATGTGTTCAAAGCTGTTCTAGTTGAGTTTCATTAGGTTCTGTTAATAGGAATGTGTGTTAATTTGGCTATATAATTGAGTAAATGAAAAGTCAGATGGGTTTATGAATATATTGAAAGGTACACCCTGGGGAAAGCTGGACACACTCATGTAATAGTTAGTGGACTCACAAT
The DNA here is from genome assembly GCF_965152235.1 of Eretmochelys imbricata. Classification (NCBI taxonomy): domain Eukaryota; kingdom Metazoa; phylum Chordata; order Testudines; family Cheloniidae; genus Eretmochelys; species Eretmochelys imbricata. The sequence continues at coordinate 108,428,812 of NC_135575.1, forward strand.
GGATAGTTGAGCCCCAGAAAGTTGGAGGGCATAGTGGACATTTTGCTTAGTCTTACTGTGATATGTTTCAGAGTAGCAGCCTTGTTAGTCTGTGTTCGCAGAAAGAAAAGGAGTACTTGTGGCACCTTAGAGACTAACCAATTTATTTGAGCATAAGCTTTCGCTCACTTCATCGGATGAAGTTGCATCCGATGAAGTGAGCTGTAGCTCACAAAAGCTTATGCTCAAATAAATTGGTTGGTCTCTAAGGTGCCACTAATACTCCTTTTCTTTCTTACTGTGATATGGACTTCATGAGAGAGTCTGCAGTTTAGAAGTTGCAGTACACTGGAGTTTTGAATAAGGTATCCCATCAGCGCTGAAATCAGTGTTGTAGAGCTGATGTAGGTGGGCAGCAATGGGCTGGAGTTTACCTTCTTGGGTGGCAACAGTGAACTGGAGCTGGCTGGGTGGACAGGAGCAGGCCTTGTTGGGTTGCAGCATACCTGCTGGAGGTAACATCAGCAGATCAGAACAGTCCACAGCAGGAATTTACTGCAAATTGAAGAGAGCTCCTGCTCACCTTTGACTATTGCAGGCTTCACCTTGATTTGTGAGTGAGGCTTAGATAAGGATTTTGCTTTGAGCCAGAGTTTCAGGACATACAACAAGCCAACCAAAAAGCAATAACAGAGATTGAGGAGTCTGTTATTCCTCACTTACATTTTGTGGTTTCTACATAATTTCATGTTATTACTTACTGAAATATTTGCTTTTTACCTAAATGGACAGGTACTTGTATTACTGGATTCCCAAAAGACTCCCTTGCACTTGTTAAGTGTGGAAGAGACACCATTAAAGAAGACCAGGGTTTTAGTTCTTAGAGCCTGAGAGTGTTAATAAGATCTCAAGTGATGGCTGAGCCCAAGAGAATCCTTGCTGTAACCTGAACATCATATTGGATTGAACCTAAGCCTTTATACAGGTTTTTAAGGGTTACACATTAAAGTGAATGTATGATAGGGATAAATGACTGAACTATGCTGGGAAATGAAATCTCCGCCCAAAGTGTTACTGAGCCTACAAGAAGCACAGGGGAGCTGTAAATTATCAGGCCCAGAACCTATGGAGAAACTCAAGAAAAGTCCACCAGTAAGGTGCCTGATTCATGTATCTAGTATCTGTGTCATGCACCGAAGACTGCCGTGATAAAAACCAGCAATTACATAATTGCAGGGGTCGTCAACCTTCGGCATGCGGCCCATCAGGGTAATCTGCTGGCAGGTCATGAGACATTTTGTTTACATTGACTGTCCGCAGGCACCGATCCCTGCAGCTCCCAGTGGCCGCGGTTCGCCATTCCTGGCCAATGGGAGCTGCAGGAAGTGGTGACCATTTATCATATTTACAGTACAAATATTAGTAATCAAAGATAAATATAAAGTGAACACTGTACACATCGTATTCTGTGTTGTAACTGAAATCAAAATGTTTGAAAATGTAGAAAACATCCAAAAATATTTAAATAAATGTTTTTTCTATTTTTGTTTAACAGCGTGATTAATTGCACGATTAATCGTGATTCATTTTTGTAATCACTTGACAGCCCTAATATATATATATATATATTTAAAAAACATTATCAAAACAAGACACTCCACTACACACAGTTTTTCCCTTGTGTAATCCCATGGCTTAATGCACTAATGGAAGTGCATAGATACTACTGTGATGAGTGTAGTATAAGAACATACAGATTACAATATTAATGACCTGCACATTTGTGTCTATGGATTACTTTTAATGGGCCTCATGACTGAGAGAATTTTTTTATAAGAAACAGTCACTTCCCTCTCTCTGGGCACAGAGGGCTATGACATACCAGTTCCATTGTGCATTAGAGGGGAGGAGGATGCTGCAGGGCTCATAGCACATAGAGGAGAGTTGTATGAATGGGGCTGGGGAAGGAATAGTGTAGTGTTTACTATACAAATCCACCCCATCCCCTTCTTCCAGGGGCCCACTGCACTCCTCAGTCTTTAGCAATAGTTAAGGAGTCCATCTGCTGCCTCTTTATAACTAGCAAGGGAATGGTTTCTTCCTGCATGGTAAAATCAAAATGCACAGCCTGCTCTGAACGTGCCTGGGACTAATATTTGGCCCTATGTGTTTATTAAAATGAGCTGTAAAGCTAGCTGTAAACTCTAGTCATGTTTGTCGGTTAAATGCCTTCTTTGAGTGAAATAGAAGGTAATACAAGATTGACTAGTATGAACACTATCTGGATGTTCTCTGTGGTATATTGAAAACTGTATTAAAATGACAAACTCCCTCTGAGTGTAAGGAGTTTCCTGGTCCTGCTTGCTTGCTAGGGGGCTTTGATGGAAGCATGCAATCTGGGTCTTCAGCCATCATTCTGCAAAGAGCCCAGGCCAGGGTTGAGTTATGCCTCTCTGCCTTACTGAGCAGCCTACTCTCTTGCTCTTTCTGTTTTTTGGTTCTTGTGTTTTAGGTTCTGGATTCTAAAAAATAAAATAGTGCTACACTGCAACCTTCCAGAAAGATTAAAAACACAATACTCTAATTCCTCTGTGTGTGTGCCAGGAGCATAATATTCTCTGGATAGGAACATATACATTTCAGGAAATATTGTTCTTGAAAATGTCTTAGAACTTAAATGGTGAGAAATTTTAGCCAAATGTAAAAAGAAGCAGCATCGATTTTCCTGGAGCCTATATTTGCAAGCCACATTATGAAGCCTCCTTAAGGGACAATTGGATCTTCTGACAATCATGTTACCAAGTTGTGGAAAGAGTAAAATCTTCAAATTGCCTAACCTTGCTCTACTTCTCTCTTCTTTCTGTGCTGTCCACATCTCTCTCTTATACATACAAACACTTTTCCATGTCAGCTGAAGATCTATTCTGGGAAAATAACAATTCTTTCTATAAGACATTGAGATGAAATCTTTTAACAGAATATTTAATAGGAGAAGAGACGGTGGAGGGTAGGACATCCAAACTGAAGCAAAACAGGCATTAAACACCTCAGGTTTTTTTTACGTCATCCATTATTGGCTCTTTTTGCCGACTAAGTAGAGGACCTACAGTTTTCTTCCTATTCCTCTTGCTCTTAATGTATTTATAGAACCTCTTCTTGATGCTTTTATGTCCCTTGCTAGGAGTAAATCACTTTGCACCTTAGCCTTTCTGATTTTGTCCCGACATACTTGTGCTGTTTTTTGTATTTATCCTTAGCAATTAATCAATGTTTCCATTTGTTGTAGGATTCCTGTTTGATTGTTCTGGATGCAGCCATATTGGCTTCTTAGTATTCTTCCTATCTTTCCTCTGCACTGGGACATTTTGCTGTTGTGGCTTAAAATATTGTCTCTTTAAGGAACTGCCAGCTCTCCTGAATACCTTTTCCCCTTAGATTTTTCTTCCCATGGAACCTGATGTAGTAACTGGAGATTATTAGGCCTACTTTAATTGTTAGACTAAGTGGGGAAAAGTGAATAATGGTTCATGAATTGTCACAATGACCTATTATATAAAACTGTTTAAGAGAAGATGTGAGCAGAAGACAGAAAGACGGAATTGATTTAAACAGAAAGGGTTTATTGAACCACTCAAGGACTGTATTAAGATTATGACTGAAAAACAAGAGGGGTAGAGGATTGGAAATCAATTAGCCAAAATTGGTGCTTTGGAAATTAAGTCTAACTGGTGGGCAAAATAATGAGAGGGTGACTCATTCCTGTCCCAGGGTTCACTACTCACTACTGTAGCATCTCCTTGTGGCTCATCTGGGGGTTAGCTCTTGACAAGTCTGATGCCCCTTCCTTCGGTTGCTCACTCTGTTGTCCCTTTCTCTCTTTGGATTCAGGTTGCTTCCTCTTTGTGAATCGGTCCTCCACTATAATCCTCACTTTCTGGGGTAACAAAGTCTCACTCGACAAACTATCTCAGGCAGTCTTCTGATCCACTGCCCATTATTTGCCACTTTCCCAGTGGCTGATGGGGGAACCCAGGCCCACTCACTATTCCAGGTTCCAGCCTAGGGACCCTATACCCAGCAAACATGATTGATTGCACTGACCCTGTTGCTGTTTCCCTGGGGTCTTTCCTACCTTTCTCCCCTATCTTCTGGCCCCCTCTATGGGTTACCATTTGAGCTTCCTCAACTCCCTATGGCTACTTCACCCTGTCTTGGGTTCTTGTCAGAATCTATAGTCCAAGGCAGGATCCAAGATCTTACTCTCTCACTTGACCTCCTTCTTATACCTAGCCAATTCCCTCCTATCTACAGTGTGACTGCAGAGCTCCTCCCTGTAGCCCTTCTCCTACCACCAACTTCCTCTGTTTTTAAGTGTATCCCAGCTCTTCCCTCAACCTGGTCTACATCAGCCATTAGGCCTCATCAGTCCTCGGCTTTCCTTCAGGTACAGTCTATCAGTTAATTGGCATATTTTACCTGCCTTGTGTGGGTAGACACCTCATCACAATTCTACCCATCACCTTTGGGGCAATTAAAAAGACTTTTGGGGAGAAAACTAAACTTTTTACCATCACTGTGGGAAGTTGTGTTGCTGTAACATCAGACCTTGATACTCTAGTGAGGAAGCTTGACCATCATCACTGCACCAACAAGGACCACAACCGGATACGTGTGAGCTCCTGCTCTGTCTTCCCGTCCCTTCTGTGTTCCTTTCTGTCCCCCACTATCTTACACCTGTCTTTTCTCTTTCTCTCTCTCTTTCTTTTCACCTGATCCTGACCTCAACTGTACTACATGGCATTAACACAGTGTGATGAGATAGCCCATCCAGTTCTACTTGGCCTGAGAAGGACCAGTAAAGGAGAGGGACCTCACCAGACTAATCAGATGATGTCCCTCACTGGGGCAGTGAGTGGGGGCCCAGAGCAATAGCTATCATGGCCAACCTGCCAGCCCAAAGTATCCGTCTATGACTGATCAACCACCCTGTATCTTGACAGGTTTCAGAGTGGTAGCCATGTTACTCTTTTTAGTTTTTTTTAGAGAATAACAAATTTATTTGGACATAAGCTTTCATGGGCTAAAACCTACTTCATCAGGTGCATGCCGTGGAAAATACAGTAGGAAGATATATATACACAGAGAACATGAAAAAATGTGTGTTGCCATACCAACTGTAATGAGAACAATTAATTAAAGTGGGCTATTATCAGCAGGAGAAAAAAAACCTTTTGTAGTGATAATCAGGATGGCCCATTTCAAACAGTTGACAAGAAGGTGTGAATAACAGTGTGTGTGGGAGGGGGGTGGAATAGCATGGGGAAATAGTTTTTACTTTGTGTAATGACCCATCCACTCCCAATCTTTATTCAAGCCTAATTTAATGGTGTCCAGTTTGCAAATTAATTCCAATTCTGAAGTTTCTCGTTAGAGTCTGTTTTTGAAGTGTTTTTGCTGGAGAATTGCAACTTTTAGGTCTGAAATTGAGTGAGCAGGGAGGTTGAAGTGTTCTCCAACTGGTTTTTGAATGTTATCCTTCTTGATGTGTGAAAATACACCCATTTTTTTCATGTTCTCTGTGTATATATATCTTCCTACTGTATTTTCCACTGCATGCATCCGATGAAGTGGGTTTTAGTCCACGAAAGCTTATGCCCAAATAAATGTGTTAGTCCCTAAGGTGCCACAAGTACTTCTCATTTCCCCCCCTGTATCTTGAGATTAACAAAAACTGTAAATCCCACATCTTTACTATCCTATCTCTTTTCTTTCTGTGTCTGTGTTGCTAAAAGCAGGAAAGTAACTATAATGACCAGCTCAGAATTGAACAACAGAAATAATCCCCTCCTCCCCACCACCGAGAACTATTTGACCAAATAAGAGACTTTAACCAGTATTTACTCTCTCCAAAAAGGCACTTTGATGGGTTTTGATTGTTTTGCATAATCACTCAATTTAAGTTTCAGTGTGTTTTGCCTTGTTTCCCTTCTTTTGTGCCAATAAATCAATAAATTTCTAACCTTTGGCATGAATTTCCTAATGTGTTTGGCATCACACTAAGCAGGCTGCAGTCTCTATATACAAACCCTGGACCTTGTTTAAGACTGCTTAATGCTGGACAGTTACAGGGTCATATTACTGCCTTTAGGTCTCTGGATCCATTTATTAAATCTAAATTAATACACCAGACTTAATCTACTAGTTCTCTGAGTTTGATGTTGAAGTTTATTTTTTTTTAAATGCACTGCCCTTATTCCACTGCTCTCACTCCTTCCTTTCCTTAGAATCAAGAGGCCTTATCATTTCATGATCACTTTCACTCAAGTTGCCTTTCATCTTCAGACTCAAGTCTAAAATGGCTGCTCTCCCAGTTCCTTCACCTTCTGAAGCAAGAAGTTGTCCTCAGCACAGTCAAAGGAATTACTGGACATTTTATGTTTTACCATATTTCTTTTCCAACAGATATCTGGTTAGAGTGCCCCATTACTATCAGGTCTTACATTTTGGATATGGATGGACACTGGAGTGTTCCACAGGCAGAGGGAAGGACTCATCCCTACATAGCTGCAAAGTTTCTGCACAACGGCTCTGCAACAGCTTTGCAGTCTTTTAAGAACAATATCTGCAATGTTCTTCCAGAGGTTTAATAAATAGACTCCACCCCCTATTCAAGGCGGTGCCTAAAACAGTCTAGTCATCCATGGTCATAGAATAATATTTTTAATTCATTTTGTATAGCAGTTGGCCTGTGGTTGCAGGTGTCCAGGAGAAATTCAGTACATTGCATTCCCCCAAACGGTGGCCAGTTGAGCAGGAGTTCAGCATGGAAGGGGGCTTTGCCAGTCAAAGTGAGACCACAGGACCATGTATTTATGAAGATGAATTTGAAAGTGTAGGGAAAACAGTCTGTCATAGAGTGCACTCCTTGGTAATGGTATATACCTGCTGCACATCTTGCTTTCAGCAAGCAAATGGTGTTCAGAAGTTCAATGCGTGCTTTATTTAAAAGATAACATTCTGACTTCTAGCAGCTGCCTTCCTGTATACCATGCTCTGAGGAAGGCGGAAGCTGTAATGTTAGTGCATAAATCAAATATTTCTTAAATCAGCAAAGAGCTTTGAATAGTATTTTTTTTTCTGCTAAAGAATGGTGCACAGCAGATAGTGTTATTGGTAGAAAATGAACTTGCTACAATTAAATTTCAGATGCCAGTCTCCTGCAGGAAGGAGGGAGAAAGAGATTATTTTTTTTTTTTTTACTATTTATATTGTATGCTTAGAAGGACAGTCAAAAAGAAACCAAGACTGTAATATTAAAATTATACATTGAAAAATATGTTTTATAGTTGTATTTTTCTGAAGGTTCCGTGGCAAAACCAGTCCAACACTGCACACAGCTATCACAGCCAGTGTCAGTCCAGCTCAACAGCAGCTGCTTCTGCTTCTCTTAAGTTTTACATGGGCAGGTGAGAGGGTCTCTGCTTTATTTCCTTTCTGCTTTCCTCTAATTATCATTTTTGTTACTGGTCTGCACACATCTGTGGCTGAACTTGACATAGCCAATTGCAGTTGACATTTCCCATAGCCCAGGGTTAGCCTAACATTAATTAAAACACAGCACTAGACTTTATTTTTCATTTTAATGGATTTGATGCTATTTTTAATGTTATGCCACTTCCAGATATGAATAAATCCAAATATTACATCCCCAGGTACAAATTGCAGGGTTTATAAGCAACCCTAGTGCTAGCTTAGAAGTTCATGAACTCTCTTTTTCTTGAAGTACATCTTCATCTCTAAACTACTGAGAGTCCAAAGAAATCAATGTATGAAATGGTTACATATAAAAATTATATCTGCCCCTTTAAAAAGGTCTGGCAATAGCATTATGGGCTAAAACATATTAAAAGCCATAGGAGAATTGCTTTTAGAACCCCTGTGCTGACTACAACAGTATTCCACCTTCTAAACAACTCAGGTTATACGTGTTAACTCTAGTATTCCTAAGTGGCTAGTGGGTCCTTATTCATTAGCAAAGAATGAAGCTGAATGCAGGTTCAATGAAACCAAGTGGAACTTTATTAAACCCTAGGCACTGCTTTATCCAATTGGCTGTGTTGCTTCAAGCTCAATTCCTCACATTTCCTGTTTTCCTGGTGTCCCATCGAAGACAGTCCGTCCAAGGAACATTGGCTCTCTGACTCCAGTTCCACTGATCATGATACATCTTCTCTATTTTACAAACCTTTTAATATAAATAATTGACACCCAGTCCCTCACCCCCGTCTCTTTGGCCAGAGGCTGCGAACACACAGCCAAGTTGGAGTCTTGTCTTCATATTAAACTCAGCTAGTTACGCAGTCATTGAGATAGTTTGGTCTCCTCAACAGGCAGACACAACAGGAATTACCTATCTCTGCCTCTCTGCTAACCCTCTCCAAGTCTAGCAAGCTATCTTTCTGTGGCATTTCCTCCTTCCCTGTTGGATTTGCCTCTGGATAGTTCTCTGTCTCTCTGTTCCATGATGATATCTCTAGGTTTTCTCTGAGTGTTGTGTGTTGGGGCTCATAATTGCCTCCTGTTCCTTTGGATCACTTGTCTGTCTTGCATAGTCACCTTGTACGACCTCATGACGCCTTTAGTCCATTCCTGATATCTCTCTAAAGGCTGGATCCTCATAGGAGTGCCTGTCTCCAGGTCCAGTAGATCATTGGCTGACCTGGCCTACTCTAATGCATGCTTTGTCTGATTATTACCCATCTCCTCTCTGTGATATTTCCAGCCTTCTGGCTGCAACAGATCTCCCCTTATTGGTAGCAGGATTTTGGTCATTCACCCTGTCAATGGGTGTGATGGACTGTTCTGGCCCCTCTGTGATGGGGTATTCTTATGTACAAAAATGCTAACAAGGGGTGTGAACCGGAAGAAACAGCCTTCTGTAACAGTCTCTTAGCGGTTTTCACATCTGATTAAATCGTACCATTACTCTGTGGGTATGCTTGCATTGAGATCAAACTCCCATATGCATGTAAATTCCTTGAATTTTCTGAGGCCAATTGGTGTCCATTATCTATGAATATAGTATCCAGAATGCCATATTTTTCAAAGTGAGCCTCCAGTTTTCCAGTCACTGTCTTGCTTCTTGTATGAGGCAATGCATCAACCTCCCAAAAATTTGAATAGTAGTCCACTATAATCTAGTACTGCTTTTCATTGAATGTAAATAAGTCTGCTCCCACCTTTTCCCATGGTCAAGTGGGCAGCTCATGTAATAATAGTCTTTCTGCTGGTAGTTATGACACAACTTCTATCAAGGAGCAGAGTTGTATATTCGTTCCTGGCCGGAAAGCACACTCTTGGGCCCATGTAAGACAGATGTCAATACCCAAGTGTTAGGCATGCAATTTTTGCAGGATATCCTCACATAATGAAGCAGATGCAATAACTCTCTGGCCTCAAAATATGATTCCATCCTGTACACTCCACTCTTTAATTTAAAAATATGGTTTTGCAACTGCTGGTACTTGGCTTTTGTCTTCTGGGCACCATGCTAGTATTGTTCTCTTTGCCTATAGTTGGATGTCCTCTTCCAGAGCCTCTTTGATTTCCATTAGCTTTGCTGTTCAAACTGGGAGATAGAACAGCATATTAATGGATTTAATGTCCTGATTCCCTTCCCCCAACTTGCTATGCTGGATACGTATACTCTGCAAAGTGTGTCAGCTAACACCAATAGTCATCCTGCACAATATCTGATCTCTGTTTCGTAACACTGTGCTCTCCTTGGAGAACTAAAATGGACTTTTCCATAATTGTCTCCAGGGGTTTGCGGTCTGATTGCACTCTTACTTGCTAGCCATAGGCATACTGCTGGAATAATGTCATTACAAATAGTATAGCCAGAAGCTTTTTTTCCTATATGGGCTCTGCTGGCATAAGTGACTGGCTGCTCCCCTGAAAAAGCTACACCCTGTCTTTTATCTGATACATCACACCAGAGTGTCAGTGGCTCTCCTGGCTGGTAGTACTTCAGGACAGGGACATGCATTATCATTTGTTTCAGTGTGTAAAATGGTTGCTGTAGGGGACCTGTCCAGTCCCATTCACCATTCTGCTTTGTGAGCTGACATACGTGTTCTGCTACTGCAGCCAGGTATGGACAAAATTTGGACAAAAAAAATCATTCATATGAAGCAGTGTACTCCTTTCACGTGCATCGGAGCTGGCAGTTCTCTGACTGCCTTGGTCTTGTTGGGATCTGCATTCATTCTCCCTGCTTTAAGCACGCATTTAATGCATGTCACCTCATGCTGTTTATGTCACATTTTTTTTCTGGACTGAGTTTTATGTTCTTGTCCCTACATCACAGACCATAAAGATTCCTTTGAAAGTTCTGGCAATATGTCATCAATTGCTGGCCATGGATGGTGGCATCTTTACAATGGCTGGTTCAGTGGCTTTGGGTCTATGCAGATGTGTAATTTGCCTGATAGTTTCTTTACCATCACCACCATCATCGTGCTACTTAACCCTACTGTGCAGACTTTTGAGCTCCATGCATACTAGATTACATAGTAACACTGGAATTTTTTTGTGTGGTTGGCACACAGGTTCCACTGTGGGTTCTACTTCCAATCATACCTTTCTGTCGAGGCACCCATCAGCCTTGAAAACATCTCCATATTGTTTTTAAATTGTCTCTATTGCCCATTGGGCCTTCTTTTGCTTCTTGCACTGCAGCTATAACATTCTGATGCTGCACTGTGATCAGGTCCATGGATTATATGACTGTATTCCCCAAGAAGGGTCTATGCCGTTTATCATCCACCACCACAAACTTCAGTTGGTGCCATCTGTTATTTTATGGGATTGTTTCTTTGTGGAATACATTATGCTCTCATTGTACATTATTAGCATATTCCTGGTCTTGTAAGGGTGTGTTCGTGTCCAGTTCACCCCAAGAAATCACATTGCTGGAGGCCCCGCTATCCAGCTGAAATCACACATGGTGTTTCCCTGTTAACATTGTTGCATGCATGGAAAGTGGTGTTGTCCCTTGTTGCTTTCCTGTTCCATCAGCCTGAATCTGAGCTGCTCCCAGACTCAAGGAGAGCATCATGATGTCATCACCACTGTTTGATGCCCTCTGCCTCTTGTACAAAATCTTTCTGGGACCTTCCTCTATTCTTTCACACACTGTTAAAATGGTTCAACTTGCCACATTCCTTGCAATTCTGGTCAAGTCTGAGGTCCTTTACCTTTACTCACTTTGTCTCCCACGGTAAATGCATCTCACTATGGGTATGGAATGCTGGCCACCTGCTTTCCTTTGCTGTTGTCTCACTGTATGTACTTCTGGGGGTCTTGTGTCTTCTAGTGCTTTCTTCCTTTGTCTTGAGACTTCTACTGCTTATTCCATGTCTAAGCATCTATCTAGTGTGAGACCACTTTCCCAGTGCAGGGACTCCTTTAGGTGGTGATTCTAAGTGCCACAGACTATCCTGTCCCAGATCAGGGAGTCTGCCAAGTCCCCAAAATTGCACGTAGCAACCAATGTGCATAAGGCTGTATCATAAGTGTCTAGCCCCTTCACTTCAGACTGGTCTCTTGTAAGAAACCTGTGCCTCAGTTTAGTTTTGCTTTGGGGAGCAATAGTTTCTCACAGCTCCTAGGACGGTTGTGAGGCTTGAGGCAGTGGCAAGCTTCATAGTGGTGCAGCTCTCTCTGCTTTGTTCCCTGTGACATTCTATACCTTGGGGGAGCATGCTGTAACCCCCATGTTCCTCATTTTCATATAATTGTGATCTTACATATAAAGCATGCCTTGTAAGGTATCAGGGGAAAGGTTACTATCTGCTGAAAGTAATTTCTCTATCCATATATGTATTATCATTAATGCATATGAAGTTATAAGAATTGTGTAGTATGGTTCTCACTAAAATGTGCTATAAGTTGGGGAAATCAGCCAGATATTAGCTCCCCTGAGGCAACAGCAAGGAAAGTAACCAACGCCTGAGCAGGGTGTCAAACAACCCATCAACAACTGTTGTCCAGCAAGGGAGCTATAATGCAATGACTCACCTGCATGAGGCCACACTAGGGGAATTGCTCAACCTTGCCTGGAGAGACTCAGTAATGCTTACCTCACTCTGAAGGCAGGGGGTGGGGGGAAAGAGGGAGGAAAGAACATGATAAAAGGGAGAGACGTTTGGCATGCTCTTCCTCTCTCTTCCACCTACATCTACAGACACCACCACCACCAAGCGACTGAAGCGCTTATCAAAGGGGAGAGCCTGACTGAAGAGCAACCAGCCAGCCTCTGGTGAGAAGCATCTAAGTTTTTAAGGACATTGATTGAAAGTGTTAAGATCAGTTTAGAATGTGTTTAGCTTTGATGTCATTGGATCAAATCTGACTTGCTATGCTTTGATTTATAATCACTTAAAATCTGTCTTTATAGTTAATAAATCTATTTGTTTATTCTACCTGAAGCACTGTGTTTCGTTTGAAGCGTGTCAGAGGCTCCCCTTGGGATAACAAGCCAAGTACATATCAATTTCTTTGTTAAATTGATGAACTCATACAAGCTTGCAGCATCCAGCGTGCATAACTGGACATTGCAAGACGGAGGTTCCTAGGGTTGTGTCTGGGACCGGAGATATTGGCTAGTGTCATTTGGTTGCAAGTAGCTAGGAGCAGCTTACATGCCAGATGCTGTGCGTGAACAGCCCAGGAGTGAGGGTTCTCACAGCAGTGCAGGGTAAGACTGGCTCCCAGAGTCAAGCATTGGAGTGACCTAGCAGATCACCAGAGGGGAACATCACAGTGGCACAGCGAGCAGGGTGTATGTACGGTTTGTTACGTCAAGTGAATTTCACACTTTAAGCACTGATATTTGTGATTTTAAGTGAGTCTTAAGTGCAGTGGTTAAGAACTGTCAGGAGGAGGTCACAGTTTTCTTATTTTCTGTTTGCTTATTTTGGGAAAGGGAATGTAAAAACCTAGAAGCAGGAAAATAAGTGAAAGCAGTGAAGCGATTGCAAAGTTGGAGCTTTTTAGGCTGCATATTGCAGAAAAGGAGAGGGAGCACCAGAGATTATTGCAACTGAAAGAACTGGAGATAAAAGAAAGAGAGAGAGAGAGAGAAGAAAAAGAAAGAGAGCGAAGACACCAACTGGACCTGCTAGAGAAACAAACCCAGAGGACCCCGACCCCAACAACTCCCATCATTCCAAAAATCCACAAATGGGAACACTTATGTATGGCATACAATGAGACTGATGATATTGCTGAATATCAGTGGGTGGTGAAGCATGGTTTACCTAGGGAGGTGGTGGAATCTCCATCCTTAGAGGTTTTTAAGACAAAGCCCTGGCTGGGGTGATTTAGTTAGTATTGGTCCTGCTTTGAGCAGAGGATTGGACTAGATGACCTCCTGAGATCTCTTCCAATCCCTAATATTCTATGATTCTATGATCTGACTGCCTTTGAAAGGCTGTGTGTAATACATGAAATCCCTGATGATAAGAGAGTTCCTACCCTGATTGTGAAATTAACTGCTCGAAATGTATTCAATGGAATGCCTATTGAAGATGCTTTAGACTATTGTAAATTTAAAGATACTGTTTTGTGAAGTTTTCAGATATCCCCTGAAACATATAGAGTTAAATTTAGGAATCTTAGGAGGGATATTGGTATAAGTAATGGGGAATATGTAAACAAAATGAAAGATTTGTTGGGAAAATGGGTGAGGGGTAGAGAGGTGGCAAGTTTTGAGGGAATGCTGGATCTTGTTGCTCAAGAGCATTTTTTAAGCATGTGTAAGGCTGATGTAAAGCAGTGTCTAAGGGACAAAGATGTAAAGTCTGTGAATGAGATGGCTTTTTTAGCTGATGCCTTTGAACAGAATCAGGCATCTATTGAGGGCAGGCCACAGAAAGAGGGGTTTTAAACTGGTAGGAAGGGAGGATCCCATTTTGCTGTGAAGAGAGAAGAGGGCTGGAAGCCTAAACATTCTCTTACCCCAAAACATTCCTCTACTGATAACTCCTATCCCAAATCTCCTGTAAAAGCAGAAGAGCCCAAAAGGTGCTATCAGTGTAATTCCACTGATCACCTGAGGAATAAATGCCCTGTGATAAGAGGAAACAGGCAAACAATAGCTCATGTTAGTTGTGCTGTCCTCAACACAGAAACCCCCAAAGCAATTGAAACCTGTCATATTGGTTCTGTGAGGTTAGTCTCTGCAGAACCATATATGGAGCATGTTAAGGCTGTCCAAATTGATGGCAGGGAATATTTGGGGCAGAGGGATACAGGGGCCCAGATCTCTCTGGTTAAGCAGAGTGTGGTTCCAAAGCCCAGTATGTTGCCTGGCCAAATGGCAGAGATTGTGGGGGTGGGTGAAAGCAGATTGCTCATACCACTAGCTAAAATCCATGGGGTTTGGGAAGGTTTGGAAAGTGTTCTGACTGTGGGGATAATGGAACAGCTCCTATTTGACCGCTCCTTGGTAATGATTTTTTCCATGTAGCTCAGGTTAAAGTATTTGCCTGCAGCAGGAGGGAGTGTTACACTGGGACCCCTGAGTAAGGGTAAGGTCTCAGGAACTGCTGATAGAATGAGAGAGAGTCTCTTTGATTCTTCTGCAGCTGGGGGAAACTGTGTGCTTTCAGGTGGGAGGGTGGTTGAGACCAACTCCCGCACTGCAGCTGGAGGCAACGCCACATCGGGAAGGTATGGGGGTGTAATGCCTGCCAGGCAGAGAACTGTCCAGGTTGCTAATTGTCAGCAGGTTGCAGCTGAACCAGAGATAAACCGGGCTCTAGGGAGCAGAGAGAAATGTGTCCCAAAGGAGATCCCAGAGAAGGGACCGGGGATCTCAGAAACCACTGAGGTGGGTGAGGATTCCTGTGACTCTGTGACATAGGGAAGCAGTGTGCTTCCAAGTGTGTGTGGAGGGGTGAGACTAGCTCCTTTCCAGCAGAAGGCAACATGCCCTCAGGCGCAGGGGCAGGAGAGGTGTTGTCAGTGATCGGTCCCAGTTGCTGGCTGGCAGAGTTCTGCAGCTGAACAAAATTCAGAATCCTTCAAGCAGCACAGGGTAAGGCTGGCTCTCAGAATCAAGGATTAGAGTGACCTATCAGATCACTGGTCCGGATAACACCAGAGGGGAACGTCACACCCCAATAAAGCAAAATAAGTTTTACTTTCCTTCTATCGTCATCCTCCTGCATGTCCAGGCCCGTGTAGAGCTTAAACTTGTCCTTCCACCAGGTCCCTTTCTGGGCTAGGTTTGTGTTCACAAAATCCAGGGCTCCAGCAGGGTTTCAGACTTAGATCCCTGGCTCACTTGGCCAGCTGCTGCACTTCAGAGAACTCACCACTCTGACACTGCCACCATGTTTCACTGAAGAAAGAATGAAGCTGAATGCAGGTTCAGTTAAAGAAATGGAATATTATTATACCCTATGGGCTGTTCTGTCCACGTGGCTAAATTGCTTCCAGCCTAACTCCCCACATGCCCTGTTTTCTTGGTGTCCCCTTAATAACTGTCCCTAGGGACTAGCTCCAGTTTCATTGATCATGATATAGCCCCCTCTCCTCCCCTCCTCCCCCCATGGCTGCCCACATACTCTTTGGTTCACAAGCATCCAAGCCTTCAAGGGCAACCCTACTATGAAAAGTAACTATGCAATAATGTTACCTTCTTATTCAACAGACCTATTCCCTGTTAACATCTGATCTGGTGAGAAAAATAGATTTCCATTGCTTTTTCCCTCAGCAGCCCCCACAATATTGCCATTGCGGGGTCATTAGCCCCTGCACCCATGGGTTCCACAGATGTTACTAGGGTCCCACTGGCTTGTGTGTTTTTTTTAACCAGTGATGCTGTGTCACATGGAAAGAACCCAAGCTAGCTCTGAAAATATATGTTGAGTTCACAGGGATGTCACATTTTAGAAATTATTTTTTACTTGTCATCTAAGCCATTTGCTAAATGGAAATCATTGGCAGCCGATAAACATAGAGTCCCATAATGCCATAATTACAGACTGACTTTTCAGAGCAGAACCACACTTTTCAGTTGTGGCTTTGGATGTCTCTTGAGCCTTGGTACACCAGGGAGACAAAGTGTCATGTGACTTTGAGCTCATAGGCCTTCAGGATCAGATTCATATAAGTAGTTGGATGTTATAATGCCTAATGCCTACTCACTCTGTCACCTAGTGAAATTCCCAGCACTGAGTTAAGTACCCAGGTTCCCCATACAATGCGTAGAGAGAGTTTGGCACTGAAAGAAGGAATTTTCAGAAGGTAGCAAGTTGATCGGATAACCACTTATGCCAGCCAGGAATGAAATGCAGGGGAAGGGGGCAAAGTTTAGGGCCCAGATTCACAAAGATTCTTAGGCATCTAACTCTCCCATTGTTCTGGCCCTTAGCCATCTGACTCATGGGACAGAGATATGCACCTGCTTGTGGTAAGTGACTGGTCACATGGGACTGGGAGCAACCTGAATATTTTGTAATTTTTGGTTTAAGTGACCATTTATCATTAAGTTCAGCTTGCTAGGGTGGCAAGATAGACTGGAGTGCCCCTGGAGATTGTCTGTGACTCCATGATAAGACTGTTACAGTGATCCAGGACTTCACATTTGTTCCTGGGTTGTGAAAACGAACTGTAGAACATACCATGAGTTTGGGGTACCTGCCTTGTTTTCTGACAGTCTGCCCTGAGATCGCTCATGAATCACTCCAGACAGTGTGACCAGAGCTTCAAGCAGCTCATTAGATGTGGGCCAGTATCAGGACTTATTCACAGCCTGACAACTGCTCGAAACTTAGGGGCACACAGGGTTAGGCTGCTGCTGGGCAGCAGTTCTGAGAATGCTAATGGTGCTGAAATGTTGGACTTAGGTGCCTAGGTACCTTTATGAACCTAGCCCTTAAAGGCTACTCCAGTCTCAATAAAGCTCATGCTTTTGTCTGAAAGTTATGTGGTTGTGGGTATCCATGCTCATGCACTCACAAAACCTCAATACTGGCAGAAAATGAGACAATACAATTTGATTCACTAACCAGCAGATATGGCTAGGCCTACAAAATAAGAAATAGAGAGAATACCATCCAAATCCCACATCCTGGAAACTTAACCCCTAGGTTGCTTGAAACCAGTGCAACATTTCTGCTATGATAGATTGCAGCAGCATTCTTTTGAACATCAGTATTTCGGTATGATTTCAAACGTGACCTCCCATGAAAGACATATTCTCTTCAAAACTGATCAAGCATTGTGTACATGGTGTGATGATAGCTCAATAGCTCTGTGTACCTTGCTTATTAGAGATTACAGAAAGGGTTAGTTCTGGTAAAATCATTTGGGGTTGTTGCATAATTTGCATAACATGGGAGGACGGAATGCTTTTGGACTGAAAATTCGTTTCTCTGAGTGAAAATACATTCTTAAATTCCACGTTTTGAGAAATGTCATGACAAATGACAGATTTTCCTGTGAATTCCCTTGAAGCAGAACTTAGTAGTCTAGTATGTCTGTATCATACAGCTTGTAGTCAGTGCTTACTAAAGGTATGTGGCGCACCTAAGTATTGCTTCAAAAGACACGTACGAGCATTTTAACAGATTTTTACCCAAAGTTGTCATCTTCTGGCCAGGGTATACTTTTTCATTAATTCTAATGAATGTCACAAAATTTTTAATTGTACATGATTTTTTGCATAAACTTTTTACAGGTTATGATTTGCTGCTGTCTTTGTGATTAAGATTTTCAAGCTAGCAAAATGGTAGTCCTCATAGTACATTTTTAAGATAAAAAGCATTTTTTGCCCATGATAAAAAAAAATGCCTTATGTCATAGCTGTTAGTGACACCAAATTTGTTATAATCACAAACATTTCACTTTTGCAACTTTTTACAACTCTTATTTTTTTTATGTACAGCTCTGATAATTAATACTTCTATTTGTAAGTTCCCAAATCTTCATGTGACATCTGTAATTAAAATTAATTAGTTTTACTGACTGACAATAATGCTTAAAATTTCTGGTGTAAAAATAAGGCTGCCATTTATTCTTGTTCCCATAACAACAAAAGGGATTAGTTGCCTTAAAATAATTTTAGAGCTTTGCATCATTTTGTAGTTTGTATTACTTTGATAGCAGGATTCGGTGGTTTGAATTTGTTCACTCCTCACTTTGTTCTTGAAGAGATTATTTATTTCTCTGATTTCAGAAATATGCACTATGATGGGATAAATATCAGGAAAAATTAAGATAAATTGTGGCATGCGCCCTTGGAGACGCAATGCATCTGTTGTTAAACAGTTGACGTCTATCAGTCTGCAGTAATTATAACTGTCTCTTTTAAATCAATGGCAATAGACGTTGCTCTGTGTCATACTCTGACTTAATCAGAGATGTTAGACTTTAAACACAGTAATAATCATCTCCCGAATTGAAGCAGCCTGAAACCAAGAACCATACCTCTCCACTCTCTGACATAGATATCAGTAGAAATGCTCATTAAAAACAGAAGACAAGCGTCAAAATTGATATCAGTCTCTGTAAAGTTAAGGATTCAATCTGAAGTACAATTTAGTGGTTTTTAATAAGGCATTTCAAAAGGTAGAAAAGTTGCTACTTTTAACCATGACATGATAATCTTTATTTTCTTCATGCCCATTCTTGAGGAGGAATAAAAAAAACCCATCTAACTTAAAATCAGGGTTGTCTGTAAAAAATTTTCACTACACCACAACCCCAGAAGCTTACAAGATTCTCTCAGTAGCTTTGAAATATTCTCATTACATCAATGCAATACCTGACAATGTCAGTGGCCACAAGATACAGCAAACCTTTCCAGTAGGTTTGGTTGTCATGTTCACAGTACTGTTAAGTTCATTCAGGCTTCTTTACTTTGGTGTGAACGAAAAACATATATCATATGTGGGTAGCTTCTGAAGGAAGGAGCACATTGTGAAACTACACCCCATATTCATCATAGTAATATTATGATATGATTATGGCATAATTATGATGCATTTTGTACAAGATGAGTCATGTAAGGTGGTGTTGGAAAAGTTATGATTTGCTGAATTTGATTATCCTATTTGTATACATGCATCATTTCTTGTATCTGAAGTTATGAATATTGACTATGGATCTGTATTTCAAATGGGCTTACTCTGAAAAACACCCACATCTAACCTTTCAGGTACAACAATGAAGAAGCCAGGCAGTGCTAATGGCTCATCAACAAAGACAATGGGCTGTGGAATAGCTTAGCCTTCCTGTGGATGTTTGGGCCAGCCTATAAGTAAGGGCTGCCATGACTCTGCAAGGGCATGTGGCCAGACCAAATGTCTCTGGAATCCATTTTGGGTGCCTGTATTTTTCTACAAACTGGGCTGTGAACTGTTTTTGGAATGAAGGGTTCCCTCCATATGCTAAAGCTATATAAGGCAGGGAATGACATCATCTGTTGTTCTTCACTCCCCCACAACTCAACACCTAAGAGAAGCTCCTAAGGATAAGGACTTGGAATGGGGGTGGGGATCCCAAGCTGCAAAGCAAGTGCAGCTTGTACCTTGAGCATCTACAAGCCTGCTTCTATCATCAGTCAGGGTGAGAAATTGCTAATTCATACCCAATCTTTCTAGTATTTTAGGCTTAGATTGCAACTTTGTTTATTTACTAGGTAATCTTCTTTGATCTGTTTGCTGTCACTTATAATCACTTAAAATCTATCTTTTTGTAGTTGTTAAACTTGTTTTATGTTTTAACCTAAACTAGTGTGCCTTTAATTAAAATGTCTGGGGGGAAATCTCAGCCTGGTTAACATTTCTGTGCTTTGTCCTCTCCACACTGAGGGAGGGGCAAACTTTATTAATGAGCTTATACTGTACAGGTCTCTGTGCATTGCAAGATGATATAAGTTTGGGTTTATACTCCACAGGGGGGTGCATGCCTGGGGAGCTGGGAAATTGGCTGATGTCTGCTGTTTACACTCAGGTAGCCCAGTTTGGGTGAGTGGCACCACCTGATGTCGTGTTGGGTGATAACAGGGTCTGAGTGAGGCAGGTTGTGTTCCCAGCCCAGCTGTGTGTCTTAGAGGGGCGCAGTCGTTCCCACAGTTCCCAGACTGCACCCCAGGGGTAAAAACCTGTCTCTCACATTTTTGTTTGTAAATCCCCAAATACAGTGCCTTTTCCAGAACTTGAAAAGCTCTTTGAGATCCACAGATGATGAGAGCTAAGTGGCAAACTATATATTTTATTATTATTTATTTATTTGCATAACCATAGTGCTTAGAATCCCTGTTGTGTTTGGTGCTGTACAAACATAAACCAAAAGGGCAGTCCCTGCACCAAAGAACTTTACCATGTAAGTATAAGACAAGAGACAACAGATGGATATAGAAGAATGCAGGAGTACAAGTGATCCATTAGATGATATTGGTCAGTGTAGCATATTGAAAACTGTGTTAAAATGACAAGTTATCACTTCAGGTGTAAGGGGTTCCCTGATCCTGCTTGCAGGCCAGAGAGCTCTATAGGAAAGCATGATATCTGGTTCTTCAGCTCTCAGTCTGCAAAAAGCCAGCCTAGAGCAAGTGTGTTGAGTTGTGTTTTGCTGCCTTGGGGAACAGCCTGCTTTGTCTTTCTCTGGTTTTGATTCTTGTGTGGGTTCTGGATTCTAAGAAACAGTGTTACACTGGAACCTTCAAGTAGAGTACCTTCAAGAAAAGTATTTTATTTTTTTAAATCTAAATTCTCTGTTTGTATGCCATGAATATAGCAGTCAGCTTAATAGCCTAACTGTTGTCAAGTTTGTTGTGGGCATCATGACAAAGGAGACCTTTGAGGGGGAATTGAAGGTGGGTAATAACATAGTTTTGCAGTTGTTTATGGCGAGCTCCTCCCTAGGGCAAGAGGCAACATGGGAAAAAGCACAAAAGCGCTTGTTTGAAAATTTAGCAAGTGGTCAGTTGACTCATGCAGAATTCCTCCTTTGCGATTCCTGAGGATGCATTTTGGGAAGGCCATCTTGAGAGAGTGGCATCTTTGCTATTTTGAGAAGCTACTGGCACTTGGCTGGGATTATCAAAGGAACCTAAGGCAGTTAAGTGACTACATTCTATTTAAATGAAAAGGAACTTGGGCATCTAATTTCCTAAGGCTGTTTTTAAAGAAAAATTCCCAGCCTAAGCATCAACAATGTTGATCCCTTGTATCATGTCTTTCTTCCAAACATTATCTATCAACACAGGGCCTGTTGACAGTATTCCTGTGAACATTGCAATCTCTGCCTACCTAAACACTTTCTCCGGGAAATTACAAGTCTCATATTGTGGATACATATTACATTTATGGATACCCCATGCTGGCTGTGTGCTACGTGATCCATGTGCTGCACATACCATATACAATATTTTCTTTTGAATTACTATGAATAGGAATAAAAAGTCTGCACCATAGTTGAGATTTGTCCATCTCTATTGCCCTCTACTTTCTTCTTCTCTATCTTGTTGTTGTTGTGTGGAAAGCTAATGACACAACATTTGGTCAGACTCTAATCAGGAATTTGGGGGTAATTTATTTGAATACCAAACAGATGGCCTAAAGTTTCTGGATTAGTGATAGGTTGAGAAACTGTGAGGTATTCACTCTTTGTGGATATTTACATCCTGCTTCATCTCTACTTAAAGCTGATTTTTTTTTAGAAAAGCTGTTACCATGATGCCATATTGATGTATGAGCATAGTTTAATCTAACACTTCCTTCACAGAACCAGAACTGTAGCCATTAGCTGAACCTTAGCTACAGATGTGACATTTCACATCTTGGTTAAAAGAACTAAACAAAATAATGCTTTAGGTAATTAATGTTCTAGTCACACTCTGAATCATCAAGATTTCAACAATTTAAAAACCATTTGTTGGCATGGAAACATCAGCTTAATTAAAATTGGATTAAACTAATTAACCTAAAACATATTGTACTATTGAATGTTTGATTTAAAATAAATTAGAAGAAACGGAACATTTTTCATGATCATTTTGTGGCTTTTATCTATTGAAAATATTTTTGTTTCCAGAAGGATTCTGCATGCTCAAATAGTTCAGAGCAGATCTCCATAAGTAATGGTAGGGTTGAAAAATAGTGGAAAGAGTTCTCTTTTCAGTAAGGTACCTTTTCCAGCTCTGTGCAGATACCTGAAACTGTATGTACCATGAATGCTGTACCATGACTTTGTCGGGGCCTCACCTAGCAGTATATGGCATACAATCTCCTTTTCCAGCTGAGAATTATCTTTCAGACTTGATGTGTTGATACCCAATGAATTGATTGGAGTAGGTGGGGAATGGAGATGGAGAATGGCAAAACAACCCACACTCTCAGGTTAATCTATTAAATTATAAATTAAGAAAAGAAAAATAAGAAAAACTAAAGTAGTTAGCTTGGTGAGTACCCTGCAAAAGTAGGCACACTCATAGGGTTGTGTCATAAATATAAAGGGAAGGGTAACCACCTTTCTGTATACAGAGCTATAAAATCCCTCCTGGCCAGAGGCAAAACCCTTTCATCTGTAAAGGGTTAAGAAGCTACGATAACCTCGCTGGCACCTGACCAAAATGATCAATGAGGAGACAAGATACTTTCAAAGCTGGACGGGGGTGGGGGCAACAAAGGGTCTGTCTGTCTGCGTGATGCTTTTTCTGGGAACAGATCAGGAATGCTCTTCAGAACTCCTGTAAAAAGTTAGTAAGCAATCTAGCTAGAAATGCGTTAGATTTCCTTTTGTTTAAATGGCTGGTAAATAAATTGTGCTGAATGGAATGTAAATTCCTGTTTTTGTGTCTTTTTGTAACTTAAGGTTTTGCCTAGAGGGATTCTCTATGTTTTGAATCTGATTACCCTGTAAGGTATTTACCATCCTGATTTTACAGAGGTGATTCTTTTACTTTTTCTTCAGTTAAAATTCTTCTTTTAAGAACCTGATTGCTTTTTCATTGTTCTTAAGATCCAAGGGTTTGGGTCTGTGTTCACCTATGCAAATTGGTGAGGATTTTTATCAAGCCTTCCCCAGGAAAGGGGGTGTAGGGGGGATATTTTTGGGGGAAGACGTCTCCAAGTAGGCTCTTACCCTGTTCTTTGTTTAACACGCTTGATGGTGGCAGCATAGGGTTCAAGGACACGGCAAAGTTTGTACCTTGAGGAAGTTTTTAACCTAAGCTGGTAAGAATAAGCTTAGGGGGTCGTTCATGCAGGTCCCCACATCTGTACCCTAGAGTTCAGAGTGGGGAAGGAACCTTGACAGCTTGTCTTTGCAAACCTCCCTCCTTTCCTCTTGTCTGATACAATCTCTCCCTGCATTATGTTAGACCATTATTGCATTTAAGATAGACCCTTATCCTGCAAACAGGTACTACCTGCATGCATGCTTATTTAACATTAAACATTTTCATTGTGTGGAGTGAATAAAATTTTCAAAGGAGCTTCTTAAAAATGTCACTCAGTATCTGAAATTATATCAAAATTATTTTCTGGGTGTATATGTTATATATTCCTTATGGCAATTGAAGGCTCAATTCTATATTCCTCACCATTAACTTCAATAGGAGTTTCAGCCTATGCTGCAAACAGACTTATATGGGGCTAGACCTTTACAAATATGCACCGACTCCCTGAAGCCTTCAGCTGGGTGCACATGGGCATAAGGATTCACATGCATGGATCAGCTTGTAGAACCGGGGTATTAATCAAGAGAGTAGGCTCTGATCCTCAGTGAGTTTAGAAATAAACCAATTTAACCACTTCTTAAGAGTGGAGAGTTGAATAAAAAGTAGGTAAAATAATTAAAACAAAACCATAATCAGTGAGCTGTGTAGATTTTATCTAAAGTGAAACAGTTCTTTATAACAGCAATTGTGTAATCCATGAAGTAACTGCCTTTACATTCACGTACAGAGTTTACCTAATGTCAAAATGTCATGTATCTGTAGCATATAGTATAACTATGAGAATGGAGTAACTCTCCTCTTCCCCCACAAAAAACCCCCTCAAAGCTGGTTAAATTATTGGAGTTCACTCCCTGATTTTTTCTTATTCCTCTTATTCCCAGCTGGGGGTTGGAGGAAGATAGAAGACTGAAGTCATATTTAAAAAGTATAAATATTGCAGCGCTCTCTGGGCTGGTTATAGATGCTTGTCCCGAAACACTAGAGTTTCATTTGTAGCAGGATGTGAAAGAATCTGCTTTATTCCACAGCTCGGTGTCAGACTTGCCATTCAGCCCTTAATGCGGCACGTAGTAAACGCTGCTGTGCCTAGCAGGTGGCCCGAGGGTTCTCTGTCAGCATTTTTGTCATGCACTGCAGGAACACTTAAAGACATTCATACAATTCTGAAAACCCAGAACACTTTAATATTGCTTTATGACTCCACTTAGAATATAAATATCTGTGACCTTTTCAGGAAAAGAAAACTTTTTAAAACATATTTGCATTTTTCTTTCTGTGAGACTGGTGGAAATGATATGGATGCTCAAAAATAGTTTAGCCTAATGATTCCTCTCTCTGCTAATTTGAGACGTTGAATAACTGACTGTATATTGGCTGAAGTCACAGAATGGAGCATCAGCTGGCAAAAAGTAAACAAAAGCATGTCCAAAATACATGGGCCTGAACCAGGAAAACCCATATACAACATTCCCAAACTTTGAGGAAGTTCAGGATTCAGATCTGAGTTTGGTGCCTGACTCTGTCACTGTTATAAGCAAAAAAAAAACAAAACAAAAACCCAGCTTTGAATATTACTGAACTTTGGAGAAGCTTAAGTTGGATAAAGATCCAGATATTGACATTTAAAATGACCTTTTCAAAGGGGACTAAGTGACTTAGGAGCATAAGCCCCACTTCATAAATGACTTGGGGAGCTGTGCTGCTTGCCCCACCCTGGTACCGGCCTTGCCTATCTGCCTAAGGTGCAAAGCTGCGGAGGCAGAAAAATGAGGGGGGAAATGACCAAAAAAAAAAAAAACCCAACCTGGTACATGGGCACAAATATGCTTGCTTGCTGTGGGCACTAAAACGCCTAGTTTCGTTTCTGCAATTAGGACCAGTTTTTCTAAAGTATTTAGGCACATAAAGGTTCAGATAGTGGGATTTTCAGAAGTGCCTAAACAGATTAGTGCCTAACTCATATCTGGCCAGAAGTGCCTAACTCCCATCGCCTTTCAGTTTTTGACAATGGGATTTAGGTGCTTTTGAAAATTGTACCCATAGTCATATCAGCATAATGCTAATGTAACTGAATGGAGAATGAGACACTTTGGGTACACCTACACCTCAAAAAAACCCAAAAAAACAAAAAACAAAAAAATCCACGGCAGCAAGTCTCAGAGCCTGGATCAACTTGTGGAGCTCATGCCACAGGACTAAATACCAATGTAGCTGTTCCCGCTTGGGCTGAAGCCCGGACTCTGAGACCCAGAGAGGAGGGTGGGTCCCAGAGCTCGAGCTCCAGCCCAAGTCCAAACATCTGCTCGGCGATTTTTTTTTCGTGCCAATAGTGCGAGCCCTGCAAGCCTGAATCTGTGTACCTGGGCTCTGAGACTTACTGCTGCAGGGTTTGGTTTTGTTTTGTTTTTATTTGTTTGTTTGTTTATTTTGCATTGTAGCCATACCCTTTGTGTCTTGAGCCCATCCTCAGACCAAAGACACAGCAAACTGTTTGTGTGATTAATCAAATGCTGGGCCTGGTTCTGACTGTGGAAGGAACACTTCCGTGATTTGATAATACTGCTTTGAGCATCTCTGAGTATCCCTAACATGTGATTGCACGTTTTAAAAATGTCACTGCACACATTTGTCATTGTGCATTTTTAAGGCTCTACGTCTCAGGGGAAAAAAGGTTTTATCTTTTTATGGCCAGTAAAGTATCTGCTGAGTTATCAGATAGCTGTTGCATGGAGCCCAAGACACTTCACAGTGAAGGGGAACAGAATTTCTGGTGGATAGTTAGTGGCTGTGTAACCACTTTGCTGCTTCTGCTGGAAAAGAAGTTGATTCTGAGCCTTACTCCACCCCAGGTATGCTTAAAAGGAGAACCTCTTCATACAAGCTTTTCTTATCAATCCATTTGGAATCTGACCTTTTTTTCCCCCTCTTGCAAGGTGAGGTTATAAAGGAGGAGGACAGGCAGAAAAGTAAAGAAGAAGTATATTTATATTATCCCTCTACCTATTCAGAGATATAGGTATTTAATCAAACTTTTTAAACCTTTGTAGTTTACATATATTTCTAAAAAAAAGAAAAAAGAAAAAAAAGCTTTCTTTTCTCCTGTAGGCCCTGATTCAGCAAGGCACTGACGCACATGCCTCACTTGAAGCATGTGAATGGTCCCATTACCTTCAGTGGTACTATCCATGTACTTAAAGATAGATACATGCGTAAATGCCTTGGTGTAGTGGGGCGTAAATAGACACCATTTTTACTCTTTGCTTACAGAAATAGTATTGCATTATTATAGGTTGTGTCTGTAAAGTCAATAGTAGGTTTGATTCATTTAGTATGAGGCAGCATAATGTGCAAGAACATGGTATTCTTCTTGTTCTTTAGTATACATATTGAACTACAACTCAGAAGGTGCAATCAGGTTCCATTGCATTAAATGCTGTACAAACACAGATTAAGAGACAGTCCCTGTCTGGAGTTGCTTACTATCACAGAGCACTTTGAAGTCCTCTCTTTGTGCTCCTAAAACAATCCTCATATGAAAGTATTAGTATTTGTCTCATCTATGCCCTGCCACTATGCTGTCACACAGGGGCACAAGAGAGCATAAGAACTCTTCCTTGTACCCCACTGCATAGTTCATGTAAAGGCTAGTTTAAAATTCAGGTCTAGCACTCAGGGCAAAGCAGGGGTTGTAGCCAAGATCCTTCCCCCTGGGAGCAACTTGGCCGGGAGGCACTAAGAGGGGACAGATCCATGACTGTGTCCCCAACATGCACTGACAAATGGCTGGCTGCACAGGAGTATACTACATCCTTTAATGGCAGTAGTAAATTACACACCCCTCCCCCAGCACAACTGAGAAGAATTGAGGCAAATTCCTCCCAGTGCTCCCTCTGGGCTGGGCGTGTCTGCATTGCTCCTTCCTTTGTGCTTTATGCTAAAAGTCCAGCCTAGTCTGGTATTATTTGGTTAATAAATGTAGAGCCTTGACAAATCTTTCATCCTATATTGGGGGTTGCAATGGTGTAACTGAGAATACAATGTGGACTTATTTTTCTAACATTTGAAATCTGCCCAGAACACACATTCAAACCTGAAGAAAAACAACTTATATTTATGAGCTCGGGAACAAATCCCAGTCTCACTGAAGTCAAAGGCAAAACTTCCACTGTCTGCAATGACAGAAGAATTTGATTCTTAGTCACTTAATTACAGATGGAAAGGAAAACTGGACAGTGCCACAAATGTAGAAATGGTTTAGTAATCAGTTGATTTTGGTCAAAACCTAGATATAATGCACATTGCTCTTTTTAAGGTATGTGATTTGTACAGACAACTGCAAGGAGAAGACATAATGTTGCCAGGAGCTCATTGCCTGATGTCAAGGACAATTTTATGTTTTGCATCCAGGCTGACAATGCTGGGCCTTTTGCTGAAAAGGCTATATTTTCTCATACAGAGCATGTCTTTTCAATAAAACGTCACTGTGCAGAAGGAAGAAAATGCCTTATGGACACTCTTATTTTATGTAGCCTTTCTCCTTTTAAAACAAGTTTTATGCAGTGGGATGGTAGCTGAGGGGGTCTGTTGGGTTTTTTTCAGCTTTCCCTCAAGTGGCTGGTTTTTCCATCCATATTCCTAGGGCAAGTAGTAAGACATTCAGAAATATCATGGGGTAGATGGAAAAATTCAAATTACTGCTCTGTCCGTCTTGCTATTTTCTAAACAGTATGTGATAACTTTAAAATTGATATCGGTTCTAACTTTGCACCAGTGTTACAACACTGTAATTCTATTGATTCCATTGAAGTGACTCCAGTTTTACATCAGTCCTAGTGAGAGGAGAATTTACCTGTCATCCATTCAGAGTATATCTTCAAAATTGTAGGTGCTGAGACTTTAAATTCAGCTCCTAGCTACTAATCTTTCTGTTGAATATTTGGAGTCAGCTGACAGAATGATTTATGATGGTTAAAGAAGAAATGACAGATTTCCTAATTCCACCACACAAGACCACCTTTTTTGGAGTCAGCCATTCAAACTACCATTTGTTTATCTGAGCACTGGGACTTGTTTTCATAGAATACAAATTGAAAGTTGGAAGAGGACTAAAAGATTTCTATGGATTCACTAATCTGCCTTCTTGGACTATAATGGAATGTTTTGTTAAATTTCAAAATAAAGCATAAATTACATATGTAGAACTAGAATTCATGAGTTTTTGTGGTACAAATAAGGCCAACTTAAGAATGCTGCTTTATCCTATACTATATTATAAATCACAATTCAATGAAATAAGCATTTTAAATTGATAAAAGGATTTTTCTATAATTTAATATTAAACTTTGGAACTCAGTGAAGTAGGGTAATATTGGGGCAAGTAGATAGCCTGTGATTTTGCAATGTGCCCAGAGTATGGGATGGTGTTTTAATAGGCATGATTTCTTCCTATCTCCTCCTTGCTCCAGGTGGGTAGTAATCTGCTATTGGCCCTTACTAAACTGATTGATATATGGGGAGTGGAGCTAAAACCACATACTCATTGCCTCTCTCTCCATCCATCTGCTCAAGAGGAATCCAAACTCTGAGGAGCTCACACATAGACAGGCGTTTAGGGGAGAGGGGAACATACTGTCCTTTGTGCCCCTAAGCAGGCACTGACTTAGTATACAGGAAAGTT
Organism: Eretmochelys imbricata; assembly: GCF_965152235.1. NCBI lineage: Eukaryota > Metazoa > Chordata > Testudines > Cheloniidae > Eretmochelys > Eretmochelys imbricata. Next base: position 108,457,728 of record NC_135575.1, read on the forward strand.
TATACATTATTATTATTTGGTTCTACCAATATTTCTAAATCAGAGGAGCTGATCAGTTTATTTGCTGGAGCATTTATAAATAAGACTAGCATATGCAGTCACACAAGCTAGAAAAAAAAAGTATAAAAGTTATAAACCTCATACTTCAAAAAGCACTTAGGTCAGAAAGATATTTTTCCTTATAGTATTGAGGTTTATACCTCTTTCTGAAGCATTCATCAGTGACACTACTAAGTCTATACAGCATATCAGGATGAAGAACAACACTTAAATACCAAGATGAAAATTGCATTAGAATTACCAGAGGGAAAGAAGCAGAGTGACTACTTCTCTGAAAGAAAAGGAGTACTTGTGGCACCTTAGAGACTAACAAATTCACGAAAGCTTATGCTCAGATAAATTTGTTAGTCTCTAAGGTGCCACAAGTACTCCTTTTCTTTTTGCAAATACAGACTAACACGGCTGCTACTCTGATACTTCTCTGAAGTATTTTCTTTTGGCTTTTCTGGGGCCAGTATAGAAATGTTTAGATACTACTTATGAAAAACCTAAGACTTGCACCAGGAGAAATGCTGCCTACCCCTTTATGATATGTAGCAAACTCATCCTATAACAAATTCACACCACTGGCTGGGGTAGGGTAGAGATGCACGCCTCCTGCCCCACTTCTTCTGCGTCACTCCCTGCCCCTTTCTGGATACAGTGTGTTCCCAGGACAACAAAGAGGGAGCAGTTACTGCACTCCCATGAATGAAGATACTGCAACCATGACTGGCTCTGATGTGGGCTCTGCAAGATGTGAAGAAAGGCTCCTTGTGCCCTTCCTGCCCACAGTGCACTCAAGAAAGGGCTGGTCTCCATCTGGCCCTTTACTGATTAATGCTAATTTACAGTGTATAATGTCCAATTATACTTATCAAAATATTTGAAATGTAATACTGCCCATATGCTATCACTGTACTTTCAAAATCACAAGTTGATGAGATAATTAACTTGACGGCCATGTCTACCACTCTTGAAATCCAGTTTATTCAAGATAGCTTCTTTTTAATTAGTTCTTGGCAGAATCTGTAGCTGTGAGAGTAATTCTAAGCTATGTTCCTTGTGAAGTATTTCAGCAAGTCTCTGTATTCTGAAAGCCACGATATATAATGTCTAGCAATATCCATTTTCCTGATTCTGTAAGACTAACTCTGGTGTGTAATCCATTGAAGTCAGGAGTTACTTATGTGTGTAAGGCTTTGGAAGATAAACTGAAATTCATACTGAGATGCTCTTTGTAGCATTATTACAATTCTGGCTACAACTCTGATTTCTAGACAATATAAATACATTGAGCCAGACTCACTGCTATGCTCTGGCTGCTTTTCACCATTCTCATGACACAAAACAGCTATAAACCCAGTGTAAATCAGCTTTTTTAAACTGGGACTATTGCGGTTTTGCATCACCAGAGGGGAGAAAAGCAGCCAGAGTGGCCAGATTCACCCGGAGTAGCAGACATCTGTAGCCAATAAGTAACATCTATTTTTGTGAGCAGTTATTGATACAAAGCAGGTGTCTGTTAGTGATGGGTTAGGTGATGAAGTCTCTGAGATTGCTAAACCCTAGCCCATTGAGAACTTTAAATTCCAAACTAGGACATTACTAGATCCATGTGACAGGGTGAACCTGGCCTTTGTGGCTCCCTACAGCAGGTCCCCCCCGCCCCCCCCCCACACACACTATACCACACCCCAGAAAGCAGTGAAGTGACAGCAAAGGAGCTGCAAAGATGGTCCTCCTGGCCTGCCTTGAGAGGCCTCACGGAAGCAGCCAATCAGAGCCAAGCATGCTCTGGATGCTCCTTTCTGGCCTGGAGATAGAGAGGAACCTTATGACACTGGCCCTGGTAGGAAGAGGCCCAGGGAAATAGCAGCAACAGGTTGGAGTTAGCAGTATGTGGCTGCTGATGATAGGTTCCCTAGGTTTGAACCCAGAGTAGTGGATTGGCCTTGGTCCTCTATCAGCCACAGATAAAGTAGTGTTATCCCAAGAATAGGACAGGGTTTAGCTGGGAGCCTGAATCAAGGGCTGAGTTTAAAGGATCTTCAGCAGGGTCTGAAGACCCTAGTGAGGGCAAATAGACTGTCTATTCGTTGAACTATTTATTACCCCCTGAGGGGTTCATTTGGACTTTGTGACTTGGCTGGAAGGTCAAACCACTGAAGACCTCACCAATATCAGCTGGCAACCTACCGGGGGCATCTGGAGTAGGAAAAGGACTACAGTATTGCACCCAGCTGCAAAGACCTGCTCAAGAGGTGAGTGCCCACATTACTATCCAAAGTAGGATAGGAGCTAACATAGAGGCGAGAGCAGCATTGTGATGTACCAAGCAATAGATTCCTCATATTACATTTCTTTTCCATGCACTTAACAGGAATCACCACAACCCGAATAACATACATAGCTCAGATTTATATCATGGGTGTGATTCTGACCTGAGTTATACCAGCTACTACCTCAGTAACCAAGGGCAGAACCAAGAATCTAGGACAGAATGTGAGTGGCTGCAGTTGTGCAGAGCACCCAGAACCCCCACTACTGGGAAAGCCCACAGGTATGGGATATACTGGCATTTCAAGGGATAGCGCATTCAGTACCTTATGAGACAATCTCTGCTAGCGGTATCATGTGAGTCTCCAGTCCCAATCCCTGCAAGTTTAAGACAAATGTGCTGAACCTCACAAACTCACTGGATCCAGGTAAACAGTCACTGAACATTAAGATTTGCTGAGGGGGCATTAGATCATTTAGTCTGATCTCCTTTCTCTCTCACAGGCCATTACATGTCACCCAGATACCCCTATATTGAACTTAATGACTTTAGTTAGATCGAAGTATTTCAGTCCTCAGGAAACTTAACTATTGTGTGCCATGGACAAAACAGGAGAGGCCAATGTGCCACTAATGCCTGGAAGCTCCTGCAATACCAGGCAGCTGAATAGGTGTCCTGATGATCCTAGCAGTTAATGTTTCCCATGCTGCAGAGGAAGATGAAAAAAACATAAAGCCAATCTAACTTGGAGGAAAATTCCTTTCTGATCAGTAATCTGGTGATCAGTTTGACACTGAACATGTGAGCAAAACACACCTGTCAGGCATCTAAGAAAGAGGATTCTTTATATCACATCAGCACTGGTCCACCCCAGCCAGTGTCCCGCCTCCATCTGTGGCCAATCTCTGATGTTTCTGAGGAAAGTGGGGGGAGAGGAAGAAGGCGGGAATACATCTGGTCAATTGTGAATTAGGGGGAAATTCCTTTTTGACCCATGCAGGAGACCAACTGAAGCCCTGAGGCATGAAATTTGTTTATAGTTATTGTTAATGCAGAGCTGCAGGTATTATAGGCATGTTGAGAATGGGATTGCCTGCATTACTCTCCTCATGGCCCATAAAGGAATGGAATGAATTGGAGGATTAATAAATTCACAGATTCCAAGGCCAGAAAGGACCACTGCAACCATCCTATCCAACACCCCTGCACTTACAGGTCATAGACTTTCTCTCAAAAATAACATTAATACATATGTTTTAGAAAGATCTGTAATCTCATTCTAAACATTCCAACCAATGCTGAATCCAACTCCCCTGGTAAACTGTTCAATGTCTCATTACCCTCACTGCTAGATTAACCATTAGAAATTTTTTGCAAGGATTGTGGTGGATTCTTCATCGCTGGTAATTTTTAATCAAGGTTAGATATCTTCCTAAAAGATATTATCTAGTTCAAACAGGAATTAATTCAGGGAACTTCTATGACTTTGTTATATAGGAGGTCAGATTAGATGATCACAATGGTCCCTTCTGGCCTTAGAATCTATGAAATTACATTTTATTTCAAGGTTGAATTTGTCTAACTTCAACTTCCAGCTACGAGGTCTTATTATACCTTTATCAGCAGGATAGAAAAGCCCCACACTATTGAATATCTTTATATCCATAATTATAGCCAGACTGGCAAAAGTCTTAGGATTATATATGGATAATATCTAGTTAAGGATGTTCTATATTACAGATTTGTATAATCCATTCATGCTTGATATTTGCAGCTTTGCTGATTTGTAGATGGTAAAGTAAAAGGATAATACAGCCTGCAGAATGTGCTCAGTCATGGGACAGTGAAAGTGTACTTGTTTCCCAGTAAAATGTCAATCATAGGATATCTTAGTCATTTTGTACTTTTATTGTGGTCAATATGGACTGCCATCACTCTGTTTTCTAACAAGGCATGATTGTCTTTTCACTATACTAGCTCAACACTAAGATTTATTGTCAAATTCAGTATCTTAGAGCATGTTTGTGATAATGAAACTTGCCAAGTTTCATCAGTTTGCTTCAGTCTTTTTCATTTTATGAACATGACCCAATTTGACTTTCTGATGATAACTCATTTTGATTTTAACTCACTTTGATGTCAAGTCCATTTCATTCTAAAATCTTGTTGACTTTCACTTATTTCAGTGTTTCCTGATGCAATGTTCTTGTGTTTCAGCAAGTGTCGGAAGTATCATCTTTACATTTGCTGTGTTAGCAGAGAATGTCATTACCTTGAAAACTGCCAAATGTCATAAAATTTGATCTAGCCTTTTTTTCTTTTATTGATGAACATTCAATTTTTACTCTCTAGTGAGAACTACAAGCAGTTTTCATTCACTCCATTCTTAACTTACCAAACAAATACTTCAGTTGTCACTGATTTTAATTCACACCAATAGTATTTCTTAATAGGCTGCTGTATTGTTTAGATACAATCTTTTAACAGGCACAAAGAGAATATGCAAATATGATATGCCAAGAAAGTATGTCAATGCCCTCAAAGCTGCCAAGTTTCATAAACTGATTTTTCCCCGTTCGCTATTTTGATGCAACTCTCCATTATCATGTTTCTATTGTTAACTTCCACCTTTGTTAATTTAGCTACTCTTAAAAATTCACACCAGTATTTTCTGATATGTAACAGATTCTATTATCTTCCCTGTTCTCCTGGAAGAAGCCAGTCGAGCTTGGACAGCGGGCTCGTGGCAATGGAACAGATAGGGAAGTTAAGTGGTACAAAGTGTCAGCAACCATTGCAACTCCAGAACTTGAGCTTGTTGAAAAATTTTTGATGGAACAATTTTCAATAATTGTAGTTAAGGGAAAATTGAATGGTTTCACAGAAAACAGCTCAATTGTGACAATTTTCTGAGGCGGGAGTCAGTTTGACAATTTTAATATTATAATTATATATATTTATTATGTTTATATATTATATACAATATTGTTACATAAGTAAAAATGAAAATCAAAACACCATTACAAAAACTGAACATATTGACAGCTCCAAACCATTTTTTTCCATTTAGTGAGAAACTTTGAAATTCTGGCTTTTCATTCCAAATTGGAATTATTTTTTCAAAAGTCATAATTTATGGAAATTCTAGTTCCTGATCCCTCTACTGGAGTCCTATATCTGGCCACTGCAGTCCAGAAAATCGGTGGGATTGGATAGCAGGCAGCAACTTAGAGTCTTCTACGGAGATGTGTTTGTAGAGGCTAACTTCACTTATTCACAAATTTGTTGTCTTTTACTGGAACCCTCAAGAGAAATAGTTGGGCAAATCAAGTCCTTCCCAGGGATGAGTCTTTAAATTCATGGATTTTAACACCAGAAAGTACCATTTTGATTACCTAGTTTGACCTACTGCATAATGCAGGCCATTGGCCTTCCCTAAATTAATTCTCTTTGAATTAGAACACATCTTGTTTTAAAAAAAGTCAGTGTAGGTTGTTCCAATGGTTAATTACCCTCACTGTTAAAAATCTGTACCTTATCTCTAGTTCGAATTTGTCTTATTTCAACTTCCAGCCATTGGCTCATATTATATCTTTCTCTGCTAGATTGAAGAATCCCCTATTATCAAATTTCTGTTCCCCAAGTAGTTATTTATAAGCTGTGATAAAATCACCCCCAACTTCCTCTTTGATAAGTTAAACAGATAGAGCTCCTTGCGTTTCTTACTATAAGATATGTTTTCCAATCTTTTAATCATGCTTGTGGTTCTTCTCTGAACCTCCTTTTTTCCTACCAGCACAGACTGCCCTACTAGTGAAGCAGTGTATGTGTATATGCTTTATTCACTTCCTTGCAGCAGTGAAGATGGCTCTGGCCCTATGAGTCATTCATGAAATGTTGAAAAGTAGTGCGTGTGTTATAGAGGCCAAACAATGATCAGATATTCAAAATGGCTACATCTGAATGGGAAAACCGTCTTTCACTCATCCTCCTGTTGAATTCTGATCAAGTCATATGTTCCACACCAGTCTAATTTTGTGAAGACCTGGCTGATTGGAGTTTCTCCAGGAACTTATTAATAAGGGGAAGGGGATATCAATTGCATACCATGATTTGATTTAATGCCTGGTAGTTGACACAAGCTCAGAGAGAAACATCATTCTTGTCTATGAAGAATATTGGGTACAGCCGGGGAGGTAAAGGGATCAATAAATCTCTTCTGGAGGTTTTCCTCTAGGTACTTCAAGGGGGGCATGTATCTCTGACTTGGAGACAGCATAAATGCATCCAAAAGGAACCTCCATTCTGGGGCAGGCTTCAATAAGGTAGTCATAACTGTGGTGCTATGATAAGGTGTCCACCTACTATTTGTCATACACCATGGTGAACTTCAAGTATTTCACTGGAATCCTAGGTTGGCTGGGTCCTCTGTTTGTTTCTTTAAGAGTCCCACAGGTTGGAGTGCACCGCAGAGTGTGATCAGCCATTAACAAGGGTTTGAAAGGCATTCTAGTTGAAACTGGACAGAGCAGAAGAACATTGTTCTTGATTGCCAGTGGATTAGGGGGTCATGGGTGGTGAGCCAAGGGGAAAACAAGGATGACTGGCAAATGGGGGACCCAGATCACCCCAAACTATGTTATTTCCCCATGGCTGCTGCTGGTAATGCCCTCCTGGGCACTGTCTGATACGCGATCGGTCCCAAAGAGGGGCATGACCCCCTGATGGTCTCAATGAACTCAGGAGAGTCTTTGCAGAAGGTAGGATTCTGATGACTTTTGACAATTTCTTGGTTGATGAAGTTGCCAGATGTGCCTGAGTTTATCAAGATCTCTAAGCAGGGGTCAGGAATTGAGGGATGCCAGAGGTAGAGAGGGAAGACAAAGTGGAGTGGTATGCTGGCTATTGGGTTTCTGATGGAATGGTGGCAGAAAAATTCATTGTACGGCAGAGTGAAATAATAACCTGGCCCATGTCCCTTTGCTGGAGATGGGTCCTTGTGTTTCCTGACCTGGAATAGCATCGGTTCTTGACTGGGCACCCTGCTTGCAAAATGCCTGGATTCTCCACAGTACAGGCAGAGTCCTAGAACCTACCACCAGTTCCAGGTCAAAGTTGGAAGGTCACAGAGGCCAAGTGGTGTGACCAGATATTCAAAATGGCTGCATCTGGATCAGAACTCCATCTTCCACTCATCCACCTGCTGTATTCTGATCAAGTTATACATTCTGTACATTGAGTTGGAGTCTGGTAGATTGTTCTGAGTTACATAGGACAGAAGGGTCCAACTCAAATGAGGGTCAGGCAGTGTGCCTCTTTTTCTGGTCTCATTCCATTAACTGATTATCAATCCAAATGCACAAGTAGTCAGGGCGCTGAGGTTAGGTGGAAGGTCCACCTCATCTAATTAATCTTTAATAGGATCACTGGGTCCTTGCCAGAAGTGATGTTGTTGTGTGACCTTATTCCAATGGAGATTAGCTGCCAGGCATCAAAACAGATGTACCTAACTGACAATGAGCCAGGACCCCTACTAGAGGGCTTGGAGTGCAGGTATGCTCTCTGTTAGCATCATCAGACATGAACAAACTCCTCAAAGCATTTGAGAAGAGGGCTGGACTTAGGGTGACCAGATGTCCTGATTTTATAGGAACAGTCCCAATGTTTGGGTCTTTTTTTTTTTTTTTTTAATATAGGCTCTTATTACCCCCCCCACCCCCTGTCCCACTTTTTTCACATTTGCTGTCTGGTCACCCTAGCTGGATAGAGAAGCCTATGCCATGGCCTCTCCGGTAAGTAGGCTAATCTTGAGTCCTATTCTGGTTCAGTGTGTGGGGTATGATAGCAGTCACAGTATGAACAACAGGAGGCATTGATTGAAGAACCCCCAGAATTTGTCACAGTTCCCAATGAACTTGTGAGGAGGGGGACTTGGGCTTGTGGACAATAGGTGTGAAGGTTCAGGGGGCCACAGCCACTTCATGGGCTTGCACCTGGAGAGTAACATTCCTGCCTTGTAGCATGGCAGTCTGGGCCTTCATTTATTGGGTTTGCACTTGGGTTTGGAGGACTGTATTCTGATCTCAAAGTGGAGCAACCTGGGCCTGCAATTTGCAAGGGGGAGCTAGGCTCCTGCCATGGTTGTTCCAGAATGGACCTCCACGTCATTAAACCTGAACCCTCCCTTAATCTGGTCTTTGTGGGCTGCTCAAACTGTAAAATGCTGAGATGTGGGTGGCCTACTTAGTGGGTGGAGAAGGACCTGGTCTGGTGGTTGCAGTGGCAGTTTAGAGTAGTGGCGATCATAGATCCAGGAGTCAAGTACTGGCCTGAGAGTGAAGCTGAAATCAGGGTCGAGGAGCCAAACCAAAGATCAGCACCAGAGTCAGGATCGGGAGAAGGGCAAAGAGGAAAAGACTAGTCTAGAGTGGAAAGGAGGCAGGGCTGGAAGCAGCTGGAACAATGGACTAGAACAAAGACTGGAGACAGGAGCAGGGCAAGCACAGCTACAGACGTGGTACGTGTTGAGTAGCTGCTGTACTGCAATGCTCAAGTAGTGGGCCACAGGCTCTTCTGCCCCATCAGAATGCACAGCCATCTGGAGAAAACTCATTGGCCCAGCTGGGCTTGCTGGGTTGCCTAGAGACCAAGCTGGAAGTCAGCTGTGCTCCTGGAACTATGAAGAAACAGGAGTGTGAGAAACAGGAGACCACCTGAATAGGAGCAGAGAGACTTGGAGGGGTGGGGTGGGAAAGAAGGAATATGACAGCATGTGGGAGGACAGGGGAATATTGAGGGGGCAGGAGGTCAACTGAAAAGGAGACTGAGACAGGTTCAAGGAAATGGGGGTGGAGGATGGTAGAAGGAAAATGTGAGGGATCGGATTTTGTTAAACAAAATGGGGTTTGTGGGGAAGGTTAACTGGAATAGCGGTGGGCCTTTTTCTTGTGAGCTTTGGGAACTATTGTCATAGGACCTCTACAGTATTGCTGCAATACCTCTTTCTCCTCTGGTTCTACTTTTACACACCTCCACATGACATCTCCTGAATCTATCATAGTGTCCATACAGGTCCTGTGATGTGGCAGTCCCTTGTGATGTACAGTGACAGAGTACTTAAAATGATGACAGAGAGAGAATCCATGTCAAGGCATAGTTTCTCCCACCTTATAACCTGAAGAGATGCCACTTCTTGTGGTGGTAGTAAGTCTGACTGTATACCACATAACATAGCCTCCTTCCTGCTGCTGCTCTTCATCTCTTTTTCCTCTTCTAACACCCAATGATATGGTGACCTTTCAAGCTAGCAGTGTATACACTTCCAACGTGAATAGAAATCCTTTTTCTCCTTTCCACAAACATTGTTTCATAAAACATTTCAATTACATGAATATTCAAGAAAGCAAATACAATTTTATATGAATCTAGTCAAAGCAAAGTTTCATCACCATGAGACATGCCAGCAAACAACTTTTCACTATCTTCAGGTCTCTAACCAGAAACCAGACTTAACCTTCTCTCATGAATGATTTTACACTGTGACTGCTTAAACAAACTCTGTCAAGTACCTCAGCCAAGAAGAATAAAGTGAAGATAGATTTATAATTAATAGGATCCTTCTTAGCTGGTAAAGACTTCTTGAGGAAAGGAGTACTTGCTGCCCTAATGCCCTCATCAGCTAGTGTAAGCTCTGCTTTACAGAAGCCAATGTGGCACTTCTATAGTCATATAAAGCAAAATAGGCTTTACATAATAGGGAAATATCCATGACAGAAAATAATACAAATTGGTTGTGAGCTGTATGGGCAAAACAAGCTCTTGAACATACCATACAATAATTCAAAATGTGTATTAAAATACAGAGCAGCATTAAAGTGAGGATGATGGGTATATAATCCATTGAATGAGACAATCACATGAGACAAGTATAGCCCACAACTTGAGCTCTGTAGGAATAAGAGGCAGAGTGGGCCTTTGGGTACAGCTGTGGACTGTTAGTCAAGACACCTCTCTCTAGCTCTATCACAGATCTATTGCGTGATCTTTGTCATGTCTTTTCACGTCTCTTTGCCTCTGTTTCACATCCCAGTTTTGTTTAGACTGCAGGGCTCCTTAGGGCAGAAACTCTCTCTAATTATATTTGTATGAGGCCTAGCACAATGGGGCCCAGCCCCAAGGTGAGATGCCCTTTAAGAGGAATTTAGAACCAGGTTCCTACCTGTGCTGGGTTACTTCTTTCATTATAAGACCTGACTTGGAAGGGTCACATTAGTGAGATCATGTGACTGTGATGGTGACCAAGAGTCTGGCTTGCTGGGGGATATTTAAGAGGTAGGATGTTCACAGTAAGGGGGCTGATAGAAGAAGTAGTGCACATGGAGGTGCTCCAGTGACCAAGATCTGGTGGTGCTGCTTCCCTTCTGGGAGGGAGCTAGACAAACAGCTGGTTTAGGATAATGGTGGGTTGAGTACAAGCTTGTCAGGAGCTAGGTAGCTCCCCGTGGATAGGGAAATGAGAACATGCCTCACGGGGCTTGCAAAAGGGGACTGAAGAAGAACTAGGAGGAAAAGCTGTGTACAAAATGGCCTGGAGAATAGTGAGGCAGGGCAGCTTTTGAGTGATTTGCAGATTTAGGGCTCACGGGCCATAGTCTGGAGTGGGAGAGACTGAGCTCCCCTACACCAGTGGTTCTCAAACACAGGTATGCATACACCTGGGGGTACGTAGAAGTCTTCCAGGGGATATTCAACTTATCTAGATCAGAGTTTCTCAACCTGGGGTTTGTGACCCCTATGGAGGTCACAGGACGTGTTTAGGGGGATTGCAAGTGCAGGGCCAGCATTAGGGGGTGGCAATCAGGGCAATTGCCCTGGGCCCCATGCTACAGAGGGCCCTATAGAGCTAAGTTACATGCTTCAGCCCTGCCACCTGGGGCTCAGGCTTTAGACAAGGCTCACAAGTGAAAAACAGGATCAAGTATCACACTGAAATGTAAATATAATATTTATATTCCAATTGATTTATTTTATAATTATATGGTAAACATTAGAAAGTAAACAATTGTTCAGTAATAGTGTGCTGTGACACTTTTGTATTTTTATGTCTGAGATTGTAAGTAAGTAGTTTAAGTGAGGTGAAGCTTAGGGTATACAAGACAAATCAGACTCCTGAAAGGAATGCAGTAGTCTGGAAATGTTGAGAACCACTGCCCTACACCTCAACTTGCCACCTAAGGAGGTAACACCCTTTCCAGAAGAGGGCAAGGAATGCTGAATCAGAGAGCCCAGAGAAGGCTGGGAGAGGGCTGCTGAGCCTGGAAGGGGCTGGAGGACTTTGTTTAGTTGGATTTTTGTTTTGCCATGACATTTGAGGCCTTCTTGCTTTGGCCAGAAAACCAAAGCTCCTGGCTTATCCTACAAGCCTGAGGCTAATCCAACCAGCCAGAGGGAATCTAAGGCATGGTGGCATCTAGGTATCGTAGAAATAAACCATACTCTCCAAGGCCCCGATCTCAGTCAGGGTTCTGGGCACCACAGTAATGCAAATAGTTATTAATTTATCATTATTATTTTATTAATAATATATTATAGCATTATGGAATCCTAGAAATTAAAGATGGAAATTATGTCATATAGTCTATCCCTCTGCCGAACTTTACTGGACACCACAGCCACTTACAGGAAAGTTGGAAAACTCTATGGCAGACAGAAACTCATTCTCCTGTTTCATACATACAATGCCACTTCCCCTGAAGGAGCATGTCCTCTAGTTATTAGCAGCAAGGGTCCTATGGCTAATTCTGATTCTCTCTATAGAGGGCAGTAGCACACATATGCACTAGAGAGTTCACTACAGTATTCCTGAGTGCTTTGTAATGTAAAATCTGTATCTATCCATAATCACTATGAATCATTTAGGTAAAAAATGTTTGGCCATCAGTAAGATATAATCCTAAAGGGGGAAACAACCTGAAACATCATGCAAATTAAAGCCTTATATCTAAATACCCGGTAAATGAAAAGCCAAAATATTGCAGTGCTACAGCACAAAGGTCCTATTCCAATCTCACTTTTAATCTCAGATCATATGCTGTAACTATTGCATGCTACAAACCATCATTCAGCACGCAGCAAATTCAATATATGTCAAATTCAGCTGACTGCTGCAGCCTCCCTAGGGAACAGTGTCTAATTCTGATAGCAGCAAGCAACATTTTCTCCCTGAGCACCTGACTGAAACAGCCAGCTAAACACAAACAGCACAAAGGAGTAAGGCAAGCCAGACAGAGGCCTAATGGCTAAGAATGAGGAGCTTATATGTTTGAGTTTGAATCTCTGGGGTACATCTCACTGCAGCTGTAATTTACCAATTTGTTTAATTTCAAATACAGCTAAGAAACATTATAGCCAATTAGTTCCAGCCCGGCAATAAGTCTGTACATTTAAATCATTTACATTTACAGCTTTCCTGATCAACTGGAGTATGTCTCATCTCTTTCCAGATTGTGGCACAATAGCAGCTGTTTTTAAATTCACAGCTGGGACAGCAGTTAAAAGTCCTTGAAAATTAAATGGAATTCATTCAATTAGGCTAAAGAAACTGCTAAAACAAATATTATTTAGTGGCTTTTTAATTAGTTCTGGAGCTTTAAAAGTAACTTCAAACTCTACCAAAATTGCCATAATCATGACTCTAAACTGCAAGTTTAATTTACCTCTCTATTCAGGGCCCTACTCTGAGTCCTTGATATATGCACACTCCATATTAAGTCTAGAAACTAGAGTTGGAAAATAGCCAGTGCAAGACTATTGGCTACAAAATGTTTTCTAGAGCTATAATGCCCATTCCACTGTCCATGTCATAAACAAGGACATAGGAAAAAGCCCTATTTCTTATGAAGTTTATTGCTTATATTGAACATTGCTTATATTATCTGGCACTGTGAATGTTAAACATAGGCATGCATGTAGTAGTATGGGATTTTGCATGACATACCTATTTAATTTTCCCCAGAACATAAATTTCAAAGAGTTGTATTTAAAGAGATTAAAATAACTAATAAAGAAATCATCTCCAACAAAGGAAATATCAAAAACATCACAGCTTCATTTTACCACAGATAGGTAGAAGGTGACAGATGAATTAGGGAAGGGCAAAATAAATTTGTGTGATGGGCCAGAGAGGCTCCACAATAGCAGAGACATGGTTATGGAGAGCCAGTGGGCCTATCTAGACCTGCCCTACAATAATTGCATTTAATGCCGAACCTGGTAGGGAAGTAAAAAGAGAATCTGGGTCAGATAACGGCTGACTGGTCAGGATAGAACTCTGCCTCTTTGTCTGAAGGGAGCTGAGGAGGGATGGGTCTGATAGCTGGAGCAGCTACTGGGAAGGAACAGTTAGACCCCCAAGGAGTGAGTGATGTATGAATTAGAGACTGTTTGGGAACCAAGCCCAAAGGAAAGGGCAGGAATGCTCACCCAGAAGTCTGGGGGATATGCCCATGTCATGGCGTGATTCACCCCTGCAGCACTTCCTGCTGGTCATCCAGAGAATTAGCGTTTCCAGCTTCCAGAGCGCCCTCTTCAGGCTGGTGTCCCATTTGCCCCAAGTCCCTCCCAAACCCTGGTGCTTCTTTCATGCCAGGGTGCTGCCCCCTGGCAGTATCCCCACAGATCTGGGTCTTCCTCCCCCAGTCTCAAGTAACCCTCACCCTCTATCCCCACCTCACCTCAGGCTTTAGCTACTGCCAGTCACCATCTAGCTCCTGCTTCCTGGGGCAGACTGCAGTATAATTGCCACCCATCATCATCAAGGAGGGTCTGGACCTGCTGCTTCTGCCTACCCTTGGGCTGCCCTCTGCAACCCCAGTACCCTTTTCCTAGGCCTTCTACAAGGTCTGCAGCCCGGGGGGGGTTCTCAGGCTGGAGCGGAGCAGTCAGGCCCCTCCCTCTCAACATCTAGAGAGAGACTGTCTCCTCCTGGCCCACTGCCCTCTTATAAAGGCCAGCTGGGCCTTGATTGGGGCGTGGCCGCAGCTGTGGCTGTTTCCCCAATCAGCCGAGGCTTGCTGCTTTCCCTAATGGCAGTTCTCTCCCACGGCTGATTTCAAGTCCTTCAGGGCAGGAGCAAGCGACCACCCTGCTACAGCCCAGTATTGAGTTGTTTGCTTTTTGCTATAGAACATTTTGGCATTGAGCCCCTCAACACCACCTGGAAGGGGATAAAACTGACAGAACAATTAGCTGGTGGGCCATAACCCACCTCATTAGAAACTGGAAATAGACGTCTTGAGACTTGGGAACAGGTTGGGGCACCCAGAAGGTCCGTAAGGAGATCTGCTCCAGCCATGTCCCTACAATTACACATTTACAACTGACCGTGCAAACTATTTACAAGTATAGCTGATCCAGAGCATGCCCCTTTTACTCATCTGAGCTTTTCTGTTCTCGTCTAGACAACTGTCACCCAAGTCCCAAACTCAGCTAGACACTGGGAAAGGCTATCAATTGCATTGTCTTTATCTATTGAAAGAGAGAAAGGGCCAGAATTTAGGGACATCTGTTTGGCCCCACACAGCAACTGGACTAATTCTCAGGACTCGTCTTTCATCCCAAGAAGCAACTTTCTCAAGGGGTTATATTAGTAGTCTGGTATTGTTGGAGCACTTTGGCCATACCCCCCTTTCTTTAACCATCCCCACTACAGTGTATGGGGTAAGCCTGTGGAGAGGTGGTTCAGAGACAGTATTATTAACTCTTTGCCACCTGAAATGGCACAGCAAGTCCCAAGGTAGTTGGTTAACCCAAATATAAAGTTACTTTGTGTTGTCAGATTGGCACAAAGCAATCTTAGCAAAGTGCAGGATCTTGCCCAGACAGCTGAGTCTTATCGGCATACTTAAGGTTCCCTAGTCCTAACTACCTACCATAATAGTTTTTTATTGACATAAAGCAATCGAGAGAGTGTGTGTGTGAGAGAGAGAGAGACTAGGAGGAAAACACAAAACAAAACTCTGAGGTACCCCATGTGAGAGAAACCCTGGGATAAAGGAGCACTGAGTTGCCCAGTAATATCTTTTGAGTTATTCTTGTGGCTATTCTTTTTTTCCCCTCTGTCTATCCCTGCCATATAGCATAAGTGCACTGATACCATTTCCATGAAATTTAGTTAAAGGCTCTTTTTTTGTTTTTTCACTGGCTTGCCCACTCCAACCTATGGCTCTGGTGTTTGCACAGGGCAAGAACAATGACAACTGGAATCTTCCATGAAGTCTAGAGGAAGGAGGACAGTGCTTTGGAATCCTTTGACTCTCCTCTTCCTTTTCTACATAGAAGAGAGTCA
Organism: Eretmochelys imbricata; assembly: GCF_965152235.1. NCBI lineage: Eukaryota > Metazoa > Chordata > Testudines > Cheloniidae > Eretmochelys > Eretmochelys imbricata. The sequence continues at coordinate 108,473,393 of NC_135575.1, forward strand.
ATAATCCAGATCAAGGTATAATAATCCAGGTATTTAACTCCTTCCAAAATCACTCACAATTTCCAGGATACAACAGGGAAGGTTGAGCATCTGTTCCAGAAATTCAGGAATATGATACTTCAGTGTATATATTTGATTTGGACTTTGATTTGCCAGGTCCAGAAACATATGGACTCAGTTTCAAAGTGGTGTTGGCCTATATTAGACTTTGGAATATTTTTGAATAACTGACATAGCTGGTATTAATCTATCAATCTCTATGTAAATTGACCCTTAGCTACCTAAGAGTTGGCCCCTTCTTGTGTTTTACCCCAGAACAGATTGACTTGTGAGCTTAGATATGTTAATGTGGGCAATTGGTATCTTCAATGGTAGGCTGTTGACTTCATAATTGCTCCCCCTAGTCCAAGCTGAACCTAAATATGTTGAGTATCAGGGTATGATCCATGGGTCACCTGTCACCATGCAACTGGTGGGGTGAGTGTATTGAGGGACAATGGTCCTCCTTGTTTTGCTGGTTTGCTTGACTCAAATGTTGATGACAGACCGATATGAAGTTTTCTGTATACAGTTACATTTTATTTCACTTGTACTTTGGGTTTGAATGGGCACACTTTATAAAATGCAAAATAAATAGAAAGCAAATAAGTGGGAAAACATGACCACTATTCTAAATAGCAAAATATAAGTCTAATTATGTGTATGTTGCCAGGGTGATCTTGGTCAATGATGTGGAATGGTTTAAAACAGTTGGGTGTGATATAATTTTCATTTGCAACACAGGCTCAAACTGTATATCAAATACTGGTTCTAAATAACCCTTATCCTAGCAACAGTATCAACACCCTGCACTCCCCAGTTTACTCAGTCTCAAGTTTCTACTTTTTGATTTTCCTTAAGTTCATCTTGTGATTGAGAGCAACATTATCTTTAATTAGAGCAGCTGAAAGCTTTTTAGCATTGTCCAGATTGTGACTTAAATAATTATATTTCCCACTCAGTGTTTGAAGAGTTTCCTCTACAGTGAAGACTTCCTGCCAGTTTACAGATGTGTGTAAGCTTCCAGCTTGGCATCTCTGATCTTCAAGTGTCTTAACAACCTTCAAAACTGTATAAAAACCTTGTCAGACATCTGGGTGCAAATTGTTCTCTAACTCTTCTTCAGCAGGCTGATTAATAACCTGTCTTGGGGACCAATGGGCAAATAGAGTATGGAGTGCTGCTAACAGATTATGTAAACATATCCTGAATTCTCTGGGCCAAGAACTTTTATTCACAGCTTCGATACCGTTCAGTTAAAAGCAGTGCAATCTTCCTCATACTGTCCTGCTAATATATTTCAATCTTTTCCTCAACATCACCCTGCCAAAGTTTCTCAGCTATAACCTGCAAGGGAGAACTGTTATGACAATGCAGCCAGCAGACCCATAGTCTGTATGGGGATAAATACTGAAGAATCCAAGGCCTTATAGACTGTTATCCTCACACACTGAGTAACAATTAATTAACCCACAAACCATGACATACCTCTTATGGTGCAAGGATATTCAATTTATAATTCTCTGTAATAATACTGTAGTCAGCTTTTGTGATTTTTTTTCAAGTGTATAGTAGCAAGTTTTTTTTTTTTCAAGGGGCTAGATTTTAGTGCAGGCATAGAAAGATTTATTGCTGTTCTTGAGAGTGAGAAATTTAAACCTTTGGTCTCTGACTAATTAAGACACTCGGGTTGTGGTTAGGACTTTCATATTAAGTCATTTTAGCTAGAATCCTCCTATTTTCTTTAAGCATTATGCTTTTCTATATAGTTTTGTTGGCAGAATATGCATTCTAAATAGTCACTGGAGCTTAATGAATATTATATAAGGAGGAAATGCTCCTTAAGCCCTTATACCTAAACCAATATTATGTTGTAATGCCATTGTATTACTAGGGACAGAAAAAGTGCTCTTACTTGGATGACAAGTTTCTGGACTTATTCCAAAGCAATCACTGTTGCATCAGTCTTACACACACACACAGAATGTAAACTGTCTTTCACTATTAGACTTAAATATGGTTCCAGAATATTATAACTTAAAAAAAACTTGTTTTTTTTTTTTCTGATGCAGGCTACTTTCACAAAGTTTCTCTAATGGCCCAGTTTTGGTTTTATTCTAACTCTAATTCTAGCTGTTACTGTTCTCACCTGAATATTATCCACATGATAAATGCCTAGATTTGCAAACTCTGAATGAGTGTGCACCTGACAAAAATGCTACAGTAAGTAGATGCTTAGTAATATGTATGGATTTTTTTATTTGAATTTTATTGGCCTTTATTATGAGCAATGTGTTCAGAGGAAATAAAATGCTATAAGTTTATGTGCAGATATCATGTAAAATAACCATTCCTAAAATCCATGGTAACAAACAAGGAATTACAGTTAAGCCATTTTGCTAACACAAAAAAGTTCTGGCTCAAAACATTCCAATGAACACATTATTGCAGCTTGAAAGTAATATCTTCATAGTTAAACTTGTGACTAACTTTACAGTATGAACCTGATTTTGACTCCCACATCCCAGTTCAAATTTCCTTCTAAACCTATGCTTCTGCTGCAATTTTTCATGTACTTTCATGCCACTGGAATTTTATGTGAGAGGTTTAAGTTAATTAGTAAAGTATTTTTAAGATAAGCTTTTAAAAATGAGGGGTCTTCCATTCTTTTGACACGCTTGACACGTTTTTGGAATGTCATAAATCCAAACTTACAGGACCAAGAAATTTTAAATTGGTTTCAGAAACCTAGTCTCATTGTCTTTTGGGGGATGTGTGGACATGGTTTACGATTCTTTAGCACTGCAAAAATTAACCTCTTAAAATTCTGTAACCCGCAGGTAGCATTCACAGTTTGCCAGTGTTCTAATGACAGGGCCACCACCAGTAATGCTAATGGGGAGCACCAATGTGGCAGTATGTCAGGAGCTGCAAGGTCAGACCTCTTTGTATGACAGACTTTACAGTTATGATTCTCCAATAACTTAACTTAAATTTAGAAGGCTTCTTTAAGGTTTTTTATTTTGCCAGCCTGAACAATTTTTTTCTTTCTTTTGCCCAACGTCAGTGTAAACGGATCACTGAATTCCAGTGAGAATGTGTTAATTTCATCCTACTTGTATGGTTTCTCTTCAGTTCCTCTAGTGACAGAACCCTGATCTTTCAGAAAATGAGCACATGTAGTTGCCACTGAATCCTATGGGACTTGTGCACCTGCACTTCTTGGGCCAGTCAGGCCCCTGGACAGGCACAAACATACATAATCTGTTTCCCAGTACATCACACAGCTTTGTCTTCAGACAACACTCTTTGTATCGAATCCTTGGTCTGTATTTGATCAGGCATATTGATTGCTGTGAGCAGAAACAAGAGAGTTGAGATGACTTGCTATCTGGTAGTCCTGCCTGTGTAACATGGAAGCCTGTGGTGACAGTATGTATGAGTGTATTATGGGGCAATTTTTCCTTCTCTTGTCCAGCATTCCTGCAACATCTGACAAGGATGAGCGTAGCTGAGAGAATAGTGACCCGTTGGACAACATCCAGACACTTGTAGGTGACACTATGCCCACTCTCCTGGATGTCTGGGTCACCCTTCCATTCCTGTGCATTTCAGTCCTCCACTTTTCTCCCACTACTTCTGGGGATGCCACCAATTGGTAGAGCCAGCAGTGCTGCTGGTCTCCTGTAACCTGCCGTCCTCCTCTTGAAGTGTGTTGCTCATTGTTCTGCTTTGACGTATTTCCTACTGTGGTGTGCTTTGATACCACTTCTGTTTGGAAAATCTGTTGGGTGCATGGATACACATCAAGTACATAGTTCTCCCTGCACTCATGTACAGATGTGTTGTCTGGAAGAAACAACTGCTAATTTCTCCCTACTTTATAAAATATATTCAATAAATTATTGGGACAACAATGCACCTGTAGACTCTGCAAATGACTACTCCTTTAAATTTGTACATTGGCAAATTCACCCTGTAATGCTAACCATAGAGTTTGAGTGGTAAAAGACACAAAAGCCTATAATGACTGCATGGGGTATCTTTGCTACACTATTGCAATGGAGGCCAAATATTGCAGTTATCACCATGGAAAAATTGTTTCTCTTAATGTATAAAACCATGTGAAACACAAAGTTCACTACTTATACAGCTCATGAAATGCTTTAACAGTATATTAATGCTGGTGTCTCAGAATGATCCTCTTACCAATAATGGATTATACAGACAGTAAAAGAAGGCTTTGCCAGGATACTATAAGAATTAGATATTCCATATAATGTGCTAAAAATGCTTACTTTGAATTTGTGATTCCAGAACACATCACAATGCTACAGCTTATATGTTTGTTCCCCTTTCCGAAAAGGCAGCAACTGGAAATGGAATATATTCATAACAAGATAGGTGGAAAATTAACCTTATTCTATTATAAATTTGCACATAAACAACAGGATTCATACATACTACAGTGTGTTCTAATTTGAATTTGCATGTCCTGAAGGAATGCAGAATGGAAGGCAATCTTTTTAGCCTGGAGCACCACTCCTTTGGAATAACTGCTGAGCTCATATGAAATAAGGATATGTCTTTTAAAAGTTCAAAATGAGTTTGATAAGGAATACAGAATGCAGAGAACAGTAGTTCCAGATAAACTTATAGTTCAAATATATTTGATATAGCAGAAAATTGTCCAGACATTTCAGAAACTGCAAGAACTGGAAAGTATTTCATGCAGCACATTCATGGCTTTATGTTTGAAGATATATAATTAATGACAGTAGATCAAATAGAAATTGTTAAATTTCACAAAGAGGATAATGTTTCCTTCATTTATGAAAATAGGTTGCTCTCAGATGTGCTTGTCTGACCCCGGAGCTGTATGCATGAGTACTCAGGATGCATTGAAAACACATTCTGTTTCACAACTTCTGACTTTTACAAAGAAAGACTGCACGAAATAAAGAAATATAATATCTATACAGAGAGAGAGAGAGAGAGTGAAAAGAATCCAGAATAAATTAAATGGGCCTTTTGACAAATTCAGTATGGTACTGGAGTCGTCCTAAAGGCTTTATAAGGGTGACGTTAATTTAACGCAGATAATTACCTATATGAGGGGAAATGTGTGTATAGGCTGGGAAGATGGAATTCAGACATATCTCAACCTATGGCTAGGACACAGAGCTCCACACAAACTCCCCATACTCTCTGCAGCCACTACCTTCGCCTATGGATTGGAGAAGCAGTTTTATCTCCACTATGTCATTTGGACAGCGTATTATGGCTTGCCAGTGCGTGTGGACTGGCTTGCCCCCTTGCCAATAACTCCCCCACACTGGTCTATTGCAAGACCAGCTTTAGAGAACTTTTCCTGAGCTCCACTTCTATCATGTTTTTCTTTCATCTAACATGCTACACAACCTAAGGTTCAGTTTAGATGGGGTTTTTAAGTTTCCCAAACTTCATTATTCTAAGATGACTGTTTTACCCTTTTGCCATTCCTGGGGTGGCTGTGTATTATGCCATTAAATAAAGAATTAAGACAAAATCAGTAAATGTGCTAGTTTATTAACTAAGTCAGAACACTAACCCAGACCTCTAAAAATAAAAGACCAGTGACATTTTCCATTGTGCCACTTTGACATCTACCTATACTTGATGAGAACTTGTTAATTAAAACTAGTGAGCCAAATGCTGTCCTCACTTTTTCCCATGCTGCCCCATTGAAATCAATGTGTAATGTGTGAGCTAGGTCAGAATTTGATCCACAGAGTTTAAATGTTTTCATACCAATGATGAATGAGGAATAGAACTAATCAATGGATTAATATTGTAAATGTCAGCTGTTTTAAAAACACTCATCTTTTTTTTTCTTTTGAATGCTGAAAGCACATCTTTTCTCCATTCCAGACCTTCCCTTTTTTTTTTCCTTTCTTTTATTCTTCCTTAAATGTGTACACTGTGAGGAAATCAATAGTACACAGCTACAAGACATCATCTAAACACCCCAGCAAAATGTTTTCCTGCTAAGCTCTGTTGATCCTTATAGTGCTTGTTATATATCTGATGCTGTGGATGTGTAATCCCCACTATTACATTTAAAATTAAAGTGACGGTGGCTTTCTGATAATGTCATAGAAGTCTTTATATCCCTGTTGGATGTCAGTTGCTTTTGATCAAAACTGATACCATAAGACCAGGAAGTATTAAAGGGGGGTAAAGAGTTGTTCTTGTTTTCTCTTGGTCACTAGTAATGATTTATTTAGTTCAGAGGGCTTCTTTTTTCCTTGGATCCCCAAACTACTATATTGTACATGCTAAAATATAGGATAGACATTTTTCTTCTTCCACATATATGGTCATGCATATACATACTGTTTTCTGATCTGTGATATTACAGATAGAGGACTGAATTGTGGTCTTTCTTACACCCATGCAAATCCAGTGTAATTCCATTGAGTGAGGAATGGAATTCAGTGGAATTACTCCAGAGACGCATCCTTCATCCCAACATGCTCAATAGAAGCTGACTTCCTCACACTGTGAGCTGCTACAAATTCATGTTGATGTCTTTCATGAGGAGAATTGAGAGTCAATAATGATGGAGCAGCTCATTTACCACCAGTTTCTGTACAAAGTTTATGGAGGTCCCACCCACCTCAGCCAGCTGTTGTGGGAAGGGTTACGAAATTTTTCTTCCCATTCCCCCACCCCGGTCCCTCCTCTCTTACCCCTCCATCAGAAAAACAACAAGAACACAAACAGATACCACTGGCTTTGCTACATTACAATTGCAAATAGTGATTTTTGAGACTCTATAGTGCAATACAGAACCATATATAAGAGGCCTTGATTATAATCTGAGATATGAATACTCACAGTGGAAATGCAATTCAATTTATACTATCCCTAAAGAAAACAAAAATGTCCATGGAGGCTGTAAGTATTGTGACAAAGTTCCTCCTCTACCTTGGTGGGTCTTGCACTTATTGGTGGATTTGCTCGCCTCGGAGATTCATGGCAGCCCTCAGTTTGGCTGTTTTCGTGAACCCACAGTCCAGGTCAACTCCTCCAGTATCAAATAGGGAGTTGTGGGGGATGGAGGGATGGGGGGAACCTGGGCCCACCCTCTACTCCGGGTTCCAGCCCAGAGCCCTGTGGATTGCAGCTGTCTACAGTGGCTCCTGTAACAGCTGTGTGACAGCTACAACTCCCTGGGCTACTTCCCCATGGCCTCCTCCCAACACCTTCTTTATCTTCACCACAAGACCTTCCTCCTGATGACTGATAATGCTTGTACTTCTCAGTCTTCCAGTAGTACGCCTTCTCACTCTCAGCTCAGGGGAAATAGTTTTTACTCTGTGTAATGACCCATCTGCTCCCAGTCTTTATTCAAGCCTAATTTAATGGTGTCCAGTTTGCAAATTAATTCCAATTCTGCAGTTTCTCGCTGGAGTCTGTTTTTGAAGGTTTTTTTTGTTGGAGAATTGAATTGGAATTAATTTGCAAACTGGACACCATTAAATTAGGCTTGAATAAAGACTGGGAGCGGATGGGTCATTACACAAAGTAAAAACTATTTCCCCATGCTAATTTTTTTCCCCTATTGTTACTTTTTCACTTTGGAACTGTCCAAAAAGTCAGTCATAATGGGCAGAGCAAGTCTCTTTGTATTTCACCATTAACTTGGCAGAATAAAGTATTTTCACTTTGCTGTTTCTGGGCCAGTAGTTTTATGTCTTGCCTCCTTTACCTAATCAATCCTTCAGGCTGAAAATATTCAGAATCTTTTTTCCATTCTCAGTGTTATATGTAGTAATTGCCCTGAAATTTGGAATTTAAAATATATTTGGATATGAGGGTAAAGCCCCAGTCTGTCAATTCATGCAAAAGAAACTTCAGCACTCCATTGCCAAACAGATGTTTGTGTATCCCTTCTCATATTCCCAGGTTGCTTATTTTATTGTCATTCCTTGAATGGAGGGGAATTTGACAGCAACTAGGGAATGTAATAGTTTGTGCCAGATTTAAGGGTTACAGCAGCACTTTGTTCTATAGTTACAAAAGTTTATTCCACATTAAAAACCAATGTTTTCAACAATTATAGTAGGAGATCCTTGTAGTTTTGGGGGTCTTAGGTTTGACTGATGCACAAACAACAGATGCATTCGGGTTCTCATGGTGAACAACCATATTGCTTGAACCCCATTTTTCTCTGGAAAAAATATTTCATCTATTCTTTATCTGACCACATTTCACTTTAAGGAACAACATATTGACACACTCTGTTCATGTGCCTATCAATTCATGCAGCCTCTGTCTTTCCACTTCCGGTTCTTCTTTCCTGATTCTGTTCACCGCAAGGTCCTAACTCCTAATTGGTTAGCTCTATAAACAAAATGATCCAAATCCTTACGTCAATAATATGGAAATGAGGGACATTCAGGCTCTTTTCTCTTATGTAGGGCATTATGTTATGTACTTTAAGTTTTCTATAGGTGTTTTTTTTAAAAAAACTGTTGTATTGGTTCCTAATAAAATCTACAGGATTTTTCTCTAAAGACAAATGTCAGGATTTGGCTCCATGGTAACAATTTTCCTATCGCTAAGATCTATAATTCTCATCTAAGAGGCTCTGCATGTTGTCAGCAAGGTTCTATCACCTCTCCTACCCCAAAGATCTTCCAGCATGTTGAGCCAAAGGTGGGGGAGGGCTCAGATACACTCAATGAAGCCACACCAGGTGCATAAATATAACCGGTTTTATTGCCAAAGTATAATAAGCTTCCCAGCCTTCACACGTTATTGAATACATACTTTCCAGCAACCAAGCAAGAAAGAATCAATGCTTACAATCCTTCTGCTACAGACAGTCCTGGACCCTCCACCCTTGTCCTTGAGGGCTCGTAGCAGGTACTGCTCCAGCGTGGGGAATTCCTGGGCATCCACAAAGCTTAGGTCTGCAGGTGAGACTGTTCATCTAAAGCAATTCTCATAGCTGCTTTTATCATCATCTCCTTCTAAGGGGGGGCATATTCACCCACAAGCAGGCTCTGGCAGGAAACTCTACTGCTCTCTGTTCCCACACTCAACACTCTCCGGCCTTCCTAATCTCTTTACTTGTTTATCCAGTTGAGTGGCTGCAAGCCAGCCCAGCTGGTCAAAGCCAGTTCATTGCTATCTCCCCCTGAACTATTCTGTAACAACAGGCTAAGGTAACTTGTGGTCAGCCCCAACACAGCATTGTAAAGCCTGACATCTACCAAAGGAAATTGTGCCCAACTCCCTGCCACCTCCCCAGGCAACAATGTCTATAATGTGAAGGGCATTTTGATCTGAAAACTGTCATATATTTATTTTATAGACTAATCAGCAAGCCTCTCAGTTCTTCCTCAGAATTTGAGATGGCCAAGAAGGGAGCACTGATTAATTTGGCATGGAATACTCTCCTGTCAGTATTTTATTTTGACACATCAATCCAGTCACTTGGGCGACTCAGTAACTGTCATTATTGCCAATATGTTGCAACTTCTTTTCCCAATCTGTTCCACATAAGAAGCCTTGCACTGGACCTTCATATGGATTCTGGCATAGCCTTTGGATCTTTACTGCAAATCATGGAACATTGATTGAAATGTTTGTTTTAAACAAAAGTGTCATTGCACATTATGGAATTTTCATTACAATGTACCCCAAGGAAGATGTCAGCGATTTGGAGAAGCTCTGCTCCATACTCAGGTCTCTGTGCAATGGAGCAGTTGATGCACTGGAAAAGATACTGTGATGGAGAGGTCATGAATAAGGGACCTTCTTGTGTTATCTGCTGTGATGTGAGGTCGTTTTTTTATTTTTCATTTTATGAAAAGATTTGGAAGTAGCTGAAGACCAGAATTTGTCCTTGTTTTTCCTTTTGAAGTACTGTTGTTGTTTTTAGGAAACATATCTGGGAGTTACAGGTAGGGGCCTGATTCTCCAATTCTTACTCAGATCTTGTATCATTTGCTCACATGGGTAGTCTTAACTTTATCAGGTGCAATCGTGCTGCAAGACTTAGAGGTTGAAGAATCCAGCTGTGAACCCAGTCTTGAATTTGGTTCACCTCTCTAATTTACATGCATTTTTGAGGTTACAGGACAATGCTGCATTTAGAAGTATATATTGCACAATAAGCATGATTCACAAAGTCCCCTACATTTTCCTCTCCCTGTTCCCGTCCACTGATTAATGATTGTAAAATGCTGTGGATATGTAAAATGCTACATCTACATGAGTGCAAAGCCTTTTCATAGATTTGTGGGGGGCGAAGAATAACATAAGGGAGTTGAAATGTGGGATTCTTCTCCTTTGGATCTATCCGGTTACACTGCTAGTTTGCCACATTGCTACTTCCCTCACTATGACCCCCTGACCCCCAATATTCACCACTGACATGTAATTAGGGTATGTTTTTTACAAAGTATGTCTTGTGAGGTATCATTCCAGAAGTCTTGATCTGCTAGACATTAATATCTCGTTGGATTATATGTGTTATTGTTGTATGTGAAGTTATGATGTTTGGCTATGTATGTGTTATTGAAACATGTTGTAAGGTTGAAAACACCCACAAGCAGCCTTTCAGGTACAACAATAAAAAGGTTGAATAATGTTAATGGCTTATTGAGGAAATGCACAGCACACAAGCAAGAGGATTACCCCAGGAACTGTGTACAATAGAAACCTCTCACAGATAGCACTACACAGCAGGGACTGTTTGACCCAGGTCACAGCAAAAGAGCTTTCCAGTAAGATATAAAAGGGGGACAGTGAAATCATGATGGTACCTCACTCTCCCTACACCTGGAAATACCTGAGAGGCAAGGACTGAACTGTGGAAAGTGATGGTCCCAGGCTAGAAGGATCTTTAGCCTGTGTATGAAAACCTGGGAAAGACAAGGCAACCTGTGCCTTAAGAATCTGCCAGCCTGTTTATCACTCTGGGTGAGTGTCATAAATATAAAGGGAAGGGTAAACCCCTTTAAAATCCCTCCTGGCCAGGGGAAAGCTCCTCTCACCTGTAAAGGGTTAAGAAGCTAAAGGTAACCTCGCTGGCACCTGACCAAAATGACCAATGAGGAGACAAGATACTTTCAAAAGCTGGGAGTAGGGAGAGAAACAAAGGGTCTGTGTGTCTGTCTATATGCTGGTCTTTGCCGGGGATAGACCAGGAATGGAGTCTTAGAACTTTTAGTAAGTAATCTAGCTAGGTATGTGTTAGATTATGATTTCTTTAAATGGTTGAGAAAAGAATTGTGCTGAATAGAATAACTATTTCTGTCTGTGTATCTTTTCTGTAACTTAAGGTTTTGCCTAGAGGGGTTCTCTATGTTTTTGAATCTAATTACCCTGTAAGATATCTACCATCCTGATTTTACAGGGGGGATTTCTTTATTTCTATTTACTTCTATTTTTTATTAAAAGTCTTCTTGTAAAAAACTGAATGCTTTTTCATTGTTCTCAGATCCCAGGGTTTGGGTCTGTGGTCACCTATGCAAATTGGTGAGGCTTTTTATCCAACATTTCCCAGGAAAGGGGGGGGGTGCAAGTGTTGGGAGGATTGTTCATTGTTCTTAAGATCCAAGGGCCTGGGTCTGTAGTCACCTAGGCAAACTGGTGAGGCTTTTTACCAAACCTTGTCCAGGAAGTGGGGTGCAGGGTTTTGGGAAGTATTTTGGGGGGAAAGACGCGTCCAAACAGCTCTTCCCCAGTAACCAGTATTAGTTTGGTGGTGGTAGCGGCCAGTCCAAGGACAACGGGTGGAATATTTTGTACCTTGGGGAAGTTTTGACCTAAGCTGGTAAAGATAAGCTTAGGAGGTTTTTCATACAGGTCCCCACATTTGTACCCTAGAGTTCAGAGTGGGGGAGGAACCTTGACAGTGAGAATTTGCTAATTTCTATCCTACCTATCTAGTATGTTAAGCTCAGTTTGCGTTTTTTGTTTATTTACTAAGGTAATCTGCTTTGATCTGTTTTTCTATTCCTTATAATAACTTAAAATCTATCTTTTTGTAGTTAATAAACTTGCTTTGTTTATTCTAAAACCCAGTGTGTGGAATTCATAACTGGGGGAGAGGGGCAAAAAGCTGTGCATATCTTCCTTCACATTGAGGGAGGGAGCAATTTTCATGAGCTTACTCTATACAGTTTTCTGTTCAGTGCAAGACGATAAAATGTTGGGTTTGCACCCCAGAGGAGGTGTGTACTTGAGTGCTGGGCAATCCCCTTCCTGATTCTTCCCATGCAGAGCTGATTTCAGTCTCTGTGTCTTTCTGCAGCTGGGCATGTCCCTACCTGTGTGTGTGTGAGAGAAGGCTTGAGGGCCTGGCATAGCAAGACAGGATGAGGGAGCCCAGGCTGGTGGAACAGGCGGGCTCAGTGGGACTCCAGTACATCAGGTAACATTTGTATTACAGTAGCACTTAGAGGCCCTGGCCAAGATCAAGGGCCCATTGTGCTAAGCATTGTATACAAACACCTACTAGGTCCCTGGCCCAAAGAGCTTAAAATCTAAATAGACAAGCTAGAGAATGGGTAGGAATTTTATAGATGAGGAAATGAGGCTAAATGATTTTTATGTCACAGAGGAATCTATGGTGGAGCTGGTGATTGAACCCAGATCTCCTGAGTTCCTGTCCCGTGACTTAGCCAGAGACCATGCTTCCCCAACACATGGAAGCGTGCATATATGTATCATAAAATAATGCAATCTTCTGTAAACTGTGATGTGTTTTGTTTATATTTTTTTTTTTTAGTCTTCAAACAGATGCATTAAAAAAGGGTCCATTGAATTGTGTGGAACTTTTGCTGTTGACTTCAATGGAAGCAGAACAGGGCCCACAGCTGGTGTTAAGTTAGCACATAAGTGCAATAAATTCCTGTCACTTTACCTAAAATTCCAGATTTCTGACTACCTTGGTTATAACCCAAGAACATAAACAGCACAAACTATATTTACAACAATCTGAAATATATCCATGAAAAATACTTACAATGGATATGTGTTATATGGAACACAATCAAATATTTTGTTGCACAGATTGGAAGATAAACAAAATTTAAAACATGTAGGATGAAACTGAAGTGAACATAAAAAATACACCCCACATATAAATCAGAGTAAAAATCTGCTATATATTGTGGCCTTGACACTTGACTGCTTTCGTTATATTAATCTTGTGACATAAACACGGAAATCTTTCCCCAAGTGCAGAAGCCAGGCTAAGAAGTGGTGCCCATATTTGAAATAAGGCAATAATGAGCTTTTCTCCTGTTCATATCACTTCATTGCTTGCAGTATTGGAATCCTATTTTATTTTACGGTTTGGGTTTGTTTGTGTGTTTTTAGAGCTGAGTGGATACCCCCCAAAATGGTCAGCAAAGTTAGCACCCCCTTTCTGTGTGCATTACTGAGGTACTGGGGCAAATTCTATATAGTTTCTATTGCAATTCTCTTGCTGCACTTCAGCCTTCTGTTTGTTGAAGCACGTGCCAGTGTTCTGTCTTTTCAGAAAGTATCACACAAAGTCAAACCCAGAGCTATTCTATGTAAAACTGTAGCTTTTGGTTCTATTAATGACTGCTAGATGCTCACATCCTTTGTACAGAGGATGCTGCACTATTGCTTAGAGGAGATGGACGGACGGTTATCCTGTGCTTAGATTGTCCAGAGACAGCCCCCTTAGTCAGGATCTTTTACCAATCCACTGAGGTGCAGTCCACCGGGCTTGCATTAGAGACAGCCCTGGTCACGAGCCTTTGGCTTCGCAGCGTGCTCTGGGCATCTTCCGGCAGCCCTCATTCACACTAATACACACACACACCCCAAGGCCTCTATTCCTGCGTACCATGATGAATTTATGTCCAGATTTAATACAAACTTTCCCTTATGTGAGGTGGTAACAACCCCTCAGAACCGGTACATTAACCTTATTGGGGGCAGCAAAACAGTTCCCCAGCACCGCTCGTATCTGATCTTGCTGCACCATCGATAAGTTTGGATGGCGTAAGCCCAAAAGGGACAGATGGCCTCACGGGCAATCCTCCGCCAATACCCCAACAGAGATTTCAAAAGGTCTCTTACCTCTATTGTGGCACCATGGGGTTCGAAGGGGAATGGTCCGCAGCAGCTGCCATTGTCTCTGCAGGCATTGCCATCCTGGACGAGCCCACAAATGGTCGGAGAAAAACACAGTTCTCACTCTCAGGTTGGGTGCAGCAAGTCAGATACACTTTATTATCTCAAGCATTTGCACAGAGGGAGCGAGTGCACTAGGACACAGGGTTTCCCCCACCTAGACAGGTCTCTCTCAAGATAAACAATTAGAGCAAGCATTTATACCTTTATTATAGACAATAATAAGCAACAGCTGCATATTGTTTATACATATTCCTTCATCATATCTTATTTTTCTCACCAATTTCTCTTATAGTCTGCATTCTATTCTTATCTAATACAAGGTCACAACAGCCTCTTTCACAATTCTTTTCCACTCGCTTTGCACTATCCCCGTTTCTACAAATCTCGTGTTATTAAAGCTAGAGTTAGCCTGACTCCTGCTCATTTCAGAGGCCTGCATCCAAATTCCCTTTATCTAGTTCCACAAATAATAGCGATGTTTTACATCCACAGCAAGGCCCAGTTCAATTTCTTTGTAAATCTTAGTCTAAACTTTTTCTTCTTTCTGCACTATGGGAACTTTAGAATTATCCTCGCCACATTGCTGATATCAGCTCTGACCCAACAGCATACTGCTGCATTGCATGTGGCCCTGCAAAGTAGCTTTTATGTTATAAGGTACAACCAACATAATCTCTTAAAGAATCTGATAAAATTTTAATCTCAACCCTTCTTTTTATATGTCTGCCCAGGAAAGATGCCTTCACAGCATCTTATTTTGCTTACTTTTTCCTGCATCCTCATCCCTTCTGCATTTAATCGCTTATCTTATTCCTCCAGTTTTCCTTACCTCCCTGCTTGAATCTCTTCACTCTATTCTGCTTCTGTGGCTGAGGGCCAATTTTACTTTATCCTAATAATTTTACAGGCCATTGTACAGGCCATTTTCTGTTATCAAACCTTCCTCTTTGTCTCCTAAAATGCTCTTGTACCTTAACATTAGATTCTCTCAATGTCACCACTACTTGAGCTTTTGCCTGTCTTGATTATTTGATCATTGATGACAAAAAGGACGAGCTGTGGTTTATTAGATTTACTCTGTGGGCCATGTAGTTGCTAGGTGATACCCCCAGCCACTTCTATAAATACTTAATAATTTTAAGATTAAATTTCCTTGTTACTTTTCATTTAAGTAGCACAAGATGCCTGGATTTGGATGATTTAAAATGCATTATAAAACTGCTTGGATTAAGGTAGAATTCTGATTGGCTGGTAGATTAATGTTAAAGACTGGATTAATTTATGTGAAGTACACAGTTCAGCACTGCTGTTCAGTATTTCAAACTGCTAACCTCATCTTATTCCAACCCTCAGATATGTGTTCTACTCAGAATAAAGATTTGGGGGTGGCAGGGAAGTGGAGGATGAGTAATAAGACACATCTAAATAGGATATTTGGTAATCATGAGGACACTCCAGAAGGATTAAAAGTATGCACCTGTACCTTGTAGTGTGATTATCCTATGATAACTATACTCCTTGTCACACCTGACTGCTTAATTTTCATCCAATTAAAAGTATTTTCTTGTGATGCTAGCAAATTAGCACATACTCTTCCATTATGATTTTGAGTTGAATACAATACCATCAGTCTATCAGGATCCATTCTTTGTATTATTTATAACAGGAAGTGTCTGCAAAAAGGTAGCAATTTTAGGTCTCTGGATTATTTCTTAATTAGTCTTGATTTGAATTGGATAATTCTCCTCTTATCACCAAAAACTGGAAAGAGAAGAGAACATTGCATGTGTCTATCTATGCCAAGCAGTGGAACGAGTTAATAATGATTATTCTACCACTTTAATTTTTGTAGGTCACCATTCTAAACTTTAGCTAATCAATACTGAGGGTTATATCCATTTTATAATATATATTACTCTTAGCTCATTTCATCCTCAGTAATTAACAATTTTATCTGCTGCTTCTCTTTGATTTAGTTCAGGAATAAATTCTCAGTCTACAGAAGTATTTCATAATTTTTATCACTTATGTCAGCTGCTGAGCCATATGATTAGTTTTTCATAATATGCTTCCTCTTCAGGATATTCTTTCTTCCTTCCACTCTTCAGGAACGTCCAGACCCTCCCCCTTCTGAACTGTTATTTGTTTTCTTGTGCATATTTTTGTCTTTTCTTGTTTAGATTATTAGCTCTTCTAGGTAGAGAATTTGTCTTACTTATGTTCTGGAAAGCACAGTATATATACACAGTGTAATGTAAAATATTTTTATAGTAGCTTAAATGATGCTACCTTTTCGTCCTGCAGAAACATCAGTTCATTGAGGAATGAGATTCATCTGCACTCAATAGGCTTTTAAACTAAATGTCTAGTATAAGTTTTGAAATAGTTTACAAATCTGTGTTTCAAATATCATAATCTAGAATTTACACACTGAATAACCTAAGAAAAAGTGTTTCTTATGTGGTTTTAAATGACCTTCTTGAATCAAAATCACTATAAAAATTTGCATTAGGAGTACCGGAAACTATTATTTGATCATAGCTGAGCTCATTGACAGACTTAGAATGTGTTTCTAAATATACAAATCTCCTTTTATTATTAAATAAACTTTTAAGGGCCTAATATTTACAGAGCCTCCAATTTTGCACCTGCAATTCATTCTGTGCACAAAAATGCAGGCACAATTAATAATACAAATAGTAACAAAGTGGATGTTCTGATTTGTGGGTGCAAGCAGGTTTGTAAAGACATCAAACACTGCCATTAGAATCCCTGATTGGCTGTGCCTGCCTCAGTGCTCCTGCAGTCATATGTGGTTGTAAAAATGAGGACATAAGTGGAGACTGGTTTTAAAAATCAGGTGCTACATGTCAGGAAGTGCTAGGAGCATAATTAGACCTTCTCATCTTACAACTTGTGAGCTGCCCTCAACTTTTTAAAGAAATCAAAATACTTCTATCTTTGTAGAATTCTACACAACAGGCTCAGAATTTGAACTCTTGTCTAGTAATAGTGCTCAAGGTTGGTTTTTAAGGCAAATGATTAACAGTCTGAGATCTACTTTTACAATAATATTTAAGCTAAATAGGCAGGGAGTCAGGATAACTTACATTACTGTAATCAGCTATGAGGAATTTTGTTCAGACACATATGGTATTTAGTTGGTTCCAGGTTTTTTTATTGAACTACACCTGATCCAGTGCTCTGTAGGCTCTATTGTGTAGAAATGTATTTGGCATTTTATTTCTAATATGATAGGGTGTCCAGCCCACACTGGGTGGGAGGGGGTTAATAGAGCACTGGGGAGGCAGTGTGAGGAGCAGCCATTAGGAGAGGGGCTGTGAGGAACAGCCAATCAAGGCCCAGCAGTTCTATATAAAAGAAGCTGCTGGGCAGAATAGTTCAGTTACTGCTGGGAGTCCAGGGAGTCGGAACTGCATCCCTGGAGGGCTGAGAGGACTGTAAGAACCTTGGACAGAGCAGTGGCTGGCAACTGGGATTGAACAGCTGAGGCCCTGAGATAAGGGCGAAGAAAGTGCTGGGGCCATGAGAAAGTGGAACAGGAAATAGAGCCACATTGACAGAGGTTACAGAAGTGCATCAGGAAGCTCCTATTTACAGTGTCCCTGGATGGGGCATGGAGTAGTAGGCAGGCTTGGGTTCCCCCCTCACTTGCCACTGAGGAAGTGGCTGGCCTGTTGGACAGAGATTCCCACTCCCAGAAGAGGAAAACTCAGACAGCAACCTAGCCAGAGGGCCGAGTCAAGAAGAGGACGCTGTGTTTCTGGGAGCTGAGAGAGTAGCCATAGGCGAGAGCAGAGACAGAGTGCTGCTGTGAAGACTGTGTATGTGGGCATCGGCCTAAAGCTAATCCCCAGCACAACCAGGAGGAGGCACCAGTCTGGCAGTGAGTGGTGCGCCCCATGACATCTGCACTCCATACTGTATTTTTTTCTTTACGTTCTGTCAACTCCCTTTTCTCTGATTCCTGTTCAGGAAATATTTTCCCAGTTTCTCTTTGTTTTCTTCTTTTTCTTCTACACTTATTTTTCCGAATGTTTTGTTCACTTAATTTCTCCTCATAGGGCTATATCGTGCCTTCTACCACATAGGTTTAATATCTAGGTGGCTGGATGGGTGAAGCAGAAGTGCAGCATAAGTCTGTACTACTTTGTTTTTCTGGGAGTAATATTCAACACCCTTCCCAGTCCTAATGAAGAATAGTCAGTCAGTCACTGTGTGCTGTATGTGCTGTGCAAGGATGCACACTTGAGGGTGTGATGCTGAGAGATTAGGTGCCAGCTCATGCTAGGGTCCCCAAGTCTCAACTGAAAAATGAAATATACGTAGATGGAATCAGTCTAGTTCACCAGTTTGTTATTATTGTTAAAATAGGTATTAGGATATTAAGAATGTGCATCTATATCTCATAATGTAAGGCAAATATTTGAGCATCTGTATTGTAAGCCTCCGTGATGGTGTAAATCACTAAATAGGAGAGAAACTGTAGAAAGTGTGAAGTGCTGGTCTCCAACAGAAGACGTTATGTCCTTGCCCAACAGGAGAGATCCATCAACACCAGATGGACTATTGTGGAATATCAAAAAGGACACAAGACTTTGTTTCAGCCAGCACCACACCCCCGGGAAGATAAGTCATGCAAGTGAATTCCTCCTGTCAGCTGAGTTTCCAACTCAGAGCACAAAAGAGTAAGGGGATAAAAACCCCTAACAAGGGAAATTGGAGCTCTACATTGCTTGGACTCTGGGGGACAAAGTTTACTAGGCATAAGCAAGAGATCCCCCAACTGCTTAGCCTGAGTTAGCTCTTAAGGACATATATAGAGCTTGCATATTATAGAAGCTTCTATTAGCTTTTGAAACTTAAGATTGTAACTCATTTGTGTATCTATGTTTACCAGTTTTTACCTTGTAAATTACTCTTATTTCCTTTTTCTAGTTCATAAATCTTTATATAGTATATTATAGGATTGGGTACAAGCATTGTCTTTGGTGTGAGATGTAAGGTGCAATTGGTCTGGGGTAAGTGACTGGCCCTTTGGGACTGGGAGTAACCTGAATATTGCTGTGTTGTTGGGTTTTAAGGACCATCTATCACAAAGGTATGCTCATCTAGGCGGTGAGATGGATTGGAGTACCTAAGGGGATTGTCTGTGACTCCAAGTTAAGGCTGTTGTAGTGCCTGAGGAGTTTTTACTTGACTGGTGAGATCTAAGTATAGGACTCACAGTCCATTTGGGGTATAAGCCCTGGTCCTAACAGTCTGCCCTGAGGTTGGTACTTATGCTCGTGAGTCACTGCAGGCAATTTGATACTGGTGTAGTTGGCAGGATTCACATACCACAGGTCAGTTAAGGCTATAGATCATAACCCCAGTGCTGTTAAAGTTTGAACTTGATATTGAGAGTTTTAAAGGTTAAAGAATAGTCCCAATGCATGAACCACAATCATATAATGGTCTCCAGAGAAAAGACCTTGAAAGTTTGTTTGCAGAAGGGAAACTCTCTCTGTCTTTTTTTTTTAAGTTTAGGAGCTGAGACCTTTGCTCATAAGTTCTGATCAAGGGCCAGGGGAAGAAGAGGACCCTCCTGCCCCACACACCTCTGAGGAGACGGATGGAACTGACCTGATTGCAGTAGCTGAGAGACAAGAAAGAATGTAACCACCAGAGACTGATGGCAGAATTGCAGAGAATCAAGGAGAACAACACATCTGAGGAGAGAGCCCACCAAAGATGCATGCAACAAATCGCAGCAGTCAAAGCCAACGAAGAAGCGCACACTGAGGCAGATGGATGCTCAAACAATGCAACTTAATTACTGGAGCAGCAACTTCCTCTTCCAGAGAGTACATCCCCTCACAACACAAGGGGGTGGGAGAAAGTCTGCCCAATTTATAAAGAGGTTGACTGTATATAACAATACCCGTCCATATTTGAGATACTATGTGGGATGCACAATACACCAGCAGACAAACAGATGCCTGTCCTCTTAACCAGCTTAAGTAGGAAAGCCAGACAATGATAAGGAGGAGGGTGATGCTAAGCTATATAAGAAATTTAAAGAAAATATATTGAAAAGATTTAAGATTACCCCTGAGACCTATTGATTGAAATATAGAAACCGCCAAATGTTTGACAATGTCACCTATGTGGAATAATTACATAAAATGTATAATTTTATGACAAAATGGATAATGGGGTAAGACCTGAAGATTAGGAAAAACAGTTTGATCTGATGGCCCAGGAGAAATTGTTATGGGTAGTTACAGATGAGGTAAAAGCAGGCATGTGTGACAAAAAAAAAATCCCCACTCTTTTAGAGGCTAAAGAAATTGCTGATAAATATGTTCAATCAAGGACCGTTGGGGGTGCAAATCCCCATGTCACCCAGGCTAGGAGGGAATTGGAAACAAAATTAACCCCAACTCTGATTTTAAAAAACAAACATGGAGTTTAAACCCTCCCCTTGCCCACCACCAAGAGGGAAGGCAAATCTGCCATCTCTAGGGAGCTCTTGACCATATAAAATCAAGTTACTCAAAATTTAAGATAACACCACAATCCACACCCTTATCTATCACAGTGAATGCCACTACCATTGCTCCAGAGGTTGAGCAGGAGAAAATTTTAGTGAACTGTATTAGGACTGAGCCTTGGGAGGGTACTGAAGCATTTTTAATAAATTCTAAGGTAAATGCCATAGACTGTAAGTGTAGAAAGGCCACAGCCACCCAAGTCACTTTGATCAAAGGAAATTTGAAAAGGGAGGAAGAGAGACTTCCAGGTAAAACTTAAATATAGTAGCTTTGGCCAAATTCCCTGTAATTGTACCTTTAACTAAGGTTGACCTTGGAAGATTTTAAAGGAGATATTATTGTGGGCATTAGGAATCTACTTTCCACTGGTGTTTTAATAGGTAATGATATTTTAGTCATGTGTAAGAAGGTATATCACAACTCGCAGCCAGAAAGAGTATAGGTCTACCTCACCCGGCTTGTTTGTGGACAGCAAAGAGTGAAATGCCATCAGTCCTTGGTCAGCTGAAAGTAACAGTTTGTCATCAGAGGAAGGCTTTGGAGATTCCATTACTTTGCCAGAGTCTGCTTATAACTGAAGTGAAACTCAAAAGGAGTTTGAGTCTCAACAGGCTGATCCTTCCCTGGACAAGGAGAGGAATGCGGCTCAGAATAATAAATAAAAGGGTAGATTTTTTTTTTCTAGAAGGAGGTTTGTTGTACAGGAAGGCTCCCATAAGAGAAAAGAGCCACCCTGGTGAGGTTTGCAAGCAGGTGCTTGTGCCCGGTAAGTACAGGGCGGAGTTGCTGCAGGTAGCTCATGGTTGTCCCTTTGCTGGACATGTAGGAATGGAGAAAACCTGTAATAGGCTCAAACAGAGTTTCTGTTGGCCTCACATGTGAGACAGTAAAAAAGTTGAGTTTCTCTAGATATTGTGGGACCCCTACACACACCTTCCAGAAATAGAAAGAAAAATATACTGGTTGTGGTGGATTCTGCCACCAGATACCCTGAAGCCACAGCTCTATCTAATATAGAAAATGAAACTGTGGCTAGCGTCCCAATGATCATTTTTAGTAGAGTAGGTTTTCCCAGGGAAATCTTGTCAGACCGTGGTTTAAATGTCATGTCTCTATTTTTCAAAAAGTTATAGGAGTTGTGTGGAGTGAGGCATATAAAGGCTTCCCACTATCATCTAGAAACTAATGGTCTGATAGACTTCAATGTGCCATTGAATTTTTCTGTGCTAAGGATGCTACCCAGACAGAGAGTGACTGAGATTTTTTGTTCCCTTAGTGTTGTTTACATACAGGAGCATACAGCAAGGGTCTAGGGATTTGCACCCTTTGAACTCCTTCATAGGGAGAAAATCCTGAGTACTCAAAAGCTCTTTACTGTAGCA
This sequence comes from Eretmochelys imbricata, assembly GCF_965152235.1. Classification (NCBI taxonomy): domain Eukaryota; kingdom Metazoa; phylum Chordata; order Testudines; family Cheloniidae; genus Eretmochelys; species Eretmochelys imbricata. The sequence continues at coordinate 108,495,546 of NC_135575.1, forward strand.
GTAAAAAGATTAGCAAGAACCAATGGTTGGAAGTGAAATTCAGATGACCTCAAATTAGAAATAAGGGACAATTTTTTTTTTAACAGTGAGGATTATTAACCACTGTAAAAAAAAAAAAACTACCAAGAGAGTGGTGGAGTCTCCATCTCTTGATGCCATCACGTTAGGACTTGATGCCTTTTAGGAAGGTATTCTTTAGTCAAAGACAAGTTATTGGGCTCAATACGGGGTACATGGGGGCGGGGGGGAATTCTATGGCCTGTATGCTGGAGGTCAGAGCAGATGATTTAATAGTTTCTTATGTCCTTAAAATCTATGAAAACACTACATGAAGCTTGAAAAAAATATACTATAGCCAGCAAGAAGGAAAGAAAACAGAAACAGAAAATAGCAAAAAAAGAAATAGAGGAAGGTTGGACATACTAGAGAGGCAGAAACACAGCAAAAGTTGTATTATTATTTATGTATTATTGTATTTATTACCACTGCAATAATCCCTCAGGGATCAGGGTCTCACTGTAGTAGTTGCTGTACAAACAAATAACACAAGCACGGTGCTTGTCCCAGAAGGCTCACAATCTAACATTTACACAAACACAACAGGGTGAATAAATAGCCAATTGGGAGCTGCAGGAAAAGATAAGGTTACAGTACAGACAGGTGTATATGCTTAGATTAGTTGTGACAGTGATTTCAGCAGTCACAAGTGGTTATCAACCGAACCAGTGGCAGACAGTAGGGATTTGTAGGTATGTTACACATAGCTGCTACTCTGAAACCTGTCACAATTTCTCTTGCAGTTAATAATAGGAAGCAAACAACAGTTTTATATGTTCTGTATTTTTCTATTTCAGATGGAATGTGAAAATAAAGTGTCAGCTTAATTTCACACTTTATCCACTGATTAGTGTAAATTGAAAGTAATAATAATCACTTCAAAGTGTGTGTGACCATAATGTAGAAGTATAGGATTTCCACTGATTATGGTGCAATATCTGTGCTAAATAATTGTAGTGATTACCCACATTTCTATACTTTGCCCACTATAAAACCCTCCACTCTGACTAGCTATCTCTGATTTGATTACCTCTGCATTTGCCATTCATATTCTCACAACCACCATGGCCATGTCAGCTTCTGAGCCCTGCTGCTCTGCTTAACCCTATGTATTAAGAGACAAGGGGGACAGATGGTATAGGGAGTTGTCATAAATATAAAGGGAAAGGTAACCACTTTTCTGTATACAGAACTATAAAATCCTTCCTGGCCAGAGGCAAAACCCTTTCACCTGTAAAGGGTTAAGAAGCTAAGATAACCTTGCTGGCACCTGACCAAAATGACCAATGAGGAAACAAGTTACTGTCAAAGCTGGAGGGGGACGGGACAAAGGGTCTGTCTGTCTGTGTGATGCTTTTGCCGGGACCAGGTCAGGAATGCTCTTCAGAACTTCTGTTAAGTTAGTAAGTAATCTAGCTAGAAATGCGTTAGATTTCCTTTTGTTTAAATGGCTGGTAAATACGCTGTGCTGAATGGAATGTATATTCCTGTTTTTGTGTCTTTTTGTAACTTAAGGTTTTGCCTAGAGGGATTCTCTATGTTTTGAATCTGATTACCATGTAAGGTTTTTACCATCCTGATTTTACAGAGGTGATTCTTTTACTTTTTCTTTAATTAAAATTCTTCTTTTAAGAACCTGATTGTTTTTTTTTTCATCGTTCTTAAGATCCAAGGATTTGGATCTGTATTCACCTATGCAAATTGGTGAGGATTTTTATCAAGCCTTCCCCAGGAAAGGGGGTGTAGCGCTCGGGAGGATATTTTGGGGGAAGACGTCTCCAAGTGGGCTCTTTCCCCGTTCTTTGTTTAGCACACTTCGTGGTGGCAGCATAGGGTTCAAGGACAAGGCAAAGTTTGTACCTTGAGGAAGTTTTTAACCTAAACTGGTGAGAATAAGCTTAAGGGGTCTTTCATGTAGGTCTCCACATTTGTACCCTAGAGTTCAGGGTGGGGAAGGAACCTTGACAGGAGTCAAAAGATAAAGTGGTTGTATCTATTGTAGAGCTGCTTTGATTGGCTATTGCCATCAGATGTACAGTAGCTAAGTAAAGTGAAGGGTGAGAGGATATAAATCTATAATAGTCATAATAAATAATTTGAGGTAAACTCTTATTTCTATAATAACCACATCCTGGGCAGACATCAGCAGATAAACACATCAACAGTAAGTCTTATTTTACTTAACCAATGAGATTGCTATTACCTCATAAACAGGGAACACTCTTAGCTTATCATCTAGATAATGTTGTGTCTTAGGGACTTTATCAGACAGGAAGCAGAAGTCTAAACTTCTAGCACCAAAATGCATCATCATTTCTGTAACATGTTACTCACGTGTTATTGCTTTTATAAAATCTTTTATTCAGAATAATCACAAAAGCAATGTTAAAAATGTCCTAACAGTACATGAATGAAAGTTTCATGATGTTAAACCATCGAAGAACTGAGAAATGACACTTTTTTAAAACATAGAATCCTTGGCTAAAGTAGGCTATTCCTTTCATTCTACTCCCTATCATCTGAATTCTATATTGGGATCCACTACAATGGATTCCTGGACCATGCAGAGCCCTACTAAGTTAATAAAAATCCCCTTGGGCTCCGAGGTCAACACTAGAGAATCCACATGTAGGATCAGGACCTTAGTTTTTGTGTTTAAAAAAAAATCATGCTAGATGTAGCAGGGACCCAAGATAGATTTTTAAAAACACTCTTAAAAATTAATTGCACTACAGTTAGTTTAGGTACATCACATGTTGATGTATTGTTCCTGACAAACCCATCATAATGAGTATGCCTTAAGTCTCTCTTTAAAACAAACCTATATAAACACAGGATAAGAACAATTAAATCCTTTTAACAATCACATTTGACCATATTACATAAAAACACCAGAATAAATATTTTCCAGATTTACTGTATAGCTAATCTAATCTAATCACTTAATATTCTGAATACCTTAATATTCTATTCAACAATACATTTAGTAGAAATTTTATGTTAAATTATTAAAATGTTTAGGCCTTTTTTTTTCAGCAAGTGTAATTGGTATTTGCAGTTTCAGATCAAATTATGGCTCTTCTTATCATACTCTATTTTCAACAAATACTCATACTTCTAATATTAAATTTTACTACTTTACACAGCCACCTTTAATTTTGTTATTATTTTAGTAAAATACATTAAACAAAATTAAGACTAAGAATAGATTAACAAATAAAAACAACCCCTTCCTCTCTATAAATAGTTGGTAGAGTGTGACTTTGACTTCCAGACTCAATCTTTGGGATGAGCAATACCTCTAGGATTGCCAACTATCCCAAATTTTGAGGAGTTGCTCTGAATTCCATGGAAACATCTTTTTTCCTTTATTATTCTAGTGCAAAAAGTAATTCCTCATGCACCTGCAAAATGGCACTGCAACAAAATTAGTAGGTTACAAAATATCTTTACAAACACAGCAGAGAATGTCCATGAAAAAGTGACCCCACCTTTCAGCTCATCATTGGGAGGTTATGATGAAGAGTGTCAGAAGGGATGACCAGATAATCTAGTCGGACCTCCTGTCTATCACAGGCCACCAACACAGCCCAGAAGCCACACACTAAACCCAACAACCATGAGACCACAGTGTTACAGCCCACAGGAGCCTAGATTAAGTGCCACAGGCAGAGAATAGGAGGGACCAAGGTATACCAGTGTCCAAGCTCTTCCCCTCTCCTGCCCCAATGGCAGAGAAATAATTAAATGAGATATACCCAGAAAATAGTGGCAAGAGATCCATACCCACATGCTGCAGAGGAAGATGGAACATCCCAAAGGTTACTGCCAATCTAACCTGGGGGAAAATTCACTTCTGACCCTGCATATGTGGATCAGGGGCCATCCTGGTCAAGTCCACTTCAATCCAACCATGTGTACTAGTTGTGGAATTGGAGAATGATCTTTCTTTACTCGGAAGAGACATTTTCCCAGCTGCAGTGAACTTAGTTTGAGCCTCAAAGCCTTAGTTGAGCCTCAAAGACACAACTAGGACATTTTCATCACCTTCTTGAAGCTGTTGTCCCCAGCTTGAGAACATGGGCTCTAGGCCACTAATATTTTGCAAAGAAAAGAAAGTAAAAAGCCATAGGAATTAATATAACTTGAAGAAATTACTCTAACAAAAATTCCTTTAAACAGAGAATGAAATACTTATAGAATTCTAAGTTTCTTCACTGTGAAATTTGTGTTATCTGTTACTGACCATAAATTTAGAACCAAATCTTGCTTACCTTACTCATATGAATAGTGCCATAAGGTGAGCAAGACTTGTCCAAAATTTTGTTTCTTGTCTGACTTATTTTATAATACAAATCACTGAGGGATTTTTTTACTGAAAAATATATCCAAAATGTAAACAGAATTCACCTCAACACAGGATGCACAATTTTCAGTTCATTGCACCAGTTGTTAATTATAGAAGTATACATATTCTTTTCTTGTCTATTGCTTTACGTGAATTCTTTGAGCCTGTCTCCACTTCTGCAATGCTAGGTACTCCTCTATGGTGCAGAAAGTACCACAAAGTGCAGGGAACATTGCTGAAAGGAATATAGGGGTAAAAAGGACTTTAAATAACAAAACAATCAGCTGTTCTTACCAGGCAACAGTTTTTGTATAGCACTCAAACAATTCTTGTTTGTCAATGCTTCTATTTACAAAAGGGACAATGATGATTATAATGACCAAGACAAGATGAAATAGGCAAGGACCATCAGATAGAGGAGCTTTCAAGATGTTTTGATTAGGCATCTTTCCTATGTTCAAGAGGGTTTTGTTATGACAGACAATTGGAACTCAAATTTGATAATCTTAGAGGGGTAATCAGGCCATATGCACCAAACATTGTCCAATTATTTCTTCAAGTCTTCTGATTATTATTGTATTAAACATATTGTTAGGTCCAAATGTTCCCCATTCATGTTCCCCCCCCACCCCACTCCCCCGCCCAAAAAAATGGCTTTTAAACACTGCTGATATTAGCCATCATAGCTCTAACTTAGGACAAAATTATATTGATCTGAATCCTGCTACATAAACCAATGATGCGTCTGAGGAAGCTGTAGGCTGAATGACCATTTTCATGTATGTTTTCAAATAGGAATACAAAGAGACAAGTTTTCCTTAGAGGAACAAGGGATTTTGAAATCTGAGCTTTAGTGACCTGAAGGCCATGCACAAATCCTCAGGGATGTTTTCTGGAAGTTACATTAAAGGGGAACATGCATTTCAAGAAACTGATATTTCATCCACAAATTACCAAATGGCTGCAGTAATATGCGACTAAACCAAATTTGAGGCTGCTTATTTTTCCTAAATGAGAAATTCTTGATAGTCACATATATGCCAGAAAACAGCTTACCTCTTGGGCTGTAAACACTATGAGCTTAAAAAGATTCTAGCTTTCATTTATTGTGTATGATGTAAATAAACATGTACTAATTTGGTAATTGCTATATAGGGTCACTACTCAACGTTTAATGACAAGGTAGATATATATGATGGGCTTTCTTCTAAGGCTGCTTAAGTAAATTTTGCCTGTGCTGTAGGTGCTTGTAGCAAAACTAATGCACTGTACTGGAGCGGTCAGTCTCATCTACCACAGCAAAGTCAGCAGAATACTCTAATAACATCTTCAAGGAACAGATTTTTAGAAGTCTGTAGTCATCTGTTGAACACAGGGTTATTTTAAAAAGCCCCAATCCTAGAGCTCCTACTCAGACCTTTCTCAAGCAAAACTCTCATTTGAACCCATTGGATGAAGTGCCTGAGTAAAGGACTATAGGATTAGACCCATGAAAGTAACTGATGGACAGACAAGCTAAATGCTAAGGATTCATAGGTATAGATGGTGTAAAAGCTATAGAGAGAGATCATATTGCTTCCCTGCCCCTATACTGGATGTCTCTGCACTTGTGACCCAAAATAGCATTAGCTTTTTTGATGTTGTTTATCTTTGCAAAGTCATTCACTATGTGTAGTTGTTCATTAGAATCTCTAAGTCTTTTTTCAGCATCACTGTTTTCCATGTCCCTTCCTCCCATTGTGTATGTGTGTTTCTGATTCTTCTTCTCCATAGGTGTTAGCATGCATTTTTTCCAGAACTAATCTCATTTTGTTACTCCGTGTCTGTATGACATGAACATAAAGCCAATGACAGGACATAAGACCAATCCGTGTACCATTCTCCCTACGAGACACCTCCATGCATTGCATTATTCTTGATTTGTGGTCTTTCATCCAGTTAACCATAGTGTTAAGAATCAAGAAATGTTGAAATATTTTTACCTGTAGATGAGATTCCATATTAAACTAAAATCAAAATTGCCTAAATCTTCTGCTTTCTCTTCATTGACTCACCCTAGCACATCTTTAGTGGGGGCATGTGCCTATACATAAGAGCAGGTTTTAGCCCAGGGGTGGCCAACCTGTGGCTCCGGAGCCACATGCGGCTCTTCAGAAGTTAATATGCAGCTCCTTGTATAGGCACCGACTCTGGGGCTGGAGTTACAGGCGCCAACTTTCCAATGTGCTGGGCGGGGGGGGGGGTTCTCACTGCTCAATCTCTGGCTCTGCCACAGGCCCTGCCCTCACTCCACCTCTTCCCGAGCATGCCATGCCTTCACTCCTCCATCCTTCCCCCCAGAGCCTCCTGCACACCACGAAACAGCTGATTGGGAGGTGCAGGGAGGGAGGGGAAGCACTGATCAGTGTAGTTGCCAGTGGGTGGGAGGCCCTGGGAGCACAGGGTTTTGGGGAGGGAGCTGATGTGGGGGCTGCTGATGCATTACTGTGGCTCTTTGGCAATGTACATTGGTAAATGCTGGCTCCTTCTCACGCTTAGGTTGGCCACCCTTGTTTTCGCCCATATAGGTCACTCAGTCCCATCAAAAAGTCTTGAGTTTTGTTTCAGATTAACTTTGTCATGAGTGCCATATCTCATAGTGGGTTGTGTCATTGTGATTGCACTGAAGCATCCTCTTTCCAATTCTCTTTTAAGACAGCACTTTAGCTGATTTTCTCTTTCTCTCTCATGCTCTCATTCTCTCAGGCCAGATTGTCCCTGGCCCAACTCTAAGTGTATGGGTTATAGACCCTATCAGAAGCTTGCACTCCCATACAAGGGCCAGGGACAATGGCAGTTCCTGCACTCATGGAAGGGAACTCACTGCTTCCATTACATGCTCCAGGGGCAGATAAAAACATCTCAGTGGAGGTGGGAAGTGGCTGGGTCATAGTCCTGCTACGCCTCTACAGCAGTGTAAGGAGCTGCTTGATGTGGATGGGGGGAAAGCTTTGTACCATCTCAAGGGATGGTTTAGGCTGCACAGTTTCCTGTATCCCAAGCGCACAGGGAGAGTATTGTTCCTACTCAAAGTTGTGAATAAATGTAGTCTCTGAGGGTATGTTTCCTCTGCAATATAAGCCCGGCTCAAACTCTGGCCCCAGCCTACCCCCCGCCCCATCCGTCTACACAGAAATTGCACTAATCCAGGGCTCAGACCCAAGGTCCCAGGACCCTGCAGCCCTGCAACGTCCAAGTCCAAGACAAGCCGGGACTAAAGTTCAAGTCTTGTTGCTTTGCAGTGTAAACACAGCCCCATTTGAACTGTGTTTTAGGAGTCCACCAGAAGTACCCCAAAGTCCCGCGGGCCAACTTCCTTTGTGTTCTGTATCCCAACAATCTCCGGTTGACTCAATTGAAAATGGAAGCCCTCCCTCCTTCGCATACAGCAGCAGCTCAGTGAGTCAGTGTTAACCCATTGTCTTCTGATCCTCCAAGCTGCAAACACGCCATTGGAGAGCCTCCTGGGTTTGCGATGGAGACTGAGCAGAGCAAGCCTTTTGCAAAGTGTGCTGTTTCATGTTCACAGGAGCACAACCAAATTTTGGTGACTCTCTGGTGGAAGGCCAGTGAAACGGTGAACTTTAGCAAAAGTACCAGGAATGACTATGTATACCAGCAGATAGCTAAAAAAGCATCAGCTTTGCAGATTTTCCAGGCTGCTAACTACTGTAGGGAGTATATTAAGATACTGAAGAGTGAGTACTAGAAGACCAAGGATCAGAACTGCACCTTGGGCAACTCACCAACCTCATGCCCATTTTATGATGAGTTTGACCAGCTGCTGGGCACTGCACCCAGCATGGAGCCAACCATGATGCATGATGACCTGGTCATCCAGGATGGTGCCCTGCTGTCCTCTGAATCTAGCATAGGGACTAATGGGAGCCAGCAGCAGGATCTGAGTGAGGAGCATGAAGTGACTCTGTTTCGAAAACCAGTCCTGGAGCAGGATGTGAAAAAGGATCAACAACATATTCTAGGTCCATACTTAGAACAACAGTGGGGATAGTAACTGTTTATGACAGTGTCATTTGGTGGGAATAGTGTCTCAACTTGTCCATGAATGTAGACTCCTAAGTGGTGGAAAAACTCTTCCATCATGAACTTTTCCAGTGCAGCCTGCATTGACATTCATAAATCAGCCTGACATTCTATATCATCTGCTCCATTTCTACACAGAATTCAAACAGATATGCCATCCAGGAGATCTTCATCCCAAGATACTGCCTTAGCTGTATGGTTATGACAGGGGTGGCTTTTGTTTCAGTTAAGGCCAGAAGCCATACCATTTCCCTATTCCCCCTTTCCTCCTCTTGTCTCCATTCCCAAATCATTGTGCAAAATTGATTCCAAGCAGTGGGGGAAAATGCAAATATACAACTACTAATTTCTTCTAGCCCACACCGTTATATGTGTTCAAAGTTGGATTACAAACTGAACAATGCTTCCAGATGCAGGGAACACATGCAACACACATATATATTCTACACTTTGTTTTTTCCTCACACTGGCACTAGCATTAAGGCATTGCCAGGGACAGTCTAGATTGTAAATGCCACTTTGTGATCTGTTTCAGAGTAGCAGCCGTGTTAGTTTGTATCCGCAAAAAGAAAAGGAGTACTTGTGGCACCTGAGAGACTAACAAATTTATTTGAGCTGTAGCTCACGAAAGTTTATGCTCAAATAAATTTGTTAGTCTCTCAGGTGCCACAAGTACTCCTTTTCACTTTGTGACCTGTGGCTGTATTAAGTGAAGAGCACTTTAAAAAAAATCTCTGGGTATTGCTAGTCCACTGTCTGGAGAGGTACTTGGTAAGATATGCAGGGCTGTGGTTAAAATGTCATAACCAACTCTCAAACAATAACAGAGAGAAGATTTGCTTCCACCAAAGCTTTATTTTCCTTTTGTGTGAGGCACTTGCCACTTGACTGGGAGTGAAGAATTCTCAAGAATGCTTGACAAAAGTGTCTTTAAACACTCAGACTCAACCTGGAAATGGATGTTAATTAAAAGCACTTAAAAATTGATTTGTAAAACAAAAGCATTTCCTTTGGCATGTTAAAGCCCCTTGGTATTGAAAAATGCAAGCTGAAATGACATAGGCCCTTCAATTATCCCTGAAAGCTTTGTAAATTGTTAGAATAAGGCTACTAGATTGCAAATTTACACCGTACATTTAAATGACGGAAGCATAACTGAATCCACAGAAACCATGAATAATCTGTCCATAATGTGTAAACTATACAGAAGACAGTGAGTTCAATAAAACAAGACTTTCTCTAATTAAGCCTTTTCTATCATTGTGGCTCAAATCATAAATGTTCTCATAAAAAGAATAGCTGCTAAAGTCATGTGTGTGTGTGTGTATATATATAGACACACACATACACACACACACACACACACACACAAATTTTATGTATATTTATACTACAAAAGGAGGGTCTCAGCCAATAAAAAATCCTACCTATTTTCAGTCAAATGAGTGCTCTACTGAATAAAACTATGATAACACCATCGCAGCTCAAGTTTCCGCCCTCATCTTCCCCAGACTTTTTTTCCCCCACTGAATATAGACATCATTTTCTGGCTGGTCTGGGTTCCATGATCCCAGGTTCTTTGATGTGACTGGGAGAGCATCATGTCAATTTTCTATATCCCTCGCTGATGAAGACTCCATGAATAGTCACATGCAGCCCTCCTCTGTATGTAGGACCCAGGACTTGCAAGATATTTTAGGGTGTGAAAGTAGAAAAATAGGACAATCCTTATCACTCTATGTGGTTAGAGCAAACACTGCCCAGAAAATATTCTTTCCTTCTGCCCTGCCCCACTTAGGTATTCTTTACCCAATACTAAATGCCTGTTATGAGCTAGATTGTGGTATTTGACCACAACCCGAGGCAGGAGGTGATGCAAGGCAGCTCTGGAGAGGATTGTGCACCTCCCTACAGGATTCACCTTGGCAAAGGACAGGTACATTTTGTACACCCCCCAATCCCCCAGGAGTTCTGTCAGGAGGGCAGTTATAAAGTGCAGCTAGAGTGATACAGGATCTCCATGATGCTTCCCAGAGCTCTCCAGTATGCAGGGGGAGTATGTACACTGCCTCATTTTTTGGGATGCTGTGGCATGCTCCTGTCTTCTCTGTCCGAGGGAGGGACCCAGGACATGGCCCTGCCTTTTCTCTTTTGGGATTGCTTATACCAAGTACAGAGGGACCAGTTGTCCCTGGCCCTTCTACAAAAGGGATAGGAAGGCTCATTTTGCCCTCCTGTCCTGTGCATCCATGGCAGGGCTGAGGACAGTCAGAATCTTTCTTTTAATTCATATAAATATAGTTCAAGTGATTGCTCATGTCCATGCCACTCTAGGTGTGTGCATGCCTCATCCACATGTCCATTTCACTGTAGGTGTGTGCACGCCTCATGCACAAATGTCAGATTTTTCCCTAAGAGGTACCTGTCAGGACAACATGAGTGCCCTCTGGTGCCTGGGGCCACTGCACACAGGTACAAAGGACCACACAGCTGCTGACCCCCCCTCCGTTCCTTTTTACCACCAGTGATGTTTGCCAGAGCTGTTACCTTTGTATTTGCAAGTCTTCTCTCTCTTTTAGTGTATACAGTACCTGTTGTGTTAGTTTTAGTCTAGTGTAGTGTATTTTCTGGATTGTGATAAGAGCAAATTTAATTTAGTTTTTAGTAAAGCAGTCTTTGGTTCCCGTTTGAGTACCGGGTCCAGTACTGGATTTATGCCACGTTCTCCTGGATTCAAGACCTATTACTCATGGGGCAAGTCTATGCCAGTGAACATAGGGAACAAGCTACCTTAAGTGTCTGGGAGAAACACATGGGAGTGACAAATTTCACATTTGTAGAGTGTTCAAACCTCAATCTAAAAAGGACATGGCTGTCAGACTCAAGTACCTGCTTATGGAGTCTGCACTTCACCCACCATTGGAAACTTTCTGCTCAGAGTGGGTACCAAACACATCCAAGTCTGTTAGAGGTGCTGTCTTGAGTATGAAACATCTTCCTTTCATAGAATAACAGGGTTGGAAGGGACCTCAGGAGATCATCTAGTCCAACCGCCTGCTCAAAGCAGGACCAATCCCCAATTTTTGTCCAAGGTCTTGATCTGAGTCACTAGACAAATCCTCCTCACCAGAACCAATACATCTGAAAATCCTCAAAGGATTTGGTATCGGGGCTTCTGAAGTCTGAAAGCAAGGCATCAAGTTGAGGTAAGGACACTGAGGTGAAGAAGAGACCTCCAGACACTCACATACCAAGAACAATTACTGACTCCAGAGCCAAGGAAGGACCCTTTGAGACTGATTCCATGGCAGGTGCAGCTTGCAGTACTGCAAGGTCAGGAGCCCCTTATAGTGTGGTCTACAGCAGAGGTTTTCAAGGCAGCTCAAGAATTACTGAATGTGTCAGTACCGGCTTTTCCCACAGTGCAGGATTCCTGCCCAGTAGAAGGATTGGAAGTGCTGAGTCCTTCGTTGCTGGCTTCAGCCACCGCGCACCATTTGGTACTGGTGGCTGCTACAGTTGCTTCATTTTCTTATATTTCATTGAGGGGGAAGCCAGCAATGATTTTCCCAGTACCTCCATCTCTGGATTCACAGCTAGTCTACCTGGTACCAATGGAGTCAGCTCCCTTCTGGGAGGTGGAAGTGATTCATCATCAGACTCTGAGCTTCCAAACGCAAGCAGACCCAACAACCCCAGCATGGTGCCTTCCCACCATGGTACTGACCACAACCTCAGCATCCCAATGACCAATTTCCAGTGCATTTCTGGGCCCCACCTCTGTATCAGTGGCCTTTTGGAGCCCTTGGGTCTTCCCTCCACCCTGTAGGGTATCTCTGCTCCCTTCCCACCCTTCCACATCAAATAGGCACAATGAGCATCTGCAACCATTAGCCTCTTTATCTTTGTTGCTTGATGAGGTGGTAATCACTGAGTCTACTTCACCACTGCCTGATGATTTCAGAGCCCATCAAGATTTACTGAGGAGGGTGGTGGCAGCAGTTCTGAATATCCAGCTGGAGGAGAGGCTGTAAGAAAGGTCACACTGGCTGGTGGACATTTTGTCCTCTGCAGGTCCCTCTAGGGCAATTCTGTCTATTAATGAGGCTATCCTAGAGCCTATCAGGAATTTATGGCAGACCTATCTTCCCTGTCTCCCTCTGCTAAAAGCGGGGAGAAGAGATATTATGTCCTTCCACAGGGCTTTGAGCACTTCTACAGCCACCTGCCTCAAGGCCCCCTGATAAGTCTCTGCTGTAAATGAAAAGGAGAGACAGGGACACCAGAACTCAACTCCAAAAGGAAAGGAAGTGTAAAAGCTAGACTTCTTTGGCAGGAAGCTTTATTTCACAGGAGGTATACAGCTAAGGATCCCAAACCAGCAGGATTGGTATTATTTTGGCCTATGGGATATCCTAAAGTATAAGAACAGCCTTCCAGATGAGGCAAAGCAGGAGTTCACTGCTATAATCGAAGATGGCTAATTAGTTGCCAGAACACCTTTGCAAGCAAGCCCAGATGCAGCAGACTCTGTGACTTGAGCTATGACTTCCACCATCCCTATACAGTGCTCATCTTGGCTGCAGTCATCAGGTCTTCGAGGTACAACATCTCCCATTTGAAGGCCCCTTACTCTTTTCCGAAAAGACAAATAAGAGGCTTCATAGTCTTAAGGATTCACAGGCAATCCTTAAGTCACTTGGGATTTATATACAGACAACAAAAAGAAAAAAATTCTGCCCACAACAGTCCCAATGGTTTCAGCCTTTCATGTCCTCTATATCCCTCCTTCTCTGCATCTGCTAGTTCATCTAGGCAAACCAGGTCTTTCAAAACAAATATTTTGACCTGCTGGTCAAAAGCAGCCTACCAATTCCCAGAGTACCATCTTTCCCTTCTCCTATTTTTGCCAGTTACTTATTTCACTTCCTATGTACTTGGTCCTGCATTATCACTGATCTGTGAGTCCTAAGCATGGTGGAACTGGGATACACCCTTCAATTTATTTCTGTCCCCGCATTTAACCCTCCTTCCCTCTTTAGGGACCACTCTCACTAGAATATGCTACTTCAGGAGGTCCAGTCTTTCCACCTTATGGGAGCCACAGAGAATGTGCTCATGGAAGGCACCTAGATACCATGGTGATTGGTAGAGGTATAAGACACAGTTGCCAACTTTCACATGGTAAATAAGCACCCGACTTTCACAATAAGCCAAAAATCAAGCTAATCCCATTTCCAAACAAGGCCAAAACAAGCCAATCTCTAAGAACACTCTATGTGACTAGATCCTCCTGGCATGCAATCTGAGACTGTGGTGGGCCCATTGTGCACCCCTGACTTTCTCCCCCCCTTGCCCCTGCTTGCCAGGAGCTGATCCAAAAAAAGAAGTAATAAGCTACTGTGATGGGCTAGATCACAGAAACCCCCTTGGGGCTGCCAACGGATGTGCCAAGACTGCTTCTGCCCCTGCTTTCCCTGCCAGCTTGGGACTCCAGAGCCCTGCCTGGTTATGCCAGACACGCCTGCTGGTCACAAACACAGACCCAGGTCTGAACCACGTCCCACAAACTGCAAGCTTAAGAAGTGTTCCTGTCTTTAACACTCAGATGCCCAACTCCCAGTGGGGTCCAAACCCCAAATAAATCTGTTTTACCCTGTATAAAGCTTATACAGGTAAACTCATAAATTGTTCGCCCTCTATAACATTGATAGAGAGATATGCACAGCTACTTCCCCTTTCCCCGCCCCCCCAGGTATTAATACATACTCTGGGTTAAATAATAAGTAAAAAGTGATTTTATTAAATACAGAAAGTAGGATTTAAGTGGTTCCAAGTAATAGCAGACAGAATAAAATGAATTACCAAGCAAAATAAAATAAAACACACAAATCTATGCCTAATACACTAAGAAAACTGAATACAGATAAAACCTCACCCTCAGAGGTGTGCCAGTAAGCTTCCTTTTACAGACTAGTCACCTTCTAGTTTGGGTCCAGCAATCACTCACACCCTTTATAGTTACTGTCCTTTGTCCCAGTTTCTTTCAGGTATCCTTTGGGGGTGGAGAGGCTATCTCTTGAGCCAGCTGAAGACAAAATGGAGAGGTCTCCCAGGGGCTTAAATAGACTTTCTCTTGGGGGTGGACACCCCTCCCTTCCCCTGTGTAGAATCCCAGCTACAAGATGGAGTTTTGGAGTCACATGGGCAAGTCACATGTCCATGCATGACTCAGAACTTACAGGTAGCAGCCGTGGTTCACATGCTACCTTGAACGTCCTCAGGTAGACTTCTTATGTGGATTGGAGCCTTTCAAGATCCATTGTCTGTTAAGTGTTTCTTAATTGGGCACTTAACTTGCACATTCCTTTCTCAGGAAGCTGACCAAATACTTTAGTTTACTAAGACTACTTAGAAATCAAGCAAGTACACAGCCAATATTCATAACTTTTAACACAAAAATGATACATGCATACAAAAAGGAGGAATAGATTCATTAGATCATAACCTTTACAGAGATATGTTACATGGCATATGTAGCATAAAACATATTCCAGATATGTCATATATACATTCATAAGCATATTTCCATAAAGCCTTATGGGGTGCAACATCACAGCTACAACAAGCTAAAAGCCAAAAACTAGCCAACAAGCAACTCACAAGCCAATTAAGCCAAAAACAAGCCCAATTTCTGCATTTTTTTCACAGGTTTGGCATGTCTGGTATAAAACCCTAATATATGTATGAACCTCAGCAGAGGAAGCTGTGTAGGAATATACTGAGTTAGAATATACCCTGGCCACATCCTCTTCTAGGCCAGCAGGGCCCACTTTTGAACCTAGCCTGGCCAGATGCAGGAGCCTCAGCAAAACAGGGCTTTTCATTCTGTCCATTCGGCACCATTTTGGCCCTATTTTTCGACTGATGTTTTCTTTCTCTTTGCTTGTTTTCTCACATTCACATGGTTAACCAATAATATTCAAGTTTGTGTTTTACTTCAACTGGGTTCAAACCTTGTCAAAGGAATATGCTCATCTCTACTAGAAACATTGATTATTGGGAAAATCCTAAGAAAGTAGATGCAGCGCACAAAGAATAGTTTTTTTCTTGACTGGCCTATTTTCCTTACTAGGCCAAGTGGCCCTGCAGGAACTGCTACTTGACATTCCTGAGGAGACTTCCTGCTGGTAAATGTGTTTCAAAACCAGGAACTGCATTTAAAATCTTTCCAATAGTACCCATGAGGAATATACTCTTGAAAGCTGAATGAAAGGCAGCTCATCTTTCCTTCCAAGGCTTTTCTATAGGATTATTTCAAACTACATTCCTTCTTTCTTGAAGGGTAAGAAGAACTTTTGGAATTTGGTTTCTCAGATAAAAGAGGTAGGCCTTAATATTTTACCAGCTAAGTGTAGGTAAATTTGATAGATTGATAGTTTTCACTCTTCAGTAGAAATCCATCTGTGCAGGAGGGAAAGGTATTATAAATAGAGGATGGCACAGACTCCGGTGGAACTAAGGATTTTGATACTGGTTCACTTTTCTTGGAACTTCTTAGGTATTATACAAATATTATGTTTATAGCCAAAAAGTTAATTCCCCTTATGCATTATGATTCCTTGGTAGTATTCTATATCCCTAACAAATATGCTTGTTGGGCTAATTTTGTCTTCCATTTTCCAGCCTTACTTTGGCAAAATTCCCCCTGAAATAAATTGGAATTTTGCTCGAGTACAGGTGGCAGCTTCACGTTGTTAATGCAAGCTGCACAGATAGACATTTAAAAAACTGACTATTTTACAAAAAGGAATTTGTCCAAACATACTGTGGCAAAAAAGAGTTTGAATTCAGCCATAACCCACCATGGAGGCATCTTGAGCATTTGTAGAACTGGCATAGCTGCCTCCTGTACTGTGCTCTTGCAGTCATAGATTCATAGATATTTAGGTCAGAAGGGACCATTATGATCATCTAGTCTGACCTCCTGCACAACACAGGCCACAGAATTTCACCCACCACTCCTGTGAAAAACCTCTCACCTATGTCTGCGCTATTCAAGTCCTCAATTCGTGGTTTAAAGACTTCAAGGAGCAGAGAATCCTCCAGCAAGTGACCCGTGCCCCATGCTACAGAGGAAGAAGAAAAGCCTCCAGGGCCTCTTCCAATATGCCCTGGAAGAAAATTCCTTCCTGACACCAAATATGGCGATCAGCTAAACCCTGAGCATATGGGCAAGATTCACCAGCCAGATACTACAGAAAATTCTTTCCTGGGTAACTCAGATCCCACCCCATCTAATATCCCATCACAGGCCATTGGGCCTATTTACCATTAATACTTAATTACAAAAACCATGTTATCCCATCATACCATCTCCTCCAGAGGAATGGAAAACTTGTCTTATGAAAGGAGACTTAAGGAGCTTGGCTTGTTTAGCCTAACTAAAAGAAGGTTGAGGGGAGATATGATTGCTCTCTATAAATATATCAGAGGGATAAATACCGGAGAGGGAGAGGAATTATTTAAACTCAGTACCAAACTTATCGAGTTTAATCTTAAAGCCAGATAGATCTTTTGCCCCCACTGCTTCCCTTGGAAGGCTATTCCAAAACTTCACTCCTCTGATGGTTAGAAACTTTTGTCTAATTTCAAGTCTAAACTTCCTGGTGGCCAGTTTATATCCATTTGTTCTTGTGTCCACATTGGTACTGAGCTTAAATAATTCCTCTCCCTCTCCGGTATTTATCCCTCTGATATATTTATAGAGAGCAATCATATCTCCCCTCAACCTTCTTTTAGTTAGGCTAAACAAGCCAAGCTCCTTAAGTCTCCTTTCATAAGACAAGTTTTCCATTCCTCGGATCATCCTAGTAGACCTTTTCTGTACCTGTTCCAGTTTGAATTCATCCTTCTTAAACATGGGAGACCAGAACGGCACACAGTATTCCAGGTGAGGTCTCACCAGTGCCTTGTATAACGGTACTAAAACCTCCTTATCCCTACTGGAAATACCTCTCCTGATGCATCCCAAGACTGCATTAGCTTTTTTCACGGCCATATCACATTGACGGCTCATAGTCATCCTATGATCAACCAATACTCCAAGGTCCTTCTCCTCCTCCGTTACTTCTAATTGATGCGTCCCCAGCTTATAACTAAAATTCTTGTTATTAATCGCTAAATGCATGACCTTACACTTCTCACTATTAAATTTCATCCTATTACTATTACTCCAGTTTACAAGGTCATCCAGATCCTCCTGTAGGATATCCCTGTCCTTCTCTAAATTGGCAATACCTCCCAGCTTTGTATCATCCGCAAACTTTATTAGCACACTCCCACTTTTTGTGCCGAGGTCAGTAATAAAAAGATTAAATAAGATTGGTCCCAAAACCGATCCTTGAGGAACTCCACTGGTAACCTCCCTCCAGCCTGACAGTTCACCAGTCCATAGCAGAGGGATGCATCTGAGTTAGGAAAGAGGAATAGCTTATGTGCATTGTACTCCAGCTATGCTCAAATGGCAAACAATCTCTTAGGAAATATTGCCATCTAGTGCAAGTTAGAGTAGCTCTAGGTTGCTCTAACCCATGTCAGGGCTGTAATCAGCCCCCTTATGTCCCTATATAGCCTGCTGCATACAGGAAACTGATAAGTATTCAGACACCATATATTATCAAGAGAGCTTAATGTATCATTTCTAAACAGTTCTAGAACTGGCAATTCTGTGCTGTCATAAATTGTCATAGTGTAACGCCAATAGACAGGCCCGCCAACAGAAATTCTAGGCCCCAGAGCCGTCCCGGGGGGGGGAGGGGGGGAGGGGGCGGGGGGGGAGGTGCCTGGGACAGAGGTGATGAATGCATTATTTCCGTGACCAGAGTGGTCTTGCGCTCCTAGGCACCCTGCGGCCTGCCCAAGTAATTTAAAAAGGCTCGGGGCTGTTGGCCACCGCTGCGGCAGCAGGCCCCTTTTGCCCCCCTTTTGCCAACAGACTCCAGTCATCTGTGGGCAGGATCAAACCTGGGACTTCTGGAGCTTAGCGCAGGAGCCTCTACTGTATGAGCTAAAAGCCAACCGGCTGTTAACTAAGGCTGTAGAGCAGACTCAGTCTCTCACTAAGTGGTCTTGGTGCCACTAGATAGGACAGAACATTGCACCCTGGAGGTGTGTGGGTTACAATAGCTCTGTTGATTTCAGTGTTTCTTTTGTGCTGTAACTGGCCACAGCTCCACTGAAGTCAATGAAGACATGTCAATTAATGCCCACAGCAAATCTGACCCTTTCTTTCCAGACAGTGCATTTGTCTAACTGAAATATTAAGAATAAAAGATCAGAGCAAATAAGACTTACATAATTGTAATGCTCACCTGAACTAAGTTCCAGTTTATTTCATATATTTAGAGAGAGAGGTTGTGTGGGTTTTTTGTTTTGTTTGTTTTAATAACTCATTTTAAGGAAATGAAATGTTTTGTATATTTTTAAGGAGTAAAAAACTAAAAGGTATAAGATCCAACTTTCAACTGCAGTGACAGCTCCCATGTTGGCCTAGCTGTTCTACCTGTATTTGCTTGGAGTAATTTGCAGAGCACTAGCCAGCAAGTAAGGTTAATTTCATATGACAAGATGTACACCTTGCAGAGCCTGTCCTATGACCCCCAAGGCCTATGTGTCAGTTTTATGCACAGATTAAGGCTTCTCACTAAGTGAATTTTTCATACATGTGTAGACCGTGTTTCACAAAGCACTTTGAGGGACATGGTGAAGAACTGGCTTTGGGAACAAAGCTGGCATGACAAGGTTTGCAAAATCAGTTTGCTTATGTGTCACCATTGACAGATCAACCTTGGCATGAACACTGGCTTTCCTAGCTAAATTAGCTGTAAGCTGAGTCTCTTGAAGGCTAGAAAAGAAAATAGCATATGAGCTGAGCACTCCTGCAAGCTGCTAAGCATACTCTGCTGCCAGTTGAGTCAGTGGGAGTTGAAAAACCTTGCAAGATTGAGCCCTATATGAATAAAGTGTGTCTTTGTCGCCTCTCCTAATGGACTGAAGAATAATAGAATAAATCCCAACACACCTGCCACATGTACGAGCAAATTATGTGTTGAAGTGGGGGGGAAATGCTTAAAGAGTCTTGTTTCTTAGTAGGAATATTTTTTTTCATTTCATAACATTTAATAACAGTATTTAATTATAGCAATTAGGAAGTTCACATGAATTCAACTGTATCTTAGAAAAATACATGGCTTAATTCATATGAACAATATTTTGCTTCCAAAGAGCAAATCTTTGTATTTCCTTTGGCTGTGTTCTGTATAGAGGAGCCCCACTCCTCCATCTGTCAGTTTCTTCCCTTAATGCAGTAATTATTGATCAGTAACATGTCACATAGTGCAATTAAACAGTTTGCTTATCAAGGACCAGATCTTGCTCTGAGTCACACCAATGTAAATTTGGATTAACAATCTCAGAGACTCAGATGGACTTGATTCAAAGTTCCACTGGAATGGAATTTGGGCTCAAATCAACAGCTTCTCTCCCTTGTTTCCATTAAAATCCTGGATTCCAGATAATTGCCCAAACCCATTTAAGCATGTATTATTTTCATTTTCATTTTAACCAGCCTGCATTGAATTCTTATTTATCAAGGACTAGGTCCACAAAAGGACTGATATGCCTAAGTCTAACATTTAGGCACCACTGAGATCTTCAAAACCCCTGCTTGCTGCCACCTAACTGTGAAGGTGCCTTAAATCCATCCCTACATACCTGAATTTCCACTATTTCCACTATTAAAGTCCCTCTTGGCATCTTCGCCTTCCTCTGTAGCATAGGGCACGGGTCACTTGCTGGAGGATTCTCTGCTTCTTGAAGTCTTTAAACCACGATTTGAGGACTTCAATAGCACAGACATAGGTGAGAGGTTTATCGCAGGAGTGGGTGGGTGAGATTCTGTGGCCTGCGTTGTGCAGGAAGTCAGACTAGATGATCATAATGGTCCCTTCTGACCTTAATATCTATGAATCTAAGTTTCTGCCAGTGAGCCTGCTGCTCCAGTGCCTATCCCATGCCTAAGCCCCGGCAGGATACTCAAACTAGATATTCCTTTGTTTATCTTGCCTGTGGGACCAGTTCCCAGAGAACACCAAAACCCACATATGTAAATGACCTAATGTGGAGCAGGAATTTGAACTTGAGTTTTCATCTTCTCTCGCTAGTGCCCTAAAGCCTGGGCTAAAAGTTATAAGGAAAGTTGCCATGTCTTCTCCCTCCCCAGCATTTGGTCACAAAGGTGACTTTCATCTTTTCTCTTTCTCCTTTATCAACAGGAAGAGAAAGAGTTAAATGGACCAAGTCCTGGGGTGGAAGATGAAACAAGATAAAAGTTCTGCTTACTTCAGCTGGCCTCCCAGAACCCTCTGAAGAGTTCTTTCTCCATTATAAAGGATAATTGCATCTGTAATAAAGGGAACAATGTCCTTTTCATTCAATAGTGAGGTCAAGGGGATTGTTATTTATATTAAAATAAATTGTGCAAGCAGCACAATACAAGCAGAATAAGAATCATAAACACCTCCATTTAATTTTAGGGTGCACAGTATCTTGTAAAAAATAACCACTCCGCTGTGTTCAGGTAAGATTCTCTTCTGTGTCAGAGCTCTGCTAGGTGCAGGGACAGAACATCAGGATCAGATGGTGAGGACCAGCTGCTGGCCCTGGTATAATTTAGAGTTGCTGCTTGGCAGCTTTAGGGTCCACTAAAGAACCTACATCAGTAACTTACTTAGAGTCATCACTTACTTATGGTATCACTATGACCATCAAGTGTGACCGTCAGTGGAGGCATTGCAGTGCAGAACTACACACTTTCCCTTCCTCTGACAAACTGCTCTCTTCCTGCACAGGGTAGAACATGGAGAGCAGAGGTGAAAATCTACAGATGACAGCTATTCCCAGCAGAAAATTCCCCCGTGATGCACATTTGTGGTCGGATTATGAGCTGCACATTGGGGCTGAAAACTCACTGGAGGATATCACAGCTTCAGCTTTACCAAGACTTAGCTATTTTTAAAGTAACAGACATTTTAGTGCTCCTGTCACAGTAAGGGCTTTCTATCAGCATCCTGTAGAGCCAAACTTCCAAAAAGATAGTGTGAAGAAATTCTGCTTTCCAAAATGTCCTTTTATTCCCTTCCCTCTGCATTAAGAAGAAAGGAGTGTTATTGGCCTCCCTGCCCTATGCACAGAGGATCATGTGCATGGGTGGCAGGTGAACCCCCGCTTTGGGGAGACTAGCCAGCTGGCTGAACCCCTTCTGCCTGAAGCTCTGCCCACCGCCCCGCCGCCAGAGCACCAACCCAACCTCTGTAACAGGAGGAGCCCTGAGGGCCCCCACCCCCTGTGACTGGAAGAGTCCCAGTCTGCCCACTCCAGCCATGATGGGCTGCCCCCCCGAGTGCCAGTCCGGTCCTAGCCACGCTGGGCCCAGCTACTGGCTACCCCAAGCCGCCAGGCCAGGCCCCTGTGCCCAGCCAGCCCCCAGAGCCAAGCCACCGGGCTGGTCCCCCATGCTTGGCCAGCCCCCGC
Source organism: Eretmochelys imbricata (assembly GCF_965152235.1). Lineage (NCBI taxonomy): Eukaryota > Metazoa > Chordata > Testudines > Cheloniidae > Eretmochelys > Eretmochelys imbricata. The sequence continues at coordinate 108,517,627 of NC_135575.1, forward strand.
AGGCCAGCCCCCCACACCTGGCCAGCCCCCAAGCTTCCAGGCCTGGGAAAATGTGCCAGCTGCTGTATTTGCTGTTACACCGGCCCCATTTATTTGTCTAAATATCTGCCTGCCCACACAGCCTTCAGTATTCAGTATTCACCCATACTATTCAGTATTCACCCATAAACTCTATGGAATTGTTAACCGGACGGCAGAGTGGGTCGAAAAGGTGTTTATACAATTATTTGAAACAGGGCTAACTATAGATCTCTCCTGATTTGCCAGTGAAGGGTCTCTATTGGCAGACGCCACAATTGTGCTTTGCAGGTGTCAATGACAGTCTATGTAGCCCTAACTTCAAATGAAACTTCCTTGAGCTGGGGCACAATGCTGACAACACCAAAGTCCTCCAGTGTTTCCCACAGGGACCTCTCCACCTCTGAACTGCCACTGTTATACTGCTGTTGCTGCTCTCATCTCTGAGCTGCATTACGCTGGCTGGCCTTTGCATCCCTGCTGAAAATACTCTGCCACTGTGTCAATTAGTCTTTGCTTCCAGTGGCTTGTCTGCCTCTGCCTTAGGCAGGAGTAAAGAACCCTCTGTGTTTTTTAAATCTCGAGTTCATGTATGACGCCATAATAAAATGCTCTTGTTCGTGTATTTCTCTGAGTTGTTGTCTGTCAGCGTGCCCAGTGTGTTTCTGTGCCAGTGCTCGATTGTGTTATATTTTCCTTAATGTACAACTTGACTTTGGGCCCCAGAGGAACCATGCAAATAAAAGTGACAAATGGATATTGACAACTCAGAAGCACAGTATTTTGGTTGCTTATGGGTAAGGAGAGCTAAGGGATTTTATGACATTTAAAATCAAATACCAAAATCAGATGCTTCACAAATTCTCCACAGACTACTAATTATTTGTTAGCAACATTCATCAAATATACTCACAAAATCTAGGAGTGCTTTGCCAATATATACTCAACATAGTATTTGCCAAACACAGCTTGAGCAACTCTAGTTGTAAGCAATGTATCTGCTGTATTCCTAGTTCAATAACAAATCATTAAGCCAATGCAGGGAATCGTTGGGGTCTGTTGTGTATTGAAACATATGTAAAAATTACAAGCTGCCATTTTAAATCCTAAGGTGTTTCCTGGTCCTGCTTGAAGGCTCTGGGAGGAAAGCACACTATCTACAGTCAGTCTGCAAAGAGTCAGCTTACAGCAAGGTGAGGTAAGGTGTGCCTTTTTGCTTAGGGAGCAGCCTGCTTTCTCTCTGTGTGTTATTGGTCCTTGTGTGTTAAGATTGTGGATCTTAAGAAATCAAGTAGTGTTACATTGCAACCTTCCACCAGAAGTATTTTATGTTTTCATCTAACTTCTCTGTGTTTACCGTGAACATATCAGGTTCCAGATGTAATTCTCTTTCTTAGTACAAGAAGAAAATAAAAGATTTAAATGTTAATGAAATTCCCTAGGTCTGCTTATTTCCTGATATGTGTCTCTCACTAAAATACTCTCCACTCTTTCTCAGAAAGCATCAAAACCTCAATAATTTGTGGAGGCACAGTTCCTGTTTATAAAGCTACAAAGCTCAAATAGCAAAGTCCAGCAATCAAATATAGTGCTCAAAGCAATACTTGCATTTAGCAAAAAACAAGGAATCTATAGGCTGAAATTTGTTCACATAGTTTGTCAAACAATTATAAATAACAGCAGCCTTATAGGGATTCTTATGTATTCATGGACAATTTCAAAGAGGAAAAGAGGATAAAACAGCAGATAGCTTGTTCACAGCTAGAGCTGTATTCAACACATATTAAGTTCAGGGTGTTTTGCCAATTTTTTCCCCACAAAGTATTTGTCAATCAGTCCCAGATTTTGTGAGTATATGTAGTATTCAAAATGTTTGACAAAGCTATTCCAGACAAATAAATAGCAGTCTTGGAGTATTTGCAAAGTGTCCAATTTTGGTATTTGGTATTCTGGATGCAAGTTCAAAACTGGTCACCCAAGTCATACACTTTTGTTCCTGTTTTCTGATTGGATTCATGAATACTAATATGCTGGAATATTGTTCAATTAAGATTCTAATGCATTTGAACAAAATCATGAATATATAATTTGGTGTTTGACCAGATCTATTCTTAGCGAATAATTCAACCAACTCCATTGTTTTCCTATTTCTGTACTGTCCACACTTTGCAAGGACCATCTTACTGGGACATTTGCTCTTTTATTCAGATCACAGCTTTATATTCATGATATTCATATTCTGTTTATATTGCTCCCTGTTGGTATCTCAAATAGCTTGCTGTGTTCCAGGCATTCCAGTCCTCCTTGTGTTATCTGTTCAAAATCAGTGCAGAGAAGAATGTAAGCATGATTTACATTGGATTCTGATGTGTTTATGTTTGGTGTGAAAGTTTGCTCCTCCTACCTTATGACATTTAAAAGGACAATAGTCATATGTAAAATAATATCTCTCTATTTTCTTCAAACAACTGAAATTACCTTTCCTTAAAACCAAGGAAAAGTATTTAACTATTTCTGTCAAAAGCTTACAAAATACTGAGGCTACCAGGAGAATCAGAATTTGGGTAACAATTTTAAGATGCTGATCAAAAGTCTTGAAATGAAAAGCATTAAGGAACTTGTGATGACAATTGCATTTCAAACAGTTCAGGTAAGTGTCACAATGTTGTACAATCAAATACATACATTGAAAATGTTTAGGGGTAAGTGTTCCACTCTATCATTAGTAGTTCTGTAAAATGGACAGATAAGGTGCAGGAGCTTTCAAAACTATCTGTCATTTAATTTCTTCCCAGTGGTATTTTTCTCAGATTTTTAGATTATGTTAAAATAATAGGCATACAGACACATAGGAATTACCAGACTGTGTGAGACCAGTACTTGATCTAGACCAGTGACCACTACCAGATGCTTTAGAAGAAGATGCAAGAAATCCCACAGACGACAATTAAGGAATAATTTGCCCAACGAGTCTCAGACTTCATGGCTTCAGGAACAGAATAAGAACCGCAAAAGAACGGAAGTTTCTTCTTAGCTTCCGTGAATGAATAGTTGGGTTATGCCCTGGATCATGAAGGTTTGTAACCCTTATGGACTCTGCCCAACACAGCTGAGCTAGCACTGAGGAGTAAGTAAACTGCACCAGCTACAGTGCCAATGCAACTTACTTGCCCCATGGAGCAAGAGGGAAGCAGGGAGCAAAGTATGATTCTCAGCGTTGGAATTCAATCCCAGCTGTGCTTTTAGGGAATTGAAACCACTCACTGCCCCTTGCTCAGAGTGGATTGCAAGGTGTGAACACATCCCTATATATAAATATTTTCCCAGCTATCTGTTGTAATTGTGAGCTTTCTTATTATCCATTTAAACGTCTAATTATTTTGGAGTCCTGTTAAGCCCTTGGACTCAGTATGTCCACAGGCTAATTGTGCATTATATGTAAAAAATATTTCCTTTTTATCAATTTCCACATTTAAATTTCTTGAAGTTGCTGATCTACCTTCCCTCTGCCATCTATTATTTAGTATACCTTTATCATTTCTCTTCTTATTCATTTCCTCTGCAAAATAAACAGTCCTGGTGCTTTCACGCTTCCTTCATGTTGACATTTTGTCAAGCCTCTAGTCACACTCATCACAAATCTCTGAACCTCCTTTGCTTCCTGCTGTCTTTCTGAAGGAGAATGATCAGAACTGACACAGCATTCCAGGTGATAGGATACCATTAATTTGTATAATGATATTATAATATGTTGGGAGGTTCTTCACAATCTTCTTCACTAATCTAAACTCACTTGTGTCTTCTTCAAGTTTTGCTACTTCACTGCTTACTCCATTTTCCATATCACAGACATATTCAGCAACACTGGTCCTACTAGAAACCTTTGTGACTCCTGAAATATGAACCATTTGCCAAGGTTAAAATTGATTGTTTCTTCCTGCTATTTTTTTCTGTCTCTCAGGTAGTTTCTGATCCAGAAATATGTAGTTTCCTTAATTGTAAGGGACTTTGTCAACGGCTTTTTGAAAGTCCAAATAAATTATGCCAGCTGCTTCTACATTATCCACTATTTGATTGACATCTTCAAAGAATTCTAATAGATCAGGGAGGCACAATTTTACTTTGCAGAGTCTGTGCTGGTTAATCTCTCTTAAAACATCATTTAGCTGTTTCATGAATCTATTTTAAACCTATTTACATGCTATTGGCGTCAAGCTAACCAGTCTGTAACTCCCAGGGTCAACCCTCTTGCCTTTTTAAAAAAATATGGTATACTGGATAGCTTTTAGTGAGTGATTACATATTTTTGTTAGCAGGTCAGCCACTTCATTCATTATGTTGCTTCAGAATTTTTCTTCATACATTCCATCTGGTCCAGGTGACTTACTGCTCTTTAATTTATCAATTTGTTCTACTCTACAAGCACCACAATCCCTGATAGTATTTTATCTCTGTTATATGACAAAAGTCATCTTTATAACCTGAAAGGATCGGGACTATTGAATTTAGGAAAAAACACAAATAGGAGGGACCTTCACCGAGGTACACAATATAATGAGTGGTACAGAGAAGGTAAATCAGACACTTTAATTCAGGGGTTCTCAAACTGGGGGTCGGGACCCCTCAGAGGGTCGTAAGGTTATTATGTGTGGGGGGGTCACGAGCTGTCAGCCTCCACCCCAAACTCCGCTTTGCCTCCAGCATTTATAATGGTATTAAATATATAAAAAAGTGGTTTTAATTTATAAGGTGGGTCGCACTCAGAGACTTGCTGCGTGAAAGGGGTCACCAGAACAAAAGTTTGAGAATCACCGCTTTAATTTAATATACTCCTACTATTTTTTTTTCCAAAATGTGGTTCAGAGATAGAAGTCTGAGCCAAAGCTGAGGGTTCATAATTAAACCCCCACTTATGATACATGGGTAGGTGAGGTTTCTACCATTTCAAATAATAGAATTTATTTTTACCTTTTGGGGGGGGAGGGGACCCTAAACGATTACACACAAGAACATTTCGTTATGAGAAATGTTATTTAGGTTGCTAAACCAAGCCCTTGGAAAATGTCAGAGTTACGTGCAACCTTAATTTGGACCCTTGCTTGTGTGTAGATCTTTGATTATAGGATCACAGCCTATTTTTTCCACAAATCTCTTGCTTCATTCAGTGCACAGGATGGATGCAGGAAGGAGTGGAATTAAGGTTGCATAGGCAAATCTAAACCTGGCTTTTCCAAATTTTTGAGTGCTTGATTTTGCAGCCCCAAAATATTCTCTTAATGTAGTCTTTTCTATATAGCTTATATAGATAATGAAAACATCCAGAGTAACAATAATGAGCATTTAAAATATACACACAATTTTTTGGAAAGATATAAACTTTCATAGTTTAGGATGCAAGACAAACAATTTCTAAGGCCCCAGTTCAACAAAACACAGGATTAGCATGTAAAAGGTTTTTAATTTTAGGTACATGCTTAAGTCCCGTTGATGACAATGGGACTTAAGCTCCTGCTAAAAGATAAGCACATGCTTAAGTGTTTTGCTGAACAAGGATGGACTTAAGTATGTGTTATGTGCTTTGCCAAATCAGAGCCTAGCTGACAGGGATAAGGAAGACACTTTCCCTATGGGAAGGAGTGATGTTGTATGATTGAAACATGACGATTTATGTCATTAATATTGCCACTGTTAGACAATTGCAACAAATCTTATACAAAGTATACCATGTTTCAGAGTAACAGCCGTGTTAGTCTGTATTCGCAAAAAGAAAAGGAGTACTTGTGGCACCTTAGAGACTAACCAATTTATTTGAGAATAAGCTTTCGTGAGCTACAGCTCACTTCATCGGATGCATACTGTGGAAAGTGTAGAAGATCTTTTTATATACACACAAAGCATGAAAAAATACCTCCTCCCACCCCACTCTCCTGCTGGTAATAGCTTATCTAAAGTGATCACTCTCCTTACAATGTGTATGATAATCAAGGTGGGCCATTTCCAGCACAAATCCACTGTTTAACAAGAATGTCTGGGGGGGGGGGCGAGGGTAGGAAAAAACAAGGGGAAATAGGTTACCTTGCATAATGACTTAGCCACTCCCAGTCTCTATTCAAGCCTAAGTTCATTGTATCCAATTTGCAAATGAATTCCAATTCAACAGTTTCTCACTGGAGTCTGGATTTGAAGTTTTTTTGTTGTAATATAGCAACTTTCATGTCTGTAATTGCGTGACCAGAGAGATTGAAGTGTTCTCCGACTGGTTTATGAATGTTATAATTCTTGACATCTGATTTGTGTCCATTTATTCTTTTACGTAGAGACTGTCCAGTTTGACCAATGTACATGGCAGAGGGGCATTGCTGGCACATGATGGCATATATCACATTGGTGGATGTGCAGGTGAACGAGCCTCTGATAGTGTGGCTGATGTTATTAGGCCCTGTGATGGTGTCCCCTGAATAGATATGTGGGCACAGTTGGCAACTGGCTTTGTTGCAAGGATAGGTTCCTGGGTTAGTGGTTCTGTTGTGTGGTATGTGGTTGCTGGTGAGTATTTACTTCAGGTTGGGGGGCTGTCTGTAGGCAAGGACTGGCCTGTCTCCCAAGATTTGTGAGAGTGTTGACTCTAGCGAGAAACTGTTGAATTGGAATTCATTTGCAAATTGGATACAATTAACTTAGGCTTGAATAGAGACTGGGAGTGGCTAAGTCATTATGCAAAGTAACTTATTTCCCCTTGTTTTTTCCTACCCCCGCCCTCCCCCCACCCCCCCAGACGTTCTTGTTAAACGCTGGATTTGTGCTGGAAATGGCCCACCTTGATTATCATACACATTGTAAGGAGAGTGGTCACTTTAGATAAGCTATTACCAGCAGGAGAGTCGGTTTGTTGGGGGTGGGGGGGTGAGAAAACCTGGATTTGTGCTGGAAATGGCCCACCTTGATTATCATACACATTGTAAGGAGAGTGGTCACTTTAGATAAGCTATTACTAGCAGGAGAGTGGGGTGGGAGGAAGTATTTTTTCATGCTTTGTGTGTATATAAAAAGATCTTCTACACTTTCCACAGTATGCATCCGATGAAGTGAGCTGTAGCTCACGAAAGCTTATGCTCAAATAAAGTATACCATGTAAGGTGTCAATGGAAAAGTTATGATTCGCTGAGAATGATTATTTTTATATGCATGTGTCATTTTTGTATCAGAAGTTATGAATATTGCCTCTATACCTGTATTTCAGATGTGTTTGCTCCTGTGGTAACACAAGGTAGATAACATCCAGTCTAGCCAGAACATTCTGAATGGACCATTCAAGTAATGGCCCATTAAAGAACACTTAGCTATCAAAATGGGTCATAGAAGAAGCTTGTCATCACCCCCGTGAGCCTCCCAGTGGACTCTTTAGCCAAAATATGGGTAATGGCTGATCCTATGAGTCATCAAACATGTAAGGGCATGTGACTTAGTCATGTGACCCTGGACTCCATCTTGTGCCTGTAATTTTCCACGAACTAAGACTAAGAGCATTCCCTCAACATGGGAAAAGGTATAAAAGACCCTGGGAGCATCTCAATTTTGCCCCTTTCCTGTTCTGACCTGTAGACTAATACCAAAAGGATCATTCCAACCAATCGACTGAGGACCTTCCAATCTTTCAGTAGTTACCAGAAATTTTACAAGCCAGATGTTTATTAAATAACTGCTTCAAACCTGATACAAGAACTGTGCAATAATTGCATATATTTGATTTCCTTAACTATTTTAACTTTCTCCTTATTCTTTTCTCTTATAAACTTTTAGTTACTAGAGACTAAAGGAGTGGCAACAGCATGATTATTTTGACAGGTTTCAGAGTAACAGCCGTGTTAGTCTGTATTTGCAAAAGGAAAAGGAGTACTTGTGGCACCTTAGAGACTAACCAATTTATTTGAGCATAAGCTTTCGTGAGCTACAGCTCACTTCATCGGATGCATACTGTCGAAAATACAGAAGACTTTTTTATACACACAAACCATGAAAAAATGTGTGATTATCACTACAAAAGGTTTTCTCTCCCCCCACCCCACTCTCCTGCTGGTAATAGCTTATGTAAAGTGATCACTCTCCTTACAATGTGTATGATAATCTAGGTGGGCTATTTCCAGCACAAATCCAGGTTTTCTCCCCCTCCCCCTCCCCCCAAAAAACCCTATGATTATTGGGTAAGATCTGAGCTATATATTGACCTAGTTATGTGGCTGATCATTTGACATCAGAAGAACACTTTGTTTGATGAGATTGGTTTGCAATAACCACTCATCATTAAGTCTAATGTCTAAGAAGACAGCAGTTTGGACTTCTTGTTAACCAGTGTGTGCTGAGATAGAAGTTTACTTTTGGTTCTGGCTTGGTATATCTAATAATAAAATAACCACGAGTTTGGAGGTGAATCTGCCCTATTTCTCAGCAATTCATCCTGAATTTGGCATCCTCAGTTGTGCCCACTGAGGCATGGTGACAGAAGGTTATTTCATAACTGCCTACTGCAGGGTTTATTGTGTCTTCCTCTAAAGCATCTGGTATTTGCCACTTTCAGAGAGAGGGTGTTGGATTCAGTCTTATCCAGTTTGTCAATCTCAATGTTCCCATATTTTTTCAACCTCTTCTCATATGGAATTCTCTCTATGCTTCTAATTACCTTTGTTTCTTCAACTCTCAACCAATTCTATTTCTCTTATAACCTTTTTGGGATGAGTTGAATAGAACTGAAAACTGTATACCAGATGAAGACATACCATTGATTTAAATAATGGCATTAGAATATTTTTGTGCATTTGAACTTAAGAAAAATTGTAATGCAGAACAATTTCTTCTTACTGCCTCTAAAGTCAGCAGCTACTGAAAATGGGACTCTCCAGGCAAGAAAGTGTAAGAATTCTTGCTCATGCCATCCCATACTAATTCATTTGGGCAAACTTTAGCAGGTCTAGAGGTACAGGATATTTCCCCATAGCTTTAATGCCTCCCCAAACTTCTACAAATGTATCTGAACATTCAGCTTCTGCTCCCCACTTCATTGTTCTGTTCTGCATCTTCCAACTTTTTACTTTTCTCGTTCTCTTTCTGACAAATCTTTCAGAATTTTATTTATCATTTAATTCAGACAGCTTCCTAATCATAGAGTCATAGGACTGGAAGGGACCTCAGTAGTTCATCTAGTCCAGTCCCCTGCACTCACGGCAGTACTAAGTATTATCTAGACCATCCCTGACAGGTGTTTGTCTAACCTGCTCTTAAAAATCCTCAATGATGGAAATTCCACAACCTCCCTAGGCAATTTATTCCACTGCTTAACCACTCTGATAGTTAGGAAGTTTTTCCTAATGTCCAACCTAAACCGCCCTTGCTGCAATTTAAGCCCATTGCTTCTTGTCCTATCCTCAGAACAATTTTTCTCCCTCCTCCTTATACCAACCTTTTAAGTACTTAAAAACTGTTATCATGTCCCCTCTCAGTCTTCTCTTCTCCAGTCTAAACAAACCCATTTTTGTCCACAATCTTCCCTCAAAAATCATGTTTTCTAGACCTTTAATCATTTTGGTTGCTCTTCTCTGGACTTTCTCCAATTTGTCCACATCCTTCCTAAAATGTGATGCCCAGAACTGGACACAATACTGCAGCTGAGGCCTAATCAGCCAAGAGTAGAGCAGAAGAATTACTTCTCGTGTCTTGCTTACAATACTCCTGCTAATACATCTCATAATGATGTTCGCCTGTTTTGGAACAGTGTTACACTGTTGACTCGTATTTAGCTTGTGGTCCACTATGACCCCAGATCCCTTTCCGCAGTACTCCTTTTTAGGCAGTCATTTCCCCTTTTTGTATGTGTGTAACTGATTGTTCCTTCCTAAATGAAGTACTTTGTATTTGTCTTTATTGAATTTCATCCTATTTACTTCAGACCATTTATCCATTTTGTCCAGATCATTCTGAATTATAATCCTATCCTCCAAAGCACTTGTAACCCCTTCCAGCTTGGTATCATCTGCAAACTTTATAAATATATTCTCTATGCCATTATTTAAATCATTCATGAAGATATTGAACAGAACTGGACCAAGAACTGATCCCTGCGGGACCCCACTTGTTATGCCCTTGCAGCATGAGTGTGAACCACTGATAACTACTCTCTGGGAATGGTTTCCCAAACAGTTATGCACCCATCTTGTAGTAGATCCATTTAGGTTGCATTTCCCTAGTTTGTTTATGAGACGGTCATGCAAGACAATATCAAAAGCTTTACTAAAGTCAAGGTATACCACGTCTTCCGTTTCCCCTTATTTACAAGGTTTGTTACCCTGTCAAAGAGCGCTATCAGGTTGGCTTGACATGTTCTTGCCAAATCCATGCTGACTGTTATTTATCACCTTATTATCTTCTAGGTGTTTGCAAATTGATTGCTTAATTATTTGCTCCATTATCTTTCTGGGTACAGAAGTTAAGTTGACTGGTCTGCAATTCCTCAGGTTGTCCTTATTTCCCTTTTTATAAATTGGCACTATATTTGCCATTTTCCATATTTCCATATATTTTGTCCTTCTGGAATCTCTCCCGTCTTCCATGACTTTTGAAAGATAATCGCTAATGGATCAGATATCTCCCCTGTCAGCTCCTTGCGTATTCTAGGATGCATTTAATCAGGCCCTGGTGACAAAACATCTAACTCATCTAAGTATTTTTAATTGTTTTTTCCCTATTTTAGCCTCTGATCCTACCTCATTTTCACTGGCACTCACTATGTTAGATGTCCAATCACCACCAACCATCTTGGTGAAAACCGAAACAAAGAAGTCATTAAGCACCTCTGCCATTTCCAAATTTTTGTTATTGTTCCTCCCCCATCCCCACACCTCGTTGAGTAAGAGGCCTACCTTGTCCTTGGTCTTCCTCTTGCTTCTAATGTATTTGTAGATTTTTTTTCTTGTTACCGTTTATGTCTCTAGCTAGTTTGATCTCAGTTTGTGCTTGACCTTTCTAATTTGGTCCCTACAAACTTGTGTTACTTCTTTATATTCATCCTTTGTAATTTGACCTAATTTCCACATTTTGTAGGACTCTTTTTTGATTTTTAGATCATTGAAGATCTCCTGGTTAAGCCAGGGTGGTCTCTTGCCATACTTCCTCTCTTTCCTATGCAGTAGGATAGTTTGCTCTTGTGTCCTTAATAATGTCTCTTTGAAAAACTACCAACTTTCTTCAATTGTTTTTCCCCTTAGATTTGCTTCCCATGGGATTTTATCTATCAACTCCCTGAGTTTTCTAAAGTCTGCCTTCTTGAAATGCATTGTCTTTATTTTGCTGTTCTCCTTCCTAACATTCCTTAGAATCATGAACTTTACAGTTTCATGATCACTTCCACTCAAGCTGCCCTCCACTTTCAAATTTTCAACCAAATCCTCCCTATTTGTCAAAATCAAATCTAGAACAGCGTCTCCCCTAGTAGCTTTCTCCACCTTTTGAAATAAAAAATTGTCTACAATACATTCCAAGAATATGTTGGATAATCTGTGCCCTGCTGTGTTATTTTCTCAACAGATGTCTGCGTAGTTGAAGTCCCCCATCACCACCAAGTCCTGTGCTTTGGATAATTTTGTTAGTTGTTTAACAGCATTTCCTCTTCCTGTTTTTTGGAGGTTTCCCCTGCCTTTACCAGCTGGCTGCCCAGTCATCTCTGATATTCACAAAAGAGGTGTTAGAGGCTCTCATCAGGCTATCATGTCTTGATCTGGCCTGCTGCTTTGTCTGCTATGTGTCCTTACCTTGCAGATGTATAAGAGTCCATTTCATGTCCCTGTTTGATCTTTGGAGCATGAGAAATATGAACAGATCAGATGGCCTAGCAGAAGTTTGCTGACCTGTGGAGAATCTTAGATTCTGTGTGGGGAATACCAACAATCTTCATTTTAAACAGTACTTACATTATTTAATGTTTCCAACCAATAACAACTAATAAAATACATAAATTAAGCAAAATTGTGTCAACCAAAATGAGGGAGCTGTTGTGAGTTGGAGAGGGAAAGGGGAAAACAAGGGGAGAACTGTTCTCTAGATGGGTGTAGGCTTTAAAAGTGGTCAGGTTTGGCTCAAAGAAAAAGCAGACTTTGGGCTTTAAGGAAAATCCCAAGACTCATGCAAGTTGGCAACACTGCTAACTGCAGCAGCAAGGTAGGGAGGGGCCATTCACGGTTTAGATTTGAGAGTGGCAGCACTGTGCATGGGGGAGGGCAACGGAATTAATTATGGGGGATTGGGCAGCATTAACTGAATTTGGGGACAACTGGTGCAGGATCCGTGCCCCCAACCCACATGTGGCCCCAAAATGACCAAAATATCTGCAGCTGTGTGTTGCTGCATGCATCTCCACAACTGACAGATTATGATGGTGTTTTAAATATAAATGTAAAAGCTGTTTTGTTTTCTCAGGGTTTCACACTACCCTGCAGTCTGCAACAGTCCTTATATCTCCATTCCCTGGCTCCCTCCCACACATATGAACAATTAACTTGTTACAGATTGCAAAAGTGGTTTATTTGCTTCACACAGCGAGAAAACCTGTGTAAAGGATGTTTTGTTAAAAACCATTATAATCCATCAATAACAGAAAGATGCACAACAATGTGGAGGTATTGCACATTTGTCACCCATTTTGGGTGGCTTGTGTCACATATTGGCAGGTTTGGATGTTGAGAGATGTGTGCTGCTGCATTATTTAAATAATCATTCCACATGTAAACTGGCTTAGAGTAGTATTTCCTTCCAGGAGGTGAAGAAAGTATGGTGATAAATGTTATCTGAGCACCAGTGGAATAAGATGTATCCTTGAATTTTTAAAATGACAGTGCTCCTTTTATACAGCACTATAAAGTTATTCAGCAAGTGAGGACAAATTGATTTTGTACATGGTAGTTTAGGGGCTATACTGCAATGAGAGCTGGGTGGGTGGCAAATGAGAAATCAAAGGACTCCATGCAGGCAAAGGGGTACACTCACACAGATCCAATTGCAGGATTGGGGACTTCAGTGGGTCACCATAGCTTCAATTTCAGGAATCACTCTTCTAAATATTTGGTTTCTTATGTAATTTTCACAGGAAAAACTTTGAGGGACACTGTATGCCAATATTACTTCTATTTACTCCTTCAACCGTGGCCACATCCTTGTCTCTGTAAATTTCTCTCCTTTTTTCCTGTTACACTGTTTTTCTTTTGCTGTTTCTTCTTGCTATCTTTTTCCAGTTTACCTCTCTTTCTTTACTTCAAGGATTTTTTAAAAAAATTTCCTCTTTCCCCCCCCTTTCTCCTAGAGTCCCCTGTCGCCCCTCCCCTGCCTCTCTTTTTCTTCCTTGCTAACTCTCCTCATTACAAGGAGTAGCACCATGTTCACCCTCTACAGTGAAGACTGGACTCCACTTGCAGAGGCAGACTGACTAGGATACTTTTATATTCTCAGTTCTACCAGTGCATACACAAACAGTCACATACACACTGCCTGGATAATTAGAAGATAGACACATATTTCCAAGATAATTAGTGAGAATTACCGAGGAAAATAGGATATACCCATTAGGCCAGCTATGAGCAGGTATAGAGTATTTCCAATCTCTCTCCTTGGCTAGGTTCTTCTATTTTCAAATATCTATTCTCCTGTTAGAGGGTTTTTTATTACTCCTGCTACATAGGTTTTCGTACTCCCCACGTGGTATTTATTTCTGCATTATTGTGAATTTCACAGACCCTTCCAGATGTGCAGGAGCTGATTGTGAGTTCCTGGGTAAAATGCTATCATGTCATTCAGAAACAGCATAGCCTGACATAATTCAGAAAGCAGTTAGTTTTTTGAAAGGCACTGTCAGAAAATGTACACACTGGTAACACTGATAAGGTTTTAAAAACTCAAGAGTGAGCTGGTAATTTGTTGTCATATGCAAGTTATAATCGAACTAAATATAATTTATCTAAACAAACAACTAGCTATAACCAGTAATGGCCATAAGTCTGTAGGTTTAATTTTAATTAAATCAGACCTATTGATGTAAAATACAACTACAGTCAATTACTACAATTCCAGTTTCTTTTTGTTATAAAAGGATATAAGACACATCTGTCCATCATCTACAGTATTAAAGATATTTATTAATATGAAGCTTTTCTCCTTATTTAGATAAATATAAATTCATACTTACCCCTTATGGAAATATTGTATGAACTTGAGCTGCATATCACTATATTTTCACTGTGATTGGTAATCAAGTTATGCTTCTTTTCATTTTGGCATACATAAGAAATTTAAAATCATTTATCAGAATAATAAGTTAATTGGACCCAAAGCTGAATTCCTGCCCTTGAATTGTCAATATCTGAGAAATGATATGTACAGTGTTGGGTTTTCTATGACTTCTGGAAACCACAAACATTTAAAAAAAACATACAACCTTTTTGCAAGCAGTGGTTTTAGAAATAAGTAGTAGAATTACTGCCTAAAATGCCCAGAACCATATAACTAGAGCAAGAAAAACAGTAGAAATGGCTAAAAATGTTCTACTCAGCAGTATACTATGTTTGATTCGAGAAAATATATTCTGAAATAGCACAGTGCTTTTAAGGATATTATATTTAGATCCTGAACGGTATGGACCAGGAATCCAGCTGGTATAAATCCACTGAATCCCAGGACTGTTAAGAATCAAATAAAACCAAGGGGCCTTTTTTGTGAATAATCTTCTGTGTTATATCATGACAGATTGGTTTAAATATATTTCACTTACAAAGCCACAAAGTTCAGACTCTGTAAAAAAGTATAACACTTTTCAAACGATCGCCAATACATGGACCGGGGGAGGAAAAGCTTGTTCTGCATATTAAGTGATTAATGGACTTTGGATTAGTTCTGACTGATTTGCAGAGAGCATTTTACCACGCTATCCTGTCTGACCTAAAGGCTCTCACAATATTGTATGTTTTAACGAATTCATTCCAAGGTTCTGCAAAAGACTTCTATCACACTAATGACAGTATTCAGGAGTAAAAAAAAAAAAAAAAGTTACCAAAAGGAAAAACAGATGATCTGCTGAGAGTCTTGCCACCATGGTGAGAACAACTGTATATTTTGACATTGCTAAACCAAGAGCAGGACAATTTGGTTCAGTGGAGTTACAGCAGTAACAGGGCTATATGCGACTGTTCATCATGCACCATGTAGAAGGCTGTCCCAAGACAGAGAAAAATCTATCCCTTTTTTACAGAGGAAGTAGTAGCTTTGAATGGGAAACATGGATGCTGCAGAATGGGGTGCTATCCTGAATGATGTATGAGTTTTTTAAACAACAAAGGATTCTTTAATAGGTTCACCAGCCTTTGAATCAACTTCTGTTAATTTTTGCAAGTGTAATAGCAGTATATAATGCATTTCTCAAGTTTCTATTTTCTTTTTCTTTCTGAATTAATTTAGTGGTGATTAGAGACAGAGAGCGAGAGAGAGAGTGCACTGGCTTAAGCAATGGCAGGGAAGAAAAAGATTATTTTTTAATCACTATTTTTTCCCTCCCTCTATCAAGCACAAGCCATTTTGGTTGTTCTGTGCACAGAGAAGGCAGCTTTCCCTTTGGGGGAGTATTGTTATTTCTTCTAAAGGGCATTGTAGTGACATTGATCAGGAAGTTGAAAATGAAGCTAGCAAAAACAGAAAAGGGCCTTCTATTGTTAAAGAGGACAAAAATAATTAGGAAAAGTGCCCCATAAGTAGAACTGAATAAAAATCCATTGCACTGATAGAGAAAAGGATGAGGTAGTGCTTGCAATGCAAATATCACATGAAATTTTCAAAAATGCTCCCTGGTAAAATTCCCATAGACTTAAATGGGAGCGGAGTTAGCCTGCCTTTAGTGCCTTTGAAAATCCAACCCATTGCCATTTTCCTAGAACTGATCATCTCAATCCAGTACCCAGTGGACAGATTTCTGCATCACAACAAACAGCCCTAATTGACAAACTCATGCCAAATTCATTCCAAATATGAGCCAGCACAACTCCGTTGACTTTAATGGAGTTGTTCCATTTATTGCAGAGCTGAATCTGTCCACTTGGGAGTATCAGCAGAGAGACGAATGAATGAATGAGTTTAGAGATTGGATTACCATCTCAACACCATAAATGGTCCTTCTAGATCAGGTTTGATTGGTATGAGTGGTATGACATTGAGTGGTGCAATGTTGTACATCTCCCAGTGCCTGTGCCTGTTTTATGGATAAATAAAAGCCAGCTGGCTCCAGGGCTGTCCATCTGGCATCTTTCACAAGCTCTAAATTCACACAAATTTTAAAAAGTCACTGAAAATGAAATCACTTGACTGACATTTTAAAGACAAACTGTAAAACGACCACCAACCATGAGCAACTCAAACAAAGACAGCAGTGAATTGAACACATCCCCACAGCTGCTGTAAATCAGCATGGCTCCATTGGCTTCCATGGAGACATGCTGATTTACTCAGGCAGAAGTTCTGTCTCCGAGTCAGCATAATCTGATGTATTCATACACTAACTAGTTACAGGCTAGAGTGTGACCCATGCAGCATCGCTGCACAGCCTCTCTCGGTAGGCATTCATAGTGCACCCTTTTTTAATGGTAGGAGCCACTGAGGACAGAGATAGGAATTATCTTATTTTGACCAAGTGGCCTTAATTTTATTCAACTTGAAAATACCTCCTAACAGCAACCTGCCCTGGCAGCACTGACAAGAGACATTGAGGCCACAGCCTCCCCACTTTATGATGCTCAAATTCATAAAATTCTAACACTAACTGGTCCTATCAGGCCCATCTTATTTCCAAACCTGACCAAGGCCACAGCAACAGTCGAGAATGGCTCCAAAGAAGGCCACTTCTGCCTGCTGCTCTTCCTTTATAAAAAGGCCCCTCATCAGCCGTTTGAAAAAAAGGGCTCAGAATTAACCACTGACAGTCTCCCTAACAGAGGAGGACTGCCATTGACTGGTGGTCCCTATGGCCAGCCCAGCCAGGGGTGTGACTCTCTGTCTACACCCTACAACTGTAGCCAGCTATGAAGAGCCAACCCTCTACACTTTATCACAGTCAATGGGAGTAGAAAGACATATGATTTAATATTTGTATTACTGTAGCACCTGGAAGCCCTAGTGATAGACCAGGAGACCATTGTGCTAGCCACTGTACAAACACAGAATAAAAATCTTCTTTTCTCATCAAGCAGCTGGGTACAAGCTCCCCACAGAACTCAAGAGCACTAAGAGAGACATAACTGGCTAGAGTGTTAGCCTGACATGATTTTCCCAAAGGAGCATGATCTGTGGGTAAGGCTGGACTTACCCTTGCTAGCTAGTGCATATGTTGTAGCAGCAAGCACCATCCAAGGTCTGGTAAAGTTTCAGCATAATCCTGTACTGAGCTCAATGTGTTTACAAGGTTACAGCCTCCAACTCCTGCCCTGTCTGATAAGATCATGTAGCTGAGGATACATCTACTTCCATCTCTTCCCAATTCCCAATGCCCTCACTGTGCCAGCTAGGGCAATCCCTGAATGTGGAGAAGGAGTTTGTCCTTGGGCTTTATTTTCTTTAATAGCAATACACTTTACAGAAGTATTCAGTGAACTGTAATAAAAATATTTTGATAAAATGGCAAATGCACAATTAGGACTCACTCTGGACCTTCATGAAATATTAATTTTAGCTATGACTCAGCCAAATTGCATTACTTTCTAATCCACTGTTGCTTAGTGCTTACTGGCTCTCTTGGTATGGGTGTTGGAATCTTTCTTTGGATTTCTCCCATTCTTCTCCAACCCATGTCTTCACCTATTGGTTTGGTTGGTTACCGTGCTATAGGGAATCCAACTGCATTTGACAGACTACACTAAGGGCAAAGAATTTCAAATGAACTTTCTGACGAGACGTCAGTCCACAAAGTAGTTGGCAGGGGGAGCTGGTGACATAAAATGGCAGGGTGTGAATGAAAGCAGTCTTGTACCACTGAGCCAGCAGATGCCATCCAATCAATTATGCTGACTTTAGCATTAAAGGACCATTCTGCAAGAAAGCTGACAGCAGTGTCACTGTTATCTTCCTTCATTTGATACTGCTGTACCAACTCATATAAATGGCTGATCAAGCAAAACAATTGCTATTTATTTATTTCAGGTGACA
This sequence comes from Eretmochelys imbricata, assembly GCF_965152235.1. Taxonomy (NCBI): domain Eukaryota; kingdom Metazoa; phylum Chordata; order Testudines; family Cheloniidae; genus Eretmochelys; species Eretmochelys imbricata. Next base: position 108,535,861 of record NC_135575.1, read on the forward strand.
AAAAATTCTGTATTTCAGGAATTTTTCAAAATGTTGCTTTGATTTTTTTTTCTCTCCCCACCAATGCACATAGCAGCTGAAAGCCACAATCTTGCCTTTCTGGTTAGCAAAGACACCTTTTATAATGCAGGTCTGTGAGATGCAGAACACTTCCTAAGAGGTACTGTGTGCCCTCAGCTCCTCCCACTGAAGTCAATGTAAATTGAGGGTGCTCAACAACTTACAGGAGATGCTGAGCACTTGGCAGTATTGAGCCCATAATTAGGTTAGTTCATACCTCTAAAATCACATTGTCTTCACCACTGTGACCTTGTGTGGTTATTCAGTGCACGTACTGAAAAAAGCACTCATAGAATGAACATTCCACTGAATTTTCTAACAGGGCAGTTGGTTTCCTGGGAACCTAAAGTTTATTCAACTCAAGGTATTAATTATTCTGAGATCCAAGAATATATAGCAATTAGAGATGGAAAATACCTTCGATATTAGGTCATCTAGTCACCCCCACCTCTGCTTGTTCTCAACAGTATAGAAACATTAATAAGTATATTGTTATATATATATATATATATACACACACACACACAAAGACCACTACTTAATACATGCAAGCCATTTTAAAAATGAATAATTTAAAAACTGTGTCAGAAGTCACCATTCACCACATCTGACATTAAGTGCACCCTTGTGATAAGACAGACAATCTGAAGAAATTTTAACATTCCCTCTTCTGACTAATTTTATGAAAAGTCTTGGCAACAAATCTCACACCAGGAAGCATCTATGAATTGTGATGTTTTGTATTTTAGTGGCCACTGTGAATTATATGCAGAGACTTTTAAGGGTGTGCTGTATACCGGTCACTTTATGGTCTGCTAAAGCTGGAGATATACAAGACACTGGAGTTTAAAGACATTATGGTGATTTCCACATGCTGCACAAGTCTGTAGTATGGATTATGTGTGATGTAGTTTACTTTTTGACACTAGCTTCTTTATTCTCTGTTCAGCATTCTCACATTGTGCTGCACCTCTTCACAAAAACTGTCAAACACACAGCTGGAGTTAATAAACTGAGGAAGGATGCCCATTACCAGTTACAGACATCCCTGTTGTTTGATGCTTTCAGTATTTCAATATCTCTGCATCAGCACTGGTAGTCCTGCAACTGCAAAGCCATCAGAATAACGCAGTTTGAAATGATAAATGAAAGTAACAGAAGAACTGCAGTACAGAGCATTCAATTCTGTGGGATTTTCTAGGTGAACAAAGATTTGTATCTGTGCTGTGGCCGTCTTATACTACCACACAAAAGTTCTAGCCAGACATGCTTTTTGGCATAATGCTCTTTGGCTGATCTCACATAGACAATTTTCTACAAGTGCTAGGAAACCTAAACAAATACAGTTAATTGGTCCTTTTTCTAAAATACATTTTAGGTAGATATGATCCCTATTTTTCTTCCATTGAGTGGGGGGAGGGGAACAGAACAAAATACAGGAAAAAAGTCTGTAACGAAAGTATCTTCTTCCAAAATAAGTAGTGACTTAATTGGGACTAGTCGATTTAATTAGTAAATTAATTCTTGAGCTCAGGTTGCTTAGAGAATATGATTCAGGAAAGTACCAAATTGTCAACAAGGAGGCTACCTAATGGATCAGAATTCTCTGACCCAGTTTAACAATTAGCTGGAAGTGATGAGAAATTTAACTGTGACACTCCCAGGAAGGAGTCACAGAAATTCTTTCATCCGTAATAAACATAGCTAATTTAAAGACTGGACCATATATTTCAATTTATTATTATAAATATTATCTGTTAAGTGCCAAACATGTATTTTCAGCAACTAAAAAGTGTACAGCTCTCTCCTCTGGGCAGAACTAGTGTATGTCCATCGCTACTGTATATAATTAAACATGTAGAGAAGTGGACTAAAACTGATATTTCACCTCCAAAATTTCAAACTGGTACATGGGAATTTAGCCAATCATTCCCATTATAGTCAATGAAAATCACAGCTAAATTCCATAGAGCATGTAGATGATTACAGGTCAGTCTCTAAATTATTCTCACTCATGGGAGTGTAATTTTGAAAATTCTTATCTTGACAGATATGGCAATTTCCTGCAACACCTGTCTGGGAGATCTTACAGTATTAAGTTGATGTACCATTGTGGGCCACAGACTGCATGTAATTCCATGGGGGAGGATTAGTATTGACCTTCCAGAGCCTAAGAACAGTGAGGTATGATTAGCTAAATTCACTCAGTTTGTAACACCTCCAGAGTGGCACTGACCCCCGGGGAGGCTCACATATTAGGATTGCCAACCATCTAATTGCACAAACCCAAACACCCTTGCCCTGCCCCACCCCTTCCCCGAGGCCCTGACCCTGCCCTGCCATACCCCTCTCACTCTGTCCGTCACTCGCTCTCTCCCACCTTCACTCACTTTCACCAGGCTGGAGTGTTGGAGTGTGGGCTCTGGAAGGGAGTTTGGGTGTGGGAAAGGGTGCGGGATCTGGGAGAGAGTTTGGGGTGCAGCAGAGGGCTCAGGGCTGGGATAGGAGGTTGGGGTGCAGGAGAGGGTGCGGGATCTAGGAGGGAGTTTGGGGTACAGGAGGGGGCTCAGGGCTGGGAAAGGCAGTTGGGGTGTAGGAGAGGCTGTCAGGTGTGGGCTCTGGGAGGGAATTTGGGTGTGGAGTGTGGGCTCTGGTCTGGGGAAGGGGTACAGGAGGAGGTGTGGGAGCTCTGGGAGGGGATTTGGGGTGTGGAGTGCATGCTCTGGGCTAGGGGTTGGGGTGCAGGAAGAGGTGTGGGATGCCGGCTCTGGGCTGGGGCAGGGGGTTGGGGTGTGGGCTTCGTCTGGGCAGCGCTTATGACAGGTGGCTCCTGAAAGCAACCAGCACATCCCTCTGGCAGCAGCTCCTAGGCGGGGGGAGGCATGGGGTCTCTGCGTGCTGCCCCTGCCTGTAGGCATCACTCCCACAGCGCCTATTGACCACAGTCCCTGGCCAATGGGAGCTGTGGAGTCAATGCTAGAGGTGGCGGCAGAGCATGGAGACCCCCTGCTCCCGCCCCCCCCCCCTCCGCCAGGGGCAGCAGGGACCTGACGGCCACTTCCAGGGGGTGGCACGGAGCCAGGACACTCAGAGAACCTGCCTTACTCCACTGTGCCATTGGACTTTTAGTGCCTAAAATCTCCCGGTTTGGCTTCAGTATTCTCCAGGAGATAGAGCCTGATACCAGGAGACTCCTGGCAAAACTGGGAGGGTTGGCAATGCCATAACATATACTAGTTCCAACTGGATTCTCTAGAGGCCAACGGACAAAGAAAAGACTTTTGGATAAGTAACCTGATTTTAAATTGACTCGGGACCTTCTCTCTGATCCAGCACATGGACAGGACCTTCTGTCCAAGGGAAGAGGCCCAATCTCTAGGGAATGGTTGGAAGGACTGACACAGACCAGAGCCCTTCTAGGAGATCAGGGGTGGGTGTGATCTCTGGTGAGCTTATTGGGATGCAGTAGATTCCTTTATTGTTTTAATGTTTTCTCTGCCATGCTTTCACCTTCAGAACAAATTTGCTTGCTTGGAAAAAGCTGTGTGGTAAATTAAAACAAAGAGCAATTTACTCACCCCAAGGTGAGGGTTTACCTCGACTTTAATCTGTGAGTGTTCAGACCTCGAGATCAACTACAGTAGAGAGGTTATCAATGGAAGGGGGACCCCATGGTGCACAACAGAGACTACGCAGTGCTTTCTATAATACTTCTATTAGTCAGCCAAACAGCAGTATACACACTGCAATTGGGTAAAGGAGAGAGTGAACAATACAGAACACATAGTATTTGCATTACTCATGCTATGCCTTGAGGAATAATCCAAAGTGTTAGTCATCATTCAGTAGTCATTCTGGCATCTCCCCACCTCCGCAAGGCATGCAGGGTGGGATGCAGGTTTTATAATGTGCTATGCTGACATCCAGGGGGGTTCATACATATTTAACTCCTTTTCCTTATTTGAACTTCCACATCCACTACTCTTCAAGTGCCCCATCTTTCAGAGGCTAACTTATTAGTTCCCTTTATACTCATTTACATCACCTTATCACTATAGTAACAGGCAGTTACCTTAAGAAAATCTCTAACGTTTCACCCTGGCTATTAATGGCCATTGTGTGGTGTCTACTGATCTCGCCTAGATATTATTATCCAAACTCAGCAGTTATTTTCAGATCAGCATATCATAAACAGACATAAGCACAACAACTTTATTGTTAACTTACCTATGCTAACTTATATTTATATTACAGCTAACTTATCCTAAGACTAAAGCCTAATTTGGCTAAGCTAAATATATTAGGTACAGCTCCACTGCAATTAAATACCTGTGGCTATCCCATATTAGCTGATTTGGGTTCATGGGGCTCAGGCTACAGGGCTAAAAAAATCGCAGGGTACACATCCAGGCTCAGACTAGAGCCCAAGCTCTGAGACCCTGGAAGAAGGGAGGTCCCAGACTCCAGCCTGAACCCACCTAGCAACATTGCAATTTTATAGCCCAGCAGTCCGAGCCTCCTGGCTCACCTCACACCTGACACATGCTAGCTGCAGGTGTTTGCAGTGTAGAAATGCCTTTAAAGGCATGAGGCCTATCAGTCCTGTGTTACCTCATTAACTCTTATATTTCACCTCTGTGTCTTAAGTATACCTGAGACCTTTTATCCTTGGCTACACTCTGAGGAGAAAACAAAACACAGAAACAGAGCTGTCGAGGCAGTCTGCCTTGCTGGGAAACCTGTGCAGCCTGGAAATACCCCAGTCGGGTGGGAGGGAGACTCAGACTCATCAAAAGAGGTGACAGCTGGGAGTCAGAAACCTAAGAGTGGGTGCTTTTGCTGGACTACAGAGGGGGAATACAGGTGCAATTGCCCTGAACCGTGACACTTATTATGTATGGCTTACACTCTACAAAACACATTTTCACAGTATTTTTTATGTTTCAATTTGCATCTGTTTATTAGTGTAAATTTATTTACTGTAATTTCAGCTATTTGCCCCTTGAAGCCAGGATCCTAGCGACAGGATTATCACAGTTCTAAATTGCTTTCCGACTAAACAAGAATACATCATAGGCCAATTTAAATTAAATTCAAGTTGAAAATGACAAACATATCTCGACTTAATGTTCTTCTTTCATGAAACCAGTAAAACATTGTCTTTGGGGGAAGGTATTAATGTTTCCAGTTTTTAGCTCAGTCATTAAGAAAGGTTTCTGAGTTTAGACACTTATTAACACACAGTTCTGTGTAACAGTGACATACAAGGGATTTGCAGGGCTTCAAAGAGACTCGACTTGCTTTGACATTCATTGAGCAGTGTCTCATACATTTTCACTATGGAATTGTTATGGAAAATGCAGTTATAACTTCAAGTGACAAAAGCAAGCAAATCTAGTCTATTGCTCCTGTGTTTGGGCAAGTACAGTAGATATCTGTGGACTAAGTAAAAGTTGACTGTTTTTGTTAGAATGGTTTAAATTATTGTTCCTTAATTTTCTTCCATTAGTAGATCTTTGACACGACCAAATCACAGTGGCACATTTGACTGACAAATGCCCATATTTAAATCATCTTTCTTTTAAAAGTACCTGGATCTAGCTATGTGTTACTCGCTTTCTTATTTAAATATATTAAAAAAACAAACTTTATATTTAGATAGAAATAAAGCTGCCTCTGAAATAGCTTGCAGAATTTGCAAGTGCAGTTAGTATGAATGCACACAACAATCAGGTATTTTCACACACAAATAGTTAATTATGTGTATACAAATTAGGCCTGTGATTCCATGCACGTTTGTTTGCATAAAGTACCAAGAGGTTAGAAAATCAAGCTCATTTTCTTGATTTTTATAAAGTTGTTTGTTTCACCTTTGTTTTAATATTAATAGCCAGGCAGAAACTGGAAAATAGCGAAAGGAATTGATTCATTTAACTCACCTTCACAGTTCCATAGATGCTTGGGTTGGATAGCACATCCTGATTCATCCTGCCACGTGACTACAGAATTGGGTTTCACTATGATTATGGTTAATAGGCTACTTTGTGAGACTGTGAGGCATAGTTACTCTTAATTTTTTTCTTTTCACAATTTTAATCTGAGGTGATTATTTTTTCTTGTGCCTGACCTGCTGAAATGTATTTCCTCTCTACCCCCTACACTCATTTTTGTTAATCCCTTACAGGTATTTATAATTAGCTTTCATGTTGTGCCTTAGTCGTCCTTTCCCCAGGCTTTGCAAATTCTGTTATTTTAATAAACTTTTTATCATTTTTGTTATCCTTTTTTTGGATCCTCTCCAATTCAGCAAGATCTCTTTAGAAAATGGAGCCCAAAACTGCACGTAATACTCAAATGTGGCCTCATCAGTTCTGCACAGAGATAAAAAATTAATTACCTTCTCCCCTTCTCCTGACCTAATTCTTCTTTTTATATTGTACATTCCCAGCATGTTATTTTATGTTCTTGCAGCACATCACTCTGAATTATCCTGCTGAGTTTATGCTCTGCTCTGTTTATGGTCCCTGATCTTTCCTGTTGTACCCTTTTCTAATTAGCATTCTTCTATTTTACATCTGTACTTTGGAATTTTTGTCCCTTTGCATTTAATTTGAGTAAGGGCCAATTTGTTGGATTTAGCTCTGCTCAAGGGGCAGTGTGGAATCACACTCTCCCACCCTGAAGAGTTTAAGATGGACAAAGGAACTATACAGGGTACAATGTGAACCTCTCCCTCCCAGTATTCAGGCTACTGGTCTATTTATGCCTCCTCATGTCCTGTTTTACTTTGTGCTTTGTATGCAGCTAGGACCCCTCCCCTCAAATGAGGGTTCAGAAAGGTTATGAAGGAGATGAAAGGTTTGAATTCCTGCCACACCAGCTATAGGAGCCGCAAACCCACCCTGTTTCTGCTCCTTTAACAAACACCTCCTTTAAATCTTTTACCAATCCATTTTATCTGATCACCGTATCCCTTCCCTATAGAGTACCTGCACTGAATATCTGCCACAAGGAAATGCCATCAATTAGCTAGGCTTCTCCCCCCGATACCTAGCAAGGTTTGTAGACATTTACTAATTCCCCCTTTGATGTTGGCCAAAATTGTGTTAGCTCCCAAGACTGACAGATGGACCCCATTCTCCCTGAATAACACTGGTGCCCAGTATTTTATGTCCTGATGAGTAATTATCAACCCCACTCTTACACCTATGAATTTGGTCACCTCCCTGTTCACATACTTCCGAGCCTTGTTACCAAGGGGAGCTTCATAGCTCCCTGCCACACCCTGCCACATGTCTGGCCAAATAATGCTTTCTCCTGGGAAAATTTCCAGGATCTTCCCCAAGTCCCTCTTAGGTCGAATCATTAAGTCCACAATCATATCTGGTGCCTGCTCACAGCCCACTATTGTGTACAGAAGGGGCATCAGCTGGTCTCATAGCATGCCCTCCTCCTATGCCAGCTCAGGACTCTTTCACTACTGAGGCCCAGCTGTAAACCTCCAGACAACCTGGAAGCCTGCCTATGTACCCAGTAAACAATACAGTGCCCACAGATCCACCCCACCATCTGCCAGCATCTGGTGGAATGCAAACACAAAGTAAAATTAACACTGATTCCCCACATGAGGTCTCACACATGTTCTGTATGCTTCAGAATAACAATACCCAATTGCCTAAATTGCACTCATCCTCAGATCCAGCTGGGCCACTGGTGTTGCCGCTGCAATCCTGAATGAGTGGGAACCAAATTCATGTGCTGGAAGCCCCAGTCTCATCCATCACCATCTTAAAAGTATAACTGTAAGCAGGATCTGAATGAGCTCTGCCCTGATATCTGGTGATGAGCCGGGGAAGAGGACTTCAGGAGCCGACCTTATTAGCATGGGTACACTCACCCTGCCTAGGGACTCAGCATGATGGGACTGCTTTGCCCAAATGATCACTTTTGGCTGGTGTTGGATCACAAGTCACTTTGTTATTGAGGCAGGGGTAATAAAGAGTTATTATCCTTGTTGTGTGAATCAAAGGCAGCAGAACTGTGCTTGACATACCCTGATTGAGGTACTTACCCTCAACTAAATGGCACTTGCTAGGCAGGGCACATGGGTTGGGACAGGTACTTGTACCTGGTAGTGTGGGCCTGCCTAAGGTATCCAGGCAACATCTAACCCTTCCTTGCTCCACTGTGGAATAACAGAGCTGATTGAGAGTCTTGTTACACACAACAAAGCAGAAATCACTGATAACCAGGTTTAAGCATTAGGCCTGCTTTGGGACAGTGTCTCTGATGTAAGAGGCTGTCTACTGTGCATTAGCAGTGAGACTCCCCCCCCCAACAGCTGAAATCACTGAAAGCTGTGTTAAGTGGTAGGACCTCAACGCATGCTGGAGCAACAAGTGACTAGAGGAGCAGGGTGGCTGGTAGAGAGGAGCAGTGGGCATTCAGATAGCTGAGTGAGGAAGGTGTCTTTTTCCCTCACCCCCAGCGAGGGTGGGAGGGGAACTCTGCAGTCTCTGGATCTGCACTGATCAAGGACAACAAATGTGAGTGGGGTGCTGTGAAGGGAGGGGCATATTAAATGAACTTTAATAGACTTGCTAGACTTAAGAACCTGAGGCAAAAGGACAAAGCCCAGCTAATTCTGGGGTGGTTTTTTTATTCATGGGTTTATGCTTATGAATCCTGCTTGGGATGTTTTCCCAACTTAATGCTGAGTTACTTTCCCCTTTTTATTAAAAGTTTATTTCTACACCCAGATTCTGTGCTTGCGAGAGGAGAAGTATTGCCTCTCAGAGATGCCCAAGGGATAGTGTGTCACTGTGCCAGGTTACTGGGTTGGTGATCAAGCTGGTTCAGCATAGTATTGTTGAAAGGGAACCCCCTAGATATTGAACCTGGCCCTTGTTTCTGCCCACTTCAACTAGCAGAAGGGTTAAAATTAGCAGAAGGGGGGCTTATTTGGGATCCCTGTGTCAGTACCCATTGCAAGCACATTGATTGATCTATTAAGTTGAGAAAACCATTTTGTTATATTTTGGGGAAATCACAGTTTGAATAATGTCTGTATGCATGTTAGAGGATTGGTCCAAGGGGATGAATATGGACCATAAGAACCGTCTTCTGGTGACAGGGATATCAGAGGCATTTGATGAGGACTCAGCTGAATCTACTTTAAGGGCAACCACTGATTGCCTGAATAAGTGCAAAATACGTGGGTGCATGTTTGTGAGGGAGGATGGGGCTTTTGCAGTATTGTGTGAGCTGCCAGTGATTGGGGAACCTTAACAGGTTCTAAGCGAGATAGCAGTGGGAGATGGTACGTGGAATCTGATAGCTGGTGGGGACTGGTTCCCAGTGGCTCCTGCCTCCAATAGCCTTCTTGGGGAAAGAGGGAAAGACCTTAGCTGATATGCCAGGTCTGTTGGGCTTTGACCCAAGAGCCCCATGCCCGGGGCTGTTCCTTCACCCAAGTAGTGGTATGACAGGGTAGGGCCAGATGGCTATAGGAGAGTAATTTTTTTTTTGAAGCAAAAGATGTTTTTATTTGCATAACACACTTACAGAGTAAAAACAGCAGCATATGCAATGTGTAACACAGCAACCAATCACAATTGTTTTCTCATTAGCTTCAGGGGAGGGAAGTGTTCAAGCTTGCCTGAGCCAGAGCGGGGGGCTTCCTCGACTCACGTGGTCTTCCACCCTGCCGAGTTACCTAGTGGCCCAGAGCGAGGGGGCTTCATCGACTCTCAAGGTCTGCCACCCCCTCGAGTTACCTGGCGCCACGCCCAGTGTCACCAACAATTCCCTCCTATGAAAGCACCCAACAAAAGGGGCAGGCTGTGGAGCAGACAACCTGGGGGGGGCACGTGCACCCACATGTGAAAGGACCCCTCTAAGGTGGTGGTGTCCGCAGCAGCAATGGCTGGGGCTGGGGTCCCTTACTCTCTCCCCCAATCAAAGGTTCAAAACAAAGGGAGCCGGATGGGGACACCGAGCAGAGAGCCTCGGACAGCGCCCACCGCTCCTCAAAAGCATCAAGAGAGTCGGTGGATGCCACCCAGAGGAACTCCGCCCGGATATGTGAACGGACCGAGGATCGGAAAACGGCCCAACAGTCACCGGAAACTCCATCGGCTAACCTCCTTTCTCTGGTTTTATAGATAGCCATTTTAGCCAGGGGCAGGAGGGGGTTAACTAGGAGATCCCGCGACTTCATGAGGCCACGGATGGGGAGTGTATAAATAAAAAGGTGAGGGGAAAAATGCAACCAAAAACGTAATAAAAGATTTGTGAGGAGCCGGAACAGGGGCTACAGCCTGGCGCACTCCAAATATACGTGCGCCAGGGTTTCCCTCACACCGCAAAAGGGACAAGTATCTGGGATGGGGTTGAACCATGCCAAGTACGTGCCCGTGCTCACAGCTCCGTGAAGGAGTCACCAACTGATGTCCCCGGCGGGCCTCAGAACCAAGGTGGAATACAGGCTGGCCCACCGGGGCGGCTCACTCTCCAAAGGTGGCAGAAGGTCTCGACACTTTGTGTCAGGGCGGGACACTAGGGTGAGGGCATGAAGGGTGTGGAGCATGAGCATGTATAGATGTTTCCTTGGCGTGGTTTGGAAGCATACCGCCTGCAGTTCATGCAGCCGGCTCACCGTAAAGGGTGAGGGGGGTCAATTGGGTCTACGGGGCAGGAGTCCAATTAAAAGGTCCGGCGGGCCTGGGGTAGAGGGTGGGTGGGGCGTGTCCTCGAGCAGGGCCTGATCGAGGTAAGCTCTAGCAGCGGGTGGCAAGGCGGCCTTCACCTCCTGAAGTACGCGCCGCGGGTACGAGGTCTGGAGAGCCCCATGCGCCAGGTGAGCGTCAGGGGATCCAGCCAGTCTCCCCGGTCATAGTCCAGGAGGTCTCCGACTCTCATGACTTCTGCCAGGATCAAGCTCTGGCGCACCAAGCAGGACTCTGCCACCTGCACACGGAGCTGGGGGTTGTGTAGCAGGGGCACAGCGAGAAGATCTGCCCCCTTGGTGGCTGCCATGGACCTGGTCGTTAAAAACCATTTCTAAGTCCGGAGGAGGTCCTGGTAGAAGACCGGCAGCCCGGAGAGGTCTCGCAGAAGACTTCCCGGACAGAGATAAAAGAGCTGCCGGTCATATTGGAGCCCTCGGATGTGGCGCAGGATGCCAAACTGCCTGCACTATAAAGGAGCCTCTGTAAGGCCTGGAGGCGAAAGACGCAGACCTGAGTGTGCAGACACTTCAGGCCCTGTCCTCCTTCTTTCAGGGGTAGATGAAGAACCCCTACAGGGGTCCAGTGCGTTCCTGACCAAAAGAACCCCAGAATCGATGTCCGGAGGTTGGTCAGGAAACCCGGGGCCACGACCAGGGTGTTGAGCTGGTACCAGAGCTTGGACAGGACTAGTTGATTAAGCACCAGTGCTCTCCCACGAAGAGAGAGACATCGGAGTAGTCCTGTCCATTTCCGGAGCCGCTCTATCACCCCGCCCTCTAAATTTTCCCAGTTCTCCGACAGAGAGGGATGCGTGGCAGAAAGGTAAACGCCGAGGTATAGCAGCGGACCCACGCTCCACCGGATGGTCTGAAGCACAGGTGGGAGGGAGCTTGCCTGCCGCCAGTCTCTAACCGCCAAGCCAGAGCTCTTGACCCAGTTGACCCGGGCAGAGGAGGCTGCCGAATAGATGGCCTGGCAAGCCTCCACCCGCGCCAAGTCACCCGAGTCCTGGACCACGAGGAGCACGTCATCAGCGTACGCCGACAGAACCAGCCGCAGCTCCGGCTCCTGCAGCACCAACCCTGTCAACCTCCTGCAGAGGAGGCAGAGGAAGGGCTTAATCGCCAGAGCGTACAGCTGGCCCGAGAGGGGGCACCCCTGCCATAATTCTTGCCCGAAGCTGACCGGTTCGGTCAGGGTCCAGTTGAGCTTAACCAGACACTCTGTGAAGGCCACCAGCACCCAGAGAAAACCCACAAACTGGGGTCTGAAGCCTGATCTAGGGACAGGAGGGCGAACGACAGGTTCTACGCCCAAGTTCCAAAAGGTCCCGAACCAGAAATAGGTTATCAAAGATACTGTGGTCCGGGACGGTGTAGGTCTGGTCTGGGTGGATCACGTCCGCCAGCACAGACCCTAGCAACAACGAGATTGCTTTCACTACGATTTTGTAGTCCGTGCTGAGGAGCGAGACGGGACGCCAATTTCGTAAATCGCGGAGGTCCCCCTTCTTCGGCAGTAAGGCAAGCAAAGCTCGCCTGCACAAAAGAAGGAGGATCCCGCTCTGCCGAGACTCGGCCCAGATGGTGACTAAGTCTGGGCTGAGGACGTCCCAAAACACGCGGTAGAACTCCACGGTCAGACCGTCCATGCCTGGAGACTTATTAGTGGGCATACGACAGCGGACTTCCGAGAACTCGGCCAGAGTGAGAGGCAACTCTGCCGGTCTCGGTCGCTCATCTTGACCATAGGGAGCTCCTCCCAGAGCACTCTGCAAGCGCCAGGGTCGGTCGGATCCGGGGAGAAAAGACTTGCATAGAAGGCTCCAGCCCTCCCGCACATCTCCACCGGTTCCGTGAGGGGGCTGCCGTCTTCTGCCAGGAGGCAGGTGACATGTTTCTTGGCCCCCCTCGTTTTCTCCAGAGCCTAGAAGAAGCGGGAGCCGCGATCCATCTCCCGAAGGACCAGGCACTCATGAGAATCTAAGGTGCCAAGGAAGGTGGACACCCGCTGGTAGAATTGCAGCTGCTCCGGGCCCAATGTCGGGGCATAGACGTTAATGAGGTTAACCACGAGCCCCTCCATACGGACCCGGAGATGCAGCAGGCGACCCGGCATGGCCTTGGCGACCCCTAGCACCTCAGGCCATAGGTCGGAGGAGAATAGGGTCGTCACTCCAGACTGTCGAACCTTGGCATGGCTAAAGTAGACCCTGTCCCCCGACTCCAGCCATCAACTGTCTTTGGCGGTCGGGTCCGTATGGGTCTCCTGCAGGAAAACCACAGAGTACCCTCTCTCCCGAAGGAAGGAAAGCACCTGGGACCTGCGGAGAGCCATCCTACAACCCCGGGTGTTCAACGTTGCGATGGTGAGAGGTGTCATGGGGAGGGTCGGGGGGGTCCACACTGGCAGGGATGCTCACATCTCCCAGAGGGCTGCACAGCAGTCTGTGACCCATCCTGTAGGTGAGTAATTGTTCACGGAAGATGCGGACCTGCCAGTAGGCCGCAGCATCCTGCTTCGCCGTCCCTTTACCTTCCCCCATGAGGGCCCTTGTGGCCTGGAGGATTTGAGAAAAGTCCCCCCATCGCTGGAGAGCAAGTTGTACCTTGTTGCGGGAGCCACGGACATCTTCTAAAAACTTCCACAGCTCTCCTCGCAGCTCATTAGGGGGTGGGGTTATGGTTTCCCGGTTGTTCCCCGGCGGGGCCCTTGGTGCAGCCCTGTGGTCCAGTAAAACAGACAAGCAGGGTGCGGACCCCTGACGGGGTGCCTGATGGGCTGGAGCTTCTAGGTCTGCCTCAAGGTCTGGGGCGATAGGGGGCGGTGGAGGAAAAATAGCAGCTCCTAATGGATCAGGGCAGGAGAACACAAAGGCCGCTCCCTGGAGGTCATCAGTTGGGAAAGGGAAGGAGACAGCCACAGGGGCAGCAATGACATTGCAGGAGGTAAATTGGATAGGGGTAGGGGCAGGGGCAGGGGCAAGGTTCTGGGTTTCGGGAGGCAAGCAGCTGGATGGTGGCGCCTCCCGATCAGGCTCGAGGGTTAAGAGGGTGGGGAGGGAGCTCTCAGTGACACTGGGCGAGCGCTCTGTGATGGATTTAGTGGCCACAGCATCAGGAGGTGGATTATCTTCTGTAGGGCCCCTGCCCGGGAAGGAAGTCGATTGCTCCGCACCAATGGGGGGTGCCCCTGGCGACTCGTGTCCCGGTCGCGTGGCACCGGCTCTCACCTGAGAAGGCTCGGTGGTCGTCAATGGTGTGCCATCAGCGGCTGGGTTGGTGGAGCAGTCCAGGGGCTCCTCAGAGGTGGGAGCGGAAGCAGCAGTTAAGGGGAGGGAGCATGGGGAAAAGAGGGGTGGAGTGAGGTTGCCCAGATCGAGATCTGATGGCAAAAGGTCATCCTCCCCCTGGGCAACCAGGGTCAGATCTAAGGCCTAGATCTCCTCGAACATGGCGGAGAGGACACTTTCCATCACCCTGGGGTTCTCCCCACTGGCTCCCGCCACGACGGTTGCCTCGGGGTTCACGGGGGCTTCGGGTAGCATCAGGACAGAAGGGGCTTCCTCGAGGGTCTCAGAGGGGAGGGTCTCCCATGGAGGGGAGACACTACCCTCCGGTGCTGCCACGTCTTTCCAGGCTGACACCGGTGGATGGGACGCACTCGTGGGCAAAGCGGAAGGTTCGGCATCGGTGCTCCCCTTCCTGGTCTTCCGGGGGGGCCTCCGCCTTGGGTAGATGAGGCAGAGCTTGAGCCTTCCGCTTGCCTCGCTTCCCCTGGACTAGGGCCCAACCCTCCATGGCATCATCTGGGGGCTGGTTAGCAGGGGTCATGTCAGGGGGTAAAGGCGATGGCTCAGGGACTTGTGGGGGGGAATGGTGGGACAGCCTAAGGGCGGGAGGATTCTCCCTGGGGCAGGCTCTCTCCCATGCCTGGTGGTATCTCTGCCACACCCTCCTCCATAGGCCCCGCTAGATTGTCAGCAGTGAGGGCGGGGCTCTCCCACTCGTCTGGGCATTGTAGGGGAGGTGCCCCTTGGGCCTGAGTGGAAGTAGCAGTGGTCCGAAGAGAAGGGGGGGCGGGTTTGGGTACCGGGTGGCCAGGGGCATCGGCAATGACGGGGCCGATGTCCTGTCGGGTCTCGGGGATCCCAGGTGCCCCTCCTTGCCGGGCTAAGGGGCAGTCCCTCCGGACATGCCCTGATGCCCGGCAGAGGTAGCACCGGGCTTCCCCCGTGGAAAAGTACACCTGGTAACGGGCCCCCTGGTGGGGGACTAGGAAGGACCCTTCAAGTGCCACTCTGTCATGTGCCGCCGATGGCAGTAAAAGTTACACCTGCCAGCGGAAGGAAAAAATGTGATGGAGGGTGGGGTCCTTGCAGCCCAACGGGAGAGGGCTGATAACAGAAACAGGTTTCCCCAGGGTGGAAAGGGCAGGTAGCAGGGCAGCATTGGGGAGAAAAGGAGGGACAGAGGTCAGGACCAGGCGGACGCCCAGGTCCTCTAGAGGCTCTAGGCGGACAAACACCCCCCCCCCCCCCACCGCCAGGCCCCTCTCCACCGCTTCCTGGGTGGCAGCCTCCAATGCTAAGAAGAAAATGACCTTCCCGTACATTTTGGAGGCCGCCACAATGGCCGAGGGCCCCACCACCCTTGCCAACGCCTGCATGTAGGTCTCCACGTGGGACGAGGCGGGCACCAGGAGGCATTGAACACCGTGCTTCCTTGTCATGGTGGGAAAGGGGCCCCGACTGCTATTGATGGTGGCGGAGGCGGTGGGTGGGAGAGATGACGAGGTGGCAGGCGGGGCGGCTGCCGCCGCCCAGGCATAAATCCTGGGGGCTGAGGGAGGGACATCCGCAGAGCTGGTGGAGGGGGCAGCAGGGGGGGACGCCGTGGTCGGTGGTGGGGCTACAGCAGTGGGGGTGGCCCCTGCCATGGAGGGCCCGGTGGTTTTAGCAGGGCTCTTCCCCTTCTTCTTGCCCTGGCCTTTCCCGCCAGCTTTGGGGGCTTCCCTAGAGTCAGGGGAGGCAATGGGCATGGCAGTGGCGGAGGTCACCCCGGTGCCCTCCATTGCTGATGCCCCAGCGGGGGCGGTGGCAGGTGATTAACAGGAGTTGGGGTCAGGTAGAAAGGGACAAGCTGTGGGGTGGACAATTCAGGCGGGGGGGGGGGCACATGAACAACCGTACGCTTGTCCAGAGAGTCCTGTTTGGTTGGCTGGTGCTTCTGGCCCATGCGGTGGAATCAGGGCAAGCAGCTGAGTCCAGAGGCAGATGTTGGACAGCCAGCAAAGATGGTGGAGTGGGGGGGTGAAGATTGTAGTGTGGGAGTTGGGAGGGCACAGATGGATTGGGGGGCAGCTCCGTGCCACACCCCCTGTGTCCCTACAAACACAGTTAAGACACAACAAGGCCTCCCCCCACACGAGAGCATAGTTCGAAAGTTACTCAGTCTTAGGCCCCCTCCACGGCGATTTGTAGATTCCCCGGGCGGTGTTCCTCCGGTGGACGGCTTTTTCTCTGTCTGTTCCGGGCTTTCTTTTTTGCATTCCAGAAATGCCAGAGCAAGTGATAAGAGTCCTTTCGACCGGAGACGGGTCCGCAGACAAACAACAAGCGGCTGGGTCTGGGGGCTGGGTCCTTCCACTCCCTCTCTCTGGGGAAGTGGGCCAGCAGGCCCCCCCCCTCTCGGGGTGGGTTTCAGCTGGAGCGGCAGCAGCGTCCAAGGGTGGGCGGGCTGGGGGTGCTAACAGCCGGCTGGCAGCCAGCCAGCACTCTAGCAACAGCAGAGAAAGAAAAGAAAACAACAAAAAGAAAAGAAAGGGGGGAAAGCACCTGGCCCAGTCAGGGGGAAGCCGAAAACAGGGGCAAAAAGCAAAGAAAGCCCAGGCCAGATGGCAGCAGCAGGAGAGCAGGCTAAGTAGGTCCCTTTTCCCTGGGTAAGGTAACAGGGAAGGTTCCAAAACAATCAGGAAACTTCTGGAGACAAGACAGGCTGATTAGAACTCTTGCAGCCAATCAAGAAGCTGTTAGAATCAATTAAGGCAGGCTAATCAGGGCACCTGGGTTTTAAAAAGGAGCTCACTTCAGTTTGTGGTGTGTGTGTGAGGAGCTGGGAGCAAGAGGCACTAGGAATGAGAATGCGTATTGTTGGAAGACTGAGGAGTACAAGCATTATCAGACACCAGGAGGAAGGTCCTATGGTGAGGATACAGAAGGTGTTGGGAGGAGGCCCTGGGGAAGTAGCCCAGGGAGTTGTAGCTGTTGCACAGCTGTTCCAATCCAACTCTAGACAGCTGCATTCCACAGGGCCCTGGGCTGGAACCCAGAGTAGAGGGCGGGCCCGGGTTCCCCCCAAATCCTCCCAACTCCTGGTCAGACACAGGAGGAGTTGACCTGGATTGTGAATTCAGAAAAACGGCCAAGCTGAGGGCTGCCATGAAGCTCCAAGGCGAGTAAACCCACCAATAAGCGCAAGACCCACCAAGGTAGAGCAGGAACTTTGTCACAGTGGGTAAAGACTCTGGGACAAGAATTAGAAAAGATTGTGCAGCCCCATCCTGACTGAAGCCCCTATCATAAGCAAAGGTTATTTTCTGGGGGGTGTAGTACCAATATGTGGGGGAAAGGTTTGAACCCTGGTTGGAACACCAGGTTTGAACCCTGGTTGGAACACCACTGAAATGCTGCAGGAGTGGACAGTACCAGATACTGAAAAATGAAGGTGTCTAATAGAGAGCCTCAGTGGTCCAAGCACTAGATGTAATCCGCACCCTAAAGCTCAATAACTCTGGGGTCAGTCTGAAGGACTGCCTAGAGGCCCTCAGTTATGTCTTCGAGAGAACAGAGGGCTCAGAGGATATTTACTGCAAATTCCTTAATGCCAGACAACAAAAGGGTGAGAAGGTTTCTGCCTATAGACAGAGGCTGGAGAAATTATTACAGAGAGCCGTAATGAGGGGAGCAGTGTCTATTGAGCACATGAACCAGACTGGCTCAGATTGTGAGAGGAGTTCAATGTCAGAACCTGGTTCAACTCCACCTTTGATTAAGGGAATGACAAGAAAATCCACCACATTACTCTCAGCTTATAAAAGAGATCCAAGAGAAGGAGAAGAGGCAGGCAGCTGGTGAGGTTTGGGAAGTTCGGCCACATAAGGCAGATGGCACAGCCCCCATGCGACCGCCCAAGCCACTGATGGTGAATCCCCAAGAGGATCTTACCCAGTGAGTGCAGGTCCTGACAGAGCAGGTGACTGAACTACAGAGTACCATCGACCCAGCAAAGACTTCAAGATTCTAGGAACCCCCCTGACTGCTGTGATCCAAGAGACTGTATTTAGAGCTACTGTCCCACCCAGGCCACAAGGGACAGGACAATTCTTTTTCTGTTATGGGTGTAGCCAGGGTGGGCTCACTGCTTCAAGGTGTCAGAACAAAGAGAATTCCACCCTAGTGTATCAAAAGCCGAGGATCACTTGGGGAAAGTCAGGAAATAGCTATAGGGGTTGGGAAGGGAGCTGCCTAGGCCTGCAGGATTTGGAGGCTCCCCTGGAAAGAACCATGCTGTCAGGATACCACCAGGATTGATAGCACCTTGAGCAGAGGTCACTGTGAAGATAAAAGGGACAGAATGTAAAGCAGTGCTTGACATTGGGTCCCAAGTGACTATCATATTTCAGTACTTTTTATCAAAAGAGGCCTAGGCATCTGCCTATACAGTCCGGTATGTGGCTAGTATTGTGTGGCCTCAGCATGGATGAATACCCTTTCCAAGAGTATGTCATAGTGCACCTGGAATTTCCAGAGGAGGTTGCTGGGGTAAGAGAAGAAGTAGATACCACTGCCTTAATATTTTCTGACTCTAAAGAAGCCTCTGATATATGACTGTGCTGATAGAAGAGACTGAAGTTGATCCCTAGGTACTCGCTCATACTACAAGATTCACAACCCCTCAGGGAGTGATCTAGGAAGATTGCTCTCTCTGAGCTGATTGTGAATGGCATCATTACAGAGTCCCACAGCCCTTATGCCTCTTCCATTGTGGTGGTCTGTCAGAAAAATGGGAAAATCTGAAAGTGTATCGATTACCACACTTCCTGTCACTATGATTCAAAAGGGCCCCATCTGGCCTTATAGCCTCCACAGAGCAGATCCTGGGGTTGTCACCCTTCTGTAGAACAATGGATTCACCCCAGCCTCCTTAATCAATCTTTCACCTCCTCAAGGTTAATATCCTTCAATTCCATACTAGCTCACTGATCCTGTTAGCTCAAAAAAAAAAAAAAAAAAAAAAAGCTACCAGAAATGCCACCTTGAACAAGGCCACCTCTAGTCCACAACAACATACGAGCACTAGAATCTGCAACAGAGCCCTGTGTGTAAAAGCAGTGATGGGATGATGCACATGCTCCCAAGGGCCAGTGCTTTAAGATCACCCCACTACAAAACTCTGAACTAAAAACCTGCTACAAGGGTCTGGGTATCTGTCCAGCCTAATGACAAATGTAAGGGCTGATATGTGAGTGGAGATGGTCGATGATGCCAGTTGCCTGGTTTCTACTGCCACCATGTGCTGAGCATGTGGTCCTTTGTAACCCGCCAAATCAGTGACCGACCCTCCCACTCCTGAAATTGTACAAAATCATTAAAATTCTCCCATAGCTCCAAAATGTTCATGGAGCCATTGATCTTTGTTCTACACTGACAGCCATCATATGCCAAAGGTCCATAGCGCTAGCAGGTTCGGGTTCCTTGCTGGCTTCTGGTGCCAGTTCCTGAAATCTGTCCATCTGAAAATGAGACCATATATCTACTGTGCCTTTGTCAACTCCAAGCACATATTGGAAGAGAAACAGATGTTAAAGCTTACACACTGTAGTACAAATGTCATTGATAAGGCTGTGTGAACTGGAGGACTGGCAATTGATAACATGTACCACCACCATGCTGTCACACCAGAAATACACCCTTTTATTAGCAAATTCCATTTCCCAACTGACTACTGCAACCAAAATGGGGAAAAAATTCCAGCAATATATCCTGCACTATCCTTTTTTGTATCCAGGTGGAGGACAGTTGCTTGCATAGATCATGACATCAGCTTCCATATTTTCCCATGTTCTAGGCAGCCTTGGCCACTTGGGCATTTCATTGCCCTGCTTGCTCTGCCCAGCTTACTCTCCCAACAACTCAGTCACCCCAGCTTAACCATACTAGTGACTGACCATTGGGGCACCCTCAGTGCCCTGTTGTCCCTCTTCCCCACAAGCTGTCCACAAATTCACATTCCCTATCACAGGCTGAGTTGTAGGAAGTTCATAAATGACCCCCCGATTAAGACCTGGCCATGTGTCTGTCCCACCTGACTATCGCCTGTGTCCCAAACTCAAACCCATGCTGGGTTACCATTATTACCACTTCCAGACCCACACCCATGGAAGCTCCCAGCTGCTGCAACAACTGACCATTAGCCTGCAACAGCTGTGTCATGCCATTAGCTTTTGTAGAAGGTGTGTACCCCAGACCTCCCTGACACAGCACCGAGGATACCACATCCCCCTGTAGCTAATTTGCTAGTTCCACTACCCCTGCTAAATTTGGAGTCTCCTGCCTCCACCCCCAGGGAAGGAGGGGTAAGTGACCACCCTTCCCTTCCCCTCTTAAGGTCCCGGAGAGGAAAAGTGGGCAAGTTCCCAGAATCGCACCAAAGTCCCCCCTCCTACAGACACCCACTGCAGCATTGGAAAGAAGGGACTCACCTTCACACCCTACCCCTGCAATTGCAACCTCCATCAGGTACTGGTCACACTCACTCCTGCCAGCCATGTTGCTCTCCTGTCCTGCAATCCATTCACTCAAACGCCCTGGCTCTGGGTGACCCACTATGCCTTGTAAGCCTTGTAGTGCTGCAGAGACAATTTCAGAAGCAAGTGCCCGAACTACTTAAATCAATTTTCTGTTGGCTCCCCCACCCCCAAACATAGCTGGTTCACCAGTGGAAGTGTTTGCTTCCCCAGAATCTATGCTACTTCCTAGTAGAAGGGAATCCATTTGGTAGATAGACAGACCACCCTGGGATCTGACAGCCCTAATCCTGGGTCCAACCTGTTGCCCATGTGGCAAGGATCCCAACCTCCCGGTCTCCTCGAGTCCCATTCCATTCCACAAGAGCTGGATTTAGAACTCCCACCCCCATCTGTTCTAACACGCCTGCTATGGCCAGCCCCCTGCTCCTGTTCTCATCAGTCTACTATGGCCCTGCACCGATAAGTGAAACTCCCTCTTTCCCCTTCTGCTACAAAAGGCCCCTGTTCTCATGAGTGAGAGCAGTTTGCTGTGCTACTGTTCCTGCTTCTCTGCTAGGTCCAGCTAAAAGAGGGCTTTTCTTGCATTGGCATGGACCTAAATAGCTCACACTGTACCCAGATATCAATAGCTACTGCAAGGGGTAATTAAGAGTGTCTGGGGTAGTTTGGACTCCTGATCTGGTAAGATAGTACTCTTTATATTTTAGCACTAGGGACATGGTACACTGCAAGATCTGTTTGGAAGGAGGGTATCCATGCCCCCTGTAGGGGCCCCCAAATAGTCCCTTGTACTTAATGAGAGACCGTTCATGCCTGGTAAGTCATTGGCATGATATATAAGTACAGCATTTATTTATGGGGTTAATTCCTGCCTTCCCTAAGGTCGTAGAAGGGAGCCAAGAGGTTTGGGCCTTGTGGGAGGCAAGTGGGATTCTCCACTCTTTGAAATGCAAAAAACCCGGCACCCAACCCCCAACCACAAGGCAACTCTGCAACACACTTCCCCCCTTCAACAGCCACTTATAGTATCTAAAGAGAGAGCACATATCAATAAGATTGATAACATCATTTTCTTACCTTGGTTATGGTTCTTCAAGCTGCTTTGTTTGTGTCCATCTTACTGAGATTATTTTTTCCTCAAACTGCATTGATTTAATATTTTAACTATATACTTGAATGTGAATGTTTTGGAACTTTATACATAAAAAAATCCATTGAATCTATTTCTTGAATTTGTATTTGCATTTGTTTTTGACATTTCCAGCAATGTCTTATTTTTAATGGCAACATCATAACATCTTTAGCTGGACACACAAACTTTTAACATCAGCTATCCCAATGTATTGTGATCATAATGCAAATGTTTAGACCCACATAAAAAAAAAAGCCTGGTAGATTAAATTATTTTTCAGGCAATTAGCAAATCCACTGAAAAAAATGCCCAGGCCAGTCAAACACTGGCCAGGTGGTAACCCTAATTCTCAGAAGCATGGCTCAGATTTGCAGACCACACAACAAACTAGGGCACCTCTATCACACAGTACTTGGGAGTTAAGAGTTCTCTCTCTGATCTCTCTCTGATGCAATAGTAGCACATTTTGAGGATGGTCACATTACAGTGTTTTCTCCTCTCCTCAGTCATTCTTCCTTGTAGTTATAAGTTACAAAACATAACAGGATGAAAACTTTAAAAAAAGTTTGTTCTAAATTTTCAAATTTGGATGCTTAAAATAAAGTTCCAATATCCATATTTGGACTCCTAAATAAAAATGTCCTGATTCTCAAAAGTGTTGGGCACCTACGCCTCCCATCAGGATTTGCCCCTGTTTAGTATTTCCCAAAACCAGGCCACTTGGATTTAGACGCCTAAGTAAAGATTTAAGAGCCTGACTTCAAGCAACCAAGTTTGCAAATGTTGACCTTTATTTTTAAGTCTAACATAAAATACAAGAGATCTCTATACTACCAAGAGAGACTAGAGTCATAGATTCCAAGGCCAGAAGGGATCATTGTGATCATCTAGTCAGATCTCCTGTGCAACAGAGGCCATACAACTTCCTCAAAATAATTTCCTAGTGCATATCATTTAGAAAAAAAATCCAGTCTCTATTTAAAAATTGCCAGTGATGGAGAATCTGCCATGAACTTTGGTAAATTGTTCCAATCGTTAGTTACTCTCATTGTTAAAAACTTACACCTTCTTTCCAGTCTGAATTTGTCTTGTTTTAACTTGCAGCCATTGGATCATGTTGTACCTTTCTCTTGTTGACCAATATATAGAATAGAAATATATATATAGAGAGAGAATAGAATATATAATATATATATATATATATATATATATATATATATATATAATTAATAATATGTATTATCCACACCATGAATTATGCACAAATAGCATTAAGCACAAATATTATAGCGGTTATATAGCCTAAATTAGTATATACTTGTACTATAATCCTGCTCACTTATGCTAAGTATCCCATAACAACTTGCATTAGCTGAAGTAAGCTTGGGCTTAAGAAGCTAGGAGAGCTGTCAGAATCAGAGCATATGAGTCTTTTAGCATAGCAACAGGTAAGGAGTTATTCTCACAGGCCAGGACCAGAATATATCAAAGGAAGAGGACAAGATATATGATTGTTCTACCTTGGGCAGTGTCTTCATGCCCTTTGGTACCTGGAATACATGTAGTCACAAAAAAAGTAGGGGGTACACCAGGATACCCGAAAAACAAGGTAGAAAGCGGATTGGTTAAATCTGGTTTCAGATGATGTATACAGTTTTACTTATATATATATGTATACCTTTTACTTATAAATAAGATGGCTTTAGGGATCTATCTTTGGGAAGCACACCTGTATAAGGTGAGTGTAAAATGCTGCATGAGAGAGCTTCTTGCAGAGTGGTATCATATAGAACATTTTTTCTGTACAATATTATTATGGCTCATAGAAATAAACCTGACTGGCATTGGTTATTTGGTCTCTTGAGTATATTTCATAGCAAACCAAAGCTTGGTCAAACAATTGACTATACAATTTACCAACACTCTGCTAGACTGAAGAGCCCATTACTAAATATTTGCTCCCCATGTAGATATGCATAGAGTGTAACAAAGTCACTCCTTATGTAACAAAATCATTCCTTCTCTTTTCTTAAGCTTAGTAGTTTTAACTTCCTGAGTGTATCACTATAAGGCATGATTTCTAATCCTTTAATTATTCTTGTGGCTCTTCTCTGAACCCTTTCCAATTTATGAACATGCTTCTTGAATTGTGGACACCACAACTGGAAACAGTATTCCAGAAGTGGCTGCACTAGTGCCAAATAGATAAAATAATGTGTCTACTCCTACTCAAGATTCCCATCTTTATGTATCCTAGGATTGCATTCGCCCTTTTGGCCACAGTGTCTCACTGGGGGCTCATCCAAAGCTGATTATCCACCACAATCCCCAAATCTTTTTTCACAGTCACTGCTTCCCTAAATAGTCCCCCTTTGTGGAAATATGGCCTACATTCTTTCTTCCTAGATGTATACATTTACATTTAGCCATATTAAAATGCATATTGTATGCTTGAGCCCAGCTTACCAGGTGATCCAGATCACTCCGTATTAGTGACCTGTCCTCTTCATTATTTACCATTTGCCTGATGTTTGTGTCATCTGAAAACTTTATCAGTGATGATTTTATGTTTTCTTACAGGTCATTGATAAAAATGCTAACTAGAATAGGGCCAAGAACTAATCCTTGTGGGACTCCACTAAAAACACAGCCCATTCAAGGTTGATTCCCCATTTACAATTACATTTTGAGACCTATCAGTTAGCCATCTTTTAATCTGGTTAATGTGCGCCATGTTAATTTTATATCTTTCTAATTTTTAATCAGAATGCCATTACAAAAACAAGACATGAAATATATAAATATTAGAATAGGAATAACGCTATGAATGTACAGGAAAAACTCTTGGCAAATATTTTTGTCACAATGCTGATTAGTTCCTGTCTAGTCTTTATCTGTAAGAAATCTTACCAACAGCCTCTGACAAAGGATTTGCTCACTTATGAGAGAATCTCTAGATGTCTTTTTCAGAGACTCTTTGAGGAATTTCCAATACTCCGCCTTTAATCTTTCAAGTAGTCTCAGGAGGTAGATATTTAACCCAGTCTCTCAGGCTGTAAAGGATCATACAGTCACAAAATCTAAAGTTGGAAAAGACTTAGTATACCATATAGTCTATCTTCCTGCCAGTGCAGGATAGTTCCCTTTATCTTTTCCAGTCTAGCTTTAAATGTGACAAACTTTGCAGCTGCTCCCACTTTCCCTTAGATATTTATTCTATTTCTTAATAGATATCTACCAGGAGTATTTCCTCATAACCATATTTTCTCTTTCTAAATTTCATTCACTTTCTCCTAATTTATATCCCTTTTTGTTATGTTAAGTTGATCCTAACTCTCCTTGGTGCTTACATTCTTTAAATATTTATACTGTAATCATAACCACTTTAATTTTCCCACACTTAGCCAAAGTTCCTTTAATTTTTCCTCAGAAGTCATTCCTTTTTTGCCTTTTAACTATGAGCCCCCTCCCGTACCCTGAACTCCTCATTTCTGGCCCCATCCCGGAGCCCACATCCCCAACCAGAGCCCTCACCCCCGCCCATACCCCAACCCCAATTTTGTGAGCATTCATGACCTGCTGTACAATTTCTATTCCCAGATGTGGCCCTCGGGCCAAAAAGTTTGCCCACCCCTGCTCTAGGTTATTCACGAAGATATTAAATAACACTGGATCCAACACTGACATTTGTGTAATGCCTGATGACAACATTCCATAATCAGGCATATTACCATTAATCATTATTCTTTATTTTTGGTTCTTCAAGCTTTCATCCCACACATTATTATATAAACCACATAGTTGTGATCTTTTTTTACAGAGATCCCAATGAAGCTCTGATGAATGACTGTCTGAATTGTAAACATACTAATTATGATTGTGTTTATTACAGTAATGCCTAAGAACCTACCAAGAATGGGGCCCCATTGTGCTAGGCAGTAGCAGATAGTCCCTTCCTTTACAGTCTCAGGGTATGTTTACCCTCAGAGCTGGGGATGTGATTGCCTGATAGGGGAGACATTCTCAAGCTAGGTCTCATCAGCCCAGTGCACTAAAAATAGTAGTGTAGCTGCGATAGCATGGTCAGTGGCAAGCAATGGCACAGACTAACCACCTGAGTTGGTACCCACAAGCTATGAAGTGAAGTCACGGTGAAGAGATTGGGAGGGAGGGGAGATTGGAGCAAACAGCCAATCAGCACAGAACAGGCAAAGATATAGTAGGGCAAATTCATTCTTGCAATTCTACTGAAGTTAGTGGAATTACACCAAAATGCATTACCCTTATCTTCTGCAGCAAATTGTTGGATTTCCTTCATAGCAAGTTAATTGGATATGACCATTTGCTTATGAACTTCTGCCGCCTGCTACTTATAATTTTCCTCAAGGTACTTAAAATATTTATTGAAGTATTTCTCTGATCTTGCCCAATACTGAGTTTGAGTGATTTGGCATGTAAATCAGACTGATGCTATAATTGACTCATGTCTTCTCTAAACACTCTCAAAGTTGGTCATTAATGGTTCTAAATCTTGTATTCTGATGGAATATAATAACCCTTAGTTTATGTAGTCTGGCCCTTATTTTATGTGCATTACATTTCAATGATGTTTTATTTTACATGATTTATTAATTCTGTTTCTATTTACTCCCAGACACTTACTAACAACCATTTATCTCATTGAGCCTCTTGCTTCATTCTCAACAAAAATAAACTGTAAAATATTTAGAAATAAAATTATCCAAAAGTAGTATTCCCAAACCTCCTGCTGGTGACATCCATCTTTCTGAACCTGATATAGATTGTGACACTGACAATATGGAAGCTCGATGTAAACCAATTTCCAGCTTGCCAAAAAACTTGTTTAAAAATCCATGGTAATATTTAAAAGCTAATTTTTTTCCAAGAGGAAGACTTTTTTATAAATGGTCTTAATTGCATAATTATTTATAACAAAAGATGCTTCTGTGTGTAAAAATGTGATCAAGCAGCATGGGAAGGATCCAAGAACAACTTGAGTTATAACTCTGTAAATTACTAAGGTAAGGTATTAAAGGAAAAGTAAGAAAGTTTTCAAGAAAAAAATCAACAATACGATAAACAAGATGGAATGATACCACCATCAGACTATCCAGTCACTCAAGGAAAACAATTTAATCTAAATAAAAGAATTATATTAATACCAACGTTATTTGGCCCAGAACTGTTAACATGATTATGTGGAATTAGAAACAGTCTTAAATGACAATACTAGTTGCTGATATAGGGAATTACAATTCAGGATGAACATCTGTCGATCAAGGTACTTTGTAGTACCTGAGCATCTCAAACATCCAGTGCTGTAGGAAATCCTGCAGGATGATGATATTTTCCAGACTCCAATGCCTGGTCCCACCTGCCAGCATCATGAAATAATGTCAGTTTTTAGCAAGACTCAGAAATGCAAAATGTAATTATTCAGTTGTTTTCAAATAAAGTTTCTTCTTGCGGAGCATTCCTTTAAACTTTCTAACTAATGGAGCTGAGTAAATGAGTATGGCCTCTTCTTAAAGATTTGGCTCATAGCTAATGAGGTGAAGGAATTGAGAGCCATGCTGAATGAAAATCCTCCTTTCCATCCCTGTCACCCCACATTATATCTCCGAGTCAGTATTTCAGATGTGAGCTGCATCTAGTTTGAACAGTCATGTTGGTGTTAAGTTACTGTATGTAACACAGTATGATTGGTATAATGGGCATGAAGCATCAATGAAATTGTATATCAGCTGAAGGTTGTTGCAACTGTTTTTGATGAAAAGAATTGCAATTAATTGCCAATTTGTTACTATGAAGTTTATTGATAATTCAAGGTTATTAATGCTTTGAAAAATGAATTACATTGTTATGTGCATTTGAGCATAATTATAATGTGCTTCAGTTCCAGTGGGAATTATGAAAGTTCCTAAAAATAATCATGTAATTTCCATTTAGGCTTGCACTGTCTCTCTATTGTCACTGTGCCATTATGTTACAAGAACTCCAACTACTTTGAGCTCAATACAAGAGAAACAAATTAATGAAGGTTTGCCACAATGTGGGATTTGAACCTATTCATTGTAGGTTTACTGAATTATTAAACGTCTCACCCCAGTCTCTATCTGTGAAAGAACCTTTTTGTTAAGATCTGTATTGCACATTGGTTTTAGTAAACTTTAATAAATGGAAATTTATAGGGTTATATGAATTCGTAATTAATATAAATGTATTTTAGTTTCAAGTGTTTGCATATTTTTCAACCATTCTTCCTTTATCTTCAATGTACACAAACTAAAAATTCACATAGCTACTACCTGTGTGTGTGTGTGTAGAGAGAAAGAGAGAGAAATTTAATTGTGGTTGAGAAGTGACCTTGCGTATATTACTGATACCTGGTTGGATGGTGTTACCATAGATTTAACTTGGCCTTGTGCAGTCAGATATTTGTTTCAGCATGAGCATGGAAGAGGTGGGGGAAGAGTTTGCTTTTTGCTTTTTTTTATTTCTGGGAGGTGGGATGGTGCATTCAGCCTGACTTGTAAGAGATGGCTCACTCTGAAGACGAAATTATGTCAAGTATTGCTCTAGTGCAGGGGTTCTCAAATGGGGAGGGCAGGGCTTGTGGGTGTGCAGAATGTGGGGGGAAGGGAGCTTGAGAAGCTTTAGGGAAACAAAACTTTCTGCTCACACTTTACCCATAGCAATGAATAACTACCAAAGCTGATTCCTCCAGACATATCAGATCCTAATAAGGTGCTGTGTATTTTGACGGATTTCTGTTAAGCTTTATACCAGGGATCAGCAACCTTTGGCACGCGGCCTGTCAGGGAAATTCGCTGGCGGGCCATGCTGGTTTGTTTACCTGCAGCGTCTGCAGGTTTGGCTGATCGCAGCTCCCACTGGCTGCGGTTCGCCATTCCAGGCCAATCCCTGCTGATTCCGGCTTTATACAAAGTTGTTGCCATCTGTATGCTAATCCATTTGCTATGACGTGGTGCGCACATTTGATTGTAAGCATCGACCACAATCACAGTTCTGCTTTTGCTCTTATTACACTGGATCATTAGCTCTGTTTGAACCAATGCCTTACTGTTTTTAATATTTAGTGAGAGTTGCACATTGATTTTTTTTAAATCAGTATATATACCTGCATGGCGGGGGTGGGGGGACTCTAAAATACTACAGACACAAAGAAGAGCATGATCAAATAGGTTTGAGAACCACTGCTGTAGTGAATCTTGGGATGAAATGTAAGTATGGTGATGAACAAATTAATTGTTTACTTTCAAACGTAACAATATTTGGTCAGACCTGTCATTGGAATAATATATTATATTTCTTGAGGTAAAGTCAATGTCCAAATCTTGTGAGTTAACTCAGAATCTCACAGCCACGTGCCAGGGCCAGATTAAAGCATAAGGCATTATAGGCCATTTTTGTAGTCACCAGCTTCTTGGTTATGTCAGAATCTAATCAAACATTAAATAATAATAATAATTAATTAAGATTCTAGCTCTCTTGGTGATGGAGAAGAGCTTGAAAATATGATCTGAACAGAGCTGATGTAGTGACACTTATTGGTGTCTGTATACAGCCTGAAAATAACTGGGAGAGTGTGACCTGCTCTACTCATCTCCATGGGGCATTAACACCAAGACTCTTTGCTTTGCAGGGTCCTGCCAACACCCCCCAGCAGAGGATTCTGTGTGTGGCAGGACAAAAGTATAGTGGGTCCAGCCCAGCCACTTACATAGATGCAACCTGGCAGCTGGGAAGAAAAGTAGGGCCTCTCCTACTTATACACCTGCATCTCCAGGTGGAAGATATCATTCATGTTGCCATCCTTGCTTGGGGGAAGAAGGAGAAAGAAGAGGGACCTGTGCTGCTTCTTTGGGGTCCCCTGTCACCACCACTCCAAGTAGTCATGGGGCTCCAACATGGGAACTAGGCCACATGAGCCAGAGCCATGTGGAGGGGACAAACATTGGTGTGTCTAGGACCACATATTACCTTAATTCGGTCCTGCCTATGACTGGGTTTATCATGTGATCATACCAGATGGTCGATGAAAGTTTTAGAGTGGCATAGTGCAGCCACCCTTAATCAAGTGGTGGGGAGGCCCCTGATCAAGAAGGCACCTCCTGACACTAATAGGCTTGTCAATTGTTGTCCAAATGCTAACTTCCCTTTATTAAGGAAGCCCATCAAGGAGGTGGTGGTTAAGCAGCTTTAGATCCATCTTAATTTCTCAGATGACATAATTTATTACCAGTCTGGTTTCAGACATGGGTGAAGCACAGACATAGCCTTCTTTTGAGTGGAAGGCTGTTTGAGGAAAATAGTGAACTTTTGGTCTGCAATGTCAGTAATAGTCACATTGAGGTCAGCGCTTTTTGATTGAACCCAGTCTCTTTGCTTTCCAATGAACAGATAAAGAAGGGACAAGAATACCAGAAAAAATGACTCATGTTTAACCTCTATAAAATGAAAGCAGTGCTGAGAAGCAGGGGGCAGGGTCTGGATTGGTGTGTTGAAGGTATTTGACAGACTCCTATCAGTACCTCTCATTTGGACACTTATATAAATTGCAACTCCATAATGACACACATGTGTTTCTCCATTTGCAATGTCTGAGTCTGAGCATTTATCTTTGAAGTAATGCTCAAAACAGTGACACACACCCTTCTGATTGAAACAGATTATTTCAGTGTGGTATACTAGAGGCTATATTAGACAAATACCTGGCAACTTAATCTAGTGCTAAATGCAGTAATTCCTCTCTTGAGTGTGCTCAGCCATTATGAGAATTTAACACTCAGTGTGATCTCTGAATTGGTTACATTTTCACTTCCGGGTGTAGTTTAAGATGCCGCTTATGATTAACAAAACTCCAATTTGCTGAGGACTTGTTAATTTGAAAGAATTCTTGGTATTGAACCAGAACAGAAAGTAGTTTTTTTCTTTTCTTAGTAAAGGACTCGGCCCCCTGAATTTCTCTTGTTTGGTGAGCTTCAAAGCCCAGTATGTAATATATCCTATCGATCAACCTGAATTTTGGACTAATTTAGATACTGGTCATGTAGGTCTTCTGAACCTTCGTTGAGGCAATTTTGTATTTTGTCCAGTTGCTGAAGTGCTGAGTAACATTTATAAAATAATAGGCCTTATCCAGACCCTACTGAAGTAAGTGGGAAGAAAGTGCTTGTGAATATACCATTATTTTGCATAGGTATAACTCAAGTGTCATTAAATATTCTTAGAGACTAACAAATTTATTTGAGCATAAGCTTTTGTGAGCTACAGCTCACTTCATCGGATGCGAAGTGAGCTGTAGCTCACGAAAGCTTATGCTCAAATAAATTTGTTAGTCTCTAAGGTGCCACAAGTACTCCTTTTCTTTTTGAGAATACAGACTAACACAGCTGCTACTCTGAAACCTGTCACTAAATATTCTGAGAAAGGAGGTAAAAAATACAGTCCCTAGAGAAGGCCCCGTTAAAAACTTTTAATTTCATTGAAAGTTGCCTGTTCTTGAGTTGTGAGACAGGAATAATAAGAGGCTCCTAGTCTTGATTCACTCCCTCTATCCCATTCATTAATTTATATAATTTTATGGTGTCCCTCTTATTTGTTTCTTTTCTACAACTTTAAACTTTTCAATCTGTCTTCATATGAGAGGTTTTCCATGCTCCTAATCATTTTCATCACCCATCTCTGAACACGAGCCTCAATATCCTTTTTGAGACAGGGTAACCAGTCCTGCACACAACATTGAGGATGAGGAATTACCATTGATTTATATTACATTATAACCTGTTCCTTATGCATCCTAACATCATGTTTGTTTGTTTTTTATCTCAGCTGCACATTGAGCAGAGGTCTATAATGATGTCCTGAGCTTATTAACTTCAGTGGATTTTGGATTAAGGCCTTGGTTCAGAAGCAACTATTATATCTCAGGTAGCAGTGTGTGGTAACTTCTGGCAATGTTGACATTTTAATGTCAATCACTGTGTTTTTGCAAAAGAAATCATATGCAATATAGACTGCAATGGCTTCAAACATGCTATTGAAGGCTGTTAGGAAAATGTTTTCAAATTACGTAGAGTATACACCAAGTGATACATCTAAATATATGCAGCTTTTCCAGTGCTGCATTTAAAATTAATCCATTCGTCAAGTAGTCTTATTATATGCTACCATGTTGGAGACCTACATTCAAATAGATGGCTCACAAGGGTTTCAAGGGAGAAGAAATGCCTTCTGTCACTCAGTAACACTCCTTGGTCTCAGTCAGACAAAGAACTACTGTAAGTATGAGGTTTCAGACATGCTGCTGAAAGCCTTTTTGATAAAATTTCACTTCTGAGGTTAATGACAATACCTAAGGTGTGGGAGTCATGTAATAAGCGTAAATCTGACTTGGAAAATTAAAAACAAAGTGCAGGAAAGAAAGAAAAAAGTAACATTAGTTTGAAACGAATGGCATTATAGTCAGAGAGTAAATAATGAGGAACAATGCAGAAAGACACAAGACGACTTAGATCATTTAAATGCTAAAAGATGAAAGCTAGTTCAAAGCAGCTAAATACAGAACAGTGACAGGTTTCTAGGGGAAAAAGGATATCAAACAATTGTGTGTGTCATTAAATATAAGAAATCAAAAGGTAAAAAGAGTCTAAAAGATAATTCTGTGTGCAGCATTAAATATGTATGATAAGTAATAAGAAGAGGAAAGAAAAATCTATGTCTAACATTAAAAACAAAGAAACATTACCAACTATGCCTAAGTAGGGCAAAAAGGAGCCAAGTACAATTTACTAAACAAATCCAGAAGAAACAAACTAACTAAAAAGAGAACAAAAGAAAAATAATCCACTTTTGACAATAAAAATCTAGAAGGTTACAAATTGTGATGGGAACTCAATAGAGTTTTACCCCTACCTAAAATATAGTTACTACGATGATATAATTAAGGCCCCTGTTAGGCCATGATATTAGGCTCACTGTACCAAAGGTTTGGTCACGCTATCCAGGCAAGGGACTTGTGTTTGGCATTCAAAAACTTGCCTCTTCTGAGGTCTTTTCTATAAAGAAAAGGCATCAAGGGCCAATAAATCTAACATAGTTCTTCTTTAAGAAAGGCCAAAGCAAAAATAACATCAATCTCCCTTCCAATCCTGTCTTCAAAGCGATGTTGAAACATACATCTTTTAATAAATCAAGTTGCCACTTTAATTTGGGTCAAAGCAAAGACAAGGGACCAGATTGTTTGAAGGTATTTAGGGTGCCTAAAGATGCAGATAGGCACATCTAAAATAGGTAGTGCTGAAGATATTTTCAAATTAAAAAAATATATATCTGTTATATATATAACAATAAGAGTGCAAACAACTATTTCCATTCCATTCCTCCATTGCTATTTATTATTGCATTAAAAAAACAACAACTTATGCTGACATTAAAAGATAGTTAAGGCTTTCAAGTCAATAACCAAAGTTAAGAAAAGGCAGGATTAAAGTTGCATTTTCATATAGTCTTTAATTACATGATCACATACATTTTGTTTCTTTGTTTTTGACAGCAGAGGAATTCTGAGAATCAGGAATCCTAGATTCTACTCCAAGTTCCACGAAGTGTTCTCTAGGGCTACAGATTCTTCTTTGCCTGTCCCATTCTGACCCTGCTGCCTAGCAATGTATCTCCCTTAAGCCTGTCTCTGCCCCTGTTCCATTCCCCATTAGCTGTCTCTGGCCCTCTCTGGCACTATCCCCCACCCTATGGTCTGTCTTTGCATGTTCTTCCTCATCTCCCTTTCATTCTGTCTTTTCTTCTATTCCCCCCCACCTGTTGTCCGTTCGTGGCTCACTCTCTCCCTATTCCTCACCACACAGCCTCTCCCTTTCCCTACCATTCCACTCTCTACCACAGCCTCTCTGCACCACTCCATGCCCCTCACTCCTCTGCATTTCCAGACAGATTGCTTCTTCCTCCTCCATGCTGCCTAGGCTTCTGAAGGGCAGATATGGAAAGCACAGGAGACACTACCTGGCACCTTGATGCCTTTGAGGAGCAGTGGGCACTGTCTGGGGTTCTCTGCTTGGTGTCCCCATCAGGTTCCCTTCGTTTGACCCTTTGACCTCCCTCCTGTCCCTGTTGTTTCATTAGTTGTCCCCCCGGAATTATTTGGTTTCCAGGTCCTGTGGACATACCCCTTAGGCTGAGGGAGGTCCTTTAGCAGTAGGCGGGCTTCTGCCACCCACTTCCTGGATCCCAGTAGGACCCCACAGTGCCTCTGGTAGCTGGAAGGAGCAGTTGTAAGAAAAATTCTAGTCAGCCCCCACAACTCTGGGTAAGAACACGCTCAGAGATGGAACATTCTGAGACTTTAGCTACCAAATTTGAACACATCTACTGAACATTTTATTCTATGTAAATTCTTCTATTGCTTTCATTACTGGAGTATTTGATTGTTTTTTTCCTTCTCACCCTCTTCTCAGTGCGAGAATTGTGTGTGCAGTGTTGTGGTTTAGTCTGTTGGTTTTTAAATGCACATGCTGTTATAAATTTATATTAGAGAAGGCCAGGTAGACTAAGAGCAATGTGCACTTGGAACAATGATATTTGTGATGGTCCTTATTTCCTGTGGCAGTTCATTCTACATTCTAGGACTGGAATGTTCAACACCACTGATTCTGCACTGGCTCCCCTGCCTTTCATTAGGATTACAAGGTCATGGTATGGAGAGAGACAAGAGCAAAAGTGGCAATTTTGAGCTGTAGCCTGAAAGAACGGGTGATTAAGAGGAGCTGCATTTTCCTATCTTTCTTCTTTTTATTAACAAACCTCTAATCTTGGTTCTCCAGAAATATTGTAGTATGTTTTACTGGTGTTTGCTTTGCTTCATTTAGGTCCTTGGGTGAAATCTACTGGGAATACACATAAGAGCAGGGATCCACGCTAGTGGCAATATCATTCTGTGCACTCTAGAGCCCAGAAAGCTAGGGCTTCATAGGATGTATAGAAGGGAGTTGAAATAGTTATCAGAAGAATACATAAAGTCATCAATCAGAAAATCACCATACATGGAGTTGAGCCAGGGGCATACTAGGGGCAAAGTTTTGGACATATTTTTAGGTAAATTTGCAGACATGGGAGACATTATTTATCCAGCTAGCACTGTAAGGATCCAATCCAGAGCTGGTGTCAATTGACACAGAAATACTGAAGTCAATGGAGCTAGTTCAATTTCCACTGTCTGAGGATTGGGTCTTTGGTGTACATAGGAATTTAAAATAGTTAAAATGTACCCAACAAACAAAAATGCCCTAAATAACTTACAGCCTAAAGGAATGAATGAAGTATTGTTCAACATAATATGTACAAGCAAGTAGTCACTGTGGCTGGAACAATTCATTTCCCCAGTTGTAGGAGGAGGACAGGGAGAAAATGTGATGTAAATTAATTGGAAGGCTGTCCCACATAAAGGAAATGGCATGAAAGATGCACAAGAATGAAGAGGACAAAGGAAGCAGTCAGGCATGATCTCAGGATGAGAGGATGCAGGAAGAGATGGAAAGTTCAGAATCAAGGATAATACCAAGCCCCAGTGTTCTGTTTAAATATCAGCACCAGCCTCTTGGTGTAGTTAATTCATTCCATAGTAATCATTATCAATTTCAGTGTCATTTTCTTTTCATTGCAAATCCTTTATTCATTACAAAATGCCACCATCCTCTATACTAATTATAAAAGATACTGTGTACTCTACTTCTCAGTGACAGTAGCAATATTGCGTTGGTGCTATTCAGCCCTTATTAGCTGAGAGAGGACAAGAATAACTAGAGCATGTAGACTGAATAACCCTTAAAAGTAGTCACTGCAGGTCTGGACTGAAGCATATTGAAGGGGTTGTGGGTGCAAACTGAGAATGCCATTACCTGTGCTGTACTGCTGTGTGGGTACAGATACAAAAAGAGTTTAGTGTCCAGTACTTCAGCACATTTCACAAACCATAAATGTATATATATTGGGAAAAGTCAGGCAAACTTAGCTGTAGATTGTGCTACCAGCTCTGCCTATAATTAAATCGTGCTTTATAGAAGGACAGAGGGGTTTCTTTTCTTAATTTGACTGTTCTATCTAGCTACTAACATTGTCCTGGCCACGACAGCATCCGAATTAATTTATCTCACAGGATAGTAATATTATTCCTGTTTTTCAGGTAGGAAACAGAGGCACAGAACAACTGATCCAGTGACACACAGAGAGTCTGTAGCAGAGATAGGAATTGAGGCCAGATCACCACAAACCCATGCCAGTGCTTTAGTCGCTAGAATGTTCTTCCTCCCTTATTGAACTACTTTGACATTAATATATAATACTTTACAAAAGTCAGCTACTGAGATTATATTAGAGATGTAAAACATAAGTTACTTTAGATGTACAGTACTTTTAAAATGGGCAAATCCAAATGCAGATATGATTTACTAAAAAAAACATATTTCAAAGAAGTCATTTACATACAGAGCTCTGCACCAGCAGGAGTTCTTACTAGGGAAACATTAAAATATGAACAATGCCACCTCCTTGAACATTTTTGCATAATATTTGATTTTACAGAAGGAACTAAATAAGACTATAATAAGGTAATAATTTACTTATTAACTTATTTTCATAGGCATCAAAAATTAAACAAGGTTCCCTGCATTAAGAAACCTGGAATAAAACTGAAAGCTGCCACCACAAAAATGTTCTACAATGAGAAAGAGATAATTTGTGCAGCCCCCAAAATCACTATCTAATGAAAGTCACAACTAATATGACAGAAAAACTGAGAGATGTAATGAGACCTGTGTTGTATTAGCAATTCCTGTTTTTATATTAGTCGTTATGCTAGCATATTAATACATTTATGTTTACTAATAGAGAAGAACATTGCTAACATAATTCATGAATATTGCAGAACATTAATATGATACAGCTATTATAATGAAGCATTCATGTATTGTTCAAAACAGGATTCATACAGTACAGAAATATTGTCATTCAGCAGTGAGTTGAGGATGACTATATTTCTCTTTCCACAGGTGGGAAATATAATGTGTATGAATTATATATGGTGAGGTCTTGGGCGTTACGTGATTGATCCTACAAGGTGTCGAACACCCTCGACTCTCACTGAAGTTGATGGGAGTCAAGGTGCTGAAGGAACTACAGGGTTTGGTGCCATAACAGTCCTGTAGTTTGAAAAGGTGCTAGTGTATGTGACACAATGCCTGAAGTCACAGGCTCAGGTAACTATATGCCTGATTCTGACAGAATGCTGGTGTAAATCAGTTCAGAATCAGGTCCTGTATAGCTCACTGTGGGTCACCTTTATAAACCTATAAAACCACATATGTGCCTCAAACACATCAGACCCTATTGTGCTAGGCACTTCACAGATATACTAAAAATGACAGTTGCTGCTATAAAGACCTGACAATCTAAAAGGCAAGATATAAGTGGTGGATGAGAGAAACAAACAGGCAGAAAGGAAGTACGAGAAGGGAAGACTAGCTGTGCATTCAGTTCCAAGCTGATCAATAGTAGTGAAGGGAGTTGCAGGAAGATAACAGGGCCAAGAGCTAGCTTTTTCCCATCTCACTATTTCTCTCCTGTCCATCTCCTCAGAGCAAGTTGGACAAGAACCATCTCACCTCCTTAGGCCACTGAGGGCCAGTGATGACAAAGAACATCACACTCTATCCCCGCTGTCTTTCTGTTTTTTGTCCCCGCTCTTGCTGTGTATTCTATAAGCAGTGAACTAATTCTTCCATGCCCCTGTCTTAATGATGCATTAAACCTTCTTGCTGCTGACTCGGAGGATTAAAAGTGCCAGGAACTGATTACTGGGAAAGGCAGGGGGGTAACAGGAAACCTGCTGAGGAAGAAGCAGGTTCCCAATAAGAGCAGAGGCAAAATACATCAGTAATCATGCCAACCTAGATTTTTCAACCTGTGTGTGTTAGTTCCACGTGCCAATGACTAGAAATTGCTGCTCCACATGGGGCAGTATTTCCTAGAGAGACCACCAAAATCCTTAGAAACCAGCCCATTCCTAAACTGTTAAACATTTTGATACAAAATGCTTCCCAATTTTTATATGTGGTGTTGTTGGAGTGATGTTGGTGCCAGGATGTTAGAGACACAAGATGTGTGAGGTAATATCTTTTATTGGACCAATTTCTGTTGGTAAGAGAGACAAGTTTTCGAGCTACACAGAGTTCTTCTTCAGTCTGGGAAATGCACTCAGAGTGTCATAGATAAATACAAGATGGAACAGATTGTTTAGCACAAGTAGTTAACACATATTTCAAGGGATCATTCAAGATGAAGTGGCCCATTAACACCCCTCCAGTGATAGGAAGGAAATGCTGAGGCGATTGTTTGTGAGTTAGACAGTGTTTTAATAAGCCATATTTTTTAGTGTCTAGCAAAGTTATGAATTTAAAATCCCAGGCTCATCTTATGAAAGTGTTGTGCAGATTTCCTGTGAGGATGAGGACTGATAGGTCAGATATAGAGAGATCGCTTTGTGAAAAGTGTTAATCCATAGGTAATATGGTTTCAGAGTAGCAGCCATATTAGTCTGTATTCGCAAAAAGAAAAGGAGTACTTGTGGCACCTTAGAGACTAACAAATTTATTTGAGCATAAGCTTTCGTGAGCTGCAGCTACAGCTCACTTCATCAGATGCATTCAGTGGTAATTCAGGTAATGTGGTGTTTTTGTCTCCCCCGGCATGGAGGGAGGGTCTCAGAGCCTAGGTCCTGCCCAAGCAGGAATATCTTTAGCCACTAGCCATGTAGCATGAGCCCTGTGTGCCTGAGTCAGTTGACAGAGGCTCTGAGACTCACTGCCACAGGATATTTTTTGCAGTGTAGATGTACTCTGTATTAACTCACAAAGAACTGATGTTAGAGCAAAGGACTCTGTCTGTGCATTTTCATGACTACAGGGAGGAATATTGTCGAACTTATAGCCAACTTCCGTGCTTTTAAAACAAAAATGTTCATCTTTGTGGGCAAGGGTGTTGATATGATAGCAAAGGTGGCGGAAGTTTGCCTTGAATGTGGTGGAGGTGGGGGGAAACTGAAGTCTGGGTTTGTGGGAGTGCACCAAGGAGCCCAGAGCACATAAGGAGCTCGGGCAGCAGCAGGATTGCAGAGGGCCACAGAGCAGGCACTTGCCCTGGCCTCGGAGACACATAGCAGGCTCTGGAAGCAGCCTGCCATGGTGTCCCAATTCCCCCATCTTGTGCACGCAGATCAGCTACCTGCCTGTGTCCCTGCTCGACGCCCCAACTGTTCCTGGTACACAGCTGGCAGCAGCTCCTCGCATGGAAGGAAAGCAGCCCTTCCCCAGAGTCCCCAAAATGATGTGGCTCTGCCCCACCCAGTCTGGCTCCCCCCTCACTTCCAGGCTTCTCCTCTCCCTGTGACTGAGTGGAAGAGTGGGGTCCAGGCTTCCCAGTCTTGCATCCTCCCCACCCCCAATCACATCCACCATGTGTTATTGAAGGCCTACACATTTTAATTTATACTATTTTTGCCCCCACATCGATACACTTTGGGAAACATTAATGTAGATCTCATAATACGATATTTCCTCTTTTTTACATGCTTTGACGAGCAGTAAAATAGTTAGCAATGTTGACAGTTGTAACATCATCACTGGCATCACTGAAATGAATGGGGGGAGTATGTATCTCTCAGAGCTATTCTTTCCACTGCTCTGCAAACTCAGACAGGCATCTCTGCATTGGTTACACTTACTGCATGTTTTGAAGGTTTTCTTTGCCACAATAATTGCTAGAAATGTATTTTTAAAAATAAATAAAAGCTAAGACTGGAGAGTAATTGAAATCTGTCTGTACCATCTCCCCCTCTCATATCCCCCAGGTTTTTAGAGGATGTACATGACACATTTGGGGACACACTGCTCTAAATGGTGGCAGCATTGCACAACAATCAAGAAACTTTCTGATTCATTGTGTTAAATGTTACAATCACACACACACACACACACATCACCTATGATACCGTATCACTACACTGCAGTACATCATCCTTATGATAATGATGGTCATAGTGAGTCTGTGTAAAACACACTTTAAAATGGCTGATTTATTTACTGCTCAGTAGCACAGATTGTGTCTCCTAAATGGAACATGGGGCAAAGTATATAGTAAATGAGAACTCCTAAAGAAAATTTAGGAATGTCTCCACCCCACCTGCTAATCTTGGAATTAGAAGAGTAGATTATATTTGGGTTTATGTGCTTTCCTAAAGTAAGTTTCTTAATTGACAGGAAACAGCAAAAGAGAAAACCAGTAGCACTTCTAATATGAAGTAATAAAATAAACAATTACATTAAAGGGAACAATACATACTTGGAATTACCAGCTGCTAGGACTATGCAATGAGAAACAAGCTAAACTGAAACATTTGGGGTCACTTTGGCAATCTTAACCAAGTTTATTTGGTTGAGTCATTTTCTCTACATTTTTATATACAGAGGTAGCAGGTGAAACTGAAAAAGAGAAAGGGAAAGGATTGATAATTGCAGCGGAAAAGATTTTTTAAGAAAAGGACATCTTACTTGAGAGCTATGTACTATGCCCTGCTCTGCTGTTAAAATTACAGAGAAAGAAAGGGTAGAAAAATTATATCAAATAACCAACTAATGTACAGGCAGAAATACAGCATACAGTATATTATGATGGTAAAATATCGTACCTTTCCCTTCGTCAATAGCAAACTTTTCTCTCATGACAGATGGCTAGACAAGCTGACATAACGTCAGATAATTTTGTTTCATCGTGCTTTGTTGCTGACTCTCAAGTGAAAGTGTTACCAAAACCAAACAAACAAAAAGCTGTGCAATATGTATTTTCTTCCAGAGACAAGTAAAAAGAAACTGGTGATCAGATACACAAGTAATTTGAGTGTTAAAAGGAAAAAAAAGAAGGGGGGAGCATTCATATTGTTGTTCATATTCTCCCTTTTCAGAAGTGTAAAAAAGTTAAATCTAGTTGTCTCTGATTTGGCTGGGAGGGAATGGATTTTATCTCGTGACAGGGTTGGTTGGTTTGTGTACCTTGAAAGCTAAATTGAAACATTTGGGGTCACTTTGGCAATCTTAACCAAGATTATTTGGTTGAGTCATTTTCTCTACATGTTTATAGCACAAATAATTGCAAAAGAAACTTGCCCTGTCTATGTACTACATGCCGTGCCAAATTTGGTCATTACTTTGTGATATTTATTTTTCTTCATTTCCCCCCACACTTCATTCAGGCCTGTATGTTTCTCTCAACCGCCTAATATTATGTCTTGTCTTTTTAAGATGAAAAGTGCTTTGGGGCAGGGACTGTCATGTATATATATACATTTTTCCAGTGCCTTGCAATATAGGCCCCCAAACAAGCTGTAGTCTCGAGCATTATGGGTAAAAAAATTTAAAGTGCCTGAGTCCCATTTTCAAAATGAACTTAGGACGGTAGGCACCAACTCTGATTAACTTTCAGTGGGACTTCGGGTCCTAAGAGTTAGATCCACAAAGGGATTTAGGTGCCTAACTGACCCTATAGTTGCCTAAGATTCTCAAAATCCCCACTCAGCAACTGCCTAATCCTGGAGGTGCCTAAATTTTGGTGCTGAGCATGAGCGCAGCTGCCTAAGTCCTGACACCTAAGCCCCGTTGGGATACTCAGACTAGGAGTCTTGTCAGCAGGGCCTAATCTGGTAGGTATGCTCAGAGCATGACTATGAGTTCAGGCCTTGCCCAAAACACAGATGAGGAGGTGGTTGTGGTATCTTTCTCCCTGATAAGCTTCAGCCCAACAATTAGAGCACTCATGCAAGATGTGGGAAACCCACGTTCAAATGGTGATGTGCCACAGGGACTTGAATTTGAGTCTTCTACGTCTCAGGGATGCCCTAATCACTGGGTTTTACTCAATCCCTCTCTCTGGAACAATGACTATTTATTTATTTTATTTATTTAATGTATACATACATACAAAACATAACGGAGTCAACAGGAGAGACTGGGGAAAAGAACCACCTCACAATACACCATAGCCCATAGATATGGGCAAAAAGTTATAAGAGGGATGGCAGCACCACCTTCTCTTTGTTTTTTGGTGAGAAAGGGCTGAGGTGCCTAACTCCAGGAGATGGTTCATAGTTGTGGATCCTGAGCAGAAGGAGGCACATTCCTACAGCTTGGGTTAGATGATTAAGTCCCCTTGAGGGGGTGAGGCTTTAGGCCTCACTCCTCAGCATTTCCTACTGTCTCCCTGCTCAGCTTGCTGGATTTTGTGGGTCCCATTCTTGGACACCTAACTCTTTTCATGCATTGTCTAGAGAGCCTAGGTGCCTAACTCAGGGCTGTCGATTCCAGTAGGCAGCAGGGTGTCTAAAAGTTAGCTGTTCCAAGATGGGGTCTAAGTCCTCTTGCACATCTAGTTGTAAGTGCCTAGGTCACTTCTGAAAAGAGAAGTAAGGCAATATTGAAAATTGTATCCTACCTCAATATAAATTTTATTATTAATAGTTAATATTGACAATATGTGCTTGAGTAATGTCGGGGTGGATGCATTAAATTACACTATCAACTACAGAGACAAGGTGGGCGAGGTAAAATCTTTTATTGAACCAAAATCTGTTGGTGAGAGAGACAAGCTTTTGAGCTGTGATACTGCTCTTTTTCAGGTCTGTGTAAGCTTGAAAGCTTGGCTCTCTCACCAACAGAAGTTGGTCCAATAAAAGCTATTACCTTACCCACATTGTCTCTCTAATATCCCGGGATCAGTATGGCTACAACAACACTGCATACTGTCAACTACAGCCAAATACACTTTCCACAATGAATAACTTATTCAAAAATTTTTGCCTCTTTTGGTGCTCACAGAATATCTACTTGCAGATCAGGGCTTCCTCAAATGTATTTGTCACTAAAGTAATTCAGTGAATGTTTTTTCAGACTATTTCCTTTATGGTTTACTTACAAACAGTTCACTACAATATATTAAGATATTTGCTACTTGAGCTGTGGTTTTAGTTATAATTGGTCAGATAAACCACATGGTATCATTTCTGTTTCATAAATGGATGAGTGTACAAGCATTTCTGACCTGAATATTCAATATATGTATTTAAGACTTACTTAGCATTAGTACTCATTGTTCACCTGTGCAAATTTGAAATTTGTTTTCCAGCTAACTTTCTTGAGATTAAATGTAATTTTTCAAATGTTTGTGAAAAATAAATCCCAAAAGGATACAACCCTGCCTGAATTAAAACTCATAGAAACTGTTTCCTGCATTCCGCTAATGACACATGTGAATTTTATGCCCTCCATGAAATTACTATATGTCATATTTCTGCAGTGCTTTTTTTCCACACTGGAAACAAAAGCTTGAGAGCACATCAAAACTAGGCAAAATGTTTGAATACTGCGCTTGACATTTAACAATAAACATTTGCCAGCAGTTCCCAGCTGGAATCAGAGATCACCAATTTCCTGTGCATTTATAATGCACTGTGAAACCTCAGATGCCAATCCCAATTGCTGGCAAATGTTGATTATTTTTTAATGGTGACTGCTATATTAAATTATGTTTATAAAATTTTACTGTAGTCACATTTTTATTGAGGTTTATGGTACTTCATGTCACTAATTTAGAGGAGCACATCAATCCAAGCACAATGGCAATATTATGTTGCCATCATGGAACCTAGACACAGGAACACTCTCCATGGAG
The DNA here is from genome assembly GCF_965152235.1 of Eretmochelys imbricata. Classification (NCBI taxonomy): domain Eukaryota; kingdom Metazoa; phylum Chordata; order Testudines; family Cheloniidae; genus Eretmochelys; species Eretmochelys imbricata. Next base: position 108,579,421 of record NC_135575.1, read on the forward strand.
TATGGAACTTAGACCTTTTACTTCTCACAGACTTTGAATTCTATTGTTTGTGTCATATCATGGAAGGATGTGAGAGTTGGAACTTTGAATGCTTTTTTTTTTGTTTTTCTACTTCTTTCATGTAGATAAAAGTATTTATTTTTGACATAGAGGACAACTTTAAGGACTTCAGATTTTTTGTTGGGGTTTTTTTGCTCATTCTCTTTTGTCAAAAAATATTGATTATCTTACAATGGTAGTTCTTTTCAGGGTACTGAAGAACAAAACTTATAGCAGTTATTCCAAGATACTTGGGTAACTTCTGTGTTTGTATTTTACATTTGTCTGAAATATCTCATTACACCAGTTTGTACTATGAGTGTTCAGTTCAAAAGGTATAAAGTGAACAGTTACCATTATGTTGGTGCTGTAGCAAGAACTCTAGTCTATATTTTATCTGGCTTAGATAGTTATTTGTTCTTTATTGTTATTATTATTTTATTTTATTATCTGGTCTAATTCTGTGGTCCTTACTCAAGTTGACTGAGTAAAAATTAAGGATTTAGGATTTGGCTAATGTCATAGTGAAAATACTGTTTTCTCCTTATATGAAGGGGAAAGCATTCTGGAACTAATTTTGTGATGATTTATTTGTTCACATTCAGGGCGTACCACCTATAAAAACTGTTTCTGGCTATAACTAATCATTAATGTATCATCCTTGATCTGTTCCAGGTTCTAATTTCTATTACCACATGCACCCAAGAGGACTCAAAGTGCAGGACATCTGTGCCATAAAATACAATATTTAATTTCTTTCTATACAGAATGGTTGTCTTTCTTTTAGTGTCCTTACAAATAAACACCTTCGCTATAAATGGCATTGAAGAGAGTTTCTATAGTTATTGTTGGAAAGGGATTGTTTTTATAGCCAAGACTTTTAATTTGTAAGCAACTAAGTTTTCGTGCTCGAAGTATGGTTTGGACAGAATGACAGGACTTTCATAGAAAATGTTTGGCCAAAAGCTAAAATAAAAGCATGGGCAAGGCGTCTATTTTAAATATTCCATTGAACTGTTAACAGTCACTCTGCTGACTTGTAGTTTCTTCCTAATTTCTGCTTGATTAAAATGTTCTATCCTACCTCTTTGTCCCTACCTTGAGGATTATGGCATTATACTGGAAGGTTTGTTGCCTTTTAAGGTATCAATATGGAGTATTAGAAGGAAGAAAAGTAATATCTACAGAGGGGGGTGTGAGAAAGGATGGTAAATGTTGGGCAGGAGAAGAAGATGAAGTACTAAAGGCTCTATGGGGTAAGATGAGGGAAAGAGAATGGCGAGGATGGGTGTTGTTGGCTATGAGAATGGAGGTGAAGATATCTTGGGATAGATCAGAGATTGACTCTCTAGTAGTAGTTCTGCCCATATAGGACAAGGATAAAGGAGTGTGAGAGCAAGACAACATAGTGGATGGGCCAAGGCAAGTCAGTGGAGAGTGAGGAAGGAGGGGGGCAAAGGAGGAAAGGAAGGAAAGGATCAGGCTCAGATGGGAAAACTGGAAGGAGAGAAATATAGAAAAAAAATGTTAGGCAGGGAAAGAGCATGTTGAGGAGGGGAGGGGAGGAAGAGGGAATGTAAAGGAAGGGTCTTAAAGGGGGAGGGGAGAAATGGAAAGGAGATAAAAGGGGAAGCATTTACGAAGAGGAGGAGTGTGTGTGCTTGATTTGACAGAAGTTCAGTAACTATGGCATATAGGGAAATTGACACAGCAGCAATTTTAGTAAGCTGCTATGCTCTGCTTTGGCTGTACCATGAGAGTGGGAGGAAAGCTGCCAAATTTCTATGGAAATGGAGTGGAGTGGGAGCATGGAAAAAGGGAGGCTACACTGCATCATTAGAAATTGCACTCTATAAATGGGCAGTTTGATTGTGTTTGCATTAATGTGGAGTCTAAAGACCCCATTGTACAAGGCACTGTCAAACACACAGGAAGGTGCAGGCCTTGCCATGAAGAGAAGTGTAACAAACAATAGGAGGAAAAGGTGAGGGAGGACCAAGTTAACAGTAATGAGATCACTCAGTGACATAAGTTGGCCCAGGGCACAACTTGATGTGCCTGGACCATTTCAAAGTGTGTTGTTTTTCTGATAAATCAGTTCTAATGTTTTATGTTCATAACCTGAGTGGAGCTAGATATGAAGGTGTAGACAAGGGGAGCAGAGATAAGGAAGCAGCCATAGATGGCATGTTTCCCTTTAAAACTGGCAGACTACCAGAAAAAGCAGCAGATCTTGACTGTTAAAGCAGCACTGACTTCTACTGTGAGCTCGATTACCTCCCATAAGAGGAGCTAAAGAGCACAGGCTAATGGCAGCACAGCAACTGCATCAACCATGAAGTTGGAAGGGTCTTGGGAAAAATAGAGAAGGACCAATATGTTGGGGCAGAGATCCACAGGTTCTCCTGTGTGTTTTCTCATGAACCTCAGCCTAAACTGAATTTTGGAGACTGTGTCTCATGCTGCTTCCCAGTGTTGCTGGTACCATTACCCTAAGGGGAGCATGTGATGGAACGTATAGTCCAGAAAGAGCCATGGAGGGTAATTTTTCCTCTTCCTTACTTTTTACTTCTGGAGGGGAACACATGGCTCCTCTGCACCTATGTGTCTAGTCAGTACAATTACTTGCTCACTTTTACAAGCACTAATTCAACTCACAGAAGAATAAAGTAGAAATAAATAGACTGAACTGGCTGTTTTGGAGCCATTGCCATCTAATATATTGTTATATAAAAATAAATATAACCCCACAGACTAAGGCAATAAAATTGATTTTGTGTCGATGGGATAATTAATTGTACAATACACTGATTATTATAATAATGAACTTTTTCAGTCAATGTACCACGGCAGAACTATTCATCGAGATCCAAGACTCATCATATCTGATACTCAGCAAGCAGGAATTAAATCCTCTGACCTTTAATATGCTGTACTGCATGATGGCAAACCTGCTTCATTTGAAAACCACCCAGTCAGCCACCCACGACCACCCCATGAGTTTTTATTCAATAAAACGAAGTGTATTTCAGCACTCCATGTAGAGGCAGTCTCCCTTAAAACACAGTAAGAAGTGTTTGCAAAATAAAGGGAATATCTGATTTTAGACACATTTCTCCTTTTGCATGTATGGATTTCAGCATATTTTTGGTTCACACTGTGCCATATGATGGCTTCTTTTATTTCATTTGAAACCTTTCTCTTGCTTTTTATTTATTTATTTATTTTAAAGAAAGCAGTTGTATTTTTATCTTTAGAAAAGATACTAAACACTAGCATTTGTGTGCATTCCATTCAGCCTACCTCATCAGTTTCTTGTTTCATGCCCAGGGCTTAGCAGTTGGAGTTTAAAAACATCCAGCTTTAATGTCTCTGACTGACATGTAATTTTTGCTTACTTTAAAGCTTTTTTTTTCCCCCACTAACTTTGCCTTTTCATATTCTTCCCTGTCCACAATCACAAAGCTACATAAGCTCTTTTGTGGCTTGATAAATATTGTCAGTTTTTTTAAAGCCCAACATGGTGTGTATTCTTCTTTAAAGATCGCTATTAAGCATACAAAAAGATGCCTCTTTTTAAAAAAATCAATCTAGAAATTATTATTCCAATTGATTATATTCAGCTGAGAAAAGATAATCCATTGAAATGAATGAACTGTCAAAAATACAGTCATATTTATAGTTAAATATAACCTGCCTATATTCAAGTATTACAGTTGTGACACAAGCCAACAAAAGCTTCAAAAATTGAAATGAAGCATGAAACTTTACCCTCCTTTTACAACATTGTTTACAAAAACCCAGAAGGACAAATCTGTGTGAGCTAAAAGGACACTGTGAACTCATTGCACTGGTAGAACAAATTATAAAACTGGACAGTCAAATATGTAAGAAATGTGCACATGGTAACTTCATAGTGTATATCCTATCCTCACATAGGCAATGCTTAATAGTATACAAATGGCTTTATTATGCAGGGGTACTGCTGGGAGTTAAGAAAGCAGTGATGAGTCGCCATCACCACAGCTGTGCCTTGGGCTTTGTAACCTAGACACCAGTAAAGAGAGCTAAACTGAAAGAATCATAGAAATGTAGGCGGGACCTCGAGAAGCAGGTGGTGCAATATTTCCTAGTACACTTGGACTCACAGTGTAAAAGGAAAAAGGAAGCCTGGAATTAGAGTTGGTGAAATTTTAAAAAATAAAGGGGGGGGGAGGAAAACCCCAAGGAAATTTCTAAAACTCTGTAAAGCATTTCTGAAGTAGATTTTCTGTAAAGGAGGTGACACAGATATGCAGTTTTTATTGCTATTAATTTGGAATCACCAGCAAACTCACCCATGGCTTCTCAACAGATGAGGAATAAAGTAAACACAAATCCTTTATTCCTCACTTCACTTCGTGGAGTATTTTGTGTGCCTAGGTGGAGACAGACAGGTGGACATACAGACACACACTCCCCTATGGGAAAAGCCCTCAACTACATATAGGGGAGTGTATAAGGCATGACCACCACCTTCAAGTCTTCTCCCTTATAACTCAACACTCTTTCTATAACACAGCCAATCCACTCCATCCTGATTAGTGTCCTGATTTTCTAAGGACTGCACACATCCTGTCTCTTTCTGTCCCCTTCCCCAGCCCACTCACCCATCTGTTGTCTTGGCTATAAACAGTTAGCTTTTGGGAGTAGGAAGTGTCATTGTGTACAACAACTCACACAGCTGGGATCCAAATTTGTTGGCATCTAGGCACATCTACCGTATGCATTTAATAAAATAATCCGTTACCAGGGAGATCAATGAAAACAGAATATTAATGGCTATTGCTCAAACAAAATGTGAGAAATACTGAAAAAAAGATTAAATGAATTATATGGGGAGTGGTGGTGACCGCCATATTATGGTTGCCTAACACTTCCCATTATAAACACTTTTCCCCCCATTTTTAAGGAGTATTGTACACAAAGCTGCATTTGGCAAAACTGTTTGGAGCCTGCAATTTCAGCTAAAGATTTCACATATAATACAGACAACTATTACTGGGCTAGTCTGTGTGATGACTGATCAAAAAATAACTACAATGACTGTTATGGGCAGAACGGCCAAAACAAGAAAAGTGGTAGACAAAAATCCAAGCAGAGATCAGTAAACAGCCATTCTGTAGAGAAGTGTTATTGACTATTGTCATAAATAAAGGGAAGGATAACCACCTTTCTGTATACAGTGCTATAAAATCCCTCGTGGCCAGAGGCAACATCCTGTTACCTGTAAAGGGTTAAGAAGCTCAGCTAACCTGGCTGGCACCTGACCCAAAGGAACAATAAGGGGACAAGATACTTTCAAATATTGAGGGGGGGGAAGGCTTTTGTTTGTGCTCTTTGTTTACGTGTTTGTTCTCTCTTGGGACTGAGAGAGGCCAGACAGAAATCCATCTTTTCCAACCCATCCTAATCCAAGTCTTCAATATTGCAACCAGTATAGATAAACCAGGCAAGGCGGATTAGTTTATCTTTTGTTTTATGTGAATTTTCCCTGTGTTAAGAGGGAAGTTTATTCCTGTTTTCTGTAACTTTAAGGTTTTGCCCGGGGGGGGGGGAGAATCCTCTGTGTTTTGAATCTGAATACCCTGTAAAGTATTTTCCAACCTGATTTTACAGAGATGATTTTTACCTTTCTTTTTTTAAAAAATAAAATCCTTCTTTTAAGAACCTGACTGATTTTTCATTGTTCTTAAGATCCAAGGGTTTGTGTTTGTGTTCACCTATGCAAATTGGTGAGGATTTTTATCAAGCCTTCCCCAGGAAAGGGGGTGTAGAGCTTGGGGGGATATTTTGGGGAAAGACATCTCCAAGTGGGCTCTTTCCCTCTTCTTTGTTTAACATGCTTGGTGGTGGCAGCATACTGTTCAAGGACAAGGCAAAGTTTGTAACTTGGGGAAATTTTTAACCTAAGCTGGTAAGAATAAGCTTAGGGGTCTTTCATGCAGGCCCCCACATCTGTACCCTAGAGCTCAGAGTGGGGAAGGAACCTTGACATGATGGCAGAGCAGTGGGATCATTCTGAACCAGAGATTATTTTGAACCAAAAGCACAGACCTGAAGAGGTTTTTTTTTTTTTTTTTTTTTTTAAGCTGAGAGCAGGTAGAGGGTTTTCTGTCTATTTGCCTGAAGACAGAGGTGTTAGTTTTTTTACAAAGGGATTTCTCTTTTTTGAGCTGGAGTTTTCTCTACCTAAAGGCAGGGTAGTTAACCTCCTGCAGGAAAATTCACATAAAACAAAGGAAGCAAGATCTGCAACAACAGTGAGAATAGTACAATTTATGTTCCACATTGTACTGCCTTTATAGAATATGGGGACACATCTACTTACTTTCCTAAAACAAAGAAAAGAAATGAGCTTTCAGCTATTTAAATGTTTTTTATAAGATTAAAAAAGTGATCACTGGTTAGGCATTTTGTGTAGGGTATTACCCACTTGTCACATCTGCTATCCTTCAGCATGAATTATCTGTGGTAGACATTAAGTTTTTCTCTTAAAGTAGCTGCAGGGTTTATAGTGATGTATATAGAGATTGTTATTGCTCATTTGGTAGAGTACATAGGGTTTTGCTGCTTTGAATAATCACTGCATGGGCCATTTTTGTAAGCCTCTGCATTTACAGTTTGTGTTTAACATGTTATCTCTTTGTCAAATTGTCATATTTCAAAGAAACATGGTAAAAATTTTCAGGGGGGAAAAGCAAACATTTTTTTAAATTCAAAGTCTTAAGGCATAAAGGTACCAAACCACTCGGAAACAGTCAACTATCTTATAATTTCAAAGAAAACAAATTTTAAAATGTATACACAATTTTAAATATCTCAGCCCATGTCCTTGTACAGTAAGGGGGAAGAAGGCACAAAGAGCCTTTCCTCCCCTACCTTTCATGGACTCAAAGATTGTAAAGCCAGAAGCGGATATTCGTTCATCCAGTCTGATCTCCAGGCCATAGGATTTCACCCAGTTACCCCTGTACTGAGCCCAATAACTTCTGTTTGACTTAAATATATGACAGGTTCACAGGGATTAGACACAATCTTGGGTCTCATTCCTGCAAAGGCATGTACCCAATTTTAAGGGCATGTAGTCCTATTGGCTTCATTGGGACTGCTCATGTAGTTACAAGTTAGAGGACTTTGCAAGAATGGGGCCTTGGTTTTGTATTCTCACCCCAGGAAGGCAGGGAATTTTAACACCGAGAGCAGAGCAAGAAGTCGAGTAGGGCATGTGATGAACTGGGGCCATGTCATTAGTATGGCAAGTAGGAGCTAGTCATGATAGTGCTTTTCCCAATCAATATCTGATCTTTTAGCTCTCAACTCACCAGGCTGGCCCTACTAAAAGGTCCTCCACTACGGGCTACATTTAAAAGCCATCCAGTTCCAGCTAGTACAATGTATCTGCCTGGCTTTCTAGAGGTGTGCACTATGTATGACCATATAACATCAGCTCTCTGAGACTTGAATTACTTGCTTTTGGGTATAAATCATGTTCTGGGCTATGATCTTTAAAATAGTAAATGGTGTGGGTTCCAATCGTCTGCAGGACTGCCTCTCTCCTGGTTCAGATAGCAATTAAAATAGATTGGGTCTCTGTAGTTTTTGGTTCTGAAAAAGGGAATTTCCTGGCTTGGAGGGGGAGCATCCTCAGTAGAGTCCTTGCCTGTAGAACTCTGGAGATAATTAACATATTGTAAAAAAAATTGCTGATAAGGAGCAGGGAAAAAATGTACTCTTGGACACTGAAGATATTCACTAATAAATATATCTAACAGCTGCCAATTATATTTGAAAAGTCATGCTAAGGAGATACTGAAAAATTGAAAGAAAGCAAATGTGCCAATTGTCAAAAAAAGGGGGAGAGAACAGCTCCTCCTGACAATTACCATTCTGTAACGGAAACATCAATCCTATTATAATAGTGGACCAATAGTAAGTGGCAAAAATATTGGAAAACATCTAGAGGAGAATGTGCAACAAGCAGCCTGAATGTATAAACAACACACATTGCCCCAGAAACCTGATTGTTCATTATTTTAGAGGATTATAAAGTTGTGGATCAAAGAAATTCTCGCCCCAATTTCTACAATTTGATGAACAACATATGATGAAAATACTTATTTGGAATCAAGGGCAGTTGTACTCTCGGTTGTGCTTGAGATCCTCAAATGCACATACAAGGATGCAAGTGTGCACGATCTGGGAGGGAGTAATGTCTCCCTCTCATGTGTTTGCCATACTTGCATAAAGGTTAGTCAGTGCCTGGTTTCAGGAACTCATCAAGGCTCTTTCCTGATTACTCCTTGCTGGGGCAGACAGTGGTTGAAAAGGAAAAGGAGTAGACATTAGTTTAAGCTGAACAACCAGGTGGAGTGGAGTAAAGAGAGGTACCTCTTAAAGAAATGTAAGAGTGCCATCTGTCACTCATCCCACCCTGTACAGGGGGTCTTCAGAATACATTCTGCCTCTGGTTTTCTGTCTGATATAGAATATCTTCATTACTTCCCTTGGGGTGTTACAGCAACACATTGCAACCAGTGCAGCCCTGGGGCAAAAAATTCCCTAGTTTAGCTGTTTATTGGGAAAAGGTGGAAAATTGTGTCCATATAATGCCAAATAAAATATTTATATATGCAAAGAAGTAGTAATAGAGTAAATAAAAGCTGTTACTGCAGCCCAGAAAAAAAGTGAAAGTTTTAATAGCTCATAGTAGAGCCGATGCCCCATTCCTCTAAGGCTTTTTCATAGAAGAAATGGAGCTAAGCTCTGTAATAGAATCAAAGTAAATAACAGCTCATCTGTTATTTGGAATAAAAAAACCAAGCTTGCAGCACAAAGGAAATATAATTCATTTTAAATAACAGAAAAGTCTTAATCTGAGATAAGTGAAGCAAGGTTCTTTGGCCTTTCCTTTAATTTTCATTAATTGTCCAGTTTACAATAAGGATCCACAGAAACCAAATGTAATAACATCACCTAGTAATAGCCTCTGGAAAAGTTAAAATAACCAATAGATAAAGAAAAATGTAACACTACTAAAACTGTTGCATTTCCTTTGTCCAAAGCTCATTTCCATATTCAACTAGAACAAGAGGAAAGTTTTGAAAGTATCATTAATTTCATAGGATGATAGGTTTCTTCACATAACCTGTTTTCAACACTGGGGCAATACTTTTCCCTTTAATAAAACCTTTGCTTTTGCTTTGATGTAAATGTCCTTGTTTCTTGTTGACTCACTCAGCATTATCTATCCAAGCAACAGAGAGGTTTGATTTGAAAACAAGCTGAGGATTTAATTATCAGACTTCTGCTGGTATCAGGGGTGCTGTTCCCACTCCCTCCCCATCTCACATCAAGCCTTTAAGAGTTCCCATTTCCCTCTGCTTTACACCCTGACTCTCAATTTCCTGTATCACAACCACCATCACTCTGGTTGGGAAGGACCACATGTATCTTTCAGTCTGTGGGTGAAATCCTGATCCTGTTAAGTCAATGACAAAACTCCCATTGACCTCCTGTGTGACAAAGTGGGAATTTTCTGTAATATTTTTGATTCCTATCCTTGCCTCAGTTTTCCTCTGTACATTGCATCGCTACCCAGTGGGTTAAAAAAGCTGCTCTTGGAGCACAGCTGGAGACGTGAGGTATTATGTCATGTGACTGCCTGGGGTGGAATGAAGGGGTCATTAAAGGACTGGCTGAAACTGATCCATACAAATGGAGGTTCCAGAGAGACAATGGGGGTCCCAATAATTGACACCTATCAATGGCAATCTCTGGCAGGTGAAACATGTGAACTCAGCATGGCTCAACAGTTAGGAAATAGGGACTGACATTTGGAAATACTCAGTCACTCTCTCCTGAGACTGACGGAGACAGATCAAAAGGATTCCATAACATCTTGGCTGGATGATTCCACTGCTTTGGCCTGTATGGACCAGTGCTAACCTTTGCTTCTCTATGCTAACCTAAGGACTATCCAATGTTGTGTTCCAGTTGCCTAATAAACTCTGTTCTGTTTTTGAAAAGGCTGCTTAGTGTCACTGCAAATACTCACTGAGCAGATTGCCCCAAGAAGGGGTAGGGTACAGGTTTCCTTCAAGAGTGTGTCTTGGTTGGATTCACTTCAGGGAGCCATGGAGAGAGACAGTTTGCTCATGCCTGAAGGCCTAGTCTTGGAGGATCCAGGCCTGCCTTGCAGAACTCTGAGTTCTTGTTTTGAGTTACATTTCCCCCCGCCCCCCAATTCCTTTATGGAGGGAAACATTTTTAGAAGTTCTCCTCAAGAAAGTGTTCCAGGAATAGTTTAGAAAATGTGGCAATGGGTGGAAGTGTTAAGGTTTTTTCATATACACTGTATTTTTAATATGCAATTCCTCTCAAATGCTCTGACGAACGATCAAACTTGAATAGTTGATGCACTTTGAACACTTAGCTCCAAAAGATAGATGACATTTTTTCATTAGTTAAAATGTATATGCTACAGTAGCTGTCACAATAATAATAAAATCTGACAGTGCAGATCATATGGGTATTTCACACTGCAGAGGCAATGTGTTCTTTGGAAGATAAAATGACAATTTGTTCAAATCATAGATTTTTAAATTTTAGACAAACATGGTAGCTCTGAATCTATACATTTCACTCTTTCCAAATCATGTCTTTGCTAACTACAGTATGCCATTTCAACCTTTATTCTACCAAATTTTATTTATTTTTATATTATGTATATAAAATAAGTATAAATTACAAGGGACTCAATTTGTCTAGTTTCTTCTATTTTTGTATAATATATTATCTATTAAAATGTCTAATTTATTTCATAAATAGGTGGTATATTGCATAACTTCATCAGGATAGATCTACTAGGACAAGCTGTTTCTCTATGTGCTTACAGAATCCTCAGAGATTCCAAGGCCCAAAGGGACCATTCTGAGCATCCACTCAGAGCTCTGGTATAATATAAGCCATAGAACTTCTCAAAAACAATTCCTAGGGAATGTCTTTTAGAAAAACATCCAAGCTTGATTTCAAAATTGCCGGTGCCGGTAATTTGTTCCAATGGTTAATTACCCTCACTGTTAAAAATTTACACCTTATTTCCAGTCTGAATTTGATTATATTTAACTTCCAACCATTGGATTGTATTATATCTTTCTCTGCTAGATTGAAGAGCCCATAATTAAATGTGTTCCCCATATAAGTACTCAAACTGTAATTGTTACCCCTTAACTGTCCCTTTAAGATTAGTAGTTTTAGCTTATTAAGTGTATTATTATAAGACAGGTTTTTAATCTTATATCATTCTCCTGGCTCTTCTTGGAAGCCTCTTCAATTTATCATTCATCCTTTTTGAACTGTGGACATCAGAACTGAACCCAGTATTCCAGCAGTGGTCACACCAGTGCCAAATGCAGAAGTAAAATAATCTTTCTACTTCTACTTGAGATTCCCTGTTTATGCATGCAAGGATCTCATTAACCCTTTTGGCTACATCATCTCACTGGGAGAGCATGTTCAGATGATCAATTACCATCCCCGCCAAATTTTTCCACAGTCACTGTTCCCCAGGATAGTCCCCTATCATGTAAGTATGGCCTACATTCTTGTTCCTAGATGTATACATTTAGCCATATTAAAATGCATATTGTTTGTTTCCACCCGGTTTACCAAGTGATCCAAATCACTCTGTATCAGTGATCTGTCTTCATTATCATAGAATCATAGAAGATTAGGGTTGAAAGAGATCTCAGGAGTTCATCTAGTCCAACCTCCTGCTCAAAGCAGGACCACCCCCAACTAAATCATCCCAGTCAGGGCTTTGACAATCTGGGCCTTAAAAACCTCTAAGGATGGAGATTCTACCACCTCCCAAGGTAACCCATTCCAGTGCTTCACCACCCTCCTAGTGTAATAGTGTTTCTTAATATCCAACCTAGACCTCCCCCACTGCAACTTGAGACCATTGCTCCTTGTCCTGTCATCTGCCATCACTGAGAACAGCGTAGCTCCATCTTCTTTGGAACTCCATTTCAGGTAGTTGAAAGCTGCTATCAAATCCCCCCTCACTCTTCTCTTCTGTAGACTAAATAGAGTTCCCTCAGCCTCTCCACTTAAGTCATGTGCCCCAACCCCCTAATCATTTTTGTTGCCCTTCGCTGGACTCTCTCCAATTTGTCCACATGCTTTCTGTAGTGGGAGGCTCAAAACTGGATGCAACACTTTAGATGTGGCCTCACCAGTGCTGAATAGAGGGGAATAATCACTTCCCTCAATCTGCTGGCAATGCTTCTACTTATGCAGCCCAATATGCCATTAGTCTTCTTGACAAGAAGGGCACACCGACTCATATCCAGCTTCCTGTCCACTGTAATCCCCAGGTCCTTTTCTTCAGAATTACCACTTAGCCAGTTGACCCCCAGCCTGTAGCAGTGCATGGCATTCTGTACTTGTCAAACCTCAGATTTCTTTTGGCCCAATCATCCAATTTGTCTAGGTCACTCTGGACCCTATCCCTACCCTCCAGCATATCTACCTTTCCCCCCAGATTAGTGTCATCTGTGACCTTGCTGAGGGTGCAATCCATCCCATCATCCAGATCATTAATGAAGATGTTGAACAAAACCAGTCCCAGGACTGACCCCTGGGGCTTGCCGCTAGACACCAGCTGCCAACTAGACATCAAGCCATTGATCACTACCTGTTGAGCCTGACAATCTAGCCATCTTTCTATCCACCTTATAGTCCATTCATCCAATCCATACTTTAACTTGTTGACAAGAATACTGTGGGAGACAGTGTCAAAAGCTTTGCTAAAGTCAAGATATATCTCGTCTACTGCTTTCCCCATATCCACAGAGCCAGTTATCATAGAAGGCAATTAGATTAGTCAGGCATGACTTGCCCTTGATGAATCCATGTTGACTGTTCCTGATTGCCTTCCTCTCCTCCGAGTGCTTCAAAATGGATTTCTTGAGGACCTGCTCCATGATTTTTTCAGGGACTGAGGTGAGGCTAACTGGTCTGTAGTTCCCCAGATTCTCCTTTCCCTTTTTAAAAGATGGGTACTATATTTGCCTTTTTCCAATCATCCAGGACCTCCACTGATTGCCACGAGTTTTCAAAGATAATGGCCAATGGCTCTGCAATCACATCTGCCAACTCCCTCAGCACCCTCAGATGCATTAGATCTGGACCCATGGATTCTTGTATGTCCAGCTTTTCTAAATAGTACTTAACCTGTTCTTTCACCACTGAGGGCTGCTCACCTCCTCCCCATACTGTGCTGCCCAGTGCAGCAGTCTGGGAGCTGCCCCTTTTGCTGCAAGGCAAAAAAAGCATTGAGTACTTTGGCTTTTTCCACATCTGTCACTAGGTCACCTCCCCCATTCAGTAAGGGTCCCACACTTTCCCTGACCTTCTTGCTAACATACCTGTAGAAACCCTTCTTGTTACCTTTTACATCCCTTGCTAGCTGCAACTCCAATTGTGCTTTGACCTTCACCTGCATGCTCAAGAAATATTTTTATTCTCCTCCCGTTTTTTTACCACTCTCCCAATTTTTGGGTCATCTGAAAACTTTATCAGTGATGATTTTATGTTCTCTCAGATAATTGATAAAAATGTTAAAAAGCATAGTGCCAACAACTGATCCCTGAGGAATCCCACTCTGATGATTTCCTGAGTGCAGTTACATTTTGAGATCTATCAATTAGCCATTTAAAAAATCCACTTAATGTGTGCCATGTTAATTTTAATCAAAATATTGTGTGATACCAGGGCAAAAACCTTACAAAAGTTTAGGTATATTACATTAACACTATTACTTCTATCAACCAAATTTGCAATCTCATCAAAAAAATAATTTCTTTTACAGGATCTCTTTTCTTGGCATTAGTTATATTACCTTCCTTTAATTCTTTATTAATTGAGTCCTGTGTGAGCTGCTACATTATGTTGCCGGGGAATGATGTTGCACTGACAGGCCTATAACTACCTTGGTCATCTCCTTTACCCTTTTTAAATACTGCCACAATATTATCTTTCTTCCAACCTTCTGTTCCAAGACTTATTGAAATTGAAAATCAATGTTAATGGTCAAGCAAGCTCCTCAACCAGCTTTTTAAATACTGTGGTATCAGACAGCCTGATCCGAGCCCACTGAAGTCAATATAAAGACTCCTGTTGACTTCAGTAGTCTTTGAATCAGGCCCTGAGCACCTTTGTAGTACCCAAGCCTTGTGTACTTGACTCTAATAATGGTTGGTTATACTGCATTAGTTTGAAACATGTTCCCAGAGCAAATAGGTAATTGCTATGGACAATTCCAGATAGTCTTTAAAGCCCTGAATATTCCTGGATCCATTCACTTGCCAGATGACATCTGAGATGTGAGGGAGAGGTTAAGTTACTGGGCTGATTCTTTTATCTCCTGGAGAGCTCTTGCAGCACCAGTCACAATATTGTCATATTTGAAGGGCCTCAACCTGCTCTTTTCAATGGAGTCCATGTTTCTCAAGTTTCAGGACATAATGTAAAGCATACAACACCTGTACTATTGGGCCTTTAGTTTAAAAAAAAATGTTAAAGCAGATTTTAGGATTGATTTGCATAAATTGTTTGGAGATTCTTAAGGATCGGAAAACATGCCTTATAGTAATAGAGTCAAGGAGATCAATCTACTGAGCTTAGTAACTAGAAGGTTGAGGGGTAATTGGATAAGAGCCTATAAAAAGTACCTACCTGGGGAACAAATATTTGATAACAGGCTTTTCAATCTAGCAGACAAAGGTGTAACACGAGCCACTGACAAGAAGCTGAAGAGAGACAAATTCACTGAGGACAATTAACCATTAGAACAAATTACCAAGGGCTGTGGTGGATTTTCCATCACTGACAATTTTATATCAAGATTGAATGCTTTTTCTAAAAGACATGCTCTAGTTCAAACAGGAATTATGTTGGGGAAGTTTTATGGCTATCTTAGATAGGAGGCCAGACTAATGGATCACACTGGTCCCTTCTGGTCTTAGAATCTATGAAGGTATGGAAATAATCAAAACTTTTCTACCCATTTTATTTTTATTGATTATTATGAATTGGTCAGTTTCTACAGCATTAAAATAAATGTATTTTGCCTGTCCCTTTTATACCAATAAATATGAGGAAAAATTGACAAAATACAGCTTGAACAGCTAAGAGCCTGATCACTAGAGGTGCTGAGAACCCATGACTCCCACATTGACTTTAGGGAATCAGAATCAGGCCTTAAATAATCAAGTTTCTAGTGTAGAGGGCCCATTCTTAAAACTTTACTCAGACAAAATTTTCATTTAGTTCAGTGGCAGTTGAAAGTGCTCAGCACCTAGGAAAAGGGCCATGGTCCATAACTAGGGTTTTCTAGATTATATGGTGATACAAATATACAATAATAGATTCCCGAATACTGGCCAGTTGTATAACCTTTTCCCTAAAATACAACCATGGGTTAAGCATGGGCATAAATACCTAGTTCCCTCCTCCTGTCTACAACAAAAGTTACCTCAGGCCCAAACCAAGAATATAGTTAAAAATATGCACAGTATTAAAATTATTTAGTAAAGGAGTGAGGGAGAAAACCATTTAAAATTGAATCATTATTTTCTTTCCTGAAAATTACTAAACTTGTCAAATTGTATTGAACACAAACATTCTGAAAATCTATTTTCAGGTAAAGAAGCACATTTTTCCAACATGAACAGGATTAGTCAAAGATACTCTAATATTGCAACAGTATTTCGTACACCATTCAAACCCCATCACACAAACAGTGGCGAGAATTTTTAGGGAGCAAAGGAGAACATCAAAGTTTACACTAGAAAAAAATAAAATCCCCTCCCCATATGTGGCAGAAACTTCTGATGTTAAATCCTGAGGTAATTCAGATGCAGTGTAGTCCACATCTTTGGCCATCTGAGATGGATCTTATTCCTATTTCTGGCCTCCATAATTAAACATGAGCCTGGCAGACTAGACCAATTCCAGAGCCATGGTTTTTCATTTTTATTTCAAAGCCTATAACCCCTGCCTGTGTGGAAGATGTAACAAGACTATAATCCAGATAAACTATGATTCTTGAATACCAGGATGTAAATTCAGATTTTTGTTTTGTCAATCTTCAATTTTTCCCCTTGTTTCAGGTGTTGTACAATTTTTTAAGATACCACTCTGGCAAGGAGTTCCATGCTGGTAGACCTCTAGTGTCCAGGTAGAATCCCACTGGGAAAAGTATACATTATTCACTCTAATATATATAAATGAGTTTAAGCATCCAGCACTCCCTCAGTGATTTTTTTTAAAGGTTTTACCACATGAGGTAAATCTAGAAAATCTTTAACAAATCCTTTCTCACTTAAAATGGTAATAGACTTCACTGGGAATAAGCACTGTGGCATTTGCCATGAAAGGCACAAAGGGGAGATCTCCCCCTTTAGTTCTGGAATGTTGGTCACCACTGTACAGTCTCTTCTGTTCACTTTCTGTTTCCATATCTGCCATCTCTTTGACCCACAAGACATTCTTAAAAAAAAAATGAACAAAAAACCCACATGCTACACCCACCTTTAACTTGCAGCTTTTCCTTATCGCCTCTCAGTTGCTTTTTTCTGCTCCACACATCTCTTCTAGACCCTTGGCACATTAATACACCAGCTTAGATTCTGTGAGCCAGATTCGGGCAAAGGGGTGCAAGTCCAAGGGAATCTAAAATAAGGCTTTGTCTACTGAGGATTAGCCCCTATTTCATCCATCACTGGATAGCCACCAGTGTAGCTTCACCCATGCAAACCTACTAATGTAGGCAAGCAAAGCCACTATTTTCTCTCATGGGGCTCACCCCTACTTGAAATCGGGATAAACTGCACCAGTATAAATTGTGGCTTAGCACAGTTTACCCTGTCTATGCTAGGGTTTGTACCAGTGCAGCTACATTAGTGGCCTATCACTAGTGGCTCACTCCACATCTCTAAATCTCTTGTTGTGGTCGACTGAAAGTTTTGAGCTTTGCTGCTCCATGCACTACTTCCACTTTGACAAAGATTTTACTGGAGCTTGTGCCATTTCATGGTTCCAGAAAAGTTTACTGTTTTATTTGAATTAAGCTCATTTCCAGTCTTCACAGATTTTGGAAAATTTATCCGAAATGGCTCATAATCCACGTATGCAGTGTCGTTGTAGCCCTGTCAGGAAGAAAGTGGGGAGGGGGGCTCATTAGTGGGTTATAGAGACCCTGGATTTATGACTTATTACAGCAATCTATAATCCACTAACATCCCTCCCCCTCACTTCTGCCCTATGGCTGGAGGGGTGTTAACGAGCCATTTCACCTTTAATGGTTCATCGAAATGTGTTAACTACTTCTACTAAACAATCTATTCCATCTTGTATTTATCTGTATGTAACGGGGTCAGGACTCACCACAGCTGGCGCCTCCTGCTGGTTACTCCAGGAATTAGCTCTTGTCAGCTACAGAGCGCCTTCTGTGCATGGTGTCTCACCCGTTGTCTGCTCTGCTGATTTGGGACCCATGTTGCTCCCCACTTGGCAGCATCCTCTTCAGGACACTGCCCTCTAGCAGTGTTTCCTACTCCATTCTCACCCCCTTCCAGGGGGACAGAGGGAGGGGGAAGATAACAACAGTCCTTCGGCTAGCATCTGCCTCAGTGGCCAACCATAACCCCAAAGTCTAGCCCCTCACCTCAGGGGCAAGTTGTAGTCTGTCTTGGCCACACTCCTCTGTGGCCAGGTGCAGTGCAAGGGGAAAAGGGGGGAACCCAGGCCCACCCACTACTCTGGGTCCCAACCCAGGGACCTTCAAGCAGCAGCCTCTCTCTGCCCTCCTTCTCCTCTTATCTTCCCTGGGCCACTTCCCCTTTAGCCCCATGCACCTTCTCGACCCTTTCTAGGAGGGGCCACAGCCTGGCAGGTAATTGGGCCAAAGCTTTTCTCCACTCCCCCGAACCTGCCCAGCACTGCTCTGGCCAAGGTGCTACCTCCTTACCTCAGGAGCCAGTCCTCCTCCCTTACTAGTCATGGAGAGACTCCCTCTCCTTTGCTAGTCAGCCTTTATATAGGGCCCAGCCTGGCCCTGATTTGCTGCCTCTCTCTTTGTCCTGATTGGCTCTCCACAGGCCCTTGATGATTGGCTGCTGGTCTGTACAGCCTCTCTGGCCTGTTCTACCCCTTTTCCTCATGAAGTGAGGCAGCCGCCCCACTACACTGTAACACTCTCAGTTAGTTTCCCAGACCTGTAGGGAGCTCTGTGTAAGCATAAAAACTTGTCTTTTTCACCAGTAGAAGCTGGTCCAATAAAAGATATGAGCTCACTCACCTTGATTCCCATATAATCCATGTCGCACATGTCAGTAAATGTACAGTCTTCAGATATTAACTTTAACTATATATCAAACTGCTGTGTGTGGATTGCCCTAGCTCTTGTGCTCTGCTATATCATTTAAAGGGTCAGATTCTCAGCTGATGTAAATCATGTATTGCCTTTTAAATGAACGGATCTACATCAAATTACACCACCTGAGGCTCTGTCCCACAGTGTCAACGATTGGGTTAGCTCTGAGATGTCATATTCATCAAACTATTGTAATATGGCCTCAGATCTTTTTTGCTCAACAGCCACCATAGTTATCCAGCTACTATAAATGTCTCTACCTTTCTCCAACTCAGCTTGGCAGCTAATAGCATTTTTCTCCTGATCTGGGAATTCAAAGGATTTTTGAATATGAGCTCTGCATGTTGTTTGAATTTTTCCACCCCTCAGGAAGACATATGCTTTCCCAGCTCACCCCAGGCAGCTGGTTTCCAACAGACTTCATATTCTTGGTCATTTATACTTTCTTAGGCTATTTCTGTGAACACATGCTTTGTGATACCTTGTAAAGTTTTGACAATTTGTTATGTTTTTGCTTGCTGGGGGTATATCCTGTGTGCAGTAGCTCCTCATTTAAGAATTTCAGTGAGACTAAGGCCAGGTCTACACTACAAACTTGCATCGATATAACTACATCACTTAGGGGTATGAGAAATACACAACCCTGAGCAACGGAGTTATACCGATCTAACCCCCAGTGTAGACAGTTCTATGTCAACAGGAGAGCTTCCCCCATCGACACAGCTATCACCTCTTGCCTCTCTGGTTTGGAAAGTTTTTAAAAATAAATTATTATAATTATTAACAAAATATTTTGAGAACACTCTTTCTTATGAGATTTTATAGTCAGCGTACTTGTCTACTCCCCTCCCACTTACCATTTCTTTAACATGTATGAAAGTGGAATTTTTCTAACTTACCAAAACTGGAGCTACAAGAAATCATATTGTAACATGAAAGGTTGGTTTGTTTTTTTTTTACCCTAGACTGAATTATGTGACAATACTCAAAGCTTTTAAAAAGACTTGGATACAATATGGCTAAAATACCAACTCATTTGCATATGAGAGCTGTTCTTTCTTTATAATTCTTGCTAACAAGCAATTTATTTTTTAAATTTCTTGAACTAAAAGAATAAACAAAGAGAATAAATCGAACTAGAGAAGAGATTTTACAAATGTTGTACAATCTTAAAGGAGAAAAATCTAATTTGCCTGTAATTTTGCTATCTGAAAGTGTTTGTGTACAATTTATCTTATTGTCGCAGCTGGATTCAGATGTGAATGTAAATTGCTGGAGAAGCAGTTTACTAACCCAGTTTATTCCCATTAGACAGTATTGCTTCATAATGAGTAATGGAGGAACAAGTCTCATTTTTTTATGCATGATTGTGCCATTTATGTAGCTTTTACAGCCCCAAATACACATCTGCACTAATGAATGCTCAGACTTGTTGTCTGTCATAATTTTTATTAAACCAAGCTTTTATACCAAGAAAGAACAGAGTTAATAGTTTTTATGGCAATGTAAAAATGCCTGAAAAATGTACTGTAAATCTTAAAACTCTGGCTATGATATTACCTTTCATTGTTTAGTTTCTCAAAATCTAAATAGTACATGGATAATCTGGACTAGAGATGTTTAAGTAAATAGCAAGACAGTGACCAAGTAATGGTATACAGAATGTGCTTGTAACCTACCAACACTACTCTCCCTCTCTCTCATTTGAAATTGCCTCTGTGTAATCCAGCACATCTTTGATGTGTTCCAAAGTATTCTTCCCTTACATGAGAGTTGAAAGAGTGATGCCTACTCCCAGAAGTGTTCTTGGCCTAATCAGAGTTAAATGTGATGGATTTTTCACGTTAGGTGAAATTTACCTAAAGACAAGGCCCTCTGCACCATTTAATCCCTTCCTTTATGGTGCTTGACTGGGGATGCATGGGTGGATCCTGAGAAATGGCTGCAGGACAGGGTAGCCTATTCTAAAAGAGTAAATGTAGAGGGCAGCAATTGAACAGTCAGTATAGACCAAGGGAGAGAATGTAATATTTATGCAGCTCCAGTGACCAGGCCCTTCATTCAGGTGATCGCGAGGGGCCCTCGACACTTCTCATGTCTACAGGCTGGAATAGCAGCTACAAGATGGGCAATGATGTACCTTTGTTCCCTGATGCCAGTCCGCAGCACATCACCAATTGTTAGTTGGCTTTTATGTGGGTGAAGTTAATTTCCCCTTTATATTACAGATTTTAATGAAAATCTGGCAAAACTCCCAGGGTCTTCAATCCTACTCGCAAGTGAGAATATTCAGTTTCACACTATAGAGTTACTGAGCTACACAATATACAAGAGCAGAAAGAGAGAGACAATAAAAAGTACTGGCAGGAGAGCAAAGGGATGTTTTCAGCTGAGATCCAAAATGAGAAACAGTTAATGCGGAGATATCAAAAGGCTGCTGAAGATGGCAGAAGTTACTGAGGAGAAGGCCATTCACAAGCAGAGGGCATAGAGGGATGGGGAGGGAGAATACTGGGGATGGAAAGTGGTCGGATATGAGCACAGTTTTTCTCCTCATCTGTGCCTGGAACAGCGTTCCCTGTGAACATAGGCAGTTTTGCCCCCTAGTTGGGCCAGGATCAAGGAAGCTGAGGTTTTGCCTGAATGAGTAGAATGCATTAGTGAATAGAGACGAAGCTATTTCACTGTTGTAGGTCACATGCTTATTTAAAACCCAAGTGGTATGTTAGGATTGCCACCATCTCAGTTTTTCCAGAGGGAAATAAACATATTGAGCCTTTTCTTGGGTAGAGGGGGGGAAATCACAGTTTGCAATAGAATATTGCCTCAGAAGATAGCAATGTAATGTTATAGCATCACTGTTTGTTTTCCAGGACAAAAAACAGATCCAGGTGCAAATCCTAAGATGCAATGGGAGTGGGACAATGATGTAGACTACATATAATGGCAAAGGATGTGACATGAAAAGGTTAATAAATATGCAGCCAATGATACAGCTGATGTCCAGTGTTTAGGCACAACTTTCTCTTGATACCTACCGGTATATTTTACACAGCGTTTTATTTATATGTAGGCTAAAAATGGTAATCGTTGTGTGGTAGAATTTATTTACAGTATAGGGAGAAGTGTTTTGTGCACTGTGCAAAATCCATGATGTTCAGAGTTTAGTTCTGCCTTCTGTGCTCTACAGCTCTTGTTTCTGGATATTTCAGCTCCTTATCTCAAGTTTTCTTCAGCTTGTTTACTGAATTTTCAAACTGCTTACTCAGGAGATTCTTAAACCAGAACAAGCAGACTAAAAATTCAGTAAATAAACTGAAGAAAACTCAAGATAAGGAGTCAGAGTGTCCAAAAATAACAAGAATTACACAGCACAATGGTAAGGAAATAATTCTCAAAGCATATACACACACATGCTATATGTATATGTATATTAATTATGTTCAAAAAGTAGATTTTATACACAGTGGCACGTGCTGTTTGTCCTACGTTCGCTGCATAGTGGTGCTTAAACCACTCACTGTTTCCCATTTAATTAAATGGGAAAACCATAAGTAAACTGCTGACAAAGAGACAACATCACAGGCAGACTCAGCATCTGCTACTGTATTTAATTAATTTAAATATAAAACATCTAACTGAATAAAGAGAGTGGAGAAAGAAATCTAAATACATTTGAATCAAATTATCTTCTTAATATGTGCACAAGCATAATAATATGTTCCTAAAAACAGATAAGGAAACTACCAGTAGGGTCAAAGAGAGAAATTTGTTTTAGGCTTTCTTGGCTACCTCTCGTTAAGGAGGTTCATCCCCCAGAAATGTCTTTGCCACAGTTTTAAAGAGCAAAATCTTCCCCAGTGCATTGCCTTTATCTCTCCTTTCATATGTACAAACAAATGTAGGAGCTGTTTGATTTACCTGTGATCACTGGGGTGAAAAAATGTAATTGAAAATGTAGGGGGCACCTACACACCAAGTCAGAAGGAAACTGTAGATGAAATATAATTATGTAGCCTTTTCCTAATCTAATAATATTTAGCTATTAGACTCTAACTCTGCAAACATGCATATGCTTAACTTTAGGCATGTGGGGACATTATTGAAGTCAATCGGCATACTCCTGTAAGTAAAGTCGTGTATTGTGCTTCATTGTTGTCAGAATCACAGCCCATGTTTTCATCCATATATCTCAAAACATGTACAGTGGAGGGTGAACATCATTACGCCCATGTTCCAGAGAGTAAAAACAGAGGCACCAAGAGATCAAGTGACTTGCCCCAGGTCATCTAAGAGGGCACAGCAAGTCTCTTGAATCCTAGTCCAACAGACCTGTTTAATAATTGTGTTCTAAAAAAATAAAATAGAGTCAGGCTCAAGAACATGCATAATAAACTTTGAACAAAATCCAAACTGCTATGCACTGAAGGGAAAAAAAAACCCACCCTTTTACAACAGGCCCTGTGTGCCACTTAAATCCTGTTTAAGTCCTATCTGCTCTTACATGACTATGGAAGACCCTCTAGCAACAGAACTAGTGTGGCTCAGCTGTGTGGAGGATGAGTGGATAGGATTAGGAGTGGTTGCTGCAGTTAGCTTTGTGGTAGCTTCATGAACACCAGCCAGACATGCCAGACCCATGAAAAAAATGTATACACTGGGCTTGGTTTTGGCTTAATTAGTTTGTGAGTTGCTTGCTGGCTAGTTTTTGGCTTGTAGCTTGTTGCTTCTTTTTTTTTTTTTTTTGATCGGCTCCCAGCAAGCAGGGAAGGAGGAAAGCAGGGGCAAGCAGGGGTGAGAGTCGGGGTGCACAGAGGGCCCACCACAGTTCCAGACTGCATGCTGGGGGGGATCTAGTCACAGTGTTGGGGTTCTTAGGGATTGGCTTGCTTTAGCCTTGTTTTGAAATGGGATTGGCTTGATTTTTGGCTTATTGTGAAAGTCGGGGTGCTTATTTACTGCTTGAAAGTTAGCAACTGCGATACCAGCATGAGGTGAAGTAGGGGCAGGCAGAATGGAGAGCAGTGCCAAAGAATCCATTGCTGTGTGAGTCCTGCCACACGGATGGTCTGGATAAGGTGCTACTAGAGTGAGTTCTGTTGAGTTAAAGCAATTCTTTTGCTGCCTCACCAGTAACAAGATAACCAATAGGTGAAAATAGCCTCCAGGGCTCTGTAACGAAGCTCCCACGTGTGTGCTGAATAGGTAGGTGATGTGGAAATGAATGCACAGTAGGGTGAACAGGAAAATTCACTTATTGTATGAAGATTCAGGATCCCAGTTAAGGAGATGTAAAGAAGGTAGAATAGATCTGACACTTGCTGGCAGTACTGAGCTATTCACATAGGCACATTATAGATAAGCTTTCTTGTGAAACACCTGCATGGAATCTTCTACTCTCTCCCATCCCAGATCAGGCCCAGACATTTACCAAAAAAATGAGGGGCCATGGAATAAGTGTGAATTGAGAGCAAAGTGACAATACAGCCACAATTAGGAACACTGTTATGGTATGTCATGCATGTATTGTAATACATTTTTAAATTTAAGAAACATTTTAGCCCCAGTGTATGCTGGTCTTTGAGGCTCTTAGTTTATTAAAATAGGTAGGGGAAAAAAGTCTAGCAGTTTCTTTAAAATTCCCAAACTCACCAGATTTTCCCATCTTTTACATACATTACATCCCTCACTGAGAGAATACAAGTGCTGCTGGAGATAAATATTTTCTGAGTCCTGCTGATTTATTCTTTTCTTACTTATGAGGTATCTACTTTCGAGGTAACCTTCTCCTTGCTTAGAAGTTAGCAGCTGAAGATCTGTCATATTGTGTTCCAGGTGTGCGTTAATAATTGCTACAATATGTATTATTAATTGTTTTATTACTATGTATCTATTTATAATTTTCAGAACACAATTTCTGTGTTTGGGTTGGATATAATCTCACTGAGTGGTATGTATAAATCTCCAGACAAGTTGCCCAGATTTTTAGTGGGTGCGGATGAGGAATTATTTTCCCCCTGTTGTCTTTGTGGAATTGAGGGGATGCAATGAATTTGACGGGACTCTAGCAGACATACAGTATTGCTGTTACAGACTGGCTCGCTCAGCAGTATGTTTTCAGCATTTTTATGGTCCTGCAATATGGAAGAGCTCAGTTTGTCAGAATGAATCAGCTGAATGTGCTGAAGAATGGCAATAAGCACACATGCACAGCACTAATAGAGTTAATACTGTAATCAATGTACTGTGCAACATCCTTGTAAAATCTATACCCAGATTCTTCCATGAGTAAAAGAATTCTTTCCCATTTCCATTTGTGTTTATATATATATATACACACACACACACACACACCAATATCCTGAACTCTACCTCAATGGATCTCTTATGGAAGCACCTATAGCATGATATCCTCATAAATTCCTAATGAATATCAAATGAATTAACAATGATTTCTGAATCATAAATACAATTTAGAGTCTTTTAAACAAAATAGTGTCTTTTTGAACACTCACCTTTCATAAACGATCCTCATCAGAATACGGCCCGAAAATATGAATTTATGCCTTCCAGCCCATCAGCACCATCTACTGCATCTTGACATAATAACACTCTTAACCAAAATAACCCCAAGATTTAGTTTCTCTTTCTAAATCTGTCATTCCTGGGTTTTGCTTTTCTTTTTCAGCTACTGCTCCAGCATGTCCTAACAAAATGAGTTTTAGTTTGTTGTTTCTTTAACACTATTTGAAAGCATGACTTCATTTTAGAGGAAATTGCGCCCTAGACTTTAACTACTTGAACTCAATTATTGTAGAAGTTTTGAAAATGCTCAAGGTCAAAAACAGATTTGCAGCTTCCTTACTTGAACCTCAAGGGGGAAAAAATATGTTCTTAACACAGTATAAGCTAAGGGCCTAAATTCCATTCCTGCAAAAGGAAAACAACAATAGCCTTCTTCTTTATCTCTGGTCAGGATTAAATAAAAAGACTTGGCAGAACCCCATCAGGTTATCAAGTAACGCCTAGACTTTCAATATGTTCCTCCCACGTAATACACTCATAATGTAACTCTTTCTGAGACAGAGGGCTACCTTCAGAGAGCCCTAAATGCCATCAGGATGGAAGATTACCCCGTTTGATAAAAAGCTGGAGACTTGCTAACTGTCTTCATACCAAATAACAGCAATATATCTTTCTCTTCCTCTTTCCTTCCACCCCACCTCCCATGCCAAAGTAAATTATTTCTTCCAGGCCTTCTACCACTTTTTTATCCCTCTGCAGATTTTTCTGTTACTCTGTACTAGACATACTCTGTTACTAATAAGATTAACCAAATTTCACCCACAGTTGCTTCAGATTTACACTGGTGTGACACCAGTGACTTCAGTGGAATTATTCTAGAATTACACTTGTGCATCTGAGGGCAGAAACTGGCCTCATAAATTCATGTTTGGGTGCTAACTGTTGTGTTCCCAATTACATGGTACCTAATCTTGTTTGAGCTGATGGTGACTACTAAAGTCATTGTGATTAGGTGAAAGAAAGCAAGAAATGAGTAGGAAGATACTATTCGTTCCTGTAATAACTACTAAAATAATAATGCATGTCCCAGTTCTGTTCACACTGTATTTTATTCCACAAGCAATCCCCTAGTATGAGTGCAGGTGGCAGAGTTGTGTCTAGGGTGAGCTGGTCAGGCAGTCAGCTCTCCTGTTCCATCTGGCATAAGGGGTAATACATGCTGTACATTCTGCCTGCCTGGGCTTAATAAATGGGACCTGCTTTATTTTGTAGAAGGTCAATAACTTTAAATTGTGTTGTCTTTTAGGAGAATCTGATACACAAGCCATAGATTTTAAAAAATAGTTCTGCTGCTAAATAGCTGGGATCATAGTAGGAAATGAACTCTACAGCATAATACAGTAGCATCCTGATCTTTCAGGACTAAAAAAAGAATCCACAGTTATAAATACTTTATTTTTTCCTTCTCATTTGGAAGATTCTACTATAATGTAATTTCTGAAATTCCATTATAACTTTGTTGAATGGTGATTTAAAGTTTCCATCCAAATTCCTAAGCACATATTCCTTATTAATGTATGTCATTCCTGTTTAAGTATTTGTTTGTTTGCGGGTTGATTGCCAAGGCTTCCCATTCAAGATAAATATTATTCTTAGGCAGACAGCAGAGTAAGAAAAAAGCCAGGAAACTTAGAAATTTACTACTGTGTCTTTCAAACACACAAGCAAGGCAAGCTAATTTTTGAAATGATTTTTTTTATATTAAATATCATCATGTATCTTTGTTACAGTCAAAACTATCAGCACAGGAGCAGTTCATTTTCAGTGTTTGTCCTTCACACTCTCCCCTGCAGTCTCTTGATACTTAATATATTCTCTTCTTCTTGCTTCCAAGTCCTCTTTTACCTGTCCATCAACCCTCTAGACCACAGATCCAAGCACCATTTCCACTTTTTTTTTCATTTCTCCTAGACGAAAGGAGGCTGTGTGTTTGATCCTTTTCACTGCAGTAAGAAGAGATGGGGCTTTAATGGCTTTAATAAAACCTGAATCCTATAGTCCAATGTTAAGTTACCCTTTCCATACATTGCATGCAGCTGTGTTAGAACTTGTTCTCCACAAAAGGCGCAGTTTTCCTATTTTAGTCATCAGTTAAATTTTTATTATTCATTAATATTAGATATTTTGGCTATAGTGCATACATTGAAAGGATTGCCACTATGAGTCAGGAGTTTACATGAAGCAGTCATAGCTTTAAGCTTAAGTGCTTCACTAAAAAAGGATTCAGGACTAAGTGGTGCAATACTTAGCATACTTCCAAATGCCAGAGGTATTTATTAGTTAATATTACACATTTTGAAACACAAGTTTGTTTAAAAGGATATAGGGCCAGATCTTCAGCTCATACAAATTAGCATAATTGCACTGAAGTTAATGGAGCAACACTAATTTACATCAGCTGAGGATCTGGCCCTATATCCTTTGAAGTCAGCTGTATAATATATTTTCAGAATAACTAGAGAAGAGCTTTATCTCCTGTTGTGCTTTTTCGAGGGACTGGGGTTGATTGTAAGTGTTATTAGTTTTACAGAAGGAAAAGTAAGGGCCAGACATGAGTAAACTCTAGGAATCTCAACCAGAAGGAATTTCTGAAGGAACTGGAGAAGAAATTAGGATAACAACCTCAGACACAAAGAATATCAGAAGTTGTCAATATTTCCCTTCCTACAAAGGTCCTTCAAAGGTTTAGGGATCTAGCCTGCTCACCTGCCATCCCATTATTGATACAGAGCTGGAAGGGTGAGGATATTTTTCCTAATGACATTGGCTGTAGTAATGCATGGGACAGGTTGCTGTATGTGGTGACTGACAGAGACTAATCTGGAATGAAAAGGAAGATGTGAGAGGTGAGAGACTTGACCTGATGCCTTCCAAAGATCAGAACTTATCGGATGTGCTCAAAGATAACTACAGTAGGAGAAAATGACGCTAGAACACAGCTGGTTGGGAAATGGTTTTCCCAGTCCACAAAAACTTCCACAATTTCAAAAGTTTTCTCATTTCTCAGTGGGACAAAATGTGGACCTTTCGAAAACGTTTGTGAAACATGAGACTCACCCCTACAAGGCTAATAGTCTGAAAAGCACTCACGTGGGAGTCAGGAAACATGGGAAAACCCAGTTCAAGTCTCTGCCCTGCCTGATTCAGAGCAGGGACTTGAATCAGGCTATTGGTTATTCTGTAGCAAGTCTTCCACAATCTCTCCTGTTGGAGCTGTTCTACTTTGCATGAATAATGTTCTCTGGAACATGGACTTGACCATGGGTCTGCCACATCCTAGCCGAGTGCCCTAACCACTAGGCTATAGAATTGTTTGCTCTGTCTCTTAGGCTTAATGGGATGTAGGAGACCTGAGTTCAAGTCCCTGTTCTGAAGAAGGACAAGCAGGAACTCAATCTTAGTTCTCCCCTATTCCAGCTGAGTGCCATAACCAGCAGGCTATTTGCGGCGAGTCTCTCTCACTCTCTGATTTTGAGAAGGAATTCCACCATGAGCAAAACCATCCCTTTTGTGAGAAAAGTTTCAGGTTTCATGAATCAGCACTTTCTGACAAAAAACTGTTTCATCAGAAAAATTCTGAACCAGCTTGACTCTTAAATGAATCTTTGGGATGTTCCTTGGCCTCTGTAGATGGCCCTCAACTTGTCTTCCCAACAAACCCACTTACCTTGTCAATCTTTTTAGCCCTCTGTCCAACCCACAACCTTCCCCTGACAATTTTCACCTACCAAATATTCCACAGAGGGGAGTGGGGCATGGCCAATTGGTCTAAGTTAGAGCCCTAGGGGACTGCACTAACTTTTGATGGAACTAGAGACAATCAGACCTATGTCTCCCTGATGCCCCACACATATTCTATACCACATGGATCTTGGCACAGGACAGTATCTGCCCTATAATATTTACTAAGCTTACAGTTGTTAAAATTGATAACTCTATGGTTAATTGTACAGCACCCTGAGACATGTTTTTCAAGGATACTGTGTAAATAAAGCTGATGGTTATTATCTGAGATTCTTTACACTACCTGCATTGTGCATATTTTCAGTATTTGTTCTGCGGGTGTACTAAACATAAAGCACATTGGTCAGTGAAGCCTGAATATCCCCTTTTTTCACTTGACTTCTCCCTTTTACTTGTAATATTAATGTTATGAATTGTCTGATTTTTCCCTTTAAAAAACAACTTGCATATCTGTCCATAGCAAAAATTATTTAACTCAAGCTTGTACTGTTCTGACAGCTCCCCTTATTTCAAGGTCACACAGATTGTTACTGAGCTAATTGGCTTGGAATAATTCCCTTTTTATATCTGCATCAAATTATTTGAGTAGTATTCCTGCAACTCATTGGACTTGTTCAAATGTTATAGATTTGCTCATTTTTCATATGTAGGCTCCAAAGCATCAGAACAGGGACTACAGAATGCAATGGGTCAATGAAAAGTATCATTAGAGTCCTGGACTTAAAGATGCTTTTAGAACTTACATAAAATGACTTTTGTGTTCTTAATCTAGAAAAAAAAAAACACTCTCCCCTTCCACAGTCTGTGCTTAGGAGACACCCAGTGTTGGAACAGCCAGATCACAGATGAGCAGCATTGGCAGACTTAAGTGATGAACTCAGCACTTGCTTCTGTTTTGCTTGACTCCAGTCAATACTATTCGCTTTATGTTTTGAGAAGTCCAGTTCACTCAGAATAATTGTGGACCAGCAGTTTTAGTGAATATGGACAGAAGTGACTACAGCATTGGGTAAATCGAGCTTCTGATGCAAAAAGGTTAAAACACAAAAGTGTCCTAAAAATAATATTGTTAAGCATCTGACAAAACCTACAAAAAAGGGCAGCAATTCAAAAGTAAGATTTCCTGAACCAAAAAGTCTATTATTCACACAGCTTTAGTGTTAATAGGCAATTCAGAAACATATATATGTATATATTGTTTCTGGTCAAGCCAAAAATGAAATTTTCAGAAAATCAAGTTTTAAAAATTAGGATCATATTTTTATGAATGAAACATTTCATACAACCTGGAAAATTTTGGTTTGATTTTGAGCATTTTAAAATGTTTTTGAATGGTGAATAAAACTAAAGGAAATTTTGAAATGAAATGTCATTTTTCAACCAAAAAGCCCCAAAATGTTTTGTTTCAAAATGTGAAAATGGATTTATTTTTAATTCTTCAATTTTATTTTTTTTTAGATTTTTTTCTTTTAACAAAAAAAAATTGACATGAATTTACAAAATGTTTTGATGACACAAAATCTGAATTTCTGGTGAGGAAAAAAAATGACGTGAAAGATTTCACCCAGCTCTGCTTAAGACATGTCATTGTACTTATTTATGAGCTATGCCTAGCTAACATGAAGTACATAAGATCACCCTCATATCTGAGAAGCCTGTTTCACATAAAGACAATGAACTGAGAACAGAAGGTGATCTTACTTCACTCTTGAGATATAGGGCTTTGTATGGATCAAGTACAGTAGAGAGCAAAATTGCCCCTTCAGCCTAGGAGTGCCACACGCACTATTTCAGTAAAAAAGGCTAGAATAGCAGTCACAACTCCTTTATGCAATGTGTGGGAGGCACTGGGGCCACCAGATTCACACTATCATAAATACCATGATTTTTTTCAGATGGCCTCCTGTTCCATGTGCTGAGTAGAATTCAGCCATGGGAGAGAATCTGACTCTTGCTATTAATGTTAGTGATCTTTTAGCTATTTAAATATGGTTA
The DNA here is from genome assembly GCF_965152235.1 of Eretmochelys imbricata. Classification (NCBI taxonomy): domain Eukaryota; kingdom Metazoa; phylum Chordata; order Testudines; family Cheloniidae; genus Eretmochelys; species Eretmochelys imbricata. The sequence continues at coordinate 108,610,265 of NC_135575.1, forward strand.
CTCTTTTTCTTTTTACAGTAGTTGCCCCCCATCATGTACGCCTTCACCTGGGTGAACTGTAGTCTTGGGGTCCCTTTCTACAAAGCAGTCAGGAGGCATCTCTGCCATTGCCAGTTTGAGTAGAGGTTTATAGGACTTTCATCCATCATTTTTCCCTGTAAATGTGTTCCCTACCTCTTCTCTATATGAGTTACTGTTACATCCTGCTGTGATGAAAGTGTGGAGACACGTATGTAGACCCTCGTGGTTATTTATGGGGCTAGATCCTAAGACCTGCAGCACAAGCACCTACCCTTTGTGCTAAAGTAGCAACTCTGTTACGATGTTGATAATTAGCAGGCTCTGATCTTGCTGTGGGCAGTAGAGCGGGACAAAACTTTTTTTTTTGCAAAACTTGTTTTCGGTGAAAAATACAGATCCAGTGACACCAAAACATTTCATGAATATGTCTCAGTCTTGCCAATTGCTTTGGTCTAAAAACAAACAAATAAAAACAACCCCTAAAAAAATTCCAACCCCCCCAAACATTTCCTTTTGCTTATATACCTGTGAAACAAGATATAAAATGCTACCAAATCAGAATTATCTACTCACTAGCATTAGTGGTAGCATTTTATATCCACTTTGCCCAAAGGTGTAAATGACTTCACAAGGTACATGAGATTGAAAAATCAGTAAAGCCTCAGATCTTGAAAATAGAACCTGAGTACTTGGATCACTGCAAATCAATAACCACAAGTATTAACCTAAATGATCACTTGAGCACACACACAGGCTTAATCGCTCTGTTAGGCGCTGATGTAAAAAGCTGCAGAGAGAACACCATTTGCAGTGTAGAACAAGATGTTTCATTGGTAATACAAACTCAAGAAGGAGTTTTGGTACATATTCTGGAGTATCATCTACTGGCACCTTCTCTATCAGGGGCAGGCAAACTTTTTGGCCTGAGGGCCGCATCGGGTTTCCGAAATTGTACGGCGGGCCAGTTAGGGGAGCCTGAGCCTCCCCAAACAGCCAGGCATGTCCCGGCCCCCACCCCCTATCTGACCCCCCCCTCTTCTCACTCCCTAATAGCCCCCCCAGGACTCCTGCCCCATCCACCCCCTACCCCGCTCCCCATCTGCTGACAGCCCCCGGGACCCCCACCCCTGACTGCCCCCCTCCACCCCATCCAACCCCTCCTCTCATTCTTGACTGCCCCCCTAGGAACCCAGCCCTGTCCAACCACCCCTTCTCCCTGTTCCCTGACTGTCTCCAGAATCCCTGCCCCTGACTGCCCCCCACTGCCCCATCCAACCACCCCCTCCTTCCTGACTGCCCCCCCGACCACTGCCCCCATTCAGCCCCCCTGTTTCCCGCCCTCTGACTGCCCCACCCCCACTCCCTGACCACCACCCTGAACCCTGAACTCCCCTGCCCTCTATCCAACCCCCCTGCTCCCTGCCCCCAGCCCCTTACCCTGCAGCACAGAGCACCAGGACAGGCAGCAGCGGCTCTGCAGCCCCGCCGCCCAGAGCATTGCGCCGGCGGTATAGTGAGCTGAGGCTGCGGGGGAGGGGCCGGGGGCTAGCCTCCCGGGCCAGGAGCTCAGGGGCCAGTCAGGAGGGTCCTGTGGGCCAGATGTGGCCTGCGGGCCATAGTTTGCCCATCTCTGTTCTATATGAACTATATACAGATATAGATCTCTCTTGCAACAATGAACACTGCATACCATCATTGCTCTGAATGAGCAAAACAAAAGAAACATTTCTCATAAAATAAAAAATAAATACTGCAGCCAAGAATACATAATTTCATATATAAAATAGTTCTTAGTATTTTAGGCATCACTTTATTGCCACAAAAGACTAAAAGGGTTTTAAGACAGAAGCTGCAATACAACTGGTTCTGAAAATCAAATGGTCTCCAGCTATAAATTACCACTTCTGCAGAATTCTTTTTATGCCCTCACCACTGAGCAGGTAGATAAATGTCAGGTCATCGTGAGTCTGGTAACAGTTAGGAAAACCATGTTTCCTCTTGTTTGGCGTAATCCATCTAAGAACAACTTTGCTTTACTAAAACCTAGGGAGAAGAAGAAAGAATCATTAAGAGATCTGTCTCATGGATGACCTACATGCCATAAAGAGATTATTTTGGAAGTATGACTTATGCTTTGAAAGACTAAGAAATTTAACTGCAGTGAGAAAAAGGATTGGCAAATGTAATTTACTTTGGAAATAGGAAAGCTTTGAATACTTCTGCTAGGGGAAGAAACAATTACCTAGAACCAGCCAAGCAGCTGTAATTCTTAATTACATTGTAGAATTTTTTTTCCATGTTGTTCTGCTTAGAGCTCATTTAGCTGTAGTTTCAACTTTCATTTCTCTTGAAGATTTTGTTTGTACCCATTAATTTCAACTGTCATGAAAGGAATGCAACCATTAACACTGCCAAACTCCCGGTACAAATCTACTAGTAAACTTGGGATGTGGCACTGTAATTGTGAAAAGTTTTCACAGAAACCTCTAGTGAGACTATGAAAATTATTCGTTTAAAGCACTTTTACTGGAAAAAGGCCTTTTAGTTACTCATGAGATCAGCTACAGGAGACCAAGGGATTTCAAAGCAGGTTAACCATTCATAATAATTGCAGAACAACTATTATTCCTCAAAATGAAAGAAACTTTTGTCCCAAGGCTAGTTACTTTTTACTGTGTGAACTTTGAAATTGGATTGGGGACTGAAAACAGTGGTCACAAATCACACTAATTGGACTTAAATAGGCTACCTCTTAAGATGAAAATGAAGATATAATTAAAACTGCATTGGAAGAACAGCTCTGTCAAGGTTCCTCCTCCACTCTGAACACTAGGGTACAGATGTGGGGACCTGCATGAAAATCTCCTAAGCTTATCTTTACCAGCTTAGGTCAAAAAGTTCCCCAAGGTACAAAATATTCCACCCTTTGTCCTTGGATTGGCCGCTACCACCACCAAACAAATACTGGTTACTGGGGAAGAGCTGTTTGGAAATGTCTTTCCCCCCAAATACTTCCCAAAACCTTGCACCCCACTTCCTGGACAAGGTTTGGTAAAAAGCCTCACCAATTTGCATAAGTGACTACAGACCCAAACCCTTGGATCTGAGAACAATGAAAAAGCATTCAGTTTTCTTACAAGAAGACTTTTAATAGAAATAGGAGTAAATAGAAGTAAAGAAATCCCCTCTGTAAAATCAGGATAGTAGATACCTTACAGGGTAATTAGATTCAAAACATAGAGAATCCCTCTAGGCAAAAACTTAAGTTACAAAAAAGATACACAGACAGAAATAGTTCTATTCTATTCAGCACAATTCTTTTCTCAGCCATTTAAAGAAATCATAATCTAACACGTACCTAGCCAGATTACTTACTAAAAGTTCTAAGACTCCATTCCTGGTCTATCCCCGGCAAAGACAGCATAAAGAGCGACCCACAGACCCTTTGTTTCTCACCCTCCTCCCAGCTTTTGAAAATATCTTGTCTCCTCATTGGTTATTTTGGTCAGGTGCCAGCGAGGTTACCTTTAGCTTCTTAACCCTTTACAGGTGAGAGGAGTTTTCCTCTGGCCGGGAGGGATTTTAAAGGGGTTTACCCTTCCCTTTATATTTATGACAAGCTCTAAGAAAGAAATACATGATAGAGAGATATTGGAGACCCAGTTTACCATTGTTCTGCACCTTTCATTGTCATTTACATTAGCACATAGTAGGTGTAACCTGCTACTAAATCAGAATGGTGGTATTTTGCCCTGTCTTTGCACTGGTGTAAATGACAAAAGATTCAGGACAATGGTGAATTGACCTCTATATAAGTTAAAGGGAACATCCAGATTTATTATCACAAGAGGTAAATATTAATGGAAGTGAAACCTGAGATCAGTATTTACACCTCAGAGGACAATAAGACTTGATGTTCACCAAAGCATGAAATCTATGTACTTATTGTCACACACATGCTGCATGTTTTTATCAGAAATATCTGGAAATTTCTCCACTATGACAGTTAACTCCTTAGATGTAATTTAAATGTTGTGTTTTTTTTTTAATACGCTAAAAGGTAAAGGAAGTTAGAACTCCAGAATAATAGTATTAACCTCTAAGTCAATCAGGTGCAGTCTTTTGTATAATGTCTACAATCTAACTGGGTAATCTTCTGCAGTCTTCAATATACTTGACCTCAAGGAGAGAAACAATATAAATTTACTAACAGATTACAAGACAGTTTTCAGTCATTCATGAATCAGAATGTTCTTCTTGTATGTAATGATTATGATTATACATTTTAAAAAAAATGTTTCTAGTGGACAAAATTGAACTGTGCAACAACTAAAAATGTTTTTCCTCCTTTTTATTGTGGATAACATTCTACTTCAGAAAAACTAACACTAAATATAAAAATAGAATGCTCAACTGAGGCATTGACAAATTCCTAAGTGGAGTTAGTGTGCGCCCTCTTAGATTATTTTTAAGGCTACCTTCTGGATATTTTAAGTGTTTAAAGTAAGAGATACATAAGTCCTCTACCATCTAAGTGTATGTTCTCCCTTGATATCCCAGAGGAGTTAGTTGTTGTTATTAGACTCCATTTACCCATATTCCCAGAGTCACATGGAATTGCCATCTCAAGGCCTTACTTGTAGTCAAAATGTTTGGTAACATGCAACTCTATAAGGTTCTGATCCAGCATCTACTGAAGTAAACAGAAACATTCCCATTGACTTCAGTGGGCAATAGATCAGGCCCTAAGACAGCCATCAAGGAGTGGTGTCCTGCCCAGTAATACAGAACTCTTGAGTAACTTCTCACTGTGTTTCTGTGGGGACTAACCTGTTTAGATTAAATTTGTTTTCTTTATTTATTCTTACATATAACAATGAAGATAATGTATGTGGATTATAAAAAGTTGCCATGTTATGTTGTAGAAATTGTTATTTATGTTTCTTTATATTTGATATAGTTGGTACTTAAGAATTAAGATCATTCCTTTTGGGCTTAATTGTGGAGAGGCTGACCCTGTGTAATCCTTGCTGAAAATCCTCAATAACTGAATTCTGGGACTCCATGTGCTTTTCCATGGGAATTGTTTTTAGGCACTAGGAGAAGGGCAGTGAAATAAACTCTAGCCCACCCAAAGGATACACATATTGAACTGAAAGTAAAAAAATATAATTCAATAACATATTCCACTTTAGTATTAATGACAATAGACCATAACACCACTTATATTAGTTGCTGCTATTTCAGCATACCATCAAAGCTATATATAGTAAAAAATGACCACTAAGTTTTTTTAGGAGAAACTGCTTTACAGACTTGCTACCTGCGATCTATGAGGATACTAGGTACCCAATCTCAGTTGTTGGTAAATAATTCATGAAAAGTAGATCATCTAGAGATCATCTGAAATGATTCATTAAGCAGAAGAGTTATTACCCCACATATCATTCTGTATCTCGTACTCCATGATCATAAGGGCTAGTTTCAAATCTCTGGAGAAGCGTGTATTAAATACCTATTAAATAGCATAAAGCAGGAAAGCACTTTAGCTCTTCATAACTGAGCTACAACTAAAATTTCAAATAATTAATATGAACAAATAAGGCCTAGAATTAAGCCATGAATTAAACATAAAGATTAATAAAGGCATAATATTGGTTTATATCCATAAAATATATTGTGCAACTTGCACATTTATTGCATTTTTAAAACCTATTTACAGTCTTCTTGCAATGTAATTGTCTAAATAGCAATCCTACCCCTTTCCTTACCTCACCTAAATGGCAGAAGCTGTGGAATCATCAGTTCTGTATATTCTGTGCAGCCCTCTTTGATAGAGGAGCCTATCATAGTGCCCATCTTTAAAAAGTGGGGAAAGGAGGAGGAGTCAGGGAACTATAGACCAGTCAGCCTGACCAATAACTAGAACAATGTATAAAACATTCAATTTGCGAACACCTGGAGGATAAGGTGGTGAGCACTAGCAGCCAGCATGGATTTACCAAGAGCAAATCATGATTAAAGTGTTGGACAAACTAGAATTTTAATTTCATGTTTTCTGAAGTTTCTGCCAGATTACATACTTGCCATGCACTTCTATATATAAACTAATAGCTGCTGCTTTATAATGATATTGTGATTTTTGATGACAGCTAATCTAAGAAGTAGTGGTGTGATATGGTAACTGGGATCATTTTAGGATGGCCATACTACACACTGTTCACATACACCAACAGGTTGCCGCTAAAAGGGCAATATTAGCCAACAAAAGCAACGCAGATATCAAAGTTATTTCCTAATCTAAGGGCTGGAAGAATGAATGACATCTCACATGCTCCTGGGTAAACTCTGACTTTTTTAATAGCTGCCACTCTATAAATTAATTTTGCTCATCAATATCTAGCCATATCTATATCTGTATGTATGCAGATATAACTAGCTATACATAGAGACACACTCTAATAGATATATTCTCATATACCTTTTATTCTCAAAGGTGATGAACAATCTTTGCCCTCACAGAGGGGTGAATGTTTCTAATGGACAAATTAAGCTAAGACAAACAGGAAATTATTGGCTCATCGTGTGCAGCTGTTCCATGTAAATTTTCAGATGAACAAAACTTGGGTAAGTGAGATTTTTTGTAGACTCAGTGTGATCTGACAGAGATATATATACACACACGCACACACATAGACCTCAGACGAAATCTCTGTGAGCCATCAAAAACCATAATTGAGGATAATGCATTATTGTTAATAATCCTATGCTTGCCATATGCCTAGACAGGAAAGTTAACTAATGCTCTAATTTTTCTAACTTTCATTCCTAATAAAGGTTAATAGGAATGCATTGAATGCACTGTTACTGCTTATACAACATACATGTAATGTCTGTGCATATATGGAAGAAACCCAAGAAACTGAAAAGTTACAAGGAGAAGAAACTCCTTATTTATTTATTTATTTTTCTTCTAGGCTATTAGTATTCTGATTCCAGTCAATTCATTAGTATTTACAAACTTTATGCCATGACAATACTTGTTTGTGTAAATTCTGAACTCTATTATTAATATGACCTATATGAATATGCAACAGGGTGGCATTAGAGACTCTTCATTTCAAGTAACAACAGGGCACAAGATTAACAAGTAGATGAACACTGTATAATTTATTCAATTAATATTTCACAAGTAGTAAGGCAACAAAAAATATCCTAACTTCAAGAAATGCAAAAGAGATATCCCAATGAATAATGATGAAGATGGTGAGCATCCTCCTCTTGGTAATTTTTGATTAGCAATAAATGTCAGATCAGCTTTAGTTGTAGGGAGGAATAACTTCAAGAAAGGATCTAGAGCCAAAATCTATTGTCATTTCTGCTAGTGTAAAGTCACAGTCATTTCAGAAATTCAGTGGAGTTACCCCAACAATACTCTGGATCACTGTTCCCTCTAAGCTGTGCGCGTGTGTGCGTGCACACAGATCCTAAACCCCGCTCACACAGCGAAACACCGCGTGCACAAAAATTTGCACGGAAGACATTTTTTGCACACACGGCCTGTCAAAAATTTGCACCGAAGAAATTTTTTGCGCACACGGCCTGTCAAAAATTAGAGGAAACATTGCTCTGGATGTAACTGAGATAAGAATATAGCCTTCAGGACACACACCGTTTATACAGCATTGTTGAAGAGGCTTTTGTTTTGTGTTTTTGCATATTTGAGTCAAGTATGCATTTTTTCTTTTTGATTTCTTAGTTTATATTTCAATCATAAGAGCAAGATGCTACCTTCATTTAAAAAAAAAGAAACACACATATACATATCTATGAACTGATCATGAATTTTCCTACAGAATGATTTTCCAATGGAAAAATGCCCTTTCGGCAAAATTGAAATTTCTTACAAGAAAATTCTGCCAGGGAAATCAAAATGATGGTTCCCTGCAGGCAGAAGATACCTTGACAAGAGCCTTTCAGACAGGCAGCCAGCAAGCTGGAAAATTCCATTTCAGTTCTCCTGAACCGGATTTTTTCTGGAAAATTTTTGACTTTTTATCTCAATTTGAGACAATAGGTTTTTGGTTGTTTTTTTTTTCTCCATAAATATGACATTTTTCAGAGGAAAGCCTTTCCACCCATTTTCAGGACAGCTTTTCCCTACGTATATTATTATTACTGGCTATTTGTTTAAATACTACTTTGTGTCAGATCCTCCAGTCTGGCTTAGATGTGCTTATATTTTGGGAGCTTTTGGAGACTCTCAACCCAGGAGTCAATCTGCACTGGCCCAGGCCCCCAGCAATGAATTACAGCAGCTTGATGATTGTTCTAATTTATGTGAACTGTTCACAGCCCAAAGGTCCTGTTTAGGCAGCTGGGGATCACCAGATAAAGGGATGCCCCAGACCTTTCTCCCAGGTACACTGTCTATGGCTGGAGAATATCTTGGGGGCTCATTAAGTCAGCCTTACGGGTCCTTTCTGGTTCTATAGAAGCTAAACCATGACCAAATATCTGGCCCAAATTCATATTCTACCTTATTTACTGATGATTTTCCCCCACTTTTAGTATATTTAAAACATTCTATACACTAAATTAGTAAACTATCATGATATGTTATGAAATGAAAGTATATAGTGAAAAACTAGTGGGTTTTTTATGACTTGGAGTCTGTTTTTACCATCTCAGTTCTCAGTGCGTGTGCAGCAGTATCCTAATATGTTGGCTAATCATACCTATGTCAATGTTCTGTTGTACTTCAAGTGTTACCCAATGTTGTCAGTTTCTGAGGGCATATTTGGTTCAAATCCTCAGCCAATTTATGAATGCTGAAGATCTGACCTTTCACTTCTGTAAAGTGCCATGCATACTTACAGTCCTCTATAATTAACAACATACACAGATGTTTGCCTGGATATAGCACTATTGATAATATGCCCTAAGGCTGTATCATTTCATGAAAGCAAAAGTATCACAATAACTAGTTAATTGAAATGTCACAGACCTACATTTAACTATATGTAATTGGACTCCTTTACCTTCTGGATTGTCTTGTCAATTTCTGTGTTTAGTTTGACTTTGGTAAGCAGAATATTTTTGTTAGATAAAGGGCATATTTCCCATCACCCTGAATATACTGTCAAGCATGTAAGCCAGTAGACTGATTCAGCAGAAAAAAATGCAGTCAGCAAAGTCTCTGTCTCAAGGGCTAGTCCTTATAACAAGGAAATAGAAGAAGGTAATTAACCTAACTAGAAAATAAATAGGAAAATCTCTCTAGTTTAGGATTCAGCCCAATTCTATGACTCTTCTATGTTGGTTCACATGCCACCTTCTCAAATAGATTTTCTTCACTCTGTCTTCCAAACAGCCCCTCTAATGTGGGGGCCTGGTCTATTTCCACTCACGTCACTGGAACACTTCACAGGGATGTCAGTGGTGCAGGAAAAAGGCAGTAGTTCTCCCCCCTGAAATATGTGCAAGCTGATCGGAAGTTAATGCCTTGCTCACTAAGACCAGGGGAGGCTCAAATGAAGATAACTCCTTGACTAGCAGGCACCTTCATGCCCCTTTCTTTAAGGAAATTGTTGTTACAGATGGATGTTTCTCAATTTTTTCTTTCTTCGTAAAATCCCAGAGCAGTTAATAGGACACTATTAAATAAAGCTTTTAATTATCTGATGTTTATAAAGAAAGTCCATCTATTTATAGATCCAACTGTAACATAAGAATGCCCATACTGGGTCATACCAATGGTCCATCTAGCCCAATATCTGACAGAGGCTGGTGCCAGATGCTTCAGCAGGAATTTACAGAACAGGGCACTTTTTCGAGTAATCCATCCTCTGTTGTCCTGGTTCAGCTTCTGGCAGTCAGAGGTTTTGGGGCACCCAGCACATATGGTTGCAGCCCTGACCATCTTGCCTAATAGCCATTGCTGGACCTATCTTACATTAACTTATTTAATTCTTTTTTTAAAAAACACAGTTATTCTTTTGACCTTCACTACATCCTCCTGAAACGAGTCCCACAGGTTGACTGTGTGTTGTCTGAAGAAGTACTTCCTTATATTTGTTTTAAACCTCCAGTTTATTAATTTCATTGTGTGACTCCGTGTTCTGGTGTTGTCTGAAGGGGTAATAACTTGCCTTATCCACTTTCTCCACACCATTCACGATTTCATAGACTTCTATCATATCCCTCCACCCCTGAGTCGTCACTTATCTAAGATGAATAGTCCCAGTCTTTTTTTAATCTCTGCTTATATCGAATCTGTTCCATTTCCCTAATTATCTTTGTGGCCCTCCACTTTACTTTTTCCAATTTTTTACTGAGACAGGGCAACCAGAACTGCATGCAGTATTCAAGGTGTGGGATACCATAGAATCATAGAATTGTAGGATTGGAAGGGACTTTGAGCGGTCTTCTAGTCCAGCCTCCTGCACTTAGGGCAGGACTAAGTATTATCTAGAGCATCCCTGACAGGTTTCTGTCTAACCTGTCTTAAAAATCCCCAGTGATGGAGATTCCACAACCTCCCTTGGCAATTGATTCCAATGTTCACCTAGCTCAGGTTTTTCCTAATGTCCAATCTAAACTGCCCTTGCTGTAGTTTAAGCCCATTGTTTCTTGTCCTATCCTCAAAAAGAAATATTTTTCTCCCTCCTCCTTGTAACAACCCTTTATGTACTTGAAAACTGTTGTGATGTCCCCTCTGTTTTTTCTTCTCCAGACTAAACAAACCCATTTTTTTTAAGCTTCCCTCATAGGTTTTCTAGACCTTTAATCATTTTTGTTGTTCTCTAATTTGGCCCATCTTTCCAGAAATGTGGCACCCAAAACTGGACATAATACTCCAGCTGAGGCCTAATAAGCACAGAATAGAGTGGAAGAATTACGACTTGGGTCTTCCTTACAATACTCCTGCTAATACATCCCAGAATGATGTTTGCTTTTTTGCAATGGTGTTACATTGCTGACTCATATTTAACTTGTGATGCACTATGACCCTCAGATCCTTTTCTGCATTACTCCTTCGTAGGCAATCATTTCCCATTTTGTAGCTGTGCAACTGATTGTTCCTTCCTAAGTGGAATACTTTGCATTCGTCCTTATTGAATTTCATCCTATTTACTTCAGACCATTTCTCCAGTTTGTCCAGATCATTTTGAATTTTAATCCTATCCTCCAAAGCACTTGCAACACCGCCAGCTTGGTATCCTCCACAAACTTTATAAGTGTTTCTATGCCATTATCTAAATCATTGATGAAGATATTGAACAGAACAGATCCCTGCAGGACCCCACTTGATATGCCCTTCCAGCTTGACTGTGAACCACTGATAACTACTCTGTGGGAATAGTTTTCCAACCAGTTGTGCACCCACCTTATAGTAGTTCTATCTATGTAGTATTTTCCTAGTTTGTTTATGAAAAGGTCATGCGAGAGAGTATGAAAAGCCTTAATAAAATCAAGATATACAACATTTACCACATCCTCCCTATCCACAAGGCTTGATACTTGTCAAAGAAAGTATTAGGCTGGTTTGACGTGATTTGTTCTTGACAAATCCATGCTCTTACTTATCATCTTACTATGTTCTAGGTGTTTGCAAATTGATTGCTTAATTATTTGCTCATTATTTTTCCTGGTACTGAAGTTAAGCTCAGTAATTCCCCGGGTTCTCCTTATCACCTTTTTAGAGATTGGCACTATCTTTGCCCTTTCCAGTCCTTGTAATCTCTCCTGTCTTCCATGACTTTTTGAAGATAATTGCTAATGGCTCAGATATCTCCTCAGTCAGCTTCTTAAATATTTAGGATGTATTTCATCAGGCCCTGGTGACTTGAAAACATCTAACTGATTTAAGTAATTTTTAACTTGTTCTTTCCCTATTTTAGCCTCTGCTCCTATCTCATTTTCAAAGGCATTTATTAAGTTAGATGTCCAATTGCTACTAAACTTTTTGGTAAAAACTGAAACAAAAAAGTCATTTACCACTTCTGACATTTCCACATTTTCTGTTATTGTTTATCACCTCATCATTGAGTAATGGACCTGTCCTTGGTCTTCCTTTGGCTTCTAATGTATTTTTGTAGAATGATTTCTTGTTACCCTTTCTCTAGCTAGTTTATGGATTTCTGTAGTGGCATTATGAATTATATTTATGGGATTGTATTTTTATCTTGGTATTATGATATTTTATGTCATTAAATATCTTATTCTTAATGGTTCCTAACATTTTGTTAGATTTTCTGACTGCCGCCTCACATTGAGCCAATGTTTTCAGAGAACTTTCCACAATGACTCCAAGATCTCTTTCTTGAGTAATAACATCTAATTTAACCCCCATAATTTTTATGTATAGTTGGGATTATGTTTTCCACTGTGCATGATGTTGCATTTATCAACATTGAATTTCTTTTCTTTTTTTTTTTTTGCCCCACCACCAGTTTTGTGAGATCCCTTTGTAACTCTTTGCAGTCTGCTTTGGACTTAACTATCTTGAGTAAATTGGCCATTTAACTGTTCGCACCTCTTCTAGATCATTTATGAATATGTTGAACAGCACAGGTCCAACTACAGATCTTTGGGTTACCCTGCTATTTATCTCTCTCTGCTGTGAAAATTTACCATTTATTCTTATCCTGTGTTTCCTATCTTTTATCCAGCTACTGATCTACAAGGGGACCTTCCCTTTTACCTCATGACTGCTTACTTTGCTTAAGAGCCTTTTTCGTTGATGGATATGTTGAATAGCACTTATACAGGAAACCTGGGTTTGAACACCTGTTCTAAATCAGGGAGTGGAAAATCATAGGTGATTACACAATTTAAAGTGTACAGGAAATGAAAGTGAACACTGATATCAGTACACATCACAGCACGTGAAAGAGGCAAGTGTAGACTTAAACCTTATGAATAAAAAAAGACATATTCAGACATAAGTGCTCTAGCGACTGGTGTATCAGGCACTCTGAAATAGGGCACTCTCAATTTCACCTATTGAAGCCGTTTCACATTATAGAATACTTAAAATAGTCATTAGAGCAAGGACTGGAACCTGAGGCTGCCAGGAAAGTGCACTAACTACTAGACAAAAGAGTCATTCTAATTCTCTCTGGTGGCACCAGTTCCTCTTTCTCTTTTTGTGTGGGGCCCAATTCAGTAGGGAGCCTTTGAGCACACAATACTTAGGCCTTGTCTACATTGGCAGCAGCATGTAGCATATATGTAGCTACATACCACAGTGAAAAGTAGGCTATGTTCACATGGCAGTGTGCAGGGGAGGTGCTGGAGCCTTTCCCCGCTGCCTCCCCATCCCCACCAGAGCCCTTCCCTATGGAGGGAAAAGGCTCCATCAACAGGGAAGCAGCGGGACACCACACTGCTCAAAACAGCAGTGTAGACATGGGAGTACTGCTTGGGCATGTAGAGAGCCATGTAGGCTATTTACCTAGGGTTCTGGCAGATCTTTACATGTCTAAATAGTGTCTCTCCATCTACACTGCCATGTTGGTGGGGTTGGGGTGCATACAGTGTATGTACTCTCCATGATGCTATAAGTATAGGCATAACCTTAGATGCCTAGGGACTTTAGGCACCTAGAGGGCTAGGCATGGGTATTTTTAAATACTAAAGTTTAGGCATAAGCTCCTAATATACTAATAGGTGCCTAAATCCCTTTATGGATCTAGCCCCAAGAGCCTCATCCTCAGTTGGTATTCACCAGAATTGTGTGATTTCCTTAATGCAACTGCACTGATAAACACCAGCTGAGAATCTGACGTCAAGCTTTGATACATTTGTCTTTAAAAACAGAATGATAAAGATGTTTATTAGATGTTAGAACAAGACCTTGCCCATAAATTTCAGGAAAACGTGCTAATATGACTTGCTTGGGTTGACATAAGAGCTGGTCAAAAACATAATTGATGGAACAGTTTTCTGTCAAAAATACAGTTTAGTGGAAATCAAAACATATTGTGAGACTACTGTGTCAATTTAAACAACATTTGCAAAGGGAAACTGTCAAAACAAATAGTTTCAACTTAGTCATTTCATTTTGATAATGTTAAAATATTTGGTTTTCATAATGTTGAAACATTCTGTTTTGATATGGTAAAATGTTTCATTTTGATTTTCTCATTTTGCTTCATTTTGTTTTAGCTTTTATATGATATATTAATTATATTATTATATTATAATTTCAACATTATAAACATGAAACATTTCATCATTATTGAAACAAAATGTTTCAGTGTTTCTGTCATAAATATAAAGGAAAGGGTAAACCCCTTTAAAATCCCTCCTGGACAGAGGAAAAATCCTCTCACCTGTAAAGGGTTAAGAAGCTAAAGGTAACCTCACTGGCACCTGACCAAAATGACCAATGAGGAGACAAGATACTTTCAAAAGCTGGGAGGAGGGAGAGAAACAAAGGGTCTGTGGGTCTGTCTTTATGCTGCCTTTGCTGGGGATAGATCAGGAATGGAGTCTTAGAACTTTCAGTAAGTAATCTAGCTAGGTATGTGTTAGATAATGATTTCTTTAAATGGCTGAGAAAAGAATTGTGCTGAATAGAATGACTATTTCTGTCTGTGTGTCTTTTTTGTAACTTAAGGTTTTGCCAAGAGGGATTCTCTATGTTTTGAATCCAATTACCCTGTAAGGTATCTACCATCCTGATTTTACAGAGGGGATTTCTTTACTTCTATTAAAAGTCTTCTTGTAAGAAAACTGAATGCTTTTTCATTGTTCTCAGATCCAAGGGTTTGGGTTTGTGGTCACCTATGCAAATTGGTGAGGATTTTTACTAAACCTTTCCCGGGAAGTGGGGTGCAAGGGTTGGGAGGATTTTGGGGGGGAAAGACGTGTCCAAACTATGTTTCCCAGTAAACCCAGTTAGAGTTTGGTGGTGGCAGTGGATATTCCAAGGACAAAGGATAAAATTAATTTGTACCTTGGGGAAGTTTTAACCTAAGCTAGTAAAAGTAAGCTTAGGAGGTTTTCATGCAGGTCCCCACATCTGTACCCTAGAGTTCAGAGTGGGGGAGGAACCTTGACATGGTGGCAGAGTGGTGGGATTAACCTGAAATCATTTTGAGATCCAGTTGAGATTTTTTGAACTAGAAATACAGATTTTAAAAAGGAATTTTTTTTTCCTTTGGAGCTGCTGGAAAGCAGCTTGTTTTTTCTCTGCTTTGGGGCCAGAGGAGAGAGAAAAGGGGATTATCTTTGTGAATTCCAGGTTTTCTTTGCCTGGAGGCAGGGTACTTAACCTCCTGCAGGGAAATTCACAGTCTTGGTAAACCAGAAGTTTTTTTTTTTCCTAAAAGTAAATAGGAGGGGTGTTCTACCCATTTGCCTGGAGACAAAAGTTTTGTTTTTGTTTTTTTAGGATTTTGATTTTTTTACAAGGAGCACAAGTTTGAAAAGGAATTTTTTTTTCCTTTGGGCTGCTGGTAAGCAGGTTTCCAAGTGTGTTGGAGGTTTTTTGCTTTGATTTGGGGCCAGAGCAGAGACAAAGGGAATTGTCTTTTTCTGTAGGCTGACAATCAATATCAGAGAATAGGTATTCTATTCCAGCACAGCAAAATTTTACTGCCAAGTTTTGTTTGTTTATTTCTAAACCTCGGGTGTAAAGTTAGTTAAAAACAGAGAGGTTAGGATGACAAAATCCATGGCTCGACAAAAGCTGGAATTAGCCAGATTTCAGGCTGAGGAAAAACAAAGGGAACATGAAAGACAGATAGAACTCATACGGGCTGAAGAAGGAGGAGAAGGAAAAAGAGAGGAAGCATGTGGAGGAGGAGAGGGAAAAAGAGAGGAAACATGCACTGGAGATGGAGAAGGTAAAGGCTCAGCAGAATATACCAACAAAACCTAGCAATCCTTCTCCAGGTACCACTCCCCATCCCAGAAAGTTCTCCACCTACAAGGCAGGCGATAATACTGAGGCCTCCTTAGAAAACTTCAAAAGGGCCTGCCTTGTGTACAACATCTCTTCTGACCAATACATGGTAGAGCTGAGGCCGCAGCTCAGTGGACCCTTAGCTGAGGTGGCAGCAGAAATGCCTAAAGAACACATGAACAAGTATGAACTGTTTAAATCCAAGGTGAGAGTCAGAATGGGGATAACAGCCGAACAGTCTCGTCGGAGGTTCAGAACCCTAAGGTGGAAACCAGATATGTCATTTACCCGACATGCCTACCACATTGTGAAACATTGGGATGCCTGGATATCAGGAGAAAGTGTTGAATCTCCAGTAAATTTGCCCTTCCTAATGCAAATGGAACAATTCTTAGAGGGGGTTCCTGAGGAAATAGAAAGATACATCCTAGATGGGAAGCCCAAAACTGTAATCGAGGCAGGAGAGATTGGAACCAGATGGGTGGAGGAGGCAGAGAAGAAGAAAACTGGTCGCAGTTGGAGCGGAGACCAGAAGGGACAACCCCAGACCACACCCTATTACCGGGGGCCGCCCAAGGCCCCACGTACCTCCCAAAGAACCCTCCAGACCCCTTATCGTCCCACCACCCCATTCTCCAGCAACCCACCTCGCCCCAGTGACCCATCAGCTGGACGATGTTTTAAATGTAATGAGCTGGGGCATGTAAAGGCCAACTGCCCCAAGAACCGCAACAGATTACAGTTCATTGCACTGGAATCACACCAGAGGTCCGCAGGCCCAGATACCTCCCAGATATCCTTGGAGCGGAGGGAAACTGTGAGTGTGGGCGGGAAGAAGGTCACCGCATGGAGGGACACCGGAGCACAAATGTCAGCTATCCATGCTTCCTTAGTGGACCCCAATTTAATCAACCCAGAGATCCAAGTGACGATTCAACCCTTCAAGTCCAACTCTTTCAATTTGCCTACAGCCAAGTTGCCTGTCCAGTACAAGGGCTGGTCAGGAACATGGACTTTTGCAGTCTATGATGATTATCCCATCCCCATGCTGTTGGGGGAAGACTTGGCCAATCATGTGAAGCAGGCCAAGAGGGTGGGAACGGTCACCCGCAGCCAGGCTAAACAAGCCATGAGGCCTAGCTCTGTTCCGGAAACTTCTATCAGGACCCAGTCAGAGGTGATGGACCCAGACCACAGGCCAATGTCTGCAACAGCAGTAGTGGATCCAGTCCCAGAGACCCAGACGAACCAGTCCCAGAACCGGAACCAGCCGAACAAGCAGTACCAGACCATTTGCCAGCACTGAATCCAGTACTTGCAACCTCAACACCAGAGGGCCCCACCGAACCTGAACCGGCAGCAGCCCATAACCCTATACAAGAGGCTCAGCCAGAGCCTGAACCCCAACATAGCGTCCCAGCGGAAAGCGGTTCACAGTCAATGGAAACAGCCCCATCTCCTACATCGCTTCCAGAGGGACCAAGCATAGGTCCACAATCCAATGAGGAACTGATGTCTCCAGCCTCAAGGGAACAGTTCCAGACCGAATAGGAAGCAGATGAAAGCCTCCAGAGAGCTTGGACGGCGGCACGGAGCAACCCACCGCCTCTCAGCTCTTCTAAGCGATCCAGGTTTGTTGTAGAAAGAGGACTTCTATACAAGGAAACTCTTTCTGGTGGACACCAGGAAGACTGGCATCCCCAGAGACAGTTGGTAGTTCCAACTAAATACCGGGCCAAGCTCTTGAGCTTAGCCCATGATCACCCTAGTGGCCATGCTGGGGTGAACAGGACCAAAGACCGTTTGGGGGGTCATTCCACTGGGAGGGAATGGGCAAGGATGTTTCTACCTATGTCCGGTCTTGTGAAGTATGCCAAAGAGTGGGAAAACCCCAAGACCAGGTCAAAGCCCCTCTCCAGCCACTCCCCATCATTGAAGTTCCATTTCAGCGAGTAGCTGTGGATATTCTGGGTCCTTTTCCGAAAAAGACACCCAGAGGAAAGCAGTACATACTGACTTTCATGGATTTTGCCACCCGATGGCCGGAAGCAGTAGCTCTAAGCAACACCAGAGCTAAAAGTGTGTGCCAGGCACTAGCAGACATTTTTGCCAGGGTAGGTTGGCCCTCCGACATCCTCACAGATGCAGGGACTAATTTCCTGGCAGAAACTATGGAAAACCTTTGGGAAGCTCATGGGGTAAATCACTTGGTTGCCACTCCTTACCACCATCAAACAAATGGCATTGTGGAGAAGTTTAATGGGACTTTGGGGTCCATGAAACGTAAATTCGTAAATGAGCACTCCAATGATTGGGACCTAGTGTTGCAGCAGTTGCTCTTTGCCTACAGAGCTGTACCACACCCCAGTTTAGGGTTTTCCCCATTTGAACTTGTATATGTCCGTGAGGTTAAGGGGCCATTACAGTTGGTGAAGCAGCAATGGGAGGGATTTACACCTTCTCCAGGAACTAACATTCTGGACTTTGTAACCAACCTACAAAACACCCTCTGAACCTCTTTAGCCCTTGCTAAAGAAAACTTACAGGATGCTCAAAAAGAGCAAAAAGCCTGGTATGATAAACATGCCAGAGACCGTTCCTTCAAAGTAGGGGACCAGGTCATGGTCTTAAAGGCGCTCCAGGCCCATAAAATGGAAGCATCGTGGGAAGGGCCATTCACGGTCCAGGAGCGCCTGGGGGCTGTTAATTATCTCATAGCATTCCCCATCTCCAACCGAAAGCCTAAGGTGTACCATATTGATTCTCTAAAGCTCTTTTATTCCAGAGAATTAAAGGTTTGTCAGTTTACAGCCCAGGGAGGAGATGACGCTGAGTGGCCTGAAGGTGTCTACTACAAAGGGAAAAGTGCTGGTGGTGTGGAAGAGGTGAACCTCTCCATGAGCTTTGGGTGTATGCAGCGACAGCAGATCAAGGAGGTGTGCACTAGGTACGCGCCAACGTTCTCAGTCACCCCAGGACTGACTGAACGGGCATACCACTCCATTGACACAGGTAATGCTCGCCCAGTTAAAGTCCAACCTTACCGGGTGTCTCCTCAAGCTAAAACTGCTATAGAACGGGAGATCCAGGATATGTTACAGATGGGTGTAATCCGCCCCTCTGGAAGTGCATGGGCATCTCCAGTGGTTCTAGTTCCCAAACCAGATGGGGAAATACGTTTTTGCATGGACTACCATAAGCTAACTGCTGTAACTCGCCCAGACAACTATCCAATGCCACGCACAGATGAACTATTAGAGAAACTCGGACGGGCCCAGTTCATCTCTACCTTGGACTTAACTAAGGGGTACTGGCAGGTACCGCTAGATGAATCTGCCAAGGAAAGGTCAGCCTTCACCACACATCTCGGGCTGTATGAATTTAATGTACTCCCTTTCGGGCTGCGAAATGCACCCGCCACCTTCCAAAGACTTGTAGATGGTCTCCTAGCGGGATTAGGAGAATATGCAGTCGCCTACCTTGACAATGTGGCCATATTTTCGCATTCCTGGGCAGACCACCTGGAACATCTACAAAAAGTCCTTGAGAGCATAAGGGAGGCAGGACTAACTGTTAAGGCTAAGAAGTGTCAAATAGGCCTAAACAGAGTGACTTACCTTGGACACCAGGTGGGTCAAGGAACTATCAGCCCCCTACAGGCCAAAGTGGATGCTATCCAAAAGTGGCCTGTCCCAAAGTCAAAGAAACAGGTTCAATCCTTCTTAGGCTTGGCCGGTTATTACAGACGATTTGTACCGCAATACAGCCAAATTGCCGCCCCACTGACAGACCTAACCAAAAAGAAACAGCCAAATGCCATTCAGTGGACCGAAAAGTGTCAGAAGGCCTTTAACAAGCTTAAAGCGACACTCATGTCTGACCCTGTACTAAGGGCCCCAGACTTTGACAAACCGTTCCTAGTAACCACAGATGTGTCCGAGCGTGGTGTGGGAGCAGTTTTAATGCAGAAAGGACCTGATCAAGAATTCCACCCTGTACTGTTTCTCAGCAAAAACTGTCTGAGAGGGAAAGCAACTGGTCAGTCACTGAAAAAGAATGTTACGCCATTGTCTATGCTCTGGAAAAGCTACGCCCATATGTTTGGGGACGGCGTTTCCACCTGCAAACCGACCATGCTGCACTGAAGTGGCTTCACACCGTCAAAGAAACTAACAAAAAACTTCTTCGGTGGAGTTTAGCTCTCCAAGATTTTGATTTCGACATCCAGCACATCTCAGGAGCTTCTAACAAAGTGGCTGATGCACTCTCCCATGAAAGTTTCCCAGAATCAACTGGTTAAAATCGTCCTTGAGATGTGGAAAATATTGTTAGTCTTTATGTACTTGGTAGCATATGCAGAGATGCATGTGTCTTATTAACTCTGTTTTTCCTAGAGCTCCAGGAAGAAATCCCAGCCAGTGTTTCACCCTAGCTGAGATTTGGGGGGCGTGTCATAAATATAAAGGGAAGGGTAAACCCCTTTAAAATCCCTCCCGGCCAGAGGAAAACTCCTCTCACCTGTAAAGGGTTAAGAAGCTAAAGGTAACCTCGCTGGCACCTGACCAAAATGACCAATGAGGAGACAAGATACTTTCAAAAGCTGGGAGGAGGAAGAGAAACAAAGGGTCTGTGTCTGTCTATATGCTGCTTTTGCCGGGGTTAGAGTCTTAGAATGGAGTCTTAGAACTTTTAGTAAGTAATCTAGCTAGGTATGTGTTAGATTATGATTTCTTTAAATGGCTGAGAAAAGAACTGGGCTGAATAGAATGACTATTTCTGTCTGTGTGTCTTTTTTGTAACTTAAGGTTTTGCCTAGAGGGATGCTCTATGTTTTGAATCTAATTACCCTGTAAGGTACCTACCATCCTGATTTTACAGAGGTGATTCCTTTACTTCTATCTACTTCTATTTCTATTAAAAGTCTTCGTGTAAGAAAACTGAATGCTTTTTCATTGTTCTCAGATTCAAGGGCTTGGGTCTGTGGTCACCTATGCAAATGGGTGAGGCTTTTTACCAAACCTTTCCCAGGAAGTGGGGTGCAAGGGTTGGGAGGATTTTGGGGGGAAAGACGTGTCCAAACTACGTTTCCCAGTAAACCCAAATAAAGTTTGGTGGTGGCAGTGGAAATCCAAGGACAAAGGGTAAAATTAATTTGTACCTTGGGGAAGTTTTTTTACACCCCCCCCCCCCTGGTACCGGTAATAAATTGATTTTACTTGCACCACCGGATATGGGGCTCCCTCTGTCCATCTTGCTGAAGATGTTCCACTGTATATAAATAAATAATCAATGGACAAGACAGAGAGAGCATGCAACATGACAGTAACTCTATCACCTGGTGGTTACAGCACTCAGCTGGGAGATGGGAGACCTACGATCCAATCCTCCTCCTCCAATGACCCTTTAATTATTTATCCAAACAGGTGAGACTTGAACTCTGAGGGTCTCCCAGCTGAGTACTATAACCACTGGTCAAGAAGCTATGAGGGAGGTTCTCCTGGTCTCTCCCCCCACCCTAGCCCCTTGCCAAAATAGCACAGGCCCTGACATCAAGAGAGGGTTTGCAGTTGAGAATCTCAAACACAGGGAGGCATCCCTGCAGCCTGGACTTAGGTGCCTATCTCTGGGGCAGGGCTTAGCACACCCACCCTAGATTGGCACATCCCATTGGCTAGCTTAGGCAAGACGAAACCTGGCATGCTGGCTTTTGTGAGTCCCATTCTGAGGTGCTTGTCTTTCCCCACTCATTGTATAGGGGCCCTAGGCACTGAACTCAGGCTCTGTGAATCGGTGATTTTTTTCAGAACCTAAAAGTTAGTGGTGATGCTCAGCTTCACTTCGCCTAAGTTTCTTTGTGGAGAATCCAGCCCATAGTTTATAACAGATTCATGAAATGGTGAGTTTTTAAAAATGTAATTCACATTCATCAAACCCTCTCTAGAACACTTCTACACCAGCATCAATGTCCTGGACACCACAATTAGCTTCAACAATGGAATGCTACAAACAACTATACAAACAAACTATACAGAAGAAATTGATAGATCACCATGCTTACCGCCACAGATCTAGCAACCACCGTAGACCCATCAACAATCAGTTATGTACAGCCAGGCACTCAGATACCACAGAATTTGCTCTGAAAGAGAAAGTCCAAAATACACTTATAAACATACTTAAAGCTGCCTTCCCTAAGCAAGGAAACTTCACCAGAGTAGTAGATTGCATCATGGAAAGGGACATCCTAATATCTCAGGAAAACCTGCTTCAATACAGAAAGCAAACCAACCAGCCACTGACTGCATACCTCTAGCTGTCACCTACCACCCCACACCAGAACTCTTATGGGGCATCATGAAACAATTACAGCCCATATTTGATGGAAACTGTATCCTGAAATAAATCTTTCCCCACTACAGGTAAAGACTCAGGCAGCAGGGAAAGACTGGCAGCTCCCTGCTGATAGAGCCTTTCCCTGCTGCTACGCTTCTTCCCTCCTCCCCAACCCCTCCCACCAGAGCATCTGTCCACCAGCAGCAAGAAGCTGCTGGAGTCTTTCCTTGAAGTCAGAAAGGCTACATCTTTCTGCAAGACATGGTCTAGCACAACAACAAGGTATGGTCTTGCTGCAGGAATTACTGGATGACATTCTATGGCTTGTGTTACATAGAAAGTCAAACTAGATGATCATGATGGTCCTTTCTGACCTTAAAAGCTATGAATCTATGATACATATATATATAAAATGCATTGAAATTGATTGTGACACGAGATATAAGATTGTTATCTGCATGAGTTTGGGGTGAGTAGTGATGCCATGAGTCAGAAATGCAGGATCTCCCCATGACTTATCAAGAAGGAGACTGTGATGTGGAAAAAACAACAGAAGGAGCTGGAGACTAGATGGGAAATTTCTAGGGCTCTCAGGAAGGCCATCAGTCATACCTGACAAAAAAAGATATGTCCTAGCCAGGAGTCTCCTGTTTGACCCATCTTTTTAATTAGAAAAAGAGCTATTCCTGCAGCTTCTTCTCTTAGCACCAGTCCAGGCAGGGAAGAGAATGATATGATGCCCTCCAGATAAGATGAATTGTGTGAGAAAAAGGAAGGGAGAGAATGGAAGAAGAGAGGAACAGACATGGAGCTATAAATGGAGGAAGGAAGAAAGAAATATTAATCATAGGAAGAAAAATATCAAGGAACATGATTATGTAAGAGGAGGGGTCTGAGTATCAGGCTAGGGCAGGGAGTTGCTGAAACATTCCCACACTGCCTGCCACTGCCAGAGCCAGAGCCTTAATTAGGCATTTTGGTGCCTGGGGTGAGCAAGCATATTTAGCCCTCTCAGAGGCGATGCACCTCCCCAACCCAGACAGGCTAGGTGGCCAACTTAGGTGAGTCAGGGTATGGAGATGGTGCTCCCTCTCTGAGTTTCCACTGAGTCCCATCACTAGGGTTGCCAACCCTCCTGGTTTCACTGGAAGCCTCCTGGAATCAGGCCTTATCTTCTGGAGGCTATGAAAGCCAAACCAGGAGATTTTAGGCGCTAAAAGTCCAGCAGCACAGTGGGGCTAAGGCAGACTCCCTGCCTGCCCTGGCCACACACCGCTCAAGGAAGCAGCCAGCACGTCCCTGCGGCCCCTGGGGTGGAGCAGGAGGCTCACACACTGCCTGCACCCACAAGCGCAGCCCCTGCCTACCAGCACCACCCCCACAGATCCCATTGGCCACAGTTCCTGACCAGCTGGAGCTGTGGAGTCAGCACTCCGTGCGGGGGCAGCACGCAGGAACCCTCGCCCACCCCTAGGGACGCAGGGACATGCTAGCCTTTTCCAGGAGTAGCGCAGGGCTAGGACAGGCAGGGAGCCTGCCTTAGCCCCACTGCACCACTGACCAGGAGCCCCCCGAAGTAAGTGCCGCCCAGCCGGAGCCCACACTCCTCACCACGTCCCGCACCCCAACCTCTTGCCTCATCCCTGAGCCCCCTCCTGCACCCAAATTCCCTCACAGAGACCACACTACCTCCTGTACCCCAATCTTATGCCCCAGCCCTGAGCCCCTGACAGCACTCAAACTCCCTCCCAGAGCCTGCACCATTCACCCCCTCCTTCACTTCAACCCCCTAACACAGTTCAGAGTCCCCTCCTGCACCCAAAATCCTTCCCAGAGCTTGCACCACACACCCTCTCCTGCACTCCAACCCCCTGCCCAAGCCAGGTGAAAGTGAGTGAGGGTGGGAGAGAGCAAGCACCGGGGATGGGGGCGGGGAGTGGATTGAGCAGACCAGGGACTCGAAGAATGGGCAGGGCAGGGGTGGAGCCTCAGGGAAGGGGTGGGGCACGTGGCAGGGCAAGGATGTTTGGTTTTCCGTGATTAGATAGTTGGCAACCCTACCCATCACACGGGGCTGGCTTAAGCCACCTGGCCTCCCGTCTGTGCACCCTGGGCAGCTGCCCTGCTTGCCCCACCTAGTCACAGCCCTGGCCAGAGCCTTCACTGGCACATGTAGCTACACACTGCAGTGTGGACACTTCCTGCTTTCACTGCAATGTGTAGCTACACATAGCCCACGTGCCGCCGAAAGTGGAATTTAGTATAGATGTAGCCTTAGAGATTGTTATCTAGTGACCTCTTAATGAATTATTCTTGTAGCTCTTTTCTGAACTCTTTCCGTCCACTCCCCCCCACCGCCCCTATACACATATTATTTGAAGGATGGACACCAAAACTGGACACAATATTCCAGTAATAGTCTCACCTGTACAGTATTCAGAAGTAATGATATCTTCCCGTACCTTCTTAATAATACCTATTTACATATCCCTGGACTGCATTAGCCCTCTTAGCCACAGCAACACACTGGGATCTCAGGGATCATAATGAATAATCACCTGAATATAAGTCTTAAAATTTTAAGTCGTCTGCATTGTATTTTGTGTCAAAGGAATTGTCTCAAAAGCACTGCAAAATAAAAATTGTATTCTCCTCTCAATGTGCGTTTGCAAATCCCTTTAGTGTTAATGAGCTTTATGAAGGTTTGAAGAGTGGAATAAATTTCTAATAGCAGTATACTTTCAGTTTATATAATTATATTTTTCCCTGTTGTAAAACAGAATGTATGTCATGTTTATAAATGTGTCTATAGATACTTTGAAAAAGTTTGCAGTCAGATACTCAGATACTGAATTATTACACATTCCGCATTCTCTTGCCAAAAGAGACCTTACCCAAATGACAACAGTGTGCTGTCTACTTAAATCTAACAGTAAATATAATATCCCAACACTTTTTTCATATGAAAAAATAACTATAACGGGTATCCTTTGGGGCAATGATTCAGCAATTTAATTCAAATATATTTCCTAATAGGGGAGCAATCTTAACCAAGTGAACTATCTCTACAAAAGAATCTGAGATCTAGCTGGGAAGCTGACAGTAAGTTCTGAAATGCATTTTTCCTTAACATGTTGGCTTCTTTCTTGTCTTTGCTGTAGTTGCGGTTTTGCCAACAGCACTCAGTGTAAATTGATGAGGTTCATAGAAGATATTGTAAAAATGCTCATTCCTGTATTTGGACTGCTAGCCAAGCAATTCTTTCCTATTCAGCATCAGTAGTGTAATGCTCTTTCTTTTATGGATTTCTATTATTATGCGTTTTCTTAAGGAATCTTACCTGAAAATGTGTGGTGATGCCCACATGCATCTAATAACTCAGGACTTTTTTATTTGATCAAAGGTGGTAGTGTAAATACAAAAGAAGTTGCCATGGTATCCTCAGCATAGAGCCCTGTCAGCTGCAGGAGTTTAGTTTTGTTGTCTAGGCAGAAAAATTATGAGTGTGGGGAAATGAGTTTTCATAATATGAGATGTGTCTTCCACCCAACTGAGAAAAATCTTTGAACAGAAGAGTCTCCCACAGAGCAACCAATCGCCTAAGCTACAAAAAGTACTGGCAGGTAATGTGAATACATGAAAATGTGATTGAAGGGTGTGATCAGAATGGTTTCATATCCTTCTATCTATTGCACATGGTTACTACTTGGTTATCTACAAATGCATGTGGTTTCAAATATTATTATTTCATTAGGACTGTGAAATTAAAACTGCACCCTATAAATTGGTAAAATCCTGCAATTTAAGCAAACTATTTCCAGGTGTATGTACCACAAATCAAAAATGGTAGATAATCTTGACTACATCATCCATTATTTATGGTTATTGTTTTTACTGGAGCACACAAGTTTGGGTGGGTTAGGTGCCATACAAACACCCTGGAAGATTGTAACATGCAGCTGGGACACTCAAAGCTGTGAGCCACTGTGTTACCTCTCTGCCTCACCAAGAATGAGCTTTGCTGGAGGTTGGATATGTGTCAGCTCCTTGCCACACCATTCTGTGATCTTCAGCAGCAAACATCTCAAGGCTCTCCCAGCCTAAACCTTGCAGGTAACAATCAATGACCTCCAGCCTGCAAGCTCCTCAGAAATGTATCTTTGCAATGCATAGTCTCCTTCCACGGTATATTCACAGACGCTATCATGTTCACAGCTCTTTTAAAGAGTCTGGACATTAAAGCTTATCAACTTAACTGGAGTAAACACACCTTTCCCTTCAAACACAGCACTGAGTTTGTTTATAGTAAAAATAAAACAAGTTTATTAACAAAAGGACATAGGTTAAGTGATATCAACTTAGAAGGAATAAAGTTAGAAATGTTTACAAACACACAACAGTAAAAAAAAGCTTTCTAATGACTACAACCTAACTTAACAAGCTACAGTCTTTGTTCAAGGTAGTTTCCTCACTAATCTTCCTTTCTCAACAATATCTGGCTAACTCTTAGGTAGGATCCCCCAAAGTCCAAGGTGTTTGTTTTCCTTGCCTCCTCAGGTGATGGAGAATCCAAGGTTTTTCTGTGGCTCCTTAGATCTCAAAGTCTGCCTTTATTTTAAGGGATTCAGTCTCCTGTCTCCTACGGGGTGGGATCACAGGAACCATGGCCAATACACCTGCGGGGGCAGTGCCAAAGGACGAGGCAGCCACATAGAAGCCTGACGGGGGACATGCCGCTGCTTCCGGGAGATGCTTGAGGTAAGCACTGCCTGGAGTCTGCACCCCTAAGCCCCGCCCCCACCCCAACTCCCTGCCCCAGCCCTGATCCCCCTCCCATACTCTGAACCCCTCAGCTCCACTCTCCAGCCTGGAGCACCCTCCTGCACCCCAATCCCCTCATCTCTGGCTCCACCCCAGAGCCCACACCCCCAGGTGGAGCCCTCACCCTTCGCATCCCAATCCACTGCCTTAGCCTGGAGCCCCCGTACTCTGAACTCCTCATTTCTGGCCCACACCCCCAGCTGGAGCCCTCACCCCCACCCGCACCCCAGCCCCCTTAGCCAGCGCGGTGAAAATGAGTGAGTGAGTGAGGGCAGGGAGAGTGAATGACAGAGAGAGGGAGGATGGAATAAGTGGGGGCAGGGCATCGAAGAAGGGGCAGGGCCTGGGTGGGCCAGCGGAGGAGGGGCAGGGTAGGGGGCAGAGTAAGGGTGTTCAGTTTTGTGTGAGTAGAAAGTTGGCAACCCTATGTCCCCTGATGTATGTTCCAATATGGTGCTTTCTGCTGCAATTTTACAATGTAAGCATTCTCTTCCTGCAGCCTTGGACACAAATGAGTAGCCCATTAAATCTGGCTACACCCGAGGTGTTTATCTACTCCCCCTGACATGTCTGGTTTAAACACTTTTTTATCATGGACCTCAAAGCATAATATCAGTGAATATCTATAATTCCCCACACAGCATTATCACATACATTTTACAATGATATGACTGACCAGTGTGTTGTTAGTTTTTAAATGATACCTCATAAGGCATATTTTTGTTCAAATATCATTGCAGTTGTGGGTAGGGTGTGAACACAGGATGCCTAGAGTCACAAAGACACAGTCACACCCCAAATAAATATCAATTTTATGTAACAATGATGCGACCAATGTGTATACCAATAGCAGTGAAAAGGAAGGGAGGACAAGAGTAATGATAGATAGATCACATGGTTAAGCACGTTAACCACTGCACAGCTAGATGGTTCCAAGTAATGTTGAAAGTGTTGAGCTTTTTTCTTGTTGCAAAAGCTTGGTTGCACCATGCACATTATATTCCCCCACCCCCTATTCCAATGATTTATTCCTTTTAATTGTTGGGTGTGTAATAACAGTGTCCAGCCATGATAACAGTAATGAATAATAACAGACAGGCAGTTTGGGAAAGGAGGAACAGTGAAATAGTCTTGCAGATGAGATTGGTAAGGTTAAATACAACTTACCTATATTTTTTTAAATGATACAGTAAGACATTATATGGCCTAGCACACTCTCCATTTGAACTAGTCATGGTCTCCAAGACCAATGGTCTCCATGGTCTCCAACCTGTGCTTCAGAATAGCTCCATGATCATGTTAGGAGAGAGGAACAATGTCAGTGGTGAACACTTATAGCAAATACAATTAGGATATGAACCGAAGTCCAATTAATTTAATGGAAAGACTCCTATTGACTTGAATAAGCTTTGAAATCAGGCCTTTATTGTACATTTCTATAGCACTTTTTCATCTAAAGAATCCTAACACACCTTACTATATTTATATATAACTTCTGAAATACAGTATATCTATTGTGACAGGTCAGTCAGCATTAAATACACATTAAATACACATTGTGGAGTAGGAAAATATTGACCATGGATACCAGAACAAACTTGTTTTTGCATTAAAATTGGTCATAAAATAGTACACTGCAAACAGGGCCTTTGTTTTCAACGTCTCCTCTACCTAGACAAACACACTGACAGAATAAGTTGCAGGGAACTAAATTTGTTCATACCTGAATGATAGATTGAATCAGTCCTGTCTGAACCTGAACCTGTGGCTCTAGAAGTCTAGATATTTCAAACCTGATGCTTACATTTTTAAGTCACCCTTCCAGCATTATTGCAAATGAGTATATATAGATAAACGTGCACTTTATTGCAAATATAGTAAATAGCTACATATGGGCAAATAATAGCTTAATTAATTTTGTTAGGAAAATTCATGTTGATGTTTAGGATACCACTATGGGGACCTTTTTATAACAGATGCCATAAGCAACACTTTCAGAATAACTAGACCACAATACTCATGGGAAAAAGATACATTTCATTAAGATTGTCTTAGATGTTTTTTCCAAAATAAGCAAAATCCCCTTTTCTTTTTTTACATGGGTTTATTTTTTTCTCTTGTTATATAATGACTTTTACTGATGAATTTTTTATTTCTCTTTTCTTTTCAAAACAAGAGAAAAATTGTCTTTTTAACCCCAGTAAAAGAAAATAAAACTAAAAAGGTAACTTTAAAAAAACAGTTTAGCAAATAGTATCATTAGGTGACTTTCAATATGGACACACTTCACCTTCCCTCTTTCTGCACCCTGACAAAAGCCAAATCCTGTGTAAAATGAGGTCACAATATAGCTGTCTGCATCTCTAGCAATGAAATCTTGGTGGGACTTGTGGAATAGGCTCTTCCTACTGTCATGGGATTAGTTCTACTGGGTTAATTCAGCTATTTAGATCAACTTCCATTCACCAGAATATATCTTGGGGAATAAAAAAAACCCACCTAAGAATGGGACCAGGATGTAAAGGCCTTAGTTAATAGCTGATATATCATAGAAATATAGGGCTGGAAGGGACTTCAAGAGGTCAGCTAGTCCAGCCCCCTGCACTGAAGCCAGACCAAGTAAACAGACCATCCCTGACAGTTGTTTGACTAATCTGTTTTTAAAAGCCTCCAATTACAGGCATTCCACATCCTTGTTGGGGCCATTTCTAACTGTGGCAAAGACTTTGTTGCTACAGAGAAGTGGTCTGTGCTGATATGCTCAGGGCTGTTACTAATAATAGGTTTGGGTATCAGGAAAGCAGTTCTCTTAAAACTGGCTGAAAGTTGGAATTTCCCTTCTGCAGGAATTAAAAAAATATATGTTTCAAAATAATTTTCTAAACAAAAGTCCACCTGGGGGTCCAAGCTCTGAGGCTCCTAATTGGCCGTAGCTCCCAGCGCTTCTTGGTTCTTGGCCTCCACAGTAGAGATCCTAGAAGCCCTGAAAGCCCTGGGATCCCTGACTTCCCAGGCTGTCCACCCAGGCTGGATACTGAGGTGCCAGGTGGGCTAGCTGGAAGGAAGCCAGGTAGGTTTTGAAACCTGTATATGTTCTGAAAGACGATTCCTCAAAACCAACACATTCCCATAGAAAGTTTTGACTTCAACAAATAAGCATTTTCTTATGGAAAAACATTCTGGTGGAAAATTTCCACCCCGCTCTAATTTCTCCCCATGGCAATTTGACTATGTACATGAATAGCTAGGGAGAAGGACATGATATACTGATAAATTAGTAAAGGGTGACTGAGGATCTCAGTAAGAAAATTTATTTTAATGAAATAAACTCTAGAAATTTGTGTGTGTAGTTAGCTGAAGGTTAAGTATTATGCTGCAGCACAGTCATGGCAGAAGTATTTTGCAGTTTGACAGTACTGGTTGCTTACATTTCTATCCTATATCTGAGCTGAAGGGTTTTAGTGAGGGGCCCACATGATAAGAGCAGCATTTTTGACAAGGACATGGGACTTACAGGTGAGTGCAGGCTCAAAGCTACCTACATACAGCTCATTTTTACACACCAAAAATGGCTAGTTGAGGACTTTTGGTGCAGAGCAATTTCCAGTTGATTGAGCAGCTGATGGTGACTTCAATGCCATCGTATGTTCTAGGCCTGTTAAGAATAGGCATTTGGTTGGTATTAGGAAATGGTCCACAGGAACTTCAAAGTAGTTTTTCTCAGACCCCCATTAATTAAGTTCATAACATTTGTAGCCCCTGTTTAAAACTATAAATCTATATCTGTGTATTTACTGCTTATATAGCATATTGGCACAATGTAAGGATCATATTCAGAATATTAACTTGGTTTTGGCAGTTCTATTTACTCCTAAAACATTTGGGGTGAAATTCTGGTTCCATTAACATCAATAGAAAAACTTCTATTGACTTCAGTGAGGCCAGGAGTTCATCCTTGGTTTTCTTAGCATTTTCATAGCATGAATCTATTTGCAAATCCGATGGCCATATTCAAGATATAAATACTTATATAACCCTTCTGCCCGTCAGAGTTGGCAGCAACAAGGGTCGGGTTCAGTATCTAGGGGTTCCGTTCCAATAAAACAATGCAAAACCAGCTCAAGCCCCCACCCAAATATATACCACCCTCCGGGTGCCTCTAAGAGGCAATACTTCCCCTCTCACAAGCACAGTCTGGGTGTAGCAAAAGCCTTTTAATAACAGAGAGAATCAATGTGGTATTATGTTGGGGAGACACCACTAACAGGATTCATAACACAAACCATGAGCAAAAACCCACCCCAAGCAAATTGGGCCGTGTCCTTTCCCTTTGGTTCTTGAGTCCAGCAACCCAAAAGTCACCCAAAGTGCCAAAAGTCAACAACCCAAAGGTCAGTGCAGCCCCAGAGTTCAAAAGTTTATCTGCAGAGTTTTACCTCCAGCCTGGGTGGGGTGGGGGTTAAGGGGCACCTTACATGGTCTGAGGCCAACTGCCCCATCTCTCCGTGGGGCTCCGCTCCGCTCTGCCAGAACTGCTCCGTTCTACAAGCCATCCTTTAAGCCGCTCCAGCCATCCCACAATATATCTTCAGCCCTCCCGCCACTTAACACAGCGCTCAGTGACTTCAGCACTTAGTAATTTTAGTTCTTTAGTGATTTCTTCAGCTTGTAGTAGGGAAGCCTCAGTGCTGGTGCACCATTAGCCCAAAGTGAATTCAGCTCAGCAGCCTGCAGCTAGACTCCTAATAGAATCAAAATTTGCTCTGATATTCTACAGTAGAGAGAGAAGGTGCAATTGATGATTTCAGACCCTCACTGGGGGACCCATACCACCACATACTAATATCTGTCCCCAGCCTCTCTCAATTCACTAGGTTTTGGAACCCATGACCCTTGCCTAGCAACTGGTGCTTAGTTGATGGCGAGTCCCTCCATCATAACAAAAGGCCAAGCACAATTCCACTGTCCTTGACTCACATAATCAGGATAATAACAGTTCATTCTTCCTGCCCCCATAACAGAGAAACTGGGGCTCCTACAGCAGCCAAAGTGACCATCTAGGTGTGGTGGGTTGCCTATGCAAATGAGATCAGCCCCTGAAGTTCTTTTCCACCACCAGATGTCACAGTAGAGCTCATCCTGACTCTGCTTACATTTACAAGATGAACAGATTAGTAAAATATGAAGATTTTTACAGATATTTAAGCATTGCTCTGCTTAGCATTGCATTGCCTAACTGATTTAGGAGACAAAGTCTCATTTTTCAAAACTGACTTGGTGCTAGATTTATACATGGATAGCTTTACAAGGGGAACTTAGGCACCTTACTGCCTCTTTACATGCTTAAGTCCGAATTTAGGCACCACTGGTGTTCACAGAACACTGCTCAGTTGCTTCGTAAACTTGTTAGCACCTAACATTCCCTTGGTTACCACCAGTAGGCACGCATAAAAGCTGCCTGAGTCCTATTGGGCGGGAAACACAGCTAACAAGTTGCTCGAGCCCTGCTTACACCTAAACTCTGTCAGGATTCTCATATGAGGTATTCCCCCATCTATCTTGCCTGCAAAGCGTAATCTGGTAAATATGCTCAGAGTATACCTACTGTTTCAGACCCCATTCAAATGGCAACTGAGGGTGAGATGGTCAGGGATTGTTGGATCAAGGTGGCTGGTATACGTGTGCATGTGTGTTGCAGACTACGCAGAAGCCCACTGGTTAGGGCACTCAGCTGGATGTGAGAGGGTAAGGTTCAAGTCCCAGCACCAACAGAAGAGGGTCACCCCAGAATACCCTTTAGTTGGCTTTCACCTGGGCTATAGCAGACCTAGCTTAAAGTCCCTGCACCAACAGAGGCAGAGAAAGGATTTGAACCTGATATGTCTACATCCTAGCTAAGCAACCCTCCACCAAGATATTCTAGAAATGTACATACCTTCTCCCTTTTATGCAGGGCCCAATCCTGCAGGCATGCTCAACAAATGCCTATGTGATTGGGCTCTGCTGGGGAGATAAGTGGGGGAAAACCTAATTCAAGAATTCGGCCGGGGGTTCAGATTGACTGAAGTCACTGAGCAGCTCATAAGCTGTAGAGCAGCATCAGGATTTAGGCAGCTTTGCGCACGCCTTCAAGTGGAAATGTACACACCTATACCTGGAACATAAAACATTGAATTTCAGCTGTAGTGTAGTAAAACAAAATCAATGGTTGAAGAGAAAATTGAGTCCTTGCATTAGGAGAAGTACACATGCAGGATCTTTTGGATTCTTTCAAGTGGTGGTTATTTCACTTCAGCATTTGTTTAGCTGTTGCTTTTTTATAGTTTCTGTCTGTCAAAACTGCTTGTGCGATAGGTGTTTGAATTGATCACATGGCAAGACACCAATAAGGAGAGTTCTTACAATTTACAAAGAAGTTAAAGAGAAGCCGTTCTTTTAAATGGGAATAAAATAGGAAAATAAAATTAATTTATTTTAAAAATAAATAAAATGATAAAGATAAATAAAAAATCAACTTTGTTTAGATCAAATATATTAGCCACACAGGAGCAGAAACTCTGTATAGGGTATAAATGGATGGACATGACTGATGTTATATTATTGAAGACAAGTCACATACAATGAGTAACAACATGGTGCTTCCATCTTGAAGTGTGTTGCTTTGTTTTAGCTGTCCTTTCCTATTATAGTTTGGGGTGGGATTGTCTGAAGTGCTCCTCTCATGGTCTCTCTATTCTCCTTATTCCCATATATGTTTTGGTGTTAAGAATACACAGAAACAAAACAACTGTCCCCCCAGCCACCACCACATTGGAGAAGCCCCAGTCAGCTTGGGTAGAAGAAAAATAGATTTTTTAATTGCATTCATTTAACATCTCCTCACAGATGACATTCACATTCATGCCTCATTTCCAGTCTTTCCTAATGATGTCAGCATTTCACATCCCATGTTGTTTGGCTGATGTCTTATTATAGATGATTCATAACTTTTCTTCTTTGAATATGGATGAGCCAGAGGTTTTATTGATTATATCTTGTGGCTGGCATTTCTCAGAGTCCTAATTTATTGTGACAAATTCTTCTCATTCATACCACTTTCCTCTAATATTCAACTCAGTTTTTTCAATTCCTGTTCAAAATGGGGCATTAGTGAAAGCATGTCGTAGCCAATTATTCAATTACTGCTGCCAGGTAGTGCCCAGTTACTACAGAAATGGGTAAAATGTAAAACAGATAAACTTATTCTATGAGAAATACATAAAAAAAACTGACCAGACCACGAGCCAATATTCTGATTCATCTTGTCATCATTTCATCGCTAGTTTAGAGCGATTCATGTTGCGCAAATATAGATATATAGAGATACATTATAGATATTCCTAAGGGCAGCTGAGGAAGGGAAGTTGCATTTAGATATCAGAATTACAATCTAATGACAGAGAAGACATTGTTATTCCCCCATAAAAGCAGGAAAGATTGAATGATCTTGCTAAGAAAAATGTAAATATATGACAAGTCTGACAAATTCATTCTTTAAAATAATCTATTCCCCCATTCTTTGCCAGTTTTCAGGGGCGCTTTTATTGAACATTTGAACAAGTTAATTTTCATTGCAACTACATTAGTTTTACAATATTTACACAATATTTTTGCAGAAAACAAAGTTTCATTACTACGCATGCAAATATATATCCATGTTGAATGTGAACTGTAGCACTCCCAGAGGAAGTACACGGGTGGCCATTTTGAAAGCTTTTGATAGCTTAGGAGTTGAAAAGGGAAAGAGGAAGGGAGGCTTTGGAAGAGGAACAAGAAGAACAATATAAGTAAGTAAATGGAGCATCAAAAAGGAGGAGTGGTGACTGGGGTGGCACACCCAAGTGGCACATTTGGGATCAGAAGTGTCTGAGAAGTAGCTGTCTCGATGTCAAGGGACACCAAAAAATATTGGCAAATTTAAAAATAAAAAAAATACTTGGCCCCTCCTAGAGCCCATTACTTTTTAATATTTTGTTACAACAGGGGCGATCAGCGGGGTTACCCGATTAAGGGGTTAAAAATCCACTACAAGCTTTGCCATCACTTTTAAGGCCTAGCCATAGCGCTGTGTGATTGGGACTTGCCTGTTTCACTAAAACTCCTTGTCCTAAGAGATTATTATTTTAGTCCAGCTTTTGCTTTTCCTTTGGATACTTATACTGCCTTTGGAGTGGGGGATTGAGGGTTGTAACAAGGATTTTTGTTTTAATTTTAATTCATGGTTTTTATTTTTGGCGGGTTTTTTTGTGATGGCTAGAACTGTCGGGGGCCACTTCGGGTACTTCAGTTTTATAGATGCCTTCAGGGCTGCTAGCCAGTAACTTGCTGAAATGTCCACCGGCTCCCACGGTGTGCCAGGAGGCATTTCTCCCAGGACTTAGTTAGCAAAACTATCTAGCTTTTTAAATTTTTATAAATATTAAATTTTAGGATTTTTTTTTTAAATTAAGGTTCTTTTCTGTTTTGTTTTTGTTTTGCTTAATACACTTTTTTTTTGCAAAAGGGAACCACGATTTTTGCATTATTAATTTTTATAATGTCTTAATTTTATATAAATTATGCTCATGTTTAGTCAATTATCCACCACCAACCCCAAATCTTATTCAGATTCTCTGATTCCCAGAGTAAGATCCCCCATCCAATAAGTATGGCCTGCTTTCTTTTTTTCCTAGGTGTATACATTTACATGAAATTGATATTGGTCATGGGAAAATGTTACTTTCAATTAGATTTTCAATTTTCCAACAGAAACATTAAAGTCTAAGCTTTCTAAAAAACTGTTTCCCAACTTAAAAAAAAATAAGCCGGACAACCAGTTTTTCAATTTCCAGAATCCCAAATAAAATGACATTTTAAATCAAAATGAAAATTTTCAATATGGTTTGAAATCTTCTACAGAAAACCAACATTACTGACCAAAAATTTTTGACCAGGCATATTTTCCCCCATGAAAATGCTTTCCCAGATTCAGGCCTGAAACCCAATTCTGCAACTAATAAATTGAGATGCATTTATTCTCACTGGTCCCACTGGCTTCATTAGCTATGCACTGAGAATAAGTGTTAAGGAATCAAGGCCCCTCATGATAAAAAAAAAAAAAAACATTTTGAGACTCTTTGGTGGAAGGTTCTATGAAAGTGAGGAGAAGAATTATTATTAGCATGCATGGATATATTTTGAGAGAGGAGGTCTGAATCAATATATATATACACACACACAGAAAGAAAGCTGAGTCAATTAGTCTAAATTTTGAGAAATGGCTAAAATGAGGATGCAGCATTGCATTCCTGTTTTCTCATACAAGTGACTCTAATATCTGCTTTGTAAACACCAGTGTGTAGTTTATGTATGTTATCTCAGCCATCACCCTTTGCACTCCTGTATAGCAATTCTACAGTGAGAAACCAACATCATCCCACTTTACCAGAAAGAAGAGAGGGAACAGATCTCTCCATGCAGCAATCTCCCTTTATCCTGGCCTTGCTGGCCTCTCATGCTCATATTATTTCTCTGCTCACATTCTTTCTCTGCCGTTGCATTTTCTTCCTGTGCACATTTGTACTCTTCCAGTTAATGGATTTACTACCTCCTTAACTCTCCCCCTCCTCAGACTGATCTAGTAATTAGCCCCAGCTTCCCTCAATAAGGCTTTTCTACATGGAAACTAAATGGATTTACAGTGATCAGCTGCTGTTTCTCTGCACTCTGTCACAGTCCTGTTTATCATAATCCTTAAAGAATAAGCTTTTGTAGGATAACTTATTACGAATATATGAAAAGCAAGATTTGATATATAAAGCAGTGTTTGGATTTCTGTGCTGAAAGCAAGATAACTTGATGGGGAAGGACATTGCTTTTGTAATAATTGTGTTATCTAACAGGATGTGCTAGGTAGTGGGCTGAGAAGTTCCCAGGGAAGCTCTGAGTATGAACTCTCTAGTATTTTGAACATTTTAATTACATGAGTTGTCAGAGAAAAAACACTGGGTAATTTTTTTGTTCATATGTTTTTAAAAAGATATGAAAACAAGGTGTGATACTTGATTAATATGTTCAGAAATATGCTTTAGTCATGAAGCTATACATATATAGG
Organism: Eretmochelys imbricata; assembly: GCF_965152235.1. Lineage (NCBI taxonomy): Eukaryota > Metazoa > Chordata > Testudines > Cheloniidae > Eretmochelys > Eretmochelys imbricata. The sequence continues at coordinate 108,647,488 of NC_135575.1, forward strand.
ATGGACCATGAAAAAGAAAGTTTATCAAGCAGCTTATGTGCACCAGTGCTGTAGAAAACTATTATTTCATGCAGAGAGAGAGACCAAATATATTCTGCTCTATTGTACTGAAAATAGAATGCATTCATTTCAAAACAGCCTTCTGGTAGGTAATTTTTTCTTCTTTAAAAAAATAAAATACAACAGATTTAACAAATGCTGCTAAATATTAATGACAGATGGAAAGCAGTTTTGGAAGGTGGCGTTAATATGTGCTATTATCTTTAGTTTGAAAGTTAATCTCTACAGCCTCAAAGCATATGTTTATTTAACAAGAAGTCCCTATTTCTTGTCTTATCCTCGGTAAGCATGAAGGTCTTCACATATGGCTTCTAAGCTTTATGGAGATTTTCTCAGATGGAATTGTCACTAGTTTCTGTTTAAATTGGGGTCTGGAAGGCTATGTGTAACAGCACACATGATAATTGGCTCTATTATGAAGCCCTGTCATGCCAGATTTTCCAGGTACAAACAAACTGCTCAACACTACCTTCCACGCAAAAGCTGCACTGAAGTGCTTCGGAAGCAAAAATTTCAATTTTAATTGTTTATACTAAATCCAATTATACCTCACATAATGCCAGATGCCAAACCTGGAATTCAGGGTGTATATTATGAACAATGCAACACTGGCATGGAGTTTAAAACAAAGACATGCAACACTGTGGATTGAATTCTTCCTTTTCCCACAAATGTTCATCTGAACTGTTTTTTGTATATCTAAAAAGAAAAGAATCCCACTATCATTTCAAAGTGGACTACGCTGCTGTATGTTTCCCTTTGACCCACTCACTGGTAAACCTTTTTTAGTTCATTAAAACATTTCTCATATATATTTATGGTATATTTAGGAATCTATAGTTTATCCATGTTCAGCTGTTCCTCAAAGCAATTTAGCAATGTATTCCCTTCCTTTTATAAAACTCATCTGAATGATTCTGAAATAAAGTGGGCAGGAATTGAACTAAACATCTTTTTTAAGATTAAAAAAGGAAACCTTGGGGATTCTTTTTGGTTTTGGTTGGCTGGTTTTGCTTTGTTTTTAACTTTTAATACTCTTCTGCACTACCCAGTTTCAACTAGCACTAGAAAAATCATAATGCATTGAGAAAGTATGTTTTCCTGATATTTTAGGTGAGAATGAAACCAGGAAGTCATGAAGCCCTTCTCCAATAGCCTTATTCTACAAAATATCCAGCTTGATTCATCAAACATTCATGTGAGCAAAAGCCAGTTCTGATGAACATTTGTGGGAAAGGGAAGAACAAAGGGCATGAAAATAGGCAAATTCAAGAGTGAGTTCACAAAATGTACACCAAAAAGTCATTGCTTCCATTATTTCCCCAGTTCTTAGCCTGACCCAAATCTTCCAGCAAACTGCTTTGCATTTCATCAACCATCAACAGCTTTAAAACAGTGTGTTACCTTCAGCTACTCTAAACCTTGTGCTTCTGTGCATTCTCTTGTTCAAAAATCTTAACTTGGAGAATTAGCTAGTGTTCTCAGTCCCAAACATATCCTTCACTTTGTACATCAGAAACACACAGGCCTAGATTAATTAGCAACCCACCTAGGCTAACCCAATTAAATTTAATTAGCTGTTCCCTTTATTCAAAAAACATCTTGCAGTATACAGTGCTCACTCTATATTTAGTTTTGATTAGAGATATTTGCACTGCAAAAAACAAAAGAAATCGTATTTTTCAGTTCACTAATACAAGTACTGTAGTGCAATCGCTTTATCATGAAAGTTGAACTTACAAATGTAGAATTATGTACAAAAAGAACTGCATTCAAAACTGAAATAATGTAAAACTTTAGAGCCTACAAGTCCACTCAGTCCTACTTCTTGTTCAGCACAATCACTCAGACAAACAAGTTTGTTTACATTAGAAGGAGATCATATAATCATAGAAGATTAGGGTTGGAAGAGACCTCAGGAGGTCATCTAGTCCAACCACCTCCTCAAAGGAGGACCATCCTAAACTACATCATCCCAGCCAGGGCTTTGTCAAGCCAGGCCTTAAAAACCTTTAAGGGTGGAGGTTCCACCTCCCCCTCTGCAACTTGAGTCCATTGCTCCTTGTTCTGTCATCAGCTACCACTGAGAACAGCCTAGCTTCATCCTCTTTGGAACCCCCATTCAGGTAGTTGAAGGCTGCTATCAAATCCTGCATCACTCTTCTCTTCTGCAGACTAAATAAGTCCAGTTCCCTCAGCCTCTCCTCATAAATCATGTGCCCCAGGCCCCCTCATCATTTTTGTTGCACTCCGCTGGACTCTCTCCAATTTATCCACATACTTTCTGTAGTGGGGAGCCCAAAATTGGACGCAGTAGTCCAGATGTAGTCTTACCAGTGCCGAATAGAGGGGAAGAATCACTTCCCTCGATCTGCTGGCAATGCTCCTACTAATGCAGCCCAATATGCCGTTAGCCTTCTTGGCAACAAGGGCACACTGTTGACTCATATCCAGCTTCTCATCCACTGTAGTCCCCAGGTCCTTTTCTGCAGAACTGCTGTTTAGCCAGTCAGTCCCCAGCCTGTAGCAGTGCGTGGGATTCTTCCAAGACTCTGCACTTGTCCTTGTTGAACCTCATCAGATTTCTTTTGGCCCAATCCTTCAATTTGTCTACGTCACTCTGGACCCTATCCCTATCCTCCAGCATATCTACCTCTCCCCCCAGCTTAGTGTTATCTGCAAACTTGCTGATGGTGTAATCTATCCTATCATCCAGATCATTAATGAAGAAGATGTTGAACAAAACCAGCCCCAGGATCATGCTGCCAACTGCTTGTTTACAATGTCACCTGAAAGTGAGAACAGGCGTTCACATGGCACTGTGGTAGCTGGCGTTGCAAGATATTTATGTGACAGATATGGTAAAGATTCATATGTCCCTTCATGCTTCACCCATCATTCCAGAGGACATGTGTCTATGCTGACAATGGGTTCTGCTTGTTAACGATCCAAAGCACTGTGGACAGATGCATGCTCATTTTCATCATCTGAACCAAATGCCATCAGCAGAAGGTTGATTTTCTTTTTTGGTGGTTCAGGTTCTGTAGTTTCTCCATCAGAGTGTTGCTCTTGTAAGACTTCTGAAAGCATGCGCCACACCTCGTCCTGCTCAGATTTTAGAAGGTACTTCATATTCTTAAATCTTGGGTTGAGTGCTGTAGCTATCTTTAGAAATCTCACATTGGTACCTTCTTTGCGTTTTGTCAAATCTGCAGTGAAAGTGTTCTTAAAATGAACATGCGCTGTGTCATCATCCAAGACTGCTATAACATGAAATATATGGCAAAATGTAGGTAAAACAGAGCAGGAGACATACAATTCTCCCCCCAAGGAGTTCAGTCACAAATTGGGGCATACCAATGTTTAGCATATCTGGCACATAAAGACCTTGCAATGGCAGCTACAAAAGTGCCATATGAATGCCAGTTCTCACTTTCAGAATTGTTATTCTATTGTTTATTAGTACAATTAAAACTGTGATTAATCAGGATTATTTTTTTAATTGTGATTACTTTTTTGAGTTAATCACATGAGTTAACTGCGATTAATCAACAGCTCTACTTATCACCCAGTTATCCTAAACGTGCTTACAAATTGACTGTTTAATAATTTGTTCCAGTATCTTTCCAGGTATCGAAGTTAGGCTGATTGGTCTATAATTCCACAGATCCTCTTTGTTCTCTCTTTTAAAGATAGGTACTATGTTTGCCCTCTTCAGTCCTCCGTGAGTTCCCAAAGATAATTGCTAACAGTTTTGAGATTGCTTCAGCCAGTTCTTTAAGTATTCTAGGATGAATTTCATCAGATGAATACTTCTAACTTATCTAAATATTTTTAATCTGTTCTTTCTCTATTTTGGCCTGCGTTCCTTGCCCCTTATCATTAATATTAATTGTGTTGATCATCTGGTCACAATTAACCCTTTTAGTGGAGACTAAAGCAAAATAGGCATTAAACACCTCAGCCTTCTTCATGGATATTCATGGATTGGACCGGCTCATGCTGTAAATCAGTGTAACTCTGGTGAAGTAAATGAACCTACTTCAATTTCCATCAGCTGAAACTGTGTATTAAACTGATTCCAATACTGCCAAATGCAAGCATTTGGTAGTGATGAGTAAGGCACCCAAAACCATGAGATGTTTTTAAAAATAATAAATTTGGGGCTCTTTTTTACTTTGCTCTTTAAGTGACTTCTGGGTTTTGTGCCTTTGAGGTACATTCTGATTATGTATTAAAATTTGGATGGATTTTCATGGTTTGTGAGCGGGGTTTGGATTCTGCAAGTATTTGAAAATGTAGAAAACATCAAAAAATATTTAAATAAATGGTAGTATTCTATTATGTTTAACAGCACAATTAATTGTGCGATTAATCACGATTTTTTTAATCATGTGATTGATTGTGATTAATTTTTAATGGCTTGACAGCCCTAGTAATAAGTAATAGCCAACATGGATTTGTCAAGAACAAATCTTGTCAAACCAACCTAATTTCCTTCTTTGACAGAGTTACTGTACTAATGCATAGGGGAAGCAGTAGACACATGATATATCTTGATTTTAAGGCTTTTGACACAGTGCCACGTAACAGTCCCATAAGCAAACTAGGGAACTCTGGTCTAGATTAATTTTCTATAAGGTGCACACACAACTGGTTGAAAGACTGTACTCAAAAGTAGTTATCACTGGTTCATTGTCAGACTGGGAGGATATATCTAGTGAGCTTCCACAGGAGTCTATCCGGGGTACGGTACTATTCAATATTTTCATTAATAACTTGAACAATGGAGTGGAGAGTATGCTAATAAAATGTGAAGATGAGGCCAACATGTGAGGGGTTGCTAGCACTTTGGAGGACAGGATTAGAATTCAAAAAGACCTTGACAAGTTGGAGAACTGGTCTGAAATCAACAAGATGAAATAAAGATGTGGCTACACAACCAGATAGGATGGAAAATTCAAATGAACAAATGCAAAATGGGAAATAACTGGGTAGGCATTAGGCCATTAGGGATAGAAGGTGAAAATAGTATTCCATATACCAGTGTAAAGCAATTGAATTTTGACTTGCAACTTTGTAAAATTGTCATGCATATTTAGCACAATATCTACTTGGCTTTTAACGTAACGATAATGAAAATAAATGATAATTTAGTCACCTATCCAGAAAAAAAATATTCCTCAGAAAGTGGGTAGATATCATTTACAGTGGTGCTTTATATTGCACGTTTCATGGTAAACATGAGTAGTAGTTTTCAATCTCTGGTTTGAAGTAGAAAAATTATGTTCATCTCAGGCTACAAATAGACATAGTCTTCTCATCTAAAAATTCTTTACCAAACATCCTATTTCCATGGAGTGTTATGTAAAAACAATGAAGATTAGAAGGTTGTTGAATGATTTGGCAAAGTTTACCTACTAGTTCACAGGAATTCTGTAGCATATACTAGCTGGCCAAATTTTATTTCACTTGCCAAATATCCAACTATATTATAAGCCCAGTTGTGGCCCACATTTGAAATCCACCAAAAAAGTAATAACTCCTTGAAATCTAGGGCCAAAGCAGAATTTTTCTACAAAAATTGCAGTGAATTGTAAAGGACTTCCCAAATTATGACAGGTTTCAGAGTAGCAGCGTGTTAGTCTGTATTCGCAAAAAGAAAAGGAGTACTTGTTAGTCTCTAAGATGCCTCAAGTACTCCTTTTCTTTTTTCCCAAATTATGACACACTAGAAATAGAGGTGTTCACCAGAGTTCAACAAGTCTAACTTCTATTGCCATCTTGTAGTGGAAGTCTAGAAAGCTGGAGAGAATTAGAACCTAATTTACTGGACTCCCAGAACTGTGCGTGCTGATTAAACTTTGATTTCAAAAGTTACATATTAACTTTTGAATTTGGAAGTTCACTTTTTCTTGCAAAGCTAGACCTAGGAAGGCTTATCAATGGGGAAAAGGAAAATTTTTCTTCTAAAAAGATTGGTAAACTACAGGGAAGGAAGCATGGGTAGCAGGTATAATAGGCCAGGGGAAGCTATGCCTCCGCAAACAGGATGCAAAGCACCAGCCTCTGGAGGCTCACCGCCCGCCTGCTGCCTTTGGAGTGCTGCTGCCAAAAGGGCATCCAGGCCAGGGCCCTGCCCACGCTCCATCCAGAGGCCCTGCTCCTGCTCTTCCCCTGAGACACTGCCCTCACTCCACCTCTCCCCTAAAGCCAGCAGGGGCTCGGGGTGGCTGGCGGGCTAGGGGCAGCTTGGGGTGGCTGGTGGGCCAGGGCTCGAGACAGTTTGGGGGTGGCTCAGGCCAGCCAGCTGACCAGGACTGAGGGGTGGAGGCCTCAGCGAGGGCTCAGCTGGCCCAGCCGGGGCATCTCTGGCTCCAGTGGGCGAGGGGAGGGGCGGAAGGGGTGGGGCAGGAGGCTAGCCTTCCTGAATGGACGGTTCACGACCATCTGTGGAAGAAAGGGTTAGGAAGGCAGTCTACTAAGACTTAGAATCATAGAATCATAGAATATCAGGGTTGGAAAGGACCCCTGAAGGTCATCTAGTCCAACCCCCTGCTCGAAGCAGGACCAATTCCCAGTTAAATCATCCCAGCCAGGGCTTTGTCAAGCCTGACCTTAAAAACCTCTAAGGAAGGAGATTCTACCACCTCCCTAGGCAACGCATTCCAGTGTTTCACCACCCTCTTAGTGAAAAAGTTTTTCCTAATATCCAATCTAAACCTCCCCCACTGCAACTTGAGGCCATTACTCCTCGTTCTGTCATCTGCTACCATTGAGAACAGTCTGGAGCCATCCTCTTTGGAACCCCCTTTCAGGTAGTTGAAAGCAGCTATCAAATACCCCCTCATTCTTCTCTTCTGCAGGCTAAACAATCCCAGCTCCCTCAGCCTCTCCTCATAAGTCATGTGTTCTAGACCCCTAATCATTTTTGTTGCCCTTCGCTGGACTCTCTCCAATTTATCCACATCCTTCTTGTAGTGTGGGGCCCAAAACTGGACACAGTACTCCAGATGAGGCCTCACTAATGTCGAATAGAGGGGGACGATCACGTCCCTCGATCTGCTCACTATGCCCCTACTTATACATCCCAAAATGCCATTGGCCTTCTTGGCAACAAGGGCACACTGCTGACTCATATCCAGCTTCTCGTCCACTGTCACCCCTAGGTCCTTTTCCGCAGAACTGCTGCCTAGCCATTTGGTCCCTAGTCTGTAGCGGTGCATTGGATTCTTCCGTCCTAAGTGCAGGACCCTGCACTTATCCTTATTGAACCTCATCAGATTTCTTATGGCCCAATCCTCCAATTTGTCTAGGTCCTTCTGTATCCTATCCCTCCCCTCCAGCATATCTACCACTCCTCCCAGTTTAGTATCGTCCGCAAATTTGCTGAGAGTGCAATCCACACCATCCTCCAGATCATTTATGAAGATATTGAACAAAACCGGCCCCAGGACTGACCCCTGGGGCACTCCACTTGACACCGGCTGCCAACTAGACATGGAGCCATTGATCACTACTCGTTGAGCCCGACAATCTAGCCAGCTTTCTACCCACCCTATAGTGCATTCATCCAGCCCATACTTCCTTAACTTGCTGACAAGAATACTGTGGGAGACCGTGTCAAAAGCTTTGCTAAAGTCAAGAAACAATACATCCACTGCTTTCCCTTCATCCACAGAACCAGTAATCTCATCATAAAAGGCGATTAGATTAGTCAGGCATGACCTTCCCTTGGTGAATCCATGCTGGCTGTTCCTGATCACTTTTCTCTCATGCAAGTACTTCAAGATTGATTCTTTGAGGACCTGCTCCATGATTTTTCCAGGGACTGAGGTGAGGCTGACTGGCCTGTAGTTCCCAGGATCCTCCTTCTTCCCTTTTTTAAAGATTGGCACTACATTAGCCTTTTTCCAGTCATCCGGGACTTCCCCGGTTCGCCACGAGTTTTCAAAGATAATGGCCAATGGCTCTGCAATCACAGCCGCCAATTCCTTCAGCACTCTCGGATGCAACTCGTCCGGCCCCATGGACTTGTGCACGTCCAGCTTTTCTAAATAGTCCCTAACCACCTCTATCTCCACAGAGGGCTGGCCATCTCTTCCCCATTTTGTGATGCCCAGCGTAGCAGTCTGGGAGCTGACCTTGTTAGTGAAAACAGAGGCAAAGAAAGCATTGAGTACATTAGCTTTTTCCACATCCTCTGTCACTAGGTTGCCTCCCTCATTCAGTAAGGGGCCCACACTTTCCTTGGCTTTCTTCTTGTTGCCAACATACCTGAAGAAACCCTTCTTGTTACTCTTGACATCTCTCGCTAGCTGCAGCTCCAGGTGCGATTTGGCCCTCCTGATTTCATTCCTACATGCCCGAGAAATATTTTTATACTTTTCGCTGGTCATATGTCCAACCTTCCACTTCTTGTAAGCTTCTTTTTTATGTTTAAGATCTGCTAGGATTTCACCGTTAAGCCAAGCTGGTCGCCTGCCATATTTACTATTCTTTCGACTCATTGGGATGGTTTGTCCCTGTAACCTCAACAGGGATTCCTTGAAATACAGCCAGCTCTCCTGGACTCCCTTCCCCTTCAAGTTAGTCCCCCAGGGGATCCTGGCCATCCGTTCCCTGAGGGAGTCGAAGTCTGCTTTCCTGAAGTCCAGGGTCCGTATCCTGCTGCTTACCTTTCTTCCCTGCGTCAGGATCCTGAACTCAACCAACTCATGGTCACTGCCTCCCAGATTCCCATCCACTTTTGCTTCCCCCACTAATTCTACCCGGTTTGTGAGCAGCAGGTCAAGAAAAGCGCCCCCCCTAGTTGGCTCCTCTAGCACTTGCACCAGGAAATTGTCCCCTACGCTTTCCAAAAACTTCCTGGATTGTCTATGCACCGCAGTATTGCTTTCCCAGCAGATATCAGGAAAATTAAAGTCACTTCTACCAAGGCTCTCTCCTTCTATGGCACTTAAGATGCTCACAGGAAATTTACTGTCCCTACACATCCCCGTTTTCATCCACTTACCCCTCCCTGAAAACATCCTGAAATCTTTTAATAGTAATATCCTGTGGATTGCAGCAGTAGGACTCCCACAGGAAGTTAACTGGTGTGGACAAGGCAAAATAGTGTAGTGTTTCCTCCAGCCTTCTCCTGCAGCCCTGTGCTATTCTGCATGACTATCCCACCTAGACTCCTCTGGTTTTGGCACACAGTAACATGCCCATTCCGCTTCATGTCCTCATGCTTCCCTTTTTTGTCCCTCAAGCCCTCTTCTTCCAATGCCCTCTCCACAGACCCCTTCTCATTATGATCACCCAAGCCCCTTTCATTAGACACTGTGTGATTTTGGAGGCAGGCACTCAGGAGCAGTTTAAGCATGTTGGAGGCACTGTTCCCTCTAAGCTGGGCGTGTGTGCACACGCACACAGACCCTAAACCCTGCGCACACAGCGAAATACCGCGCGCACAAAAATTTGCACAGAAGCACAAAAATTTGCAGAGAAGAAATATTTTGCGCACATGGCCTGTCAAAAATTTACACAGAAGATTTTTTTGTGCACAGTCTGTCAAAAATTAGAGGGAACATTTGTTGGAGGAGAAGGCAGGGTGGAAGTATTATCTCTTACATTCCTGCTCTTACCCCTGGACTCCTGTGGTGCACAGAATTAGGGCTTTCCTCTGACTAGCCACAGGAGGTCTGTCCGGGGAGAAAGCAGGGAGGCATCAGAGTTTTCCTTTTGCCTTATCCTCCTGCACCCCGGTGCTGCTAGTGAGCAGCACCCTTCCAACTTGCATGCTCAGCTCTGGGAAGTCCCCTAGCGCATGGGTTTTTGTTGGGAGCATGGAGTCATGGTAGGTACAGGTGGGCATAAGAGCACTAAAAGAGGCTAGGTGGGGCTATGAAGCCTTGAATGGGAACATGTCCCTTGAGCTTCTATTCCTTTGTTTTGTACAGTATCTTTTTTGCCCATGTCCTCTGCCTCCCACAGAAACATCGAGACTGATTTTGTCTTAGTACAGTACTGTACTTTAATAATCCACTGTATTATGCTGACTGATTAACCATATCCTCTCACTTTGGACCATAAAGTAAGGCCACTGTATCTGGAACAGAGGAGTTTTACGATGACACAACATTATAGCCAGTTCCCAATGGTTTATTATCTGTTTGGATAGCCCTAAGGGCTGCACAGTAATGGTAGCCTCAGGAGGAATTTTTGCTGACTCATCCAGAATATCTCCATGGACCTGGAGGTGGACATGCTTTATTGGGAGGTCTCCCCCATTTGAACACATTACCATACTGTACAGTGTATTATTTACTATCTAACAGCATCATAACATTCATTCCATTTCTCAAGTGTATGTGCCATTGAGATAAATGGTATAAAATCACATTGACAGATAATGGATTTGCAGTCAAAGGTTAAAAAATACTGTATATGTTGTAACATTTTACTCACTTTGACATAATTCTCATAATGTCAGCATTGCAAACATTCATTCTCACGCACAATACTAAATATTAAGGGCTATATTCAGCCCTCAGATACACAGACTTTAATGGGAGCCGTGTGAGCACATCCAAGGTAGATTTTGATTAAAAGAATGGTTATATCCCAAATAAGAAACTTTGCAAAAGTGCCATCTATTTGCACTTCCTAGGCTCTGTAAGTTATTTATTTGGCTCTAGGAATCTAGTTCCTAACAAAATTTGCAAGGTGTGCAGTTTCCTGATTACAGAGGATACTTCACAAAACTACTTGTTAACTCAAAATATGAACATTCAGGAGGTATTTTCAAAGTCATTTGCTTTCCGTGTCACATGCATCTTTTACCTGCCAACATTTCATCAACATATTTTCAATATGAAATTCATTTCATACTTGCTACTGTGGTTTATTCTACCAGCTGAACAGCCTGAACATCTTCAACACGATAGGTCAGACGGTAACACTGTGTACAGCTATGATAAGAAAAAACTTTAAGAAAGTCAGTTTTGACTTGTTCCTTCTGGTGTGTAAAAGCCAGCACATTTTCCTATCACTATTTCCCAAGTATTATAATTGGAAATGAAATGCTTAGCTTTATAAGGGTCTTCACACTCCAGTCAGAGATTCCAATTTCTGTTTAAGTACATTCTATTAATGTATTTAATTGGAGAATCTGAATACTTGGCTTTTTTTTTTTAAGAAATTAACTAGTAGAAACTAGAAGATACTTTGGCTTTCACAGCCTGTTGACTAAAAAAGTGTCTCTTTTCCAAGCATGACTTCTTGAAAAACTCAATGGGAAAGAACACATTGGTGTCTGCATATAAAATCAATGGGCTAAATCCCGCAGTCCTTATTAAGGCCAAACTCCTGTTGAAGTCAGAAGGTATTTTAGCTGAGAAAGGACTGGCTCAATGACAGACTAATTAATAGAGCAATCACCAAAAACAGATAAAACAAAAGTTTTAACTTGTATCTTAACTTGTTAAGAGTAAACGAGAACTTTAGGTTTATTGTTGAAAAAGCCATAACAGAAAAGGCGAGGGGTGGGGGAGAGAGCTTTAATGTGACTTGTGTAGTCGCCGCAGAGCACTGGCAGGGAGTTCTCCCAGTGCTCTAGAAAAACTAGCTCCACGAGGGGCGTGGCTCCCAGCGCTGCTGCACTGGTGCTTTACAGCGCTGAAATTTGCTGCGCTCAGGGGCGTGTTTTTTCACGCCCCTGAGCCAGAAAGTTGCAGCGCTGTAAAATGGTTTAGAATGTAGAAAAGCGGGGGAGGAGTATATATGAGGTATTTGATGCATTTTAATTTGGAATACAATGTGCATATACTTCTGCTTACTATACCTATACTGGTTAGAGCCCGAGTAGTCCTATGGCGCAAGACTGTGGCTTTTAAGCATAGCCCTGTGTATAGGGCAGATCCTATTTCAACTGGACTATTTGTGGATTAAGGTACATCTCAACATGAGTAAGGGTTACAGAATCTAATCATGAGGGAGTTTGGACTTCTTCCACTTGGAAAAGTGAAAAATAAAGCTGACTATGAAAGTGAGCTGTACCTTTTAGTTCGCAATGGTAAGGCATTTTTTTCCATTCCTTGAAACATTCTGGTGGTTCTTCTGTGCACCCTCTCCAAATTTTCAACATCTTTTATGAAGTGTGGACATCAGAACCAGATGCAGTATTCCAGTAGTGGTCTCAACATTGTTGTATACAGAGATAATAATAAAATCATAGTAATACAGGGTTGGAAGGCACCTCTGGAGGTCACCTAGTCCATTCCCCCATTCTGAGGGAGGATGAAGTATATCTAGCCCACCCCTGACAGGAGTTTGTCTAACTTGCTCAGTGGACATGGAGAACAATTGATCATTGTCCGTTTTATAACAGCTCTTAATATATTTGAAGACTGTTATTAGGTTCCCCCCCCCCCCAGTCTTCTTGTCGCAAGACTAAACATGCCCAGTTTTTTATACATATACCCACATTATAGAGATATAGTGTACACACACGGGTATACACACACGTATATGTATAAAGTTTTATCTTTAGCCTTGTCAGTTTAGGTTCTGCTTCAGTATGTTGTTCACACTCATTTTACCCTTATTTCTCCTAAGGACATTGCTGGAGAATAAAATGAATTGTATACCATACGGTCACACATTTGAAACCTGTTATTTTCAATAACACCATGTTAAAAAAGCATTCATTACAGACTAGAAATAACTTATTCTGACAGTTTGCTAGAGTAAAGTTCATGTTGAGTGCTAAGATACTGACAACAAACAGAAAGAGAGTAAATAACACTGGCTCCTTTCCAGAAGAAGATATACATCAAAATAGTATATTGCCAAGGCACTTTATTATTTCTTCTCAATCTGCAAGTCCAAGGTAGCATCTTAACACCAGAAAGAGCGTCACGGATATTTCTCTCAGCTGGCAGCTCTACTCATCTTCCATCTCTGCAATAAATCTATTCTATTTAAAGAGTATTTCTCCCTCAACTTTCAGGTCAGACTTGATGTTCAAATGTCATGCCTGGGTTACTAGAAATGTGCAAAGCTACCTGAACATATGAGAGCCAAACTGCTCTCCTGAAGAACCAGGCTTTTGCCAGCCAGAAAAATGCTCTCTCAGTTATAATTGTGCAGAGTACCGCACAATGCTTTCAGAATGGGTAGATGATTGTGTCCAAGCCTTTGCTGGTGTAAATCAGAATAGTTTTTTTTTTACATCAGTGAAGCTATGCTGATTTACACCAGCTCAGAATTGCCCTTGTATGTGTTGTTTCTGTTCCTTTTCTGGGGAATATTATATTTATATTTATATTTTAACTCTCACACTGTAATAAAAACATAGGAAATTATTTGGCATACCAGACATGCAGAAGTAATTTGAAAAGTTTAGGTTGAGCATTAAATTACTGCAAGTATGATTCTAATATACTGAGTGCACTTCTTTGGAAGGTAGGTATGAATTCTCAGATGGTATAAATCTAAGTCAGTGGAACTACACAGATTTCCAGCAATGTCATAAATATAAAGGGAAGGGTAAACCCCTTTAAAATCCCTCCTGGCCAGAGGAAAAATCCTCTCACTTGTAAAGAGTTAAGAAGCTAAAGGTAACCTCGCTGGCACCTGACCAACATGACCAATGAGGAGACAAGATACTTTCAAAAGCTGGGAGGAGGTAGAGAAACAAAGGGTCTGGGTTTGTCTATATGCTGCTTTTGCTGGGGACAGACCAGGAATGGAGTCTTAGAACTTTAGTAAGTAATCTAGCTAGGTATGTGTTAGATTATGATTTCTTTAAATGGCTGAGAAAAGAATTGTGCTGAATAGAATGACTATTTCTGTCTGTGTGTCTTTTTTGTAACTTAAGGTTTTGCCTAGAGGGATTCTCTGTGTTTTGAATCTAATTACCCTGTAAGGTATCTACCATCCTGATTTTACAGGGGTGATTTCTTTACTTCTATTTCTATTAAAAGTCTTCTTGTAAGAAAACTGAATGCTTTTTCATTATTCTCAGATCTAAGGTTTTGGGTCTGTGGTCACCTATGCAAATTGGTGAGGATTTTTACCAAACCTTTCCCAGGAAGTGGGATGCAAGGGTTGGGAGGATTTTTGGGGAAAAGACGTGTCCAAACTACATTTCCCAGTAAACCCAGTTAGAGTTTGGTGGTGGCAGTGGATATTCCAAGGACAAAGGATAAAATCAATTTGTACCTTGGGGAAGTCTTAACCTAAGCTGGTAAAAGTAAGCTTAGGAGGTTTTCATGCAGGTCCCTACATCTGTACCCTAGAGTTCAGAGTGGGGGAGGAATCTTGACAGAGGATCTGGCCGAAAATGTGTATTTGATGCTTATTAGTAGGGTCCTACCAAATTCACAGTCTATTTTGGTCAATTTCACAGTCATACAATTTTTAAAATGGTAAATTTCATGATTTCACCTATTTAAATCTGAAATTTCATGGTGTTGTAATTGCAGGGGTCCTGACCCATAAAGAAGTTGGGGTGGGAGATGCAAAGTTATTGTGATGGGGGTTGCAGTGCTGCTACCCTTACTTCTGCAGCAGCGCTGCCTTCAGAGCTGCACAGCTGGAGAGCAGCAGGTGCAGGTTGGGAGACCAGCTCTGAAGGCAGAGCCTCCGCAGCAGCAGCAGGGCAGAAGTAAGGATAACATGGTATGGTATTGCCACCCTTACTTCTGTGCTGCTGCCTGCAGAGCTAGCCGTCAGTAAGCAGCCGCCACTCTCCAGCCACCCAGCTCTGAAGGCAGCAGCGCGGAAAGGTGGAATGGTATCGTATTGCCACCTTTACTTCTGCACTGCTGCTGGCGGGGCACCGCCTTCAGAGCTGGGCTCCTGGCTAAGAGTCGCCACTCTCCAGCTGACCAGCTCTGAAAGCAGTGCAGAAGTAAGGGAGGCAATACCGTGACCCCCCTAAAATAAACTTGTAACCTCCCTGCAACTCCCTTGGGTCAGTACCCCAATTTGAGAAACGAGATCTGTATAGTGTAGAATAAAAGCATATAAAAGACCAGAGTTCACGGGGGAAGACCAGATTTCACAGTCTTTGACATTTTTCATGGCTGTGAATTTGGTAAGGCCCTACTTATTAATGGCCACAATTACACCAATTTATAGTCCTAATTTATCTCATCTGTGAGTGCAATGTGGTCGTTAAGCTTCTAAATATATTTAGTTCAGGGTGAAATATCTGTGCCAATTTTCTGTACACGCAAGAGATTGTGGCCATGAAATTGAAAAAAAAATGTAGGCCTTTAGGAACAGAGAAATGTAAACTTTTAAGGGTATGTTTGCACTGGAATAAAAGACCCACAGCATGGCCACATCTGACTCAGGCTCATGGGACTCAAGCTGCGGGGTTAAAAATGCTGTGTAGATGTTAGGGCTCAAGCTGGCAGCTGGGCTGTTGGACCCTCCCCCTTCAGTGGGTCCCAGAGCTTGGGCTCTAGCCTGAGCCTGAAAAATTTCACAGTCCCACAAGCCCAAGTCCCCAAGACCCACAAGCCCAAGTCAGCTTCCCCAGACCAGCTGTGGGTGTTTAATTGCTGCGTAGGGGTAATCTAAGAAGAAAAGGGGGAGCCACAATGTCTACAGATTTACTTTTAGCACTGTAACACGAGCCTTGTGAGCCTAAGTCTGTTGAACCAGGCTCTGAAACTCTCTGCCATGGGCTGTGTAGACGGACCCTGTGAGTGCAGGATGCTGGACTGTATGAAACCCTTATTCTATATGCAAAACCTTTGTTACTGTATCAGGACTCCTATTACACTTCAGTGGGCTTTGGATCAGGGGCATTATGACCTAAGTCAGCAATGCACTTAAGTGCATGCTTCACTTTAATTATATGAGTAGTTCCATTGATTCAAGTGCAAGCTATTACAAGAAAGTATTAAAAAGCATTAGAAATAAAAATAGGAGTACAACATACATTTACCCCCAGCTAAGAGATAGTAAAATATCTGAGGAGAAAACAAAATACATTGTACTTCACAAGTAAGATACAGTATTGATCTCTATGTCTATATATTAAGGTGGGTTTTTTTTAAATGCAAGCATCCAAAGCTCCGGGTACAATATGCTAACAACAATTACATATCTTATTAAATAAATGATGGCTAGAACCCTCCTCACCTAGCCTAATTCCACAGATAGGAATTCCTCATTTACCATCCTCTTAGGAAATCCTCTCCTCAAAAGCCTGGGAAAACAAATAGATCTGCAACAGGTTGTGAAGGTCAGTAGCCATTGGCTCTGTCAGCCCAAGGCAAAGAAGCAAATTTCAAAACTGAGGGCCCTTAACTGACTGCATCTTCAATTACCTCAATGTCACACAGGGAAAGAGTTAGTTTCTCAGTTAACTGGATCTCAAACCATTTGGGCATTAGAAATGAAAACTAACACATTAAAGTGCACCAGAAATTGAGATGGAGACCAGTCTAGATAACTGAGTGTATATAGGGCCTGACATGTAGAGAGTGCTGAGCATTCAAATCCTCACTTGCATTACATGGGATCTTCAGGTGCTCAGCACTTTGGAATATCAGGCCCAGAGAGTACTGCTAAGCAATTAGTCACTTCATTCTGCACTAGCTCAGTATCTGAAAAGGAATACTTTATATCTCTCAGGATTAGAAAGTAACCCTAACATTGTCATGAAAATGGACTGGGTTTTGCATCATTAACTATTATTATTGTTGCAAGGATGGACTGATATTTTTCACATTTCCTGTTCTTTATGGAACAGAATTCAAATCCTTCATGTACTCTGGCAGACATAATTGTAAATTATTCTAGAGTACTACCACTTTAGGCTAGACTGGCGGATCCAGCAAGATCCTGCAGCAGGAGTACTGAGATCCCAACATGTTACTCCGTGGGCACCTTTTTGAACTCACTCAGTTTGAGAAGCAAGGCTCATTGACTATTTCCAAAGGTTCCAAAAAGCTTTATTTTAGCTTTAATATGCACACTGGAGCATTACATATGCTTCATTGAACATTTCCAGCAAGAAAAAGGCTTTTAGACCTCAACTTTTAAAAGCAGCTGCTGGGATTTGCTCCCCAGAGAAGAAAATCTAAAAAGGCAGACAGGATTTCATATCTCCTGTGGGAACATGCCTGTCTCCTTTGGTTTGTCTCTGGGGTACTCCACACTTTTCAGCTGAGGGAACTGTAATTTGTTCAGTTATTTATTTGCTGACCATTGTTTTTCACCCATTTCAGCAACTACACATAATGGAAAAGTAGAACAGACAACCAATCAATGTGGAAAATATTTAAAAGTATGCACACACTCTCTCTCTCACACACACACACACTACAATTCTAAGTATTCCATCCATGTAAAATCTCAGTACCATTGCCAAGGAAATAAGGATCATAACATTTTTCTTCCCAAAAAAATGAACACTCCTCACCAGTCTTTAGATTTTCACAGCTATCCTGAGCTGGATTTACCATTATTGCTGTTCTTTGTATTACAGAAGAGGCTCCAACCAAGACTGAACAATGTGATAGATATTGTGCACACTCATTGTAAAAAAGCAGTCCCTGACTCCTAAAGAATTTTCAGTCTAAATAGACAAGATAGCCAAAAGTATTGGAATCAAAAGAGAGAGGTGAAATTCCTTAACCCAGGTCACACAGCAGGCCAGACCCAGGAAAAGAACGCACATCATCTGGATCCTAGTGCAGTGCTTTATCCATTGGACTATACTCCTTCCAAAATTACTCATGGTAGTCTTCTAGGCAGATCAACCCTCCCCCATCCTTCAGGTTCAGTTACTGAGTATGGCCTGCATGAAGATGTGGGTTTTGTATTGAGTCCTTAAAGTGGCAATACTTGCTTGATCACTGTCGGGAGGGAATTCTTGGGCAATCTGAAGAAAATATTCTAACTGTGAGCTTCATCAGCCACAGCTTGGCTATCCTGGCCCCAGCTCACTGATAACTTTGAAGATTTGGTCCAGTACTTTGAACTAGATATGGCAGTGGATAGGAAATGCATGCAGAGGGGGGTGCACTGGATGTGTGCTTTCTCTAGCATGTTCCTTCAAGCAGTATGCCATGGCCTTCACTTTCAGGCCCAAGCCCAATACCTTGCAGTAGTCTAGTCTGGAAATGATGAAGACATGGATAACTATGGCAACATTTACATCCGAGAAGACAGGGCCCATTCTTATTGCTAGCTGAAGATAAAATAAGACCTCACCCTCACTCTAAAGTCTTTTTTCCCCATGACACAGGGCAAAGATTGCACAGAATTAATCCATTCTCATGAAAAAGAATAACTAAAATTCAGAATGTCCTAATAGTAATCCATTGTTATGGTAATATTGGTAACAAAGACAGAAGTGGTACAGAGCCCATTCTCATTACAATTTGAAGATTATAGACTGCCACACGAATGAAAATAAAAACCTTACCACATAAATCAATCACAGAGATTTGTTTCACATCAGCTTTGGGATGATACTGAACTAGTGCTTGAATGTGATATTTCATAGTAACTCAACAAATGATGCAGCACCACTTTGTTTATCTGCATCTCTCCCTGGTTTAGATATACAGTAGTTCTATCATATCAGCGAGTATAACCATCTACTCAAACTATATTATTTAGTTTTATAACACACTCAATGCAGATATGCCATCAGTATGTCAGACTCACTCTAAACATTCCATCACTATGTTACGTTCATGCTGTATACATCAGCCAAAACTACTTCACAGAATAACATCTGACATTTAGAAATAAGACATCTTCAGATGCAATTCCTAACAATAAAATTAAGTAATAAACTTTTTTTCTGTTATTAGAGTGATGCAAATCAAATAGTAAACCAGGAGTGGAGACATTTACAGTGGTCTTTAAGGGTGATTATAGAAAACTAAACATAAAGCTGCTTAGGGCAGTGACCTACTTTTTTGCTATGGGTTTCTACAATGCCTAGCACAATGGGGATCTGGTCCAAGACTGGGGCTCCTAGGCACTAAGATAATACAAATAATTAATAAAATTAATAAATGATAGATTTCAGAGTAGCAGCCGTGTTAGTCTGTATTCACAAAAAGAAAAGGAGTACTTGTGGCACCTTAAAGACTAAATAGATTTGTTAGTCTCTAAGGTGCCACAAGTACTCCTTTTCTTTTTTATAAATGATAGAGTGATCAGCAACAGAAGACAAGAGCTATTTGGTGGACTGTGTGGTTAAGACTGTGTGTCATACAGCTGTGTTTCTGTTGGTAAACTGTTGGGGGAAGGAGTGAGGATCAAAAGATATGTAACCCATCATGGACAATGAGGTGGTAAAGCAGAGACATGTATATAAGCTTGTGATTTAGGGTGAGCTAGACTAGGAAAAGCGGTCAGGGTCAGCTAACACATTTTAGCTAACTTTGACCAGCAAACAGTACATTTTAGCTAATCTCAGTCTTACCAGAGATACGTTCATGGAGGGTAGGTCCATCACTAACTATTAGCCAAAATGTTCAAGGATGCAGCCCCATGCTCCAGGCAACCCTAAACCTTCAACTGCCATAAGATGGGATTGGATGAATCATTCCATAATTGCCCTGTTCTGTTCATTCCCTCTGAAGCACTGGGCACTGACAACAGTCAGAAGACAGGATACTGGACTAGACAGTCCATTGCTTTGCTGTAACACGACCATTCTTTTGTTCCTAATTTCATCCAGCAAACATGGAATTTCTAGGGGAAGTTTTGCAAGACAGTGGGCTCTGGATGCTGGCAAGTTCTAACAAGTAAAGAGATATCTTTAAAAGGAGAAACATCATGTGAAATACAGAAATGCCACTGAGAAATCCAAGACCCTCTGACGTGGGAGTTCTGAGATGGTCCCCATTACTGAATTCTGGGAGAGCTACATATTGATAGAGTAGATGTTGCTTCCCTTTCATGAAGAGAGTTTGAACAGCATATGAAGTCACTAAAATAAACCCAAGACACAAATCAGAAGGAACACAAAAGACTACCATCAGTTTCTGTCCACATGAGGTATAATTATTGAAGAACAATGTGGCAAATACTCAGAGTGATAAAAAGAGCTAATTTTTCAATCCTTTTGATTTAGTCACCAACAATCTATCCTGAAGCCTTTTGGTGTCCATTATTAGCTCATCTTCCCCACAAAGAAGTAGACCTACACTTTCCTTCATCTTTCTCTTGCACCTAATGTATTTATAGAACCTCTTTGTATTCCCTTTTATGTCCCATACTTGGTGTAACTTATTTTGTGTCTTAACCATTCTGATTTTGTCCTTACATGCTTGTGCTGTTGTTTGTACCCATTCTTAGTAATTTGTCCATGTTGCTACTTTTTGTAGGATTCCATTTTGATTTTCAGGTCACTTAAGAGTTCCTGATTCAGCCTAATTGGCCTCTTACTATTCTTCCTATCTTTCTTTGTGTGGGATAGTTCGCTGTGGTGCCTTTAATATTGCCTCTTGGAGAAACTGCAAGCACTCCTGAATTGCTTTTCCCCTTAGATATTCTTCCCATGGGATCTTACATACCATTTTCTTAGTTGCTACAGACTGCTTTTTTGACCTCCATTATCCTTATTCTACTGCACTGACTCTTTCCTTTCCTTAGGATCATGGAATCTATCATTTCATGATCACATTCACCCAAGTTGCCTTCCACGTTCAGATTCACAACCAATTCCTCCCTGTGGCATATTATCATCTGTGTGTCCATTAGCCTGGGATAGGGTAGTATGCAGTCCTTCCTGTCATTCATTCCTGAGATTGTTATTGAGAGAAGGCACTGAGGTGACATTACAACCTGTCTTACTGCCAGTAATGGATGGGAAGGCAGGAATTGATCAAAAACATTTGCCTTGAAATGTTGGAGTAATACATTAGTCTGGCTTTTGAGCAGCATTATCTGAGAACACCAAAATTATCTATTATTTTAAAAGTCCTTCTGCAGGATTCATTTTCCCCTAAAGCTGTTACCTATAGTAAGCCTTGCTTCTTATTTTAAAAAATATAATAAAGCTGTTCAGAAAATGGCTGAATTTCTGGATGATCTTGCTAAGCTTTAATTATTATTTTGTTTTGCTTTTTGATGGACAGAGAATTTCAAGAGGAAAATACAAAACCTGATAAGGCAGAGAGGGAAATCACTAGAGACAGAGACCTTACTTCCATCAACCCATTGAGCAGTAAATAAAACGCTCTGGTAATAACATTGGTTTTCTAGTGTTGATTCCATCTACAGACAGCAACAATTCTTAAGACATGCGGGTATGGTTAGGGGTGAATCAACCCATGCTTGTTCCTTGCTTGGAAAAGTCAGCCCTGTATTATGCTACTAACAACAGTAAAATGCAAAGTACTTTTATTTTGGCCAACTTTCTGTGGCTCACCTAACACTGCTTTTGACAAACACCATGCATCTGATGGCTACTTGTTGATGCATCTCACTGCATAAGTATCCCAAAGACCTTGATATCAATCTCTTTTATTGTGACACTTTCTATAGTTAAGGATAGCCAAGGGCTCTGGCGAAGGTTGTTACTGCCATCTTCTCAAGCAACTAATTGAAAAAAAGAAAAGTTCCCAAAGTGTTATTCAGCAAGGGCTTTTATTTATTAATTTTTGGTAGATTGGATCCTTAAAGTCACACAGAGCCATACTGTGGCTGACATGCAATGGGAGAAAAGTGTTTAGGTTTAAGAAACGAACTCATTTCCCCAGCAGTTTTAGAAGTGAACTGATTTTTATTTGAAATAATAGTCAAAATTTGACCATAGTTCTCTTCACCTGTAGCTGAAATAATCTTTCTTTGGAATACTTCTGTATTGAGAAATGCAACTAAACAACCCTATTATTAATTATTAGTAGTATTACAGTAACACCTAAAGACCCCAAAAAAGGGCAGGGTTCCATTTTGTTAGACATTGTACAAATGCATTGTAAGACACAGTCCCTGCCTGAAAACATCTGTAATAGGTAAGACAAAGTTCTTTGGGGCAGATGGGGCACTGTGACAAGGATAGATTGCATGGCATAAAGACACAAATTAAGTCTGAGGCAGAGGAATTAAATTTAGATTGCCTAAGTCCAACTCCAGTGCCTTCATCACCAGACTTTTCATTTCCAAATACAAAGATACTTTCCAGATTGCTAGCTAAACTATACTATCGGAATCCTACAGGAGACCACTTTGGATGAGTAACTAGGTCATTTGCACAAACCTTGCCTCTGAACAAAATGAGAAATGCCTTCAAAACCTGGAGGGTTTTAAAATGTATTTTGAGTTGCTGTCTGTACATTTTAAAAACTTAAATCCTCTTAATTGTTCACACCAAACACGTTCAAATGTATGCTTCATTAGGATTTCCTTTTGCAATATGTCTTCTGTGATGAGCTGGTTTCACAAAGTCTATACTACTTGGTTTCCTAATAGGCTGGATATCATTACAAAAATATAGATCAATACCAATATAGGCTTTTTTGATCTTGTGTGTATTATGCCTTCAGTATGCCTGAAATATCCAATGAATAAATTATAAAACACTTTCCAAATTGTCTATTGATCTCTATGCAGTATAAAATATGGGCACATAACTGATAAAACCTGGAGTAGAGAAATGTGGGGCTTGAATCTTTAAAAACTAGGAAAGTAAAATGAATGAGAGCACATTTTCTCTGACATCTCACAAAACTGACGTGTCTTGCATAGTACATCTTTTTTTTAACAGACATTAGCAAATGGACCAATTCTACTCCTTTCTTGTGGCTAGTCGTACCTTACTGCATCAAATGGTTGTACTGGTTAACTGCGTGTTCATGGTGACCACATTTCTAAATAAGCTAACCGCATATGTTAAAAAAATGACTAAAGCTAAGTTTCTCAAAAATAACTAGTGATTTTGGGAGTCCAACTTGTAACACCTCCAAGGGGCCTAATTTTCAGAGAGTAGGTACTAAGCACTTTCTGAAAATTAGGTCCATTTAAGGCATGTCTTATTAGGAATCCAAATTATGATGTACGCAAAAACACTAGCCACTTAAAAAAAAATTGTAGCTAGAAACATTTATGTTTGTATTCAAGGCCTGTCTCTGCTATCTTACTTACAGTGAGCTATACCTTACTCTGGGCATAGTCCCAGTAGAGCTAGTCACAGAATGAATACAATTGTTTTAAAGCTTTGATCATTCCTTAACATATACTACCTTGTACATGAAATGGGTCTGCAATGGAAACAGAATTAAGCATTAACAATGGCATTTGATATTTCTGGGAGTCTAGAACTGACTTACTAATATTATCAAGATTTGTCATAAATTCTCTCTTTAGGGTTCCTTCCTTTGAGCTGCTCTTTGTGGGGCCAGTTTGTGGTGCCAGAGCTGAAGTCAAGTTAATAAGTTTGTAGAAACAAAATGTCATGCTAAATAACAAATGTACAGCTTTTCTCCATGGCTGATCACAATGAAGTTTCTACCTGCTTCATTAAATATGACCAGCCAAAACAATAAGATATTTTTAAAAGAAAAAGCAGGTACGGATAGCAAATAATCCTGGGCACAATGGATTTTTTGACGTAAAAATGGATTTTTTATGCAGTTGTGTCAAAAAATGTCTCTGATTTACCCTATCCCTCCTACTGAGCTGTACTTCATGCCATCTAAATGTGAGGTTAATTTCATTTGTGACAAAGCTCTGTCCTTGCCTCCATGGGTCCCGCGTTTCCTGGCAGATTTTGCTAGCCTCAGAGGCTCACTGTGACCCTCCACGTAACCCTTCTCTCCCCAAGGGTCACAGTCTACTGAGCCATTTTCATCATAAACCAGCAAGGGAGGTGAGGAGAAGTTATCCTTCCTTGCACAGTCTCTGTTGTCTCCCAGTCTCAGTGATTAATCAGGGGGCAAAGGTGGGGGGGAGCCTGGGCCCACCCTCTACTCCGGGATCCAGCCCAGGGACCCTAATAATATCAGCCATGGTAGCTGACCTTTTAGAACCATAACATGTACAATTCCCTGGGCTACTTATCCCACAGCAGCCCTCACTTCCTCAAGCTCCACTTCACCCTTATCTCAGGGTCTCCTTCCTTGTGCCTGATATGGTGTATACTACTCAGTCTCTCCAACAGCGCAACTTCCTCCCACAGCTCCTGACATGCACACCCACCTGACTAACTGGGAGGCTTTTAACTAGTTTCTGCCAGCCCGTGATTGGCTTCAGGTGTCCCAATCTACCTAGCCTTCTCCCTGCCTTCTGGAAAGTTCTTAATTGGCCCCAGGTGTCTTGATTGACCTGGAGCAGCTGCCATTTCACTTATCCTGGTACCAGGGATTTGTTTAGCCTGGAGCTAATATATCTATATCCCACTACTTTTCCATAGCCATCTGGCCTTGCCCCGTCACAATTTCTTTTGAAATTTATAGGAAGGAATTTACAGAGATACACATTTTGTAGATCTAGCTTCAATTTAATGCTTTAAACTTTAATGAGACCTAAGAGTTTGGGTTTGTCATAAAAACAAGTTGTAAATAAAGGTGAGAATAGGCAGAGATGGAAACAGTGAGAGAATCTGCACATCTTATGAAGATAATTAAGAAGAGAAGGAGGAAAACTTTACTAAAATGTTGATGTTAAAGTAGGCGTAACTCAGGGAAACAATGCTTCTGAATCTGAACCTTTCCAGCACAATGGACGGAAGTAAGCCAACTCCATGCGATAATTATAATTAAAACTATACATTCTGACTTATCGGTGAGGAGGCTTCATTAATGCTGGTGATTTTTCTTCTTTGATTTAGAGAAGAACAAAAACATTATCAAGCAAACCATCTGCTTCAGATCATTTTCTTTTGGTTCATTAAAGTGCCAAGTACACACAGGCTAGAGAATGTATGAGTTTAGAACACTTATTTAAATTCAGCCTGATTGTGTAGTGTGGTTAATCTTAAAACACACACACACACAGACACACACACACACACCTCAGGGCCATGTAAAATTTAGAGCTGCCTCAAACTGCTCACCCATTTCATGAACTCTGGAAAGCAAGGCATGCTGTGTTCATATGATTCCTTATTACCGTTCACCCAATAGGTTCAGCTTTAGTCATGATGAGCCTCCAAGGTAGCCAATGAATAGTGAACCTAAACGAAAGATTATTGCAACGAAGTTAGGGCATCTAACCAATACAGGCATTCAAATTTTTGCAAGCCTCGGAGACACCACCACTGCAGTTATATTAAGTATAGAGTAGCACATCACAAAAAAATATTTTATAAAAGTATTGTTGAAATGTGAATTAGTCAAGGCTGGAGACTGAATGAAGGGGAAAGAGTGGAAAAAGCATTGAAAAGAGGAACCTGAATTTACAGTGATATCAAAATAGAAAATTGATGTTCACACTAGGAACACCTAAGCAAATTACCAGGAATCACAAAGCATGAGTTAGGCACTGAGGCTCCTTATATAATGAATGGAGAGATACAGGCTCCTACGGGATGGGATTCACAAAAGCCAGCATGCTGAGCAAGGAGCTGCCTAAACTAGCCAATGGGAGATGCCAAGGAGAGGGTTGTGACCTAAATCCTGCCCCTCTCAGGCAGTTAAGCACCTAAATCCAGGCAGGAGGCAGGCACCTATCTCTGGGATTTTCACCTATGAACCCTCTCCCTGTAGCTAGTTGCCTAAGGTGTTTCTTGCTGCTTTTGGATGTAGCAGAAGCAGCCGCCCACCACCCACTTTATAACTTTTAGCCCAGTAGTTACCCCACTCACCTGAGATGTGGGAGACTTGGGTTCAATTCCCTCCTCTGCTTGAAGGGAAGAAAATATTTGAACAATAGTCTCCCACCTGCCAGGAGAGTGCTCTAACCACTGGGAGGAGGGAAGTGTCTCTCAATTTCTCTTGCTGAAACTGTTGCACTTTCTATAAATAATAAAACAGTCATTAGTACAGGGTACTAGACCCTGCTTCCCCCACCTTTCAAGCAAGTGACCTATCCACCAGGCTACAGAGTCATTCTCTTGCTTGCTCTCTCTCACCCAATGATTTTAAGATTTAATCCAAAGTGCAACTGATTCAACAGGAGAGACCCTTCTCCTTCTCCACCAAAATATGCAAACTTCATCCCAGGTGTAACTATTGAAGCCAGATGGTCTACTGAAGCCAGATGAACTTGACCCCTCTTGTTTTATATCAGTTTTGAAAGTAGCCACAGATTATTTTGAATAGCAAAAAAAGCAAGCAACCGCAAGAAAAAGCATGAGCTGACATGAGGTATGCTAAGTTTCCAACTACAATGAATTTCAATAACTAAGTTTTAAAGCCCTAGAAAGAAGCTGATAGACCAATGACCATAGCAGCACTAATGGACGACACTATAATTCACAGATAGTATTCATGAATTATAATCTGGTGTGACACTAAATTAAGAAGTTTGAATTCCCCGCTCAAGAAAATGCCAGTCACGTCACCTCCTACACAGTAAGTTTATCATCTTTATTTCTAAAAATAATGTATTCTATTTTTCAAATTCTCTCTTTTGTTTACACATTAAAAAATTGATTTCTATAGGAAACTGAAAATCAATTTGAAGCACAAAGCCCTAAATGAGTCACAAAGTGTCTTATTAATGGCAGACTTCTACAATCACTAGATATGCTTAAAAAATAATAAGGTGAAACTGAATTCCTTGGGTTCAGTCCTCACTGTAGAGGATGAGACACAAATTGACACCTTCATCTGGGACAGTTCCTCAGATGTGTCACACCTGATCCATTTTTTTAGGTGACAAACCTGAGGAACTCTCCAGATTGAAGTGTTCGTACAGGAGGTTTTGGAACAAATTGATAAATTAAGCAGTAATAACTCACCAGGACTAGATGGTATTCACCCAAGAGTTCTGAAGGAACTCAAATATGAAATTGCAGAACTACCAACTGTGGTACGTAACTTATCCCTTAAATCAGCCTCTGTACCTGATGATTGGAGGACAGCTAAAGTAACACCAATTTTTAATAAAGGCTCTAGAAGCAATCCTGACAATTACAAGCTGGTAAGCCTAACTTCAATACCAGGCAAATTGGTTGAAACTATAGTAATGAACAGAATTATCAGACACATAGATAAACACGATATGTTAGGGAAGAGTCAGCATGGCTTTTGTAAAGGGAAATCATGCCTTACCAATCTATTAGAATTCTTTGAGGGTGTAACAAGCATGTGGACAAGGGTAATCCAGTAGATATAGTATGCTTAGACTTTGAGAAAGCTTTGACAAGGTCCCTCACCAAAGGCTCTTCAGCAAAGTAAGCAGTCATGGGATAAGAGGGAAGGTTCTCTCATGGATCAGTAACTGGTTAAAAGACAGGAAACAAAAAATAGGAATAAATTATTAGTTTTCACAATGAAGAGAGGTAAATAGCTATGTCCCCCAAGAATCTGTACTGGGACCTGTACTTTTCAACATATGCACAAGTGATCTGGAAAAGAGGGTGTACAGTGAAGTGGCAAAATTTGCAGAGGATATAAAATTATTCAAGATAGTTAAGCCCAAAGAAGACTACAAAGAGTTACAAAACGATCTCACTTAACCAGGCAACCAAATGGCAGATGAAATTCAATGTTGATAAGTGCAAAGTATTACAAATTGGAAAAAAATAATCCTAACTACACATAAAAAATGATGGCATCTAAATTAGCTGTTACCACTCAAGAAAGATTTTGGAGTCATCATGACAAGATCCACTCAATACGCAGAGGCAGTAGAAAACAGAAAAATTAATGGAATGTTATGAACCATTAGGAAAGTAAAAGATAATAAAAGAAAATATCACAATGCCATTATATAATTCCATGGTACACTCCCACCTTGAATACACCCTGCAGTTCTGGTTGCTACATATATGGAAATAAAACATGGAAAAGGTACAAGGAAGGGCAACAAAAATTATGAGGGGTATGGAGGAGAGATTAAAAAGATTGGGACTATTCAGTTTAGAAAAGAGATGATTAATGGGGAATATCATAGAGGTCTATAAAATCATGAATGGTGTGAAAAAAGTGAATAGGGAAGTGTTATTTATCCCTGCACAAAAACCAGGACTTACCCAATTAAATGACTAGGCAACAGGTTTAAAAACAAACAAAATGAAGTACACAATGCACAATCAACCTGTGGAACTCATTGCCATGTGATGTTGTGAAGCCAAAATATAACTGGGTTCAAAAAAATATTTAGACAAATTCAAGGAGGATAGTTCCATCAATGACTATTAGCCAAGATGGTCAAGGATACAACCCTATGCTTCAGGTGTCCCTAAACCTCCTACTGCCTGAAGCTGGGACTGGACAACATGGGATGAATCACTCAAAATTGCCCCGCTCTCGTCATTCCCTCTAAAGCATCTGACAGACACTGGGCTAGATGGACCATTGGTCTGACCCATTACGGCCATTCTTATGGTCTTATGAGTTATTTGAGAAAAATAAAACTTTTTTTATACCATATGTCTGGTCAGTACTACATCTGGAACCACTAGCAGCCTGGAGATAGATAAACTTGAAATATCACTACTATCTGATTAAAAAGTTTAGAGGATAAAATTATCAGTTAGGAGGATAAAAACATCATCAGATGGATTCCAAATATTTTTCTGAAGCCCTATTGGTAAAGTTTTTCAAATAGGTTTTGGTATAAATGAGGTTAGCTGAGGATTTATGAGACTCAGAACAAACAAAATTGAATACTATTCAGCTGTCTAAACTTGATGGTAGTATTTTTTGAAGAATAATGGAAAAATCATAGTCACATGACAAAAGAAATGAAAATAAATAAAACTATATAGGGTTGTTAAGTACTTCTTTCTATGTCTGGCTTAATCTGGATAAGGCAGAGACAATACTAGTTTGCAAGGAGAAACAACTACAGGATTTGATGCACTTTGTGACTGACTTAACTGAGTGTGTCCTTCCCCTGTCTAAGAGCTTCATAATCTTGGATGCTTTTCGACTACCATCTACTCCTGGATTCCCAGAGAGAAATGGTGACTGAAATTGCTTTCAGTTTTTTTAACACATGTAGCTAGCCAAGAAATCATGGCCTTTAGCCTGACCTTATTAGAGCCATATCATTCCAGGCTTGACTATTGCTTGGGCTACCCTAAAAGAGCAATCAGATGTTTTAGCCAGTGCAGAATGTGGCAAACTGCATCATTAACTGAGCAGATTGATATGAGCACACTACACTTGTACCTCATTCTTCAGGATCCACTTTAAGGCCTCTGTGATTTGGAACCTGACCATTTAAATGACAGTCTTTGATGGTCCCTAGGTTTACTAGGGATACTGAACTACTCAAGATAGTTAAGACTAAAGCAGACTGTGAAGAACTTCAAAAAGATCTCACAAAACTAAGAGACTGGGCAACAAAATGGCAAATGAAATTTAATGTGGATAAATGTAAAGTAATACACATTGGGAAAAAATAACCCCAACTATACATACACTATGTTGCGGGCTAATTTAGCTACAACTAATCAGGGAAGAGATCTTGGAGTCATCATGGATAGTTTTCTGAAGACGTCTACGCAGTGTGCAGCAACAGTCAAAAAAGCAAACAGGATGTTAGGAATCATTAAAAAAGGGATAGAGAATAAGATGGAGAATATATGTTATCCTTATATAAATCCATGGTATGCCCACATCTCGAATACTGTGTACAGATGTGGTTTCCTCATCTCAAAAAAGGTATACTGGCATTAGAAAAGTTTCAGAGAAGGGCAACTAAAATTATTAGGAGTTTGGAACAAATCCCGTATGAGGAGAGATTAAAGAGGCTAGGACTTTTCAGCTTGGAAAAGAGGAGACTAAGGGGGGATATGATAGAGGTATATAAAATCATGAGTGGTGTGGAGAAAGTGAATAAGGAAAAGTTATGTACTTGTTCCCATAATATAAGAACTAGGGGGCACCAAATTAAATTAATGGGCAGCAGGTTTAAAACAAAAAAAAGGAAGTTCTTCTTCACACAGCACACAGTCAATCTGTGGAACTCCTCGCAGGAGGAGGTTGTGAAGGCTAGGACTATAACAGGGTTTAAAAGAGAACTAGATAATTTCATGGAGGTTAAGTCCAATAATGGCTAAGTGACAACTCTCTACGCAATGTGCATGATAATCAAGGTGGGCCATTTCCTGCACAAATCCAGGTTCTCTCACCCCCTCAACCCCCTCCAAAAAAAAACCACACACACACACAAACTCACTATCCTGCTGGTAATAGCTCATCCAAAGTGACCACTCTCCCTACAATGTGCATGATAATCAAGGTGGGCCATTTCCAGCACAAATCCAGGTTTTCTCACCCCCCCACCCCCATACACACACAAACTCACTCTCCTGCTGGTAATATAGCAGGAGAGTGAGTCTGTGTGTGTATGGGGGTGGGGGGGTGAGAAAACCTGGATTTGTGCTGGAAATGGCCCACCTTGATTATCATGCACATTGTAGGGAGAGTGGTCACTTTGGATGGGCTATTACCAGCAGGAGAGTGAGTTTGTGTGGGGGGGGGGGTGGAGGGTGAGAAAACCTGGCTTTGTGCTGGAAATGGCCCAACTTGATGATCACTTTAGATAAGCTATTACCAGCAGGACAGTGGGGTGGGAGGAAGTATTGTTTCATGATCTCTGTGTGTATATAAAGTCTGCTGCAGTTTCCACGGTATGCATCCGATGAAGTGAGCTGTAGCTCACGAAAGCTCATGCTCAAATAAATTGGTTAGTCTCTAAGGTGCCACAAGTACTCCTTTTCTTT
The DNA here is from genome assembly GCF_965152235.1 of Eretmochelys imbricata. Classification (NCBI taxonomy): domain Eukaryota; kingdom Metazoa; phylum Chordata; order Testudines; family Cheloniidae; genus Eretmochelys; species Eretmochelys imbricata. The sequence goes on from NC_135575.1 coordinate 108,678,365, forward strand.
TTGCGAATACAGACTAACACGGCTGTTACTCTGAAACCTCCCTCTGGTTGTCTGTCAGGGTCTGAATTTGCTGGCTTTTGGGATTAGTGTAAGGCTCATATTTCATGCCAAACTTTTTCTTAATATCTAGCTAACCATTTGGACATGTTCCATGTTTTGTAGGTTGGGGCAATTAAGCTGGGAATGGCAGTTATTACTGTTGGTGTATATGAATAATACACATCAACCATGGGCACTGCTGACTGATGTTTTTTAAAAATGTTTGTAATGGGCCCAAAACTCAACAAAGTATTGAAAATTAGTTATAAATTATTTAAATTTGGAAGCCTACAGTTAGATGCCTATATACCTATTTTAGGTAGCGAAGAGCTGATTCGGGTGCCTAAATAGATAACATTCCATAGACATCTATTAGTATATGCCAACGACTACAGCAGAACATTTTGCAATTCTCTGTAAGTTCAACTCTTTTTTTTAGAAGCCCTTTAAAATGTTACTTTTCTTTTGTAGAAGCTTTGCAGGCAGCTCTTTGGCAAGGGTTTTGTCTAGTATATGCACATGGAGGAGATAAAGATAATGAAAGCAAAGCACTATGCATTTGACCCTTTCATCGGGGGCTCTTTTGGCAGTAATGCAGCCTTTGACGGACAGCCTATGATGAATTCTCTCCCATTTCAGACCGATAGAAAGTCAATCCAATTCTTGACTCCTCAATTCCACATGATATCAGTTAGTGCTTACAGTTTGTCAACAATGCTATGGTACAAGGCTTTTAAATGGCAATCAGCATCACCTGAATAGAGAAACCTGAATTACAAGAAGCTAGATAACTATCTCATCAATATTTTGGGGTCAAGTGCATCAGGATTCAGTGTCAAACAAAGACTGAAGGTGAATATTAAGTTATTCTTTCTTAGGAATACAAAAGTGTTCTAAGATAATGTCATAGCAAGGACACACTGAAGATCCAATGGACTAGAAATATTTTTAAATGGTCCTCATAAAATGAAACTTTTTAATTAAAATGTAGACTACAGGTTTTGAAGTTCTATTGTTGGATAAATGTGGCATATAGCTAGTGTCCATCGATCAGTTGCCTATAAATACCAAGATGGGGAAGAAATTTCTAATAGAAGATGACTGTTTAATCTAGCAGAAAAAGTTATAATGGGATTCAATGGCTGGAAGCTGAAGCTAAACAAATTTAGTCTAGAAATAAGTGCACATTTTTAAAAGTGAGGGTAATTAACCATTGGAACAATTTACCTAGGGATGTAGTGGATTCTCCATCATTTGTAGTCTTTAAATCAAGTTTGGATGTTTTTCTAGGATTATATGTTCTCGCTGAAAAAGGAATTGTTTGGGGAGGTCCTATGGCCTGTGTTATAGAGGAGGTGAGATTAGTTTATTATAATGGTCCCTTCAGGCCTTAAAAAAAAAATACTATCAATCTGTGAATCCATAACCTAGTTAGGAGTTGTGGTCAGTACAGAATTTAAGATGCTCAGGGTTGAGCGTCTTGTTTCTGAGCGGAGTGAGAATTAGGGCAGTGAATTCTGTCAATATTTCTGTGCTATAAGACACCAAATGGCTGCTATCAGTTATTTGGTATGTTTTTATGATGTGGATCAGAACTTTCTCTAGAGTAACTGACACAAGATACACAATACCAGGAAATGAAAAATAAATACCACAGTGAAGCGATTACTATTAGTGTATTATTTGTACTGCAGTAGCCCCTAGTCTCCAATCAGTTTGGATCTTTATTGTGCTAGGAGCTGTACAAAAATAAATCAAAGGATATTCTTTGCCCCAACAAGTTTATAATCGAAAAACAGTGACAAGATACATGTCTAAGTCCCTTTATGAATCTACCCTAGGGTGCTAAGAGCTTTCTAAGAAGCATGCAGCATTTTAGGTTTGGATCCATATTGGATAATGTTACACACCATGTGATGGTCTTGCTTCTGTCCTTACCCTCTGAGGTAAACCTCACTCACCCAAGTCATTAGGATTTGTTACATGAATGCAAGTTGAGCATTTGGTTCAACCTTCATTTTTCAATTTTTTGTTATCTTGGGTATAAATCACACCATGCTATCTGAATGTAGTTCTTTGTCATTTTATCATGTTAAACATTTGTTGGAAACAATATATATTTACCTTTGTAATTCTCTTGTGTGTCTACAGACGCGTTAATCAATAGCTACAGATTAATTTTCTCTTCCCCTTGATAGACTAACTGTTTAACTAGCCTCCAGTTTTGAAGTGAAAGCTAATCTTTGAGCAAAAAATAAAAATACAAATAATGGTATTATCACTACCAAAAGATTTGCAGTAAAATAATTTTTTTGGCCTAGGGAAAAATGTTCCTTACATACCTAGCAAGGCTCATATTTTATTATGGAAAATTGCACAAAAATAAGCACCATAGCACAACCAGTGTTCAGAAGCAACATTATAAAGGGTACACAATGTGCGTTTATTGTAACTTTTATTAAATGAGTTTTGCACATCACAAGGGACAAAAATCCTTACTGAATTTGCATTGTAGTTTTATTCATTAACTGACCAATTCTCATGGAAGTTGAGTGCTGGCTAGTGAAGATCTATTTTATCTCAAGCAGTAGGAAACTGTTTGGAGCTAAAGAATCAGTGTTTTAATCCTACTATGAGATTCATTGTGTATTCTGGTCTGTTGATAGCTGCACATAGATTTGTTAGATAACAGGGCTTGCAAATTAGAGTAATCCAGAAATGAACAGTAATCTGGCATGTTCATTTTACCCATTTCATTCTTACTAAGGTGAGCCTTTTCAGACAGTGTTACCTTTCCTTTCACTAGGAAACACAGAGATTAATATAGAATTCGGCATTGTATATAATCTATGTGTGACAGGTTTCAATAGGTCCTCCGAGCCCGTAGGGGGCGATGGAGAGCTATGGTCCCACTGGCAGCCCTTAGTCACACCTTTCGGGTGCTGGGGAATTAGCGGGAAAGGTGTGCTGGCCGGAGTCTGCCGCGCGCCCCTCGGGCAGGGGAGCGCCGGCACGAGTTTGCAGTGCACAGTTCTGCTACCCGAGGGGGGTTGGCCGGGGTAGGGAAACGCAGGCCCACCCAACTCCACTGCGTTCCAGCCCAGGGCCCTGACAGTGGCGGGAGGCAAAGGTCCTGCCGCTCGGTCAGCAGGGGGCCATCCGCGCCCGCTGACCAAATACACCCACCCCACGGTGCAGTTCTGCCCCTGGGCTACTTCCTACCCGGTCTTTCAAGCAGGTCTCTCTGGTCCCTCCAGCTCATCCGGGTATTCAGCTGCTGGCAGCTCCAGCTCCCCCTCTGTGTCGGGCTCACGCTGGCCCGGGCTACAGCCGAGCCCCTCCAGGTCCTCCGGGTACTCAGCGGCTGGCAGTCCTGGTCGCCACAGGCCTTCCTCCCGGTCAGGTTCCTCCTGGCCCAGGGCCTCCCCTGGGTCGGCAGCAGGATCGCGAGGGAGTAACCAGCAGCCTGTGTCTGTCTCCCTCCCTGGTGCTCTCTTCACTGGGCAAAGGGCCTCGCCCTTTGTACTTCATGTCCCACCCCTCCCCTTCCAGGGATTGGCGTAAACTTGGTCTGGCCTCGCCCACTCAGGCTGAGAGGGTGGCTCCTTACCCTCTGGTTCATAGGGAAGCCACCCTGGCTCCCTACACTATGGTATACACAAATTATTCATTTTGCATTCCAAAATATTGCTATAATTGTTCAGTAACTTCAGAAACCTATTTCTAGCAGGGACAGAGGAATAATGTAGTGGTTAAAGCAAGCAATCTTGGTTCTCTTCCTAGCTCTGCCAGACTCTGTGTCTCCTTGAACAATTCACTTACTGTACACCAATGTATTCAGAAACCAGTTTGAGACAGCTTAGCTTTAAATACTTAAACCCAAATTTTCAGAAACAACAACTTGCATTTTCATTTCTGCTGTTGTTTACCACAAAGGATTAGCTTTCAGTCCAGAGGGAGAGACAAGTAGAGCAGTACTGTATCAAAGAAAAGAGAAAATGCATCTGCAGCTATTGATTAAAATGTCTGTAGGCACAAAAGAGGATTTCACAGCTAACATGTATTTTTTTCCCAGACAGAAGTTTTCTAAGATTAAACCATAGCAAACAATTCAAATAATGTGGTGTGATTATACTCATAACAACAAGGGAAAGAAGAGCTAAAGCTAAAACATGGTCCTTAAGCCACATTCTAGCATTTCAGTATTCATGATAGTTTAAGATTATGTAAGAATACCCACTATTGGTAGCACCCAATTACACCTAGAACTGCATATTAGTTTGCTTGTTTCTTTTTAATCTTTTTAATCCACAAAAATTAAAGAATTAAAGTTAAAACTTTGTCCTTAAGTCACCAGTTGTGCCAAAATGTTAGAGAATTGCAGAAAAATCTTCATCCTAGTCTGGAATGATGGTATTCAGTTTTATATTTTCAAGTTTGTGTCTGTGACCTGCCACGCTGACTCTGGTAGGGGAATTTTGTTCTCTTTGAAAGAACTCTACAGAAGTGGCTGTTTGCTTCAGACAGTCATATTATAAAGTTTGCTGGTCATCAAATAAATTGGTTACATTAGCGGAAAGCTTCTGCTAAAATGATCAACAATGAAATAGTTAACAACACTACTTAAACTGCCCTTGTTGCCCCATTGGCCCAAGTACAACCCCTGTTGTTTCTGTTAGGATAAGGAATTGGGGATACGAGTCGGGTATATTCTTGGTGTTATCTTGTCTGATTATAACTAATGCACAGTCATAGGTGCCGACTCTGTGGTGCTCTGGGGCTGGATCACCCATGGGGGGAAATGGTGGGTGCTTGGCAGCCTCCCTATTAGCACCTCTCCCTCCCCCAGAACTTTGAAAAGTTGGCACCTGTTCACACAGTGTCCCTCAATACAGTAGAAACAAACAGCAGGCAGTTTCCTTGCTCAGACTTTCCCACACTTGCCAATACAGTGAGTTCAATGCTCTGTATCTTTGCCTCCTCTCAGGACCACACAACTCCTTTTTTCTGGCTTTTTGCCTCCAACACATACAGCCAGCAGACAATGTCCAACTCCTGCATGTGCAACCAGGAAATCTCTTCAGTCTACGCAGCTTAGCCCTGACCTGTCACAGGGATTAGTGCCTTGTGTGGTAGCCCTACACCCCACAGCTGGATTTACTACCTATGGGGTTGGATTGGTCTTCTGTTGAGCCTAAGAGAGTACTTGGAACATCAGCTAAACCATGGTACCATAAAGGACATGGCATGGTCTGGAACTGGAAAAGCCTGAAGGGGGCAGAGAAAGCACTTTTTTCCCCTGGACTCAGGTGTGAGGGGGATCTGCCAATAGCCGGGATTAGGCACCGCTGTTCTTCGTACCAGGGTCTGGGAACACCCTGAATCAACTAGTCCCATCACTAATTAGACTAATCTAATTGCCTTCTATGACGAGATAACTGGCTCTGTGGATGAGGGGAAAGCGGTGGACGTGTTGTTCCTTGACTTTAGCAAAGCTTTTGACACGGCCTCCCACAGTATTCTTGCCAGCAAGTTAAAGAAGTATGGGCTGGATGAATGGACTATAAAATGGATAGAAAGTTGGCTAGATTGTCGGACTCAACGGGTAGTGGTCAATGGCTCCATGTCTCGTTGGCAGCCGGTATTAAGTGGAGTGCCCCAAGGGTTGGTCCTCGGGCCGGTTTTGATCAATATCTTCATTAATGATCTGGAGGATGGGGGGATTGCACCCTCAGCAAGTTTGCAGATGACACTAAACTGGGAAGAGAGGTAAATACGCTGGAGGGTAGGGATAGGATACAGAGGGCCCTAGACCAATTAGAGGAAATCTGATGAGGTTCAACGAGGACAAATGCAGAGTCCTGCACTTAGGACGGAAGAATCTCATACACTGCTACAGACTAGGGACCGAATGGCTCGGCAGCAGTTGTGCAGAAAAGGACCTAGGGGTGACAGTGGACGAGAAGCTGGATATGAGTCACCAGAGTGCCATTGTTGCCAAGAAGGCCAATGGCATTTTGGGCTGTATAAGTACGGGCTGTCATAAATATAAAGGGAAGGGTAAACCCCTTTAAAATCCCTCCTGGCCAGAGGAAAAATCCTCTCACCTGTAAAGGGTTAAGAAGCTAAAGGTAACCTCGCTGGCACCTGACCAAAACGACCCATGAGGAGACAAGATACTTTCAAAAGCTGGGAGGAGGGAGAGAAACAAAGGGTCTGGGTCTGTCTATATGCTGCTTTTGCTGGGGATAGACCAGGAATGAAGTCTTAGAACTTTAGTAAGTAATCTAGCTAGGTATGTGTTAGATTATGATTTCTTTAAATGGCTGAGAAAAGAATTGTGCTGAATAGAATGACTATTTCTGTCTGTGTGTCTTTTTTGTAACTTAAGGTTTTGCCTAGAGGGATTCTCTATGTTTGGAATCTAATTACCCTGTAAGTTATCTACCATCCTGATTTTACAGGGGTGATTCCTTTACTTCTACCTACTTCTATTTCTATTAAAAGTCTTCTTGTAAGAAAACTGAATGCTTTTTCATTGTTCTCAGATCCAAGGGCTTGGGTCTGTGGTCACCTAGGCAAATTGCTGAGGATTTTTACCAAACCTTTCCCAGGAAGTGGGGTGCAAGGGTTGGGAGGATTTTGCAGGGTAAGACGTGTCCAAACTATGTTTCCCAGTAAACCCAGTTAGAGTTTGGTGGTGGCAGTGGATATTCCAAGGACAAAGGATAAAATTAATTTGTACCTTGGGGAAGTTTTAACCTAAGCTGGTAAAAGTAAGCTTAGGAGGTTTTCATGCAGGTCCCCACATCTGTACCCTAGAGTTCAGAGTGGGGGAGGAACCTTGGTACGGGCACTGCCAGCAGATTGAGGGACATGATCGTTCCCCTCTATTCGACATTGGTGAGGCCTCATCTGGAGTACTGTATCCAGTTTTGGGCCCCACAATACAAGAAGGATGTGGAAAAATCGGAAAGCGTCCAGCGGAGGGCAACAAAAATGATTAGGGGACTGGAACACATGACTTATGAGGAGAGGCTGAGGGAACTGGGATTGTTGAGTCTGCGGAAGAGAAGAATGAGGGGGGATTTGATAGCTGCTTTCAACTACCTGAAAGGGGGTTTCAAAGAGGATGGATCTAGACTGTTCTCAGTGGTAGCTGATGACAGAACAAGGAGTAATGGTCTCAAGTTGCAGTTGGGGAGGCTTAGGTTGGATATTAGGAAAAACTTTTTCACTGGGAGGGTGGTGAAACACTGGAATGCGTTACCTAGGGAGGTGGTGGAATCTTCTTCCTTAGAAGTTTTTAAGGTCAGGCTTGACAAAGCCCTGGCTGGGATGATTTAGTTGGGGATTGGTCCTGCTTTGAGCAGGGGGTTGGATTAGATGACCTCCTGAGGTCCCGTCCAATCCTGATATTCTATGATTCTTTCCCATTTACCTGCAGCAGTATGGTCAGTTTTGCTCGGTCCCCAGGGCATGCTCATGCTCACGGAATCCAGATCTTCCCAAAGCTGCATTCCAGAATGGCCACACTTGAAACACTGGTCCTCATCTTGGGTGGTGCATTGGGTTTCCTGCTTGGATACCCAGGCGGTCTGGTCACGACGGGTCTCCCCAAGTTCTGGGCTCAGTACAGGCCTAGGCTGAGCCTCCAGTGGACCTGTGGTCTCCCAAGATGGAGTGCAGGTAAACAGCTCTGGACCTCTGGGTTGGGGATCCCTGATACCCCTGGATCTTTGAGCCCTCTGAAGCTCTGGTAGGGAGGGAGAAGGCTGAAGTTCCTAACGATCCTGGGGTCTGTGAGTGGTTCCCTCCTTGAGGGGCACAGTGCTCTTGGTTCCAGCTGACCCCAAGGGGGGGGGGATCTCATCATGGGAGCCTCACCAACTAGGTAGTTCTTTATGAGTTGGATGGCATCCATCATGGTGTCAGAGTGATGTTGCAACACCCACTCTCTTCCCTCAAGGAGCAGGGTCTGGAAAAACTGCTCTAGCAGGACCTGCTCAGTACCTGTGCCCCCATCTTTGCTTCTGGTTTGAGCCATCTCCAGCATGAGCCGTGCAGCTTTTGGCACCAGATGGGGTAAGGCTCCCGACAGGTACCGCTTCCCCTGGAAGCATGGCCAGAATGTTTCCTCTGAGATATCTAGGGCATCGAGGATCACTGCCTTAACTTGGGCATAGTTCTGGGTGGCGGTGGGGTCTAAAGCACAGTATGTGGTCTGTGTTACCCAGGCAAAGTACCCCGGAGACAGCACTGCAGCCCATTGGTCTTGGGGCTACCAGGTTACCATGGCCACCCGCTCTAAAGTCTCTAAGAAGGCCTCAGCATCATTGTTAGGCCCCATTTTGGCAAGTCGGTTGGGGCGGAGTTAGGTAGCTCTGCTGGAGCAGCAGGACACAAAATGGATGCCCCTGTTGGACCAGCTGCTGCTGGTGGTGTTGGGCTGCCAGTTCGCAAATTAGCTGCTGCTGCTGCATAGCCATCTGCTGCAGGAGTTGTTGTTGTTGCTGTTGATGGTGGGTGTTTTTCTCAGCCATCCATTTCAGCAGCTGTTCCAACTCCATTCAAGAGTTTGTCCTTGGGACTTTCTCTCTCTCTCTCTCTCCTTTGATTTTCTTTCCCCCCACCTTCTCTTTTAATTCCCTTCAGCAGGGACTAGGGTGATACCCGCATTCTCCAACATCTGTGATAGGGCCCTCAGGGGCCGGGCAGTCTAGTGGCTAGATCATTGGTTAGGGGGGCTGTTGGGGGACCTGACCCCTCCTTCTCCTTCAGGTCCTGGCCCAGGGTCCTGTGTTGCTCAACCCCTAAACAGGGGAGATGGATCTTTCTCCAAGTCGTGGGGGAAAGGGGGCGGGTTCTGGGCCTGTTTTCCTGGCCTGCTCCCTATGCAAGTCCTTTTAGTTTGGGGCATGGCCCTGCTAGTCCAGCTGCGCTGCAGCTGGGGCTTCTCTGTATGTTCCCCTTGGCTGGGAAAGACTTACTTGCCTCCGGTGGCTGCATTGGCAGGCATGCTGCTGATCTGTGCCTTCAGGCAGGCATACAGAGAGCTGCTGCCTCTTCGCCAGTCACCCCTGACTGAGCCAGGCTCCCTTCTTTTCTCCCCTTCAAGGCCTGGAAATGGCTGCAGGTATAACAGAGCAGGGCTAGCTTACTGCACAGGTGTTCTTTAACTCCTGCTGTGCCCAGCTGCAGTCTCTCTGCTCCTTCACAACTATAAGCAAAAAAACCAGTCTGCCTGGGCAAAATATGTTTTTTATGTTTGTACATTTCTCTGGGCCAGAACTTCCAGACCTGGACATCTCTTCCTATCCAAAGTAGGGCAAACCAACACAAAAATAGAACCTATGAGGTTCTGTCATGGTATGTCAAACCTGTCCAAAATCAGCAGTGCAACTCATCTCATCAGCAAGCCTATTCTAGCAAAATCTCTTAGTGTTTTTTTTTTTTATAGTCTTTCATTTTAGAGAGGGAGACTGTCACAAATCTGCATGCTTAAACTACTTGTGTTTCTGTAGGCCTCTGCTACAAATTATTCTTTGATAGCCTGAAATGGGACCATGCAGCCCCAGAAGAACAATAAGAATATTTTTAAGTTAGATAGGAAAGAAAATAGTACTGCCCTGCAGCACTACCTCTTAAAGGATCTAGTAGGGAACAGAGAGCACCAAATCCATCTCCCTGCTGTTCTTACATATAAATAGTAATATAAAGAAACAAAGCACAACACAACCACAAAATAAAAATATCCCTTTTGGATTTCAGTATCCATTGAGCCTTAAGATCCGTGCCTTATAAGCATCCTCAGCACTGACTGAATGCAGTTTGCATTGCACACAACACAGTAAAGGCTTTACTTGTTATTTTGTTTCTTTTGGTGTTATTGCTAGCACAAAGAAAGAATGTTCCTGGCACCTCTCACTCATGTAGCCAGATGTCGAACAACAACAAAAATGCCTCCACCACTGATTACCAAATCAGAGGTCCTTTTCCATGATCTAATCAAAGAAAGTTAAAGGGAGACGGAGCCTGGGTATAAATTGGCCATCTACAAGTTTAGGCTTGAAATTAGATGAAGATTTCTAACCATCAGAGGATTGAAGTTCTGTAACAATCTCGCAAGGGCAGTAGTGGGGGCAAAAAAATCTAATTTGTTTCAAGACTGAGCTTGATAAATGTCTGAGGGAGATGGGATGATGAGGTTGCCCACAATGGCATAGGGCCCGTCTGTGACTGCTATAGGCAATTATCTTAAATGGACAAAGATGGGTCACTAGATGCTGAAGGCTCTGAGTTCCAACAGAGAATTCTTTCCCAGGTGTCTGGATGGTGGGTCTCACCCACATGCTCAGCATCTAACTAATCACCATATTTGGAATCAGGAAGGAATTTTCACCCAGGTGAAATTGGCAGAGATCCTTGGTGAGTTTTGTCTTCCTCTACAGCATGGGTCACTTGCTGGATTGAACTTGATAAATGATGGATTCTCTGTAATTTGAAGTCAAGATTCAAGGAGCCATCAGGGACAGCACCCCGAGTCCCAGCTGGAGCAAGGGAGGGGGACAGCATCCCTGAGCCTGGGCAGGAGCTGCAGGGGCTGAAGCTGTGGTGGGTGGGGTGGCAGCCCCCATTCCAGGTCCCTGAGCCTGGGCAGGAGCCGTGTGGGTGCGAGCAGCCCTGGAGCTCAGGCATCCCAAGCTCTGGCAGGAGCCACAGGGAAGGGGGCAGCCCTGAGCTGGACAGGAGGCAACTACAGGGGCTGGAGCTGTGCGGGAGTGGCAGCCCCCAGCCCAGGTCCCTGAGCCTGGGTAGGAGCCACAGGAGGTAGAAGCCCAAGCCCCACCTGGACCCTGGGTGGCCCATAGCCCTGGCAGGAGCCACGAGGTGTGGAGGAGGAGCAGCACCCAGACAGAAGCCATGGGGGAGAGGGAGCGGAAGCCCTGGATCTCGGGTGTTCCAAGCTTCTGGCAGTCCAGAGCCCAGCTCTGGGGCTGCTGCAGCACTGCTTGTGGAGGTGGGTCTGATCTCCCCCCATTAGAGCTGTGCAGGGGAAGGACAAGTCCTGTCTCTCCCCAGCCCTGTTGATTTCAGGGAGCTCAGATTTCATAGGGCAGGGTTTATTTCACGGTCTGTAACATGTTTTTCATGGCCGTGAAATTGGTAGGGCCCTAGTTATGGCCCTATTATAGGAGTGGATGGGTGAGGTTCTGTGGCCTGTGATGTGCAGGATGTCAGATTATAGGATCGTGATGGTCCCTTCTTGGCTTTAAAGTTTATGAGTCTATAAACTAGCCAGGGTTGTAGCACTAAAGGTTGTATCTGGGACAGGGAAGAGAGATCATGTGTTCATTGAGCAATACTGCAAGGTCAAGCACTCTTTAGAGGGGAGCCCAAGTACAAGCACTTTTGGTAAACACTTTTCACTAGCCATACGTAAAACAGCCCAAATGCAAAAAAAATAATAACAACAATAATATGACTCCATTCCCTGCTGCATAAAACTATATTTTATACAAGCATAAAGTACATAGTATTAGAGGGCCAAATCCAAACCCCAGTGAAGTCAATGGAAAGACTGCAACTGACTTCACTGGGGTTTGGATTTGGCCCTTACATTAGATACACTATAAAATCAATGTTTACATTTGGGCATGTAAATTAGCCACCCAAATTTGCATTCAGGTATGCAAATGGATTTTTAGGTGCTAAAAGTGAGTATTTGCGCACTTACATGCTAGTGTGAGCATCCAAATGCAGAATTTAGTTAATTACTTAACTCCAGCTAATTACTTAAAGCTAATTATTTAAATTTGAGAAGAGGGCCTTATTTCTACTATCCATAGAACTGTACCAAATATTTAGTTATATTGAAATGATAATTATTTCAATAAAAAGTAACATAATAAAAACCTCCCAAAATAGTCATTCCATGCAGTGATAGATATTATGAGTCGTGTTTACTACTGATCAAGTTTCTTTGAAAATTATATAAAAGCACAGGTGTTACTTTTTCTTAGTTATTCCATCATAGCTACACAGCAGCTTTTCAATTACAAAAATATTTATCAGTGCCACATACCAAAATGTTACAATTCGCAAAGTTATACTGCAGTAATATAGGCTGTTCAAAACTGCATACTTCATGCAAAATAATAAAATTGGAATGCAGCTTTCCTGGGGGGGAGAAAGTATTTTTTTTATTGATAGGTGGTTTAATATTCAAGTCACTAGCCACAGGTTCATCTGACAAATGAACACTACAGGAAAAATATGCAATAACCCTTTTAAAATAATGTATGACTAATAGCTATATAATGCAAAGAAATTCCTAAGGAACTGCATACTTCTTTCATTTTAATACAAAAGAATTCAACTGAGTATTAGTAATTTAATGAATACCAAATTATTTTATTAAAACTGTTTATATAATTATGGAAACACAGAACTGACTCCATAATTAAGGTTCTATTTAGAGTTCTTTTTAAGCCTTGTTTTGGCACAAAGACACACTCCAACTTTTGATCTCAGTTGTCTGAAAATCTCTCTGCTATTAGTTAGAAGATTTTTTCTGAAAATTTCTGAAAATTCTAAGTTTAAAAGACATAGTTTCTCCATACTAGTTCATTAAAGATAGGCATTTTTTTAAAAAAATTGCTACTCATGTTTCCAAGCACAGAGTACACTTGTTGATTGATGCCTTTCTGTAAGATGTGTTTTAGTGAAACACAAGTTATTGGGTTCAATAAAGAAGCAACTGGATGAAATTCTATAACCAGTGTTAGGCAGGAGGTCAGACTACATTATCTACTGGTCCATGCTGGCTCTAGAAAAAACCCTAGGAATAAGAATTTAGACTCCCGTATTGGCACATGTACAGTTTCTCTACATATTCAGTCATAAAATACTCTGAAAAATCAGAGTTTGGGTGTGTTATAAAAAAAGAAATTATTGATAGTCATATATATTAAACAGACCCCATTATGGAAGCTAGTTTGTAAAGATATACATATGAGTCAGCAACATTTAAAGATATTCATACCATACTCAATGAGTACATGCTGTAGGAGTACATGCTGTATTCTTCATACATAGCCGGGAGTTTGAACCGCTGATTTAAGTGCAAAACTCAATTCAGTTTTAACTATGGATCCTTCATAAAGCCATTAAGACTCCTCAACTTCCAATACACATTCACTGAGTCACAGCCTGCAAATGCTTGGAGTGACCGCTACAGGCAACTGCTGCAGTTGTCAGACTATGTGCAGAGAAAAATGCTGTACAGGAGCAGTACCTCTTAGTAGCTACTGCAAGATGCAGCCAGGGGCTCCAGCCAGTTTCAATGGTTTTGCTGTCACCATTAAGGAGAGATTCTTAGAGCCCAATAGGGATGAAGGAGAAAGACGAAGAAGCTAGAGCCAATTAGCCAACGTGAGGCTGCCCCCATATGACAAGCTTGCTAGGAGCATGAGGAAGACTAGAGATAAACAGAGAGGTGAGGATTGCTGAGCCCACCACTAGCTAAACAGGAGAGTTAATAACAATGAAGGAAGTCCCAAAACAAGAACAAATTTAAAATTACACTTAAGGATGCTAAGTGCAATGCAAGAGAATATATACCATTGAAATAATCTGTGAAATAAAATTAAAAGGATTCTCTTGAATTGTACTTAAAAAATCTTAACGGTAACATTTCTTGGTGTGGAACATAGTGTGAAAGGTCAGGCCAGATGGCTACAGGAGAGTGCTAGAAGGCAGATATGTTAGCCCCAGGTTAAGTAGGTCCCTTTTCCCTGGGTAGGGTAACAGGGAAGGTTCCAGAACAATCAGGAACTTTCTGGAAACAATTAAGGCAGACAGGCTGATTAGAACACCTGCAGCCAATCAAGAAGCTGCCAGAATCAATTAAGACAGGCAGGCTAATCAGGGCGCTTAGGTTTTTAAAAAAGGAGCTCACTTCAGTTTGTGGTGTGCGTGCGAGGACCTGGGAGCAAGAGGTGCTAGAGGCTGAGAGTGAGAAGGAGTACTACTGGAAGACTGAGAAGTACAAGCATTATCAGATATCAGGAGGAAGGTCCTGTGTTGAGAATAAAGAAGGTGTTGGGAGGAGGCCATGGGGAAGTAGCCCAGGGAGTTGTAGCTGTCATGCAGCTGTTACAGGAGCCACTGTAGACAGCTGCAATCCACAGGACCCTGGGCTGGAACTCGGAGTAGAGGGCGGGCCCGGGTTCCCCCCATCCTTCCATCCCCGCAACTCCCTACTTGATACTGAAGGAGTTGACATGGACTGTGGGTTCCACCAGAGGGGAAGGTCTCTGGCCTGTTCCCTGATCCACTAGGTGATCAGCAGAGACTGTGGGGATTGTTCTTCCTCCTTTTCCCCATGCTGGCAAGTGATGAGGCTAACTGAGTGAACGGCAGATTTGAGCCACGAAAGTGGCCAAACTGGGGGCTGCCGTGAACCTGTGAGATGAGCAAATCCGCCAATTAGCACAGGACCCACCAAGGCAGAGGAGGAACTTTGTCACAATACAAAAATACACACACACACACACACACACACTTATTTAATACATTTTTAATGCCCTCATCACTGCATTATCTGGGCACACTGTGTAGGTGTTCTTTCAGTTGCAACAATTTCTTCAAAACTGGAGCACATATGATATTAACTTATCACAGCCTTCTCTTTTAGCACATGTAGCTACTAGCATAACTCTGGTAATGGACTGGCTTGCCTTAACAAGCTCTGACTTTTTATGTATTATTATAATGGAAGAGAGTGGTTTGGAACACTACAGGGATCCTTTTACCTTCAGCACTGATACCTTATTCAAAATATTAAGCTTTATAGCCCCTGTTAACAGTGCTTAACATGTTTCAATGTATGGTGAAGTGAAATGAAATGATTCACCATACCTTTAAACTCTGTGAAACTGGGGGACAAGATATATTTGTATCCCAACATGTTATCAATTTTGTCTGTTTTACGGCAGTCCTATACTGATTGTGTGGAAGATGAGGTCACTTACCTGTGTTTTATTCCTATTAGCCAATGATCTAATTCAATCTCATGAAATACACAAATGCCCAGGCCTGGAATCAAGGGAACTAGACCAGTTTGAAAACAGTGTGAGAGGCGAGTCAGGCCTGTCGTCTGTTAATCAGCAGCTTGAAACATAAAAAATTAAATTTCAGCCACCTACCCATTAAACTTACTTATGAAGATTTTCTTGGTTGGTTGAAATATAACTATGATTAAGGCTAAGATTATGTCGTGGAGGTTGCAGAAGTCACGGGATCCATGACTTCCAGCAACCTCCATGACATTGGGGGCCCCCGCAGCTGACCAGCCGCTGCTGGCAGCAGAGGAACCCTGGGGAAGCCCAGTCTCCCCTGCAACTGACTGGCCGCCATCACTGGCAGCAATCCCTGAGCTGCCCAGCCACCGCCACTGGCAGGGGGTCTGCCTTGCAGCAGCTCTGCCGGGGCCCCCCCACAGCTCCCAGCTGCCACCAGCAGAGGTACCCCGGATCTGCTCAGTGGCTGTGGGCGGGGGGGGGGGCTGCCCCCACAGCTCCCCAGCCTCTGCCACTGGCAGCCCCCCCCCACAGTTCCCCTGGCAGTGACCCCCCTACAGCGCTTCTGTGATTTTTTTTTATTATTGTCCGTGACCTGTCCATGACTTTTACTAAAAATATCCATGACAAAATCATAGCCTTAACTATGGTTTGTGATCTCAGATGACCTTCATTCCTCCATATTGGGGTCCTCATACCCAACATAACAAGTGCACTTGAATGCTTGAAATCTGATGAAAATGACTAATGACCTTTTAGTGACCTCGGATGGAAAGGTCAAACTGGGGAGATTTTCATATGCAGCAACCCATAATGAAAAAAATGTACCAAACTTCAAAATCCTAGCTCACGGAGACTGTTGATATTAACTGTCAGTCAGTGAATCACCTTTATTAGATAATACAGACAAGTGCCTATAATATGGAAGTGTAAGTGGTAACTATGGTTAAGGGTGACTATAAACTTTCATTCTAAGTCCTCTTTTCAACCCCCTTCCAATCTTTGAGTTAAGTAACCAACTGTTTTGTGAAATAGGGCATAAAAAGGATTTTTTTCCCCCTGAGGATTTAAGAACGACAGAAGTAAAGATGTTTATTTACTATTTAAATATAAATCACCTGCTGTTATTTTTTTTTTTTTTAATTCCTTGGTGCCTGATAGTGGTGACTCTGCTTAGTATCCCTTACCCCTCCCCTTTTGGGCACTGATCTCCATAGGAACCGAAGCAACTCAGTAATAGTTTTGTGTTCCCCAAAACATGAGGTTTGTAATTCTGGCTGATTTTTTGCACCCCATACAAAGGGTGCAAAAAATTCTTCCTCCCCCTGCCACACATTACAGGTCTGCATTAAGAGCCAATCAGCATCTAGACTTAGCTATCTGATATAATACAAATAATCCTAATTTTCTCAGTCAAGTCAAGCTTTTGACACGGTCTCCCACAGTATTCTTGTCAGCAAGTTAAGGAAGTATGGGCTGGATGAATGCACTATAAGGTGGGTAGAAAGCTGGCTAGATTGTCGGGCTCAATGGGTAGTGATCAATGGCTCCATGTCTAGTTGGCAGCCGGTATCAAGTGGAGTGCCCCAAGTGTCGGTCCTGGGGCCGGTTTTGTTCAATATCTTCATAAATGATCTGGAGGATGGTGTGGATTGCACTCTCAGCAAATTTGCGGATGATACTAAACCGGGAGGAGTGGTAGATACGCTGGAGGGAAGGGATAGGATACAGAAGGACCTAGACAAATTGGAGGATTGGGCCAAAAGAAATCCGATGAGGTTGTATAAGGATAAGTGCAGGGTCCTGCACTTAGGATGGAAGAATCCAATGCACCGCTACAGACTAGGGACCGAATGGCTAGGCAGCAGTTCTGCGGAAAAGGACCTAGGAGTGACAGTGGACGAGAAGCTGGATATGAGTCAGCAGTGTGCCCTTGTTGCCAAGAAGGCCAATGGCATTTTGGGATGTATAAGTAGGGGCATAGCGAGCAGATTGAGGGACGTGATCGTTCCCCTCTATTCGACATTGGTGAGGCCTCATCTGGAGTACTGTGTCCAGTTTTGGGCCCCACACTACAAGAAGGATGTGGATAAATTGGAGAGAGTCCAGCGAAGGGCAACAAAAATGATTAGGGGTCTAGAACACACGACTTATGAGGAGAGGCTGAGGGAGCTGGGATTGTTTAGCCTGCAGAAGAGAAGAATGAGGGGGGATTTGAAAGCTGCTTTCAACTACCTGAAAGGGGGTTCCAAAGAGGATGGCTCTAGACTGTTCTCAATGGTAGCAGATGACAGAACGAGGAGTAATGGTCTCAAGTTGCAGTGGGGGAGGTTTAGATTGGATATTAGGAAAAACTTTTTCACTAAGAGGGTGGTGAAACACTGGAATGCGTTACCTAGGGAGGTGGTAGAATCTCCTTCCTTAGAGGTTTTTAAGGTCAGGCTTGACAAAGCCCTGGCTGGGATGATTTAACTGGGAATTGGTCCTGCTTCGAGCAGGGGGTTGGACTAGATGACCTTCAGGGGTCCCTTCCAACCCTGATATTCTATGATTCTATGATTCCCTCTCTGGCAGTTACTTATTTAATCCCATGCCTCCTTTATCTTCTTTGAAATGATACTGCCAGAAACACTGATTATAAAATAAATTCGATAACATGTATCTGTTTGATTGAGGTAAGAAAAGACCATTGTGGATTTAGTCCCAAACCTCAGGGAAAAGAAAAGCAAAGAACCCATAACATGGTTCAAACAAGAACTAGATAAATTCATGGAGGATAGGTCCATCAATGGCTATTAGCAAGGATGGCAGGAATGGTATCCCTAGCCTCTGTTTGCCAGAAGCTGGGAATGAGCGACAGGGGATGGATCACTTGATGATTGCCTGTTCTGTTCCTTCCGTCTTGGGCACCTGGCACTGGCCACTGTCGGAAGACAGGATACTGGGCTAGATGGACCTTTGGTCTGACCCAGTACGGCTGTTCTTATGTACATTCTTAACTGTCACTAAAGGTGGCTCTTTTCCTTGATGAGGACACGTGAATGTGGTTGGTATGCTAGACTAGAAAGATAAGAAAAATACTAGTCATTGCACTGTTTCATTTTATCTCCAGAATAGCCACTGTGTTGTAACTTTATTCTTACAACTACAATACCCACCTGCTGAAGTGAAGAAACAGATTGACAGAGCCAGAAGAGTACCCAGAAGTTACCTACTACAGGACAGGCCCAACAAAGAAAATAACAGAACGCCACTAGCCATCACCTTCAACCCCCAACTAAAACCTCTCCAACGCATCATCAAGGATCTACAACCTATCCTGAAGGATGACCCAACACTCTCACAGATCTTGGGAGACAGGCCAGTCCTTGCTTACAGACAGCCCCCTAACCTGGAGAAAATACTCACTAGCAACCGCTACCACACAACAAAAACACTAACCCAGGAACCTATCCTTACAACAAAGCCCGTTGCCAACTGTGTCCACATATCTATTCAGGGGACACCATCATAGGCCTAATCACATCAGCCACACTATCAGAGGCTCGTTCACCTGCACATCCACCAATGTGATATATGCCATCATGTGCCAGCAATGCCCCTCTGCCATGTACATTGGCCAAACTGGACAGTCCTACGTAAAAGAATAAATGGACACAAATCAGACATCAAGAATTATAACATTCAAAAACCAGTCGAAGAACACTTCAATTTCTTTGGTCACTCAATTACAGATCTAAAAGTGGCAATTCTTCAACAAAAAAACTTCGAAAACAGACTCCAACAAGAGACTGCTGAATTGGAATTAATTTGCAAACTAGATACAAACTATTAACTTAGGCTTGAAAAAGACTGGGAGTGGTTGTGTCATTACACAAAATAAAACTATTTCCCCATGTTTATTCCCCCCCCCACACTGTTCCTCAGACGTTCTTGTCAACTGCTGGAAATGGACCACCTTGATTACCACTACAAAAGGTCCCTCCTCCCCCGCTCTCCTGCTGGTAATAGCTCACCTTACCTGATTACTCTTGTTATGGTGTATATGATAACACCCATTGTTTCATGTTCTCTGTGTATATAAATCTCCCCACTGTATTTTCCACTGCATGCATCCGATGAAGTGAGCTGTAGCTCACGAAAGCTTATGCTCAAATAAATTTGTTTGTCTCTAAGGTGCCACAAGTACTCTTTTCCTTTTATTCACATATGTTTCCTCAGTTATTATAGTAGCCATAGAGCACAGACACTATAGATAACCATGAATACTAACTCGCAATCTAATCATTCCCGCACTTTTTCTGTTCCTCAAACACTTTTTTTTTTTTTTGGAGCGGATTGTGTTGATATTTCCACAATTGCTCTGTGCCTAAAGAACAATGAAAAACTCAGTGGAGCTATCTGAGTTATTAGGGCATGGAAGACATTTTTGCCCATATATTCTGATCAGAAATTTTGCACTCTCAACAAAAACAGTTGAAGGATGAAACAAACTGTTCGGTGTGTAGAGGTTATTGAGATCTATGGTTTTACCTAACTTTGAAGATAATTGTTTAGTATTTTGTAAAGTTACAAGCATTTACAGTCAGCAATATGTACAGTAGAATCTTGTTCGTTTTGGTTTTTTTTGAGGCACTGCTGCAGAACAGTGAGGTACAATGTTGGACTAAAACTTCAGAAGTGTGCTTCAAAATATGAATGTATTTTGGTAAATTGGAATGTATTCCAAGTGTTCTAACTTTCTACAGGAAGGGTGCTTACAAACCGTAGGTGTCTCAAGCGCATCAAACAGAGAGCACTTAAGCCTTCCTGGCTCTGCCTCTGACTGACCTTGCTGCAAGCAAGTCACTTCACCTCTGTTTGCCTCTCTGCTTCCATTCCCAGGCTTTATCTGTCTTGTCTATTTAATTTGTGACTTCTTTATGTCAGAGAATCATTCCTTCTTGGTAGAGTAGAATATTCAAATTAAAAAAGTTTTCTTGTCTGCAAAGTTGTTTAAACAAAGAGAAACATGTCTTGCCCATTGACTTCAGCTCTGCCAGTTCTTAGAACTCTATGCTCAGCACGGCAGAAGTACAGCTTGTTCTGATCAGAAGTTACTAGCCAACAGCTCTCTCACCCTTTTTCTTCCTTCCTCTTAATAAACGATATCTCCAGCCCTGGCAGCTCATTAAGTATTTGCAGGGCTGGGTGCTATCTCTTTTCTCACACCAGCGATGAGATTTAAGGTCTGATCCTGCACTTACTGAAGTCATGGCAAAGTTTCCACTGACTTCAGTAGTGCAAGATCCAACCCTTCACCCCATCATTGTCCATCTGAGTGTGGGTTACCTATACCAGACATATCTTTATTCTTTAGGTTGCCAAGCCTGCTTAGGGAGACTTTCCATTCATGTGGCATCAGGAGGGGATTGCAATGTCTGAATCCATCTCTTAGGTATTCTCATCACTTCAAGCAGAAATTGCTTTTTTATATACTGTAATTCTATTTCAGAAGACATTATTTATAGATCTGGCAAACATTACCCCTCTTATAAATGCACCCTTTCTATAAAGTCTGACTGATTTAGTTGTAAATCAGTTAAAAATGACACTGGATCAAGGGATTACCAATTCTGAGTCAGATGCTGATATCCCTACTCATGTTGAGTAGTACCATTAACGTAGAGTAGCACCCTCTCCATGAGTAACGGCATTAGAGTCTGGCCCTCAGCTGCTTCCTAACGACTGTGCTGTTGAAGAAAAATGCCCACAGAACTTGTAAGTTGCAGTGGTAAGTTTCAGTTTCAAGATACATGAGTTTTAGGGAATGCCTGTACTGCAGCTGGGCGCATGCTTCCCAGCTCTGGTAGACAGGCATGTGCTTGTTATGCTCAAGCTACCACAGGAAAAATGGGTGTGGGGGAGCAGGGGCAGCAGCTCGGCTGCCTGAGCGCAAACCTGTCTGAACCTCTACATACCCCAAGCCTCACCTGTGCTACCCCCCGCTACACTGCTATTGTTAGCAAGCTACCATGTGTCTGATTACCTGAGCTGAGAAACACACTCCCAGCTGCAGTGTAGGCCTCCGCTAAGGCGACACCTACACATACCTGCCCAAGCTCTCATCAAGCGAGCGCAAGTGAAAACAGCAGTGTAGCCACGGTAGCACTGGCAGTGGCAAGAGAGGCCCAGCTGAACAACGTAGAGTACTTACGGACCAGATCAGGCCGGTTTGTACGCGGTCCAGCTCAGCCATGCTACACTGCTCTTTATGCTCATGCCAGATCAATGAGAGCTAGTGCAAATATATGCACATGAGCAGGGGAATTACATCCCTAGCTAATAGGGTGCACATACCCTTAATGTCTCCCCACCTACTCCCAATATAACACCGTGCAATCTTTCACTGGAGTATGTAAGTGAAAAAGATCAGAAAGTAGAGCTTTTTGCAGATGAGCTTTCGTTGCAAGAGTTTGATACAGCTGGATGTACACGTTAATGACAAAGCTAGGGCTAGACTGTGGCCCATTCTGCCTATGGTTCTAAGGTAGAAAGGGGATGTAAACCAGGCTCTTTCTCCATTTTGATGGTGTGCTCAACTGCTGCATCTTGCACGTAGGAAGAAGCAGAATCCATAGAGCCACTGCATCCTCAAATCATACAGATGGGTAGGACTGGGCAAAGTGTTAACTCTACCCTCCCAACATACCCAGTGGTGTACTTACACCAGCACACCAGGGAGCATACATTGTGACAGGTATGGATAGACTCCCTGCCTGGTGCAGCGGGGAGATAATCTCTGTCCTGGACTACTCAGAGGTCATACAGCACTGTGCTCCCCATACTTCCGACTACACTCATAATATCACAATCAAGCCCTTGGTGAAAAGTAATAGCCAATTGCAAAATGAAATGAACAGTATAGCCTGGTATGGGGATGGTAGTTAAAGCTGCATAATAAATTCTAATTTGTAATGTATTTAATAAATTATTATTTGACAAGTAGTGGGCCAAATGTCTGGTCATACAAGGAGACTGAGTTAGAGTTGAACAGACAAATTTTTGAGAATTATTGACGTTTGAGTGCATGGTTCTAGCAATTAATTGTTTTCCTGAAATAGCCAAAGGCAGTATATCTGTACTTTCCTCAGTGTTTGTTAATGTACCATGCTTCCTGGGACTACCACATCTGCTGATTTCATTTCAACCATTATAGCTGCAGTATGAAAAGGAAGTGGGAAGGTCTGTGAGGATGAGAGTGGGAGGTGAGAGAAGGAAAACCAGTGGGAAGGGAGAAGGAAAAAGAGAAAGAGAGGTGTCTTACTTCTGATGTCACAATCCTACCACCTAACAATTAAGTGCTCAGCAGAGGGAAGAGGAAAAAGAGAAGTGAAGAAGGAGAAAAAGGGAGAGACGATGGAAAGATGAGCTCCACCTCCACCAGCCTGTGAATTTTTCATCATACACGCTATTACAAATATAATTGACCTTATGTTAGCAGTTGCTGCTCTTTCGACAATAAAATATAAAGAATGTGATATTACTCTGGTTTATCTATGACATTTGTCATAAATATAAAGGGAAGGGTAAACCCCTTGGAAATCCCTCCTGGCCAGGGGAAAGCTCCTCTCACCTGTAAAGGGTTAAGAAGCTAAAGGTAACCCCACTGGCACCTGACCAAAATGACCAATGAGGAGACAAGATACTTTCAAAAGCTGGGAGGAGGGAGAGAAACAAAAGGTCTGTGTGTCTGTCTATATTCTGTCTTGGCCGGGGATAGACCAGGAATGGAGTCTTAGAACTTTTAGTAAGTAATCTAGCTAGGTACGTGTTAGATTATGATTTCTTTAAATGGCTGAGAAAAGAACTGTGCTGAATAGAATAACTATTTCTGTCTGTGTATCTTTTTTGTAACTTAAGGTTTTGCCTAGAGGGGTTCTCTATGTTTTGAATCTAATTACCCTGTAAGGTCTCTACCATCCTGATTTTACAGGGGGGATTTCTTTATTTCTATTTACTTCTATTTTTATTAAAAGTCTTCTTGTAAGAAAACTGAATGCTTTTTCATTGTTCTCAGATCCAAGGGTTTGGGTCTGTGGTCACCTATGCAAATTGGTGAGGCTTTTTATCCAACATTTCCCAGAAAAGGGGGGTGCAAGTGTTGGGAGGATTGTTCATTGTTCTTAAGATCCAAGGGTCTGGGTCTGTAGTCACCTAGGCAAATTGGTGAGGCTTTTTACCAAACCTTGTCCAGGAAGTGGGGTGCAAGGTTTTGGGAAGTATTTGGGGGGGGAAGACACGTCCAAACAGCTCTTCCCCAGTAACCAGTATTAGTTTGGTGGTGGTAGTGGCCAATCCAAGGACAAAGGGTGGAATATTTTGTACCTTGGGGAAGTTTTGACCTAAGCTGGTAAAGATAAGCTTAGGAGGTTTTTCATGCAGGTCCCCACATCTGTACCCTAGAGTTCAGAGTGGGGGAGGAACCTTGATAACATTAATTAAACATTCAGCTCTGCATTAACAAACATCTCTGAAGATGATACACTACCTTGGTAGTGGTACACATTCCAAAACCCCTATAAAGGGTAAAAAGTGAAGTTGTGAGTGCATGTGATGACAAACAATTTTGCAAACAATTCCATTTGCTCCAAATACTTTACAATGGATGCAATTCAACCAAGCATAGAAGGCCTTCACAAGGCCATTTAGGCCTACCATGAGGAAGTGGCTGCAGATGAAGAGTAAATGCAGGGGAGCTTCAGCACATCCTGTATATCCCCGGAAAAACCCAGAACAGGCTGGTGCAGAGATGCGCCTGGGGAGGGCCATGGAATCCACACTTATGAGATCCATTCTCTGAAAGCCCACCTACAGGGTCTGATTCAAAGTCCACTGATGTCAGTAAAAGTCTTTGGCTTTGGATCAGGCCTATATATGACACTATCGTTATTATTCCAGCTTTAGAGGTGGAATAGCAGCCATGCAACGGCCCTATTGTATCCCCCAGTCTTCCCACAGGAGGAAGGGTTCATCCCATCCCAAGCCCTGCACAGTTCTTACATCAGAGGAGGCTGAGTGAATTTTATTCAAAATTCTCAGACAACGAGCCAGACCATCACTTGACATAAATCACTATAGCTCCATTGAAGTCAATGAAGCTGTACCAATTTATACCAGTCACGGATGTAGCCCATCATCTAAATGTTTATTTTGATTGCTCATTGTGCTCATCTTTTATTCAATTATGGTAATATATTGCCATAAATTATTTATCAAATTTGCTTAAACACACATACATTGTGGAAAGAGATAATACAATTGTGGGGTTTTTTTAACCATAGATCACAGTTGATTCATAGATTGCAAGGGCAGAAGGACCATTGTGATCATCTAGTCTGACCTCCTGGATAACACCGGCCCTAGAACTTCCCCAAATAACTCTTACACCATATCTTTTAGAACAACATCCAATCTTAATTAAAAAATTGTCAGTGAGAGAGGTTTCACTTTAAAATGATAGTGCTAATACCTGGCCACAATACTACTGATATGGGTTACTTTATGATTCAGCAACCTTTATACCTCATTGCCTAACAAATAGTGGTAATAACGAATGAATATCCAGTCTCTGTTCAGATTTTCAGCAAAATTAATGCTTTCAAATTATTTTGAAGTGCAGAGAGCAGCAAGTCTATGAAATATTTATGAGCAAGTACATCATGCCTGTAGTGGTTCTAGTCTGTGACTGCAACATATGGTTTATAAATTGAAACAGGTGTGGGAGAACAGGTGGTCACAGCAATGCAAGGGCACATTTGGAATTTACCATGGGGAAACAAAAATGATAAAGTAGCTCTGTTGGCTTCTAGGGCAACTTGCAAATTTGATGACATAAATCATAAAGTTCTTCACAGGGGCAAATCCTAGTGCTCATGGGTTTGTAGCAAACTTACTTTGTGGAATAAAACATATGACAACTGTGAAGAAAATGGTTTCATCACCCAGTCTACTGCACTGTAGTGGCTGTGGCAAATCTTTGTCATAAACCTTCATATTGGCTGAAACAAACCCCCAAAATGATGCTTCTCATCACTTCCACAGGAAGTAAGCTGATGTGGGCGGGCAGGGGGAGAGGGGGAGAGAGCTGTGGTGGGAGAGAATACAAGACTGGGAAGAAAACAAACTTTCTCGGGTTGAGCACAGGATAGGGTCAACCAAGATCTCAGCCAAGGTATAACAAAGGTACCAAATCTACTCTCAACCCATACCATTGTTGATTGATCTCTAGACATTTTAGATGATATTCTTCTGTATCTGTGATCAAATTAATCTCTATAAAGAGTCTAACCCACCATCAACTCACCTTCAAGTCAATTTGGACAGTAATATCTGCAGTGTGGCTGAAATTCACCCCTATGCAGGGGGGCAGCACAGGGGCTATGCAGCACTTAAATCCCACTTTGTGAAATTAAATAGATTTTAATGCACAGGCATTGTACTTGCCTTCTGCACAGGGCTAAGTTTTACCCTGTGGACATATTCCCCAACGTTAAAACACTGAATGTTTTACAAAGCCTCAGGAAAAGTCATATGCACACAAACTGCTCACTAGAATGAATGGGCTGATTTGATAGTTGTCAACTGGATTACAAAAAAGGGACAGTTTGGGAATCAGAAACATCACATCATCACTTTTGGGAGAGCACATAGATGTTGATGCCCAAATGCAATAAATAAAATAAGCACAACTATGAATTCAAAATATATTTGGGCTCTATATTTATTTTCTAAACTCTCTAATCTTAGGCTCAGTCACAGAAGTTGCAGGAACTGTAAATTTCACTCTGGGAATAGCTGAGTTCCCACAACCCCCATTGACATAAAAGTAAGATTGTGAAGTCATTGTGCTTACTTTAGTGTATTGGATTTATGCATTAAAATGTATGTGCTAAAATTGATGTTCTGTTTAATATTCCGGAACTAGGAGACCTTAAAATAAAATTAACTAGTTCTACACCATCCTGGAGGCCAAATTCTTTTTGGCATTCATATGCTGAAAAGCTATTTCCAGGAACATAGGAACTGACACATCAGATCAAACCAATAGCCCATCTATACAGTATTTTAAGAAGCTTATCAGCTCTCACAGTTTACCTTTAACATTTCAAAAACAGTCTAATCACATAGACAACAATCAAACCAGGTCATTGGTTCCAGGAAGCAATTTACCATATGTGCTTCAAGGTTGCTACTGAGGCTCTCTAAAGCGTTCAGAGTGTGATGTTGGGGACTATGCCTAAACTGCAAATTTAATAAACTTTTACTAAATTATGCTATTGTATGCAGTCAGAACTTGACCACTGACAGCCCAAATTCATCTGTAGTGTAACTCCATTAAAGTCAATGAAGTTATAACACGGTGAATGTAACCTATTATGCTTCAAATTTACTACTTCCTTCTATTCATCCCAGTTCCTTTTTTTAAAACATGTACTTCTCTTGCTATTCCTAGTGCAAGGCAGCTAAAATTACTTTATAGGAGAAGTTAATTAACCTAACACAAAACAATACTGTGGAAATTTAGATATAAACATTTTTCTGAAATATACCTTTATAGAAAATCTGATCATGATGTCAGCTCAGAAAAACATCCCATTAAGCTTAAGTTCCATTAAAGTCAGTGAGACTCAAGCATATGTGTAATGTTAAGCATGTTTTGAAGCACCTTCCCGAATCATGCCCAATTACTGGAAATTACAAATAAAGTGACCCTATGTAACTGGGTATATTGGTGTTGCTCTCAAATCCTTTTAGGACCTGAATTTGAATCACTAGTCCTGGCACCTTTTTAGATATGTATGCATCTGTAAGAGAAAAGTTGAAATAACACTGTTGGCTTGATAGTTTATTTTCTTTTTGAAACCTATTGTTGTAGCAGTTGCTGGATGTACGTAGTGGAATAATATTGTCTGAATTGGAATATGTTAATGTTCCATTTGTTTTTAGTTCTGTGGAAGATTCTTATTCTTGTGGTAGAGATCATCTAAGGAATGTCACTGACTCACATGCATGTCAATAGGCATCAAATACAGGAATAG
This sequence comes from Eretmochelys imbricata, assembly GCF_965152235.1. NCBI lineage: Eukaryota > Metazoa > Chordata > Testudines > Cheloniidae > Eretmochelys > Eretmochelys imbricata. The sequence goes on from NC_135575.1 coordinate 108,705,567, forward strand.
TTATTAACCTTCCTTTGATTCAAGACAGTTATAAAGGTAACGCAACCTCCATGGGTTTGCAGCTGGGTTACACTCTTTGTATAAATTGCATTTTATGTAAATCTGCTCTTATAAAATTATACTAGCCAGTTCTATCACTCCGTTTCCTGAAGTCTCAGTTTTTGCAAATCAAATGACAATACTTGGGGCAGCAAAAGAACAGAACAGAAACCAAACACATCAACTGTGAAAATAATACTGCCAGGGCAGTTTGAATTCAATTTTTTTCTATGCGCTCCTGTCCATCATGACATCTGTAGAACAAAGGTGCTTGAGTAAACTATGCAAATGAATTAGTCTTTGAAATAACTGGAAGAAATAACAGTAAATAACAAATTAGACATCTAATGATACAGTATTTAAATATTTAATGGTATATTTTACATTCATTCTCCTTGGGACTCCTACTGACATCTGTAACAATGATATTAGCAGGACTTCAGAGTGAAGAATTTGTAACTAATGTGCAATGATCCTTCTTTCTCCTCACCTCCCCAAGTGCATTACCTGTATATAATGGAACATTTTTGAATGTATCCATATGAGTCTGATTCAAAGCTTCAATGGGCTTAGGGCTAGGCTTTCTATAAATAAATATCTGATCATTAGACTTTGCCTGTGCTTGACTAATATTGCAAATGAAGCTAGACTGTAGCATACATTTTCCCTCTTAAATTCAGACTAAGGGAAGAGCAGCACAGCACCAATACATGGATAATGCAGGCTTCACACAGCATTGTGGGGAGAAAAAGGAGGCAGCCTCCATGACAGATAGTCATCCTCCCCAAACTGCATGAATTAGTAGGTTAATGGGTTGTAAATCCAACCCAGAGTCTAACCATGGTACTGTTCTATCACACTCTTGGAATACGGGTTCATTTTCTGTTTTTTATATGCCAAGATGACAGTAATCTATTTTAAGCTTTCTCCTTCCAGCAAATGACAGAGGAATAAATAAAGGACATAGAGGAAACCCAAAATTAACTTTACTAATTCTTGAAATGTACCGGGAGTCTGCAACAGCCATTAATCATAGAATCATAGAATATCAGGGTTGGAAGGGACCTCAGGAGGTCATCTAGTCCAACCCCCTGCTCAAAGTAGGACCAATCCCCAACTAAATCATCCCAGCCAGGGCTTTGTCAAGCCTGACCTTAAAAAGATCTAAAGAAGGAGATTCCACCACCTCCCTAGGTAACACATTCCAGTGTTTCACCACCCTCCTAGTGAAAAAGTTTTTCCTAATATCCAACCTAAACCTTCCCCACTGCAACTTGAGACCATTACTCCTCGTTCTGTCATCTGCTACCACTGAGAACAGTCTAGATCCATCCTCTTTGGAACCCCCTTTCAGGTAGTTGAAAGCAGCTATCAAATCCCCCCTCATTCTTCTCTTCTGCAGACTCAACAATCCCAGTCCCCTCAGCCTCTCCTCATAAGTCATGTGTTCCAGTCCCCTAGTTCAGTAGCAGTTACAGATGCCCAGCACTACTTTAAGAATTTGTCCTATTAAGAGTAAAGATGAGTTTGAAAAGCTGTATTTTCATTTGGTAAAACCTAAAGAGTTTGTGATATTTATCTGGGAAGTTTTGGATCTATATCCTTTATTCTGAAATGTGAATAATGCAATGAACTACCTTTCTTATTCATTATTCACATGTGAAAAGATGAAAAAAAAAAGTTTACACATAACAGAACTGATCAAGTACCCAGCCAGGCACTGTAGCAATTCAGACCACTGGACCATGGATCTCTCTTTACACCTTGCTCTCTCTTGACATTGCTTTAATCTGAAAGGTTTTTCTTTAAGAAGAACAAACATGTATCATATTTTATCCACTGATCTTTATTGGAGCAGGAATTAGAAGAGCACACAGTCAAGGCAGACTTGTTGTGCCACTTGCTGAAGACAAGCTGGCGCTGAAATGAGATCTCCTGTCATAGCACAGGGGTATAGGGGTATTTATTGCAAGGAATCTCTTGACAAGTTTATTTTCTGTTTGCCACTGTAAAGATGTATTGAAGAAAGAAATTGCATTTTTCAATCCGTAAGGTAAGACCTACAACATGGGACAGCTGGCAAAAGGTAGGTCAGATTTTTATGACAGCATCCCTTGAAAGATGCTCTGAGTTTGTCTTGGGTTTAACTTGTAATTATCTTCCTCTAATCTTGTGTTGATTTAAGGTAGCAGCAGTCACTGTGTTAGCTCCCATGGTAGTGATGTGTCTGGCAACCTACTTATTTTCTCCCAAACAGGGAGCCTGAACCTGACCATACAGCCCTTGCTCAGGCAAAGCTCCCCATTGACTTCAGAGAAAATGTTCTCTTAGTAAGGACTACAGGATTGTACCCAAATACTTTGCTAAATTCTGAGAAGTGTGTCTATGGTTTAGTTGATTAGAAGGAGCATCTCCCATGCTTAGTGATAGATATTCTGGGAGTAGCAGCCTCCTTTAAATGGTCATACTCATGCTCTCAGAGGTTGGCCCTGCATGTTAGGGGGCTTATTCCTTCACCCACTTCCTTCCCTGGTCCTTCTCGCATGAACAGAGAGCAACAATACCCGAAGTCCAAAGGTGCGAACAATTCGATGTTTATTGGGGTGAACTTCCAGCAAGCATGATTCCAGTTTCCTTCCTTAGTGTCCCTCTTCCCAGCTCTGACACCACAGAGCCTTACACCTGTGTCCCTGTTCCCATTCCTGCCCTTAGCCAAACATGATTCCAATTTCCTTACCCCCATTCCCTGTTCCCATTTCCCCTTTTAGCAAAACAAGACTCCAATTTCCTTACCCCCATTCCCTGTTCCCATTTCCCCCTTTAGCAAAACATGATTCCAATTTTCTTACCACTATTCCCTGTTCCCATCTCCCCCACCCACACACCCACCCTCACACCCACTCACTTCCTGATTGACTGCAGACTATATAGTAAAACTTGAGTTCTGCTTTGCTCTACCTTAACCGATCATTTTCCTGAAATTTAACTAACCAATCCTAACATATTGTAACATGATTATGTAACCAATTATATCCCACCACCTGAATTAGTTTACACCCAGCAAGATTAATTATACAGCAGACAGGAACACTCACAAAACCAGACAGAGATTATGCAGACAAACAATAGCAAAGTGGGAACTATAATGACAAAACCATACAGAAGTGAGGATTTCACATCCCAGCTATTGATAAGTGAGTTCTTGCCAGACAGGATGCTATCAAACTAAGTTTCCTTTTACATTTTCTAGGCACTTCCCTTTCTCTGGAGGTGATAGGCACTATCAGGACAGGACTGTATTCCTAACAGCCCAATAGCACCTTCTTTCAATGGGACTAGTTTGGAAAGTGAGGATGTGACCGGTCGCTTCACAGTTTATGGCTGCCTGTTGCTTAGCCAAAGGCCTTAGCCTAAGAACAGGGCCTCAGACTGTCACATTAAGAGAAGGCCCTTACACCAGCAGACAGTGATTTTGATTCTTTCTTTTATCTCTCTCTAACTAGCCAAGTGATAAGAATACACCTAAATTCTTAGAGTATAGGCCTTTACAGACAGACCTGAATATCTATATCCTAACACTGCATTGCACAGTGGGTCTTCAGGTTGAGATTATCAAAGACACCTGAGTGATTTGGACACCCAATTATCATTAAAATTAGATGGGAATTAGCATCTAAATCTGTTATGTGGCTTTCAAAATCTCAGTGTCGATGTATTCTGGATATATGAATCACAGTGATGTACAGGCGTTTTAAAAAACAGATCTGGGACACCTGATAGAAATTCTATACTGTGAACATCATTTTTGGAAGTACTACTTCAAATGTATGTTATTTCAATGAAAGACAACATCCAAGATGGCAGCATCTATCAGTTCAAAGTCAAGGCCAATAGGCAAATTTTGCAACCTATGGTGTCTACCAAACTCCAATCCCCTACATCCCATTCAAATTCCTAATTAAAGTAAAAATATATGGAATTCATGAAAATATAAGACATTATTTACTCTGCAATATATGTGGATATGATGACAATGAGATGGACCAACTGGGAACAGTTACATTATATTCTATTAATTCTGAAAATTTGTTGTGTTCAGTTAAAAAAGAAAATACTGAGTTTCTTTATTTATACATGAACCACATTAAAAAAGTCCCTGAGGACCATTTATTTCAACATTAGACAGTTTAACGTAATGTTAACATATTTTAATTTATACTGAAGAACAATGTATTGGCAACATGCTGTGTATCTCTGAAACTTTAAATGTCAAGCAGATTCTTTTCCAGTTAATGAGGAAGGCAAGCTCCTAAGTAGAATTAAAGAATGCAGTTTGTCAGTTAGAGTTAAGTAATATAAAGTGTCCTTTTCAGTTCACAAAGTTTTTTTAAATCTCAATTACCAGTTACATTTCTTTTTTCTTAAGAATGAGCTTTTTAAATCATATGCTTGTAGGGTTGGGTGTAAAAAAGATGTGGGTGAGAGATCACAGATTGTGAATTCTTCTTTTTTCCCCTGCATAAGAAAACAGGAACAAACAAGAATGGGGGAAAATGTCTGAAGGATAGGAAAAAAATAATTCTATTACAAACTTACAAGGAACAGCTTTGTAAGGATTTTTGTTTTGTAAAGTTGGAAATTTTAGTTCAGTCACTGAAGCAAAGTAATTGGTAATTAATTGTGAAGCAGTGCTAGAAACTGACCCCCAACAATTGGATGAGCATTCTCAGTGACTTGTTCCAATACAGCTTTATTCTTTGCTGTATATTAACTAGAGCTGTAAAACAGTGCAAAAATTTAATAAAGAATAATAGTATCTAGCTCTTATTATAGAACACTTTTCATCCATAGACTTCAAAGTGCTTTCAAAAGGTGCCATTATCCCACCAGTAGCAGAACCAGTTCTACTGGGTCTCAGTTCAGAGCATTATCCATCAGGCCAAATGACACGTGCCATACTAAAAAAATAAACTCAGGCCCTTACGCTGCACAGCCTTATGTCTTATACACATGTACAGAGTGGATGTGAAATGCAACCATTTGGATTTGGTAGTGCTGTGTTTAACTCCCCTTTTGCTTGAGTAAAAATGATTACAAGGCATTGGAGAATCAGGCATTAAGAGTACATGTGTGGGATGGGAATTTACATAGGCCAATCTGCCACTGTCCTAAGAGCCAGTGCCTAGTTTTCTCTTGCTTGTCTCTGCTCCTTATACTATGAGGTGAGTAAAACAACAAAAATACACATCACGGTTTCACCATAGCTATAAAAGCATGCAACAAACCAGCCTTAGCATAGCAAAAGCATATTTAATCTCATAAGGGGAAATCCCAAATAAGTTTTGATTTTTGTTTGGAAAAGCAGTCAACAATTTGGATACTTACTAGAACCACCCAAACCTATTGAGGTGCCTACAAGGGCATGCAGCCCTCCACCCCAGACAGCCCACCTCCTGCAACAGGCCCATCATCACCTTACCTTGAATTGTCTTCTTGGGGAAGTACCACCAAGGGGTTTGTAGTCCACCTGTCATCTTCTGCCTGGCGTCTTTGGCAGATTGTAGCGTGTTCCCCTCTTTTATGTCTTCAAATGACCACAGGGCAGAGTCACTTCTCCACCCCCAGTATAGGTTGAAAAAAAAAATGCTTCCCCTGAAGAGTAGCAGAAAACTACTTCCTATTTGCCATTGGGAATCTGTTGGCTAGATACACTCATAAGACTCTGTGATCAATTGCTAAAGAAACACAATTGCTAAAGAAACATGCTTTTATAGCTATGGTAAAACTGTGATGTGTATTTCTGTTGTTGCTAAAGAAACACAAGGCCATGGAAAAATAAGAGACCCTAAAGAAAATCTGCTGTCATTTGCACAAGTTCAAAATCCTGGTTATCTCCAGGAGTTTTTTTCAATATTACAGTTTTTTTCAATATACAGAATAACTGGGAGAAGAATTTAGCTTACTGGTTTTATTCTGAATGAGAAAGAGCATATAAAATGCCCATAGTCCGTCTGAACAAACAGGTCAAAATGGCTTTTTTTTTAACCTTTTTGTTCACATGAGGTTAGCTCAGCCAATCAGGGTAAACAAAAGAAATATCAAGGAACTTCAGTCATGGAATTTCCACTTTGATGAGCAAACCCAGCTGTGACACAGGAATTTGAAATTCATCATGAAAATCTGCCTTATAAATTTAGCTGACATTCAGATTTTTTAAAATTAAATATAGAAAAATGATATGTCCAACTTTAACAAAATTTTCCACTAAATGATTTTCACTATAAATGTCTCATGGAATAGTTCATTTTAGTGGAAAATCTGCAGATTTTAATTTGGCATCAAATATTTTTCACAGCTCTGCTCTTAGCACCTCGGAATAATACTAAACATATACCCTTTCTAATTTTGACACAAAAACTTCTCTTAATGGAAGATCGGACTCTCTTTCAAAGCATTCTAGAACATGCAGTTCTCAGAGCTTTAGTGACCAGTAGTGTCTGCCAGCAAAACCACTACACTGATCTTCATTTACACACTGTAAAGTAGCCCAATTATTTTGGTTATTCTCATTGATTTTAGTAAATATCTAATTTAAAAATATAAAGTATATTTTTTGTTATACCATGTACATCTGAAAAACTCATATATTAACTTATATGCTCCAATCTGCTCATCATGTAACTGGGATGGAGCACATACCATGTATGTGATTGTGAGCATTGCAGAACAATGTGATAAATGGTACTTACTATGTACCTGTGACCACCTCAGCTCTGTTATGCCCTGGAATCTGTCACTACTGGGGTTACTTCTAATACGTCAGACTTCTCCAATTCTTTGTAGAGTTGCTGGTTTTAAACCTTCTAGGTAAGAGTTGCCTACTATTGTCAAAATTGTGAATTTCCTCCAAAAAGTACACTGTGCTGATTTTCAGCCAGGCAATGTTCAGTCTGGGACAAGGGACACATTTAAAGTTTTGCCATCTCAAGGAGACATTGGGGCTCAGAGGAAACAAAGAATCCCTACTTTCAAATGGAATAAAGCATTTGTTTCCTGGTAGAGCCCAAGATATTGGATCTACAACTGACCAGAAAATGTTTTTTTAATTTTTTTTTACACATAGAAAATTTCAACTTTTTGGAAAAATATTAAAGAATGAAATATTTCAACCAAAAACTGAAATAGTTTGATTCTGAAATACCACTGTGGTACTTCCTAGGAGTTGTAATTTGAGTGCCTCATGCTCCCATTATTCTCAAACTAAATTTCCCATGATAAACCACAGTCTCCCTTCTTGGTGAGGAGAGGGAGTCCATCAGGGTAACCCCATGGTCACAGTATATCATGGGAGAATCAGTCCTGCTGCGGAGTCTGGCACATAGACAAACCTAACTTCTATGATTCATAGAATCATAGAATATCAGGGTTGGAAGGGACCTCAGGAGGTCATCTAGTCCAACCCCCTGCTCAAAGCAGGACCAATCCCCAATTAAATCATCCCAGCCAGGGCTTTGTCAAGCCTGACCTTAAAAACTTCTAAGGAAGGAGATTCTACCACCTCCCTAGGTAACGCATTCTGTGATATGTGATATCTGAATCACAATATCTGTGATTCTGTGATATCTGAATCACAGTATTTCAGTTTTCAGCCAAAAAACAAAAACTTTCAAGTTTTCAGGCATTTCCACAAAAAACAACCACTACAAAAAATTTCAGTTAGTCAAAAAGTCTGTTTTTCTTCAGAAAATAGTTTCAACTGAAAAATTTTGACCAGCCCCAAATGGATCTTAAAGTCCCAATATACTGTCATCCCAAACTCATATCAATAAAACCTTTATAACACACCTCTCAATCACATGTTCTCCATATCTGTGCCAGTTGCAAAGCTCTCATTGAGTACAATAATGCAGGACAACACCCTCTGTGACTGAATGTTTTATATCTATAACCAAAATATTTCTTTACAATATTTTTATGCAGCCAATGTAAACCCAAAGCTTTTTCAAACATTTTGGCTGAGACCTTTTACTGGATTCTGAATGTGTTTTTTCCCTTTGCTACATGAATATCGTGCTTCATGAAGAATGTAAACAATTAAGCCGGGGGCACCTGGACAGTCCGAATGGAATACTTCCTTATGGTTCCAATTTATCCTTACAAATTGTCTAATGGCAAGCTACTGGAAATTATAAATGCTCATGAACAGCTTCATGTCTTCTAATCACACTCATGCTCCTTTACTCACCAAACTGCAAAGGCCTCAATGGATGTGCATCAGGAATTCATTTGGCTGAACTTATTTATAAATAGTAAAACCAGACAGGAAATGACAATTTTCAAAAGCTTATAACTCAGCCAAATGTCAATGGATTTACATGGAGTCAGTAGAAGGCATCTCCCTCTGTATGGGACTATACCCCTGCCAATTTCAAAGACCTGCTATAAAATTTGGAAGTGTTAGCACTAAAACTTAAACTAAAGAGTATCCTTTACTTTGTCTAACCTCAAATCGGCCTTGATCAACCTTGAGCAAAGATTGAGGCTGGTTATTGTTCATTCATATCCCCTCCCCAGCTTCAGTTTACCGTTCTTATTAGGGATAAAGTAACTAGCCCAAATTAAATATGAACTGAGCTGAAGGAAGACCTATAGACCTATGGAGTTTAAGTTCTTGCTCTGTCAGAGACTCTCTGTGTGATCTCGGGTAAATCACTCAGCTGGGGAACTGAGGCACAGGGAGGCTATCAAAATTAGGATAATAGCACTTCCCTACCTCAGAAATGTGCTGTGAGGATAAATACATTAAAAGATTGTGAAAAGAAAAGGAGTACTTGTGGCACCTTAGAGACTAACCAATTTATTTGAGCATGAGCTTTCGTGAGTGAGCTGTAGCTCACGAAAGCTCATGCTCAGATAAATTGGTTAGTCTCTAAGGTGCCACAAGTACTCCTTTTCTTTTTGCGAATACAGACTAACACGGCTGTTACTCTGAAAAAAGATTGTGAGGTGCTCAAATACTGTGATAATGACAACCATATAAAAATGATTTTTTTAACTAGATAGCTAAAATAGAAATATCACTTAAGCCCAGGTTGAGGCCCAGAATGCTTATTCACAAAACAGCCCATCCCCTTCAGGTGAATACCGAACCAAATATTTTTCGAGGTTCACAACAATTATCTGATCTCTTTTACTCGTTTTACTCCCGGTATCTTCCATTGTCCTCTTAGTCATCTCTTTCAGTATAGAAATCCATCTGTTTGTTTCTGAAACTCATTTGTTCTCATTCATTCAGTAACATTCTTGTTAACTTAGCACATGCTGGTTTTCATACTTTGCGTGGATTTGTTTCAATTTGCTATTCTCTTCTTGTTTGCTTCTGCTTGCTTTGCAGATTACATTGATTATTTCTACCATCCTTATTGGTTTCGTTGGTTCACTTTTATATGACTGTACTTTGCCAGTGCCACACAGTTTTGTATACACTTTTCCTAGCATCAATTCTATCAGCTATTGTCATCCATTTAAAACATCAGTAAAGTCCAGCTCATGTCTTCCCTTTTTCAATGAGAATAAATTCTGATTTCAACTTTTCTTCACCACAGATCCTTGAAGCTCGATCTCATTCTTTCTGTACTATGCTGTACTCTCAGTCAATTATATACTTTGTAAGGTAACAAGACCAATATTTCATACTGCATTCAAGGTGAGGTGTAACCACCACATCAGATAGAAATAATACCTCCACCATTGATTTATATTCTGTCCCCTAGCAATACAAACTTTGCACTTTGTTTGTCTTCAACTTTGTTACTGCACTGCACCGAGAAGACTTTATGGATTTTTCATACAATAACTCCCAAATCTTTTTTTTTTTTGGTCAGAATGCTACAAACTCTTTCCTTTTAGCACATACAATATTTTCTCCTTTGGTTCTGTGATTCATTGTCCTGTGTATTCCCTTACAGTACTGCATTTGCAATTGACTAGCCCAGTTAAGGGAATCTAAATCTTCCTATATACGACTGTTTTGTTTCTCATTATGTTCCTGATTATATATAGGTCTCGCTCTCTCTCTCTTTTTAAGAATACAATTATACAATACTAATTGATTGGCTTCACACTGCTGTACTTTATGGACTCAAATTATGTTATTGCACGTGTGTGTTGTGTGGGGAACAGACAGAACACTCATTCTCTGATTCCCCATTCTGGAGAGCAAAGAATGGGAACATCTAGTACGACCAGGTGTTCTGATGGCTGCAGAGGAGCTGTTTCTAGGTAGAGTGAGGATAAGGCTATGCTTACCACCTATCCACCCTGGGTACTCGGATGGCTGTACCTGGAAGAGCGGCAGCTACACCTTTTGAATAGCTATAACAAGACACAGACCTCCCCATAGTCCTCCTAAGTTTACAGACATATTAAGCTGATCAGGCAGTGTTCCTTCTCCTCCTCCATTCTCAAGCTCTTTCAGATATATAATCTTCCCATGTATAGTGGTCACTCTTCAAAGCTTGCCTGACACTTCCCTATTCTTATTAGAGGGAATACCTAGAATACTACAAACACCAAGAGGAAGTTGTTTAAGGTAATTGGCAAAGTTTTAACAGTGGTCACATTTTCCTTACTTTGGCCAATTTTAAATCTCCCACATTAATATTCTCCCCATGGAGAACCCTCGGTGTCACAAAGTAAACATTCTCTGGGCCCTAAAATAATTAGGCTGTTTCAGGTTAAGACACTTGTACAGTAAGACATATGTAGGGTGGGTAACCTGCTATGCATAGATATGAGGTATGGGACATAACTGTCAACTAGCATAACCTATACTTTTTCAAGGCAATTTTAAGACAAGTCCCCCTTCATCTGCACTGTTAACAAATAATACACAAGCAGAGGGAGATTTTCTAATGAAGTTACTTTGCTCCATTCACTGTCTTGTGTCATTTTTGCAGCCATCTTAGTTTGCCCATTGATATAATAAAATGTTGCTCCAAAGCAATATTAAAATGGGTTCATGTAGTTCACTAAAGGAAGATTTGATATTAGGACATTTACAAGAGTTTGGTATGGGCCTGATCCAGCTCGTATTGAAGTCAGTGAGAGCTGGTTGAGGCCCATACACTTCCCCTACATACACTCAGCGTGAGAAAGAGCTCTCTCTGCAAACTATGTTGGTTTCTGATGATTAGCTGCGCTTGGGAGAAAGGACGTATTTAAAAGGGGTATGTTTCTAGGTGTGGAGAAAGTGTAATATATGCCCTTGCTCTCCAAAGGTGGCTATTGCAAACAACATAGAAGTACCCTGCATGTGTGGTACAGAAATGGATTTTATTTTACTAAATCATATCACAAATGCTCAGACCAACCTTGTCATTATAATTTGTCACACTATTATGTGCGTCTCTCTGCAGAGAGTTCATCTGGCTTTCAATGCCATTGGCTCTAGTCTGGAACAAAGTTCTCAAACACAATATAATTTTTTTCCAAACCTCACAAAGTTAACAGCCATAACAGCAACAGTTATGTATTCTACACCTAGAAACCTCTGTAGCTGTAGTGTTAGAAGGGCCTATTGCTGCCTGGGATTATAATTTTGATTATAATGGAATTTGGAACCTTTTACCTCTGGAGAAGCCTTTCAAATTCAGCCCATTGGTAATGACTGAAAGTTATTACCCTCTGATGACTGTTCAGTGGCTTTTTAAAAAGGAATTTGGTTATTACAGTCCTGTTACTAAAAAGCAAGAATCCATTTTACAGAACACCATATCAGATGGTACTAATTAACACCCTGGCTGCCAATCTCCTCTTGAACTGAGCAAAAAAATTTGGCCTAATAGTTTCTTCCCAAACAAATGCAGTTTTGGTGGACCCAAAACTATTCATGATTTTGACTCAAATACTTCTGGCCCAATTTTTTTTTCTGTCTGTCGTGGCAGAGGCCTCCCTTATAAGCTTCAGCCTGTTTGTAAGAGCACTCGCTTGGGGTGTGGGAGAGATGGGTTCAATTTCCCCCTTACCTGATGTGGATAACAGATTTGAACATCAGTACATTAAAGAGGAGTACTCTAATCTCTGGACTAGGCTTGTCTGGGTTCTCCCATCTCTCCTGTTGAAGCTGTTCCATTTTTTACAGCTAATAAGCCATAGAAGCAGGGACTTGAACTTAAGTCTTTCATATACCATATGAGTACACTAACCACCAAGCTATAGGGTTATTCTCAAGTTCTCTTTTTCTCTAGCCCAATGATTATTCATTTTCATTCATAGTGCCACTTTATAGTCAAAACACTTTTTTATAGATATTTAACACCATTATAAATGCTGGAGGGAAAGCAGGGTTTGGGGTGGAGGCTGACAGCTTGCGACCCCCCCATGTAATAACCTTGTGACCCCCTCAGGGGTCCCGACCCCCAGTTTGAGAACCTCTGATCTAGGGCACTTGCCGTGGGCTACAGCGGCAATGGTAGCAAATGTTCAGGATTCTGTTTCCCAGATTGTCTAGGGTGCAGGGCAGAGCTAGAACTGGCTAGCAACACCACCAGAACCAATCATAAGCCAAAACTCAGACACAGGATTTGGTTCTACTTTCATTTTGGGGTGCAGCAGGGAGAGAACCATCACAGCCAGGGAGGACCTTTCTACCCTCCATATTCCCACTCCATGGAAGACTGAGTCTTTTGGGGATTTCCAGAACATTGAATAGTGTCATCTCAGCAGAGACCAGATACCCAGAAGCCTGAGAAGTGAGTCATAGTCAGACTACCAGGTGCAAGCCTAACTACACATTGGAATCCAGATCAGAGAGCCACAAGGACTACATTACCATCCTTGGTGTGGACAGTTTGTAACAACATCCCTGTTTATTTGTTTTGCTATTTTGTTTTAAGCCAGCCCCTGACTTCAATGCCCTTATAGGTGAACCCATGACTTATAACCCTGAGGATAAAAGGGAGAAGGCTGCAGTCACACCTCAGGGCTGAGTTACAGAATTTTTGGGTGTTTCCAATTTTCCAATACTGCCAGTGAACTGAAAAAATCAGTTATTCACCTGGCTCTAACCTCAACAGAGAACTTTAGGGTTAGATCAATAAACAGATAAAAATACCCTCCCTAGTGAGCTGGTTTTAAATAATTAAGCCAGGGCACTGCCCTGAGTATTGTTCTGATCATTGCCTTTATTGGGTGTTTCCCTGTCTGTATCATGCTATAACAGGGAAACATTCAATATGATCTGAGGATCTTTTAATTTATGCAGTTAATTTCTGATCATATCTATGTACTTCCTATTTCAGTATCTATTGGCCCTAAAAAGTCTCTTGTTTAGAAAATTTTTCAACATCTTCTTTATTCAAAATAGAAGCACCTTAGTTGTAGCCACCTTAATTCCCCATTTCCTACTTAGTCTTAAGAGTACTTTTCATCTACCCTACATGTTCTATGTATGAGACCAATGTCGGTTAGGTGAAAATGTTGTTGCTATTTTGTGATTATTCCTGTCTATTTTTGTAATACTCCTATTTTTCTTTCAAATCCCTCAATTTTAGTCCTCAACTATTTATATAGGGTGAGAATCTGGCCCCAGGGTCTTTTTCAGTGATCGCTAACAAGCAAATACTATTCTGTATGCTGAATAGCCCCAAAACATCCATTCTATCTGATGTTCCACACAGTCCTTTGAGATTTCACTTCAATATAGGCTGTTATAGGTCCCAATCCTGGAAGCACTTGCACATGTACTTAACTTTATGCACTAGGAATCCCACTGAAGTCATGCGGGCACATCACAGTTAACATTCTCAGGGATCTAAGCGGCCTTGCTCAAAGCAGCATTTTTAAAAGCAATTTTGGTGCTTTCGGGATCAGCAAGCTAATGCCTGGGTTCTGTAGGGACCCTGTGGCGGGCAGCTTGGAACTGTGTGATGTATACCGGCAGGGGCAAGCAAGGATATTAAACTTGCAATGGTCAACAGCTGATCAAGGAGGCTGGGTAGCATTTGTTATCTTCCAGAAAGGCTGCGAGCTTGGTTCTGCCCAGTGGAATTGGGTTCCCACTCATTGGCAATCAGTGGCCACAACAGCAGCAATATAGCTGGGTACGGGAGCACAGGCAATTCTGACAATTGGGCATTGGCATTTGGAAGCATGCAATACCTGTGTGCAACCTTGGGTGGTGAGTCAACATTCATATGTTGTAATTTCATTCCAGATGTTGGAAGACCAGCTGTGGAGGAGTTGGTGTGAATCTGTGGGCACAAGATTGTCTTTTATGCACATAGGAAGGAGCATGTTATTGGACTAGCTGTGCGCCATAGGGGCCCGTCAGCAGTCACCGACATGAAGTCACTTCATACCTTGAAGAACACTATTTGGCAATGTGTAAAGGGGTTCAATTACTGTCCAGAACAAGAAGGGACTTGATGCAGATCTGTGTTGTCGGACATATAGTAACGCAGGGTCTGGCTGGGAGCCCTGGGGTGCCACCTGGGTTGACAAGGCATGACAGATGCTAACAGGGGTGTAGTCAAATTCCTTAGGGTCATAAAAGGCTCACTCAATTTGGGCATTCAGGGAGGATGGTGTTCCTCTGTCAAACTTTGGAACCCATTTGTTTTGGCCCATATAAAAAGGGGGCAGTAAGAGATGTCTGGGAACCCAAGTGGGTTTGGGGGGAGGCAGAAAAGCTAATTGCTGGTGTCTCCTTGTGGCAGATGTCCAGTGCAGGTGCCCCATAGGAAAGGTATACAGTGACCAGATAAATGGCTTGGAAAAGGACTTAAAAAGAGGTGTTCATTAAAGGGACAAACAGGGAGCGGTTGGGGACTCCTATGATTGGTACAGCAAGGAACCAATTCCCTCATTCTTATAGCCCATCTTAACCTTCCTAGAAGGGGGGGTGGATGGTAAGGTCCCAGCAATGGGTTTGCTGGAGGCACCTGGATGGAGAAAGAGGGAAAGCTGGTGGAAGCCCCTAGGTATGGTAAGGTCCTGGCAATGGATTTGCTGGAGGGACCTGGATGGAAAAATGGGGAGCTGGTGGAAGGCCCCTGGTAATTACAGAATAAACACTCTGCCAGGTAATCCCAGATATCTAATAACAGAGTTGCGGCCTGATTAAACCCATGTCAAATATCTCCTGTCCTTCTTTTGGTATAGTCAAGCAATAAGTCTGTGGTTACATGATACTGTCCTTCCTTATTTCTAGTTAAGAGTAACAGAAGAGATGAGTGGGGAGGATGAAGAGGAGGCAGTCCAAGTGATCATCAATAGGAAGAGAGATGGCTCATGAGACAATTTCATTAAGACATATGGAAAAATTTTTAGACTATTTGAAATGTAGAACAATTCAATGATTTAATCAACAATAGAACTAACTAAACTCATAATAGCAAGCAGAACTCACCTTTTATTAATAGAGATGGCACTGAACTACAAAATCTGGATCCATATTCAACACTGCATTCAACATTTTAACATTGCAAATTTGGAGGTATTTGGATCCAGAATGTTGGTTCATCTCATTGAAAAGACAAAGCCCAACTAGGAAATACATATTTGAAATAGAATTATGGAACACTCCATACCATCAAAGTTTGCCTTTGTTCAGATTCTGGAATTTGGTTCCAGTCTTATTCAAAGGTGTATTATTCAAAGGTTCTAACTCAGACAAAATTGACAAATTTTCATAGGGCCAGTAAAAGGCACTTCCCTGACACAAAGGCCATGCCCTGCAAATTTAAAGTCTCTGTTCCAAAACAGGGAGAAGAAGGGATGCTAGGACTCTTTAAAGAAAAGGTTGCCAGAGTTTTTTAACATAGGCAAAACAATGTAATTTTACTTGGCATCTTTCTTGGCAATGGCAAAATCATTTTGGCTGATTCACCCATAGAAAATTTCAGCATTCATAGTTAAAGTTTGGCAAAGTTATAAGTAACTGATAACAGGGTCTTATACTGAGAGATGTCAGGAAATCTTAATAGGCGGTACTGTTGTCCCACCTGTAATGAGAGCTGGTTGAAAAACTTCCACTGTAATCTTTTTCTGACAGAAAATCGGGGTTTCAACTGGATGAAAATAGTCCTGGAAAGTATCTGCTCTTCTAAAATAAAAGATTTTTTTGTCAAAAAAAGTCATTTTCATAAAAATTTTCCACAGGGGGAGTGGGAAACATTTTTTGACCCACTTGAACATAGTACATAAGAGCCACACTTTAAAACACACATTTGCTTCATTTGTTTCTCATATTTGATGAGCTTTGATCACTCTACCTGAGATTCTGGCATCATTTGAATCATAAAGTCTGCTGCAGTTTCCACGGTATGTATCTGATGAAGTGAGCTGTAGCTCACGAAAGCTCATGCTCAAATAAACCGGTTAGTCTCTAAAGTGCCACAAGTACTCCTTTTCTTTTTGCGAATACAGACTAACACGGCTGTTACTCTGAATACTGGTAAGAAAGTATATATCACTTCATTACACCATTCAATTGTCTTCACCCATTGCTTGTCTGTTGATATTTTCTTTGTTCATTAGCTGATAGTGCACCACTCTTTCCAACCTGACCAGATGATCTGGAAGTAACAGTAGTCTTTACGAAGGGGTGGTTGATATAAATGGCTGACTGGACATTGTGCAAAACTCCATGCGGATAATTCTCTGCCACCAGCTGACTCAGAGAAACTGTCTAAAGCCTCCAGTCTGCTTCATTTTTGCCTCATTTAACTGCCACATTCTTGCTCAATAGAGAAGTTTTGACAAGGCATTGCTGTGGCATGGTTTCAATTTAGTTTATAGACTGATCTTTCTACATCAGAGCTTTGGCAGCCACTGAAATACATTGCTCATCCTCTTTCCCAAATCATTTTCTAGTCTTTAAAATGTTCAGATCATATCGTCTACTGAATTTCACCTTCTCAGATAAGTGGAACTTTCCACTGCTTCCTGTTCTGTCCCTGTGAACGTTTCTTTTTATGATGATTTTCAAGCCTTCATCTATCTCAGCTTTAGAGCATTTATACTGAGGTCAGAGGATTTGTCATCTTTCCTTCTACATCAGTGCTACTCTGCATCATGAGGAGATCGTTGAAGAGTTCTCAAAGGACACGACACACAGTACCTAAGAAAGATGTTTTCTTCATAAAATAAGTGTTGTGTCAAACTCCTAAAATAAGTGAAGGCATTTGTTTTCACAACTTTTATTTATTCAAACTAGTAACTGGTTCCTCTTACCTTCCAAGACATAACACAGCTGTATAGCTATTATATAAATACATGAACAATTAAAATTGGAAGGACCACTTGTTAAAAGGACTGTTAATCACATCACAAACTACCTTTTGCTGCAGGTATGCAAGCTAAAAATCGAGGTAAACATGCCATATAAAAAGAGGTGTTTCTGTTTTCCTGGCTCTGTAGATTTCCCTTGTATTTAAAAAATGATAAATAGTTTTAATAGCGTGGCATGATTTGCTCTGATTGAAGAAAAGTGGAATGGATAGCATCCAGCTAACCTTTCAGCACATAAACCTTTCTTCTCATAGCAGAACTATCTGAGTAATGCGAGTAAGTGTCACATTTATGCCAAATAAGAAAGTCATCTGCTGCTGAATGCATGATTGGGCCAGTCAAAGGGAAATTAAGTTGTACTCAGTTTGTTCTAAGCATGTCTCTTAATTAGATTCAATTTAAAAAAAATCTTTGTAGATAAAATATTCATGACAGAAGTGATAGCTTCAAAATGCAGCATTTCAGTGCAGATAGGTTTTAGTCTAGTGCATAGTATTTGTACAGCTGCTTAATCCTATAATTGGCATAAGGGTTATTTGGTGGTTTTTTAAGAACACTCACTTCAGAGGAAGACTATTTTTCCCCTCTTCTTTTCAAATACAAAACTGAAGAACAGTGTATTCAAGGGACGTGTTTAAAGTAGCAAGCAGGAGACGCATTTTGTTACCGAATAATGAAATTTACGTTCATATCCTATGAACATCACTATAAAAAAAAGAGTGTCTGCCTTAATGTTTATAAACAGCTTACTGAAAGAATAGTGTTTCTCTAAGTGATGAATGCAAAAGAGAAACATTTCTTATTTAAGGAAAAATATTAAAGGTTACACCTTTCTTCTAACAAGAAGGTTTGCTATGGCATATCAGTGTTCTTGCTGGTTTAAAAGCTGTGTAAATATAAGATTTCAGAAATGTTCAGTGAGAGTATGCCTAACAAAAAGGATGGATGTGATGGATAATCCTGATTCCCACTCCATTACAGCAGTGCAACTACGTAGGCTCCATGGAGAATCAGGCCCACTATGTCATATAACACATGATGCTATAGTCACACAGTTTACTTTTTTGTTAATTTTTTGATACCGTCTGGTTTTCTTTGTCTTGTCCCAGGATCCAGTTATCCTGATTAGAAATATATATTTATATATACATTTATATTTCTAATCAGGATATATAAATAATATGAGCTTTCATTCTTTCATTGAGCAAAATTCCACATCCTTTGCCATTCGTCCCTCAAGCACGTTCCAGGAAACCTATTGTCATAGACTTATGCTGTACTGACAAGAGTTCTCCACTCATGCCCTATTTCACCAAAGCATGTGATAGTTTTCTGGTCTGGTCAAGTATGTATCATTCTCTAGGACTAAGATGACACAAAACATTATTTATCCTTTATTATTTAATTACACTTTTAGCCTGGCAGGAATTTTAATTTGAAAGACTTTTTCATTAACACTTTACACCGTCTTAGAAATATTCATCTTTCAAGGATGCCAGAAAAGTCATCTGTCCATTTGCCAGAATTTTTAACTCCTTGTCTCTCTGCAAACATCTCCTTGAAGTTTCCATTCCCAAAGAGATGTGGGAATTTCCTCTATTTCCAAAATAATCGCCATCTTTTAACTTGTTTGAATAGAGCTCAATTCTGCCACTCTTAACAATTCTTTACTAGTTGATATTCAGTGGAATTACACTGATTCACACCAGCTGAGGATCTGGCCCATTAATTTCAATTGGACCAGGTATTTCTCTATATGAGTAAAGGGGATAGAATCTAACCCTTAGTGAAGGTTTTCTATAAATGGATTGTGGAGTAACTGTGTTAAAATTACACTGTCACGTTAAATTTCGGGGGGGGGGGGGTCCTGATCCTGTTTCCAGGCTAGGGGACTCTGTAGGGAAATGTGCAATCTGAGCCTAGCAGCATCAGTTTGCAGAAGGCCAGCCTAGACAAAGGTGGGGTGAGGCATGCTTCTCCATTTTTTAGGGAGCAGCCTGCTTTCTCTCTTTCTGTGTTTGTGTTCTTGTATGTTATCCTTCTGCATTCTAAGAAATAAAGTTTCAACCTTCCAACGAGGATACTTTATGGGGTTTTTTTATGCCAAGAATATAACATTTAGTATTATTTAACCTTTGTTTACAATATCACCCCCTATAATATGAGGTACTTTCCAAATATTCAAAAAAGGCAGTTCCTGCTGCAAAAAGTTTATAATCTGAAGGACACATGGACAAGCCAAAAGAGATTAAGGGAAATAACAATAGGCACCTGATAGACAAGCCAATTCAATTAATGTTAAACAGTACAGCATATCTGGGTTTTAAGTGGGACTTGAATGTGGATAAGGTACGGGCCCTGTGGATGAGCTCAGTGAGGTTGTACCATACATAGGGCTGCTGTGCGGAAGAGGGCACAAAACTGATTGTTCAAGATGTAGACCTGTCAGTGGAAAAGGCCTGGAACATTCGTGGAGCAGTGTGGGTGGTAACAAAGCTAAGCTTGGCAAGGAAAGGTGAGTAAGGAGGGAAAGTTATGCAGAGCTGAGAGTGGTGATAAGAAGCTTTAAACTGGATATAACAGCAGATGGGGAGCCAAATGGAGGGAAAGCCAATGGGCAGCTGCATTTTGTATGGACTGAAGGCCAGGATAGGGGACATACTAAAGTGAATACATTCAAATATCAATTAACAGTTGAACTAGGAGAAAAGAAAAAAAAAAAACCTAACCAAATGAATCCTATTTCAAAAAATTGCTGATCTTTCTTCCCCACACATCTACTCAGTACCTCCCTCGAGTTATGACAAAAATCCTCCTTCTCTTTTTTCTGAAGTGAAGAAAGGTAGTTTCTGCTGAAGATGCTATCACAACTACTGCCTCTCTTTAATCAAAGTGAGACAATCACCTGAGCTTTTACCAATCAGATTTCAGAGTGTTTACAAAAACCTTGATTTTTGCATCCAATTCGTTCCGTCTTTAAACAATAATTTTTATTCTGCAAAATTCAGCACATTTCCATTTTTATCATGGATAAGTATACAATTGCCTAAAGACAGCACATTTTTAATTAATTTCTACTGTGTGAAAATAATCCTAAATCATTTGCCTTGCACAGTATTTACTGGGAGTTTTTCAATCCTACTCTTTGCACACACATTCATATCAAACACGGCCTTCTGTTTGCAATAGTCGGGTTACAAATTATTCTGATCCAACTGATCTACTGCACCCCAGTGGGGATTAATCCCCAGGAAAGAGCAAGCTTATTTGTGCCTCCACTGGCAGATCTGTCAAGGACCTCCACAAGGATCTGTGTCAACTTCTGCAAGCATAGTCCCTAGACTGAATCTGGCCTGTAATGTTTAATCAACGCCAATGTCAATCTGTAAAGTGCAATACTTACTATTTACCAGTTGGGCAGCTTAAATTAATTTACCTGGCCACACTATTTACTGCAGAGTCAATGCTTTTCAAAATACTCAACACATGTTGCATATTCAAGGCACTCTACAAATATTAACTAATCTTTCTAATAACCCTCTGCAATTGGCAAGTGTTATTCTCCCGATTTTACTGATGGGAAAACTAAGAAAAAGAGAGTAAACATCTTGCCCAAGTTACTGCTTTGATTTCAGGAGTTACATTCTTCATTTTAGGTTTGTGAACTTTCTTGTAGGGTTAGGCAAGCAATTATTTGGTGATCTCATTAGAATCTGGCCCACATAAAGGGATTAATTTAAACTTAGAAAATAAAAAGTGATTCATATGAACACTGATTAATTTGTTGAAGTGTTTACCCAATGCTGCTCTCAACTCTGAAGGAGCCTAATTTGAGCCCACTTCAGTCAATGGCAAATCTCTCATTGACATAAGTGGAGCAAGACCACATTTAAGCACCACAGTGAGTAGCCCTCTACAATGGGGTTAATTTCATTCGGTGAGAGTGGAAATGAACCAGTAAGAAAATACAGTCTACTTTCAACGAACCCTCCAAATGTTAGCATACCCATGAATACACTGACTCAAAATGCTGTGATTAGCTGTGCTACCACCCAGGGTAGTGTCACACAACAATTGTGAAACACATTTCCAAGTCTGCTGCAGCATGTCATTCCTAGAAATAATGCTTTTTGGATGGTTCTTCTAGGAGTGACAAAAAACACAGTGCAGTGCCCATGAACCTTGGGTAAAAGTGGCATTGAGTGAATAGTTATGAATCATTTTAGTAAGCCCCACTCCTCACAGATTTTAGTTTGGCTACTTCGAATTTGGACAGGGCCAGAAAAAGTTAACTCACAATCAGATGCCAAAAGCTTATTCACTGAAGAGCATGGCTCTTGTAGGGTTTCCAGGTGTCTGTTTTTTTTTTTTACCAGAAACTCTGCGGGGGGGGCCTGTCGAGTATCTGGTCAAAAGTCAGGTTACCACACCAGCCCCTGCTCAGCTGGAGCCACCTCATGGGGAGGCAGGCTCCAGAGCAGAGGAAGCCCAGCTGGATGCGGGGGACGGAGGAAGAGAGGATTGAGCGACGAGGAAGGGGAACAGGAGAAAGCAGCAGGGGTGGGGGAGAGGAGTGAGTGGGGACAGAGCCTTGGTGAAAGAGGCAAAGTGAGGGTGGGGCCTTGTGGGGAAGAGGTGGAGCAAGGGCAGGCGAGGCAGTGCTGCTGCTGTAATGTCTGATTTTCAGAAATTAGAAAGTTGGCAACCCTAGCATGGTAATGAAAAAACTGGTAGAAGGTTCTTCCTTACTCCAGAGTGGGCTCCATGGGGCTGCTTCTCTCCTCCCATGCAGATAGGTATGGACCCATTATACCACCCCCAACATGCTGGATAAGCACAGCTGAGCTGACACAGAGGGGAATGTCAACTGCACAAGGTAAAAGGCTAGCACAGTTGACTTCGTCCAATGAGCAAGGAGGAACTGGGCACAAAATTGTGACTCTGAGTCAATCCACTACCCATGGCTGCCAGAAAGGTCCACAAGTGGACTTTGCAGCCAGCCCTAAGGGTGCTTTAATCTACGCTGTGGCAGGGGCTGGATAAGCCCTGAGAGAGTTGCAGACACCCTCCCACTCTATTCTTTCATTAAGAAGATCTCAGAAGCAAGAGAGCACCTGATGCAGTTTCTCCATCAGTGCTAGTCAGCACAGGAGGAAGAAGAATCTGGAGGAAGTATCAAATCAGGGAGAACAGCTTGTCAGAAATTTTCAGCTGAGATATTTTTTATGAACTTTGAAATTTCCACAAAATCAAAATTTTCCACAGAAAAATTCAATTTTGCTGAAATTCCTATGGAAAATCTAAATGAAATAATTAGTTACAGATTGGGTAAACATCAATCTGTGTCTGCCTGAGCAGCTTTAGTACCTCATGGGAATTGTAGTTCAGGTCCTCATCCCCATGACATGTCCATGAGGTCTACCCCCTCGCTGAACTGCCAAGGGAAGTCTGTGACACATCGTGGGAGAAGTAGTCCGACTGGGGACCAGCACTACAGGAGAACAGGAAAATGAGGCACCTCCCATGAGGAAGCTCAGGAAGACTCAGTTCAACATCAAACTGAATCAAAATGAGCTGTTTTTATGAAGTTTGTCAAACCAGAATGAAACATCTCAATTCAGGAGTATAGGAATATTTCATTTCAATCAAAAATATCAAAATGAAACTTTCAAGATTTCTGAATCAACATTTTTCAGAGCTTTCCTCTCCACAAAAATATTTGACATTTCATTCTGACTCAGGATTGTAGCCCAGTGGGCCATGTTACCTGTATTATATTCATTGCTTTGTTATCCTGCTTTATTATATTTAGTAGTAATGCAAGGAACCTACAGACTTTTATCCTGTAAGATTTGGCTTTAGTAGATAGTGTGAGGCTTGGGATCTATAACCTTTGGTATAGATAAATTTAAGTAACTCATAAGTTTAGGGAACTGAAAGTAGCATGCAAGAGGGGGAATTTTGTCCAGAATACTGACATCAGCCACCCACAGAACCTAGCTGATACCAGCACCGAACATCGCTGACATCAGCATCCGGAAGGTTCCGGACAGAACCTCCGACCGCAAAGGTGCCATGACAGCAAATTGACATGTATTCTAATAGAGTAACATCATACATATACTAACCTATAGAAAACGGACACCTTAAGGGGAGGAAATAAGAATAAGGACCTCTATTGAATATGCGTTGGACGTGGCAGCATCAGCGTAACCTACTATAAAAGTACATCCCAGGGGCAGCAGATAGGTTGGAGAGATGTAGACCTTGAGAGGGGCCAGAAAGATGGCCACCGGGGAAGATGAGGACAATAACGGTGACGAGAAAGATAATGATTAAGTATGAAAGATAATGGTTAGGTATGTAAAATAATGGTTAAGTAGGTTAAGAAAGATAAGGGTGTAAGTATGGACATCCAAATGTACTTTCTGTACTACCTCTATCTGCCTTGTTGAGTTTAAGTGTGTGTGTAACTTTGCTAAATTATTAATTAATTATATATTTGTAAATATATATAGAGAGAGTTCTTATGGTGTGAGTGTTGCACCTGTGCACACTGGGGTTCCCAAATTATGATAATTTTATACTGGGCCTGATCTTGAGACAAGAACCTGTTAACCCTCAAGTTACAATTGTATATACCTGTAAGCAGAGTCAGGATGAGCTCCACCCTGACATCTGGTGGTGAGGTGTGGCAAGTGGTGGAAAAGAACTTCAGGGGCTGATCTCATTTGCATAGGCACACCCACTCCGCCTAGAATGAGGCCATAACTGCCCAAATGGTCACTTTGGCTGTTGTAGGATTCCCAGTGTCTCTGTTATTGGGGCGGGAAGAATAAATTGTTATTACCCTGATTATGGGAACTGTGCTGGGAACTGTACTTGGCCTTTTGTTATGACGGAGGGACTCACCATCAACTAAGTAGCACTTGCTAAGCAAGGGACATGGGTTCCAAAACTCTGTGAATTAAGAGAGGCTTGAGACAGGTATTTGTACCTGGTGGTGTGGGCCCCTTTGTGAGGGCCTGAAACACCAATTACACCTCTGTCTCTCTCCACTGTGGAATGTCAGAGCTAATTTTGGGTCTATTAAGAGTCTTGCTACAGGTACTGTGCTGAATTCACTTTGGCCTTATGGTACACCAGCACTAAGGCTCCCCCTACTATGAGCTGAAATCACTGAGAGCTGGAATCACTGAGCACTGTGTCAAGTAGTGGGGAGCCAGAAGAACTAGAGTGCAGTGGTGCTGTTTGTGGATAGGCTGGTGGAGTGTTTGTGAGAGGGCGAGGTGAGCTGTGCAGGGCGGAGCCGTTCGTGAGAAAGCGGCATGTTCATGAGACGGTGAGCTGAGCAGAGCTGTTCGTGAGACGGCAAGCTGTGCAGAGCGGAGCCCTGTGGGGCAGTCAGCTTCAGGACACATAAGGTGCCCCTTACCTCTTTCCCCCCACACACAGGCACATTTTAGCCAGACTGGGGAGCAACACTCTGCAGATGAACTTTTGAACTCTGGGGCTGGACTTTTTGAACTTTGGGTGATTTGTGGATTGCTGGACTCAAGAGACGTTTGGGTTCTGGGACTCAAGAATTCGAGGGAAAGGATGTGGCCCAATTTTCTGGGGTGGGTCTTTGCTCATGGTTTGGTTAATGAACACTAGTTGTGATGTTTCCCCAATTTAATGCTGATGTAGTTTATCTCATGTTATTAAAGATTCTCTGCTACACCAAGACTCTGTGCTTGTGAGAGGGGAAGTATTGCCTCTTTGAGGTGCCCAGGGGGTGTGTAAGATTTTCCCAGGTCACTGGGTGGGGGCTCGAGCCAGTTTTGCATTTGCTTTGATGAGAGGGAACCCCTGTGTACTGAACCCAGCCCTTGCTGCTATCAGCTTGGCCTGGCAGAAGGGTTACATACCCAACTTTGGGTCAGGCTACAGGATGAAAACAAATGTCAAAATATCAAAATTTCCTATGACATGGAAATTCCTATTTTAGACCAGCCCTAATAGTTTCCATTATCTTAGAATGATCCTTTTGGCCACTAGAACATAAGCTTAAACCTATTGCCTGATGTTGGTTACCAGCTCATCTAATATTCTCAGCACACATAAACCAAGTAAGGATAGAATTCTTTTGCCAAATATCAATGGAAGTGTTTCAGATGTGCTTATCCATTAATTACACAACTTTCTACTAGTATACCGACTATGACAGAGGTCTGCCTTCCATAGCCTGCTCCTCTATGTGCTGTGTATGTCAGAACCAGCCTGTAATATACCTGTGGGGTCCATTAGTATCTGTTTCACATTTTAATTTGAGAAACTCTTAGAGCGGGAGCCTGAGGTGTCCTTTATATTCAGACAGTTTTGAAGCTTGTGCTAAAATGGAAAGACTCAGCTCCTTTATCTATTTTTCTCTAGACTACTATATAAATAGTATACTGCAAAGAGGTGAGTCACTTATAAGGATTCCCCACAAAGTGGTTTTTGTTACGGTATAGTATTTGTTAATATAGGCCTCTAGTGATTATGTTAAACCAGCTCACACTTTTCTGTAACTGTATCTGTGAGTTAGCTGTGGAAAGCAGGATGTCTGTGACCTTTGTATCAGGTATTTATCACAAATGCATTCAAAGCATTTTTTCCCCACTGCACTTTCTCTTTTATTATGGATATCCCTCAAATAGACATATTCATATTTTTCCTTTGAAGTATAGTAAAATACTCTCTCCAAGTCGAGCTGTGTGAAATTTTTCAGAGGAAACTTTTTTTCCACAAAAAAATGCAGTTTTAGGTCAAACAAAACATTTCATAGAATCATAGAATAGAATCATAGAATATCAGGGTTGGAAGAAATCTTAGGAGGTCATCTAGTCCAACCTCCTGGTCAAATCAGGACTAATCCCCAACTAAATCATCCCAGCCAGGGATTGTCAAGCCTGACCTTAAAAACCTCTAAGGAAGGAGATTCCACCACCTCCCGAGGTCACCTATTCCAGAGCTTCACCATGCTCCTAGTGAAAACGTTTTTCCTAATATCCAACCTAAACTTCCCCCACCGCAAGTTGAGACCATTACTCCTTGTTCTGTCATCTGCCACCACTGAGAACAGCCTAGACACAATTTTCATAAATTTGATGAATTTTATAAATTTGCATCAACTTTGCATAATTGTTTCAATCAGAGGGGAAAAAAACTCTGAAAAAGTAATTCTGTTTTGATTTGAAAGGACTGTTTCAAGTTAAACTTCCATTTTATTTTTAAAAAAAAACAAGTTAAAAAGCTCTTGTAAATTAAAAGAAACGTTTTGCTTTGAACAGAACATTTATTTCAACTTGAATTAATATTTTAAACTTTTTCTTTTTACCAAACAATTCTAAAAATTTTCATTATGGGTCTACTGGAAACAATAGTTTTTTTCAATTTTTCAGTTTGGCTACAGAGTTAAAAGGTCAGTTATTTGCACAGCTCTATGATCAACAGATTTTTTTTCCCCTCAGCTGGTGTGACTCATTTGTAGTAACTAATATTATATAATAGATATATTTATAACACCTTTCATTTCATTTTACATTTCAATAAACTTTCCATTAAATTCACTACTTCATCATGGCTATATATTCCTGGCATATGTATGAATAAAATAGTCAAAGAGTCATTTGGTCGGGCACAGGCCATTCTTTAGCTGAGACCAAAATATGAACAACAACATCAGATGGGACTTCAGATCAGATCAACTCTAACTAAACTCATGTAATTTAACATAAAGGATTATGTCCAAACTTCAGATCTTAAAAACCTGTACATTAATATAATGTGTCACTTAATTAGGTAACATGTACAAGGTCCAAAGATGAAAGTTGCTGGAGCTGTCTAAAATTGTAGAACACAGCTTTCATATGTAATAGAAGAAATAAGAGATCATAAACGGGGAAAAAGTCCACTTAAATTGTGTCATAGAATGGGTCAGCTCAGCAGGAAGTATAATATGTCTGTTAGGCAATTTAAAGCCTCCTTGCCTTACTTATGTTCAAGCACTGATGATTTTAAAGATTTTCTGTGCCTTAGATTTCTACGGCACTGTCTCACAAAACTGCTTTACCATCAAGGATAAGTATTTTAAAAATGCTAAATATATTATCGTGGTAGAAGCTTAAGAATAATCCATTTAGGCTGTTATAGCAAGCCCATCTAAAGGCACAAAAATCTTCTTAGAGCTATTCTCAGCTCACACATTTTATTTATATTGCTGCCTCATACACAGGAAAACTTTAAATAGCTTTCAAGAACTCCTGACATCCCTAATGAATGTGAGATGCAGTTCCAACTTTTTATTTGTTATGATCATTCAACATTAGAAATAAATTAGATTAAAGGGGCACAAGTAAAAATATGAATTACAAAAGCTTAATTTAATTCCTCTGCAACTATTATCTCTATTTTCTGTTTTCCCCCTTTCCCCTATTTCTTTTCTATTTTGCTTTTTCCTGAAAGACGTATTTCCTGTGTACAAATGAAATCTAAAAAAATTCAATACATTGATATTATTAATATTATTTGTATTTCCATAGTGTCTAAGAGCCCCATTTGTGGGCCAGCACCCCTCTTGTGCTAATTCCTTACCCAAAGAGCTTACAATCTAAGTATGAGTCAAGAGACAAGATATAAACAGGCAGGGAAGTACAAGGGAACAAATGAGACAAATAGAAAAAATGTTTAAATAGCTTGTGGGGCCTGATTTGTTTAAAAAAAAAAAGGGACCGGATGTGGATACACTTAATATCAGACAATTATACTAATGTATTAGAAATCTATTTTAAACACCTTGGCATATTTAACTTAATTATCATTCTAAAAAGCTATTTTCCCTAAGTATGAAAGTCAAATCTGACAATGTAAAAACTATGTTCTCCAGTCCCACTTTTTTAATAACCATAAGAGAAAATCTGTACTTGTAAGCGAGGGCAAATAGGCCAACTGACTTTAAGGAGTGTGGCTTCCTTCCCAGCATGGATACTGTGCCTCTCAAGCTGTATAATGGAATGTGTAGCAGTTCACAATATCAGCACTGATAAAAGATGGACATACCTTGCTGTATTCTTCTAGGAGAATAAGGGCGTCCTCTGCAGCAAGTTAGGTGAACTGGGGTTATTTTATAGAAGAATTCCTCTGAAAGGCAGACACCAAACAATGGTATGAAGAACCTTACTATCTATTTCTAATTTGGTAGAAGATATATAACTCTATTTGGGGTCCTTTTTTTGATTAATCTATCTAGGCACGTACAAGGTCTCAGTCACTACAGTATCTAACTCCCTTGTACACATTAAATAATTTATCACCGCAACAACCATATGAGGTAGGGAAAGTTTATAATCCCCACTTTGGAGATGAGGACTTGAGATCATGTGATGTCACACATTTGAACTGTTGATATAGAAAGAGAAAGCCTTCATATTCCATTATCGGTCCTCTGAGCCATCTAACTGCCTCAACCCTTGAGTTTTAAAATCTTCAGGTGCTACCAAAATAAAGAAGAAGCTACCAGATCCCAGTGAATGTCTGTGAATCTTCTCCAAGCAGGGTCTCAATAGAAATTGTTTACAGTGAATAATAGGTTAGTAGCCCTAGCACCACGGGCACTTTAAGTCTCTCTCATTGAGCAACTCCAAAGGACCTGAATGGGAGCTGAAGCAGCAGGGAGAGAAGCATATCTTTATATAAGATAATTTTCCCTCTTCCTAATACATCTCCCCCCCTTTTTTTTTTCCTCAGTCTCTCTTTTCAGATTTAAATAGGCTAGAAAGAGGTGGCATATTCTCATGAAGAGATAGTAGCAAAGGCCTGCTGATTTATTTTATGGGAGATTTTTAGCAGCTATACCAAGCTTGCTCTGGAAGATTATTTTGCCTATTTCTTGGAGCCAGTATGTCCAGGGAGAAAGCAAAGCATGTCTAGCAGTACTGCCAAACAGGCTGGGTGAATTGCTTCATGGAGAGAGGCTCTCTCATTTTCTTTGTCTCAGGGCTCATCAGATGATTCTGAAATGAACAAACAAGAGGAACATAAGGCTGCTCTGGCAATTATACTGAAGGAAATAAGGAAAGGTCACTGGACTAATAATAGCAGTTTACAGAATTTAGAAAGGAGGTGCCTGAGGGTTAAAAAATCCGTGGTTCAATTAAATGCTAGAACAAGTTCTGCAGAGAAAAGGAGTAGCAATGCTGCAGATCTTTTTCAGGCTTTAACAGGGATTAAGAAAAATATAACAAAAATAAAAGCAAAAATGTATACTTCTTAAAAAAAACAATCTAGATAATCCCTACAGAAGATCAAACACAGAATACTTCGCCTTCCCAAATATGATCACACTTAAATCTGCCCCTGATGCAGAGACTAAATGCATTCTATGTTGGAACCCTCAGAGCAAGGCTGGCAAAGACTGATTGCCTCTCCTCCTCCCCACACCTTGCTGTGAAATCAAAATGGTTGCTGCACTCAGGGAACACTGCAACCCTTCAATCTTGGGGTTAAATGTTCCTGGTTAAATCAATCCTGGTTAAATGTTACCAATTCATGGTATTCTGGAGAAAAACTTGGAAATGTGACCAGAGTAAATCCTAAAAGCTCAAAAACCAGAAGGCAAATAAATCAAACCTGAAATTTGTGATTTTTGGGGGCGATCTCATGATTTTTGTGACCTCACTAGCAATTATTTTAGCATTTGGGACTGGCAATATTGCAATTCAGCAGAGTATTTAGCTTTAAGCACATGCTTAAGTCCCATTCATGTCAATGAGACTTAAGCAGGATATAAATGTGGTTAAGCAAGTGCTTAATGTTAAACACATGCGTAAGTGGTTTGCTGAGTCAGGGCCATCGAAAGCAGAGCCATTTCTGCAGCTCTGCCCCCTTTTTATATCTCACAATACAATTCCTCCCATCGTCTCCTTCAACAACAGTCATGCTGGTCTGCTTGTGTCTCTCTGGCATGTTCCACAGCCTCCATAGCATTTCAGGAAACAAGGTCCAAATATAGTTAGCCAAACTGTTTGTGATGCATTGAGGAGGGATATGGTACATATGTTGCTGGAGCAGAGTGTGGATTCTGCAGGCAAAATTATATCCTCATCAATGCTTTCAATACTCCATTGCTTTGAATGGGATTGGACAGGGTTACCTGATTGGAACTTAATGAAGATGGAATAGAACACAGCTGATTCTCTTAGTTGTGTAGGCTCTGTGAAGGTGACTGGAGAAAAAGACAGTAAGAACTTATTTGAATACAATCAAGCAGCAGAACTCCAGAATAAGAAGGTGCTATTTTTACCCAGTCACTTTTCAGAGAAGAGCCACACATTAAAATCTCAGTTAATTTGCAGGATTTATTTAAAGTAACTCCAGACTCCTGAGTCTGACTATTGGCTTGTCTCCTGACCACATCTCTGGCTTTTACCCTTTTGTTCTGTTCTGGCTCCTGACTTTGACCCTTGGTTTACCTCCTGACCATACCTCTGGTTCTGCCATCTGATTCTGCTCTACCCACTAGGTTGCATCACCTATACCTTAGTGCTTGACCATTTGAGCAGCCCACTAGATGATAAGGAGGGACTTCACCTCATGACACAGAGCTTCTCTCTGGAATGGCTCCAGCAGGACCCCAACTCACCTTCTTGGAGGTTGTTGAGATCCTGGGGGAACTACGGGCACAGGTCCTGGTGCTACGTGACCAGAATGCAGTACTCCACCCCCAGATACAAGCCCAGGAAGCAATTTCTGTCCTCTCCTGTCCCCCAACTCTTGCATCCACTGTCCATGAGCCCAAGCTGCCCCCATCCAATACATTTGATGGTGACTGTGCCAAGTTTCATGGGTTCCTTAACCAATGTCATCTCCGGTTCATGGTGCAGCCACAGTTACATCCCACAGATCAGTCCTGAGGGGGATTAATACTTAGCCTGCTCATTGGGGAGGCCTTCAAGGGGTTGTCCCTACTCCTGGCAGTGTCCAGTCCTCTTCCTGAACACTTGGAGAGCTTTGTGCAGGCAATGTTGGGTATTTTCAATTACCCTAATCAAGAATGTACCAAGAAGCTGCTCTCCATGCCCTTCAGCAGGTTGTCAGATCTGTCACCAAATATGCAGCGGGGTTTTGATGGCCTGCTGCAGAAACCCACTGAATGAGGCCATGCAGCAACATCTCTTTAGGCAGGGACTCAGCAATTCTTTCAACGATGAACTAACATGGGTGGAACCTCCACCTAGCCTGGGAGCTTTAATTGATCTTTGCATCTAGATTGATGATCATCTAGCAGAGCGAGCCCAAGAAAAACAGCATATCTCCTGACCCAGCTGGCCAGGACTCTTCCCTCTCCCATGGTCCCAGTTGTTCTACCAGACCCTGAACTGATGCAAGTCAACCAAGGCAGACCCCATCTCTCTACCAATGAAAAGAATCATTGTAGGGCATTGGAGTTGTGCCTGTATTGCTGGATGCCTGGGCACATCACAGCAGGGTGCCCCACTAGCATCCAGCCCATGCCCTTGGCAGTCACCAAGAGATCTTGAAGTTTGTGGTCATCTGCACTCCGCATTCACTGGTCTTCACTCACGACCCCTGAATCAGATGGTGCTCATAATCTATATCTTCTGTTCCATGCTATGCTGATGAACATGCCTTCTCAATGTGAGTCAACAGTCAGTCGCATTCTCCGGCGCACTCCAGATCCTGAAGGATCCAGAGTTACAAACCAAAGACTGGTGATCAGGACCTGAAATTCCTGCCTGCAATTGCCCAATCAAACTTCAATTGGGAACAGAGGTCTTTTTTGGAAGCATTTTACATGCTATCTGAACCTGAGCTAAAGGCCCGCTGGGATTACTTTGAGGATTCTCTGTGGAAGGGTTCATCCATCCTTCGACATTCCAAACAGGAGCACCTATCTTGTTCATGACTATGAAGGATGGCTCCATCTGATCTTGTGTCAATTCTCAAGCCCTCCAAAATACCACCATCCATGGTCAACATCCCCTTCCTCTCATAAATTAACTCCTAGAAAGTCTTTGTTCAGCTCACAAAGCTAAACCTGCATGGGGCATGGAACCTGGTCAGAATCCAGAAGCGGGATGAATGGAAGACAGCTTTTCAAACCAGATATGGCCATTTCAAATATTTAGTCATGCCATCTGGTTTATTTAATACCCCCACTATCTTCCAGCATTTTATGAACGACATCTTCAGAGACATCCTCAACCAATTTGTGGTCATCTACTTAGATGATATTCTTTCTTTTTCACAGAATGACCACCAGGTGCACCCTGTCCTTGACTGGCTTCACCAAAATCAACTTTGCATTTCTCAGGTTTTGTGTAAATTTCACAAGGATACCGTCCAGGTTCGGGGCTATGTCATCTCAGGAGCAGAACTTGCTATGGACCCCTGCAAAGTTGCAGCCATCACTGAGTAGAAGGCAGGTAATATAGGCAGGTGCGGCAGTTCCTGGAATTCACAAATGTTTACTGGTGATTCATCCAAGGCTTCTCTAATGAGGTAGCTCCTATAATGTCCCTCCTCAAGAAAGGGGCTAAATTCATCATGTTCACCAACACAGAGATGGTTTTCAACTGCTTGAAAAAAGCATTTATTTCTGCCCACATTTTGACCCATCCAGATCCCACAAAGGCCATCATAGTTGAGACAAATGCCTCAGGCTTGGCAATAGGCATGATCTTCTCACAATTTACCAGCCCTCACTGGTTGCTTCATCCCTGTGTCTTTTTTTCTTGGAAACTGACTCCCACAGACAGAAATCATGATGTTTGGGACAAGAAACTCCTCAATATCAAGGCTGTCTTTGAGCAATGGCAGCATCATCTCGAGCGGGACCATACCTGTCCAAATCTGGACTGTTCACAAGAATTTGGAACATCTACAGATAACATCAGATTCACTGGATCCTTTTCCTCTCCCAATTTGACTTTATGGTTACATGCTGTCCAGGGATTAAGAATGGGAAGGCGGATGCCTTGTCCTGCAAGAAAAAGTACCATGAAGTGGAGCAGGAAATTCTCACCACTATACTTACACCTTCCCAACACTGGCTGCAGGACCATCACTGATCATCCGATGATCACATCTGTTCCTTGCTTCTAAGTGACCCATTTGCAGCCCCAATCTGCTAAACTCTAAGAAACAGCAGTTCTTCGCTGTATTCAAGTTTCCATCTACAACAAGACCTCCTTTATCAAGGGGATCATCTCCACATTCCTGAGTACAGCTCCTTGCTTTAGTTGCTAAGACTGTCTCATGACTCACCCTTGGCAGGACATTTTGGACAATTTAAAACCTGGAACCTAACCCCTAGGTACTTCTGATGGCCAACCCCATGAACTGATGTAAAAAACTGTGTTAGGTCATGCAACCTCTGTACCCATACAAAGAAACCATGAGCCAAGCCTGTGGGCCTCCTTCAGCCCCTCCCCACACCTACATTTCCTTGGTCACCCTCTCAATTGACTCTATTGTAGAGTTACGACACTCCAGAGGGCACTTAGTTATCCTGACCACAATGGACCTCCTTAATAAGATGCTCATTTTATTCCCTGATACAGTATTCCATCTGCCCGTAAACTGCACAAGCCTTCCTGCAGCACATCTTTCAGTACCATGGCATGCCTACATGTATCACTCCTAATCCTGCAATTTGTTTCTTGGTTCTGGCACGAATTGGTTCTGCCTTCTCAGCACCAAGCCCCTCACCCAACAGCCTACCAATCTACTAGTCTAGAAAATGGTTATACTTGGAACAATAAAATCAGAGATTCAGCACACAATATTAAGAATCCTGAAAAGTCTTGAGTAGAAGGTTACAGGATTTCTAACAGGAATCAGGCATCCTATTGTCTCGAATTTTATTGATGGATTCCTGATTTAAAGAAAAGCTGAATACACGTTATTTCAAAAGACACATAAAAATGTATTATCCACCAATTAACCAACAGCTCTAAATCTAATTTTGAACAAATATCAGAGAATAGAGGACAAAATACTTTATCAATGTGTTCTCCTTTGCCATAATGTGACTTTTGTTTGCTGAGCTTGCTGTCTATAAACAACTTATAATGTTCTCTTTTGATTTAAACAGTGCTAACATTTCTGCATTTACTGCAATAATATTGTGTGTGCCCTAACACTGTAAAGTGAGACATAGAAGCAATTTGCTCTTTATATGATATTGATTTTAAAATAAATGAGCAAGGTTTGTGCTCATTCCATGCAGAACATAAAAAAAACAAAACTAGATTTCTCAAAGTTATGTGTACAACTTCACGAAACCAGACTAAAAACAGTTATGGAAAAGTTTTGTGGAGGAGATTTTAAATACTTTGTGAAGGAAGATTGCTGATCCCATTCATCCAGTTTAGCTCTCATCAGGTTCTTAACTTAATCTTTGGAGCCCTTCAGGGTTTGTCTACACTGCAATTAAATACCCATGGCTGGCCCAGGTCAGCTAGCTCAGGCTCAAAGAGCTCAGTCTACAATGCTGTTTAATTGTGGTGTACACTGTAGACTTGTAGAGATATGTTTATGAAAGATTGTGATTTGGAGACACTCCCTCATAAGGGACTGTGTTGTGAGCGTGGGAATTTGGAGCTGTGCCCTGTAGCCGGGGATTGGAACACCATATGGCTGTGTGTAGCAGTTTATCAAAGATGCTCTCCAGTTTGTTTTATTAAAATTGTATTTCTTTCTCTTTCATTTGGTTTGTTATTTAATGAACCGCAAGATCATTACAAATGTGTTAAGGCTCAGGCTGGAGCCTGGGTTCTGGGACTCTGACCCCTTTCCAGGGTCCCAGAACCCAGGCTCCAACATGACCCCAAATGTCTACACCATAGTTAAACAGCTCCCCATAACCTGAGTCCCACCAACCTGACTCAGCTGACACAGGCCTGGCCCAGTGTAGACATTCCCTCAGAGAGCTAAGTAGCCATTGAATTCTTTCTGACTGCAGGTAAATGTATCATTAGAATCTGATAATTGCCATTCATTATTTGGTGGTTTAGCATATTAGAACTCCTCAAAGAACACCTCAATTCAGCAAGAATGTCAGGGCCAAACTTCCCAAGGTTTATGGTCTGCTAAGCATAAAACTTCTTACATTTGTTCATTCTCAGACTAACCCACAATAACCCTTCCTATCCAGAAAGGATTATTATCTGGTAGATTTTAAATAGTCACAAAGCAGTGTGATAAATTCACCAAAGTGTCTCAAGTGAGATTATTATTTAAATGAATTCTTTGTCTATTCCTAAATCCAGGATGCTTGGAGCTACACCATTTAAGGTTTAGAGCTGGGCAAATAGTGGACTTTTTTCCAGTTTGTTAGCAATTTTGAAATTAGGGGGAAAAATTGTGTTGGATTTAAAAAGTGTTTTCATTCAACAAATGTTTCATTGCAATAATTTTTGAATGTTTTATAAATAAAATCAATGGAAATTTTGGAACAAAAAGTAGTTTAAAATCATTTTGATTTTCTCAGAAGTTTTTTTCCTGAAATAAAGAATTTGACAAAATAGACATGAATTCATAAAATATTCCAGTGTTGGTGAATCTGTATTTTTGCCAAAAAAAGTTTTGGCCCAAATATTTCACCCACCTCCAGCCCAAAATATTCCACTTGTTTGCAGTTTCTTTTATGTTTTGTTTTCAGTATGCACTATCATACAATAGCATAACCCTTAAAGAATGAGGTCCCAACCTTGCAGTATATAACCAGAGTAACCACATTGAACCTCACAGATTTTCATGATTACTATTTCCTCTCCTATGTGTTCTTTATACCCAGAGTACAAAGTAGTATGATTCAAGAGAAAGTTGTTTCCTGGCTGCCCAAATGACAGTTAACTGGGAAAGAACTTTAAAGTGCCTGTGATTCAGTATTTGCTGAATAGCTCTTTCCTGACTGCTGTGTCTGATATTGAGGTCAGCCAGGGAGAGCTTTTTTATGGCACTAATTGACTTCTTCCTCCTCTATTACAGATGGAGATGTAGCTGTAAAATGGCTGGATTAAGCAGTTTTCCCTGAGTGACATCAGAAATAGAAGTGTCTGCCAGGGAAGAACAGTAAAAAGAGCCAAGCACGGCCTTAAAATCCCCCCATTCTCTTAAATCTGTCCTTTGGAGGGCAGGTCTAGTCCCCCTCATTCAGATATTATAGGTTGGGGAGAAGACTGGGACAGGGATGAGAAACCTGAGGAGTGGAGACTGGGAGTGACTAGGTGAGAAGTATAGAACCAGGGGTGGGGAAGACATAGGACTGTGACAGAGAGAAAAGATGGGTGAGGTAATATATTTTATTGGATCAACTTCTGTTGATGAGAGAGACAAGCTTTCGAGCTACACATAGCTCTTCTTCAGGAAGCCCAAAAACTTGTCTCTCTCACCAACAGAAGTTTCTCCAGTAAAAGATATTACCTCACCCACCTTGTCTCTCTAATATCCTGGGACTGACATGGCTACAATAACACTGCATAGGACTGGGACAGAGACAGCCTGGAAAGGTTAGAGTAGAAGGCAGGGGAATGGGCAGAACAGTCTTTGCCCAGTAGACTACTTTCATAAATATAAAGGGAAGGGTAAACCCCTTTGAAATCCCTCCTGGCCAGGGGAAAGCTCCTCTCACCTGTAAAGGGTTAAGAAGCTAAAGGTAACCTCGCTGGCACCTGACCAACATGACCAATGAAGAGACAAGATACTTTCAAAAGCTGGGAGGAGGGAGAGAAACAAAGGGTCTGTGTGTCTGTCTATATGCTGGTTTCTGCTGGGGATAGACCAGGAATGGAGTCTTAGAACTTTTAGTAAGTAATCTAGCTAAGTACGTGTTAGATTATAATTTCTTTAAATGGCTGAGAAAAGAACTGTGCTGAATAGAATAACTATTTCTGTCTGTGTATCTTTTTTGTAACTTAAGGTTTTGCCTAGAGGGGTTCTCTATGTTTTTGAATCTAATTACCCTGTAAGGTATCTACCATCCTGATTTTACAGGGGGGATTTCTTTATTTCTATTTACTTCTATTTTTATTAAAAGTCTTCTTGTAAGAAAACTGAATGCTTTTTCATTGTTCTCAGATCCAAGGGTTTGAGTCTGTGGTCACCTATGCAAATTGGTGAGGCTTTTTATCCAACATTTCCCAGGAAAGGGCGGGTGCAAGTGTTGGGAGGATTGTTCATTGTTCTTAAGATCCAAGGGTCTGGGTCTGTAGTCACCTAGGCAAATTGGTGAGGCTTTTTACCAAACCTTGTCCAGGAAGTGGGGTGCAAGGTTTTGGGAAGTATTTTGGGGGGAAAGACGCGTCCAAACAGCTCTTCCCCAGTAACCAGTATTAGTTTGGTGGTGGTAGCGGCCAATCCAAGGACAAAGGGTGGAATATTTTGTACCTTGGGGAAGTTTTGACCTAAGCTGGTAAAGATAAGCTTAGGAGGTTTTTCATGCAGGTCCCCACATCTGTACCCTAAAGTTCAGAGTGGGGGAGGACCCTTGACAACTACACTCTGCTCCAGAACCTAGAATCAATCCCAAGATTCCCACGTCTCACCATTCCTCTGCTGTCAACAAACATCTGTGGAAATAATGAACACAGTGTCTTATTCCTAGGCCTACCAAATTCACGGCCATGAAAAATGTGTCACGGACCATGAAATCTGGTCTCCCCCCATGAAATCTGGTCTTTTGTGTCTTTTAACCCTATACAATACAGATTTTAGGGGGGAGCCAGTGTTTCTCAAACTGAGGGTCCTGATCCAAAAGGGAGTTGCAGGGGAGTCGCAAGGTTGTTTTAGGGGGGTCATGGTATTGCCACCCTTATTTCTGTGCTGCCTTCAGAGCTGGGCAACCAGAGAGAGGTTGCTGTTGGGCAGGCCCCGCCCTCAGCAGCACAGACGTAAGAGTGATAATACCATGCCATGCCACCCTTACGTCTGCACTGCTGCCTTCAGAGCTGGGTGGCCAGAAAGTGGCAGCTGCCGACTGAGGGCCCAGCTCCACAGGCAGAAGTGCAGAAGTAAAGGTGGCACTGCCATACCGTGCCATCCTTACTTCTGTGCCGCTGCTAGCAGCAGCTCTGCCTTCACAGCTGGGCTCCCGGCCAGCAGCCACTGTTCTCCAGCTGCCCAGCTCTGAAGGCAGGACCACCACCAGCAGCAGCACAAAAGTAAGGGTAGCAGAACCGCAACCCCCCCTTGTAGCACTGCAACCCCTATAATAATCTTGCGACCACCCCCACAACTCCTTTTTGGGTGAGGATCCCTACAATTACAACACCATGAAATTTAAGATTTAAATAGCTGAAATCATGAAATTTACATTTTTTTAAAACCCTCTGACCATGAAATGGAACTTTAATTTGGTAGGGCCCTACTTATTCCCCTCTAGTGCTGGTCCATGTAGAGGATGAGGGGGGCTGTGTTGGTGAGTATCTGAGTGTCTGTTGCGGGGACAGTTGGTCAGTTTGACCATGTGCTTGATTGTTTGAAAAGTGTGAATTGGAAGTGCTTTGTTCCAGGTGAGCCTGGAGTGGGCCTGACTGTTATAAAAAGCTAGTCAGCTGTGAACCAGCTGAGCAGCGAACAGAGGGAGTTTGCTTGGGGAGAGCCCACTGAGGCTTACATCTTGCAGACTTCTCTGAGTAGTTACTACAACTCCTGAGGAAGCTCATAGAAGGAAGGTAATATGGATGGTGAGCGTTCAGCTGTTGTTAGCTATACAGGATGTGCCATGTTTGTCTTTCTTCCACAGGACAGAAGCGACTTTATCTGTACAAAGTGCAAGCTGGTCTCCATATTGGAAGAGAAGGTTCAAGGTCTGGAGAAATAAGTATCGACCCTGCGTTGCATAAGAGAAACTGAAGATTTTCTGGACAGATGTCAGGATATGCTTCTAAGGACACAACATTCTGAAGATTCGGAGCAGGCTGCGCAGTGGGGACAGAAGGACAGTGAAGAAATTTGGCAGCATGTGACCTCCAGAAGAAAAAAGGGGAGCATCCATGTACCAGCAATGCAGATACAGGTAAGAAACCATTTTCATGTTCTCTCCACAGGTACTAATGCAGAGAGTGGACTAGATGATACGTCTGAGGGTAGGGAACAGAAGGAGACTCTGCCGATTGGAAGGCATGAGATGCACTGTCCTAAGGATGGGGGTTCCATCCACTCCCAAGAGAAAGAGGCGGGTGGTTGTGGTCAGGGACTCCCTCCTAAGGGGGATTGAGTCATCTATCTGCCACCCCGACTGGGAAAACTGAGAAGTCTGCTGCTTGCCAGGAGCCACGATGTGATGGAGAGACTGCCGAGACTCATCAAGCCCTCGGATCGCTACCCCTTCCTGCTTCTCCACGTGGGCACCAATGATGCTGTCAAGAATGACCTTGAGTGGATTACTGCAGACTATGTGGCTCTGGGAAGAAGGATAAAGGAGTCTGAGGTGCAAGTGGTGTTTTTGTCCATCCTCCCTGTGGAAGGAAAAGGTCCGGGTAGAGACCGTCGAATTGTGGAAGTCAATAAATGGCTATGCAGGTGGTGTTGGAGAGAAGGCTTTGGATTCTTTGACCATGGGATGGTGTTCCAAGAAGAGGAGTGCTAGGCAGAGATGGGCTTCACCTAACGAAGAGAGGGAAGAGCATCTTCACAAGCAGGTTGGCTAACCTAGTGAGGAGGGCTTTAAACTAGGTTCACCGGAGGAAGGAGACCAAAGCCCTGAGGTAAGTGGGGAAGTGGGATACCGGGAGGAAGCATGAGCAGGAGAGTGCGAGAGGGAAGGGCTCCTGCCTCATTCTAAGAAAACTTGCTGTTTGTCCTGCTATCTCAAGTGCTTATACGCAAATGCAAGAAGCCTGGGAAACAAGCAGGGAGAACTGGAAGTCCTGGCACAGTCAAGGAATTATGATGTGATTGGAATAACAGAGACATGGTGGGATAACTCACATGACTGGAGCACTGTCATGGATGGATATAAACTGTTCAGGAAGGACAGGCAGGGCAGAAAAGCTGGGGGAGTTGCATTGTATGTAAGAGAGCAGTATGACTGTTCAGATATGAACATGAAACTGCAGAAAAATATGAGTATTTTTGTATGAAACGGCAGAAAAACCTGAGAGTCTCTGGATTAAGTTTAGAAGTGTGAGCAACAAAGGTGATCTTGTGGTGGGAGTCTGCTATAGACCACCAGACCTGGGGGACGAGGTGGACAAGGCTTTCTTCCGGCAACTAACGGAAGTTACTAGATCGCAGGCCCTGGTTCTCATGGGAGACTTCAATCACCCTGATATCTGCTGGGAGAGCAATACAGCAGTGCACAAACAATCCAAGAAGTTTTTGTAAAGTGTAGGGACAATTTCCTGGTGCAAGTGATGGAGGAAACAAGTAGGGGCAGAGTTCTTCTTGACCTGCTGCTCACAAACTGGGAAGAATTAGTAGGGGAAGCGAAAGTGGATGGGAACCTGGGAGGCAGTGACCATGAGATGGTCGAGTTCAGGATCCTGACACAAGGAAGAAAGGAGAGCAGCAGAATATGGACCCTGGACTTCAGAAAAGCAGACTTTGACTCCCTCAGGGAACTGATGGGCAGGATCCCCTGGGAGAATAACATGAGGGGGAAAGGCATCCAGGAGAGCTGGCTGTATTTTAAAGCATCCTTATTGAGGTTACAGGGACAAACCATCCCAATGTGTAGGAAAAATAGTAAATATGGCAGGCGACCAGCTTGGCTTAACAGTGAAATCCTTGCTGATCTTAAACACAAAAAAGAAGCTTACAAGAAGTGGAAGATTGGACAAATGACCAGGGAAGAGTATAAAGATATTGCTCGGGCATGCAAGAGTGAAATCAGGAAGGCCAAATCACACTTGGAGTTGCAGCTAGCAAGAGATGCTAAGACTAACAAGAAGGGTTTCTTTAGGTATGTTAGCAACAAGAAGAAAGTCAAGGAAAGTGTGGGCCCCTTACTGAATGAGGGAGGCAACCTACTGACAGAGGAAGTGGAAAAAGCTAATGTACTCAATGCTTTTTTTGCCTCTGTCATCATGAACAAGGTCAGCTCCCAGACTACTGCACTGGGCAGCACAGCATGGGGAGGAGGTGACCAGCCCTCTGTGAAGAAAAGTGGTTCAGGGCTATTATGTAACCCTTCTGCCCGTCAGAGTTGGCAGCAACAAGGGCCGGGTTCAATATCTAGGGGATCCATTCCAATAACACAATGCAAAACTGGCTCAAGCCCCCACCCAGTGACCTGGGACAAATATATACCACCCCCGCTGGGCGCTTCCAAGAGGCAATACTTCCCCTCTAGCAAAAACGGAGTCTGAGTGTGGCAAAAAGCCTTTTAATAACAGAGAGAAACAATGTGGCATTATGTTGGGGAAACACCACCAACAGGATTCATAACACAACCCATGAGCAAAAACCCACCCTAAGGAAATTGGGTCGTGTCCTTTCCCTTTGGTTCTTGAGTCCAGCAACCCGAAATCACCCAAAGTCCCAAAAGTCCAATGACCCAAAAGTCTCTGTCCCTGGTCAGGGCAGCCCCAGAGTTTGAAAGTTTATCTGCAGAGCTTTACCTCCCAACCTGGGTGGAGATCGGGGGGGAAGAGAGGTAAGGGGCACCTTACTTGATCTGAAGCTGACTGCCCCGCAGCTCCATAGGACTCCACTCCGCTCCACCAGTCTGCGTCCCACAAGCAGCTCCCATCGTCCCACGAACTGCTCCGCTCCGCATCCCACAAGCAGCTCCTGCCGTCCCACAAACTGCTCCACAATATATCTTCAGGCTCCCGCACTACTTAACACAATGCTCAGTGATTTCAGCTCTTAGTCAGTTCAGCTCTTTGGTGAATTCAGCTTATAGTATGGGAGCCTCAGTGCTGGTGCACCATTAGCACAAAGTGAGCTCAGCAGCCTGTAATTAGACACCTAATGGAATCAAAATTAGCTCTGATATTCTACAGTGGAGAGAGGAGGAAGTGCAGTTAGCATGTAAGGTCCTCACCAAGGGGCCCATACCACCAAGTATTAATACTTGTCCTCACTCTCTCTGAATTCTCAGAGTTTTAGAACCCATGACCCTTGCCTAGCGAGTGCTACTTAGTTGATGGTGAGTCCCTCCATCATAACAAAAGGCCAAGTACAGTTCCAAGCACAGTTCCCATAATCAGGGTAATAACAATTTATTCTTCCTGCCCCAATAACAGAGACACTGGGGATCCCACAGCAGCCAAAGTGACCATTTGGGCAGCTATGGCCTCATTCTAGGCGAGGTGAGTGTGCCTTTGCAAATGAGATCGGCCCCGAAGTTCTTTTCCACAACTTGCCACACCTCACCACCAGATATCAGGGTGGAGCTCATCCTGACTCTGCTTACATTTAGAAAAGCTGGACAAGCAGAAGTCCATGGGGCAGGATGCACTGCATCCGAGGGTGCTAAAGGAGTTGGCGGATGTGATTGCAGAGCTCTTGGCCATTATCTTTGAAAACTCATGGTGATCGGGGGAGGTCCCAGACGACTAGAAAAAGGCTAATGTAGTGCCCATCTTTTAAAAAGTGAAGGAGGATGATCCAGGGAACTACAGGCCACTCAGCCTCACCTCAGTCCCTGGAAAAATCATGGAGCAGGTCCTCAAGGAATCAATTCTGAAGAACTTAGAGGAGAGAAAAGTGATCAGGAACAGTCAGCATGGATTCACCAAGGGCAAGTCATGCCTGACTAATCTAATTGCCTTCTATGACAAGATAACTGTCTCTGAGGATGAGGGTAAAGCAGTGGATGTGTTATTCCTTGACTTTAGCAAAGCTTTTGACACAGTCTCCCACAGTATTCTTGCCAGCAAGTTAAAGAAGTATGGGCTGGCTGAATGGACTATAAGGTGGATAGAAAGCTGGCTGGATCATCGGGCTCAACGGGTAGTGATCAATGGCTCCATGTCTAATTGGCAGCCAGTATCAAGCGGAGTGCCCCGAGGGTCGGTCCTGGGGCCGATTTGTTCAATAGCTTCGTTAATGATCTGGAGGATGGCGTGGATTGCACCCTCAGCTAGTTTGCAGATGACACTAAACAGGGAGGAGAGATAGATACGCTGGAGGGTAGGGATAGGATACAGAGGGACCTAGACAAATTGGAGGATTGGGCCAAAAGAAATCTGATGAGGTTCAACAAGGACAAGTGCAGAATCCTGCACTTAGGATGGAAGAATCCCATACACTGCTACAGAATAAGGCCCGAATGGCTCGGCAGCAGTTCTGCAGAAAAGAACCTAGGGGTGACAGTGGACGAGAAGCTGGATATGAGTCACCAGAGTGCCATTGTTGCCAAGAAGGCCAATGGCATTTTGGGCTGTATAAGTAGGGGCATTGCCAGCAGATTGAGGGACATGATCGTTACCCTCGATTCGACATTGGTGAGGCCTCATCTGGAGTACTGTATCCAGTTTTGGGCCCCACACTACAAGAAGGATGTGGAAAAATTGGAAAGCATCCAGCGGAGGGCAACAAAAATGATTAGGGGACTGGAACATATGACTTA
The DNA here is from genome assembly GCF_965152235.1 of Eretmochelys imbricata. NCBI lineage: Eukaryota > Metazoa > Chordata > Testudines > Cheloniidae > Eretmochelys > Eretmochelys imbricata. The sequence goes on from NC_135575.1 coordinate 108,749,464, forward strand.
TGAGGAGAGGCTGAGGGAACTGGGATTGTTGAGTCTGCGGAAGAGAAGAATGAGGGGGGATTTGATAGCTGCTTTCAACTACCTGAAAGGGGGTTCCAAAGAGGATGGATCTAGACTGTTCTCAGTGGTACCAGATGACAGAATGAGGAGTAATGATCTCAAATTGCAGTGGGGGAGGTTTAGGTTGGATATTAGGAAAAACTTTTTCACTAGGAGGGTGGTGAAGCACTGGAATAGGTTATGTAGGGAGGTGGTAGAATCTCCTTCCTTAGAGGTTTTTAAGGTCAGGCTTGAGAAAGCCCTGGCTGGGATGATTTAGTTGGGGATTGGTCCTGCTTTGAGCAGGGTGTTGGACTAGATGACCTTTTGAGTTCCCTTCCAACCCTGATATTCTATGATATCAATTCCTCTGTGGCAGAGATCTGTGTGCTGCATCTAGAGGTTCCAATCTGCTGATTGACCTTTGATGGATGTCAGTAAAGTGTCTTATGATCGAATTTCTGTTTTTTCAGTTTGATTTTTAAATCCTAGGAAATTACCCACCAAAAACCCAACATTATTTAGGTTGCGAAGTCAAGCACTCAAAAGTTAGAAAATACCAAAATTAATGTTGCATGGGATTAATTTAGCCTATAATGTTCACATTTAGTACTGTATATAAAGAAGAAAGTCTAAGTTAAGCAATTGGAAGAGTAACATGCTTAAGATTTAGATACCATTGTCAGAATTATGAATGTATTTATGAAAACATTGTTAGGTGTTCAAAGAAGGATTTATGTGCAATAGTCACTTTTCCATAATCCATAAATTTACCACACAGTGAGTGTTAAAGAGCTCTGACCTTTTGCAATAGACATAAATATACTTAATAATCCTTCTGAAAAGGATGTAATTTTATTTATGACATTTTAAAAAGGGTTCTATGGGAGGAATAGTTAATAATCATGAGGTCATCTAAAAGATTGTACATGCGTCTTCTATTTCTTTTTGAAAAATTAAGTGATATAAATATATTAAGTAAAAAATCAGCCAGTTTCCTCAATTTTCTAGTACTGTTGATTTCAGAATATATTTCTTTCCAGCAGCAGCCCTAAAATTTGGAGAACTTCCGAAGATTGCCTAGATGCCTCTATGCCTCAGTAACTGTTGTTGGTGATGCCAGTTATCGCACCACAAATCAGGATGTACAGGGCTTTGGGTCCCAAACCTGTTATCAGATCCCTACAGGTAGATCCCTGCACCTGTGCATTGAAGTAAAACACCATTGACGTAAACAAGGCTCCAAACAGGTGCAAAGATGAACATTTATGTATTTGATTGCAGTATTGGATGCTAGGAAATCAAACAATGTCATGACCTACAATATGCTCATGTCAGACACACATAACTTTCTGGCAGCTTGCAATGATATTAGTATATATGGTGCTTAACCTACTGTCTGCTTTTATGTAATTAATTTAAAGATCTTGGTGCTGGTCAGAAAGCTATGCAGTCAATGTGAATTTTGTCATTCACTTCAATGGGTCCAGGATTTTACCTCTAGACTCCAGGAGTGAACTATTTCCTTGGAGGACAGAAATGACTTGACACAGACAGGAGACACAATGGGTAAATTGCAGTACCTAATTACCCTTTCTGCTGGGAGAAATCTCAAATATAACTTATCTCAAAAGATTTATTATTACATATCTTATTTAATGCTTTATTCCCTTTTCATAATCTTCATTGTCCCTTGTGAAGCTAGGATAACTTTCCTGACATCTATCATGCTCTGCAGCATGAGTGATGTACCAGCCATTAACCACAGCAACAAAAACTGGTTTGTTTATGTTTGTTCTAGCTCTCAGAACATTATTATTACTATGTCGGAGATTCTTAGGATTTCTCATGTCTTGCATTTCCAAACTCTATTTTATCCCATCCAATGTCTAAATAGAGTCTTTTCTTCTCAGATTGATTTCCTCTCTGCAGAAAACAGGTGTGGCTATTTTTCAGTGATTCCTGCTGTGTTGGTCTCCCTTCTTGTTTTGTTGTCTACTTCCCTGAAGTCTGCCCAGCCTTGACTATCAAAGCCTTAACTCCTCTATCTAACTCTGCCCATCACGGAGTGATTGTAACTCTGGCTTCACTGCCTTCTGCTACAGACCTACAGCATGTACTGACATTCATTGTTCCAGAACTCCAGATTCGCCCTTCTTGTACTTTACCCTAATAGCTACATATTTCCAGGGGTATCCTCTCTGCTCTTGTGCTGTTCTGACAACTGGCTTCAACAAGCCAGAGCACCACAAAGATTTTCTGCCTGTTGGCTATTTCTTTGGGAATAAAAAACTTTTTTGTGGCAGTGACTTCTGGGTCCTTCTTTGGCTAGTATATGAATGATCAGGTCACCACCAAATTATTAAAAAGCTTTCTTTTGAAATAAAATATGTTCTCATTTAAAATGTTGACATTAGGTTGTGCCTGCTGACAGAGAATTGTTGGGAAACTATTTCTGCTTCAAAACTCTTTGTTTGCAGTTTAAAGGAACATGGACATGTTGAAAAAATCACATTTCTATTTGAAAATGTACCCGCTTTTCATAGAATCATAGAAGATTAGGGTTGGAAGAGACCTTAGGAGAACATCTAGTCCAACCCCCTGCTCAAAGCAGGACCAACTACAACTAAATTATCTCAGCCAGGACTTTGTCAAGCCTGGCCTTAAAACCCTCTAAGGATGGAGATTCAACCACCTCCCTATGTAACCCATTCCAGTGCTTCACCACCCTCCTAGTGAAATAGTTTTTCCTAATATCCAACTTAAACCTCCCACACTGCAATTTGAGATCATTACTCCTCGTTCTGTCATCTGGTACCACTGAGAACAGTCTAGCTCCATCCTCTTTGGAACCCCCTTTTAGGTAGTTGAAGCCTGCTATAAAAATTCCCCCTCACTTTTCTCTTCTGCAGACTAAATAAGCACAGTTCCCTCAGCCTCTCCTCATAAGTCATGTGCCCCAGCCCCTAATCATTTTTGTTGCCCTCCGCTGGACTCTCTCCAATTTGTGCACATCCTTTCTGTAGTAGGGAGCCCAAAACTGGATGCAATACTTCAGATGTGGCCTCACCAATGCCAAATAGAGGGGAATAATCACTTCCTTCGATCTACTGGCAATGCTTTTACTAATGCAGCCCAATATGCCATTAGCCTTCTTGGCTACAAGGGCACACTGTTTACTCATATCCAGCTTCCCATCCACTGTAATCCCCAGGTGCTTTTCTGCAGAACTGTCACTTAGCCAGTCAGTCCCCAGCTTGTAGCAGTGCATGGGATACTTCCGTCCTAGGTGCAGGACTCTGACTCTGAATGGTTGTTACAATTAACCCCTAATAGGGTTATAACTGAAAGAGGTGAAAGAAAAAATTCTTGCCTTCCTCTCCCCCCAGTTTTTCTTTGTGGATTTGATGGTATTTTGAGTGAAATTCTGACCCCACTGAAGTCAATGGGAGTTTTGCAAGTCTGATATATACCTAGTTCAGACTGGGTATGGTGACAAGCTTAACAGAGACTTTAGTATGGTCATTCTAATACAAGTATGTTTGGATGCCCAAAAATGCAAGGTGCAACTTCAACTCTTATTGACTTCAGTGGGAACTTAAGGTCACTCAGCACTTCACAGGGACTGATACCCGAAACTAACAAGAGAATTGAGGCACTTAGCGTCATAGTCACAGGTCGAGCTGCACCTCTGACTATTCTGCATTCTCTCTGAGTGCAGATCCACTGGTAACGTGCCTTGTGCCTTTACCTCACTTGGGGTGGAATCTCACAAGTCTTCTAGTCTTAGACCAGGTCCTAGGCTACCAAACCCTGTGGGTCAGCCATGCTTACCCCAGCAGGTCTGACTGGATTCAGTACTTGCAGTTTTTCCCTTCAAGAGTCTGTGACCAGTAGTATGCAGTGACCAGCTTCTTTACACCAAAGTATTGTTTAATCTTAACAGTAGGAACAAAGCATAACATAAGAGAAAAAGAATGAACTGCTCTGGCTGAGGCGTGGGAGGTAGAACATCCAAGAGAATAGCTCTTGAATTATTCCTAAGGGGTTGTTAGATGGTTGGCTATCTGAAGCTACTGCACTCTTTTCCTATCTATGTGCAATCAGCCTCTTCTTGAATCAACCATATGTATTCATAAAGTGAACCCCCTTACAAGAGTCAGACGAACATACAGAACATAGTATGCACATTCTTCACACCCAGGTCCCAATCCTTCTCCCACTGAGGTCAATGACAAAAACCCTATTGGCTACAGTGTGAGGAGGATTGGGCCTGTACTGCACCAATTTACCATAGGACAGATTTATCTAGAATTGGTATTAATGTTTGTAAATTTTAAAGATATTTAAAAGGCTTTAGAGAGGTTAAAACACTTCTTGCTTTTGAGGATTAACGTTAATGGATCTATTGCCTGACAATCAATATCAACAGACCAAGAAAAGATCATTAAACTTGTTCAGTTGTTTTCAAAGTATTTTACTTTCAGGGTTTAAAGCATTCAACTTTGATGAAGACTCATATAAAGTAAAGTAAAGCAAAACAAAACAAAACAAATAAAAAATTGTGCTTCTAAATCTGACCATTGTCCAACTTTCTTGAAATCTCACAGGTCAGGTTCCCTCTGATAGTTTTAAATTTATTTTAGTCCATAATTGTATATGGTTGGAAAAATCTGTGTGCATGCTATTCATTGCACTTACACTTTAGATAATCCAACACCTGTACATTGGTTAGGGTTTGAATTTGTATCTCTGGCCAACAGGTTTTTTTAGTGCAAATTCCAGTATTTTCATATGCACAGGTGTTAAACAATTTAAAGCATATTCATATGAGTTGCAACATTTAGAAGGTGAGTGCACTTGCAAAGGCATAGATATTTACTAGGCAGCTGGAACTGGAGGAGATATCTAGCTGAATATGTACCCCACTATATCCAGTTACATTGTCCATGATCACAGGCAGCATTCACACAAAAATATCATAGAATCATAGAAATGTAGGTCTGGAAGGAACTTTAAGACGTCATCAAGTTCATCCCCATGTGCTGAGGCCAGACCAAGTAAATCTAGACTATCCCTGACTGGTGTTTGTCCAAATTGTTCTTATAAATCTCCAATGATGGGCATTCCATAACCTCCCTTGGAAGCCTATTCCAGAGCTTAACTACTCTAACAGTTAGAATTTTTTTCCTATTATATAACCTAAATCTCCTTTGCTGCGGGTTAAACCCATTACTTCTTTTCCTATCTTCAGTAGACATAGAGGACATGTGATTACTGTCCTATTTATAACAGCCCTTAACATATTTGAAAACAGCTATCAGGTCCCCCGAACCCTGCATTCTTTTTTTGTCAAGACTCAACATACCCAGTTTTTTTTAAACTTGTCCTCTAGGTCAAGTTTTCTAAACATTTTATCATTTGTGTTGCTCTCCTCTGAACCTTCTAGAATTTATCCACATCTTTCTTAAAGTGTGGTGCCCAGAATTGGACACAGTACTCCAACTGAGGCCTCACCAGTGCCAAGTAGACCAAGACAACTACCCCCTCATGTCTTACACATGACACTCCTGTTAATATGCCCCAGAATTATATTAACCATATTAGCCAATGATATTAATCACATTGTTGACGCATATTCAATGTGTGATCTTCTATAACCCCCAGATCCTCTTTAGCAGTACTACTACCTAGCCAGTTATTCTTTATTTGGTAGTAGGAAGGAAAAAAGTGTAGTACTTTACATTTGTCCTTGTTGAATTTCATCTTGTTGATTTCAGACCAATTCTCCAATTTGTCAAGGTTGTTTTGAATTCTAATCCTACCCATCACAGTGCTTTCAATCTCTCACAACTTGTCCTCATCCACAATTGTATAAGCATACTCTCCACTCCATTATCCAAGTGACTAATGAAAATATTGAATCGTACCAGATGACCCATGATAGACCTCTGTAGGACCCCACTAGATACACCTACCCAGTTTAACAGCAAACCATTGATAACTACTCTTTGAGTACAGTCTTTCAACCAGTTGTGCACCCCATAAAAATCCATCTAGACCTATTTCCCAACTTTGTTTATGAGAACATCATGTAGAACTGTGTCAAAAGCCTTACTAAAAATCAAGATTTTTCACATCTAGTGCTCCCCACAGGGAGCCTGAGAAAGAAGGAAACTAGGTTGGTTTGGCATGGTTGATTCTTGATAAATCCATGCTAACTATTCCTTATTCTCAGATTATCCTCTAGGTGCTTACAAATTGATTGTTTAATCATTTGCTTCAGTATCTTTCCAGGTATCGAAGATAGGCTGACTTTCTATAATTCGTAGGTAATCTTTGTTCCCCTTTTTTAAAGAAAGGCACTATATTTGCCCTTCTCCAGTTCTCTGAGACCTCATACATCCTGTATGATTTCTAGATCATTGCTAATGGTTCTGAGATTGCTTCAGCTAATTCCTTAAGTACCCTAGGAAGAATTTCATCAGTCCCTGCCAAATTGAATATATCTATCTTATCTAAATATTCTTTAACCTGTTCTTCCCCTATTTTGGTTTCTGTTCCTTCCCCCTTATTGATAATATTAGTTGTATTGAGTATCTGGTGACCATTAACCCTTTTAGTGATGACTGAGGCATAATAGGAATTCCACACCCCAGCCTTCTTAGTTGATACCCATGGATTGAACCAGCTCATCAAGTGCTGTAAAGCAATGCAGTTCTCGTGAAGTCAATGCCAATTTATATCCTCTGAATATCTGGCCCTGAAACGCCATCCTAAAATTATTCCAGTATTGCCAAATCCAAGCATTCAAAACTCAGAAACAGGCCCCCAAAATCATGAGAATGCTTGAAAATCATGAAATATGTTTAAAAATAATAAATTTGGGGTTCTTTTTATTTAACTTCTGGTTTTTGTGCTTTTGGGGTACACTCTGTTCATGTTTTCAAGGGTTTTTTTTGCAACCGGGGAGCTAGAAATTTAAGGGTTTTTTTAAAATATGAAAGCTGAGATTCTCACATAATTCCATAACAGCAGGAGCTGGGACTTAAAACAAGTACTTAACTATCACAAGATAAAAAGTAGGAGTTGACTAGACTGTGAGCTGGTTGGGAATTTTCCAGTGGAACAATTTTCAGATGGAAAATTTGTCCATGGGAAAATTTCTATTTTGATGGAAACTTTTGATTTTCCTTTGTAAAATGGTTCCCAGCTCCATGACTTTCCCAGTCCTCAGGCTTCCAGACTCCTCTGGAGCCTCTCAGTTGGACTGCCCTGGAACTGGAGCTCCCAAAGCTCTTGGGCTTTCAGACCCTTGAAAGCTCAGAGTCTGGGAAGCTCCCAGACTCCCTCAACTGCCTGGTGGGCTGCCAGGGCTCTGGTCAAAATGAGGTGTTAAAATTACACAATTCCTGTTTTCTGGGAAAGTTCTAGTTTTCATTCAGTCTCAGAACAATTAATTTCTGAATTTCCCTGCGAAACGGGAATTCTAGTTTCTGGCCAGCTCTCACCATGACTTACTTTATAGTATCACTGTTGAATGATTCATGAGAATTTTTCTCTTCCCATCTCAGTTTTTCCTTTTTGTGCTCAAACCCACCCTTCTCAAAGTAATGTTGCTGGAAAGTGTGAGAGATGGGCAAAGTCTCACCAACCTTCTGTTCTGTATATTGTACTTTGTTGTAACCAAAACAATCTCTGTAGTTTCCTAGTTGCAGTAAATGGCTTTTGAGATTGATTAAATGTCTTGGCTTTGGTTCAGTTATTAATCATTATCTCGGCACCTATTTATTGTGCTAACCGTAGGCTACAAGCAGGAGAGATTATCCCTTAAGTCACTGCACTGAGCTCAGCTGGAAGCAATGCCCATTTGTTTGAAACCTAGCTCTATAAAATGTAGATTCCCCATGATTTTAACATGTCAGTTTCTATTTGTTCATATATAAAGTGCACAGTCTCTCAGATCATGAATAATTTGCCCTTTAGAGAAAATAAACAGTGTTTCCAGTTGTTTGTTCTTTACAGATTGGACGGGGAGAGGACTGGCCCATATATTCCATCTAAATTAATACAACAGGTCTAATTCAATGTGTTATTCTCATTTTATATAGCACAACCCTTTTATTTCAGTGGAGTAACAGTGGCTCAAGGTTGGAGTAACACTGTGATGAATCTGGCCCATTCTTTCTAGTTTATATAAAATTCCGTTTTCTGCTTTTTGAAAGTGCACTACTGCAAATTGATTTAGGTAAACTATGTTTCAGCTTGATTAAGTTTGTTTCTAAAAAACAGAGGAACAGATACTAAGCTCGTACAAATCAATGTAGCTCCCAATGATTTAAAGGTAATGTATGTTTTATCCAAAATGGCTTTCACACAGTAGATGCAAATCTAGCATATATGTCCTAATCTGTTCAAATTATTTGTAATTTTCTTTCAGTAAGACATGTGTTGGTAGCTTGTCAGGTTAAAAATAAAAAAAATTCAATTTATTGTTCTTTCCCACTCAAAGGCACATTTCATGTGGTGTAAGGGTTAGTATTCACTGACATACTTTATGGAAAACAATTCTACTTTATTGCAAAATGAAAACCTTTTTTCTCGGAAATCTTACTCTGGTGCTTTAAGGATTAACTTTATGTTGAGCATCCAGTGGTAAATATGCCTCACTGGAAGTGAAAGAGTCCATAAATCAATATACTGTCATGCCAAATTTCTTCCCAAAGCAAGATAGGCTGTCAATTCTTCTTAAGGAAATCAAATTATATTCTTCACTGCCAAAAATACCCTAACCACAGGTTAAAGAAAGCTTTATGAGATGCTGTGTTAGCAAGTGTATGTAAGTACATACCTAAAGAGCACCCTGCCATGCTTACAACTCACACTCCTCTATTCTCACTAATCCAGAGTGAGGCTTGAGCAGTAGTTAGGGTGAAAATGTGTACAAGCTTAAACAACTATTTAGTAGCCAGTTAGAATCCCATTGACTCAATAGGACTTTCTGTTGACTTCAGTGGGAACTGAATTGGGTCCTGAAAGTGGAGATGATGCTTCCTGTATATATATATATTTTTTTTTCCCCCCAAGTAGGAAATGGTAACTTATGTTTACAGTGGTGGGTAAAGAGAAGACAGCAGTAAATATATCAGCCAGAAATATACAAGGCCAAATTTATCCCTGGAGTAACTCTTCTGAAGCCAGTGAGGTTATACCATAGATGACTTTGACCCATAGAAATAATAATAGTACATTGTAGGACACTATTCTACTCCCATTTAAATTGGTGGAAATTTTGCTGTTTACTTCTAAGACAGCATATTCAGGCCCATAAACACAAGTAGAACCTTTCTGCAAGTGTTGTCTGCAGTAGCAAGGGCCAGATTCAAATTAATAAATTCCACCAGCATGAGTTACTACCCAAAATACCTTCACTGGGGGCACTTAATATGTAATACATTCCTCTCCCTGCACCAAACTGAGCCCGTGTATGAAACAAGAAAAATGTTATTAAGGAAAAAGGAACCAGCAGGATCATCTTGGGGAAAAAACAGCAACAATCCATGTAAATGAATGATAAGTAAAACACTCTCCCGTTGGAGAGTAACGTTGGCAGTAGTAACGTTGGCAGTAGTTTGTAACGGCAGTAGTTTGCCACGTTGGTTCCCCTCTGCATAGTGAACAGCCACTATGTAAATATCCCTTTATCTCATCACTTCCCTCTTCCCTAAACCCAACTCACAGTTTAGTGTCAGCAAGTAGTATAGTCCCAGAGTCCTGAGATGCACTCGGACAAGTCTGTCTCCAGCCTTTTGGGAAGTGCTGCTTGCTGATGTCCTGAGGCTCCAACACCTAACCCAGCAATTGAGCAGAATCTTTGCCACAAGACAGGAACCATTTTTCCATTTCTCTGTTCAGTTCCACTAACTAATCAATTCTTAGTTTGTGTACAATAATAGTGACACCCAAAGTTCCACTAGAGGAATTCTGGGTGAAAAGCTTATGCAGATTAAGCTCACTCTGTAGCTGTACTTGACTGGTTCACCAATAGATGGAAGCAAGGAGCTACTTCCATTTGAGCACTGTCCATCTGGAATTCTGGATAAACATCTTATGCAAATTAAGTACCCATTCTACCCTCTGTTCACCACTAGATATGAGCAGAGAGCTCCTTACCCTCCAAAGCTTCAGCCCACAGGGCTTCCACAATAGTAGTGGAATAATGACAAACCAGAGAAAATGATATTTCATTTTTAGTCTTGCTTGCAATTATGCCTGAAAATGTTGTTATTTCTTTTTCTTCTCCTGCACTGTTCAGCCTTCTGGGGACCAGAGCCATCTGTTCATTGTGGATTTTCCTATCTTTCTGTCTTCACATATTTTTGATATTTTCTCTCCAGTCTTCATCCCAAACTGCTGTGCAAATGAGACAGTGCCTCTAATTTGCAAAGGTGGGGTGGAGCTCTTTGGATGGAGCTAAATCATATTAGTGATCTTGGGGTGGGGGAGAATTAATGTTGGTTCATATTCTATCCTAAAATGTTTGCTACCTGCCATAAAGGGCTTATAGTTATCAAAAGGTCACTATTGTGAACTTCAAAGGAGCATTTAGAAATTACTCCTAGCTAACAGTTCTGAAATGAAGCTATTAGATGTCAGAGATTATGAGGCTTTTGAGACACAAATAACCCTCTCCCCTTGTCTTACAGGATGTAACAGGATGAGAAACACTATCCTATAGTCTCCACTGGCCTACAGTGGGTGTCAGTAGTGAATCATCTGCTTGGAAAATCTGCTCTTGCACCTCTCTCTTCTCTATGGCAAATCTGCAAGGATCTCTGAAATCATAGCAATAGAGAAGAGATAGTGGGCGGGATTTACAGAAAACATCTAAGAGAGTCAGAGCACTCATGTGTATCCTTACTCCATCCTACACCCCCATGTGACCATGTTACAGGCACAATCTAGCATACGGAGTAGGACCTACTCATTCCACAAACACCCCCACTGATTTCAGTGGAACCAATTATGGAGTAACAGCAAGATGCCACTCAACATGACTTAGGGTGGAAGAGGCTGGCTCTGTTTTGTCAAGCTGATATATTCAGGAGTCTCATCACATAGAAATAATTTAAATAAGGCTGAAAAAGATAACATTTTACAATTTTAAAAAGTTACATTTCTTAATGTTCTCTATGCGGGTCAAGCATCTACAGGATTCCAATACTTTAAATTCCTCAAGAGTAGTTTGTGAACCACAGGTTTTCAAATGTCCCCACCTACACAGATCCTAATTTGCTAAGAAAGTGTGTAATTAAAGTACATCTGCCCTCTTTTGCTTGACTACTTTGCACATTGTAATTGACTCCTACCCTAAATCACACAGTATCTGACAGTTTGACAGCAATAAACAAGTTCCTAACTTTAGTTTTCATACTGTTTTATACCTTTAAAAACAAAAATAAAAAGATATATGGTTTTCATTTATTTAAGAGCCAGTTTTTATCACTTGTACTCATGATTATCAGTCTTTTACTGAGTGAGTAGTCCCACTGAAATCAAAAGAATTTTAAGTGGTGTAAGGTTCCGTTTAGGACAAGGGTGGTAGAATCTAATCCAAAATCATTAAGATTTGGTTATGGATCAATTGCACAAATGATGCATCAAATTACTCTCACAATCTCAGAAGAAAATGCTTCTTCATGATATATCCAAGTTTGATCTATCATAGGCACAACTGGTAGTGAAGGCTACAGTTCAGGATGTCCAACACTTTCCATTATAAGATCCCCATTTTCAGTTGCTTGAATGTGCTTAACTGTCCAATCCAGGAGTCCTGTGGAAAAAATAACACGTGATCATGTGATTAAAGGCAGCATCATAATGCATATGCACAGGGGGCAGACTTAATGTTGCATAGACAGCCTTAACTGAGGCATTTCCTACATGTTGAGTTCTTGACTCAGCAACATTAACTTTCTTTTCATGTCATATTTGTGTGTATACAAAGTAATTGTAGAAGCACTATTGATCAGCAGGGACCATGGACCCCCTGAATTACCCTCACAGACCACAGTTTGAGAAAATTAATGGCAGCCTGTCCTTAGCTGCATATGGGTAGCTCTGCTGACCATAGAATCATAGAATCATAGAATATCAGGGTTGGAGGGGACCTCAGGAGATCATCTAGTCCAACCCCCTGCTCAAAGCAGGACCAATCCCCAACTAAATCATCCCAGCCAGGGCTTTCTCAAGCCTGACCTTAAAAACTTCTAAGGAAGGAGATTCCTCCACCTCCCTAGGTAACACATTTCACTGCTTCACCACCCTCCTAATGAAAAAGTTTTTCCTAATATCCAACCTAAACCTCCCCCACTGCAACTTGAGACCATTACTCCTCGTTCTGTCATCTGCTTCCTCTGAGAACAGTCTAGATCCATCCTCTTTGGAACCCCCTTTCAGGTAGTTGAAAGCAGCTATCAAATCCCCCCTCATTCTTCTCTTCCGCAGACTCAACAATCCCAGTTCCCTCAGCCTCTCCTCATAAGTCATGTGTTCCAGTCCCCTAATCATTTTTGTTGCCCTCTGCTGGATGCTTTCCAATTTTTCCACATCCTTCTTGCAGTGTGGGGCCCAAAACTGGACACAGTACTCCAGATGAGGCCTCACCAATGTCGAATCGAGGGGAACGATCACGTCCCTCGATCTGCTGGCAATGCCCCTACTTATACAGCCCAAAATGCCATTGGCCTTCTTGGCAACAAGGGCACACTGTTGACTCAATCACTATTGACCAGAATCTCTTAAGGACTAAATTCTGTGGCCTTGCCTTTGACATATCCGATAAACTCCCAGCCCTGCCCCTGACACACTCTGTATCCCAGTCCTTGTGAGGAAGTCCTCAGAAGACACCCTGTGTTGGTCTTCCTGAAGTCGTGGCAGGGAAATTGTCCCTTGGCTAGATTCAGTTCTTTTATGGTCTCTTTATGCTGCTGCAGACCTCTTAGCCAATGTAAAGGGGCTTAAAGCAGGGGTGAATCTCACCCATCAATTTTAATAGTACTACTGATGTCAAGATACTATGCATTGGCAGTAAGGGTATCAGAATCTGGGCCTAAATAATTGCTTCATTTAGGTATTTTCAATTCCTGTCCTATACCACAAAGGACAATGGCACACAAGCATTTTTTTTTTAGACATACCAAAAGTTTTTGAACCTCAAAAGATATGGTTTAAAGTTTGTATGAAAGCTTGAACTGGTTCTTATTTACTCATTCCTCATTCAGATGTGAATTGTCAGCCACAATATTTATGAAAAAAATATTGTTAAAAAGTACAAAGCCCAAGGAGACTACAGGAATGTCCACAGGTCTAAGCACAGAAACATGTTATCCTATCTGAGGCTGAGCAAATAATTGCTGTTTTGGTTTGATGGCTGAAATGCAAAAATAAAAACAGTATTTAGTTTTCAACCTAAACTGATTTCCCCCGCCCCCCAGTTTTTTCCTTGCTAAAACAAACAAAACAAAAAATTCATCCCAGCCAAATAAATGCACACTGCCAAAATGACATGTTAATTCAACATGACTTTTCAAAATGAAACACTTCCTTTCAAAACCAAATGTTGAAATGGCTCGTTTTAAAAATGTTGAGAAACCATTTTGACTTGTTCTAAATTTGTTTCCTTATTTTTTTATTTGGCTGAAACTATTGGCCGAATTTGACTCAACTTCTTAAATTGTTACAGCTACCCTGAAACTGCATTTTTCAGCAAATACACTGTGACGGTGCCCCCCATAAGGCTTTATGGAAACATGCTTATGAATATATATGATATAACTGGAATATGCTCTGTGCTACATATGCCATGTAACATATCTATGTAAAGGTTATGATCTACTGAATCTATCAATCCTATTTGTATGCATGTATCATTTTTGTATTCGAAGTTATGAATATTGGCCATGTACTGGCTTGATTTCTAAATAACCTTAGTAGAGCATTTGGTCAGTTCCTGGAGAAAGGAATTTGCAAATTTAAGTGCCCAATCAAGAAGCACTTAAGGAACAATGCATCTTGGAATGCTCCAATCCACATAAGAAGTCTTCCTGGAGGCATTCAAGATACCATGTGGGCAATGGCTCCTACCTGTAAAAACTGTGAGTCATGCATGGACATGTGACTTGCCCAGGTGACTCCAGAACTCCATCTTGGAGCTGGACTTTGCATAGGAGAGAGGAGGGGGTCTCCACCCACAAGAGAAAGTCTATTTGAGCCTGTGGGAGACCCTTCCATTTGGTCTTCAGCTGGCTAAAGAGAGAGCCTCTCCACCCCCAAGAAAGAAACTAGAACAAAGGACAATAACCACAGCGGGTGTGAGTGATTGCTGGACCCAGACTAGAGGAAGATCAGTCTGTAAAAGGAAGCTTACTGGAACTGGTGAGGTTTTGTTTGTATTCAGTTTTATTAGACATAGACTTGTCGGTTTTATTTTATTTTGCTTAGTAATTCACTTTGTTCTGTCTGTTACTAATTAGAACCACTTAAATCCTACTTTCTGTATTTAATAAAATCACTTTTTACTTATTAATTAACCCAGAGTATGTATTAATACTTGAGGGGGGTGCAAATGGCTGTGCATCTCTCTCTATCAGTGTTATAGAGGGCGAACAATTAATGAGTTTACCCTGTATAAGCTTTATACAGGGTAAAACAGATGTATTTAGAGTTTGGACCCCATTGGGAGTTGGGCATCTGAGTGTCAAAGACAGGCACACTTCTGGAAGCTGCTTTCAGTTAAGCCTACAGCTGTTAGGGACGTGGTTCAAACCTGAGTCTGGGTTTGCAGCAGGCTAGCGGGTCCAGCTCAAACTAGGCAGGGCACTGAAGTCCTAAATTGAATGGGCAGAAAAGCAGGGGCAGAAGTAGTCTTGGCACATCAGGTGGCAGCTCCCAGGGGGTTTCCGTTACATATACTGTTTGCCTAAAATAAATAAATCAATAAATAATTCTTCCAACTCTAATCTGGAGGAAACTTAAAATATATTTTCAGCACCATACGTATAAACATATAAAACTGTAGCCATAATTCCAGGTGTTTTAGTTTTTTGCATCTTGATTATTCCATATGAAATATATTGCTACGACACACCACAGAAATTGAAACATAGCACAATTTAACTGCTTTACCTTCATAACCTACAATTTTGTAATATAAAATACATTCAGGGACATAAAGACAAAGGATAATCTACTCATTCACAAAACGCTGGCTCCAGACACACCCGACTCTATTGGACCTAATTGACAGGAGCCAATCAGTAACAAAACTCCTACAGTGCCTTTTGAAAGGACATAATATACAGTACAGAGTTTTTTCACAGATCTTCTCAGCTGTCTGCTTGCAGTTCTTCATCTGCATTGCCTTGTGTTGCTAAATCGGATGCTTATGCTTGAGATTGCATTAACGTTCTTATCAGTGTCACACTGACATGCAAATATCTTATATTATTCTTATGCAAAAGATCATCCTTCACCTGTATCTAGAGATGGTCATGCTAAGATGTGCATTCTTGAATATAAAGGAGGTTTGTTACCCTTTGCCAGGGGTGAAAGTAATCTAAAAGACTTACTGGTATGGGGGTCCGGCTCTGGGCCCCGGGAAGGGGCCGGGCCTCTGGTGGAAGGGGCGGGGCTGGGGGGTCAGCTTCCTCCAGACAGCCCTTTCACGCTGCCCGGCCCACGCCACCCGGGGCTCTAGTGATGATTTAAAGGGCTCAGGGCTCCGGCCACTGCCTCGGTAGCAGCGGCTGGGAGCCCCAGGTTCCTTTTAAATCGCCGGGCCCCAGGGCAGCTGCCCCTTTGCCGCCTCCATCAGTGGCCCTCAGGAGGGGCAAAAGGGGCAGAGACATTAAAGTGCTGCCGCGGCAGCACCCTTTGCCCACTGTAGGTGACCAGGTCTATAATGGACTGATCTGTACTGGCTTTTAGCATGAATCAGGTTACCCTCTACAGATGCTACACAATTACAGGGCCAAAAAAGTCCTTGCACCATTTTTATGTAGTCTTCGCTCCGGCAGAGCTCTCATAAGCCAGCAAAATGCAAAACATGCAAGACACAAGATACACTTCATAAATACTTGCCTATAATGTCATTAGATAAATAATGAAGTCAATGGTCATTTTGCTCAAGTAAGGACTTCAGGATTTGGCCAGTAATGTAATATTCTTTAAAACAGTTTAATCTGCAAAACACATTGGGCCAAATGCTCCTCTCACTTGCAGGGATGAACCACCATTGAAGGCATGGGTGGGTTACTGAGGGCATGTCTACATCGAGACACTGTAGCAAAGTTACAATTTAGAATGTCATTAAGTTGGACACTTTTTCCAGTTTCCTCTACACTTTCTTTCCTCTCTTTCTCTCAGCTTAGAAACTTTTGCTCCTTTCTCAGTTGCTGCTTTATTTTTATTCTCTCAGACATTTTGCAGGTCACCAAGGTATCAATCTGATTGAGACATGGTCAGGAAGAATAAGAAAAATCAATTTTGGAAAAATCTCCGTTCGCACTCTTTCATGTACATTTTGTTATATCCACTGTAAGCTTTTAAAAGTCAGAACCTCTGAGTTTTCTATTGCTATGTCTTTGGATGCCTTTCCTCCTCTCATGACTCATGTGCTGAGAAAGGGCAAGCATAGACAACACCCCAGTCTACACATACAGTGGAAGAGACTCCCTTTTGTTTAGCCTATACTTTAGTATTCTGCATGCAGGCATGCAGACTCCCTTACTGAGCACTGAACTATGCCGAAAACCACAGATTTGCAATACATTAGATTTTCAAAGGCAACTTAATAAAACGCTCCAGACCTGCACAAAACATCATGTTCCCCCACTCCCCCAAAAGCTATTCTGTCCCTTACCATACCCAGGGCCAATCAGAGTAGGGGCCAGGAGGGCCATTTGACCTGGACCTCAAGCTCAATGGGTGCCTCAAATTTAGATACTTGTTAATTTTTTGGCATTTGATAAGTTACTAGTTTTTATGTGCATCTCTATCGGACCAAAATGTGACACACTCTGTCAGCTTAGAGCTGCAAATTTAAGAAAATAAGCGAGGTGATTTGGTAAAAGACATAATTTTTTTGTTAACTCATACAGATTTTGTCATATTAAAGAGTTTAAAATGTTCATAAATATTAATAAAAATATATCTGTTCTGATGGCACAAGAGTAGACCATGTGTTGTCATTTTTTATTTTTATTATGGCTAGGAGCCGCAAAAGTTGGAAGTGGCCCGGGCCTCTCTGGACCTCTGAGAGGGCCTGACCATACCTAAGGTATATATATATAGTACAAGTGCAATGGAAGTTAATGTTGTTTCAAGGACTTGGTAGCTATTGCCTGACTATCTGTCATGGTCTGTCACTGTAATATCTGAGAATCTGGATTGACTGAGAAACTGATGATCAGTATAGAAAAGGAATCTATCCATGTGACTGGATGTATGTGTACATCTGGAAGGCCTTTGGTCTACAACCTCCAGTTCAGAGTGAGGAAGAATGGGCAGGCCTCATGGCCCTATTAAATATATTTACATGAATTACTGCTTTCTGCCCGCTTTTGTTCAAGAGGGAACACAGGGGCCCATGATTTACTGGACAGTTCATCCTCAATACCTCATTACTACCATTGAGAAGTTTTTATTGTGACTAATGTACTCACTGGCATAATATCAACAATTTAATCACCGGGCATCCTCTCTCTAGGGTCAGTGATCTGCCCATTTGTTCCTACTTGTTTACGGAGTGAAAAAATGAACTTTTCCATTCCAGGTGTTTCATTATGAAAATCACATTATATAATCAAGACAGTCTGAGGTACATGCACATGTGTTAGTGTCAGATTAACGTAGTTCTAATACTAAATAATAATAATTTGATATAGAAGCTTTAATCACAAAGGATCCCAAAGCACTTTAGAGACATAACAAATTGATACCTATACAAATTATACCCAGGGATCTCTTCTTTAGTTACTAAAATACAACCGCCTGTGGACAAAAGCCAGTAGCTGTTTCACGGCACACAGCAACACCACCCAAAAGCTTAGGGCAGGAAGTGGGTGCCAGGACACTCGCGTTAGGAACACTACTCTTGCAAAAAAAGGCTCTGGAATCAACCACGAGTACGTTTATTTCCAATTCAAAACAGAGAATAAAAACTCTGTGGGACAGAGACTGTCACTTCTGTGTGTGTTTATATAGTGCTGAGCACAACAGGACAGGGCCCCCAGGTGCTATCACGGTATAAATAAAATAATTTCCAGTGCTCTTTAAAAATGCTTTGCACCATTGATTCAACACTGACTCAGACTTTGCCAGAGCAAAGATTTAGCTATGGAGGTAATGATTTAATCTAGTTTCCTGGCCATGAGAAGCTTCCACACATCAAATACCATAGTAAGGACAGGGATTAAAAAGGGTGATAAATGGTGTCATAAATATAAAGGGAAGGGTAAACCCCTTTGAAATCCCTCCTGGCCAGGGGAAAGCTCCTCTCACCTGTAAAGGGTTAAGAAGCTAAAGGTAACCTCACTGGCACCTGACCAAAATGACCAATGAGGAGACAAGATACTTTCAAAAGCTGGGAGGAGGGAGAGAAACAAAGGGTCTGTGGTCTGTCTATATGCTGGTTTCTGCCGGTGATAGACCAGGAATGGAGTCTTAGAACTTTTAGTAAGTAATCTAACTAGGTATGTGTTAGATTATGATTTCTTTAAATGGCTGAGAAAATGATTGTGCTGAATAGAATAACTATTTGTCTGTGTATCTTTTTTGTAACTTAAGGTTTTGCCTAAAGGGGTTCTCTATGTTTTTTAATCTAATTACCCTGTAAGATATCTACCATCCTGATTTTACAGGGGGGATTTCTTTACTTCTATTTACTTCTATTTTTATTAAAAGTCTTCTTGTAAGAAACTGAATGCTTTTTCATTGTTCTCAGATCCAAGGGTCTGGGTCTGTAGTCACCTAGGCAAATTGGTGAGGCTTTTTACCAAACCTTGTCCAGGAAGTGGGGTGCAAGGTTTTGGGAAGTATTTTGGGGGGAAGGACGCGTCCAAACAGCTCTTCCCCAGTAACCAGTATTAGTTTGGTGGTGGTAGCGGCCAGTCCAAGGACAACGGGTGGAATATTTTGTACCTTGGGGAAGTTTTGACCTAAGCTGGTAAAGATAAGCTTAGGAGGTTTTTCATGCAGGTCCCCACATCTCTACCCTAGAGTTCAGAGTGGGGGAGGAACCTTGACAAATGGTGAGCTAGAATTAGTAGAAAGTGACATCTTTAATTCCTCCTGTACTGGGTGTTATTGCCTGTTGCTCTCTCATGGTTCAAAGGACTGAAGGGGAGAAAAAGGAAGAGCAGGTGCACTGCATAGACACATGCTTTGTACCTGAGAAAAAATATGTGGATAGACTCCTGACTTTTGAGGCAGCTTCATGCCAAAATGTAATTTGGGGGTAGATAAGCAGATCTGTTTTTAAAGAGCATTTTGAATTGATTCCAAATTAATGGCAAACCTATTTTCTAAACAGACATGACTTCTCTATTGCAAGATAATCCTACTTTCTACTAACATCAATCTACAAGGTGCTGTTTAGAGTTAATCCTGCCTCTTCTCTCTGTTTCATGGATATATTAAGAGTAAAACAGTCAAACGATTAAAAAATTATAATCACAATTAATCACAAACTTAAAAAAACAGTTGTGGTTAATCAAGTTTAAGGGCACTGCTAAACAATAATAGAATACCAATTTAAATTTATTATAAATATTTTGGATGTTTTTCTACATTTTCAAATATACTGATTTAAATTACAGCATAGAATACAAAGTGTACAGTGTTCACTTTATTTTATTTTTGATTAAAAATATTGGCATTGTAAAAAGATACAAAATTGTATTTTTCAATTCACCTCATACAAGTACTGTAGTGCAATTTCTTTATCATGAAAGTGCAACTTACAAATGTAGAATTTATTTATTTATTTATTTATTTATTTTACATAGCGGCACTCAAAAACAAAACAAGGTAAAACTTAAGTTTAGAGCCTACGAGTCAAAGCATGAAGGAAAATATGAATGTTTAGAATATCTGGCATGTAAATAATGTGCAATGCCACTTACAACAGTGCCATGTGAACACTTGTTCTCACTTTCAGGTGACATTGTACATAAGAAACAGGCAACATTCTCTCCCCTAAACTTGTTTGTCTTAGTGATTGGCTAAACAAGAAGTAGGACTGAGTGGACATGTCTTACATTGTTTTGTTTTTGAGGGCAGTTATGTAACAAAAATAATAATTCTACATTTGTATGTTGCACTTTCATGATAAAGAGATTGCACTATAGTACTTGTATGAGGTCAATTGAAAAATACTATTTCTTTTGTTCATCTTTTTACAGTGAAAATATTTGTAATAAAAAATAATAATATAAAGTATGTATTCTGTGTTGTAATCAAAGTGAATATTTGAAAATGTAAGAAAACATCTAAAAATATTTATAATACATTTAGATTGTATTCTATTGTTTAACAGTGCTATTAAAACTGCAATTAATTGTGACTTTTTTAAATCTAGTTAATGCATGTGATTAACACAAAACAAATTAACTGAGATTAATTGACAGCACTAATTAATAGAAATTGGTAAAATGAAGCTCACACCCTTTAGAGTTCAAGTACTTGGTGAAAACCACAAGCTGCTGGCCTTTTTCCATTTTAAATCTTCTAGCAACAAAAGAAACAATCCGTTTAAAGAGTTCTCTATTGCAAGCGATCTTGCTTCTTCCACTGTTTCTTCTGTATTTAAATGCTTTGGGGACAGAAAAGATTTTGAGTTTTGATATTCACTATAGTTTCAATTAATGAAGTAAAATCAGGCTGATGGGTACAAAAAACATTGTTGCAGTCATTCAGAGGCCAGCCTGGATTTTTCATGTAGCTCAGATTTATTTGTGTTTAAATGTTAACCATTGATCCTGCACCCAAAGGGCTCTTCCCTTGTACTAATAACTATTATTCTTATTATTATATTATTATATTTATTATTATAACTATTATTATTATTATTTCATTGTCCCAAAACTTCACTAATGCTGTTAAGGTGACCTGCAGTGCATCATACATTCCAGAACGTTAAGTGAAACTACAGTTAAACCTTTGTAAACCAGGAAATACATAGCTAAGGAACACAGTAGCCCCACCCTTAACTCTGCCTTTTGGAGCCACAAGAGCAACTAAAAATATACTGTAAGTATGTTTCAGCCTGGGCTGCCCTATAGTAAGCAGACATGAATAATAGTTATGTAAATGTGTCATTTTATGTGGTGTATTGTGTGACAGAATTCTCTCATTCATCTGCATGTACTCAAACTTCCCCATGTTAGGGTTTCTCTATATCAGGATGCTCAAGAAAGATAATCCAAATAATCGAAAGGTGTCAACCTATAGTTGCAAAAAGAAAAGGAGGACTTGTGGCACCTTAGAGACTAACAAATTTATAGTTGATAAATTAAACCACATCAAACCCTATGTGGATGCTCTCATCCAAAATTCAAGTGGCCTTAATATGTTTACCTTACTTCCAAAGCTACTATTAAACAGTAAACTAGTCTCATCCTTAAATATAGTGGTGCTACACTCCCCTGTAATTATTTATTACAGTGCTGCCTACACTGTACAAACAGAGTAATAGACAGTCATCTGTGCTGAAGAGCTCCCCTTCCATCCTTCTTCCCAGGTCAGCTTCCTCTGAACAGCAGGTGCCATAGTGATAGGGGCTCCTCTAACCCATGGAACCTAGAACCCTCTAGAACCACTCCCTATGAGTAGAAGGGGGTTTTGCATGCTGGAAAGCTGTAGCAATGTAACTTACTGCAGACTCTGCCTACTGCAACTTACTCCTGCTTCTTCCAGGGGGGGTTTAGGAGAGGGAGAATGCAACTGAGACCTGCCAGTCACAAACACCTCTCCTCTCACCACCCCAGTTCTGCCTCATCTTCTACAAATCCATGGACCCTGAAACTTGTGGAGCCAATATCAGCAGTCACAGTGAATGACACAACACATAGGCAATGCTTCCTTCTGTCCCAACCAAAGTGGGATCCGTAGAAGAAACACACCCCTTCAGATACATAGGCAGAAGGGAGGACATTGTCCAAAGTACCTCCTTAGGTCCTTTCCCAGAGGGTTTTATTATTATTATTATTATTTATTTATTAATCTGTTAGCAAACCCTTTCTCTGTGGGACCTAAGACCGCACTGTTGCTGCTTGCAATTGTAAAAGCGAATCAGGAATTACCATTTTCTATTCCTGTGTAGGTTCTGTCAGACTTAGTACTTTGTAGTGGTCTTCTATTCCCATTTTCTTCACTGAAAGATAACGTAAAGCTCAGCTGTGCTCTGCTGTGATAATTAAAGTCGATTGTGAGTGATTTGATAGATATGACAACAGAGCTAACCTTCACATTCCCCTTTATGTTAGATACATGAAAAACTCTGCACTCACTGCCTGAGTTGGGGGGCTATAAAGGACCCACCTGCCAATATAGAGTTCAGAAAATAGTGTCTTATCAGTGCCTACCTCACTGCGTAATGCCAGAGATTAACAGGGAAGGAGGGGGGGCACAGTTTATTGACAGAGCCCTATCACTGGAATGACAGCATGAGACAGGAACCTGCACAAGCAGTACCTGCAAAAGCAAAACAAAATGAAAACAGAACTGAGGCAGTCAAAGACTATTATACCAGCCTTCTTCATCAGGTAGTATGCCACAGACTGATACCCTTTGGAACCAGGTGCTTAATAACCTGTGAGACCACTACAGAATAGAAGAGTCTCTGTTGACATCAAAGGATCTTACTTCTCCTATTCCATATGATGAGCTGTGATATTATAAAGAACAGACAAAATACAATGTTTCATTTTGTCTGGGCACTTAGATTCATGGCATATATGCTAGCTAAGTCAGACCTCTGGGCACATTAGTCAAGGGAAAATATCACTCCTGAATGGAAGCATGAGCGACTGGGTCAGATGCACAGCTAAATCCCTTATGAATCAGAGTTTAACTCCATTTCCTTTGCCTCCCCTTTTACAGGAGCTCAAGGAAATGGGGTGAGTATCCGGTTGGCTGACAGAGGGTTCAGAATGATTTGGGGGAAGCAGCTATCCATTTCCAAGAAACAGTATTGGGCTGAATCCCAAGCTATGGGGTTTTCTATTCATTCATTTTTGCCTTATATTTTGATTAACTGGAACATGTGGAATACCTGTCTGGCCCAGGTGCCTTAGTCAACCTATGCATCAAGATCAACAACCAACTGTCCAAATGCCTCCAAGAAAAAAAAAAAGATAGTCCTCCCAGCTCCAGCCAACACTTCTGGCTCTGGATCCCCATCACCAGTCCCACCTCTGTCGCTCAAACCCAAGGCAAGTTGATCAGGTCCAGCCATGCCTCTCCAATGCGGAGAAGATGCAGTGCCAGGCATCAGGCCTATACCTATGTTGTGGGGAACCAGGACACAGCATCAAGCTGCCCTGTCAAGATCCAATCTGTGCCCAAGTTGTGAAACGCCAAACCCCAGCCCCTGATAGGGGAGGAGAGGCATGGCCAGTCAATATCCAACACATTTCAAATTCCTCTCTGGCTCCAGCACTCTGCGATGCCTGATATCAACCTAGAGGTGCTAGTGGACTCAGGTGCCTCAGGCAATTCCACAGATCTGGAATTTGCACAAGCACAAAAATTCCCTACCCACTTCAAGGACTCCCAAGAGTTATTGGAGTCCACAGATGGGTCACTCCTTCATTGGAACCAGTTACCCACCACACAGCTTCTTTGATGTAACTACCCTCCAAGGCCACCAGCAAGTCCTCCAGTTTAGGCTATTTTGTGCACCACATTCATCAATTGTCCTGGGCATTCCCTAACTCGTTGTCCATGATCCGCACATTCACTGGTGGTCAGACACAGTATGCTGTGACTCTGTCTTGACAACAATCCTGTTTCCTGAGAGCCAGCCTGGGACCAGCCACCCATTGCAACTTACTTAGTCCTCCAAAGAATTCAGTGATGTGATGAGTGGATCCAAAAGGTGACACTGGCAACCCCCATGACTTCCCCAGGGCTTCTTGTTAAATATCAAGACTATGCTGACATGTTTGACAAAAATGAAAGCCAACACCCTACCTCCTCATTGCAGCTACAGCTGCCCCATATACCTCTAGCTGTAAGCAGAGGTTCCCCTAGGCATGTTTACTCCCTCTTTGAGCCTGAACCACAGGCACGCTGAAGCTATCTTGAGAAGAATCTGCAGAAGGGGTTCATTCATCCTTCACCATACCCAGAGGTAACCCCAATGAAGAAAGATGCCTCCTTCCAGCCTTGTATGGATTACAGAGCACTGAACAAGATTACATTTTGAAACTGGTACCTCTTACCACTTATTAATGCACTGTTTGAAAGACTCTGCTCTGCCAAATTGCAAAAATATTGGACATCTGCAGAACTCATAAGCTGATGAGGATCTAAGAAGGAATTGAATGGAAGACCATCTTCTTTACTAGGTAGGGCAACTTTGAATATTTGGTCATGACACTGGGGTTCTGCAATGCCACATTAACCTTCCAGCACTTCATAAATGACCTTTAGTGACATGCTGGTCCAATTTGTTATCATTTACCTGGATGACTTCCTTATTTTCTCTGAACATCAGGACCTCCACAATCACCTTGTGTGCACTGTCTTGAAGAGACTCCACCAAAATCACCTCTGTGCAAAGCTTGAGAAATGCAAGTTAAATAAGGACACAATGGAATTTTTGGAATATTGTCTTGGCTGAGTGACTCACGATGGACCTGCATAAGGTGGTGGCAGTATCTGGCTAACCACACCCAAAAATATACCTGGTGTGCAGTGATTCCTGACGTTCACCAATTTGTACAGGTGATTTATTGAAAGTTTCTCTAATCTGGTTACACCCATAATGGTACTGCTGCAAACAAAGGCCTGATTTGCCTGGTCCATGGAGGCTTGGTCAATCTTTGATCAACTAAAGGCATGTTCACCTCAGAATGAATCCTAGTTTACCCATATCCCACTAAACCATTTATGATTGAGGCCAACTCATTGAACTTTGCCATAGGTGCAGTATTATCTCACTATGTGGACCCCCAACACCAACTACAATCCTGTGCCTTTTATTTTCAGAGACTAACCCCAACAGAAAAAAAAATGCATTTGGGACAAGGAACTATTGGCTATCAAGGCAGCTTTTGAGAAATGGCACCACGTCCTAAAAGGTGCCTGATTCCCAGTCCAAGTCCTGACAGACCACAAGAACTTGGAGTACCTAAGGATGCCTTAACCAACACCAGATCCTCCTCTTTACTCACTTCGACTTTGTTGTAACTCATCACGCAGGGACAAGAAACAGAGAGGCAGATACCCATCCTGCAAAGATTAAGATGTTGAATCTGGTTAAGAGCTCTCTGCTACTGTGCTCAAGCCTAACAAACAGAAGGTTAAGGGGTGATTTCACAATCCAATGGCTGGAAGTTGAAGTTGAAACTAGATAAATTCAGACTGGAAATAGGCTTTTTTTTAACAACCTCACAATTAACTCAGGGTCATGTTGGGTTCTCCATTACTTGCAATTTTAAAATCAAGATTGGATGTTTTTCTAAAAGATTGTGCTCTGGGAATTATTTTTGAGGGAGTTCTACAGCCTCTCTGTATTTCACCTTTTCTTCTCAGTGTTTGTTTTATCTAGTCTAGTACATGTAGTTTTCCATGTGTGAAAAATTTCACAGGGTTCATTGTTCAGTCCCAGTAAGAGCATATCTGGAGAGTGGGTGAGTGGCATCTACCTGGTCAGGTTCACCACTGTGCCTATTGCATTAGCAGTGTTACTAACGCTTGTGATTTTATTGCCAGTCTCACAATATTTTGTGCTTTTGTTACAGCCTCAGGATTTATGTGATTACATAAGAATCTCCAGGTACTTTCTTCTTTAAATGAAAGTTTCTAGCCCTCATGTTTATGGAGAAAAACTTGAAAACATGATGCCCAATAGTTACAGCACTAGAAGACAAAAAACTTCAAATTGACTTGAAAATCATGAAATTTTAAAAACTGGTAAATCTCATTCTTTTGGGACCAGGTTGATGATTAAACAACGCTTGTGGTTGGTGATACTGCATTAGGAACAGCAATGAAACTTTCTCTTTCTTCCCCCCTTTCTCCAACACTTCCTCTTTGGCTTCTGTCTCTTTCTATGTTGCTCTTGTTCTTTTCTCATGGTTTCACTTTTTTCCCCACCGTTTTTGAAATCCTCTGTATTGTTGCAAGTCAGACTTAAAAATCACTCGAGATTATCAAACAGGCTCAACTGGAATTATTTAATCAAAGATTATCAACCAGAGATTAGTACAGAAAATGTCTTGGCTGTGGAAATATCTGGTTAGGCTGTGGAACAGTCTCCAAAGAGAAATGCTGGAAGCATCATCCAGCCCCAGCTAGACTAGACAAAACAATAATAAGTGTACAATAGGGAATAGTCCCCACACTGGCAAAGAAATGGACTAGATGAGCAAATTCTATGAAGATTTTCTTTTCGTGTCCATCTCTGGGTTCTAGCCTCCACGGTATTAATTTAGCTGCCAGGTTTGAACAAAATCTCAAAGTGAAAACCCAGGCATAACTTCTGAGCACCATCTGATGTCTCCCCTTGCCCCCAAACCAGACCAATAAACACAGTTCACATGACTGATGTGAAACTAAAAACATTCCATGAAGTCACTGGGAGCTGCAGGAGTTCATCAGGCTACCCCTGGGGAAAAAACAGGTGTTCTGCTTATTGAAGAGTGAATGCCCTGAATAATAATGAAGAAGATTCCAGTAGCAATACTCATCCTAAAACTTCTTTTGCAGCATGCATTTTTCAGATCAAATATACCTTAACAAAAATGGCTTCTCTCTCCTTATTTTCTCTCTCACCCCCATATGCATACACACATACACAAACCTACAACACAGAATATAGATATGTGCAGTTTTATTCACTGCATTATGACACTCATGTCAGATTATGCTGAGCTTGTCTCTTCATTTTATGTTACATAACACAATGAGACCACTGCCAGTCCTGCTGACCAGTATTGCCTTATTGTTTCCTTGTATTCCTGTATATCTATATCCATCTGTTTTCTCATGTCGTATAATAAAATTGTAAGTTTTTGGGGGCAGGGACCATCTTTTTGTGATGTGTTTGTATGGCACTTAGCACAATGGGGTTGTGGAATATGACTATGGCTCCAGGTGCTATGAACTACAAATAATAATTTAACAATATTGTAACATAATGAGGGTAGATCAGCTCAACATAAATAAAATATCAGTGTTCTGGTCAGTGGAAGTACATCCAAGGCTCCCCTTAAGCCACTCTTATGGGGCTCCCATTATGCATTCATGGGTCCCTCTTCCCTGTACTTATGATATGTAGCTATCTGAAATGAAGAAAGAATAGCTGTGGGTACATGCGGGGGAAGCTGAGAGGAAAAGCGCAGCCAAGACAGGAGTGTGGAGGCAGAGTGAGAAGCTTCCTGCCTCTGACTCTCTACAGGGCCCCTCCCCATTCCCAAGGACCCCTGTGATGATCACAAGTTTTTCAGCATCTCAGAACTGGACCCAAGCATGTGAGACATCTGCTATAAATGATGAAGACAAATTTTTAGTGTATGCATATTAATTTAGCTTCAGCCTCTTCTCCTTCATCTCCTGCAACCATATTTTTCAGCTATGACATAGCCTATTTTAAAAATACCCCAAAACTTTCAGTAATAGCTATATTATCTCAGAAAACCCTGACAAACTAAATCTCAATGTATTTTCTATTTAAACCATTCTCTCCTTACCAGCTGATCTATATCCACAAAGTCCTCAGAACACCAGAACATACTAACTCAGTGGAGGGGTGGGGGCGAGCTACCCTTATTGTCAAATGCAAGAGAGTAGAGGCATTAGAATATATTAACATTAATATCAGCTACATCATTTATGGTATTGGTTTCACACCTCCTCTCAAGCCCTCATTGCCTTCTTTGTCTTCTGGCTTCTCCCAACTGTATCCATCCATTACAGCCTGAGGGCAACACAAATCACTAGGACAAGACAGGACACTTTTGCCCTGGGCCTTTGACTTAGGCTGAGAGGGGGAACTCCTTACTGTAAAGCTGCCTGCAGTGACTCCAGAGCACAATTACCAACCACAGGCAAGACTGTTAGGATACAGGGCACAAGCCCCAAATTGGTTGAGAGTTCTACACTTAGATTTCACCGACCAATTATCAAGTGTATACTCGTCAGGCACTATAATCGCCTAAACATGGAGCCACAGACTGTCCCCTGGGGTACTCTGATTTAACTCACCACCCACATGAGTGTACCTTTGTAACAGATGGTCCCTTACACTCAGAATCACAATAATATTCAGGTTACTCCCAGTCCCAAAGGACCAGTCATTTACTGCAGGTCAAACGCACCTTTGATCTCACGCCAAAAACAATGCTTGTAGCCAATCCTATAATTAACCATATAAAGATTTATTAAACAGGGAAAGAAAACAAGAGTTATTTACAAGGTTAAATAAGATACATACACAAATGAGTTACAATCTTAAGTTTCAAAAAGTAGCAGAAGCTTCTATAATAAGCAAGCGTTATATGTACTTTAAGGTTAACCCAGGCTAAGCACTGGGGATCTCTTGCTTCTGCCTAATAAACCGGCCCCCCAGAGTCCAAGTAGCACTGAGATCATCAATTCCTTCTGTTTGGGGTTTTTATCCTGCTCCTATCGTGCGCTTTGAGCTGCAAACTCAGCTGATGGGAGGAATCCACTTGCATGACTCACCTTAACAGAGTGAAGAGCAGAGAAACAAAGTCTTTTGTCCCCTTGCCATCCCATAATAGTACATCTAGTGTAAATGGACCTTTCCTGTTGGGCAGGACATAATACTTTGTTGCAGATCTGTACTTCGAACCAATTAATCACTCTCTTCTATCTGGTGATTTACTTAGTCACAGAGGCTCAAAACATAACCACTTAAATATTATCGTACAGTATGGGATATCGAAGTTATAAGTGAGATTGAAGGCTTGTGAGTTGCCGCATGTACTAATAAAGTCTAAACACATTTATGTAATTCTAATACCTATGTTAATAATACTAACACACAGGTGAGCCAGCCTGATTCCAGCTACATATTTGTCAGTGTTTCACTGAGGCATGGGGACATTGGCATGAGCAGGTACCATTAGCTTCTCTCCTTAGAGATTATTGAGTTCTCCTCCTTTGAGGATGTCTGCATGAAGTTAAAATAACTATTTAAAATTAAAAATGGAAAAGAAACACTTTGTTTAACAGACATAGAGTCACACTTCTCAGAAGTGAAACTAGAGAAACTGGTTTTTCAGCAAAGGAAAATGAATAACTCCACTGAAAGCAATCCCCTCTCACTGATCACTTTACCCTCTCTACTCTCTAGAGAGACAAGTTCATTATTGTTCCCAAGGCCTGCTTATCAAGCCCCACCTGATAAAGGGTGACTAGACCTGCTTCCCAAACCAGTTTTCTCAGTTTACACACAAACACCCATAGATTTGGACTCCCTGCTTTCACTAGAAGATGAACTCTTGAGGATACAAGGACTAGAGCTGGGCAAATAATGGAGGTTATTTTATTTTATTCAGAATTGCCAGCCAACCAAAAAAGTGTTTGTTTTCAGATTGAACTGAAAACTAAACTTTTCAGTGAATCAAAAAGGGGGGAGGGAATGCAAGTTGGGTCAAAAAAATGTTTCATTTTGATGCAACTGTAAATTCTTCATTTTGATTTGAGGCACTTTTACAAAAACAAAGAATGAGACCTTGCACCTTTATAACCTTTAGCCCAGTGGTACTCCAACAGGATGTAGGAAACTGGAGTTCAATTCTCCCCTTCGCCTGATGTGGT
This sequence comes from Eretmochelys imbricata, assembly GCF_965152235.1. Classification (NCBI taxonomy): domain Eukaryota; kingdom Metazoa; phylum Chordata; order Testudines; family Cheloniidae; genus Eretmochelys; species Eretmochelys imbricata. The sequence continues at coordinate 108,779,575 of NC_135575.1, forward strand.
AAATAGATTTGAACTAAGAACATAAGAATGACCATATTGGGTCAGACCAAAGGTCCATCCAGCCCAGTATCCTGTCTTCTGACAGTGGCCAATGCCAGGTGACCTAGACATAATGAACAGAACAGGTAATTATCAAGTGATCCATACCCTGTCGCCCATTCCCAGCTTGTGGCAAACAGAGGCTAGGGACACCATCCCTGCCCATCCTGGCTAATAGCCATTGATGGACCTATCCTCCATGAATTTATCTACTTCTTTTTTGAACCCTGTTATAGTCTTGGTCTTCACAACATCCCCTGGTAATGACCTCTATAGGTTGATTGTGTGTTGTGTGAAAAAATACTTCATTTTGTTTGTTTTAAACCTGCTGCCTATTAATTACAAGCTGAAAAGTCCCCGTCTTATTAATCTCTCCTCATACGGCAGCTGTTCCATACCCTTAATCATTTTGTTGCCCTTTTCTGAACCTTTTCCAAGTCTAATATATTTTTTTTAAGATGGGGTGACAACATCTGCATGCAGTATTCAAGATGTGGGAGTACCATGGATTTATAAAGAGGCAATAAAATATTTTTTGTCTTATTGGCTATGCCTTTCTCAATGATTCCCAACATTCTATTAGCTTTTTTGACTGCCACTGCACATTGAGTGGATGTTTTCAGAGAACTATCCATGACTCCAAGATCCCTTTCTTGAGTGGTAACAGCTAATTTAGACCCCCTTCATTTTATCTGTATAGTTGGGATTATGTTTTCCAATGTGCATTACTTTGCATTTATCAACACTGAATTTCATCTGCCATTTTGTTGCCCAGTCACCCAGTTTTGAGAGATCCTTTTGTAGCTCTTCGCAGTCTGCCAGGGATTTAACTATCTTGAGTAGTTTTGTATCATCTGCAAATTTTGCCACCTCTCACTTTATCCCTTTTTCCAGATCATTTATGAATATGTTAAATAGGACTGGGCCCAGTACAGACCCCTGGAGGACACCACTCTGAGGACACACTCTCCATTCTGAAAACTGACCATTTATTCCTACCCTTTGTTTCCTATCTTTTAACCAGTTACCAGCCCATGAGAGAACCTTCCCTCTTATCCCATGACTGCTTATTTTGCTTAAGAGCCTTTGGTGAGGGACCTTGTCAAAGGCTTTCTGAAAATCTAAATACACTACATCCACTGGATCCCCCTTGTCCACATGCTTGTTGACCCCCTTAAAGAATTCTAGTAGATTAGTGAGGCATGATTTCCTTTTACAAAAACCACATTGACTATTCTCCAGCAAATTATGTTCATCTATGTGTCTGACAGTTTTGTTCTTTACTATAGTTTCAACCAGTTTGCCATGTACTGAAGTCAGGCTTACCAGCCTATAATTGCCAGGGTCTCCTCTGGAGCTCTTTTTAAAAATTGGCTTCACAATAGCTATCCTCCAGTCATTTGGTACAGAAGCTGATTTAAATGATAGGTTACAGATGACAGTTAGTAGTCCTGCAATTTCACATTTGAGTACCTTCAGAACTCTTGGGTGAACTGGGGTATCCTACATTGCAGGAGACACCATAGCCATGAGGGACAGCTCTGGGACCTGATCTGGGTCCTGCTCAGTCTCTTCCATCCCACTCTGTATAAATAAAAGTGCCATTGAACTTGCGTCTTTTACATCCTGGGTGAGTGCCCGAACCACCAACCTACAGAGTCATTAACATTCTTTTTCTTTGGATTACTTACTATTTACTATCACTCATAGTAATTCAGGCTACAGTGGTGTTTGAGAATCTCCCAGATATGAGAGAAACATACAGGAGGTGATTGCAGGACCATTTGGACTCTTTTTTCCTTTATGCTGAATATAACCAACACCAAAGCTTAGTGGTGTCAAAGAAGAATGCTGTACTTAACATGGCAGCTGTGTATACAGTTCAAGTGTGACTTTAAGCAAGCCCTCAGCGGGGCTGGGAACACAGGAGCAGTACAGATGATGCTACGTCCTTTCAAAGCATAGAATTATAGGACTGGAAGGGACCTCAAAAGATCATCTAGTTCAGTCCCCTGCACTCATGGCAGTACTGAGTATTATCTAGACCATCCCTGACAGGTGTTTGTCTAACCTGCTCTTAAAAATCTCTAATGATGGAGATTCCACAATCTCCCTAGACAATTCACTCCAGTACTTAACCACCGACAGGGAGTTTTTCCTAATGTCCAACCCAAACTGCCCTTGCTGCAATTTAAGCCCAAATTGCTTCTTGCCCTCTCCTCAAAGGTCAAGGAGAACAATTTTTCTCCCTCCTCCTTGTAACAACCTTTTATGTACTTGAAAACAGTTATGTCCCCTCTCAGTCTTCTCTTATCCAGACTAAACAAACCTAATTTTTTCAATCTTCCCTGATAGGTCATGTTTTCTAGATCTTTAATCATTTGTGTTGCTCTTCTCTGAACTTTCTTCTATTTCTTGACACAATACTTCAGTTGAGGCCTTATCAGTACGGAGTAGTGCAGAAGAATTACTTCTTGTGTCTTGCTTACAACACTCCAGCTAATACATCCCAGAATGATGTTAGCTTTTTTTTTTAATTTTTTTTAACAGTCTTACACTGTTGATTCATATTTAGCTTGTGATCTACTGTCACCCGCAGATCCCTTTCTGCTGTACTCATTCCTAAGCAGTCATTTCCTATCTTGTAGTTGTGCAACTGATTGTTCCTTCCTACATGGAGTACTTTGCATTTGTCCAGATTGAATTTCCTCCTATTTACTTCAGACCGTTTTTCCAGTTTGTCCAGATCATTTTCAATTTTAATCCTATTCTCCAAAGCACTTGCAACCCTTCCTCGCTTGGTATCATCCGCAAACTTTATAAGTGTACTCTCTATGCCATTGTCTAAATCATTGATGAAGATATTGACCAGAACCAGACTCAGAACTGATCCCTATGGGACCCCACTTGATGTTCCCTTCCAGCTTGATTTATACCACATCTACTGCTTCCCCCCATCCACAAGGCTTGTTACCCTGTAAGAATGTACTCTCCTTCAGAAGAGGCCAGATCCACTAGATGGTAGGGATGGGGGGGGAGCAAAAAGGCCATAGCTCCACCCTCAGTCCTCTCCCCTCCACCCCCACCCCGTACCCTTTGGAAAGGCTATTGACACTGGAAGTGCTAGCTTGAAGCTGGTTTTGCTTTCCTGGGGCACAAGACCCGTAAGTGGATTCATCCACTGCACAGGGCTGGAAGTGAGACTGGCCCTTATGTCTTCTCACAACCCACAAGGAACCAAGCAAAATCTGACTTTTACTTGTCAAGAAAAGGTTACAAAATAAGCTGTTTGTTGTCACTAGTCAGTAGCTCATCAGCTGCAGAATTCTCAACCCCGTATTTTCTTCTGACTTAATGGAATTGAAAGAGCTTCTCCATTCTCTTTTGTAAAACAAAACTCATATTTTTCTTGCACTGAAATATGCAAATCATTCAACAATTTGACTCGATTAGCAAAAGGAGTAAGAAGTTGCTGGAGATTCATTTCTGAATGGAAATAATAAATAGTTGTCTGCAGAGGGCAAAGGGTGTCTGTGTTCTGCAGAATCTAATTTGCTAAGCTTTGCAAGTTAAACCAAGGAGACTGAATATATGTGAGGTTTTTACCAGCTTTCTGTTCTCTGCTTTTCCATAAATGGATGTGGGAAAAAGCTATTCAATTAAGATAAGGTACTGTATATTGTTCAGAATTATATTATGTCCTTTTAAAGGTACATTTCTGTATTCTCATCTCCTTTTCTTTGTCTTTCTTTGAAGGGATGGCAGGGGGGTGGGAGGGGGAGAGAAGGCAAGACACTCTGGTTACCAGCTCTCATTCAGCTCAAAAAGATGATTTGTTATGCTAAAAGTGTTTTAAAAACATAATATATTAAAATATTTTGTGTACTTCTACTGACCCCTGGCTTCAACAATAGGACAAATATAGCATTTTTCTACTGAAAGTGTTAATCCTCTCCCTTTGCTTTGATAGCTAAATATGCCACAGCCATTTTGACCGAAGACAGAAAACAGAATACCTATTACAATATAGTAGCACTACTATATTAAATAATGCATGGTTCATGAATAAAGACAGACCTATCATTTGAATCACTCCTACTTCTGATCTCCTAACCCCCTCTGTGCAAATAATTCATTAATATGTAGAAGAAAATATATTTATGAAAAGTCCTGTATTTTGCCCACCCGCAACTCCCCTGCAAGTAAGATATCACTGTGCACCCCCCCCATTATCATAGTATCTGACCACCACATACACATTAGTTAATTTGTCCTCATAACATCCTTTTGAGAGACAGAAGAATTATCTTAATTTTATAGATGAGGAGCAGAAGTACAGACAGAAGTCACTACCTCAAGGTGAGACATGAAGTCTGTGGTAGAGATGGGAATTAAACCCAGTTCTTGTGTGTCCCAGTCTAGAGCAATACTCCAACCACTAGAACTGCAAAGCACAAGAAGTTTGAGCTCTTTGCAATCTACAGTAATTCAGTGGCAATCTACTGATAAACTATAGCTATGATATGCACCAAACTGCACCACCTCTGGTGCTTTCAGTGTTAAGGTCTGTGCAGTGAATAGTGGAGTGATTGCACCCTTGCCATCATAACCTTCTAGTCCCAGGGGAAAAAAAAGATATTATTTCTCTGTTCAGGCAAAATCCAAGAAGGGGTTTAACAGGTAACATTACAGAGTGGGAGTGAAATGAACTGTGTTTGTGGGTTGAAGTGCCTTACTATGACAATATCTCAGGCAGGGCCCAAGCCTGAAAAGCAGTCAGACATAACACAAGGTCCACCTTTTTTTGAAAGCTTTCCTTCAAGGATAGGTCAGATAAATGGGAAAAGAATACCGGGAGATTGTCCATCTCCAGTGCATCCCATCTGAGTCACTGCACTAGTTCCATGGAATTCATGGTTTTTAAACATAATCCCTGTAAGTAAGAGAACTAACATCAGTCAGTGCCACTAAATAGCAGAGTCTCGCTATCCTGTATGGACAACTTATGCTTTCATTTAATTGCCTACTTGCCACCTGGATATCACAGTGACAGCCAAATTAGAAAAATCAGTGCGATTAGCTAAATTCCTTTGCTCTGAAATTTTATTCTCTCAATGTAATGGCCATTAAGGTCACATAAGGGAGTAAAATACATTCCATAAAAGAAGCTTCAAGGGGAGCTTGATTCTGCAAGGTGCTGTGCCCATTGACTTCGGGAGTTGTACATCACCTTGTAGAATCAAACTCCAAGAAAACTTTAAGGTTGCGCTGCACAAGTAAGCACTCAGACTCAGGAAATGCCAATGTTATTGAAAGGGGACTGTTGCCCCCTTACTAACATTCAGTGGGTTCTTTTGGTTGGCTAGCTCCCAGTACTAAAAAGGGAAGGATCTATGGGTAACCAGGACCCTGAGACTGATAGTCCCCAGGAACAATGGGGAGAGGCCAATGCTCCAGGTCAGCCTGAATGACGGGTGCACAGGCTAATCAGAGAGGTCCCGTCCTCCGAATGAGCTGGATTTGCCTGGGTCAGACAGAGTGCGGGCCAGGCTAAGGAGAAAGCAGGGGCCCAAGCTAAGCTGAGGAGCAGAGCTGTGCCAGATCCAGAGGGACCAGAAAAGCAGCCCAGAGAGAGCAGACCCTGTCCTGGGAGCAGAGCTGCAGCCCCAAAGCTAGAGGCACAGCCCAGAGAGAGCAGACTTGCCCTGGAAGGAGAGCTACAGCAACCAGAGCCAGAGGGGCCAGAAAAGCAGCCCAGGAAGCAGGTCAGCGCTGGGAGCAGAGGCACAGAAGCAGCCTGCAGAGCAGACCTGTCCTGGGAGCAGAGCTGCAGCCACCAGAGCCAGAGGGGCCAAAGAAGCAGCCCAGGGAGCTGGAGGCAGAGCAGCAGCAGCAGGCTGAGATAGAGTGGTGGAGCTGGGAGTGGTGAGCCCCTGGGGAGAGCGAGGGGGACCCTGGGCAGCAGGCCCAGCACAGGGAGGTGCCTCAGCCAAGAGGCTCTGCAGGCGAGGCTTGGATCATAACCCCGGGCAACACTGGGAAGAAGGGTCCTAGCACTTAGAGCCTGAGAGCGTGTGGCCACCACCAGAGCAAGTGTCCAACCCACAGCATCCCTGCAGCACAGCCAGGGCCTGAGAAGAAGGCCTGGGACTTACAAGAAACAGACTGTGAACTGCCCTGACATTCCAGAGACACTGTCACAGAGCAGGTTGATGTGTTTCCTTTAACCTTTCCCATTTTCCTTATTCTTTTTAAAATTAATTGTTGATTAAATAACTTGAATTGCTTTAAATTGTATGTAATGGTCAGTGGGTCAGAGAAGTGCCCAGTGCAGAGAGAGTACCCCGGAGTGGGGACACCCTAGCCCCTGTCCTAGGTGACCACAGCAGGGTTGGGGGTTGAATAGCCCAGGAATCCTGGGCCCAGCCTTGTTGGGGTTACGAGGACTCTGCCAGACAGGAGAGTGGAAGGGGAGTCCTCAAGGGCAGGGAGGCCACTGGATAAAGGAAGTGGGAGCGAGGACTCAGATCCTTTTGCTAGCCCACTTCACCGGGGTAGTGCAGAAGCCAGGAAAGTTCCCCACAGTAGCGGGACTATTCCCCCGCTTACATAATGGTTGCATGCACAAACTTAACTCTGTCCCTTGTGCAGGGGAGAACCAGCCATGGGGGAGGGAATAATCTAAAAGACTTTAGTACTGTTTTTCTCTGGGTCAGGTCTCATTTCTTTTCAGCTTTCCTTTTCCTTGCCTTCCCTACCCATGAGCTGTAGTAAGGCCAGATCTTCAATACGGAGTCTAAATAGCTGGGCTAAGCCTGGACAGTGCCCTGAGAAGAAATTATAAGGAAAAAAATCCTCCCCACTAGTCTATATGGCAGCTGTGTAACCAACCTAAGGCTGCAATAGCCACTGTGGTCATAACACACTCCCTGTGTAGGGAGTGCATCAATGTATTAACTCCTGTTCTGTCCTGTTTACATTAGTAACTTACACAGAGCCCATCACCATGATACCTGAATTGCTGGGCAGCCATGGATCCTCAAGCCCACATTTTCCATCCCCCACTTCTTTCAACACAGGAAAAGGGTTCCAGCAGGGGTTATGCAGCTCCTGTACAATCCCCAAAATGCTGCTCCCAATTGCACATTGGTAGCACACCAGTTCTGCAGCTATGAAGCCCTCTGCACCCAGGGAGGGTTCATCCATGAACAACTGGTACCAAAATGGGAGGCAACATCTACCCTGCTTACAATCAAAGGAGCAACACTCTCTTATACCAGGAGCTTTGCAAGAGTATTAGCAGATTACAATCCCTCCTTGTGGATAGCATTTGATTATAAGCACTATTACTGGTAAAATGTATTTTGGACAGTAAACATTAAGCCAGAAGTGGATGAAAGATCACCTTACGCAGTGAACAACCAGCACTAATTAAAAATCATCAGGTCCAGGGGCCACAGCCTCTAATTATTCAGTTTGTTTATGTGTAGTCTCTAAAGATTCAATGTCATGCAAAAAAAACCCCACACACTATTTGAGTAAGTTGGCTCAACGGTTCATGTGGACACCCTACAGATATATAGTTTACAACAGGTAATTTAAGCAATCTGCGTGGAAAAACTAATGAACAGAAACACATGGAACCTGTATAATTTTTAATCAGGTAGAGTAAGTCATTTTCCATGTTGCACAAACAGAAAAAGGTAATTTAAGAAACAATTAGATGGCACCCTGGGGTGAATAAAGCATGAAGCTAGAATGAATAATGGCCAATATAACCTTTTTTAGTTCCCATAATTGTGGGTGCATTATACAAAGTTAAGTAAAAGGACACATATAAATTAGGCCTTTCAGTATGATTAGCTGCTACAAGCAAATGTGATCATGACAGAGCAGACATTTGGCTCAGGAAATAAAGGGGCTGCAGATGACTTAATGCATCCAATATTAAACAATATTTTCTCCAAGCTGCAGGTAGACTTTGTAAATTGCATAACTTTTTAATTTCTACTTTGAGAAAATGTTCCTGCTCTCTGTGTTGTTCATCAGCCTTTGACACACAATAGCTGTCACTTAGGAAATAATCCTAGGCAATTTTCTACCAGATAATTCAACCTACCATGTTATCTTCTCCAGGGGAGTGAAATGGCAACATCACAGAAGCTTAAATGGTGATTTTACCCAGTGGAAGATTATTTCAATTGTGAAGCATCCCTCTGTAAAAGGTTAGAAATCCTACAGATACTTTGCATTCTGTCAACACCACAATATGGTGATAAAAGTAATGTTTAAAAAGCCTTTCCAATTATCAGATGGGACAAAAGATACTAGCATAAAGCTACCAAAGTCTGCTAACTTCTCCTCCTCTCAAAAGGAAGCTCAGAGGCTCAGTATTTGCTACTCTGTCTTGCATACACTTATGACTATATGATTTTGCCATAAGGTTGAGTAGATTATATTTCATTCTTATCAAGTATTCAGAAAAATCTGTACTTCAGAGCCTATTAAAAGCTCACACACACAAAAAAAACCTTTTAGACATTTTTATTAAATTTTATTAAATCACTATTGTTCAGACAATTGGTCTCATTTTCAATGAGATAATATAACGATTAATTAGGATTTGTGCTTAATGAACAAGATCCACATCCCTAGATACATGCAGTGACCAGTCAGTTACACATATAGTTCAATCAATGACTTCTGTCAAAATAGCAAAGTTTATCAAAGTGAACAAGAGGGGAAGAAATACAGGAAAGTTGAAATGGTCAGGCAAATAAAACCATTAGAATCATCCATGGAGTCAAACTCCCATGTTTAAATAAAAAAGTTGTTTGTGCTAAAACCTGGTGGAGTTGGATTGTCATCTTTTGAAACAATTAACTTGGCTGGCCTCTCTTAAAATAAACAAATATTTACAGTTCAGGAAGAGAATGCTTATTAAGATCCCCTTTATATGGCTAGCACTACCTAAAAGAGAAAAGTTATTTACCGTAAATTCATCTTTAAGTAACCCATTTTAATTTGCTTCTGTACTGTTTTATACCAGTTTAATTGTGGTTACATTCTGATACACAATGACTAAGCAACGCCATGTTGTTGTTTTTTTTCATAATATTGGAGGGGACATTTTGTAAACAACACTGTTTATTCTTATTACAGTATTTCAAGTTTGATCTGGGTACTAGGGTTACCACCTTTGAAATGCAAAAAAAACCCAGCACGCTCTCCAAGGAGGCAACCCCACAACCCCAACCACAAGGCAACGGCACAATATTCCCCTTTGCCCCCCCCCCAAAAAAAAAAAAAACAGTCTGCGCACATATGCAAGTGCATATACTGCCATCAAGCTCTGAAGGCAGAGTAGAAAGAAGCGACTGCCAGATGAGTGCCCAGCTCTGAAGGCAGCACTGCACCGGCAGCAGCCCAGAAGTAAGGGTGGCAATGTGAAAAGTGATAATTATCTATATCATTTTTCACAGCAGACTTAGCACACCATTTCCACCCTTACTTCTGTGCTGCCACCCCGGGGCTGACAGCCAGAGCCCTGATGCCTCCTGGTGCAGGATTGAGGGGGGAAGGAGAGCCTGAGCCCGGGTGGCAGGGGTCCAGCTGTCCCTTGTATCCCCACCTCTTGGGTGTGCATGGCACTTTTTCATGAGCCCCAATCACCCGGGGCTGACAAACAAAGTTTGAGAACTGCTGATCTAGAGAGAGGACACATAGATAAGATTGACAACATTGCAAGTCTCCTCACTCTCGCCTGAATCAAACCCTCTATCACACACACACGTTGGTGGGCAGACAGTTGCTTTATTTTTAACTGTTTTAATCTGTTATCACTTAAACTGTGGAAGTGGGAACACTGCAGCATTTTTAGCTGGACACAGAAACTTTTAACATTAGACACCCAAACATATTGTGATAATAATGCAAATCTTTAGACCCACATAAAAAACCACAGCAAATTAAATGATATTTCTGGCAACTGGCAAATCCATTAAAAAATGGCCAAGCTGGTCAAATATCAGCCAGTAGGTAACCGCACTGTATCCAAGTGTCTCACAACTTAATTAACTTCACCTTATAACACCTCTGAGAGATAATTATCCCTGTTTTAAGATGGGAAACTGAGGCAGAAAGTAAATGATTTACCCAACATACAAAGGAAATAAGAAGCAGAACCTGTTAGTAGATACAGATCTCCTGAGTCCAAGTTCAGCACCTTAACCACAGGGTGGACAGGTGGACAGTTTTCGACCGAAAAGTCCAGTAGAAAAGGGGACCTGATGATGTCCAGTCAGATCTACTGACCAGACACCCAAAGTCCGGATACTGTGGGCAGGAGAAGTGGGGAGGTACCAAGTCATCACCTGTGCCAGCCCTCTTCAGCCAGGGCCATCTCCTGCCTGCATCGGGCAGCTGCAGCTCCCAGCCCTGGATCTGCAGACAAGTCCCTCCTGACCCACGAGGAGAGGAGGAAAAGCAGTGAGCAACGGAGGGAGGAAAGAGGAGTTAATGGGAGGCCTCAGGGCAAAGGAACGGGGCCTTGGGAGAAGAGGCAGGCAGGGACAGGTCCTTGAGGAGAAGGAAGGGGAGATTCTGGCATGCCTGCTGGAGTGTTCGGTTTTTAAATGTTACAAAGTTGGCAGCCCTACTTAACCACAGGACAGTATTTTTTCCATAAAGTTGTCCATTTAAGTGAAAGCAATAATCCAAAAATAGGAGGGAAAAACCTAGCAAGCTGTTATCATGAGGAAAATGTTTTACAGAGTTCCCTTTTTCCCAATATGTCTAACCTCACCATGGGATTATCATCATGGCTGCCTTGGGGACTACATTTCCCAGCTGTCTCTGGTCTCTGATTCTGAAAAGACTTGCTGGAACCCCAGCAGTTTGCTTCATCCCTCACCATTGAGGGGAAAGATGAGTTCCTGCCCAGCATTCCAATGGAACTCTGGCATCATAGGCCAAATACAGCAGCAGTTACCACGAGCCCACTTCCTTCCTTCACTTCGGTGACTCTAGCCTCTATCCCTCAGTTTTTAAAGGGACAAATCAACAATAAGCAGGCTAGTCCTGGCCCAGAATAGTCAAAAGTTTTCAGATAGCCAATTGGGAAGGGGTCCCTATAATATACTATATTGGCTATTTAGCCCACAACTTGAGGGGACTCACTCCTGAACTAAGCAGCCACCCTACTGCAAGAGAGCATAGAATGACTTGCCTACCACCACTGGAGCTGCATCTATTTTGCTGCCAAGTAGATTTTCCCTCTTATTAAATAGCCTTTATTGAGGGCTATAGTTGAAGTTAGCATGGAATTTTTCACTCCTGGTTAGGTTTTTACAACCAAAATCCAAGCAATTTTAAAACTTACAGAGCCAAACTGATTTACACTGTATAAAAAAATCACTCCTACATCAACAGGAAGGAAGTAGGTCAGGACAGAATTTGGTTTACTATGTTCCTTGGATTGGTCAAGCTTCCATAGCCCTACCAGTGTAAAGTGGTTACACCTCACATCTGGCTGAATGACAGGAGCCATTAAATTAGCTTGAATAAAGATGAGCTAGAGCAGAGATGAGACTAATACAGATGTTTTTTCTGGCCCTTGCCTGGAGGCTGAAGTAGCTCATTTTTCACTGACAGGCTCATAAAATGGCTACATTCCAGAATGTTTAAACTGTTGATTATAAATCTGAATAGATTTGTTTTTACTCCCACCAAGAATCATGCAGGACACAGAGGGGATACCATGATTTAAGAGGCCTGTATGGCTTAGAGAGACAAGGTGAGTGAGGTAATATCTTTATTGGAGCAACTTCTGTTCGTGAATAAGAAAGGCTTTTGAACTACCCAGAGCTCTTCTTCAGGTCTGAATGTATGGATTGAATTTACAGTACCTTATCAATGCCTAGTTCAGAAATTCATCTGAAAAAAATAAACACTGTCACAATTACCTGAAAACATCCATTTTTATTTACTCCTAGCTGTTGGCACTCAAAACCGTAACCCATATTACAGCTCCATAGACCAGCTGGAGGAGTCAGAAACAGATTACAAACAAAGTTAAGGAAATCTTTACAATCTGATGGCCCCTAACTTGTGTCAGGAGACTAGGCAATAGGTGACCATGCCTAGTGGTCTGAGCAGGAGTCAGGCCTAGTGGTCAGAGTCCAAATGCCAGAACCAAAGGTCAAGACAGAGTCAGAGCCAGGAATCAGAGTCAAGTGTCAGAACTGGATGACCTGAAGTCAGGGAAGGCAGGAACAAGGCCAGGAGAGGATAGGACAGGACTGGGATAAGGGCAGAATCTAGGCCGGAACAAGGTAATCACATGAAGATGGAGAGTCCATTGACATGCATTGAATCACTGCTGAACCTCTCGAGCTGTTGGGCTTAAGAGGAGGGTCACCTGACTGCCTTAGCAAATCAGGTGGTTCTGCTGTGGCCCAGCTGAGCTCATTGGCCACCTGATGACTTGGCAGGCACAGCTGCAGGCCCTCATTTCTGACAACTTGTGCTTTTTTAACCACTTTATGATGAGTGAGCTCCCCTGAGGTGTGGCTCAAGCCTCCTCCCTGGTGCTTGCTGCTTAGAGTGGCTTCTCCCCTCCCCTCCCCTGGGTTGGATCCTGGGTTCTTTTTTGCAATGCCTGGTCCTTTCACCCACGGTGACTCCTCGCTGTGCTCAAGACCCAAAGGGTGTTGTCCCACGGGAAAACTGAATAATGCTATCACTGCTGACAAGGAATATAAAACCTAGTACACAAGAAACAATAAAGTACATCAACACAACCCCAGCAAAGAAATAACGCACCCAAAAATAACAATGTAACACAGGAGTTCTTTACTGGGAGCAGGAAATAGGATCTGGGGAAGGAAAGAGATAAGGTTAACTGTTCAGTGCTAAAACATCAACAAATCAACCAATTCCCCACCCTCTCAATGCTCCCTAACCCCCCAGCTCCCTCCCTGATTGCCTTCTATGATGAGATAACTGGCTCTGTGGATATGGGGAAAGCAGTGGATGTGATATATCTTGACTTTAGCAAAGCTTTTGGTACACAGTGTTTCCCACAGTATTCTTGCCAGCAAGTGAAAAAAATATGGATTTGATGAATGGACTATAAGGTGGATAGAAAGCTGGCTAGATTGCCAGGTAGTGATCAACAGCTCAATGTTTAGTTAGCAGCTGGTATCAAGCAGCGTGCCCCAGGGGTCAGTCCTGGGGCCGGTTTTATTCACCATCTTCATTAATGATCTGAACGATGGGATGGATTGCACCCTCAGAAAGTTTGCAGATGACACTAAACTGGGTGGAGAGGTAGATATGCCGGAGGGTAGAAATAGGGTCCAGAGTGACCTAGATAAATTGGAGGATTGGGCCAAAAGAAATCTGATGAGGTTCAACAAGGACAAGTGCAGAGTCCTGCACTTAGGACAGAAGAATTCCATGCAGTGCTACAGACTGGGGACCGACTGGCTAAGCCGCAGTTCTGCAGAAAAGGACCTGGGGTTTACAGTGGACAAGACACTGGATATGAGTCAACAGTGTGCTCTTGTTGCCAAGAAGGCTAACGGCCTTAGCAGGAGCATTGCCAGCAGATCAAGGGAAGTGATTATTCTCCTCTATTCAGCACTGGTGTGGCCACATCTGGAGTACTGCGTCCAGTTTTGCCCCCCCCCCCACTACAGAAAAGATGTGGACAAATTGGAGAGTGTCATGCAGAGGACAACAAAAATGATTAGGGGGCTGGGGCACACGACTTATGAGGAGAGGCTGAGAGAACTGGACTTATTTAGTCTGCAGAAGAGAAGAGTGAGGGGGCATTTTTTTAGCAGCCTTCAACTACCTGAAGTGGGGGTTCCAAAAAGGCTGGAGCTAGGCTGTTCTCAGTGGTGGCAGATGACAGAACAAAGAGCAATGGTCTCAAGTTGCAGTGGTAAAGGTCTAGGATGGATATTAGGAAAAACTATTTCACTAGGAAGGTGGTGAAGCACTGGAAGGGAGGTGGTGGAATCTCCATCTGTGATAAATGAAGTCCAGTGTGATATATGAAGGTTGGGGGGGGCAGGGTAGCTCCCTTTTATGGACACCCAGCCAGCCAGTAAGCTATAAAGTCCCTCTTGGTGGCTGTTCTCTGCTTGCTTTACCTGTAAAGGGTTAAAAAGTCTCCCTGGCTAGGTAAAAGAAAGGGAATGGGCACCTGACAAAAAGAGCCAATGGGAGAGCTAGAACTTGTTAAAACTGGGGGGGGGAACTTCCCTTTGTCTGTTGTTGTTCTCTGGAGAGAGGGGACAGAGGAGGACAGGGCATATGTACCCAAATCATAATGGGAAGTACGTAACTATCCCCATTTTACAGATTGCTCAGCTCAGGCCCAGAAGTTAAGTGACTTGCCCAGAGTCAGGACTAAAACCTAGAAACCCTGATAGCCAGGTTGTCTGCTTTAGGCACTAAATGATGCTGCCTCCAGAGGAGCGCTCAGTGTGACAGTTTATAAATAGCTCCTATGCATGGCTCTGAAGAGATCAATTAATTTTTGTTTGATGTGTACGTGTTTCCACTTTGAAACTATGTCTTCCAAGTTATATCATCTCTTCACCTTCCAGACTTAAGTGGGGTAAGGAAGTGGCCCCTGGTATCCAACAAACTGTTGCCACAGAAAGTAATATCAATGTAAATATTTTTGAAGCTTTCAGATTCTAAGGGACAATTGTGATTATCTAGTCTAAATGTCTGTACAACACAGGAAAACCTACTGCCTGTGAAAGGACTTGAACCCTCTTCTATGTCCTGGTCTACACTATGAGTTTATTTCGGATTTAGCAGCGTTAAATTGAATTAACCCTGCACCCGTCCACACAACGAAGCCATTTTTTTCGACATAAAGGGCTCTTAAAACCGATTTCTGTACTCCTCCCCAATGAGGGGAATAGTGCTGAAATCAACATCGCTGTTTCGAATTAGGGTTAGTGTGGACACAATTCGAAGGTGTTGGCCTCCGGGAGCTATCCCACAGTGCACCATTGTGACCACTCTGGACAGCACTCTCAACTTGGATGCACTGGCCAGGTGTACAGGAAAAGCCCCGGGAACTTTTGAATCTCATTTCCTGTTTGGCCAGGCAAGCTCATCAGCACAGGTGACCATGCAGTCCCAGAATCGAAAAAGAGCTCCAGCATGGACCTAATGGGAGATATTGGATCTGATTGCTGTATGGGGAGAGGAATCCATGCTATCAGAACTACGTTCCAAAAGACGAAATGCCAGAATATTTCAAAAAAATCTCTGAGGCCATGAGGGACAGAGGCTACAGGCAGGGACACAACACAGTGCTGTGTGAAACTTAAGGAGCTCAGACAAGCGTACCAGAAAACCAAAGAATCAAATGGACACTCTGGGACAGAACCCCAGACATGCCGCTTCTACGCTGAGCTGCATGCAATTCTAGGGGGGGCCGTCACCACTACTCCACCCCTATCTGTGGACTCCAATGATGGGGTACTCTCCGCCATGCCTGAGGATTTTGCGGACGGGGAAGATAAGGATGAGGAGGACGCACTTGAGAAGAGCACACAGCGCACCGTTCTCCCCAACAGCCAGGATCTTTTTATCACTCTGACTGAAATACCCTCCCAACCCAACAAAGCCGGAGAAGGGACCTCTGGTGAGTGTACCTTTTTAAACATAATACATATTATAAAAGCAAGCGTTTTTTAATGATTAAGTAGCCCTGTGGACTTGGGATGATTCATGGCCAGTACAGCTGCTGGAAAAGTCTGTTAACGTGTCTGGGGATGGAGCGGAAATCCTCCAGGGACATCTCCATGAAGCTCTCCTGGAGGTACTCTAAAAGCCTTTGCAGAAGGTTTCTGGGGAGAGCAGCCTTAGTCCGTCCCCCATGGTAGGATACTTTACCACGCCATGCTAGTAGCAAGTAATCTGGTATCGTTGCATGACAAAGCCTGGCAGCGTATGGTCCCGGTGTTTGCTGGCATTCACGCAACATCCGTTCTTTATCTCTCTGTGTTATCCTCAAGAGAGTGATATCATTCCTGGTAACCTGGTTGAAAGAATTAATTAAGGGGACATTCAGAGGTGGTTGTTCCTACTGGGCTGTTTGCCTGTGGCTGAAAAGAAATCCTCCCTGCAGTTAGCCACGCAGTGGCGGGGGGCATTGGCGCTGAGCTGTTCGCGTTTGGCTAGCATGGATCTTCCCTGATAGCAGCCACGCGGTGCGGGGAGGGGTAGAGCGATCATCCCAGAGAACTGGATGTGGGGGGGTTAGTTTGGTTTCTGCTGCTGCACGTTAACAGGAAAACCGCAGCACTAAATGGCCAACTCAACGTACTTTGCTTGGTATGGGAGAGGAGGGCGCTGCTGTTTTGCAAAAGCCGAAAGACTATGGCTTACCATGGCCGCCTGCAAGCTGAATTCTGTTGCCCGGCCCTGCGTGTGTGATCACTGCGTGTATAACACCAAAGCCGCAGGCACTCAATATAAGATGCAAAATGCGACCTTGTACCAAAATCACATGTGCTATGTAATGTGAATAGTGTTGTTCACCGTGAGAGAGTGTAGCCATTGTTCTGTAAAATGTATCTTTTAAAATACTTCACTCCCTTTTTTTCCTCCAGCATCTGCAAATGTTTCAAGCCTCCCTCCTCTGTCCCAAAGGCTATCTCAGATAAGGCGGCAAAAAAACCGCACGCGCGATGACATGTTCTCTGAGCTCATGCAGTCGTCCGGCACTGACAGAGCTCAGCAGAATGTGTGGAGGGACACAATAACAGAGTACAAGAAAGTGGCCGACGAACATGAGGAGAGGTGACAGCAGGAAGATCAGAGGAGGCATGAGGCAACGCTGGGGCTACTGCAGGATCAAATGGACATGCTCCGGCATCTGGTGGAGGTTCATGAATGGCAGCAGGATCATAGACTGCCGCTGCAGCCCCTGCTTAACCGCCCTCCCTCCTTCCCAAGTTCCACAGCCTCCCCACCCAGATGCCCAAGAACGCGGGTGTGGGGAGGCTCCGGGCACCCAACCACTCCACCCCATGGACAGCCCAAGTAACAGAAGGCTGTCATTCAACAAGTTTTAAAGTGGCCTTTTCCTTCCCTCCTACCTTTCTCCCACACCTCACCCGGGCTACCTTGTGAGTTATCTCCCTATGTTTATAATCAATTAATAAAGAATACATGTTTTTTAAATGATAGTGACTTTATTTCCTTTGCAAGCAAGCTGTGATCAAAGGCAGGAGGGTGGGTGGCTTACAGGGAATTTAGAGGCAACCAAGGAGGCGGGTTTTCATCAAGGAGAAACAAACCGAAGTGTCACACAGTACCCTGGCCAGTCATGAAACTGGTTTTCAAAGCTTCTCTGATGCGCAGCGCTTCCTGCTGTGCTCTTCTAACCGCCCTGGTGTCTGGCTGCACGTATTCAGAGGCCAGCAATTTGCATCAACCTCCCACCCCACCATAAACGTCTCCCCCTTACTCTCACAGAGATTGTGGAGCACACAGCAAGCTGCAATAACAATGAGAATATTGGTTTCGCTGAGGTCTGAGCGAGTCAGTAAACTGCGCCAGCGACCCTTTAAACATCCAAATGCACACTCTACCATCATTCTGCACTTGCTCAGCCTATAGTTGAGCAGCTCCTTACTACTGTCCAGGGTGCCTGTGTACGGCTTCGTGAGCCAGGGCATTAAGGGGTAGGCTGGGTCCCCAGCGATAACTATAGGTATTTCAACATCCCCAACAGTTATTTTCTGGTCTGGGAAGTAAATCCCTTCCTGCAGCCATTTAAACAGACCAGAGTTCCTGAAGACGCGAACATCATGAACCTTTCCCGGCCATCCCACGTTGATGTTGGTGAAACGTCCCTTGTGATCCCCTGTGCTTGCAGCACCACTGAAAAGTATCCCTTGCGGTTTATATACTGGCTACCCTGGTGGTCCGGACCCAAGATAGGGATATGGGTTCCATCTATCGTCCCACCAGAGTTAGGGAATCCCATTGCAGCAAAGCCATCTAGTATGACGTGCACATTTCCCAGAGTCACTACCCTTGATAGCAGCAGCTCAATGATTGCGTTGGCTACTTGCATCACAGCAACCCCCACAGTAGATTTGTCCACTCCAAATTGATTACCGACTGACCGGTAGCTGTCTGGCATTGCAAGCTTCCACAGGGCTATTGCCACTCGCTTGTGAACTGTAAGGGCTGCTCTCATCTTGGTATTCTTGCACATCAGGGCAGGGGAAAGCAAGTCACAAAGTTCCATGAAAGTGTCCTTACATATGCAAAAGTTTCGGAGCCACTGGGAATCATCCCAAACCTGCAACACTATGCGGTCCCACCACTCTGTGCTTGTTTCCCAGGCCCAGAATCAGCATTTCATGGCATGAGCCTGCCCCAGTAACACCATGATCTCCAAATTGCTGGGGCCCGTGGTTTTAGAGAAATCTGTGTTCATGTCCTCATCACCGCGCTTCCGTCGCCGCCTCGCCTTGTTTTTCAGGTGCTGGTTCTGCATAAACTGCACGATAATGCGTGAGGTGTTTACAATGGTCATAACTGCTGCAGTGAGCTGAACAGGCTCCATGCTTGCTGTGCTATGGCATCTGCTCGGGCAATCCGGGGAAAAGGGCGCAAAATGATTGTCTGTTGTTGCTTTCATGGAGGGAGGGAGGATTGACTGACGATATTTACCCATAACCACCCATGACAAATTTTTGGCCCCATCAGACATTGGGAGCTCAGCCCAGAATTCCAAAGGGCAGCCGGGACTGCGGGAACTGTGGGATAGCTACCCACAGTGCACAGCTCAGAATGTCGATACTTGCCACGGTACTGTGGACGCACACCGCCGAATTAATGTGCTTAGTGTGGACGCATGCACTCGACTTTATACAATCTGTTCCTAAAAATCGACTTCTGTAAAATTGGAGTACTTTCATAGTGTAGACATGGCCTACCAGACTAAGAGGCTGTGGTTCTACCAACTCACGTATGTGTGATTCGCTGGGGAACTACACTGGGTATAGGACGAAAAACTGTGTGTACCGCTCTTTTAAGAGGGGAAAGTGCCTGAGCACTTGATCCGATATCAGGATGATGATGGTCATATTGTGGAGTGCTGTAAACACATAGATCAGATTGGGTGTATATCTTTAATTTCAATTATTGTTTTCCTTTAATAACAGGAAACCACTTTCAAAGTAAAAAATCTTTTCACTAACTTAGTTTCTTTTCTTTTTATATTTGATAGTTTTTGGATATTGTACCGACACACACTCACCTTCCTCTGTACAATTTAAGGAGCTAGGTGTGAAAACAGTAGTTCCCATGAGACAATGTACCATAGTATATTGAAAGAATTCTAGGATTACTCCCCTCTTTCTCACATCTTATTGATAGGGAACCATGCAATAAAAATCCAACATGCATCTTTCAACAGCACTGTCTAATAGCAGATAGTTTATTTGGGATGAAAACTGTGCCTTTAGTGGTACAAATATTTCTTATTTAGAAGATTCTTTTTTTCTGGGAAAATAAACAAAAGTTCCTGAAAATCTTGCACTGAACAGAATATAACAATACATTGATATATTTGGGATCAATAGAAAAATTTTAAACAATGTCCTCTGTAAAATTAAACTCAAACTGCAGCACAAATTAGTGCAACTGCAACTTCTCTCAAGGTACAGCCCTCTGGGCCAATAGCTATCTAATCTATCTATTTGTTATTTCTAAGGTGCCTATCACACTGGTATCGAAGCACTAAATTTTACTAAGAATCTAAATTCCTAATGCAATGCCTTTCAAACACCCCACAAAAACTGATCTGAATATTCACCTACTGTGACCAACGCAAGACTGTTTACTCAAAAGCGTACAAGTTAAAGAATGTAAATAAAGGTCATATTCAGTATGTGGATATACAGTAGAGCTCATAGAGTCAAGGAGAGAGAGGAGTTACTTCTTTTTCATTACAGCCAGTAGAAAGATAATCAAAATAAATAAAAGTATAAGTATTTTTTCTTATAATGGCATCAAGATCTTATTCTGCTTGTGGGTCCTCAGGGTGGAATACATCCAGGTTTCTGCCCACCTGTTGTCAATTTATCATAAGCAAAATCTTTGTTCCGTCAGGGATCTAAAAGTGAAAATCTGCCCTCTAAATTTCACTCTTACAGAGTACACAAAACACATATTTTGTGCCCAGTCCTTATCATTGAACTTTTAAACTCTGAAGAAGTATCTTTTAAAAAAAAAATTAGGACTGGAGAATAGTCTAGGAAATATGCTTTCAAAAAGGAACTGTTTTTCAAGATAACGCTTTTAACCAAGAGCTTCCCCAAAGTGATGAGAACTGTAACCTCCAAACTGCTACAATGCGAAATGTCTTTGATGGTATCACAGAGTCCATCTCTAAATTATGCCTGGCTACAAAATAATCTAGGGTTGCCAATCTCTATCTGATCCAAAATTCCCATGAGCCAAAAATTTTGGATTTGGGGAGTTTGCAGTCAGCCCTGCACCAAAGCTGCTGTATGATGGGCCAGAGAACAAACTGGCCTCCAGCCAGTCCCAAGGAAAAATAGCAAAACAAGCATGGTGGGCACTATAGGAAGTGTACAAATATATGGGAAGTCAATAAGGATTAACAAGAGTTTTGCTCACTCTTTCTCAAGAATCCACAGATAATTTCTACGACACTGAGACATGATAAGACAATTTAGAATGGTCAGTACTTGAAAAGAAAAATAAATGTTTACGTCAAACTAAGCACTATCATTACTCACCGTTAGGGGCTAACCTCAGCCTTCTAACAAACACACACCAAAATTATAGCTATTCCACAGCTCAAGCATAGCAATGTATATGCGTTTTCCAGGCAGCAGTAATAGTTCACAAGTGGTTTTATAAAACAGACACAATATATTAATTAATACAGAGAAGTCAGCTACATATATGCACCAAGCATTATAGCTTTAATAGCAGTTTGATAGTATTTCTCAATTACTCAGATCTGTGTTCTGTTTAAGGAAATTAGAATGACTCCAGTGATATGCTTCAGTGACAAGATGTATGGTCAGCAAAAAAACCTTTTAAAAAGAAATACAAATGTGTATAATCAGCATAGAAATGAAAATCCATCCATTATCCACTGATTCTATCACCAAAAGGGACTATAAATAGCATCTAATAGAAGTCCAAGAACAGTGCCCTCTGGCACAGCATTTCTGAATCAGTGAAAACAGTGGAGTTAGGACCAGAAACCAGCTGAACTCTATATGTGAGATTAGAATCAAACTCACTTAATACTTAAACAGAATGTCTGGCACCAGATCTTAAGTGAAATAACAGGATAGAATGATAAATGATATCATAGAAATGACTAATAAGTTTAAAACAAATAGAAAAGTAAGACAGTCATTGCATTAGCTGCTTTTAGTAGTATATCACTGGCAGACCTTCTAAAGGTTCAGATCATACTGTAGCAGTGATTTGGTTTGAATCGTGACTAATATTTCCTAGCCACACAATGTGCTGTAAGAACTATATGCTATGAAGGAACCACATTTCCCAAAACTTTTGGCAAATAAAAGCAGCTTGCTTATTATGTGAGCCTGAAATTTAATTGGCTACATTTCAGGTAAAATTAAAGTTTTTTTAGAAGACTAAATGTTTTTACTGTTTCTTATTTTTAGAAATAAAGTGATTAACAAAATTCAGTCGGACAATAATTTACATATCCAGTTATAAAATATGCATTTTGAAATATTAGTATAGTAGTAGTAGTATATAGACTAACACGGCTGCTACTCTGAAACCTGATTCCTGTGTGATTATTAAACCATTCCTTCCCTACTTTGGTTGATGGCTACTTAGAGCTTGAGCCTGCAATGGTTACTCAAATATACATAAACCCATGGAAGTTTGGACTTATTAAGGATTGCAGGACTATCTCTTATGGAAATGTCCTATAGGATTTAACAGGAAATCATAACCTTTCTATTGGGTTTGGATCCTCCTATAGAATTAAATAGAAAATTATAGTTCTGCCAGAGAATTGCTACGGGGTGGTTTTTAAAAAAAAACTCTATAGAATGCATCTAGTCCTCCATTAAAATCTACAGGTTTGTAGAGTAACTTTATAGAACTTTATTGGTTCAGCCTCATTAAATTTATAGGACTTTTCTAAGTTGTTAAAAAAAAGCATGGGGCCCTTAGGTTCTGCTCTTGACACCTCTCCAAACTCCATCTGTTTTAGGGCTACATTCTGGCTTTTCCTGTGCAAGCATGCTTGGAGTAAAGGGGATTCGGTAGCTTCTTTCTCCCCCCCCCCTTATGGAAAAGTCCTATAGAATTTAAGAGAGATGAAGCCAAAAAGACTCTATAGAAAAAAATATGGAATGAGATATATTATATAATTATATAATGATATATAATATAATAGCTTTTTTGATCCATTCTGTAGAAATCTGTAGTGGGGATATAATTATCTGTTCAAATCTATAGGATGTTTCCAAAAAAACCTGTAGGAAGGTTCTCATTTTCCATTATATACTATAGGATGTTCTGTAAGGGATCCCCCAGAGCACCCACACAAGAACCTGGCAAAGTGTTGGCACTAGGATTCTCTGAGCGAAGAGGAGAGATGGTTAGCGCATTCCACAGCAGATACTAGCCTCTTCTCCCCCAACCAGTCTGCTAACATCTGGAAGCAGGCACTAGAGGAGTCTTTACCTCAGCAGTAACTAGGACTCTATAAACTCCACACTAGAACTGACGGGGTTAAGGAGCAACTCTGCGCCCAGGCAACCCCACCCAGCTGCACCTGCACAGCATGCTCCAGATGGAGGTGGAGCTTCAGAGCGATCCAGACAGCTCAGAAGGGGCCTGACGGAGTAGCTCTAGTAGCTCACGGAAGCTACTAGATCGCATGCCCTGATTCTCATGGGTGACTTTAATTTTCCTGATATCTGCTGGGAGAGCAATACTGCGGTGCATAGACAATCCAGAAAGTTTTTGGAAAGCGTAGGGGACAATTTCCTGGCGCAAGTGCTAGAGGAGCCAACTAGGGGGGGCGCTTTTCTTGACCTGCTGCTCACAAACCGGGTAGAATTAGTGGGGGAAGCAAAAGTGGATGGGAATCTGGGAGGCAGTGACCATGAGTTGGTTGAGTTCAGGATCCTGACGCAGGGAAGAAAGGTAAGCAGCAGGATACGGACCCTGGACTTCAGGAAAGCAGACTTTGACTCCCTCAGGGAAGGGATGGCCAGGATCCCCTGGGGGGCTAACTTGAAGGGGAAAGGAGTCCAGGAGAGCTGGCTGTATTTCAAGGAATCCCTCTTGAGGTTACAGGGACAAACCATCCCAATGAGTCGAAAGAATAGTAAATATGGCAGGCGACCAGCTTGGCTTAATGGTGAAATCCTAGCGGATCTTAAACATAAAAAAGAAGCTTACAAGAAGTGGAAGGTTGGACATATGACCAGGGAAGAGTATAAAAATATTGCTCGGGCATGTAGGAATGAAATCAGGAGGGCCAAATCGCACCTGGAGTTGCAGCTAGTGAGAGATGTCAAGAGTAACAAGAAGGGTTTTTTCAGGTATGTTGGCAACAAGAAGAAAGCCAAGGAAAGTGTGGGCCCCTTACTGAATGAGGGAGGCAACCTAGTGACAGAGGATGTGGAAAAAGCTAATGTACTCAATGCTTTTTTTGCCTCTGTTTTCACTAACAAGGTCAGCTCCCAGACTGCTGCGCTGGGCATCACAAAATGGGGAAGAGATGGCCAGCCCTCTGTGGAGACAGAGGTGGTTAGGGACTATTTAGAAAAGCTGGACGTGCACAAGTCCATGGGGCCGGACGAGTTGCATCCGAGAGTGCTGAAGAAATTGGCGGCTGTGATTGCAGAGCCAT
Source organism: Eretmochelys imbricata (assembly GCF_965152235.1). NCBI lineage: Eukaryota > Metazoa > Chordata > Testudines > Cheloniidae > Eretmochelys > Eretmochelys imbricata. The sequence continues at coordinate 108,803,558 of NC_135575.1, forward strand.
TGGCCATTATCTTTGAAAACTCGTGGCGAACCGGGGAAGTCCCGGATGACTGGAAAAAGGCTAATGTAGTGCCAATCTTTAAAAAAGGGAAGGAGGAGGATCCTGGGAACTACAGGCCAGTCAGCCTCACCTCAGTCCCTGGAAAAATCATGGAGCAGGTCCTCAAAGAATCAATCCTGATGCACTTGCATGAGAGGAAAGTGATCAGGAACAGCCAGCATGGATTCACCAAGGGAAGGTCATGCCTGACTAATCTAATCGCCTTTTATGATGAGATTACTGGTTCTGTGGATGAAGGGAAAGCAGTGGATGTATTGTTTCTTGACTTTAGCAAAGCTTTTGACACGGTCTCCCACAGTATTCTTGTCAGCAAGTTAAGGAAGTATGGGCTGGATGAATGCACTATAAGGTGGGTAGAAAGCTGGCTAGATTGTTGGGCTCAACGGGTAGTGATCAATGGCTCCATGTCTAGTTGGCAGCTGGTATCAAGTGGAGTGCCCCAGGGGTCGGTCCTGGGGCCGGTTTTGTTCAATATCTTCATAAATGATCTGGAGGATGGTGTGGATTGCACTCTCAGCAAATTTGCGGATGATACTAAACTGGGAGGAGTGGTAGATACGCTGGAGGGGAGGGATAGGATACAGAGGGACCTAGACAAATTGGAGGATTGGGCCAAAAGAAATCTGATGAGGTTCAATAAGGATAAGTGCAGGGTCCTGCACTTAGGATGGAAGAATCCAATGCACCGCTACAGACTAGGGACCGAATGGCTAGGCAGCAGTTCTGCGGAAAAGGACCTAGGGGTGACAGTGGACGAGAAGCTGGCTATGAGTCAGCAGTGTGCCCTTGTTGCCAAGAAGGCCAATGGCATTTTGGGATGTATAAGTAGGGGCATAGCGAGCAGATCGAGGGACGTGATCGTTCCCCTCTATTCGACATTGGTGAGGCCTCATCTGGAGTACTGTGTCCAGTTTTGGGCCCCACACTACAAGAAGGATGTGGATAAATTGGAGAGAGTCCAGCGAAGAGCAACAAAAATGATTAGGGGTCTAGAACACATGACTTATGAGGAGAGGCTGAGGGAGCTGGGATTGTTTAGCCTGCAGAAGAGAAGAATGAGGGGGGATTTGATAGCTGCTTTCAACTACCTGAAAGGGGGTTCCAAAGAGGATGGCTCTAGACTGTTCTCAATGGTAGCAGATGACAGAACGAGGAGTAATGGTCTCAAGTTGCAGTGGGGGAGGTTTAGATTGGATATTAGGAAAAACTTTTTCACTAAGAGGGTGGTGAAACACTGGAATGCGTTACCTAGGGAGGTGGTAGAATCTCCTTCCTTAGAGGTTTTTAAGGTCAGGCTTGACAAAGCCCTGGCTGGGATGATTTAACTGGGAATTGGTCCTGCTTCGAGCAGGGGGTTGGACTAGATGACCTTCAGGGGTCCCTTCCAACCCTGATATTCTATGATTCTATGATTCTATGACAAGGCGGGAAGAAGGATCTGCCCTGAAAGCTGCTGAAGAAGGTGTTTCAGAAACTTTTGCCTGGAGAGGAAGAGCCTGTCTGCTGAGCCCAGAGGGGCTGAAGGACCAATTAGTACCTTTTCTCTTTACTACTTCATAACAGACTGGAAAACTTTGACAAGACAGTGAGTGGTAGAAAGCGGCCCCAGGAGGCAGCCTTAAGGAACTTCTGGGTGCTGGACATTTGGTAGCCCTTACAGCACCCTGGGCCAGAGCCCAGTGGAGTAGGAGGGCCCAGGCTCCTGTACCAATCCCTGTCATTAGGGAGGACAAAAAAACCTTCACCTTCTAGACTCTTCCCGGGAGGAAAGGAAGGGAAGGATAAATATCTTTTGAAGCCCCCTGCTAGGATCAGCTGAACTCCATATCTTTTTAGAAACCTCATCACACCAGTGAGAGATAAACTGAGTGGTATCCTGATGAGAGAGTCAAGTCAACCCCCCAATAAAAGACAGACTGGAAACAGGTGTGAAGGTGGCCCAGGGGAAGGCATAGAGACACTACCAACAAGGGACTAACCACCTACCCATGGGTAATATCACCAGCAAACACGGCCATTCACATGGACATCATGTAGTGCTCTCTCTCCTCCCGCACTTCTGAAAGCAATGTGCCCTTCATAGTCAGCATGCCTCGTAGCACCTCTGCTTGGCTGTTACAGCTCTAAAATGCTTCTAGAGGAGCAAGAGGAAAATCTGACCTGTGGGCTTCAGTGTGTCCATGCAACTGCTGGTCTCTTTCAAATTACCCAAATACTAACAAACGCAGTTTCTTTTCTCTTTCCTTCAAGCTAAGGCTTTGATTCCTGTGCACTGCTTGAGACCAGTTTCTCATAGAAGACATAGTTTGGCAAAGCAGTGCAGTAAAAAAGGCATCATGATAGATTCTCCATGATGTAAATTAGGGTGTTGCAGTCCAATCACATCCCCATCAAGGTTCTCAAATGAAACCTCCTACTGAGATAGGGGCTATTGGATTTCCATCTGTGTGTATCTTGCTGTCGGTGGCTATTGTTTAAGTAACACTGGTTTGTGTTACTATTTTTTTATTCAATACATGTTGTTGCCTGGTTAAAAGGAAAGAAAATTGCAGTATTAAAAGAGTAGTATTTTCACAGAGTCATGTGATGTAAACTGCTAATTCAAAACCCAAAATATTGTTAAAGTGTCTTTATTTAATAGCAGGCGATTGCAAGCTGTAATTTTCAAGCTGTAGTTGCAGATGGCAATGTTTTTCTCTTTTCAGCAGTATAGTACAGTATTTACTGCAGAGATCTGCAGACAATGAAATACCAACTGCGAAAGAAATGCTCATGAGTAATACAAACTATTAGGTTCCCACAGGCGTCCAGCTTGCGAGCTACCTGCCATAATTCACAGAATGCAAATACTCAGTGAGATGTTAAAAACAGGTATCCAGTCACAGAGAATGGCTCTCTTAGACATTTTTAGCACTTTTGATTACCAAGTATGCTCCCAGTCCAAAACAACAGCATTTGTTTTCTTTCTTTATTTTTAAACCTTTTGGATTCATTTCCCAATTCACATCTGGAAGCCCTGGTCTGCGTTTTAAAATTGACAGGCACACTAACTGGAAAAATTGTGTATGATCGGTCACATCTAGCATGCTACTTTTCATACATGACTAAATGCCAAGCCTGTAGATTATCTTCAGTTTGTTAAACCGAATTTCTCTCTCGCTTTTATTTCATCTTGTTAAACAACTCATTAATGTTTATTTTGCAGAAAAAAAACAATTAGTTAACATTGTCTATTTAACAGCATTATATAAAACATTTAAATACTGTATTCTGTAGTGCCATCTAGGGGATTTAAAACAGAGAGTAAAGTGCTGACCGGATAAAGAAACAATAAACATTAAGAAATCAGTTATGAGTCCCAGGGCAATTTCCTATACATGTCCTATAGTGTTTGGGATAATATTTTGTATGACAGTAGGGATATTTGAACAAGGTCACAGATGGTGGTGTATCTGTAGAATGCATAAATAGGAAAAGATGTATTGTGCTATGCTCGTGCTTTATGGGGCAATACTTCACAAATGCAACCTTGAAAAAACAGTTTTCCCAGTAAAATCAATGTCAGGCACTAAATCTGGATTTAGAAAAAAAATTCTAACCTCAGTTCAGTTACCATGAAATGTACAGGCTGTGTGTACACTAAAGGCATGATTAGACAGGTTCTTTGACAAAATTACAGCAAACTGGAAATAATCCCAAAGAGATACTGACGCTTATTTCAAATCTCAGCACTATTCAAATTTTTTAGTTAAAGCTTCCTGAACTAGATGCCATTACGCAGTAATTTCCAATGCATCGCTGAGTAAATCAGCAGAATGAATGTATTTCATATTGTGTTGAGAGTTGACATGATTTATAATCTTTTTAATCATATTTGTATTCTGTGTTCTTAAACAAACCAATTATAACATTTTCTTTCCTGGAGGCTCTCTGTGCCAAATACACAAGTTCACACATTAGCTGTTTCATTCTTCAAAAGGAGTGCAGAGAAGCTAGAGCCAAAGCACTGCCATGTGCAGGTGTATGCACGCACCCAGCACACACAACTATGTACTTCCAAAACTCTGGAATCTTTCCATATAGTGCATAGTAAAAACTAGTTCATACACATCACATATAAAGAGAGAGAAAGGGCAAGTCTGTGCCAGATCCCCAGCTGGTGTCAATCACTGGAGCGATGATAATTTACACCAGCTGAGGACCTGGCACATACTGACATCGTCATTCATACTGAATGATGATGGTAACGGCAGATTACTCTCTGTGAGTTACAAAGAGGCACGAGGCCCAGTTTCTCAGTGGGATGTCAAAATGGCACTTGGTAGATCAAACAGTTACTTGGGTTCTTTTAAAAATTTTTTTGCTTTTCAGAAATGCCTAAGTGATTTAAGAATACAAATCCAATTGATTTTGGTGATCTCACCCTAGATTTGCTAGGGGGTCTCTGCTTTTCATGCTTTTGTTCAAACTTTGGAAACCTTGTCAGACACTAGCCCTGTTTGTAACCGTTCTCAATCTCCATGACCGCTCTTTTATGGTGAGGTAACCAAAATGATATAGTACTCCATGGGCCTGATCCTGAGTTCCTTTTTCAGGCATAACTTTCATTGACACCATCGCAGGATCAGGTCCCATCTGAAGTTACATCTTTGTCTCATATAATATAATTACAAAGTCCTCTCTATCATACAACTAAATATTACCCTTATACTGTATAAATCCCGCCAACTGCACTGTGATGTGGCTGCCAGTCCTAAGCCCAGATAAATTGAGAGCAAGGCTAACTACCTAGCCTTGTAAAAGAACCCACTGGTTAAAGCAGGGGTGGCCAACCTGTGGCTCCGGAGCCACATGCGGCTCTTCAGAAGTTAGTATGCGGCTCCTTGTCTAGGCACCGACTCCGGGGCTGGAGCTACAGGCATCAACTTTCCAATGTGTCGGGGGGGTGCTCACTGTTCAACCCCTGGCTCTGCCACAGGCCCTGCCCCCACTCCACCTCTTCCTGCCCCCTCCTGAGCCTGCCGTGCCCTCACTCCTCCCCACTCCCTCCCAGAGCCTCCTGCATGCCTCAAAACAGCTTATTGGGAGGTGCGGGGACGGAGGGGGAGGTACTGATCGGTGGGGCTGCCAGTGGGTGGGAGGCCCTGGGAGCTGGTGGGGGAGCTGATGGGGGGCTGCTGATGCATTACTGTGGCTCTTTGGCAATGTATATTGGTAAATTCTGGCTCCTTCTCAGGCTCAGGTCGGCCACCCCTGGGTTAAAGAAACAGAAGCAGGCTCCTGTTCAGAGAGAACTGCTGAGCTCTCTCACTGCATGAAGGCTCTTGGTGAAAGCCAATCTCTGGAAGGCAGGACCCCAAAAAGTGTGATGCTGGCAACAAGAAAACACTTCAAAGGTGGTTATTGGAACATGAGAACAATTTCAAATAGATCATGAGGGAAATGGAAAATTATAGACTCAAAATCTTGGGCATCAGGGAGAGCAGACTGTCAGGTGCACATAAGAAGCATTTCAAGCAGGAGAAGAAACATCTCCTTTGTTCAGATCACAGTGACAAAATATACTCCGAGGGAGTAGCACTCATTATGACAGGTTCTGAGGAAAAATCATTCATCAACTGGAAATTAATCAGTCAACGCATCATACACCCCAGATTCCAAACCAGATTCTTAAAGAAGTCAATGATACAGTGTATGCTCTGACAGAGGAATATAGTGATGAGGATAAAGATGAGTTCTACAATTACCTCCAAAGTGTGGTTAACAGCATACCAGAACATGACTTACTCCTTGTGATGGGCAAAATTAACACTAAAATAGGGTATGACAACCAAGGAATGGAAAGAGCCATGGAGAAACATAGGTTCGGAATCATCCACCAAAATGGTGAAAGACTCATTGAATTGTATTTGGTGTCCAATCTAGTTCTTGCAAACACAGTGTTCCCTCACAAAGGCACAAAGACAAAGAAACATGGGATTTGCCAGATGGCAAAATGAAAAAAACAGATTGATTAGATCTGGATTAGCTCAAGATTCAGGTCATCTTTCCCAGATGTAAAGGCATAGCATATCAAACAACAGACTTTAGCTGTGATCACAATCTTTGCATTGCCAAACCAAAATTAAAACTGAGAAAGATCAATTTTAATCAGAAAATGGTGAAGAAAATCAGCAATACAAAACTGAAATCCAAAGAGTACTGTGAGAAATCCCACCTGAATTAAAGAACAATTTTGAAGTACTACCAGAGGCAGGAGAAGGTGAGACACAGACTAGACCTGAGGAAAAATGGGCAATGCTCAGAGACAATGTAATTCAGGCTGCAGCAGTCAGAGTTGGATATCAGCATAGACAGAGCAATATATGAAAAAGCCAAGAGACAAGGCATCTCACTGAGGAAAGAAAAGTGCTGAAAGGAAAACTCCTGAAAGCTAAGACCAAGGATTGGAAAAAAGCAAAGGATGAGTACAAGAAATCAGACAAAGCAGTGGAAAGCAATGCAAGGAAAGATAAATGGAGATCTGCTGAAGGCCTAGCAGCTGATGCTGCTTGTGTGATTGGAAATCACAGGGCGATTTACCAAGTGACTGTGCAGAAATTTCAAAACACGAAATGGGCCGATAAAAAGCAAAGATGGGAAAATGCTTACAACAGGAAAACAGATGAGCAGAGCATTTCAAAGACATCCTCAACAGCTCCAGCCCCACTTCAGAACCAGATTTTGATTAAACAGGCAAACCTGATCAGTTTTATATTAACATAGGTCCAATAGAGATGTCAGAAATAGCAGCTGCAATCAAGAAGCTGAAAAATAACAAAGCTGCGGGGGATGATCAACATACTGCTGAAATGCTAAAAGCACTCGATACCATCACCCTAAGGAAACTGACAGTGCTGTTCAATGAAGTTTGGTAAAAAGAGACATCCCTCCCCACTAATGGAGGGTCCCCATAAGAGAGGCAAGGTGGGAAATGCCGAGTTTGTGAGTTCCACCAGGGAATAGGAATGAGAAAGGCACTGAGCTGCTGGGTGGTGTCAGGAGAGCAGTAGCTTTGCACATGCCCAGGAGAAGACATTTAGGCACCTTGAGGTCTTTACCAGTGGAAACTTTGACACCTAGGGACATCATGTGCCTACAGGGTTAGGTAGCAGCTGTGAGGTGGTTTTGTGAATGCCAATAGTGCCTATATGTTGGACTTGGGCACCTAAAGCGACCTAAATCCTCCTTGAGAATCTGGCCCCCGTGTGTTTAACACTCTTCCCACCCCCTCATATGTTATGTTTCATGGCATACCAACAGAGAAGTTTGATAACAAATACAAAATACTCTTGCTGAAAGTGTGGCCATGTAAAACTACTTTATTTCTTCATATTCAGAAGGATAACATACAAGAACAAAAACAGAGAGAGAGGAAAAAGCAGGTTGCTCCCCCAGGCACAACTCACCCCACTTTACTCTAGACTGGCTGGCTGGCTGCAAACTGACTACTGCCCACTTCCCTACAGAGCCCCGTAGCTTGAAACCAGGACCAGGAAAAAATATTAAAATTTGAAGTGACAGCTTACAATTGTAACACAGTTTTAAATACACCACAGTACACAATGCATACAATAATCAGATGGTGTCAGAACTATTGGTAAAGTGTGAAAAGGACTCATGGATTCTTCTGTTGTCCTTCCTGGCAACATCATGCCTCGGTCTCCGCAGGAAGATGTGATGTGGGCTCCTACTTCTGCTTGAACTCTCCCTGAGTCAGGAGCAGGAGGGTCAGCATCACCTTTTGTAACCTTCTACAGGTCTTGCTGGGAGCTCCGGCTGCTCTCCCCCAGGATTCCTGTAAATCAGGGAACATAAGGGCAGCAGTTTAGTTAGAACAAAGGAATGACAATGAGGAGTCCTGAGTGCTAGTCCCAATTCTGTCACTTTTAGTGTGGGATATTAGACGAGACATTTAACTATTCTACATCTCAGTTTCCCCATCTGCAAAAGGAGGGTACCAACACCCACCTTTGTGAAGTGCACTGAGCATCCCACTTGGTGATAATAATATAACCGCCCAAAAGAAACAAAAGTTTGAAGCAAAGCATGAAAACCCGACTCAGTCATGGTCACTTTTATCTCCTATTGTTTACTTTCTCAAAGAACACTAACAGGCTGGGGAAGTGTGGCTTTCCCTCATGAAAGTTCTGCTGGTTTGACCCTATCAGGCTTTACTGTAACTGTCGTACCAATTCCATCCTTAATTAGGCTCTTAATTAGTTTCCCTGGAACCAAGGTGAGTCTCACTGCTCTGTAATTCCCCTGATCTCCCATGACTTCTTTTTAAATATAGATGGCATGTTATATGAACACTTTATTATCTTTAAGGATAATTGCTGTTTTAAAGAATATATTGCACTTCCTTGTCAATATCAATACTGTTTCAAACTTTATTTAAATTCAAAGTTTTCAAACCTATCCAGGCCTGGTGCACTTGGGAAATCTCAAACATACTGACTGGGTTTATGTTCTTGTATTGTACCCTTCATAGTGATTTGCCTATTGAGAAATAACAGAGAATGCCTAATGCCAATAACTGGGGCTAATCAAATCCTGCCCTGCCTTTTTCCACTCCTGTCCCATTGATCAGGTAAATAAATATCCTCTGGCCAAATGAAGAAAAAGCCAGAGTGAACAAATGCTTCTTGTACCACATCCTAAAAATGACAAGATATGGGCTGGATGAAAGAGCAGGAGGGAGTGATGGGCAAAATGAAGGTCCCTCTATTGAGAATGTCTTGCTTTATGACACCTGGACTTCAACCCTGGAAACAGACATTAAAAATTTTCAACAGTGGCTTGTCCCCATACACATGCCCTACACAAATAAAGGAAATCACCCCTGCATGAGCCAACTTTCACGGGATCACAGAACTTAGACATTGAAAAAGTCTCATTCAGTCACTTAGACCGAGATGCTTTGGTGTTGCTCCATTCAGCATTGAAATGCCTAACCCCCTGGATAGCCTGCTGTCTAGAGAAGTCCGCAGCTCTGAGTTAGCTACCCAGGCTCCCCATACAATGCATGGGGAGAGTTAGACACTTTAAAAAGATCTTAGAAGCCACCTAAGCTAGTCAGGAATGAAACATCGAGGAGAAGGTTGGGGAGAGGAAAGGGGCTTAATTACCTAAATGCCTGAACTGGTATGCAGGGCTGCCAGGCCAGATAGGCACCTGCTTCTCTTTGAGATCCTCAGCCATGAAACCAGTCCTGGAGTTAGGCACCTAAACCAAGTCAGCTGCTTAGGTAGCTGTGCTGAGGTATCCACCCCACATAAGGCCTGAGTAGGCAAAAAGGGCCAATTAACCCCATCTCAGACTGCACCTGGAAGATAGGGTCTCATTGATGATGAAGCCCAGGTAGGCAGGGTCAGGTTGAGCTAGTATAAAAACAGGAAGTTGTGAGCAAGAGGGTTCTGCAGAAAGGAACTCCGCAGTGACTCCCTAGAAAGGAGGGGTGTTAGCAAGAGACAAGGAGAAGTCCTTCGTGGAAATGAGCCTGGAGATCCTGCACTGGAATACAGACTCTGGCAAGAACCCAAGAGGGATGAAATAGTCACAGGGATCAGAGGAAGTTCTAGTGGTAACCCAGATAGGAACCAGCGTTTGAGAAGAAAGGAGCACAAGGAAACAACAAGAGGATCTGGGATTGCTTAGGCTGTAGTTGCTACTCATAGGGTCCCTGGACTGGAACCCAGAGTAGTGGGCAGTCCTGAGTTCCTCTACTGGCCACTGGGTCAGAAGACTGCCTGAAACAGTTGATCCAGTGGATTTTGTTATCCCAGAACAGGATCGCTAAAGTGACATTGCCAGAAGGCTAAATCACAAAGAGGGAGTAAAACTGAGTCCACAGACAGGGTAAAAGAGAGACATCATGGGTCAAGCAACCAAAGGAGGGGGTGAATCAAGCCAGACAAGAGGCAATCTCCAGATAAGCCATGAGGAGGCACCCCAGTAGCGAGTGGAAAACCCTGTGACTAGGGTAGAACTACTTTCTACTTGCACAAAACTGAACATCTTTGCCCTACCCCCGCCCTGCCCCTCCTCTGAGGCCCCGCCCCTGCCCCCACTCACTCCATCCCCCTTTCCTCTGTTCCTCACTCTCTCCACCCTCACTCACTAGCTCTTTTTCACTGGGCTGGAGCAAGGGTTCTAGATGGCGAGCGGGCTCTGGCTGGGGATGCGGGCTCTGAAGTGGGGCCAGAAATGAGGAGTTCATGGAGCAGGCCCTCAAGGAAACCATTTTGAAGCACTTGGAGGAGAGGAAGGTGATCAGGAACAGTCAACATGGATTCACCAAGGGCAAGTCATGCCTGACCAACCTAATTGTCTTCTGTGATGAGATAACTGGCTCTGTGGATATGGGGAACACAGTGGACATGATATATCTTGACTTTAGCAAAGCTTTTGATACGGTCTTCCACAGTATTCTTCCCAGCAAGTTAAAAAAGTACGGACTGGATGAGTGGACTATAAGGTGGATAGAAAGCTGGCTAGATTGTCGGGCTCAATGGGTATTGATCAACAGCTCAATGTCTAATAGGCAGCTGGTATCAAGCGGAGTGACCCAGGGGTCGGTCCTGGGACTGGTTTTGTTCAACATCTTTATTAATCATCTGGATGATGGGATGGATTGCACCCTCAGCAAGTTCACAGATGACACTAAGCTAGGGGGAAGAGGTAGATATGCTGGAGGGTAGGAATAGGGTCCAGAGTGACCTAGACTAATTGGAGGATTGGGGCAAAATAAATCTGATGAGGTTCAACAAGGACAAGTGCAGAGTCCTGCACTTAGGACACAAGAATCCCATGCACTGCTACAGGCTGGAGACCGAATGGCTAAGCAGCAGTTCTGCAGAAAAGGACCTGGGGATTACAGTGGATGAGAAGCTGGATATGAGTCAGCAGTGTACCAACAGCATATTGGGCTGGGTTAGTAGGAGCACTTCCAGCAGATCGAGGGAAGTGATTCTTCCCCTCTATTCAGCACTGGTGAGGCCACATCTGAACTACTGCGTCCAGTTTTGGGCTCCCCACTACAGAAAGGATATGGAAAAATTGGAGGGAATCCAGCAGAGGGCAATGAAAATGACCAGGGAGCTGGGGCACATGACTTATGAGGAGAGGCTGAGGAAACTGGGCTTATATAGCCTGCAGAAGAGAAGAGTAAGGGGGAATTTGATAGACCCTTCAACTACCTGAAGGGGGTTTCAAAGAGGATGGAGCTAGGCTGTTCTCAGTGGTGGCAGATGACAGAATCAAGGAGCAATGGTCTCAAGTTGCAGTGGAGGAGGTCTAGTTTGGATATTAGGAAACACTATTTCACTAGGAGGGTGGTGAAGCACTGGAATGGGTTACCTAGGAAGGTGGTGGAATCTCCATCCTTAGAGGCTTTTAAAGCCCGGCTTGACAAAGCCCTGGCTGGGATGATTTAGTTGGAGTTGGTCCTGCTTTAAGCAGGAGGTTGGACTAGAAGACCTCCTGAGGTCTCTTCCAACCCTAATCTTCTATGATTCTGTGAGGGAAGGGGCTCCAGGCTGAGGCAGTGGGTTGGGATGCGGGAAGGGGTGAGGGCTCTGGCTAGGGCGAGGGATGAGGGATTTGGGGTGCAGAAGGGGGATCCGGGCTGGGGAGTGGAGCCAAGGGGTTCAGAGTATGGGAGGGAGCTCCAGAACGAGGCAGGGGATTGGGGTGTGGGAGGGGGTATGGGATTGGGCTGGGGTTGTGGGTTCGGGGTGGGGCCAGAAATGAGGAGTTCAGGATGAGAGAGGTGGCTCCGGGCTGGGGCAGGGGGTTCGGTGCAGAGGGGGTGAGGGCTCTGGTGTGGGGACAGGGATAAAGGATTTGGGGTGCAGCAGGGGGCTCTGGGCTGGGGCTGACAGATTCAGAGTGTGGGAGGGGGCTCTGGGGGTTTGTGAGGGCTCTGGTTGCGGGGGTGAGGGCTCTGGCTGAGGGTGCGGACTCTGGGATGGGGATGAGGGGTTTGGGGAACAAGGGGGTGTTCTGGGCTGGGATTGAGGGGTTTGGAGGGTGGGAGGGGAAATCAGGGCTGGGGTGAGGTCTCTGGCTTGGTGTGCAGGCTCAGGGATGGGGCTGTGGATGATGGTTTCAGAGTGCAGGAGGGTGCTCCAGGCTGGGATTGGGGGAGTCAGCGGGCAGGAGAGGGTTCAGGGCTGGGGCAAGGGGTTGGGGCACAGGCTCTGGGCAGTACTTACCTCAGGCAGCTCTCAGAAGCAGCAGCAGTCCCCCTCTGGCTCCTATGCGGAGGTTCAGCTAGGTGGCTCTATGCGCTGCCCTGTGCACAAGTGCCACCCCTGCATCTCCCATTGGCCGCAGTTCACAACCAACAGGAGCTGCAGAGCCAGCGCTTGGGGTGGGCGCAGCATGCAGAGCCCCCTGGCTGCCCCTACATGTAGGAGTCGGAGGGGGGACACGCCGCTGCTTCTGGGAGCCACATGGAGCCTGCCTTAGCCCCACTGCACCACTGACTGGGCGTTTCAGTAAAAAACCGGACACCTGGCAATCCTACCTGTGACACTAGCCCATATCCTAGCAGCCACACTCGAAACCTCTGTTATGTTTTCCCTTTTCCATGTGCCCCCTGATGTCCTGTGTGGGAGCTGTACTGTGCCCCCACTCACCTATCAGTGGCCTGCATCCACTCTTCCTGCCGTGGGGTCTGAGCCGTCTGACAGGTGTCAGGTCTTAGATGTACTCAGAGCCCACCTACAGGATCCAGCTCTGTGGGTGAGGCAGACATTCTGCTAGAATCCCACTTCAGGGCTGGTGGGGCTCCAAACTGCTTGTTTGCTGTGTTTGCCTGGGATTTTCTAAGGAGCAAAAGGGAATCAGCCACCCAGGGGTTTTGGTTTTAAGCTAGTACTGGATGTGATCTTGTCTATCATTGTGAAGGATGCCATTTTGAGAGCGCGCTGCTCCACCCTGCCACTGTGACTTCACACGCACCATGCAAGTGAGATCACACTGGCAGGGACAGGCACTGAAAGCACCAGAATGTCTGTTGTTCGTGGCCACCCCAACCTAGTGGGATTTTCAAAAATGCCTAGAGGTTAGATCCACAAAGGGATTTATGCACTTAACTGCCACTTTTACGTACCTAAATACGAAATTTAGATCCCCAAAACCTCTGCTTAGCTGCCACCTAACCTGTAGGTGTCTAAAATGCCCTTTTCCTTTTCCTTACTTTTCCACTGATAAGGTCCCTCAGGCACCTAAAAATCTGCCTGTGGGCATGAATGCAGAGGCGTCAGTGCCAATGCTGAGGCACCTAAGCCCCAGCAGATTCCCCCTCTCTCCCCCGGACCTGATCAGATAGGCATGCTCAGAGGCCACCTAATAGATCAGGCCCTGTACAAAAAAGCAGGAGTGGTACCTATACCCCTTATAATGTTTAAAGTTGGGAACTCTTATCTTCCCTCTGCCTGACTCAAAGTAATTCAAACCAATGCCTCCTACCTCCTAGGAGAGTGCCCTAACCACAGGCCTCTGTGGTATTCTGCTGTGGGGCTCTGTCTCTCCTGTTGAAGCTGTTCCTCTTTGTATAAAATAGTCATTGGAGCGGGCACTGGAGCTTGAGTCCCTGGTGATTCCTGTGACTACTGGGCTATAAAGTCAATCCGTTGGACACAATGAATATTTAATTATTTACAGAGTGTGGAATGACTTCAACTGGAAAGAGAGAGATAAATTCCTTGAGGGGCAGGTGTAGGACCCACTCTTCTCTTCAGCATTCCCTACAGGCTAGCTGAGACAGCTCCGTGCTCAGCACGAGAGTCGGTGCTTTTGAAAAATCTCACTAGGCACCTATCTGCATCTTTAGGTTCCTAAATACTGTTAGAAATCTGGCCCTAACTGCCTTAGGCTCTTTTGAAAATCCCAGCTTGGATTTAGTTATGAATGAAAAGAATGAACTATGTGAATTTTAAGCTAAGAAAAAAAAATAAGCCATGTGAAGTATCAGCAAATTAACTACAAATATGGGCTTAACATTCTTTAAGAGATAGGACACATCAGGAAGCTTATAAACCAAGATAACAATTATTATCAATATAATTCTTCCAACCTGATTTTGACGGCCTTATTTTAAATCATTTAATGTTTTTGATCAGACCACAGTATTTTTCCTCATGCCTTTCACCAACTAACATAAGAAATATAATTGTTCCTCAATTTTATAAGGTTTGCATTTCATCCTAACATTAGAGAATTATTCATGCGGGAAACTAAAGTGCAGTGATTAGAATAGATCACATTAAATAAGAAATAACTGAAAAATATATGTATTTTTTTAAACAAAGATAAGCTATCGAGACTTCATGTGAAGCTGTTACTAGCCAACTAATTTATTTCTATCAAACTGAATGAATAACCCCTTTAATAATATTCATAAAGCCCTAACTGAGAAGCATGCAGTGCAAATGTAATAATAATATTTTGTAGTTACACAGCATTTTTCATCAAAGGCTCCCAAAGTACTTTCACAAACATTTAATTGCATAAAACCTCAGAACCCCTCTGTGATATTTATTATAAATATTTGATGACAGGTAAAGAGAGGTTAAAATGTCTTTTCTAGGCAAGCCACCAATAGAACCCAAGTGTCCTTGTTCCTAGTACTGTGGTTTAACATAGGCAGCTCCTTCTCTGAACAGACAATGGCAACTCTTCTGGAGTCAGTGGGCTGTCTGACTTCTCTCTCTATGGGGGTCTGATCCAAAACCCAGTAGCACCAATGCAAAAAATTCCACTGACTTCAATGAGCTTTAATTCACGCCATTTCTACTCTACTGCTAGATCTATTTTTTTAAGCCAAGAAAGATGATGGCAGATTTGTGTAACACACTTTGTTTTCTCTGCTCCATAAGTAGGCAAACAGCCAATTTACACAAATAACAACCAGCATATGTATATATTGATTTGATACTATCATGTTTTGGGGTGCAATCCAGATGGTGGTTATCACTGTGTGTCCTGTTACCCTGGGTGCCTTAAAATACTCTGTGTCTGGACACTCTCAGCCAGCATACAAGCATGCACTGAATGTCTGTGAAACACAGCCCTGGTTCAATACCTCTGATGCCAGCAGCCTGCTTGTTACACCACAGCTAAAGTCTGGTCTCCACCAGGCCTGGATACAACTAGCCAAGTGACCCCAACGCAACCCGAATCCTGAATTTCCCCAGGACCATCTGCCCTGAAGTGTCTGGTCCTTTCCTGAAACACTCAGATATAATCAGGTTTGTTTGCTCCTTTAAAGAGACAGTACCCAGGAGCTTGTCACATTAACTGGACTTAACAATTACTTCAATTAAAACATTACTGGGTTGGGTTAGATGAAAATAAAACAAGTTTATTGACAAGAAGACATAGGTTAAGTGATGACAAGTAAAAAATAAAGATAGAGATGGCTACAAGCAAATAAAAGTGAAAACATGAGCAGAAGTCTACATTTTAATCTAGAAAGGCACAGTCTTTGTTTAAGATGGTTTTGATCACCAATTACTCTTAGTTCAGCATGGCTGATTGTCTCTGTCAGGACCTTCCACAGAGGTATGAGATCCTGGTTTTCCTTGTTGTCTTAGGTGAAAGATAACTTTGGCATTCACTGCCCTTCTCTTTAAAGTGCAGTAAACCCTTGAAAAGCCTCTTTCTTAAAGTGCACTGACCCTACTGCAAGAAGCAGGCTTCCTAGGACTGCAGTCTCCACTCCTCATTGATAGTTGACTCATTATTTCCTCCCCTTGTTAGCCTGATGGTTTTGTTTACCTTTTACATAAATGTACCTTCATTATCTCTGTCAGACAACCAGGCTGGTTAGACAAGCAAATGCACAATTCTTTATGACTCAGATATGTTGACTTCCCAACCACATTGAGAGCTTTGATAGTTTACCACATATGAAAATTACAATTCCATTGTCACTGATCACCCTTTTTCATTTGTATTCAAGACCTAGGCAGACCCGTTTCTACTTTGTTCATATACAGACTTGAAAACATAATATCAGAGGACATCCATAACTCCACATGTAGCATTGTCACCTATACTCCACAATGATATTATTGACCAATGTGTTAGTTTTCAAATGATCTCTCACAAGGTACAGTTTTATACAGATACCATTGCAATAGTGTGTGGATACAGGGGTGCTTACAGGCAGCACATTTACCTCCAACCTACCTTAGAAATATGCATCCCCAAACTCACGTCCACAGTCCTAAAATTCCATACCATTGTTAATAATCTTTTGCAATCAGAAATAATTCTGGTGACACTCATCATGTAAGCCTCTCTCTCCAATTTACAGTGGCATCAGCTAGGCAGAATTAAGACAAAAGCTGCATTTCTCTAAAGATATCTCTACAGAATTGACTGACTTATTTCTTACCTTCAGTTCATATATTTTTCTCTTGCGGCAAGAAACTACTCACAAATTTATGGTACAGCAACAGCCTCAGCTAATGTTTTCATCTCTTAATACACTGCATAGCAACACTAATGAGACAATTTGAAACAGCTGTAAAAGTGCTACTGTGGATGAAACATATTGAATGAGAATTGGTGCAAAGACTCTTGTGTTGAGCAGATAGCTTGGGACACTTGGAGCTAGATCCACAAAGGAATTTAGGTGCCCAACTGCCACTTTAGGCACATAAATCTAAAATTTGGATCTTCAAACCCCCCACTTAGCTGCTGCCTAAACCTGTAGATGTCTAAGTTTCCATGAGTAACTATGTGCCTGAATTTCTGACAGAGACCATGTGTAAAGCTGCTTAAGTCCTGATACGGCCCAGCAGCTTGGCACCTAAGCCCCAGCAGGATCCTCAAACTGAGCATTCCCCTGCCTATTCTTGCCTGCTGGTCCTGATCTGATAGGTGTTCTCAGAGGCTGTTTACCAGATCAGGCCCAACACAAAACAAAGCAGGGGAGGAAGAACCCTCCCTTATACCAGTGCTTGGAGCACTCACAATGGATGTGGGAGATCCCAGTTTAAATCCCCAGTCTGCCTGTTTTGGCACAGGGATATGAATACAGATTTCCTGCCACCCAGGTGTGTACCCTGTTCTTATTCTCTTTCTGCCCCAATGGATATTTAAGTATTTCAGATGAGTGTCAGGCACTTTCAACACAAGGCCTGGGTTCCCCAGGCATGGTTGGGATTTGAACTCAGGTTTAACAGGACCCCAGTGAGTGATCTAACCCCTGAACTATTGCCTGTAGGGCAGTTACTGCCTCCATTTTTTGTGAGAAAGGGCTGACCTGACTTAGGCACCTAACTCCAGGACATGGTTGAAGTCTGTGGATCCCAAGCAGAGGTAGGCACCTCCCTCCAGCCCATGTTTAGATGCTTAACATACAGCCTGTTCTGCTGGATTTTGTGAATCCCATTTGTAGGTACTCAGCTGTCCCCATGTGTTGGATAGGAAGCCTGGGTGCCTAACTTGGAATTGTGGATTCCAGAAGTGGCAGAGTGCCTAAATTTGAGGTGTTGTGCTGCTAAGCTTGTGTTCTATTTGCTTTTCTCATTACAATGTAAGTCAGATAGGCAGAGTGGCCATTATTACTGTAGGTCAAGGGACTAGAGAAACTATCAAATGAATTAAAGAGACCAGGCATGTGGTATGCAGAAAAGTTGTTTGCTTAGCTGACCAGTGCTTAAATGGAACAATGCTTATGTTTTCTTCCCACAAGAATAGGTATATCTGGACTCCCTTTCTAATCAGCTAATCAAGCTATGCATTTAACTCTTTATATCTCCTAATATGTCAGTCCCTATAGTGCCCAATCATTTTTGTTCTTCTTCTCCATAATTCCTTCACTTACTCAATATCTCTGGTATATGGCATGCAACTGACCACAATGGGCTGACCCGTGGATCCAGCCAAGTCACTCTTGGCACAGGAGGGAAACATGACTGTAAGCTTTGGGGCAAATGGGAGCTGGTTAAACTGGCCATAACTTAGAGCAGCCTAAAAGATGTTCTAACTCACAGTGATCCTAGTTCCCCATAGGAACTGTTCCACTGGAGTAGGATGTCTGGAATACAGAACACCTTTCCACCTCTAGCCTGTCCCCTACACTAAGATGTACTCTGTGTACCAAAATGGCAAATCTTATTGTGTTGTTTATTCTAACACTTTATTAAACAAATTAATTAATTGGGCTAAAGTCTGTAGTCCCATAATTGTAGAGAATGCTCTAGTGAACTGTAGTCAGAGAATTTTGCCCACTGAGCTGTGGTCTTCACTATGGGGAGATCAATGCTGCTGCAATTGACGCAGTAGGGATTGATTTAGCGAGTCTAGTGAAGGCCCGAGAAAAGTAAGGGAAGTCGACTGGAGAACGTCTCCCACCAATACAACGCAGTGAAGACATCGGGATAAGTCGACTCCAGCTATGTTATTCAAGTAGCTGAAGTAGCATAACATAGGTTGACTTACCCCACGAGTGAAGACAAGTCCTGAGCCTCCCATGTTTGTCGCTAGAGCTGGAGGAGAGTTTTTTGGCCCAAACTTTAAAAAAAAAAAAAAAAAAAGTGTTTTGTTGACTTGTTTCGGTAAAACTAAATTCTGTTGTGGCACTTTTGAAATGAAATTTTTTTGACATTTCATCAAAAATTTAGAAAAAAAACTGGTTTTAGTTCAAGCTGAAAAGTGAACGAAAATTATCTTTTGTCCATATACCTCTACTTGAACGTTTTTGTCTTTTCTGTTGTTCCTATTTTTTTATTCTCTGTGATAATTTTTCCCCTGCAGCCCTATGTCTTTTTCCATATCTATTTGCCCTGAGTCAAATTTCCCCTTCTCTCTCAATTTTCATTATTCTTTTTGCCCTTCCTCCCTTTCTTTGCCTGTGTTGGTCACTCTCATTTCTCCAAATTCTTTCATTCACTTCTTCCTTATCTTAGTCATCCTCCATTTCTCTCATTCTCTTGTCTTCTCAATGTGCTTCTTTAACTCCATTCCTTTCCCCTCCATTGTGTCTTTCGTATTCAATTCATTCACTTCACCCTCTGCCATACTCTCTCAAGGGTTGTGGGCAGCCAGATCTAGTGGTCAGAGCCAGAGTTCAGACTCGGGAGTTGAGAGTCAGCTAAGTCAGGATACTGCGAGATCAGAAGCAGAAGACAAACTGGAGATCATAACCTCAAATCAGATGTGAAAACCTCAGATCAGATGCCAGGAACTCAAGCCAGGGAAGCAGGAAGTACAAGGCACACAGTCCAGAACAGGGAGCCCAGTTGTTCAGTCAGCTTCCTATTCCTGTTGCTGGATTTAGTAGGGACTGTAGGCCTATTGGCTTCTCTGGGACTTCACCAATAGGATGTCAGGGGCGGAGCCTCAAACTGAGGCTGGGCTTCCTGGGTCAGCAGTTGTCAGCAGGCTGCCAAGTTGAGGATTGAAGTATCGCTGCTGCTGTGGACCTGGATTCAAGGCCCCTGGGCCATGACATCCTCACTGGTCACTCATTCATTTTTCACCCTCTGCCCTGCCATCTTTTGTCCTCACAGTCACCATATCCCACAGCCCTGGTGACTTTCTGCAGTGAATGAAGGCAGAATAGGTGGGTTCCTCACGGAGCAAGAGAACCACTATAAGTGTGCTTCTTTGCCCTGTCCCAACCTAGGGCCAAGATGTACAGATCCATGGATCTAGCCTAATTCTGCCCCTGCTTGTGACACACAAACACAGTCTCTGTAAGTCTTATTGTAGGTGCTCAGATATTACAGTGAAGGGCAGCAGATAAATTGTACATTCAGGTTTCAAATCTGTTTGACTAGTTTGGTCCAGAATCATGCATCATGTTAATTGCCTGACCATGAAATGAGATGTGGCTTTGTTTTCATAGGAAATAAGACTCCCCTTTGCTCTTGTCTGCAAAGGTAACAATGCTCTTAACAAGGGTGCAACACAGGTGGCATGAAAAAGAATCACACAGCTCATTACGTTCACCTTGAAGTTAAGGCATGTCAATAGTATCCCAAAATAGGTGGGTCCTGTTTCTAGGGTCACTTTTCCAGTCAAATAATAGGAGCTAGTGGTGCAAGTGGTGTTCTTGTCCATCCTCCCCGTGGAAGGAAAAGGCCTGGGTACAGACTGTCGAATCGTGGAAGTCAACAAATGGCTACGCAGGTGGTGTCGGAGAGAAGGCTTTGGATTCTTTGACCATGGGATGGTGTTCCAAGAAGGAGGAGTGCTAGGCAAAGACGGGCTCCACCTAACGAAGAGAGGGAAGAGCATCTTCGCAAGCAGCCTGGCGAACCTAGTGAGGAGGGCTTTAAACTAGGTTCACCGGGGGAAGGAGATCAAAACCCTGTGGTAAGTGCGGAAGTGGGATACTGGGAGGAAGCACGAGCAGGAGAGCGCTAGAGGGGAGGGCTCCTGCCTCATACTAAGAAAGCAGGACAAACAGCGAGTTATCTCAAGTGCCTATACACAAATGCAAGAAGCCTGGGAAACAAGCAGGGAGAACTGGAAGTCCTGGCAGTCAAGGAATTATGATGTGATTGGAATAACAGAGACTTGGTGGGATAACTCACATGACTAGAGTACTGTCATGGATGGATATAAACTGTTCAGGAAGGACAGGCAGGGCAGAAAAGGTGGGGGAGTTACATTGTATGTAAGGGAGCAGTATGACTGCTCAGAGCTCCAGTTTGAAACTGCAGAAAAACCTGAAAGTCTCTGGATTAAGTTTAGAAGTGTGAGCAACAAGGGTGATGTCGTGGTGGGAGTCTGCTATAGACCATTATCCAAATGCCATTGGCCATTATCTTTGAAAACTCATGGCGATCGAGGGAAGTCCCGGAAGATTGGAAAAAGGCTAATGTAGTGCCCATCTTTTAAAAAGGGAAGAAGGAGGATCCTGGGAACTACAGGTCAGTCAGCCTCACCTCAGTACCTGGAAAAATCATGGAGCAGGTCCTCAAGGAATCAATTCTGAAGCACTTTGAGGAGAGGAAAGTGATCAGGAACAGTCAGCATGGATTCACTAAGGGCAAGTGATGCCTGACTAATCTAATTGCCTTCTATGATGAGATAACTGGCTCTGTGGATGAGGGGAAAGCAGTGGATGTGTTATTCCTTGACTTTAGCAAAGCTTTTGACACGGTCTGTAACAGTATTCTTGCCAGCAAGTTAAAGAAGTATGGGCTGGATGAATGGACTATAAGGTGGATAGAAAGTTGGCTAGACTGTCGGGCTCAGCAGATAGTAATCAATTGCTCCATGTCTAGTTGGCAGCCAGTATCAAGTGGAGTGCCCCAAGGGTTGGTCCTGGGGCCAGTTTTGTTCAATATCTTTGTTGCCGGCACCCAGTGCTGAGAGGCTGAACAAGAGCTTGAGTTGGTTCGTTACCCGGTGTGCTACACCCAATAATCACAATGAGGTGGAGAAGCAGAAAAGTTTATTTGCAGCTGCAAAAAGGTACAGGGAGAATAAAATCTCAAATCCTGCACACCGAGCAGGAAGTTACACAGGCTTTTATACATCCTTTTTCCCAGCATACTTATCCAATAGCAAGCTGCCCCAAGTATCCATATAGCCGGCCAATCCAGTTCCCAGCTAGTTCCCTGATTCTCTGTATCATTTGTTAAACTATACATAAAGCTGCTTTATTCAGCATTGTTCTTCCATATCTGCCCTGTTTGGCCTTGCTTAGTTTCAGGCAGTCTGACTCTGCAGCATATTGTTGCAGATCCTCAGCATAACTGCTGTGTGTGCCTCCAGGCGGGGGTGGGGGGGGCCAAGGACACTTGGGCCTAGTACGCAGAGCTGCTGCGAGTGCCTCCAGGCGGGAGGGGGGCCAAGGACACCTGGGCCTAGTGCGAGGGGGCTTCATCGACACTCATGGTCTTCCATCCCCTCGAGTTACCTAGTGGCCATGCCCCAGTGTCCCCAACATCTTCATTAATGATCATGAGGATGGTGTAGATTGCACCCTCAGCAAGTTTGCAGATGACATTAAACTGGGAGGAGAGGTAGATATGCTGGAGGATAGGGATAGGATACAGAGGGACCTAGACAAATTAGAGGATTGGGCCAAAAGAAATCTGATGAGGTTGAACAGGGACAAGTGCAGAGTCCTGCACTGAGGACAGAACAATCCCATGCACCGCTACAGACTAGGGACCGAATGGCTCGGCAGCAGTTCTGCGGAAAAGGACCTAGGGGTTACAGTGGATGAGAAGCTGGATATGGGTCACCAGTGTGTCATTGTTGCCAAGAAGGCCAATGGCATTTTGGGCTGTATAAGTAGGGGCATTGCCAGCAGATCGAGGCATGTGATCGTTCCCCTCTATTCGACATTGGTGAGGCCTCATCTGGAGTACTGTGTCCAGTTTTGGGCCCCACACTACAAGAAGGATGTGGAAAAATTGGAAAACGTCCAGCGGAGGGCAACAAAAATTATTAGGGGACTGGAACGCATGACTTATGAGGAGAGGCTGAGGGAACTGGGATTGTTTAGTCTGTGGAAGAGAAGAATGAGGGGGGATTTGATAGCTGTTTTCAACTACCTGAAAGGGGGTTCCAAAGAGGATGAATCTAGACTGTTCTCAGTGGTAGCAGACGATAGAATGAGGATTAATGGTCTCAAGTTGCAGTGGGCGGAGGTTTAGGTTGGATCTTAGGAAAAGCTTTTTCACTAGGAGGGTGGTGAAACACTGGAATGCTTTACCTAGAGCGGTGGTAGAATCTCCTTCCTTAGAAGTTTTTAAGGTCAGGCTTGACAAAGCCCTGGCTGGGATGATTTAGTTAGGGATTGGTCCTGCTTTGAGCAGGGGAGTTGGACTAGATAACCTCCTGAGGTCCCTTCCAACCTTGATATTCTATGATTCTATGAGCTAAGGAGTGAATTAATCAACTTAGGGAGTTCACTGCGTGTCTGACATCCACGAAGATTACTTACCTAATGCTTCATCTATGATAGGTAAATTCCATTATGATTCTTTTGCACCACTGAGGAGAGCTGCAGCAATGGCCCTTAGGGAAGATAAAAAATGAAAAGCAGAAGTGTAATACACATTCTAGAGAAGCCATTAGTTTAGATTTCTAAAAACTGAACTTCTAAGTACTTTGATTGTATTATTGATGTTTCTATAAACCTGAAAGGGAAACTAATTATGGGGTCAATTCTGCCAAAGTGCTCAACACTTCACAGGATCAGACCCTGAATATATTGTGGTAAAATATATAATGCTAGAGGTGCTACATAGAGTTTATGAACTGAATGAGTTAAGGGTCTGTGTGTTCCATGAAATATCTGCACATACGCCAAAAAATCTTTTAGCAGTTCACAGCTCTAGTGGGTTCATCAATTTGCACACATTGTAGGCATATTGCAGACTAATTACAGCTATTTAATTATTTGTTATATAATGCTGTAAATATAAATGGCTCTATAAGGAAAGCTATGGCAAAAAGTTTCAAAGATCTTACTATCTAAAGGCACAAATCAATACAGTACAGAACATTATAAAGTAGACCACTGAGAAGAGTGTGATCTGTGTAACATACTGCAAACAATGAGCTGGAGGATGCAGACAGGCAGGAGAGAAGAAAACAAATGTGAGGAAAATTGTAGAAGTAAAGGAAAACTGAAAGGGGAAAAGAAAAAAGTTGGAGGGGTGTGACAAGTTTCAATTGGTCCACTGAGCCGCTGGGGGGCAGTGGGGAGCTACTGCCTTACTGGCAGGCCTTGATCGCACCTTTCTGTCACTAGGGAATTAGCAGAGGGAGGTGTGCCGGCAAGAGTCAGTGGCGCACCCCTCAGGCAGGGGGAGCACCGGCAAGAGTCAGTGGAGTTGTTGGGATTCTGCTACCCGAGACGGGTTGGCCGGGGTAGGGGAACGCAGGCCCATCCAACTCCACTGCATTCCAGCCCAGGGCCCTGACAGTGGTGGAGGAGAGGGTCCCGCCGCTGAGTCAGCGGGGAGCCATCCGCAACACGCTGACCAAATAGACCCACCGCACTGTGCGGTTCTGCCCCTGGGCTACTTCCTACCTAGTCTCTCGAGCGGGTCCTTCTGGTCCCTCCAACTCGTCAGGGTATTGAGGTACTGGCAGCTCCAGCTCCCCCTCCACGTCAGACTCACGCTGGCTTGGGTTACTGCCTGGCTCCTCCAGTTCCTCCGGGTACTCGGCAGCTGGCAGTCCTGGTAGCCCCAGTCCTTCCTCCAGGTCAGGTTTCTCCTGGTCCAGGGCCTCCCCTGGCTTGGCAGCAGGGTCTGGAGGGAACAGCCAGCAGCCTGTGTCTGTCTCCCTCCCCAGTGCTGCTCCGACTGGGCTAACGGCCCCACCATTTGTACTTCCTGTTCCACCCCTCCCCTTCCGGGGGTTGGAGTAAGCTTGGTCTGGCCCCCCCAACTCAGGCTGAGAGAGTGGCTCTTTACCCTCTGGTTCGGAGGGAAACCACCCTGGCTCCCTACAAGGGGGTAAGAAACAAATGTGTGTTTACTATATGAGTGGGCTTATGCATAATTAGATCCCGAAGCAAAGTGTCAGTGACTAGTGTACTTCATTATATTTCTGCTTCTTCCTCCTATTATGTAATAATCCAGTTGTCACAAAAAAAACAGACATACACTGAGAGTTAGCCCATGTATGATACCAAATTTTAGAGAAAATAGTTATAGACTAATAAGATAATTTGCTTTCATACACTGTCTCAGGTCAAATGTGGAATCTTAAAATCCTTATCTGAAAACTGTTATGTGGTGGAGAATGTGCTCTGGACTCCTAAGGCCAAATTCTGCATTCTGTTACTCATTGTTTCTGAGATACAAAGGTATGAGGGGGAACCAACCACAACAATTTATATGATTATTTATTTTGCATTGCCAGATCAAAAGCCAGCAAACAAAAATTATTTGTTAGAGCCACCTGAATAATCCTCTGTGGCTAAACAACCCTGCAACTGTAGCACTTTCTTCTGTGTGTGAGCTATCTACAAATGCTTTGATTTTGATCTTTGATATTTTTAATTGTGCAATATCTTGTGTTATCAAATTTCATTCTATTTGTAGTGTGTGATTGGTCGTCTAGGTCACATTGTATTGTTTCTGTTCTCTGACTGGAGCTTTTCAACCAGGAGAGAATTGAACTTTGAACAATGAATAACAAATACATTGTTCCTATATGAATGCCGTTGTTCTACTCCAAATACAAATATTCATACCCAAAAAAGCCATTCCCCAAATATTTGTGCAACCAAAAACCTGTTAGTGGAAATGTTCATCAATAACTATTTAAGAGGGACATGGATATGGTCAAACCAACCAGTGCTTGAAATTCAAACACTTGGAGTTCATGAACACCTTTTTGGGAGTATTTGAAGCACTCTCAGTATGTTCTATTTTCAGAGATTGCATCACATACTGGATAGCAATAGTTCACAAATGAAGGGAGGTCCCAACCCTGTAACACTGAACTCAACTGGAGTTTGCTATTGTCTTCAATGGGAGGAGGGTCAGATTCCAAATGAAGTAAGCCATGTTGGCGTGTGATTAATCTTGGTGACACCACTGACAAATATATTTGTCCTCAGTCAAGATATACCACATCTACTGCTTCCCCTTATCCACAAGGCTTGTTACCCTGTCAAAGAAAGCTATCAGGTTGATTTGACATGATTCGTTTTTGACAAATCCATGCTGACTGTTACTTATCACCTTATTATCTTCTAGATGGAGCAAATAATTAAGCAATCGATTTGCAAACATTATCTTTCCAGGTACCGAAGTTAAACTGACTGGTCTATAATTCCCCGGGTTGTTCTTATTTCCCTTTTTATAGATGGGCACTATATGTGCTCTTTTCTGGTCTTCTGGAATCTCTCCCATCTTCCATGACTTCTCAAAGATAAATCGCTAATGACTCAGATATCTCCTCAGTCAGCTCCTTGAGTATTCTAGGATGCATTTCATCAGGCCCTGGTGACTCAAAAACATCTAATTTGTCCAAGTAATTTTTAACTTGTTCTTTCCCTATTTTAGCCTCTTCTGTTCCCACTTCATTTTCACTGGCATTCACTATGTTAGACATCCAATCACCACCAACCTTCTTGGTGAAAATTGAAACAAGGAAGTCTGCCATTTCCACATTTTCTGTTATTATTTCCCCTCCCCCTCATTGAGTAATGGGCCTACCCTGTCTTCCTCTTGCTTCTAATGTATTTGTAGAATGTTTTCTTGTTACCCTTTATGTCTCTGGCTAGTTTGATCTCATTTTGTGCCTTGGCCTTTCTAATTTTGTCCCCACATACTTATGTTATATGTTTATATTCATCCTTTGTAATTTGACATAGTTTCCACCTTTTCTAGGACTCTTTTTTGATTTTTAGATCATTGAAGATCTCCTGGTTAAGCCAGGGTGGTCTCTTGCCATACTTCCTTTTTTTCCTATGCAGTGGGATAGTTTCCTCTTGTGTCCTTAATAATGTCTCTTTGAAAAACTGCCAGCTATCTTCTATTGTTTTTCCCCTTAGACTTGCTTCCCATGGAATCTTACCTACCAACTCCCTGAGTTTGTTAAAGTCTGCCTTCTTGAAATCCATTGTCTTTATTTTGCTATTCTCCCTCCTACCATTCCCTAGAATCATGAACGCTATCATTTCATTATCACTTTCACCCAAGCTGCCTTCCACTTTCAAATTCTCAACCAGTTCCTCCCTATTTGTCAAAATCAAATCTAGAACAGCCTCTCCCCTGGTAGCTTTCTCCACCTTCTGAAATAAAAAATTGTCTCCAATACATTACAAGAACTTATTAGATAATCTGTGCCCTGCTGTGTTATTTTCCCAACAGATGTCTGGGTAGTTGAATCCCCCATCACCACCAAGTCCTGTGCTTTGGATGATTTTGTTAGCTGTTTAAAACAAGCGTCATCCACCTCTTCTGCCTGGTTAGGTGGTCTATAGTAGACCCCTACCATGACATCACCCTTGTATTTTTACCCCTTTTATCCTTACCCAGAGACTTTCAACAAATCTGTCTCCTATTTCCATCTCAATCTCAGTCCAAGTGTATACATTTTTAATATATAAAGCAACATCTCCTCCCTTTTTTCCCCTGATGGTCCTTCCTGAGCATGATCACAGATTGCCTTAACACATTTTGGCTTCTCTTCAATTAGCTCCCTGGATTGTTCCTAGCTGTACCAGCCCCTCCTTTTCCTTCTATACATCAAACGTGTCTCCCAAGTCATCTCCTTAACTCTTTCTACAATTCTTTCCCCTGCAGAGAGCTTCTGTGCACCAGCTCTCTCCAAACCCCTGTCATCCTGCTCTGACTCACTCTAGCTTCAGACAAGTTTCATGCTTGACTCCCACAGCAATGCATTCCTTGCGAACCCACGCACTCCTGCTGGTTCTCAGCATAAGTCAGATCAAGAGGCAGTGGAACATAGACAAAGCATGAAGGGACCCCATGCCAGCAATCAGTAAGGGTGTCCAGCAGAAGAAAGGCAGAGGTAGATCAAGACTCATTCCAGGCAAGTATCAATCTACATTGTGTGAAAAAGTTCCTCCTCTGCCTTGGTGCCTCCTGCACTTTTTGGCAGATTTGCTTACCTCAGAGGTTCACGGCAGCCCTCAGTTTGGCCGCTTCTGCTAGAGGCTCAAATCTGCCGTTCACTGAGCTAACCTCATCACTGGCCAGCTGGGAAATGGAGAACAATCTCCGCAGTCTCTGTTGTCCCACCTAGTGGGTCGGGGACAGGCCAGATCCCTTTCCAATTTAGACCTTCCATTCTGATGTTTCTCACAGACCAGGTCAACTCCTCCTGTGTCCAATCAGGAGTTGGGGGGGATGCGGGAAACCCGGGCCCACCCTCTACACCAAGTTCCAGCCCAGGGCCCTGTGGATAGCAGCTCTCTACAATGTTCCCTGTATCAGCTGCATGACAGCAACAACTCCCAGGGCTACTGCCCCATGGGCTTCCCCCAGCACCTTCTTTATCCTCACTGCAGGATCTTCCTCCTGAAGCCTGATCACACTTGAACTCTTCAGTCCTCCAGTAGCACACCTTCTCACTCCCTGCTGCTTGCACACACCCCTACTAACTGATGGGAGGTCCTTTTTAAACCAGGTGTTCAGATTAGCCTGCCTACCATAATTGATTCTGGAAAGTTCTTAATTGGCTCCAGGTGTCTTGATTAGCTTGCCAGTCTTAATTGGTTCTAGCAGGTTCCTGATTGCTCTAGGGCAGCCCCTGCTCTGGTCACCCAGGGAACAGACTACTGTTTACCAAGTGGACAGTATATTTGCCTTCGACCAGACTCCTGTACCCCACTGGTCTGGGTCTGTCACAGTTGCTACTCCACAGCTAACCGCCCTTCTCTGATCCCTTAGATCGTGCCCCTAACCTGTCCTTTAAAAATAACTTTTTTTAAAAAAAAAAGCTGGTTTCTTGGGTTGAGCATCTGGAAAGCAGACAGTCTCCCAGCAAAGATTTGCCAGTGCAAAACTAACAAAGGTAATAAGAAAGTGCAAAGTAATGCACATTGGAAAACATAATCCCAACTATACATATAAAATGATGGGGTCTAAATTAGCTCTTACCACTCAAGTAAGACATCTCGGAGTCATCGTGTATAGTTCTCTGACAACATCAACTCAACATGCAGCTACAGTCAAAAAAGCTAACAGAATGTTGGGGATCATTAGAGAAAGAATAGATAATAAGACGAAAATATCATATTGCCTCTATATAAATCTATGGTCTCCCCACATCTTGAATACTTCACATAGATCTGGTCTCCCCATCTCAAAAAAAGATATATTTGAATTGGAAAAGGTACAGAAAAGGGCAACAAAAATGATTAGGGGTATGGAACAGCTTCTATGTGAGGAGAGATTAATAAGACTGGCACTTTTCAGCTTGGAAAAGGGATTGTTGCCGGCACCCAGTGCTGAGAGGCTGAACAACAGCTTGAGTTGGTTCGTTACCCGGTGTGCTACACCCAATAATCACAATGGGGTGGAGAAGCAGAAAAGTTTATTTGCAGCTGCAAAAAGGTACAGGGAGAATAAAATCTCAAATCCTGCACACCGAGCAGGAAGTTACACAGGCTTTTATACATCCTTTTTCCCAGCATACATATCCAATAGCAAGCTGCCCCAAGTATCCATATAGCCAGCCAATCCAGTTCCCAGCTAGTTCCCTGATTCTCTGTATCATTTGTTAAACTATACATAAAGCCGCTTTATTCAGCATTGTTCTTCCGTATCTGCCCTGTTTGGCCTTGCTTAGTTTCAGGCAGTCTGACTCCGCAGCATATTGTTGCAGATCCTCAGCATAACTGCTGTGTGTGCCTCCAGGCGGGGGGGCCAAGGACACTTGGGCCTAGTACGCAGAGCTGCTGCGAGTGCCTCCAGGCGGGAGGGGGGGCCAAGGACACCTGGGCCTAGTGCGAGGGGGCTTCATCGACACTTCTGGTCTTCCATCCCCCCGAGTTACCTAGTGGCCATGCCCCAGTGTCCCCAACAACTCCCCCCTTTGAGAACACTCAACAACCTTGGCTCTGAGTTTTCTCACTTGGGCTACTTATTTCTTTACCATAGGACTTTGCATAAGCACTTTGTGATAGCCCTGAAGAGAATGACTTATTAACTTTTGCAAAAGGGCCCTAACACATGATGCTGCACAGCATAATACCAGTAATACAAGCAAAACAGGAAAGAGAATTTTCAATAGCAGGCTAAATAAACCACCAAGCCAAGACGACAAACCCCAGCCTGAAAACAAGGTTTGCAACCAATCGTTCTCTGGGGCAGTATAGGCAACCTGTGCTCAGCCTGTACCACCTTTTCATAGATCTCATAACTGCTATCATTTACATATACACAACATCGGGGTCCGACGAGGGCACAAACCCCTCCTTGGGATGCCAAGAGATAGTCCAAAGCCAGCCTGTTTTGGAGGGAAAACGTCCTGAGCTGCTGTACCTCTTTATTTAATGTTTTTACTGCTGACCCTAAATCACTAACCGAGTCCTCTAACTCTAAGGCCACCTTCTCAAGTACCATCTGCAGCCTTATAGTATAGCGGCCTATGCATGCCATGGCTGGCCCAGTAAACAGTGGCGCTATTCCCAGTACAGAGCACCCTACAAGCTTCTCGGTTGTGAGGGGATTCTTCATATTGCCCTCCAATGCCGTAGTCAGTCGCCACAGGGTCTTTTCTCGTGACTCAACAGAGGTGTCTCGGGCATTTCTAATTTTTCCTTTGGGCAGTGTGGCAGTTATGGAAAGATGAGGAACTCCATGAGCTATATAACAGCTACCTGTCCAGTTGGCTGGCAGCACCTTGTAAGCCTTTCGGCCACATACAAAATAGTGACCCTGTAGGGCCCAGTAAGGACTGTTTCTTAAGGGGATTCCTGGGATATTTAAGGCTGCTTTGGCTGCTTTTTTAAACAATTTATATGCCCCTAAGGGGGCATCTTATTTTTTTGATTGGGTACAAGTGGGGGCGTTTCTAATTGTGCCATTCAAATTACACTCGCCATAGGGACCACTACAAACCCATCACTGGCTTGCTACATTGGAGATATTAACTGGACGCAAGTTATATTTCCAACCCTTTCTTTTGTGGTAAGAGTATTTGTAAGAGTTTCCCTAAAAGGGGAGGAACCATTACACCCACACTGTTGGCCTCCCCTTTTGGTCTTTATCCAATACCCATCAGCCCACTGTGTAAATAACACAGGAGCTTTTTCCCACAGGACGCCCATAGTGATCAGATTGGTTTCAGGTAAAACATAACACTCCCTCAGTGAGTACTGCAACTGAATACTCCTGGTCCTGATAGGTGGCCTGCTATAGAGAGGTCTTGATCCAGAACGGCGAATCCGTTCTTTCCTGCTCTTTGGTGGCGGCTAATCCTGCTAGGGTCAGGGGCAGCATGTCAAGGGGCATTCCCATTTTGGGGGATAGTGGAGTTGGAGCACATACCCCGCAATCAGTCTGGTTTGTTAAATTAGCAACATGGTGCGCAAGCAAAACAAAGGAGTTATGCTCCCGATATGCACAGTTTGGAAATACCAATACAGAGAATAACAATGTTACCCAGTTAATTATCACCAGAGTCTTCCCAACCCAGGGTCTCCAGTACCTGGGTGGGCCCATTTTAGCATTAAGGTGCCTGCTGTTTGTGTCTTTTAAACAGTAGCTTTAGCCCGAGATCGTCACTAGATGAGGAGTCAGCAGGTTGGACGGTCCACTGTTCTGCTGACGAGGGGGTGTATACTGCCTTCAGACGAGAGTGATGGATCCAGTTCTTGTGTCCCTCGATCTTTGCCGCTGTATGGGAGATCAGCAGGACGGTATAGGGTCCTTTCCATTTTTCCTGGAGAGGCTCGTCTTTCCAGGTGCGAACAAGCACAGAGTCACCAGGCTGTAAGGAGTGGACGGGAGAGTCCAAGGGGAGAGGCTGGGAATCCTTGGTATACCTGTGAAGAGACAAGAGAACAGCAGACAGGGAACACATATACTGTGACAAAAAAACATTACCCAACTCCCATTCCCCTGACAGAACCGGGGTGCCATTCATAGGCCATGCCCTTCCAAACATAATTTCAAAGGGACTGAGCCCTAATCTACCCTTTGGGAGAACGTGGATACAGAGTAGGACAAGGGGCAAAGATCAGGCCATCGCAGTGAGGCTTCTTGGCACACTTTTGAGAGATGTCGTTTAAGGGTCTGATTGTTATGCTCCACTACACCACTGGCTTGCGGTCTCCAGGGCGTATGGAGTTTCCAGGGGATCTGTAAGGCATGTGAGATGCTTTGAAAGATTTTTGACGTGAAGTGTGTCCCGTTGTCAGATTCCATCCACAGGGGGAGTCCAGAGCGAGGAATGATCTCCTTAACAAACTTGAGGGCCACTGTTCTGGCAGTGCAGTTATGGCATGGGAAGGCTTCTGGCCATCCGCTGAACCGATCCACTATAACAAGGAGATATTTGAACCCTTGGGTCCGGGAAAACTCAGTAAAGTCTATTTGCCACACTTGTCCAGGGCCCGGAGTAGGTTCTAGGGCAGCTGGTGGCACAGGATGTCCCGATTGGGGGTTATTCTTTTGGCAGACTAAGCAGTCCGCTTGTACCTGGGCAGCCAGGGGTCGGAGTCCGGAAGTGATAAAGTATTTTCCCATTAGTTGGATAAGTGCTTCCCTGCCAGCATGAGTGGTTTGATGTAGTTTCTGCACACTGGCCGGATTAGGCCCCTTTGGTAAGAGGACCTTCCCTTCTGGGGAATGGAGCCATCCCTCCTTTTCCCGGAGACTGAGTGTGTCAGTTAGCTGTCTCTCTTCCCCAGAGTACTGAGGGGTTGGAAGCTCCTCTACTGATGGGATAAGGGCATGCATATGGGCATTCTCAGTCTGAGGGGATGGCAGGGTGGCAGCATGCTTAGCCTCTCTATCTGCCCGGGCGTTACCTCTGGCCACATCTTGATCCTCCCTTTGATGGGCTTTACAGTGTACCACCGCCACTTCCGAGGGGAGTTGTATGGCTTCTAGGAGCTGGAGGATTTGGGGCCCATACTTGACTGGGGAGCCTTGGGCTGTCAGCATTCCCCTTTGCTTCCATAGGCCAGCATGAGCATGCAGCACACCAAAAGCATACTTTGAATCAGTAAAAATGTTGACCCGCTTTCCTTTTGACAGTTCAAGTGCGCAGGGCAGGGCTATCAGTTCGGCAAGCTGGGCAGAGGTCCCAGCAGGCAAACCTTCAGCTTCCACGGTGTCATGGAGGGTCACAACAGCATAACCCGCCCTCCTTTGCCCGTCTATTACAGTACTGCTACCATCAGTGCACCACTCATAATCTGCATTTGGGAGGGGTAATCCTTTAAATCCGGACGGCTGGAGTACTGGACATCTATGATCTCTAAACAGTCATGTTTCTGTTCCTCTGTTTCTGGCAAGAGGGTGGCTGGGTTAAGGGAGGGACAAGGCTGTAGGGTGACTTCAGAGTTCTCTAACAGCTTAGCCTGGTACCGAGCAATCCGAGCCTGGGTGAGCCAAAGCCCTCTCTTTGCATTCAATAAGGCTCAGACCATATGGGGAGTATAGATTTGCATAACCCCTCCCAATGTTAGCTTCTCGGCTTCCTCAAGCACTAGGGCAATAGCTGCGACCGCCCGTAAACATGCCGGCCAACCCTTTGCAACCTGATCCAATTGCTTAGAAAAATAAGCCACGGGATGTCTCCATGCTCCTAACAGCTGTGTGAGCACTCCTAGGGCCACCCCCCTTCGTTCATGTACATACAACTGAAACGGCTTAGAGAGATCCGGCAGGTCCAGAGCTGAGGCTTCCATCAATTTTCTTTTCAGGATTTTAAATGCCCTATCAGCCTCTGGGGTCCAATAGAAGGGGTCATGATCCACTCCTTTTACACAGTCGTACAGGGGTTTAGCCCACAGTCCAAACTCTGGGAACCATATCCTGCAAAACCCTGCCATACCCAGAAATGCCCTGAGCCGCTTACAATTACTTGGAGAGGAACTTGACAGATAGCTTCCTTTCTTTTTTTTTCGCTTGAACGCTGACGCTCTCCTTGCCTTAGCTGTAACCTGATCCCTCTCCACCTCAGACAACAGGGTTCTCAGGAGGATATTACAGTCGTCTCAATCCAGCTTGTGACTACTGAGGCACCCCTCAAAGACTGAAATAAACCTGCTTGCGTTCTTTGATAATTCCCCAGCCTGTGTTTTAAAAGCTGCTAAGTCTATTGGATTGAATGGCACATGGGTGTAAACTTGCATAGTGGTAGCCTGATGTCTGTCTGCCCCTGGGCAAGCCACAACAGTCTCGGTAAGCATAGGATAGAGTACCACCGAGGGGGCAATCTCTGTAACCCAAGGCATCCTACCCTTATAAGGTGGGGGTGTGGGGGCTGAAGGGGACACCGGCTCTGCCATTACAGTGGGGGTGAGGGTCTGGGGACTAACATTAGCTACTACCGAACCAGTCGGAGTCAAATTACAACTTTGCAGAATTACAACTCTTTTCTATTTCTTAAAGCCATAAACGCTTGTGCATACAAATATTCATTCCATTTACCCATTCACTGACAAAACAAAACTAATTGGAGGATCGTGTTGTAATTAATTGACCCTCCTGGTGGCCACCACTCCTGGTCCTCTAGTTGATATTGAGGCCAGTCAACTGTACAGAATCGTTTTAATTGGCTCTTAGTCATTGGATCCACACCAAATACCTTCTAGTTTGCGAGAATGCACTCTAGGAGCGTACACCGTGCCCTAACCCCTGAGCTCTGTCCCTGCCCCAGTCCCATACCTACAGGGTAAC
Organism: Eretmochelys imbricata; assembly: GCF_965152235.1. Taxonomy (NCBI): domain Eukaryota; kingdom Metazoa; phylum Chordata; order Testudines; family Cheloniidae; genus Eretmochelys; species Eretmochelys imbricata. The sequence continues at coordinate 108,837,997 of NC_135575.1, forward strand.
TCTGGACGTCCCCAGGTTCCAACAGAGCATATAATCTGGATTTTAAAAGGTTCCTACATTATCCAAGGGACCGGTTCTTCACCGTGGCCTGCAGCTGCTCCTCCCCCATGTCTAAGGGACCGGTTCTTCACCGCCGTCCACAACTGCTTCTCCACTATATGAGTGCGTTGCACCGTTGTGCCCTCTGGGGTCGATCAAATTGCGTCTCCTCCGAGGCCCCCGATGAACTCACCGGTGTGCGCTGGGCGTCGGTTCTCGCCGCAATCCTCGACCTCCAGGAACGGTCCGGGCAAGGCTAAATTGCAGCCTCGTCGCCCACCCAGGGATGCCAAAAGCTGTTGCCGCCACTCAGTGCCGAGAGGCTGAACAACAGCTTGAGTTGGTTCGTTACCCGGTGTGCTACACCCATTAATCACAACGGGGTGGAGAAGCAGAAAAGTTTATTTGCAGCTGCAAAAAGGTACAGGGAGAATAAAATCTCAAATCCTGCACACCGAGCAGGAAGTTACACAGGCATTTATACATCCTTTTTCCCAGCATACTCATCCAATAGCAAGCTGCCCCAAGTATCCATATAGCCAGCCAATCCAGTTCCCAGCTAGTTCCCTGATTCTCTGTATCATTTGTTAAACTATACATAAAGCTGCTTTATTCAGCATTGTTCTTCCATATCTGCCCTGTTTGGCCTTGCTTAGTTTCAGGCAGTCTGACTCCACAGCATATTGTTGCAGATCCTCAGCATAACTGCTGTGTGTGCCTGCAGGCGGGAGGGGCCAAGAACACTTGGGCCTAGTATGCAGAGCTGCTGCAAGTGCCTCCAGGCGGGAGGGGGGGCCAAGGACACCTGGGCCTAGTGCGAGGGGGCTTCATCGACACTCGTGGTCTTCCATCCCCTCGAGTTACCTAGTGGCCATGCCCCAGTGTCCCCAACAGGATGACTAAGGGGGGAACATGATAGAGGCCTATAAAATCATGACTGGTGTAGAGAAAGTAAATAAGGAAATGTTATTTACTCCTCATAACAAACAAGAACTAGATGTCACCAAATGAAATTAATAGGCAGCAGCAAACAAAAGGAAATATTTCTTCACACAACATACAGTCAACCTGTGGAACTCTTTGCCAGAGAATGTTGTGAAGGCCAAGACTATAACAGGGTTCAAAAAAGAACTAGATAAGTTCATGGAGGATAGGTCTATCAATGGCTATTAGCCAGGATGGGCAGGGATGCAAAACCATGCTCTGAAGTGTCCCTAGCCTCTGTTTGCCAGAAGCTGGGAATGGGCAACAGGGGGTGGATCACTTGATGATTCTGCTCATTCCCTCTGAAGTACCTGGCATTGCTCACTGTCAGAAGACAGAATACTGAACTAAATGGACCATTGGTCTGACCCAGTATGGCCATTCTTTCGTTCTTATGTAAGAAAGGGATTGCATTTTTAACCTTCCTAATAATGGAGAGTAAGAAATTCAAATTAAAAAATTACATTAATTGATAAGGCATCTCCTTTTAAAACCTACAGATTAGCATACACAAAACCAACCAAAAAAACCACTTCCCAATATTCCCCTAGGATGGAGAAATGTTAGAAATATTGATTTTTGGATTTGTCCAAAATAGTCTCTTTTTTTTAGTTTTACTCAGAAATAGTAGAGAAAAATCACACAAAACAAAAAAGGAAAGCAAGCTGTCTTTATTTTATAGTCCCCAAGCAGAGACTGCAATTTGCTTGGATTGGAAACCACAGTAAGTGTAGTTAAAAGATGTATGTCTTAGTTTTTAATAAGGTCCACTTTATTTGTCAATGCACAGATTCCTGCAGGATGTGAGAGAGAAACACCATAATTTGCTCTCTGGAAACTGCAAACATGGCTCTAGGTGCATATTAATACAGTTCAGTCCTGTCAATGAGGTAATTATTTGCTCCCCATAGAGCTCATCTCACAGCTAGCCCTTCGGAGTTTTTCATTCATGTGGTGCAAGGTAAGAATTCTAGTCCACAGGCATACTGTGCTAACATAAAGTCTCACAAAACAGACATTGGTCCTTCTTCTTATAAGGGCCCTATTCAGCAAGGTACCTAATCATGCATGTAACACTAAGCATTTTACAGGTTTGATGGAAATTATTCAGTTCATTCCCCCTGTGCAAACTCATGGACTACAAAATGGCTGCCCAGGTCAGTAAAAGGAGAATCTGGGCCTAGAGTTTAGGTCAAGTGGGGAGGAAGGACATATGAATTCTCTTGCTGTATCTTACTCACTGTGGGCCTGATCCAGCTCCCATAAAGGTCAGTGGCAAGGTTCTCATTGACTATGTTACTGGTTTAAAACTCTGGGCTGATAATATGGTGCTGTAACATTGAGCACTTCCTGTTGCATCTCATCTTGTTGTGTACATACAATTAAATGGAACTTCAACTATTACTCTATGCTTTTATACTACTACAAGATCAAATCAGGCCCTTAATGTAATTTGTCATTTTAATTTTAAATTTAAAATTAAATTTTAAATCCTTGGTAATTTTAAATCCTTGGTTGTTTAGGAAAGTGTGCATTATATTTTCCATACAAAGCTGATTTAAGTTTTAATTAAAGGAATTTGGGTCAGTGATTATTAGTTGTACTATAACAGTGCCTACCTACAGGGCCCCAGTGAGACCTAGGCCCTATTGTACTTACACATAGTAAGAAATTATTCCTATCCTGAAGTGCTTGCAATCTAAATAAACAAGAAAAGGGTTGGGAAAAGAAAGTATTATCAATTTTACAAATGTGAGGCACTGAGAGATTGTGGCTTGCTCAATTTCACACAAGGTGGCTGTATCCCAACCAGAAACTAAAACAGATCGCCAGAGTCCTAAGCTAGTGCTTAAAAAAAGTAGTTTACAAATACATGTAAAAGTCATAAGACCATCTTTCCTTACCCTCAAACCTTCTTCCTCCTCCTCCTGGGCCTCACATTCCTGTTCTCACAGCTAGCCAGTAGTATCCATAGCTGGAGACCTGGATGTCATACGGGTTTAACTGAACAAAGGACTTGATTAGAATAAGGAGAAGCATTCTTTCTCTAACATTATTCTGTCTTTTCCTTGCTACTTCACCACATAGAATTTACGCCTAGAACCTTCCCCAGCCCTTCCTATCATCAGTTTCAAGAAATAATACACATATCCTCGTCTCTTCCCTCCTTTTTCCTGAGTAAACAATCTCTCACAGGAATTAAAATTTAATAACCATTGTATGCAGCGTTGTTGTAGCTGTGTTGGACCCAGGATACTAGAGACACAAGATGGGCGAGCTAATATCTTTTATTGGTCCAACTTCTGTTATCTCTCTCACCAACAGGAGTTGGTCCAATAAAAGATACTACCTCACCCACTTTCTCTCTCTATTTAACAACCCAATATTTATTTGGACAACTCACTAGCTTCACTGTCCCTCTGCCTTGAGGTTAATTCACTTGGATTATCAAATCCAAAAGGTATAGACTCCTCTTCGATAGGGTTAGGACTTTTCCCAACATGATCCTCTCTGTTCATTAGCTGTGATGTGAGCACCATTCCTACTAAAGCCATGCAGAAATACAGTATATTGTTGATCAGTGGCAACCATGGAGGAGAACAGTCGTGTCAAGTGACAGCAATTGGTGTTGTCCAATATTTTTCTTCCCTGAGTTTCCTAAAGACTGGTCACCAAGTTTAAACTTGGGTAAATTTCAAGCTTTTACAGTTTGATGGTTAAAGAATAAAGTCACACGTACACTTATTTCAGTCACAGTTTTCTGCTTGCTTATGGAGAGATGGATACAGGTGGGCAGTCACCTTGAATATGAATATCCAAACAAACAACTGCACAAGAGTACTTTCCCTGCATGAGAAAAATGCTGCATCTACGGTCTCACAATTCTCCATGGTTTCATGCCAATTAAAAGTGAAATAGTTATTACACAAGGCTTGGGTTAGAGGATTTTTCAACTTACTGAAGTGTTATTCACCACCTACATTATTAAAATGAGAAGGAAATAGTATGTATTAATAAACACCTCTTTGGAGGCTTGCTTTTAATATCTCATAAATATGTTACATTCTTGTCACTTGGAAGGTTTAATCATCTACTCACACTTTGTATTCCACAACTGTAACTTTTTTGTGCTGGCATTTCCTCTTCTAGGCAGAGGCTGCAGCAGTAGTTATGGAAATTAGCTCTGTGTCCCCACCAGTACACATTTTAAAATAGCATTATCACTACAGCTTTGTGGCATATCAGTTACTGCCAGTGTTTGAATATGTTCCTGTAAACAATCCCTTGTTAATCTTCTGAATGCAGAATCTATAAAATCCTGTAGCAAAAAGGGAATATGAAAAAATTTCTGTGATCACAATTCCCTGAAGATATATATTTCTGGAGGACTTTAAACAATCCCCTATACCTATTGAAGCTAACTGTGCTGGGTCTCCAGGAATACAACTTTTCATGTTTATTATTGCTGTATATGTACTTTACCTAGTTACCATTTTTTTTTTATCGTCAGTTTCTATTTTCTAGTCTCACATATCAGTGTGTGGCAATTTAGAAGTAACTAGCTACATAAACAGCTCCTGTGCAGAATGGCTTCTGAACAAAAAGATGAACCTGGTTTCCCCACATGCTGTGTAAATTTAGAACTGTTGCTTGTTTGTCTCCATTAGCAAACCCAGAAGAATGCCCAAAGAGCATTTGCTGCCTTAGCCAATAGAAGGCAAAACTCTGCCATTGACAGGGACTTCAGTGATGAAGGATCAAGCCCTTAGTAACCAACTGAGAAATCCCTTTTCCAGGTAACCCATTTGAAATATTATTGTACATATTTCTCAGATGTATTCCAATTGTTCTATTGATGGTAGAATAAAACATAGTAATTAGTGATATTTGCAGAGTACCATAAAATACCGTATTTCTCAGAAAAAGAAACAAAGGGCTTGTCTACATAAACAATTAGATTGTGGTAAGCTGGGTTGTGAATCTACCCACAAACCTGATGAGGTCTAAGGCCACGTCTACACAGCAAATTTATGTTGACGCAACTTACATCAGCATAAGCTTCCGCAGTTAGTACATTGCTTGTGCATGTACATACTTAGCTCCTTGTGAGTAATGCCCGTACTCACCAGGCATGCTTGTATTGATGCACAGAGTAGGGCACCATGTCTAGGTATCCCCTTGTACAACTTGCCACCACTCAGCATGCTGTCTTTTGGGAAGTTTTGGCAATTCACGATGGAGCCAAAATGAATCACATGAGGTGACTGGGAATATGAGTCAACTTCCCAGTTTGCAACTGTCTCCATTCCTTCATGTTATCTGTATCCCATTAATTTTCACAACTTATTTTCAAAATCCCAACAACCCATGCCACCTTCCTCGCTGTCCACCATCTCTAGCAGAAGCATGGAGTCTGCACATGTCTGCACTATTGCCATGAGCACTGAAAGCAGAGGGTGCCCTATTCTGTAGTATTTGCAGAGCCATAAGAAGCAGCAAATCAGTGGGGAACATGTTGATTTCTTGGAAAACAGATTGCTGTGGGACATAGCGAGAACGAATTCAAGGTTGTTGGTGGAGTTCATGGAGCAGCTGCAAAGGGTGGAGCACTGCTTCTAGGCCCAAGAACTGAACACTGACTGGTGGGATCACACTGTAATGCGGGTTTGGGATGATGAGCAGGGGCTGCAGAACTTTCAGATGTGCAAGGCCACATTCCTGAATCAATGTGCAGAGCTCCCCCCAGGCCTCCAACACAGGGATATCAAAATGAGAAGTGTACTGACAGTGAAGAAGCGAGTGGCAATTGCACTGTGGAAATTTGCAATGTCAGATTGCTACCTGTTAGTCAGAAATAAATTTGGAGTTGGGAAAATCCACCATGGGGGCCATTAATTGCTATGCAGGCAGGGCTGGATTTCTAATTAGGCATAATAGGCACGCACATAGGGTGCCAGCATCCTGGGGGCACCTGACCTCTCTAAAACTATGTGTAACACAAAGGTCAGTTGTAGGCAAGGTGGGGCGCAAGGTGTAAATCCGGCCCTGTTTGCAGGACTGTGACTCTCAACAATGTGCAGGACATAGTGGAAGGATTTGCAGCAATAGGGTTCCCAAACTGTAGTGAAGCGATAGATGGCACACATATCCTTATTTTGGTATCAGACCACCTTGCCACAGAGTACGTTAACAGAAGCTCTACTTTTCTATGGTTATACAAGCACTGATGGATTACTGGGGATGCTTCACTGACATCAAAGTGGGTGGTTAGGGAAGGTGCATGACGCTCACATCTTTAAGAACACAGGACTTTTCAGAAAGCTGCAAGCAGCGACTTTCTTTCCCTCTTGATGGATTACCATTGGGAATGTTAAAATGCCAGTAGTGATCCTGGACAACCCAGCCTTCTTGTTGCTCCCCTGGCCATACACCAACCATCTCAATAGCCCCAAGGAATGGATTCAACTCCTGGCTCAGCAGGTGCAGAATGACAGTTGAATGTGCCTTTGGTAGATTGAAGGGTCACTGGCATTGTTTACTCACAAGATTGGAACTCAGTGAAAAAAAATCCCAATGATTACAGCTGTCTGCTGTGTCTTGCATAATATCTGTGATGAAAAGGGGAAAAAGTGGAGCAGCTTTCTGAACTACCAGACACAAGGGCTATTAGAAAAGCTCAAAGCGAAGCTATATGGCTTGGGGAGGCTTTGAAAGACCATTTTAACAGGGAGTCACAGTAAAGTGTTTTGTTGTAATGTGCTCTACCTGGCCCTGCTCTTCTGTGGCCTCTGAGGAATGGCGTGGTGATTGCTGTGCACAGTGTCAACACATCTATTTGTGGCTTAGCCTATTAGTTGTGTCACATTGTCAGTAACAAGAAATAGGTCACTTTCAGACCTGCTAAGCACTTGGTAGCAGATGTTGCAAACTAATAAAGATGAGTTATGTTTTAAATGATAGAAATTTATTTTGCAAAAGAACTTGGTGGGGGGAAAGAAGCCATGATATTTTAAAATAAATATATTTAAAACTTTAATAAATTAAGAGAACCAAACTTATGAAAAGGAAAGAACATTCATGTCCATTTCAGCTCCACATACACCAGCTGTGGCTTTCATGTGAAGCTGTGATTGTCTTTAGTGTCCTCCTGGGATGGAATGTAAAAATAGTACAGCAACCCCTGATGCCATGTGGAATGCTGGGGGTGAGGGGGTAGAGAGAGGTTCCGATATTGAAGGGGCTGCAGAGGGAGGCAAGCCTGGAGTTGTTGAACCTGTAGGTCCACCAGAATCTGCAGCATCTGTTTGCTGCCTGAGAAGACCCATTATGTCCTGGTGCATCTCCCTTCCCTTTACCTGCTGGGACTCCTGGACCTTATTCCTCTCCACTCTTTCCTTCTCTAGGAGGTCTGCAATTTGCTGTCTGCTCTCATGCTCTGATACAGCACTGGCTTGTCATCCCGAGTCCTCTTCTTTCTCCTCCTCATCTGACTCAGGTGTTCTGCAGGTGTGGAGCAGGATGGTAGCCGCAGTTTTAGCAGCTACAGACAAAATACACAGAAGTCTATTCACTATGGAAAGTGAAACTTAAAATGCAAAACTCACTCCCCTTGCTCCCCTAAAGGTTTAAGGACTACATTATCACATCTGCTTGGGATTGCTAGGGCACGGCCCTAGTCATGGTGAGTATGGCCTGCAGGGGGCTGGGGAAATTAGGAGGGAATTGCTCGGTTGCATGAATCTAGTTGTACAGGGCAATGGCACTGAATATTGGCACTGTTTTCCATGGATGGTGGTGATTTTAGCTGAAATCTCACTCCTGAGGGCAACAAAGGCAGAAAGAGCACAGTTGCTGCTGGCATCCTGAAGCTGCTCAGGTCCACATGCTGCTAGCCTGAGTACTGCAATGGTGCCTGCTGAAGTTATCGCTGAGTGCCATAGCAGTGTCCGACCACAGAGGAAGAAATAAGGCAGCCCTCCCTAGAAACTTTTAGCAGAAGATTGCAGAGTACCTCTATGAAATTTTCATTGAGATCTCTCAGGAGGAGACAAGGGACATCCCTGTGTACATAAACAAACTGCTCCACATGCCCCTCACAACTTTACAGGGGAGTGCAAAGCAGATAGGAATTCTACCTCTTGGTTGTAGCACTATCCCTTCTAGCATGAGTAAATTAATGAAGAGTCAGAAGCTGTGCCCTGCTATTTTGGGGGTGCCATCCCTGTAATGACAAATGCATTGCATAACTCACCCAAGGTTCCTTCCCCTTCATCGGGCTCACGCATGCTCAACGGCAGGGACTGGCTGGACTGCGGTGGAGTCAAAAATAGTCCTGGCTCTCTGTGCAGCTGGATCCCCAGTTGCCTGTTCCCCATCCTCCTCCTCTTCACTATTCATGGCAGGTGTTTGTGACTCAGGCTCCTCAAAGGTATACACAGTGGGGTGGGGGTGGCAGTCGGGTCTCTGCCAAGTACAGCATACACCTCATTGTAAAAGTGGCAAGTCTGTGGTTCACCACCCAATTGATTGTTTGCCTCCCTGCCCTTCTGCTATGCCTGCTGCAGCTCCTTGGCTTTCATGATGCTGGTCCCTGTAGTACCTCTTCTCCTGCATCCCTTGAGCAATCTGCTCGTCAATGCTGATGTGTCTACAGCTGGCTCAGAGCTATACCTGCACAGCCTCTTCTCCCCACAGGCTCAGGAGATCCAATATCTCCTGTCTGCTCCAGACAGGAGCGCATCTGGAGAGTGTAGCCAGCATGGTCAGCTGGCCATTTGTACTCAACCATGGAGAGCTGCTAGGTGTACTCGCCAAGCTGGGCAATCAGAAAAAGGCATTTCAAAAATTTTTGGGCTTTAAAGGGGAAGGGGGGCTTCTGGTTAACATGACCCTGGGGCCGTGGAGGTCATAATGGTGACCAGAGTAGTCAGCATGGGGCATTGTGAGACAGCTGTTGAAGGACTGTTAAAGTTGGCATAAGTAATGCAGTGTCTAAACTCATGCTGCATCAATCTCAGTACATCAACGATGGTTCAATACTGCTTGGGGAGGTGATGTTACAATGTCGGTGTACTTACATCAATGGGAGACAAATTTAAGTATAGACACATGCATGACTAGGTCAGTGCAAGGGGCATACGTCGACATAGTGTTGTAGAATAGACCAGTTCTAACTGCCCGTGTGCACCCTTCTATCATGAGTTAACAGTCTGTTAGAGCACTTTGATCGAGTCCACTTTGAAACAGTCTTTGGCTAGCTCAAAGTGCATTAACAGTTCATTAATGTCAGCAGGATGCACACACGCACACAGTTAGACTGGCACAGGGTCGAGTCACACCCCAGCTTGCTATGCTCAAATGGTTCACATAGATAAGCCTAAACTTCATCTAGTGTTTTACCCAGGCTACCTAAAAGCCATGGGCTCCATCCTGCAAACATTTCTCGTGGACTTTGTTATCTATAGTAGAAACTACCACACATTTTATTCTATATCTAGGTTCTTCTCCTGTGCTCATCACTATAGTATTTGAGTGCTTTCCAGCAGTATATCAAGTGACGTGAATAACATCTGTCATGTATTGTTTTCTCATCCTCTTGCTGGAGCTAAAAATGTGCATAGTGGAATGTTTTCTTTGGGTAGGATTTATTTTTATTATATGCATTGGTGTTCTACATTTACTTTAGATTAGGTAAAGTCAAAGAAATACACCTGCAATTGGAGTGGGAGGTTCGTGGTGGTTCTTAGTTCCTGTGAGAGTTCATTCCACAGTCTGCACTGAAGCACTTCACCCGTAATATAGAAAGCCTTGTTGTGCCAGAGGACCAAAGTTGTTGACCATGGTCTTTTTCCTGGCGCTTTAGGCAATCTTTGAGATATGCTGGCCCAAGCCATATAGAGTCTTGAAGATAAGGACAAAGACCCTGAGCTTGCTTCAGGATTCTATGGGAAGCCAGTATAGGAAGCGGAGGTCAGATTGCATGTGCTTATGGTAGCCTGTGTTGCTGAATGTTCTGTACTAGTTGGCGTTTCCTAGCTGCAGAAGATTTCATGTCCAGATATATCACATTGCTGTAGTCCTGCCAAGAGTGACAAAGGCACGAATAACTAAGATCATTCCATCACCCACCAAGATGGGCCAGAGTCTTGTTGCGAAATGGAGATGGCAGAAAGCATTATTCATAAATGCTACTATGTGAACACATAACATCAGCGAGTAATCTAGCTCCTGCCACAAAACAATGGCCAGCAGGGGGTAGATGCATAGTTATCTTTTCAACCCTCATCCAAAGAAGCCTTCACCATCTGAAAGGAAGGTGCAGCACGTGTACTCTCCTTGAGAGGCAATCTGTCCCCCAGCTTCCCCTGGGGCCGTATGGTTTGTCCCAGCAAAGGACTGTGTGCCTAAATAGCAGTTAGTTAAACAGCTAAATAATATATTACTATAGGCTAAAAAAAAATCAAGTCAAGGCTGAGCCATTTTCCCCTCATACTCAAAGTTCAAATGTTCCTGTGCAAATGTACTCTTTTTGTTAAACAATGTCAGCATATTTCATTCTGTAGACTTTTTGGAGTGTGGCCTCTTATAGTTAGCTCATTAGTGAACAGCTCATTTAATCAATAAGTTGCCAACTGTGAGACTAAGAGTTTCTTATCCACAGCTTTGCATGTTCCACTGTTCTCAGAAATATTGATGAAACAGCATCCTGCTTTACTTAAAACAGCATCTCTCTTTTTGCTCTGTTTTAGCTTGTGTATCACAATAATTGGAATTTTCTTGACATTGCAACCATCTATGCCTAATGTGTTTTTTCCACTCAGCCGGTGTATTTTCAGGTTTACCTATCAGCTACATTTAGTTATTCAAGAGACATTCTTCTTCTTTTTTTCCCCAAAAACATACCAAGTTTTGAGGTGTTTTGCACTGCCATAGGATTCATTATGAGATATCTTATAGTATGTATAAAGTATAACTATGAACCAGATCCCCTCAGAGGTGCTTTTAGACACATTTGCACCTTCCAGATTCTGAGTTGCCAAGGAGCCACTCTGGCTCCAGCACAGTGCTGGGGCTGTTCTAACTCATGGCAGCTTTAAAGAGCTGTCGATAAGCTGCTCTGCCCTCCATCACTGACTACACCACCAGCAGCAACTGAGATGGGGGAGGCACAGCCACTTACATGCCAATCTTACCCTGTCCCTGTGTTTGGCAAATTCCTCAGGGGCCATTTCTGCAAGAGTAAAAAGGCCATAACCGGACCTGGGGTCTGGTTCTATACATTTCTGTATGTGTTTGATGAGTGTCTGAATTTTGCACACCTAGAAGATGGCATTAAACCAAATTTTAATGTAGGTTTATTTTGAATAAAATGTATGCTGCTTTAAATTCCTTACTTTTACCCCCAACCCCTGCCCCCTGCCTTCTTTTTTTTTTTTTTTGGTAAGCTGGTAACCAGGTTTTTTTTAGTTATTTCCTTTATACATTTGAACTTCAAGATTTCTAAATTACACTCCCGCTCTTTCCAAACAATCTGAACATAGGTAGTCCGTAATGGAGGCTGGTGGGAAGCTAGGCCTCCCCAAACCTCGTGCCACTGGGGAGGAAGCAATGGTGGATTTGGGGGCCCCATAAAAATCTCCCCCTACCACAATCCCAGGGCACAGAGCTTTTCCGGTCTCAGGGCTGCAGCAGGGGGAGGAGGGAGAAGGAGCGAGTGAGGGGAGGCAGGGCCTCAGTGGGGAAGAGGCAGAGTGGGGGCGGAACGAAGGTGGGGCTATTGGCAAAATGGGGGTGGGGCTGTGGGGGAAGAGGTGGAATGGGGTGGGCCATGAGTGGGGCCACGGGCGGAAGGGGAGGAATGGGGGAGCTCCAGTAAGGACTGAGAGCTCTGCTGCAGTCCCAGCTAGCTCTGAGAGCTTAACCCCAGCCAGGGACGAGCTCTCAGTTCCCCTCTCCCCTCAGTGGCCCTGACCAAGCTCTCAGCCATCCCCATGCCCCAGCCAAGGCCATGGCGGGGCTGAGAGCAGCGAGTCGGGGCATGGCCTCAGCCGGAAGAGGTGGGGCCTTAGCCAGAAGAGGCGGGGCAAGGGGCTAGCCTCCCCCAGGGGAAGCTTCACCCGGTGCCCATGATCTCAAACCATTTTTATAAACCACAGACACATGAATCAATAGTGCATCTGGTTAAAGGTTCCAAAGACTCAAGATTTAAACTATATGAGTGTATAAGAAAGATCTGGCCTGTCAAAATAATTTAGATGTAATAAATGGGTCCAAAGAGCCAAAGGTGTTAATGTGATCCAGTCACTGTCTAACATTAAACAGCTCTAAACAAGTTCCAGGATTTGGTATAGAGAGACCTGTCAGCCTGCTTAATACCATGGCAAACACTGCATTAAAAATCCTTTTAACCCTTTATTAAAGATATACCAAAGAAGGAAAAACAGCTAAAGCATTTGAAATGTTAAGTACTAAATAAAGCTTTCATATTAACAACATCCTTTGTTTCCTTTCCCTTTAGCTGGAGAGAGTTTTTAAGAAGGAAAAATCCGTTTGTTTGATGGTCTTTTATGTTGTATTAAAAATGATAATAACTGTCCTTCTGGGCGAAAGAGAAGACATTAGTGGAGATGGGCTGGAGCTGTCCTTGCTGTAGCTGTTGCACTTCTGTCTCTGGTATTGACTTTCACTTTCAATCTCACTGCTAAAAACCACAGGCACAGCACATGGTCTTATCAGCTACTCTGAGACTTGCCAAACTTGTACCAGCATCAGGCTGTGTAGGGCATTGCTTTTAGCTGCCCCTTTCTGGTCACAGCTTTACAGCAGTGTTGCAAAATATATAATCTTGGACACCGAAATCAGACTCTTATTAGACAGCAGGAAAAAGAAGAGGCATAGAAAAGAAATAAGGTGGGGAAGGAAAAAGACATATCGCAGGAAATTGCCATGTTTGTCACAATGGTGTCACTCAATTGTATGAAGTCATTAAGGTTGCATGTAGGTTTCCACTCAAACCTCCTGTTTCAGTCACTCATAATTTTCCAGTTTTCACCTATGGGATTTTCCAGCTTTGGGGTGAAATTCTGACTCCACTGAAGTCAATAGATGCTTTTTCCATTAACTTCAGCTGAACCAGGATTCTTGGTCTCTTCCTGAAGCTGAATTGATTTGGAAATCTTGAGCAAATTCAGTTCAGTTGCTTTTGAGTAGGAGGACAGTGGAAAACAAAGCACTCATTCTCCATGATAAAATAAATTCTTGAGATATGTATTTGAAGAGGTTTATGACTAAAACAACTGGTAGAGGAAAGTTTGAAATTTCACAGATAAAATAGTCTTAACTATAATAGTCTTTCAGTATTCTGGTGAAATTTGTTTTGATCAGATAGTTATACCCTTTGAAAATCACATGTACAGCACAGTTTATACACAGTTTTCTTGGAAAAAGAACATAGCTATGGAAGATTGGGCTGTTTGTGCAAATGAAGCTAACTTAGCTGCACACTTTGCTCAGTATGTAACCATAGCCAGAACAAGTAGAAAATCTAGTTCCTCTCTGAAAGACCCAACACAGGAGACGAGCTCCACAGGATCCACAGGAAAGGAGCTTTGCTATTGTTTAACTCCCTAAGGTCTGCAATGGGGCAGAAGAACATACAGAGGAGTATGAGAGAGAAGATAACAGGAATATGGAAGTGGGGGAAGTCAAAGAAAGGGATATGTGGGGGACTGAGAGCTAGGGAGCCACTGACAGCTAATTCAGGTTGCATGGAAAACTTTGTGCCCTCCTACACATTCACATGTCTTAAAGGAAAGTTGCAACACACCCAGCATGAACTGTTGTTAAAGACTTTGTGTGCGCTGCAATTAGAGGATAGCCTTGCACCATTTATACCTCTCTACCAAAAGCTGACGCTCTGCAACACCTAAGCTTTCACTGCTTAAGGTGAACAACTTCCTGGTGCTGTCTAGCTGAAAAGTTCTATATTATGGAAATTCAGTTCTGTCTTTATCTTTCAAAACACTCTCGGATACTCCACTTTAAGGAAGTATATTAGGAGAATGGTAAGATACATATATATTCATTCCAAGGCCAAGAAATAACAGCGTTAAACTTGCATGCATAACCTTAACTCCAGCCCCTTCCCGTATGTATTACAACATGGTTTTACATGATTGCTTACTATTTACCAAATACAATATAATACCATACAAATTTTGTTACAACCTTAGATACAAATGCATAACATTTTCATCTGTGAAAGTCACTTATATGAAAAAATGTACATAATACATGGTCTACAACTAGTGCCAGTAGAAACAACAAGGAGTCTGGTGGCATCTTAAAGACTAACAGATTTATTTGGGCATCGGCTTTCACGGGTAAAAAACCCACTTCTTCAGACGCATGGAGTGAAAATTACAGATAGAGGCATAAATATACTGGCACATGAAGAGAAATATGTGCCAGTATATTTATGCTGGTAGGTGGTACGGTAATACAGAACAATTAATAATAATCATATTAAAAGCATTACAGACTAGATAGACCTATGGTTTGATTCAGTATGGCAATGTCATGTTGCTAGTTTAGTGAAACTTGCATGAATCTGACAGATGCACAAAGTACAATAGAGTGGGTTGTATTTACTTCTCTGTAAGTGCAATGCAGTTACACCAAGGATGATTTTGGCCCAGAATATCCCACAGTTCTGATTCAGTGACTGCCATGAAAAAAGCTGGACACTCTAAAAGGTGCCAGGGAGATTGTTTTCCAAGAGTGAAATCCTGGCCACATTGAAGTCAATGATAATTTTGCTATTGTTATCAATGGAGCCAGGATTTCACTGCAAATGTTTAAAATTATAAAGAAAAAAAAGACATATATATAAGAAAAGAATGAGGTGAACTTTCAGAGTTTTGTAAAAGATTTTTTTTTCCCTACCTAGATGTCTTGGTGATGCAAATCACTGCTGTCGCACCTTTTCTCTTGTGTGATTAATTAGGCCATCCTGATACTCTTCTGACATGCACACATTGAAAACCTCCAAGCAAATGCAGGGAGGTTTTTAAAATGTCGTTTTGCATCCAGATTGAGGGATTGTGCAGGATTTTTGAGAAGGAGGCTTGGCAGATCCATCATTCTTTAATTCATAGTTTTCACTACTAAGAAAGTGCTGTGAAGGATAGAGGGAAAATCACTCTATAAACTGTGAATCAGGTTGGCATCTTTATGAGTGAAAACCTGCTATTTTCCCTTATACACACAAAAGAAAAGGCCGATTGAAGTTATCCCTGTATACTCCCTTTGCTACTTGCAAAGACATTAAATGGTTATAAGATAGCAGTGAGGTCAGCAGTCTGGTATTTTCAAGTTCTTTCCTGCCTGTGCTCAAATACTTACCATAGTCAATAAACCAAAATGTAAAGAACAAACTGCAGCTTGAATGATTTTCGATGTCAGAGCTGATTAATGACAGGTTTCAGAGTAACAGCCGTGTTAGTCTGTATTCGCAAAAAGAAAAGGAGTACTTGTGGCACCTTAGAGACTAACCAATTTATTTGAGCATGAGCTTTCGTGAGCTACAGCTCACTTCATCGGATGCATACCGTGGAAACTGATTAAAACTCAGTATGAGCTCACAGGACATGAACATTCCTTACTGGTAGAACAGGTGTTCATCTTCATGTTTTAATACAAAAGCCAATGGGAAGAGACAAATGGGTTACAACAGATCACTGCATGAATTAGAAAGGATCAGTAGGAGTTTTGAAGCCATCACACAGGACATGAGTAATGTCCTTCACCAAAAAGTTAGAAACTAGTTCCACAAAACTGAGCCAAACTGTGGCATTTACAGCATGTAGATTTGTTTTAATTCTTCAGCTGCATATGCACCTCTTTGATGTTTTCTAACATTTCTTTAGATGTTTTTCCCCAGTGAATTTTTTTTTCCCACCCGAGTCTCTTTTTTAAATTCGTTTGGGCACCCAGGTTTGCTATTTTGAGACTTCCCTTCAAACCTGCACACTGTAAATATTTGTTTTGCTCTTTTTCCTAATATAATCACAGATAAGAGCTCTTCCGCCCCACACTTCCCTCTTAACACAAACCCTTTTCCCTGCACCAACAGCTTGTGTGATCCTGGAGCAGCTTGTTCCTTTAAAAAATAGGTTACTAAAGATTAGAATGCTTAATGTAAAGTGACCCACCTGTTGTGCCAAAAGTACATTAAGATGTTCAAATTGTGAGGAAAATATCTATCTATATCATTTAAAATACATTTAGAGGAGTCCTCATTGGGAGGTATTGTGTGCTGCAGTAACACTCCGTGTAATAATAATGTGATAATTTTCCCCACATTTTAGGAAGTGCATTTCTCACACCTTTCATTAAGCAAATTACTACAGCATGATACTTACCACTCCAGAATATAAGCCTTCTTCCCTTCCTTTGTGTTCTCAATTTATCATTTCAGGCCCTATATTCAACTTCTTTTTGTTCCTTTTCCTCTTAAGAACTGCCCTACTGAGTCAGACCAATGGTCCATCTAGCCCAGTATCCTGTCCCCAACAGTGGCCAGTAGCAGAGCTTCAGGGGGAGTGTACAGAATAGGGCAGTAGGAGTGATCCACTCCTTTCTTCCCCTTCTGGCTTCTGGCAGTCAGAAGTTTATGGTTGCCTGAAGCAAGGTGTTGGATCCCTGGCCATCTTGGCTAATAGCCATTGATGGACCTATCCTCCGTGCACTTTTCTATTCTTTTTTCAAGCCATTTATATTCTTGGCCATCACAACATCCCATAGCAATGAGTTCCATAGGGTAATTGTGCCAGCCCCTCCCCCCCTCTCTTTCTAGTGTGTTTTTACATTTACTTTCCCTGCTCTTCTTTTTGCATCCACAGATCCTTTCTTTGACTTTGTTTGCAAATTGTTCTTTTGTAGCATTAGCTGTCCTTAATTCATAGTAAGTCACTAGAAAGAATGAGGGAGTTACTTGCTGACAGGCAGATCATAGTAAAGGAGTGGAGGATGCATCACTAAATGCAGTGGGGTGCCCTTTAAGAATATATAATAAAATACCTATCCCTCCATCATATAGCTCAATGCTAGAAATTTCTCTCTGTAAGCCTGGAATAAAGCAATTCTCTTTTCTTGCCCCTCAGATTCATTTTGGACATACTAGGTCATATTCTACTGACAGTTACCAACTCCATTAACTTCAGTGGAGTTACTCTGCATTTATTACGCTGTAACAGAGAACAGAATCTGGCCAGCTGGATTTGTGCAGTCACCTATCATTGTGAGAAGGGGCCCCGCACAAACAGTTTGAAGATGTGAGCTATTTGCCGTCAAGACCACAGTAGAACCTGTAAAAAAAACACTGCAGAAGAATGAAGGGGTGGCTGGATCACCATTATAGTAATATTTTTGTCTTTTCCAGAGTAGTTATGGCATCTTAGATTTATTCTGAAGGTACAATTGGGCCTAAGTCTTTCTCTCATATCACATCCAGCAGCTCCTGAAGAAGTCAGTGGAGACTATAGAGAGACTTGACAACAGAGGAGGAATACTGGGAATTGATAATATGAGATTATTTAGGTAATGAAAGGGAGCAAATTTGGAGAGGTGCTGGAGAAAGGGAGAGATGGAATTACTGTATGGCCAATTAAGTCGTGAAGGGAATAGGAATGATTACATATATTATGCAAGTCATGATGCCAAGTGGAAATCTTGTTAATAATGAGTGAAGACTGGAGTATATAGAGTACTGGGAAGGGATTATTTCAGTGTATTATTAGACATTGTTAGAAGGTTCTTGTCTGATACTGGGGCATCGCAGTAAATGCATAAATTGATAAGAAGGCATTTTCTTCTAGTATTTTATTGCATTTAAAAATATGTCTTTAAATTCAAAGTTATCAGGAGATGGAAGTTGAATAAATACAGGAAATTTACTTGAAATTTGCATAAATATACACATATCATGCCTATAATCAAGATAATTGAGCAGAAATGTTCAACTAACCCATTGTAATTCTATACAGCATTCCAGTAACTATTCAGAAAGTCAATCTTAGAAAACTAGTCTAGATATATTTTATTCAAGCACTTGAACGGAATACAAAAATTACTACCTGAGCCTGCAATACATTTCATATTAACTGAGAGTGAATGGCTTGACTCAGATAAAAAGTAAACCAAGCTTTAGCCCAGAAAGTGAGAAAACACATACTTGCAATAGTGTTATGGGATCAGAAATTTATTTTTCAGTATTGCATGCCTGTTCACTCTTTGCTTCAAGCCAGGCCTATAAACAAAAGTGCTGAACAAAGCCTACTGTCTTAGGGGCCAGATGGCTTTTTCTTTGACTTCAACAGTGCTCCAAGCAAGTGCAGCATTCCTCCTGTGCACCATTAATTGCAGGATCTTTTCCTTCATCCTGCAAGTGACTGCAGTGTGGCCCTATGAAGACGTAAAGGCATGCCTGTGTAGAGGCAGTTACAGACCTGGTGTCTGCTTTTAGACATGACACAACTAAGCAGGTAATAAAATGGTAGAGAAGGAACAATGGAGGTAGATGGAGGACAGCAGCAGGATTACATGATTAGGGAAAAACTCAGTTCCCAAGTCATCAATGGAAAGAATCCCATTGACTCAAACGGAGCTGGATCAGGTCTGTCCCAGGGTGACACTGGCCCTTCAAGAGTGGGCAGAGCCAGTGCACCTGTGATTCATCAGCTCACTCCAGTTGGGTTTGGGTAGGGGCACCTGGGCTATATATGAGGGTGCCTGAGGACAGAGAGTGAGCCAGTCAGGAAAAGGGCAGCTGAGAGCTGCCTGGGAGAATGGTACTGGACGAGATCTCTAGGGAAAGCAGCAGTAAGCAGAAAGCTCTTCACAGGCTGGAAAGAGGGAAGAATCATCAGGAAGCCAGTGGAGTGGCTGGCTGGCTGACTTACTTACCTGAGCCAGTGCCGGGAGGACGAAAAGGTTGGAAGGCTAGGAGCCAGCAGAAGGGCTAGCCTGCTGACCTTCCTGAGCCAAAGAAGGCTGGAGAGGGCTGAAGGCTTAGAGCAGGGTAGGGAGATGCCTACTGACTATCAGAACCAGAGAGCTTAAGCTGGAAGGCCAGAGAAGACTGAAAGCATGAAGGGAGTGAGGCATGGTGAGGGACACTGGAGCTTTACTGGACAGCTGGGGTATGGTGAGAGATTCCCAAGCTGTATTTGATGCATACTTCCCAACATTTCCAGTGGCTAAACCAGGCCAGGTCTTGCCCCCGGGGGTGGGAGGTCCTGGAGAGAAGGCGTTGCAGAGAGAGCTGGCTCTTCACTCACCCCATAGTGGCAGTTCCTTGCCTGTGGAGTAGGCTGGACTTAGCTCCCCCTCCAGGCAATTCAACCTGGCACATGGGGTCACAGCATCGCTGAAGTTTGGCCTGGCCCCCAAGATGTAGGAAGGTGCCCAAGGCAGGGGTCACCCTGTGATAAGGTACTTTGCACTAAAGTGTGGGAGGGGGGCATGTGATGTACATTTTTTAAAAGTTATCAGTTTTTAAAGGTCAGAATGTTAAAACGAACAAATTTCAGAATGGAAGTAGATCTTGAGATGGGATTAACTATAAAAAATACATCTACGGTACGTAGTCATGAATATTTATAGAAAAGTGTTTCATAGACATGGATGCCTAATAAAAGCAGATTACACAAGCAAACGATGTAGTGCTTCAATGCAAAATACTTCCATATATTTTAAAATAAATAGTAAATGTTATTATATTAGATGAAGAGAGAGCACAGAGAATCTATACTTAACATAATGTAAGGGATGGCTAATCTTTCAACAACAAACTGCCTTCCTCATGGACAAAAATAGCCATTCCCCTTAGGAGGGGAGAAAACTAATTTATACTAAAATTTCTGGTCATTAACAGGAAATAAAGCACCACACAGTCATTAAAACCAACCCATGTCAATCATGCAAATAATGATGTCAAAGTCAGATTCAGGACTCACATAATTTGTCAGACCACTCTGTTTATTAGCAAAGCGCTTTGCCAATGCACCAGATATGTGAGCCCCTCACTAAGGCTCAAGCTAACTTATTGATACAAATAAGCCAAAGCCAATTTAACATAAGAGACAAAAGGAAGCAGAAACTGACAAATATACATACATATCTTATTTGCATACTAATGTTTACCAACCTCCTAGCTCAATAGGAGCTCTAAGTTAATTAGTTTGAGGACCCATTGTCTCACACTCCTTAATGTTTCTCTTCCTGACAACTATATTTCAACAAACCCTTCAAGTAGCATTTCTTTAATGAATTATAATTTCAATATAATTCATTCTACTTTCACAATGACTACAAATAGAGCAACTTCCAAAAACATCAATAAGAAGCTCTGGGGTTTAAAAAAAAAAGACCCCCTAGAGCAGAAGCGGGCAAACTTTTTGGCCGGAGGGCCACATCAGGTTTCCAAAATTGTATGGAGGGCCAGTTAGGGGAGGCTGTGTCTCCCCAAACAGCCAGGCGTGGCCCAACCCGCGCCTCCTATCCGGCTCCCCTGGGACTCCTGCCCCATCCAACCCACCCATTCCCTGACCCCTGACAGCCGCCCCCCGGGACTCCTGCCCCATCCACCACCCCCTGTTCCCCACCCTCTGACCACCCCGACCCCTATCACCCCCACCCCTGACCACCACCCCGAACTCCCCTGCCCTCTATCCAACTCCCCCTGCCCCCTTACCGTGCTGCCTGGAGCACCGGTGGCTGGTGGTGCTATAGCTGCACCGCCCAGAGCATCGGGTCAGGCCGCGGCTCTGCAACTGTGCAGCCCGGCCGCCCAGAGCATTGTGCCAGTGGCGCAGTGAGCTGAGGCTGGGGAGGAGGGGGAACAGTGGGGGAGGGGCCGGGGACTAGCCTCCCGGACCAGGAGCTCAGGGGCCGGGCAGGAGGTTCCCGTGGGCTGGATGTGGCCTGCAGGCTGTAGTTTGCCCACCTCTGCCCTAGAGAGACAATTTTTGAATAAAGTACACAATCAGTTACCTTAAATCATAATTATTGATCATCAAGATTAATTAGATAAAAATTGCAAGTGATAAATAGTAACTGAGAGCTCTAAATTGAACAGCAAAATTAATCAATGGGAGGACGAGTAGGGGAGACATAAAAACAAAGAATCAGATTTTCTAAAAAAGCCACAGCAACCAAAAGCGCCCAGTTAATCACCTAAGCCCTGATCTACACTACGGGGTTAGGTCGAATTTAGCCGCTTTAGGTTGATTTTAAAATGAATGCGTCTACACAACCAACCCCGTTCCGTCAACCTAAAGGGCTTTTAAAATTGACTTCTGTACTCCTTCCCGGTGAGGGGAGAAGCGCTAAAATCGACCTTGCTGGGTCGAATTTGGGGTAGTGCAGACACAATTCGACAGTATTGGCCTCCAGGAGCTATCCCAGAGTGTTTCAATATGACCGTTCTGGACAGCACTTTGAACTCCGATGCATTAGCCAGGTACACAGGAAAAGCCCTGGGAAATTTTGAATTTCATTTCCTGTTTGGTCAGCGTGACAAGCTCAGCAGCACAGGTGACCATGCAGTCCCCCCAGAATCACAAATGAGCTCCATCATGGACCGAAAGGGAGACACTGGATCTGGTTGCTGTCTGGGGAGAAGAATCTGTGCAGGCCGAACTCCGATCAAAAAGAAGAAATGCTAATATATATGCAAAAATCTCACAGGGCATGATGGAGAGAGGCTAAAACAGTGACACACAGCAGAGCCGCGTGAAAGTTAAGGAGCTCAGGCAAGCCTACCAAAAGACAAAAGAGGCAAACGGTCGCTCCCTGTCAGAGCCCCATACATGCCACTTCTATGATCAGCTGCATGGCATTGTAGGGGGGGGACCCTACCACTACCCCACCACTGTCCGTGGACACCTGCCAGGGGGGAGTCTCACACAACAGGGAGGAGGATTTTGTGGATGAGGAAGAGGAGGAGGAGGAGAATGCACAACAGGCAAGCGGTGAATCCATTCTCCCCAGCAGCCAGGACCTTTTTATCACCCTGGAGCCAATACCTTCCCAAGGCAGAATCCCCGACCCTGAAGCTGCAGAAGGTGAATGTACATTTGTAACTACAGTACAGGGTTTTAAAGCAATAGTGTTTAATGTTTGATTTGTCCTGAAGACTTGGGATGATTTGTGGTCAGTGCAACTGCTGGAAAAGTCTGTTAATGTGTCTGGGGATGGAGCGGGAATCCTCCAGGGACATCTCCATGAAGCTCTCCTGGAGGTCCTCTGAAAGCTTTTGCAGAAGGTTTCTGGGGAGGGCTGACTTATTTCATCCTCCACAGTAGGACACTTTACCATGCCAAGCCAGTAGCAAGTGGTCTGGAATCATTGCAGCACAAAGCATGGCAGCAAATGGTCCTGGGTTTTTGTTGCATTCAAGCAACATTCGGTCTATATCTTTCTGTGTTAGCCTCAGGAGAGTGATATCATTCATGGTCACCTGGTTGAAATAGGGGAATTTTTGTAAGGTAACAGTAAAAGGACCCTGTTAATGCTGGGTTGTTTGCGCTTGGCTAAAAGGGATCATCCCAGAGAATAGCCACGTGGTGGGGTGGGGGGAGGTGTGTGCTGCACATCCACTCAAAAACCGCAGCCCCTCCTTTTAAATGTGAAACCCAACTGGCATTGCTTGCTATGGGAAAGGATGGCGCTGCAGTTTGAAACCATTCCCACATGTTATGAAGGCGTAAGAAGCCAACCACACACACCAAAAGGCTTCCCATGGCTGCCTGGAAACCAAATTCTGTTGCCCAGCCGTTTGTGATGTGTCACCGTACCAGCAGGCACTCAATATAAAAGGCAAAATGCGACCTTGTACCTAAAGCACATGAGCTGTTTGCTGTGAATTGCTTGATTCACTATGAAAGAGTCTCCCTTTTGTTCTCAGAAATGTATCATCTTAAATTTTACTCTTCTTTTTATCTCCCCCCAAGTGCATATGTTTCTATGCTCCCCCTATCTTCCCCATCCCTGAGGTTATCGCGGATCAGAAGGTGAATAAAATGCACTCACAATTACATGTTTTCCAAGCTCATGCAGTCCTCCTGCACTGATAGGGCACAGCTTAATGCATGGAGGCATTCAGTGGCAGAGGCCAGGAAAGCATTAAGTGAGCGCAAAGAGCAGAGGCAGGAGGCGATGCTGAGGCTAATGGCAGAGCAAACGGACATGATGAAGTGTCTGTTGGAGCTGCAGGAAAGCCAACAAGAGCACAGACCCCCGCTGCCCTGCTCCCCAAGTTCCATATCCTCCTCACCCAGACGCCCAAGAACACGGGGTGGGGGAGGCTCCGGGCACCCAGCCACTCCACTCCAGAGGATGGCCCAAGCAACAGAAGGCTGTCATTCAAACAGTTTTGATTTGTAGTGTGGCTACAATAAGCAATGTTGCCTTGGCCTTCCCTCCTCCCGCACCCCACCCCACCTGGGCTACCTTGTCAGTTATATCACTTTTTTTTAATTAATAAAGAAAGAATGCATTGTTTCAAAACAATAGTGACTTTATTTCCTTTGCCAGCTGTGATCAAAGGGGGGAGGGTGGTTGGCTTACAGGGAATTAAAATCAACAAAGGGGGCGGGTTTTCAGCAAGGAGAAGCACACACACAACTGTCACACCATAGCCTGGCCAGTCATGAAACTGGTTTTCAAAGCCTCTCTGATGCGCAGCACACCTAGCTGTGCTCTTCTAATCGCCCTGGTGTCTGGCTGCTCAAAATCGGCCACCAGGTGATTTGCCTCAACCTCCCACCCTGCCATAAATGTCTCCCCCTTACTCTCACAGATATTATGGAGCACGCAGCAAGCAGCAATAACAATGGGAATGTTGGTTGCTCTGAGTCCTAACCTAGTCAGCAAACAGCACCAGCAAGCTTTTAAACATCCAAAGGCACATTCTACCACCATTCTGCACTTGCTCAGCCTGTAGTTGAACTGCTCCTTACTACTGTCCAGGCTTCCTGCGTTCAGCCAGGGGAGCAAGGGGTAGGCATGGGTCCCTGATAACTATTGGCATTTCAACATCCCCAATGGTAATTTTCTGGTCTGGAAGTAAGTCCCTTCTTGCAACTGCTCAAAGAGCCCAGAGTTCCTAAAGATGCGAGCGTCATGCACCTTTCCTGGCCATCCCACACTGACATTGGTGAAACGTCCCTTGTGATCCACCTGTGCTTGCAGCACCATTGAGAAGTACCCCTTGTGGTTTATGTACTGGTTGGCAAGGTGGTCCAGTGCCAAGATAGGGATATGTGTTCCGTCTATTGCCCCACCACAGTTAGGGAATCCCATTGCAACAAAACCATCCAATATGACCTGCACATTTCCCAGAGTTACTACCCTTGATAGCAGAATGTCAGCGATTGCATTGGCTACTTGAATCACAGCAGTCCCCACAGTAGACTTGCCCACTCCAAATTGATTCCCAACTGACCAGTAGCAGTCAGGCATTGAAAGCTTCCACAGGGCTATTGCCACTCGCTTCTCAGCTGTAAGGGCAGCTCTCATCTTGGTATTCCTGCACTTCAGGGCAGGGGAAAGCAACTCACAAAGTTCAAGTTTCACAGCCACCGTGAATCATCCCTTACCTGCAACACTATGTGTTCCCACCAGTCTGTGCTTGTCTGCCGGGCCCAGAATCAGAGTTCCACTGTATCAGCCAGCCCCACCGCCACCATGATGTCCCAGTTGCCACAGCCCGTGCTTTCAGGAACATCTGTGTCCACGTCCTCATCACAATCGTCCTCATGCTGGCGTCTCTTAGCCTGGTTCTGCACATACTCCAGTATAATGCATAAGGTATTTACAATGCTCACAACAGCAGCCGTGAGCTGAGCGGGCTCCATGCTTGCCGTGGTGTGGCGTCTGCACAGGTAACACAGGAAAAAAGGTGCAAAATGATTGTCTGCTGTTGCTTTCACAGAGGAAGGCAGAGAGAGAGGGAGAGACGATTGACGACATGTACCCAAAACCACCCGCAACAATGATTTTGCCCCATCAGGCATTGGGAGCTTAACCCAGAATTCCAATGGGCAGCGGAGACTGCGGGAACTGTGGGATAGCTACCCACAGTGCACTGCTCCGTAAGTCGATGCTAGCCATGGTATTGAGGACACACTCCGCTGACTTAATGCGCTTAGTGGGGATATACACAATCGACTGTGTAAAATCGATTTCTAAAAATCGACTTCTATAAAATTGAACTAATTTTGTAGTGTAGACATACCCTTTAAGTGATGCAGTCAAATCTATTAAAAATTGTCAGAACAAGGACTGGCTGGAAAACAAGAATTGTGGATTGTAAAAAATTTCAAGGTTTCTGAAATTGTTTTAATTCTGCAACAGAACAAAAGTCAGATCTTTTCAAACTTTCCATGAAAAAAACCTGAGAGAGTGAGACCTCAGAATAGCCAGTGGTCAGGCACTCACCTTGGATCTGGTGGAGACAGTTTCAAGTTCTTGCTCTGCCTGATTCAGAGTGGGGACTTGAACTAGGAGTCTCCCACCTCCTGAGTTACAAGAGGTTAAAGCCAGAAGGTACCACCTAGTCATCTAATCTAGCCTTGTTTATATCACAGGCCACCAACACCACCCAGCATTCAGACATTAAACCCAACAACCAAAAATAGACCAAAGTCTTACAGCCCGCAGGAGACTAGATTATTATGTGCTTCAGGCAGAGAATAGGAAGGACCAAGGTACACCAGTGTTCGAAGCCCCACAATGTCAGGAAAATTATTAAGTAAGATATATCCAGATAATCCTGGCAAGTGACCTGCTCTCACATTCTGCAAAGGAAGGCCAAAAAAAAAACCCCTAGGTCACTGACAAATTGACCTGGGGAAAAATTCCTTTCTGACCTTTCATATGGTGATCAGTTAGACCCTGAGCATGTGAGCAAGAATCATCCAGGCAAGCACCTGAGACTGTGAGTGTTCAGTGCCAACTCAGAGCCCTGGCCCACTCTACTCAATGTCCCACCTCTAGCCATGGCCATCCCTGACGCTTCGGAGAAAGGAGACTAAACAAAAAAACCACCTCCCAGAATACACTGAGGGGGAAATACCTTCCAGATCCCTTCTAGTGGCCAACCAATACACTGAAGCATAAGATTTAGGAAGATAAGACGAACTGGAAGTGAGCTGTAGGGTTGTTTAGCCTTGCTCCCCTCCATCATGAGTAACCCCATCATACAACTGCACTCATAAATTTGTCCAGCTCTCTCTTAGAGCTAATTAAGTTGGTTGCCCCCATGACTCTTGTTGGGAAGCTGGTCCAGAACCTCACCCCTCTGATGGTTAGAAACCTTCTTCTAATTTCCAGCCTGAATTTGTTCCTGGCCAGTTTATAACCATTTGTTCTTGTGCCAACATTGTCTTTGAGCTTAAATAGCTCTTCACACTCCCTGGTATTTAACCCCCTCTCCCCATAGATTTATGAGAGCAATCATATCCCCTCTCAGCCTGTTTTTTGGTTTTTTTGCTAGACTAAACAAGCCAAACTCATCCAGTCTTCTCATTCCCTTCATTCCCCTCATATGGTGAGTGTCCTGATCCCTGGGCTATTAGCTGTTCTGCAGTGGTGCTTTTGCAGTGTCTTGTTTTGACCATTCTATCTGGGATCAGAGGAACCTTGCTGCGAAATGTTTAGTTGAAATTGGTACATTTTAAAAAAAAGATTTGGGTTTTGACAAATCAGCATTTTCTGATGAAAAAACTTTAACCAAAAAATTCCCAACGAGCTCTACTTAGCACCATGAGATACCCCTGGTTTTCAGCAAGAGATTCTGGGTGCTGAGCACTTTTGAAAATCTGGCCCAAACGGGCTGGGGGGAAGATGATTTTTACAGTTATTTATGCAGTGTTTCTCATGCAGTATCAGAGCAACAGCATTGCCAGTGCAACCAAGAGCCCCAATCTTGCAAATAGCCACGCACACATCTACACCTGGATGCATTTGGCTCCCCTCACAGGACTGAGCTTTCAGGATCATGGCCAAAATGAGTAAATGAAAACTGTTCTCAAATCATAGAAGCTAGAAATCAACAATAACATGGCTAAATGAAACACTCACTGACAAAGGAACTACCAGAATTGCTCTAGGAAGAAAAAAAATGCCCACCAAGACATAGAACACAGATACACAGCACCCTCACCCTATCGGGTTAAATCTTTCCTGGACATGACCGTTACCATCTTGCTGATTTTACATCAGCAAACATACTTATCTTTTCATCCAAAAAGAATTCCGAAGGGATGGAAGAATTTTAAATAATCCCTTACCCTCATTGCTGATACAATAAGTATCAGTTCTCTATGCCATCGACTTTTCTAGTAAAACACTATTTACCATTTATTTTAAACTGTGTGTGAGGGACTGTTTTCTGTATTGAAGTACAGCATCCTTTTCTCTGTATCTTGGGAAGTCACACTGTCATAAATATAAAGGGAAGGGTAAACCCCTTTAAAATCCCTCCTGGCCAGAGGAAAACTCCTCTCACCTGTAAAGGGTTAAGAAGCTAAAGGTAACCTCGGTGGCACCTGACCAAAATGTTCAATGAGGAGACAAGATACTTTCAAAAGCTGGGAGAAGGGAGAGAAACAAAGGGTCTGTGTCTGTCGGTATGCTGCTTTTGCTGGGGATAGACCAGGAATGGAGTCTTAGAACTTTAGTAAGTAATCTAGCTAGGTATGTGTTAGATTATGATTTCTTTAAATGGCTGAGAAAAGAATTGTGCTGAATAGAATGACTATTTCTGTCTGTGTGTCTTTTTTGTAACTTAAGGTGTTGCCTAGAGGGATTCTCTATGTTTTGAATCTAATTGCCCTGTAAGGTATCTACCATCCTGATTTTACAGAGGTGATTCCTTTATTTCTATTTACTTCTACTTCTCTTAAAAGTCTTCTTGGAAGAAAACTGAATGCTTTTTTCATTGTTCTCAGATCCAAGGGTTTGGGTCTGTGGTCACCTATGCAAATTGGTGAGGATTTTTACCAAACCTTTCCCAGGAAGTGGGGTGCAAGGGTTGGGAGGATTTTGGGGGGAAAGACGTGTCCACACTACATTTCCCAATAAACCCAGTTAGAGTTTGGTGGTGGTAGTGGATATTCCAAGGACAAAGGATAAAATTAATTTGTACCTTGGGGAAGTTTTAACCTAAGCTGGTAAAAGTAAGCTTAGGAGGTTTTTCATGCAGGTCCCCACATCTGTACCCTAGAGTTCAGAGTGGGGGAGGAACCTTGACATGGTGGCAGAGTGGTGGGATTAACCTGAAATCATTTTGAGATCAATTTGAGATTTTTTGAACTAGAAATACAGATTTTAAAAAGGAATTTTTTTTCTTTTGGGGCTGCTGGAAAGGAGGTCCAGAAAGCAGCTGAAACTGAAAGCAGCTTGTTTTTTCTCTGCTTTGGGACTAGAGCGGAGACAAAAGGGGATTATCTTTGTGAATTGCAGGTTTTCTTTGCCTGGAGGCAGGGTACTTAACCTCCTGCAGGGAAATTCACAGTCTTGGTAAACCAGAAGTTTTTTTTTTTCCTAAAAGTAAATGGGGGGGTGTTCTACCCATTTGCCTGGAGACAAAAGTGGCAGGGGCTTTCTTTTTTAGGATTTTGATTTTTTTTACAAGGAGCACAAGTTTGAAAAGGAATTTTTTTTCCTTTGGGCTGCTGGTAAGCAGATTTCCAAGTAGTTGGAGGTTTTTTGCTTTGACTTGGGGCCAGAGCAGAGACAAGGGAATTGTCTTTTTATGTAGGCTGACAATCACTATCAGAGAATAGGTATCCTATTCCAGCACAGCAAAATTTTCCAGCCAAGTTTTGTTTGTTTATTTCTAAACCTCGGGTGTAAAGTTAGTTAAAAACAGAGAGGTTAGGATGACAAAATCCATGGCTCGACAAAAGATGGAATTAGCCAGATTTCAGGCTGAGGAAAAACAAAGGGAACATGAAAGACAGATAGAACTCATGCAGCTGAAGAAGGAGGAGAAGGAAAAAGAGAGGAAGCATGTGGAGGAGGAGAGGGAAAAAGAGAGGAAGCATGCACTGGAGATGGAGAAGGTAAAGGCTCCGCAGAATATACCAACAAACTCTAGCAATCCTTCTCCAGGTACCACTCCCCATCGCAGAAAATTCCCCACCTACAAGGCAGGCGATGATACTGAGGCCTTCCTAGAAAACTTCGAAAGGGTCTGCCTTGGGTACAACATCTCTACTGACCAATACATGGTAGAGCTGAGGCCGCAGCTCAGTGGACCCTTAGCTGAGGTGGTGGCTGAAATGCCTAAAGAACACATGAACAAGTATGAACTGTTTAAATCCAAGGCGAGAGTCAGAATGGGGATAACACCCGAGCAGTCTCGTCGGAGGTTCAGAGCCCTAAGGTGGAAACCAGACGTGTCATTTACCCGACATGCCTACCACATTGTGAAACATTGGGATGCCTGGATATCAGGAGCAAGTGTTGAATCTCCAGTAAATTTGCCCTTCCTAATGCAAATGGAACAATTCTTAGAGGGGGTTCCTGAGGAAATAGAAAGATACATCCTAGATGGGAAGCCTAAAACTGTAATCGAGGCAGGAGAGATTGGAGCCAGCTGGGTGGAGGTGGCCGAGAAGAAGAAAACTGGTCGCAGTGGGAGCGGAGACCAGAAGGGACAACCCCAGACCACACCCTATTACCGGGGGGCCCCCCAAAGCCCCACCTACCTCCCAAAGAACCCTCCAGACACCTTATCGTCCCACCACCCCATTCTCCAGCAACCCACCTCGCCCCAGTGACCCGTGAGCTGGACGATGTTTCAAATGTAATGAGCTAGGGCATGTAAAGGCCAACTGCCCCAAGACCCCAACAGATTACAGTTCATTGCACCGGAATCACACCAGAGGTCCGCAGGCCCAGATACTTCCCAGATACCCTTGGAGCAGAGGGAAACTGTGTGTGTGGGCGGGAAGAAGGTCACCGTGTGGAGGGACACTGGAGAACAAGTGTCAGCTATCCATGCTTCCTTAGTGGACCCCAATTTAATCAACCCAGAGATCCGAGTGACGATTCAACCCTTCAAGTCCAACTCTTTCAATTTGCCTACAGCCAAGTTGCCTGTCCAGTACCAGGGCTGGTCAGGAACGTGGACTTTTGCAGTCTATGATGATTATCCCATCCCCATGCTGTTGGGGGAAGACTTGGCCAATCATGTGAAGCGGGCCAAGAGGGTGGGAATGGTCACCCGTAGCCAGGCTAAACAAGCCGTGAGGCCTAGCTCTGTTCCGGAAACTTCTATCAGGACCCAGTCAGAGGTGATGGACCCGGACCCCAGGCCAATGTCTGCAAAAGCAGTAGTGGATCCAGTCCCAGAGACCCAGACGAAACCAGTCCCAGAACCGGAACCAGTGGAACAAGCAGCACCAGAGCATTTGCCAGCACTGAATCCAGTACTTGCAACCTCAACACCAGAGGGCCCCACCGAACCTGAACTGGCAGCAGCCCATAACCCTACACAAGAGGCTCAGCCGGAGCCTGAATCCCAACATAGTGCACCAGCAGAAAGCTGTTCACAGTCAACAGAAACAGCCCCATCCCCTACATCGCTTCCAGAGGGACCAAGCATAGGTCCACAATCCAATGAGGAACTGATGTCTCCAGCATTAAGGGAACAGTTCCAGACCAAACAGGAAGCAGATGAAAGCCTCCAGAGAGCTTGGACGGCGGCACGGAGCAACCCACCGCCTCTCAGCTCTTCTAATCGATCCAGGTTTGTTGTAGAAAGAGGACTTTTACACAAAGAAACTCTTTCTGGTGGACACCAGGAAGACTGGTATCCTCAGAGACAGTTGGCAGTTCCAACTAAATACCGGGCCAAGCTCTTGAGCTTAGCCCATGATCACCCTAGTGGCCATGCTGGGGTGAACAGGACCAAAGACCGTTTGGGGGGTCATTCCACTGGGAGAGAATGGGCAAGGATGTTTCTACCTATGTCCGGTCTTGTGAAGTATGCCAAAGAGTGGGAAAACCTCAAGACCAGGTCAAAGCCCCTCTCCAGCCACTCCCATCATTGAAGTTCCATTTCAGCGAGTAGCTGTGGATATTCTGGGTCCTTTTCCGAAAAAGACAACCAGAGGAAAGCAGTACATACTGACTTTCATGGATTTTGCCACCCGATGGCCGGAAGCAGTAGCTCTAAGCAACACCAGGGCTAAAAGTGTGTGCCAGGCACTAGCAGACATTTTTGCCAGGGTAGGTTGGCCCTCCGACATCCTCACAGATGCAGGGACTAATTTCCTGGCAGGAACTAAGGAAAACCTTTGGGAAGCTCATGGGGTAAATCATTTGGTTGCCACCCCTTACCACCATCAAACAAATAGCATGGTAGAGAAGTTTAATGGAACTTTGGGGGCCATGATTCGTTAATTCATAAATGAGCACTCCAATGATTGGGACCTAGTGTTGCAGCAGTTGCTCTTTGCCTACAGAGCTGTACCACACCCCAGTTTAGGGTTTTCCCCATTTGAACTTGTATATGGCCGTGAGGTTAAGGGGCCATTACAGTTGGTGAAGCAGCAATGGGAGGGATTTACACCTTCTCCAGGAACTAACATTCTGGACTTTGTAACCAACCTACAAAACACCCTCCGAACCTCTTTAGCCCTTGCTAAAGAAAACTTACAGGATGCTCAAAAAGAGCAAAAAGCTTGGTATTATAAACATGCCAGAGAGCGTTCCTTCAAAGTAGGGGACCAGGTCATGCTCTTAAAGGCGCTCCAGGCCCATAAAATGGAAGCATTGTGGGAAGGGCCATTCACGGTCCAGGAGCACCTGGGAGCTGTTAAATATCTCATAGCATTCCCCACCTCCAACCAAAAGCCTAAGGTGTACCATATTAATTCTCTAAAGCCCTACTATTCCAGAGAATTAAAGGTTTGTCAGTTTACAGCCC
Organism: Eretmochelys imbricata; assembly: GCF_965152235.1. Lineage (NCBI taxonomy): Eukaryota > Metazoa > Chordata > Testudines > Cheloniidae > Eretmochelys > Eretmochelys imbricata. Next base: position 108,870,023 of record NC_135575.1, read on the forward strand.
AGGGAGGAGATGACGCTGAGTGGCCTGAGGATGTCTACTATGAAGGGAAAAGTGCTGGTGGTGTGGAAGAGGTGAACCTCTCCATGACCCTTGGGCGTATGCAGCGACAGCAGATCAAGGAGCTGTGCACTAGGTACACGCCAACGTTCTCAGCCACCCCAGGACTGACTGAACGGGCATACCACTCCATTGACACAGGGAATGCTCGCCCAATTAAAGTCCAAACTTACCGGGTGTCTCCTCAAGCTAAAACTGCTATAGAACGGGAGATCCAGGATATGTTACAGATGGGTGTAATCCGCCCCTCTGGAAGTGCATGGGATCTCCAGTGGTTCTAGTTCCCAAACCAGATGGGGAAATATGTTTTTGCATGGACTACCATAAGCTAAATGCTGTAACTCGCCCAGACAACTATCCAATGCCACGCACAGATGAACTATTAGAGAAACTGGGATGGGCCCAGTTCATCTCTACCTTAGACTTAACCAAGGGGTACTGGCAGGTACCGCTAGAAGAATCTGCCAAGGAAAGGTCAGCCTTCACCACACATCTCGGGCTGTATGAATTTAATGTACTCCCTTTCGGGCTGCGAAATGCACCCGCCACCTTTCAAAGACTTGTAGATGGTCTCCTAGCGGGATTAGGAGAATATGCAGTCGCCTACCTTGACGATGTGGCCATATTTTCGCATTCCTGGGCAGACCACCTGGAACATCTACAAAAAGTCCTTGAGCGCATAAGGGAGGCAGGACTAACTGTTAAGGCTACGAAGTGTCAAATAGGCCTAAACAGAGTGACTTACCTTGGACACCAGGTGGGTCAAGGAACTATCAGCCCCCTACAGGCCAAAGTGGATGCTATCCAAAAGTGGCCTGTCCCAAAGTCAAAGAAACAGGTTCAATCCTTCTTAGGCTTGGCCGGTTATTACAGACGATTTGTACCGCACTACAGCCAAATCGCCGCCCCACTGACAGACCTAACCAAAAACCAAATGCTGTTCAGTGGACCAAAAAGTGTCAGAAGGCCTTTAACAAGCTTAAAGCAACACTCATGTCTGACCCTGTACTAAGGGCCCCAGACTTTGACAAACGGTTCCTAGTAACCACAGATGCATCCGAGCGTGGTGTGGGAGCAGTTTTAATGCAGAAAGGACCTGATCAAGAATTCCACCCTGTAGTGTTTCTCAGCAAAAAACTGTCTGAGAAGGAAAGCAACTGGTCAGTCACTGAAAAAGAATGTTACGCCATTGTCTACGCTCTGAAAAAGCTATGCCCATATGTTTGGGGACGGCGTTTCCACCTGCAAACCGACCATGCTGCACTGAAGTGGCTTCACACCATCAAAGAAAATAACAAAAAACTTCTTCGGTGGAGTTTAGCTCTCCAAGATTTTGATTTCGACATCCAACACATCTCAGGAGCTTCTAACAAAGTGGCTGATGCACTCTCCCGTGAAAGTTTCCCAGAATCAACTGGTTAAAATCGTCCTTGAGATGTGGAAAATATTGTTAGTCTTTATGTATTTGGTAGTATATTTAGAGATGCATGTGTCTTATTAACTCTGTTTTTCCTAGAGCTCCAGGAAGAAATCCCAGCCAGTGTTTCACCCTAGCTGAGATTTGGGGGGCGTGTCATAAATATAAAGGGAAGGGTAAACCCCTTTAAAATCCCTCCTGGCCAGAGGAAAACTCCTCTCACCTGTAAAGGGTTAAGAAGCTAAAGGTAACCTTGCTGGCACCTGACCAAAATGACCAATGAGGAGACAAGATACTTTCAAAAGCTGGGAGGAGGGAGAGAAACAAAGGGTCTGTGTCTGTCGGTATGCTGCTTTTGCTGGGGATAGACCAGGAATGGAGTCTTAGAACTTTAGTAAGTAATCTAGCTAGGTATGTATTAGATTATGATTTCTTTAAATGGCTGAGAAAAGAATTGTGCTGAATAGAATGACTATTTCTGTCTGTGTGTCTTTTTTGTAACTTAAGGTGTTGCCTAGAGGGATTCTCTATGTTTTGAATCTAATTACCCTGTAAGGTATCTACCATCCTGATTTTACAGAGGTGATTCCTTTTTTTCTGTTTACTTCTACTTCTATTAAAAGTCTTCTTGTAAGAAAACTGAATGCTTTTTCATTGTTCTCAGATCCAAGGTTTTGGGTCTGTGGTCACCTATGCAAATTGGTGAGGCTTTTTACCAAACCTTGTCCAGGAAGTGGAGTGCAAGGTTTTGGGAAGTATTTGGGGGGAAAGACGTGTCCAAACTACGTTTCCCAGTAAACCCAGTTAGAGTTTGGTGGTGGCAGTGGATACAAAGGATAAAATTAATTTGTACCTTGGGGAAGTTTTAACCTAAGCTGGTAAAAGTAAGCTTAGGAAGTTTTTCATGCAGGTCCCCACATCTGTACCCTAGAATTCAGAGTGGGGGAGGAACCTTGACACACACTTACACCCACTGCCTTTTCCTCTTCTCAGGGTCTTGTCACTTTTTTGCAAAAAGAAAACTGATTTTATCCAGAGAGAACATTGCACCTCTCTCACCCCTTTAGCAGTGTATGCACCTTCTCCCTGCTGTAGATGCAGACTTTCTTTCCTCATCCCAATCTAAAACTCTAAGGTGTATTACTATCTGCCTCCTACATCTGAACCTGTCTCCTAAAACGCAGCCCCTTCCCAGGCCCCCACCTTCAAGCTGTCACTAAACTATCCAGTTTCTCCTTCTACAATCTAACCAAAATATCTTATTTTCTTAACATCTCCATTGCTTAAACCCTTGTCATCTTTCAGCCTGATTAGTATAATCTTCTTCACTCCATAACTCTTATTCTCCCTAGCCACCAATAGATTCATCTTCCTTTGCTTCCTCTCCAACATAATAACCTCATCCTTGAAGCCCTTCATTCTCTTCTTGTCTTTTAATGCATCATATTCTAACTCCTCTCATCCTTATCTTCAAGCGCTACATAATTTCACCCTGTGTCTTTACATCATCTTTTTTCCTTTCCCTCCTTCATCTCCTTCTCTCATTCTTTACTTGCAACAACTATACTTGGAGGATTCTGCTCATCCTTGCCCATCAACCACCTTCACTTTCCTCCTTCAAATACTTCTTTGAAAAAAATGTCTTCCTCCTTACTTGTCCTCAGCAATAATCTCTCCTAATCTTCCCATATCTGAATCGTAATCCCATGTCTTGTCTTGTCTGTCAGAGGGCCCTAATTGGAGAGATACAGAACATTTGCAATTCCAACTGAAGTCAATGTACTCTATAATTTTTCTCATTAGATGTTAAGAGAGCTCACTCTCTAAACTGTTCAAAGAGATGTTTTGTTTTGTTCAGGTGCATACTGTATTCATGCAATAGTGTTATACATGACAACCCCTATTTTTTTAAAAACAATTCTTCTCACAAAATCCGCCCACATTTGAGGTAATTAAAGTTTTGATTAATTAAAAATGTAAGGGCATAATAAATTATCAAACCTCAGAATTACTGTATTTCTGCACTGGCAATAAAAAGCAATTTTAGTTGCTTGCAGCCAAATGTGAGTAGAATGTTAGATGACTGAAATGTGAACTGCAGGTGAATTGTATCTCAGGATCAGGCCATCAGACTGCAATTGCTGCAAGACAAGGAACATGTCTATCTGGATGGTTAAATGACACATAGATTTCTGGTTCTGTATTAACTATAATTATTAGTAATTATTTAAAAGATTAGATAGAAGATATTTGAGGAGAGTCTTATGGTTAAATCACTGCATCGGGGTTCAGAAGAGGAGTTTCATTCCTGGCTCTCCCACAAACTTCCTGTGTGAACTTAGAAAAGTCCCCTAAACTCTCATTACCTCAGCTTCCTATATTTAAAATACTCTGTCTCCTCTGTGTAGATAATAGATAGCTTTTGGGAAACCTACTTTCTTTTACTAAGTGTTTATACAATTCCTAGCAGGAGGAGCCCCAGATTTCATTTGAGTTCTCAAAGCACTGTAGTAATGTAACTAGTCAGTTCTTCTGGATACTTTATATATTTGGCCTAATGGCCACCACACAAACTATAAACTAATATTTTTTTCATAACATTATTTTACGTGTCAATTGGTGCATGATGATTAAATTACAGGCAAACTAAGATGTCAGTTAATGTTACAGTAGATGAAACTGCATCTTGACACTCCTTTGATTAAGTAATCATAACACATTTAGCTGCAGTTCTGAACAAAGAAACAAAAGAAAACTTGCAGGTTTATTTAGCTATTTAATCTACTCCAGCACTTGCATGAGTGTAATGTAGCATTTGCCATGGTAACCACATTTTCCCCTTGGAACTCAACCAGATGTGTACATGATTTCTCCTCTTCATTGTCTATGTTGCTGTAGTGCAGCGGTGACTGACTCATACTGTTTAGATATTTAAATATATATTTTTAATTTTCCAAAACACCAGTGGGTGAATATTTGATTCTTCCGTGTGTTTAGTCTGACTTAAGCACCTTTCCATAACAAATCAGAGGGAGGAAAATATTGAACAAGTGCAAAATAATGGTAAATTATGCATTTAAAAAGTGTGTTAACACTTCCTTAAATTCATTTCTTGGGACTGTCATCAAGGAAATTGCAATGGCAATATAGTCTTTTATCATGAATAAGACGCACAATTCTGAGCATGGTGGGCAGAGGTTTAGAAATGTAACTTTTACCATTAGAACTTATATCTGATTCCTGGTAAAGTGTTACCCAAAGTATTTGAAATTCCCTTTCAGTTATTGATAGTGTCTGCAAAGTATTCTTCCTTCGTGCCACTTTCTCACTGAACTCATTGTTAATTAGAATAGTCAACCCAGAATTGAAACCAACTTGGTAATTTACACTTTTGCAAATGCATTCAGCAGAATCTGCTGTTTTGATGCCTGCCTCTGATTAATTTGCATCTTTAAAAGGTGCAAGCAACATTATGCTCGGATTTAGTTGCAAATGAGTAAATTTGCTTCACATTAGAAGTGCAGAAATTCTGAAGTGAAATGATGTATTATTTCCTGGCATTATTCAATAGACCAACACTAACCACTCAAAATTTGGGGGATATAGTTTCAAAATTATGATCAAACATAAAAAATTGTATATATGCAGTGTAAGCTGTTTTCAGAGGTGCTGAATACCCACAGTTATTACTGAAAGCAATGGGAGTTGATATCAATAGCATTACACAAGCTTTCACAAGCTGTGAATTTGACCTTAAGAATCTAGATGACCTAATATGTTTTCTTCCATTTTTAATTTCTGGTTGACAGCTTTTAGGCATGCCCAAAATGTTTACCCTGGTGCATTGTTAAAATGAGCAAATAATTCATAGTGAGCAGACAATTCAACATGCTGAGGCACTTGTTGCATCCAAGAATTGTCTAAACAGCTTATGATTTTCTTGATTTATTAATTATTCAAATTACTCTCTTAGCATGCCCAAAATGTTTATCCTTCTACATTGTTAAAATGAGCAAATAATTCATAGTGAGCAGTTTATAGAAAATGTTCAGTATTAGAAATTCAAGCTGTATTCAATCATTTTGATTGCACACACAGGTCACATGGTGTGTTTCTGTCCCTTGACAGGATTAGTGCAAATCAGATTTTTGGTATGAATACTTGCAACTATGAATTGGAAATGTGTCTTCTGCAAATATTCATGCATTTAAATGTGTCATTTTTTCCAAACATTCTTCCTAGTAAACTTGTCAACTAGAACATTAACGCAAGCAAACACAAAAAGTTCATAAATACCATTGGAGCATATTCATGTTTGCCTAAAAACCTTTTAAAATCAGGTTCTTAGCATCTATTCATCAATTTCCCTATCTTTAATGTGATGGGGGTGGTAAATGATTATGATCATCACCATTTTAAAGCAACGTAATGAGGACTAATTAGTTAAAGTTATCTTGGAGATAAAATATGCTATCTATTATTAGGATATATGATTTAGTCTGTAGCTGGCACATTCCATCAAGAAGTTTTCCTACTTTTGGAAATGAAGAATGTACTAGCTTATTGCGATGTGACAAAACATTATTAATTCCCACTGATTAATGTATAAGACAGATGTCTCTTCTTGAGAGGAGGGCAGGTGGTATACCCTCCCTGGGGTCTGTCCTGAATTAAATTCCATTTTGTAATCTATTCAGATGTGCTGTGCAAAGGTCGGATGTTTCTTATGTTTCTGTACCATGCAAACCACCTGTCATCTTTTCTTATTTGATTTACTATTTAAGTTTATAGCTGCACCAGACCCTGTGACAAATTTCTTTAAGAAAATATGCTAGTTTTTTTATCAAATCCAAATGGTGGTAATTATTTACTATACCTCTGCTGTCAAACTCTAAAAAGTACTAAGCTACTATGTCAACCATATTTTGATTTCCCTGTAGACCGCACTATTAGTGTAATTTCATTCAGCAGTCTGACTGTATCGAGCACTGAAAGGTAAACTTTGGGTCAGATTTTGCTTCTCTCCTTCCTTTCTGGGTTTTATTTTAATTTTTTTTTTGTCTCATCTGTGCATATTTGTGCAAGATTAAAGGATCGACATAACGGAAGAAGCTAAAGTCCTCATTTCATGCAAGGAACTCTGGACTCCTGACAAATTACTTAAACTTGAGTTGTGAGACCAAGGTCAATTTTTCCTCTTACTTAAAATAGTATTAATATAGGTTGGGTCGTTATGGTAAATACTACAGAAATAACCATGAAAGCACAATCAGTGTCCTGACAGAATTTAATTATTAGTGAATGGATTTCCTTCATGTCACTAGAAAAGTGAGCTGAACTGTAATGATCATAGTATTACTACCCAACATTACATAAGAAATTACATTATCCATCAAGCTTCTAAGATTTTGTTGGTACCATTTTGTTTAAGACGTTTGTGAACAACTCTGACAAAATTATGTGGAGCATCTAGAAAGGGTTCTAATTGTAATCCTCGGTTATCCTCAATAACTCAGTTCTAGTTATGGTATATTAGATCCAGTTATGCACACTTTTCTTCAAATAAGTAATCCTTCCTCACAGAGGCAGGGCTATACTCACTTGAGTGGGGGGTTGCAAAATCATAGAATCATAGAATATCAGGGTTGGAAGGGACCTCAGGAGGTCATCTAGTCCAACCCCCTGCTCAAAGCAGGACCAATCCCCAACTAAATCATCCCAGCCAGGGCTTTGTCAAGCCTGACCTTAAAAATATCTAAGGAAGGAGATTCCACCACCTCCCTAGGTAACGCATTCCAGTGTTTCACCACCCTCCTAGTGAAAAAGTTTTTCCTAATATCCAACCTAAACCTCCCCCACTGCAACTTGAGACCATTACTCCTTGTTCTGTCATCAGCTACCACTGAGAACAGTCTAGATCCATCCTCTTTGGAACCCCCTTTCAGGAAGTTGAAAGCAGCTATCAAATCCCCCCTCATCCTTCTCTTCCGCAGACTAAACAATCCCAGTTCCCTCAGCCTCTTCTCATAAGTCATGTGTTGCAGTCCCCTAATCATTTTTGTTGCCCTCCGCTGGACTCTTTCCAGTTTTTCCACATCCTTTTTGTAGTGTGGGGCCCAAAACTGGACACAGTACTCCAGATGAGGCCTCACCAATGTCGAATAGAGGGGAACAATCACGTCCCTTCATCTGCTGGCAATGCCCCTACCTATACATCCCAAAATGCCATTGGTCTTCTTGGCAACAAGGGCACACTGTTGACTCATATCCAGCTTCTCGTCCACTGTAACCCCTAGGTCCTTTTCTGCCGAACTGCTGCCGAGCCATTCGGTCCCTAGTCTGTAGCGATGCATTGGATTCTTCCGTCCCAAGTGCAGGACTCTGCACTTGTCCTTGTTGAACCTCATCAGATTCTTTTGGCCCAATCCTCTAATTTGTCTAGGGCCCTCTGCATCCTATCCCCACCCTCCAGCGTATCTACCTCTCCTCCCAGTTTAGTGTCATCTGCAAACTTGCTGAGGGTGCAATCCACACCATCCTCCAGATAATTTATGAAGATATTGAACAAAACCGGCCCCAGGACCGACCCTTGGGGCACTCCACTTGATTCCGGCTGCCAACTAGACATGGAGCCATTGATCACTACCCATTGAGCCCGACAATCTAGCCAACTTTCTATCCACCTTATAATCCATTCATCCGGCCCATACAAATCAGGTAGAACAAGGTAGATGAGATGCTGAGGCAATATTATATATAATGCCATTACATTTGCCTTCTTCCTGCACCTCAGGGAAAGTCTTTGCTGAAACACAGGTCAGGATTCTGTCTTTTCAGGAAAGCACTATGTAGAGTTAAATGTCAAGGCTATTGTATGCAAAAGTCTGATAAATAGGTGTTAATAGTTCCTAGTAAACTTCAAAGAAAGCATACCATAAAGTTTCTTACAAAAACAATCATTCAGTGCACACAGTCTAGGGATCCATAACAATGAGCACTTCAGCCCTTGAGTTAATAGTTGACTGGTCCTTTCAGTTGCTGGTGTAACAGAAATTTGCAGCCTGTATCTGAAGTGGTACCGGTATTGAGCACCAATCCTCACAGCATACACATCACGTGATCCTGCATGGATCAGCCACTTAGTCGTCTTTAACTCCTGTACTTATAAACCTCCTCCACCACCACTATCCCGCACTGATTGATTCAGCTTTCATAGGGTGACTGGGTGTGAGCTGCCACAAGGGTTACCCACAATGAAAACTTCCTATGCAACTTCAGAAACAGCTAGTGAGCATGTACAGTAACTGCCACACCCTAATTCTGGATGTTTCTGGGCCATTCTAACTTGCCCTGCTATGCATTCTGTACACGTGCAGAGACACAGAATTCCAACTAAAACCCATATCTCCTCACTGCTGCTTCTCTCAGTTGCTTTGGAAGAAAATGTCAAATGGTGCGGTAGAAAGCATGTGGGTCACATAGGCACATTATCTGTAAATGCTGTGACCACAATGGGTAAATTTTCAAAAGTACCTCAGTGACTTAGCCTTCTGAATGCCATTTTCAAATGTTACTTGGGCACATGGGGCTAAGTCACTTTTGAAATTAGACTTAGACACTTTTGGAAATTTTATCCAATTAGCATGATCCTACCTTTTCAAATTCAGACTATTCTAGTCTGTGCTTTGCTTTGAAATTGCTATCAGCCATATATGATGCTTAAAAAAAAGGCATAAGTATGGGGAACAATACAGGTGGATGCTGCAATTTACCTTCCTCTAGCTCAGAGTCTAAGCCACTTGTATAAAATTAATTAAGTATTCATTGGAGCAGCAGGAATGGGTCTCACCCTTCTGCTAGGAGTGCCCTAACCAATGGGCTATAGAGTCATTCTCACTCTCTTACTCTAGGCTTGAGTTAGGTGCCCATACTCTGGGCAGTATCAGGACTTTGGCAACTCTGCACAAGTCCACATGCTGAAATTTAGACACCATGGGGACTTGAATGGTGGAGACTTAGGCACCTAGGGATGTTAGGCACCTACACAGTTAGGAGGCAGCTGACCAGGGACATGGTGAATGCCAGTGGCACCTAAATTTTGGACTTTGACACCAAAAGTGGCGGTTAGGCATTTAAGTCCCCCTGGGGAATCCCACCCAAAATACCTACTTTCTAATTCCTCTAAAAGCAATGGTACCAGTCATTTAGAGATCCAAGCTGGAAATGAAGAAGCCTGCAAAAGGAAAACCTGTCATTTTATTTATTAAAGTAAATGGATTAGGAATTAAGTAGGAAATGAGGATGGCTATGATAACACTATGCACAAATCCAGCTGCACAAGGGATGTTCATTTTCATCACTTTGGTGTCTTGCTTCCAGACCTCAGTCTTCTTATTGTTTTTCTTGGTCTATAAAGGTAACATAGAAAAAATAAAGACAGACACATCAGACACCAGATTGTGGGTTAAAGATCAAGTGTCATCAAATTTGCTATCAGACAGAAAATGATAAACTAGTAATACTATACAAATTCCACTGTACTCAATCATGCATTTTATGGGGACACCATAAACTTAAACTTTTACTATCAGTCTGGGAGTGCAATAGTAAACTCTCATGAGTCTTTCCTGGCTGTTTCAACACAGAAAATAACCAATTTTTACGTTTCTGAATGACAGTTTGTAAAAATTACCCTTTTGTTTTAGTGTGTTCAAATAATATGATACAATATTGATTTCAAATAAATGAAGCAGGAGACCAACAGACAGGCTGATGGCTTTAATAAAAGTAAGATTTTTAGATAGTGAAACAATATTTTTGTAATTTAAATCTGGAGACAAAAATTCTATGAACCTGTTAACACAGTCTCCTAATTGGATGTCTTTCCTCTTGTGTCATATTGGACTTATGGTGTCACCACTGTAACATTGGCAAAAATTATCACTTTTGTTTTACTTTGCTTGCAGATGATACTGAGTTTAATCTCCATCGAATATAATACTTGTCAGGATGACCTATTTACAGCACATTGTTCATATTAAGATTTGTATCTGATTTAAATGAACTGTATACACTGAGTCTGACACCAAAGTTTGAACAAATCTGCTGACACAATGAAATACATTAAATACGGTGAACCTTAATCTGGTCTCACACCCGTTGTAAATTAGTTTAATTCTTTCTATTTTGATAGATTTACCCCTGGTTTGCACTGATGTAACTGAGATCAGAATCCAGCCCAGTGATTTTACCTGTTAAAGTATTTGATTTTATTTCATTTTCCCACTTATTTTCCAGCACTGCAGCATCTGCATAGCTGCAGACAATTCAGAGCAAGACAGTAAGCTATTTTTTTAAACTGATGTGAAATTTACTTTCAGAATTAAGTTTCTCATTCTAAGCTTCCTATTTTGTGTTATTTAGCAGCCTTCTGATCTCACTCTGCCACCTGCTAATAACCAAAATAACATTTCACAGATTACAAAATTATAAGTAAAAGAGAGACTGACTGTCAGTCTTCCTAAAGTCAGCTACAAAGCTTATCATTTTTGGAGCCCTCAGGAACCTTCTAAGTTCCCAACCTTAAGGCAGTCTGTGAGCACTTACAATGCATCAAATTATACTCTGATTTATACCAGTGCAAAACCTTTGATTTCTGAGACCAGTATCTTCTCTGTAAGCATGTAAATATAGTGAAAACTTATTCATTACCTAGAGGTAATGTGAGACACCAGCAAAATGTTATGAAATAGGTTGGCAAAAAAAGTAACTAAATATAATGTCAGCTACCCAATAGCATTACATAGACATTCTCATTTAATTTGGCAAACACATTATAGGAATGAGATTCAACTACTCTTTAACTACCCGGGTACCCGTGCTTTGGTCAGAATGTTCTGGAGAGGTGCTCTGTATTTTCCCCATTACTCATGCAACATAACACACATTGTTTCATATCTGCCCAGTCAATCGATTGAATCTATCAGTGTCCATTTTATATACACCACAGTCAATAATCACCTACAAGTTCACAGTGCTATTTGCAATGGGTACATTCAGGAACTCTTTTCTATTTTGTCCTATTAGCTGTGCTAGTGCCAAGTCTCTAATTTGGGCTTTGAGGGAACAAAGCTTTCTTGTCACATTGACAGGCCTATGCCATATATAGTAACTCTACAGGTCTCTTCCTGAGTCCCATCATTCTCACTCCAAAAGTCAGTCGGTGAGCAGGTGAAATATTCTCAATGCAGGAGTACCCATATTTGTACAAATAAAAGCAACCTCTCAAGTATTCAAGAAAACCAAATGGAAAAGTAAATAAAAGGGGGTGCAAGCATGTCTAGATCAAATTATATATCAGATTTAGAAAACATGTTTGCAAACACAATTTTTCCTATTAAACCAGGTCCATGCAAAACCCATATCTGGGTGTAGCTTCCAACCCTCCCAATGTTCAGAAGGTGAGGGAAGGGAAGGATTAGATTAAGGCCCATCTCCAGGAACCACTTTTTAGTAAAACTGATGAGAAAACAGCAGGATTATCCATGAAAATATGGGGTAAGAAAACACAGAAATATTTCCCCTGTAACCTTCATTCCACATACTGTATGCAAATATCCTCCCTGTTCACTCAGTGCTTTGCAGTGAGACATGAGTTTAATTACTTCAGGTAATCCCTAGGTTTGGGATTACCTCCCCATCACCATTCCTGGGTATGCATCTTCTAAATAGTTTTCTGAACATAGGCATATGTTCCTATTTCAAATATCAGGTGAAGAGAGTCCATATAGGTTTAATAAATTAAGGATCTTCCTGTAATCATTTAGTAGTTGGCATAGGTCCTGAGTTCCATATTCTTTAGATCGCTTGTTATCATACCTCTAAGAGCCATAGATAATCTCCATTCCTATGGTACTTTGCTGTAGATAAATCCACACAGAGATGCATTGGATGATTAGTAGAGAGCTAAAGAGATGCACAATTTTCCTAAAGTCCCTTTACTACATAACTAGTAATCTGTAGGCAAAATATTCTAAATACCTTTCGAAATTTCTACCAAAATATATAGAACCCATAAAAAATATTGTGAATTCATTCTGGATTCAAAATGTCACTCTAAACTACTATTTTAAACTCAACTGATTTATTGTTCTATTTCCAATGAGCTAAATCTTCTCTTGGAGAATCCAGCTTCAAATTTGTGTACAAAGGTACAACAATGTCATTTCGGTGCTAACTTGGAGTCATCTATTGTAAGCAAAAAGATTGTCTCTGGTCCAGTTTCATAATTGTGGCTTTCAAATGGGAATTGCTGTATAACAGAGGAGTAGCAGAAAGACTAAGGTAATGCAATTTATGTCAATCAATAACTGAGGTTCAGTTTCACTTAGACACATATCTCCGTATCTGACGAGCCACTTTACATTCGCTAATTTATATCACAGGCAGCTGAGACCCAGCCACATTTGACAACCATCCAAGACCTTGAAAATTGCTCCTTTTTTCAAAAAAATTGGCCATAAATATCTTTAAATCTTTAAACTGCAAGGTTATGGCACACATCTTCTGAGAGCATGTGGGAACATTGTGATTATCAGCTCAGCATGATTGCAAAGAAGAAAAATATAGAACTGGTGAGGATGGTAAGAAAATAGCACCACTGTCCCACAAGTAGCATGTCAAACACCACTTCAGACTACATTTCCAATTATAAAAAATAGTCCTTAGTTTCTTAAAATAATGAAAGTGCCATAACAATGTCATCAGAGCAGTCTCCATCACTATATACCACTGTGTCAAGACATGCTGTCCTCCTCAGCCTGTTTATTCTTAATAGGTACAATGGTTGGGATAGCCTATTGTTCTAGCACCTTCATCTTCCTTGTGTCCAGATGCCATCCAGATCCCACCAGCTACTTATTTAACTTATAGCTCCTGAAGTGATTCTTCTCAGTCACTGGAAAAGAATCTCACAATCAGCAGAATGTAAATTGTGGCTTCTGTTTCTTCCAGCATGAAAGCCAATCTCATCCATAACCAGCACATACAGAGTAAGATTAAAATCACATGGAAACTCAAGTAGCTTGCATTGTCAGTTTCAAAAGTCTATAATTATCAATAATGAGAGTTTATAAAGAGTTAGCAGCATATGGCTCAGACACTATCTTTGTTCTATAAGTTGTGTTTTCCTCCCTCCCCTCCTATTTCACTCTGTCTCTAGAGAACTTCAAGCTCCTCCAAATCATTATCCATAAAAGTACCTACCAGTATTGTCTGCATCCATTTAAACAATAATCTCTTGTTTGATCATCTGTTATATCACAAACCATCTCGCTTCACAGCCAAAGCAAGGCAGTTTCTGCAGTAGTTCAGCGCTGGTAACAAACAAAGGACATGTAATTCTGCTTCTTCTGCATAACCAGAGGTATTAGCATTTAAAACCAAATGTCAAACAGGCACAGATGTATCTTCACTGGGTTATATACTGGGGTAAATAGCTTTTAAAAATACACATGGGCCAGGTTATGATCTTACGCTAGTGTAAAACAGAGCAACTCCACTGAAGACACCATCATGAGACTAGAATCAGGCACATGTGTATATATAAGATTTTTACTTTAAAAGAAACAAAACATCAGCAGAATCTGAGGCTGGAGTGTATCATTTCACTGTGCATAAAACAGGAGAGAGCATTTACATTCACAGGACATTATACACAGAACTTCCCATAAAACTGGTGGAACGAGAAGACACAAGGCCATTTTACAGTTTAGTTAGGAATGTATAGGCAGACAACTTTGTGCTTATACAGATAGACATCTGCTGGGTATAACTGGTAATGGGGTCTGGTTTTACTATATAATTGCATGAACTGCCAGCCATTCTCAGCTGAAATCATAACATGGAGGATGCTGCATATGTCTTCGCTATGGGACCAATCCTGTGAGGTACTGAGCAATCAGAATTAAGGGCATTCATGATTTTCCAGGATGTCCTCAGCATCATGCAAGATCAGATCCCACTCACTTCAGCAAATGTCCCTGTGTCAAGGTTCCTCCCCCACTCTGAACGCTAGGGTACAGATGTGGGGACCTGCATGAAAACCTCCTAAGCTTATCTTTACCAGCTTAGGTCAAAACTTCCCCAAGGTACAAAATATTCCACCCTTTGTCCTTGGATTGGCTGCTACCACCACCAAACAAATACTGGTTACTGGGGAAGAGCTGTTTCGAAATGTCTTTCCCCCCAAATACTTCCCAAAACCTTGCACCCCACTTCCTGGACAAGGTTTGGTAAAAAGCCTCACCAATTTGCATAGGTGACCACAGACCCAAACCCTTGCATCTGAGAACAATGAAAAAGCATTCAGTTTTCTTACAAGAAGACTTTTAATAGAATTAGGAGTAAATAGAAGTAAAGAAATCCCCTCTGTAAAATCAGGATGGTAGATACCTTACAGGGTAATTAGATTCAAAACATAGAGAATCCCTCTCGGCAAAACCTTAAGTTACAAAAAAGATACACAGACAGAAATAGTTATTCTATTCAGCACAATTCTTTTCTCAGCCATTTAAAGAAATCATAGTCTAACGCATACCTAGCTAGATTACTTACTAAAAGTTCTAAGACTCCATTCCTGTTCTATCCCCGACAAAAGCAGCATATAGACAGACAGACAGACCCTTTGTTTCTCTCCCTCCTCCCAGCTTTTGAAAGTATCTTGTCTCCTCATTGGTCATTTTGGTCAGGTGCCAGCGAGGTTACCTTTAGCTTCTTAACCCTTTACAGGTGAGAGGAGGGATTTTAAAGGGGTTTACCCTTCCCTTTATATTTATGACACCCTGCCATCTTCATATATCTCCGAGTATCACAAGGGTCAGATACCCTGACAGACTACAATAAACCGGTTTTCTTCAGGGGTATATATATGAAAATATTTGGCAGCCATCCCTCATTAATTATGCTACTAAACCCATTATCTTCAATTTTTAGATGAGTTTTGTAGTGTTCTATTTGCAGATAAAGACACTCTTTTGTACCATTTACACCCAATTTGCAACCTATATCACAGATGGACTTGGCATCCCGGTTTTATACAGCCAGTGAATCTGACATAGTCCTTTCTGTTCTGAAATATGGAACTCACTGGTACTGATACGCAGGCCAAAGCTTGGATGCACTGAATATTCTCTATGTCCACAATGATAGGCAAATAGAGGTACAAACTGGAAACTGCAGGATGTTATCTTGTATTACCTATTGTGTGCGTGTGTGTGAGAGAGAGAGAGAGAGATGCACACCGAAGTTCAGGTTCCTGCTCTGTTAAACTTTCTCTGTGACCCTAGGCAAGTCACTCAGGCTGTGTGCCTCAGTTCCCTGTGACATGGCCAACTCACGCCTGCCTCCACTCAAGCCCACAAACAGCTCAGAGACCTTTTCTTTGTAAAATACCCCATGCAGTTTATTTACAATATTCATTTTCACCATCCTCATACACTATATAGCCTCAGGTTTACAGTCCAAGGAAGCCCTCAGCTCCTCAGGCAAGAAAGGGAGAAAGATCTCTCTCCCACTCTTTCTTTCTGCTATCCCCTTTCTCACTCCCTTCCTATGTCTTTTGTATCATCTGCCTCATGTCAGGATTTGCCACTTAGGGTATGTCTTCTACACTGCAGTTAGACACCCATGGCTGGCCCATGCCAATTGACTTGGGCTTATGGAGATCAAGCTAAGGGGTTCTTTAATTGCAGTGTAGATGTTCGGGCTCAGCCACCCCTGCCCCCAAACCCAAGTCAGCTGGCATGGGCCAGCTGTGGGTTTTTAATTGCAGTTCAAACCATAGCACACACAAAGTCTGTAATATGTGCTTATGTGTTTAGTATCTTTTTCAGAGATATCTGTGCATCTAATAAGTCAGACAATTGTAACTGAGGCCTGTATTCTAAATTCCTTGGGTTTTGAAACTACACTACTTTAAACTGTGGTCTCACCATCTCTCACAAACTAAGGGTGATTAGTACTTGGCTGGGACACGACACAACCCCCCCCTCCCCCCAAGAAAAATCTGTGTACTTCAGGAAGCGATGATGGTAGCTCAGTAGGTGGCACTCTTCCTTAGAGTTAATACTGGGAACTGAGAACCTACTGGTACACCCCAGGAAATTGGTACAATCAACATGTTACTGGAGTAGTCATCTTTCTGATGAGATTCTATAGTCATTAAAAATTCAACTGGCACTCTTTACAAAAGTAGTGGCCAACTGTTCTGGATAAATTCCGACTGGATAATCGTATCTTGCTTAAGTAAAATTCTCCCAGAATTTCATCTTAATTTAATTCCTTATTTTCTATCTTGAAGAGTAAGGGGGTGGGTGACTGCATTTCAGCAAAAGATGTTGACCTATACACACAATGGACTTATTCCTGATGAATGCCAGTGTGAGAGGACAACCAGGCCCATAGTTTAGATTGTAAGGTTTGTCCAGCAGTTTATGATGTCTGAATAAAAGTCACTCTATTCATGCCAGGTATCATTATTATTTCTCCAGAATACTCAAGATGGGGTATAAATACAGATATTTATATATGCATATGCTGACCTAGCTCTCTAACTGCTAGTTCATTTCCCTTCTACAGGATGGTAGGTTCTTCTGGTAAATCATATGAACCACTCCTAGCCATTTTTATTACCCTCTGTAGTTTGAAAGGTGTACACTAATACCACTTTAGTCCTTTGGATCATGTAACGATGAACTCATTATTATTTTGCCTTTGTACTTTGCCCTGTAAACAGAGTGAACATTTACTTTTTTCCTATGTTCTTCATATTGCACTATGATTGCCTTCATGTCTAAAATATTAACTAAGCACCAAATTCTGATTCTCTTCCTCACATTGGGTAGAGGTGCTGAAATCAGTAGGGTTACTCATCAAGAATAGAATTACTTGATGTGAGCAAAGGTGGCAGAATTGGGTCCTAAATTAGAAAACAAGAAAAGATTGCTACCTTGACTATGTTTTAACATAATATGTGTTTAGCTTCCATTACCAAGCTTAATTCAAAAGAAATATCTCCTTCATTAAACAAAAATTAAAACTTTGCCCAAATAAAAAAAATCACATGGTTGGAGAATTTGGAAAGCAATTTTGATAACATTTACCAAAAAACAATGATCAAAATGAGGGAACTCAATCATTAGTGCTTGAGACTCAATCAGGAAAATATTTCCCCTCCTGCAGTATTGATACATTTTGTAGATTCTGTCTTTGTTGAGCCTTTAGGTCATTCTTTATTCAGGTCATGTCAAAGAAAAAAGGAGAATGAGTTGGTGAATAAAAGCACTATAACTGAGATTAGGTGCTCCATCACTTTGTGATGAAATATTCAAACATATTGCCCAGTGGTATCAACTTATTCATGACTGATTTAAATGAATCACTGAAAAATGTACTTTAATCTTCCATATAATAAGTCTTAAAAAATTAAAACTGAAATCACAGTTTAAATAAAAAGCTAGCAGACATTTCAGCCATCATTTACTTGACTGTACATTTTCTGCTATTAAAGTGGCTGGTTTCATTAAAAAAACCCTAATACAATTGCATGTGTAATGCAGTTTATGATTTAGAGTTGATAATTTGTGAGCTACTGAATGTCTTGGTGGATATTGATGTCATTGCCCTTCATATTAAAAAAATAATGCTCTTCCCAATTATTTTTCATCGGTGAAGAACATGCCGACAAAACTGAATGTAGCATAAGTCCTTAACCTGCTCTCAGCCACTTCAACTATTATTCTTTAAAGTTCAAATGTGAATATTTAGAACAGCTACCTATTCTAAATGGTGTGCCTGACTTTGAATAGCCTTTGGATGCATTTTTTTTTCTAGCATACATTCTTTGAACACTGATTAGTGCTCTACCACTAGTTAAATCAATTTAAAATCTGCCAATCGCAGATTACAGGCACAGAAGAATATGGCACATGGACAGCAACACAGAACCCCCAAATACTGAAATTATTCTTCAAAGGGCTTTTGTTCTAGGTATTAATGAGAGGATTTTAATCATACCTCTTTCCCCTGAATGATGGTTGAAGTGGAAGGAAGGGTGAAGTTAACTGTGAAATTTACCATGAATTTATAAACAACTAGATTGATCTTGATCATCAATTTACCAGTGAACATATTAGCTTTGCAGAACAAATCTATTTAGGTGAGTGAACAGATTACAATTTAAAACCAATATATTTCTGAGGACAGCACATGGCAAACAATTAGCATTTGCACGCCCACTCCCACACTCCGTTAGGTCATTTGTAAGTGTGAGATGTTCCTTCCTTGTTGTAAATTAGAAGCTTTCTGCATGAATGAATTAAACAGACATCGTTAATAATCATTCGAGCATGGAACTGACAGAAAGAGATTTGTGGGTTATGACTCTATCACACCAGCCTCGTTTGCTCATTGATTTATTAAAATTTTATGAAAAGGACAATAAAAATTCTACCTATGCCAAGATCAATGAAGCTTAACACTTTCTCCTCCTCAGCAAATTAGACACATTTTCTCCTTTAGTATTTAATAATATATTGTTTTCAGAAAGGAAGTTGGGAATTACAGTAGAACTAGGAAACAATATTTTAGAAACTGTTTAAAAGCAACAGGCCACAAGGGGAGTAGAACTCAAAAGGAATGATAATGGGACACAATGCTTTCCACCTCTAGTTCAGATCCATGTCGACTGAAAGCCAGTTGTTTGTAACAACCATCTGGTGAGGACAATGTGCAATCACTTGGCAGTCTCTCAATACAGTTTCTGGGATATAGGTGAACTACCACAATAATTAGCACCCTTGTTGGCAATCAGAATATAGAGGCCAAGGACTATATGGGAATGGAGACTAAACCCTGATTCTGACCCATAGAGGTGATCTCTGCAGGGTAGAGTTAAAATACATTGGCAAGACACTGTGGGGAAGCTTATACATCTGTTGTCTTTGCTATTTAGTATCTGCTCTGTGCTACAAAATGGACTTCATTTTCCAGTGCTTTTAAGGCTGGCATTTTTCAGGACTTTGTGTGGCTTGGCCAGAAATGGAAAGAACGTGCTTGCAACAAAACCAAACGGTGTGGCATCGACTGGTGTTCATGGAGGGATAGACAAGGACAAGCCGGACAAAGGTGATTTTTCAGTAGCACTACAGTCATTTAAAGAAATTAACCAGTAGGTTACAATCCAGTGAGCTCTAAGATTTTATTTGGCCTTGTGTTTTTTTTCTTAAATTTTCTATATAGAGTGCAAAAAAAATATGCAATTTGTAATATGCATCATCATAATATATTATTCTAAGATTATATTTTCTGAAACTTTTACCTCATATTTGAAACAGTTTTTTTAGGTTTTACTCAATTGTGTGCTCTTTGAGCACTAAAAGCTCAGTATATTTGAAATTTCATTATAATAATGTGATTAACTATATACATTTGAGTAGTCCCATTTAGCTCTATGTAGAGAAATGTTTGAAGGATCAGGGCCTACATTGTTGAGAGATACCACTTCAGAGACATAAAGGACAGATTTTTTTTTGTAACTTATTCAGTTTATTGGGGAAGATGCAGTTATAAGTATTTTAGTCTTTATTTTTAAAATGTATAGTACATTATAGAATTTTAAAGATAAAGTTTCTCCATGTAGTGGAAACCAGGAAAACAAGCCCTTACCCTCATTCCAAGTTTTTATTATTGCTGAAGGGACAGCAATGTCAGTCTCTATTATAAATAAGAATTCTGATTTGATTCCTATGAACATGATTGGCTGAACATCATTCTGTGATTCATAATAAATTGCAGAAACTCATCTCCCTGCAAGAAAGAAATAAAAACAGGAATATTCATCAGTGTTTCTCAGAAATTAACTGTTATGTCTGTTGGAGATCTATAGAAATTGCCTTGTATAGGTAATGTACATCTGCTGTTTGTTATGAAGTGAGGATATTACAATTTCAAGAACCCATATTTTCATCATGATTAATTTCTATATTTTTTTAAAAATTACAATTCCAGTAAAAACTACAGGCCAAATCATACAAACATTTTTTTTTTTAGCACAGGTGCTGAAAGCAATGTGGTTATACAATAGAACCTCAAAGATACAAACACCAGAGTTACGGACTGGCCGGCCAACCGGACACCCTGTGGAACCAGAAGTAACCAATCAGGCAGCAGCAGAGACAAAAAAAAAAGGAGCAAATACTGTACTGTGCCTCTATTGCATCTTAAAGGTAGGCACATCTGGGTTGTCTGTCCACACCCCAAACCCCACATGCGGGGCACCCACTTACAGCTAGGAAGTGAAGATGCTGAGATTCGTAGGCAAAGCTGTGAGTTCCCACTGCCAGCCCAAGGCAGCAGGACCAGCACTGGGGTCTGCGCTGCTTTCCTGTAAACTGTGGGTACTGTTTTCACCCCCAACTCCCCCTGCCAGGAGGGGAGGTGCTGTTTTCACCCACCCTCCCCACCCCCTGCTGGGAAGGGGACATGCTGTTTCCACCATCACCACCCCTCCCACCCAGGCCAGGATGGGAACACAAGCTTGCCAGGGCCAGGGAAAGAAGCTGCCCACAAGGAAGCTGCCTAACTGCCTCTGGAACCTGGCCCAGAGCGTGACTTGCTGGAGCAGGAGCTGCATTTAGTTGAGTTATGAACATTTCAGAGTTACAGACGACCTCCATTCTCGAGGTGTTCACAACTCCGAGGTTTTACTGTAGTATGATATGGCCCTATATCTTTAAAAAAAAGTTATTAACTTTCTATTATAAATTGAACAAAATAACCATGAACATACAGCAAAATTACTTTAAATTTCAGTAACCAAAGAAAGTTGAAACAAAAATAACTGCTAAAATAAAAATATTCATCTACCACAATGTGAAGATGAATGTCAAATCATGTCTGAAAGATTTGGGTACTTCTGGGTGAGGTTCAATCCAAGAATGGTCAATCTTGTTTTGTCTAATTTTGGACTCACTTGAACATAACACATTCAGCTATTCAAAGCTCAATTCGTACCAATTTTTTTCAATTCAGATTGCATTTTGGAGTAGCAAAAATAGGATCAGAAAGTAAAATAAAATTCAGTGGGATAATACAGTGAAAAACAGAGCAAAGATTAGGTCAGAGTTATGAAGTGACAGCAGGGGTAAATCTGGTCAGAGCTTGTGAGAAGAGAAGCAGGGAGAAAAATTCTAATGATAAAATATAGTATGGGGGTACAAATATCATGTATGAGACATCCATCATGCTTGTGTAGTTTTTTCAGTGTTCCTCTATTCCTAGTAGATAGCACAGGATTCCCAATGACTAAGTTACAGGGTAAAAGATTTTGCAAACTCAAATTAATTCAGCGTACCCAAAAATAATTGTAGAGATTGTGTAAATCTCCAATTCCTAGATCTACTAGAACAGCTGCATTAAATTATTTTAATAAGAATCAAATCCTGCTCACTCATTCATGCACATGGGTCCTTTTTGCCCTTATCGTGAAAATCAAGAAACACTCTCCTAAAATGATAAAAACAATATTTTCGTGTGCCTATACTTTCTTTTTGATCAACAGTATTATTTATACTTCCATAAATCAGTCTTATGGAATGAACTCTACTTGAATCAACTGTTAATGTAACTATTTCATTGTGGTTGGAAATCACAACTCATACCCATAAAAGCAACACCTATAAAAAGGACAGAGAAGAATCTTGCCATTAAGATCCTGGATCCGAAGTCAGGAGATCTGGGTTCAGTTCCTGTCTCTGACACAGATTTCCTATGAGTCACGATCTCTCTGTGTCTTAGTTCCCCCTCTGTAAAATATTCCCTTTGTCTATCTAGGTTGCAAATTCTTTAAGACAGGGAATTTTTTTTTACCACGTGTAAGTGCAAAAGTAGCAGGGCCATAATGTTAGTTGATACCTCTACACACTACTGTAATACAAACATATAATTTTTGATAGAACACCCTATAATTTTGTTCTTTTGACTCTTTGGGTCATCCTTGTGCATTGGGGTAAAATCACAGCTCCACTGATATTAATGGCTAAAGTTCAAAGGGGGCAGGACTTCACCTCAAGTGTTTTCAAAGGATTATTTAACTGGGTTTTGCCTTCCTGTCACTCTCATCCTAGTCAGCTTGCAGTAGCTGTGGCTCTGTTGTTCCTGGTTCAACAGTGCTTTGGCCTGGTTCTGCTCCCACTGAAGCCAATCGCAAAACTCTCAAATGGGAACAGAATAAGACTTTTGTTAAGTTCAAGTTAGAAAATTAAGAATTGATACACAAACTATAGATACACAAACAAGAGAAAGTCAATTCTAATTCAGCCTGATTCACAGAAACTATACTTATCAAAGCCATCCTAGCCGCAATTAGCCAATTAAAAACTGAGAAGCATTACATCATCATTAGCTAATCAGTGATCCTGGGGGTCGGACAATATTATCTCACCTAGCAGCTTCTGAGAACTGATTAAAACTTTACTGGTTCAGATACATCAGCATTAGATGCCAACAAATAATACTTGGACCAATACCGCTGTGATGGGATGGGACACAGAAACCCACTTGGGAACTGTCAATTGATGTGTGGAGACTACTTCTGCTCCTGCTTTCTTGCCCTGGCAGCTTGGGACTTCAGTGCCCTGCCTGGTTTGAACCAGACCTGCTAGCCTGCTGCAAACCCAGACCCAGGTCTGAACCACGTCCCCTAACAGCTGTAGGCTTAAACTGAAAGCAGCTTAAGAAGTGTCCCTGTCTTTAACACTCATATGCCCAATTCCCAGTGGGGTCCAAACCCCAAATAAATCCGTTTTATCCTGTATAAAGCGTATACAGGGTAAACTCATAAATTGTTCATCCTCTATAACACTGATAGAGAGGTATGCACAGCTGCTTGCCCCCCCTCCAGGTATTAATACATACTCTGGGTTAATTAATATGTAAAAAGCGATTTTATTAAATGCAGAAAGTAGGATTTAAGTGGTTCCAAGTAGTAACAGACAG
Source organism: Eretmochelys imbricata (assembly GCF_965152235.1). Lineage (NCBI taxonomy): Eukaryota > Metazoa > Chordata > Testudines > Cheloniidae > Eretmochelys > Eretmochelys imbricata. Next base: position 108,893,550 of record NC_135575.1, read on the forward strand.
AACAAAGTGAATTACCAAGCAAAATAAAATAGAGCACACAAGTCTAAGCCTAATACAGTAATAAAACAGAATACAGATAAAATCTCACCCTCAGAGATGTTTCAATAAGTTTCTTTCACAGACTGGATACCTTCCTACTCTGGGCACAATCCTTTCCCCTGGTCAGGTGGTAGCTAGGGGATTTCTCATGACAGCCACCCCCTTTGTTCTGTTCCACTGCCTTATATGCTTTGGCACAAGGCGGGAATCTTTTGTCTCTCTGGGTCCCCACCCTCCCTTCTAAATGGAAAAGCACCAGGTTTAAGATGAAAGAAAAGGAGTACTTGTGGCACCTTAGAGACTAACCAATTTATTTGAGCATAAGCTTTCGTGAGCTACAGCTCACTTCATCGGATGCATACTGTGGAAACTGCAGAAGATCTTTTATACACACAAAGCATGAAAAAATATATTTTTCATGCTTTGTGTGTATAAAAGATCTTCTACACTTTCCACAGTATGCGTCCGATGAAGTGAGCTGTAGCTCATGAAAGCTTATGCTCAAATAAATTGGTTAGTCTCTAAGGTGCCACAAGTAATCCTTTTCTTTTTGCGAATACAGACTAACATGGCTGTTACTCTGAAACCAGGTTTAAGATGGATTTCAGTACCAGGTGACATTGTCACATTTCCTGTGAGACTCCAAGCCTTCATTCTTCCCAGCCTGACTCACAGGAAGAACTGCCAGCAAACAGAGCCATCCACAGTCAATTGTCCTGGGTGATGGGAGCCATCAAGATTCCAAACCACCATTAATGGCCCACACTTTGCGTAATTACAATAGGCCCTCAGAGTTATATTTCATATTTCTAGTTTCATATGCAAGAGTGATACATTTATACAAATAGGATGACCACAGTCAGTAGATTAGAAGCTTTGTAATGATACCTTACAAGATACCTTTTGCATAAAGCATATTCCAGTTACATTATATTCATACTCATTAGCATATTTTCATAAAATCATATAGAGTGCAATGTCACAACCATGCAGTCATTTTCAAAACAATTAGCTTAGGACCAGTCACTAGTGTTTAATGACCGGTTTAGTTTAATCACTCTTTCCTAAGTACATAGGGCACCTTTAAAATAGTCCCCTTTATCCCAATCCAGTTAGAACTTCTCCAAATAGACACATTCTTTTGTACATATCTATGTGGCCAGTGTCAGGATTGAGCCTGCATTGTGCTAGGTGCTATACAAACACACAGATTGCCATGTCTCCTAGTGTAAATTCAGAGGCATTCCCTTGGCATCACCAGTATACATGACATCAGAATCTGACCCCGTTGTATCAAAGAAACATAATAGGCATCTTCTGAGCAATAACAGCAGGGAAGAGTCAATTTTCACTCTCAGTGCTGCTATCTGGGATACTGCAGTGTTTCACTATAGTCACCAGTGTGTGTTAACCCTGAGTAAAGGTTGACATTTAAAATGGAGCCTGCTGCAGAGGTGTTTGGTTTGTTTTTGTTCATTCATGTGTAATTAAATGAAATGTATATGGAACTTTTTAGTAAAAATTGTTCTCTACGTGCTCCATTATTAGGCAGCCTAATTATTTCTGATCACTGCAAAATTGTTAATGGTAAAGTACACTCATAAATCCCACACACACATCAATGAGAGGTGAAAGTTAGACCCCACATGTATGTACCTAGGAGCAAAAGGTTAAATTAGAAAAGGCACCCTACTGATAATTGACAGGTAGACAGTTCAACAGTCAGAAAAGTCAGATGGTCCCTGAGTCCTCCTGAGCCACACCACTTTACTGGGATGGAAAACATCCTTGGAGACATGCTGAAAGGCATGGAACATCAAAAGTAGAGTGAAGGCATAAGTACTACCTATTTTCAGTTTCCAACTGACTGGAATTCTAGTTAGGAAAGGTCAGGTTTAATTTGATACAATAGCATTCAAGAAGCCTGTGGTCCATCATATTTCAGGAAGAAGAAAAAAAAAGCTGTTTAACTCTCCCAGTAGGAAATCACTCTATTAAACTGTGCATACAAAATATGTACTCAAGGGCATGTGGTTTTATTGTATAATGATTGCATGTAGTAAATAAGTATTGTTGCAAGGTCATGAAAGAAAGAAGCCATTTGCAAAAAAAAAAAAAAAAAAAAAACCCGGGCATCTTTGAGGATATATACGGCAGAATAAAGTCTAGCTAAATTTAACAATAGGGATTATTATTGCAGCTGTCACACATCAGGATTTTTTTAAAATTTCATATCCATTTTTAAGTAGGTTCAGAGCTAGTTTGTGAAATCCCTGTTATATAATTAGCTTTGAAATATGACTCAAGTCAGCATTTCTTACATAAGACACAAATTGGGGATGGAAGTGTAAAATAATGCCTCCTATTCTTTACATCCGTTGAAAAGCTGTGCCAATATTATCTTTGTTGTGGCAGCAGTTGCTTGCAAATGCCTTAGGAACTGATTTGGGTCTCTAAGTCATGAGCTAATGGAGTCTGAGACAGGCTTTGAAAGAATGTGTTCAATGTATAGGATTCCTGTGTGATCTTTCCCAGGGCACTGACTTCCTAACAGCACAGACAGGGTGCAATTAGAGCAGCATATTATGGGCATAGATTTTTCTTCATTTACAGCTGTTTATCATTCATCTGCCTTTTTAATCATCCTGAGTTGGTGCCTCTGTCTCCCAACCCATACTGAAAGAAAAGAAGTCGTCCCTCTCCCCGTCAGGAAGCTAGTTCAGGACAAGGAAGTCACAAGAATTCTAAGCAGGAATCTACCTTTCTTCAATTTCAGGAAAAAAACAAGAAATTTCAGGCTGCATTATTCCAAAAATATATGAAGATGATTTCCAGATTTCAGCATGCCCTGTGGCAATTCGTTATGAATTTGCTTTGTTTTTACTTTTATTTTAATTTTTTTTGCTTTGCTAGTGTTGCTAATATTGTCTTGTGGTTCTGTAGAAAAAGTGACCTTTTTATTTTTCATCAGACTTCTGATTATTCTGTAGTTTCCTTACCTAGCCCTTTAACTGAGGGGAGTGGGGACTAAATGTAGAGTAAACTGTGGCCAGGTTTTATGATTATTTAGCTTCAACTACCAGTCTCACTATTGCTGAGCCAGGGACACAGCCACACTTGAAAGGTCCATATAGGAGGAATAATCTGACCCCTGTGTAAATGAGATATAGTATGGCATCAGAGTGGGTGGAATTAGGAACTCTGTGCTACAATAAAGCATGAGGTGCAATTCTTAAGCTGGCTTCCCATATAGAGCAATCTAAAAAACATTTCATTTTGCATGTGATATAAAATGTCTAAGGATTTTATCCTGGATAATATTGGGACATTTCTGCCAGACAGATAGCAGTGAAATCACTGCAAGTATGATTTAGTTCTACCAAAAACAATTTAATTACCTATTTTACTGATTTTTTTTAACATGAAAGCTCATTTTCAAAGAAACCTGCAAAAAATTCAAGGTGAATTCATAAAATATTGGATGTTATCAAACTTGATTCTCCAGCCCAGTATTAGCAGCAATTTGAATGTTTTTGCATTTACTGTTTGCTATATTCTCCAACGTGGGGAACTATAAACAATAGAAAAACTAAATCAGAAAAATTGGGGTTATAGGTTATATAGTTGGTTGCAGAGCTTTTAACAATGTGTTTTTCTTATTTTAATTACTTATATGTAGGGTTTGGCAGAAATTTCCAACTTGTATTAAACCAACAGTTTCTCCCTCCCCCCAGAAAATATCTTTTAAGAATGAGGCAGTTTTAAAATAAAAGAAAACACAGCATTGTGTGAGGATACTTCATGGCAAGCAGAGAGAAAAATTCTCTGTCATTCAAGCTGGCAGAATGAGAGCACAGTGAAGACTGGGACAGAAGAATAAATCAGCCAATGAGTATACTAATAAAATGCTGAACTTATTAAGGAAATCATTTGAGTAAAATCAGAAGTGAGGCTGGATTCTGTAGCCCCTCTATGTATGGATCTCACTTTCATTTCAAGAAAGATTTCATGACTGGAACCTACATTTGTAGATATTGAAGGAACATGGTATTTATCATATTGCATCAGACCACTGATCTAGCAAAATCAGTGTCCTGCTTTCTTACATTAGCCAATGTAAGATGTTTCATAAGAAGGTGAACTCTTCTCTTACTCCAAAGAGTGCACCTATTCAGCGGTACCAAGCTGTAGATTGGGGAGAAATACCCCTTGGTTACAATCCAAATCATATTTTATTAGCCTTGATATGAAACTGAACCACTAATTCCTGAAACCAATGGAAGTTGTATGGGCTGTGTACCAGGTGCTATGGGATAGATTTTCTCAGGTATTTAGGCACCTAAAGATGCAGATAGGCCACCTACAGGGATTACAAAGGCCCCTAACCTGCTTAGGCATTTTTGAAAATCCCACTACGTGCCTATCTGTATCTTTAGGCACCTCAATACCTTAGAAAAGCTGCCCATTTGTGCATAACCACTAATGTTTTAACAGGGTGGCTGGTATTTAGGAGCTCATAGGGCTAAAACTCACCAGTAAAGCAACAGCTGTACTCTTTGTAGAGGAACTAATGTAAGACCACCTGCTGCTATAAGGGGGCTCCAAGGAGAGCTAAAGCTGCCCTTCAAGGTAAAGAGAGAGGAAGCCCAGAGGCTTCTGTGGGGCTAATTCATATCTTCCCCAGAGAAGTGGAGTATATAGTTTCCTTTGCATGCTCCCTGAAGCTACAATACTTCCCTGAAGCCTCTGTTCCTGCTTCTCCAAACCCAGCAACAGGCAGGTAGAGTTTCTGAGCTGGGAGAGGGTTAGTTATGAGGGCGGACCAGACTTAGGGGTGGATTTTCTGAGTTAAGGTGTGGGGATTCTAAACTTAAGGATGTCAGAAGCAGAAAGTTTCAAAGCTGAATGGGCAATAATGAGCTCTGGAAAGGTTAGGTAGGGAGAGAGATGCCTGGGAGGAACTGAGGGAGGCTTGAAAATTCATAACCAGGAGGGAGACACGTTGGGTTGGCAAGGTTAAGTGCAGGAAGGAAGGTAGCTAGCTGGTGAATGGGTTGTAGGGGGAGGCAGTAGGGTGTGCTGGATTAAGGATTAGATAGACACGGGAGAGGTAGGAAATAGGTTTTTCATTTTGAAAGGGCAAATAGCGAGAGGGAAGAGAGCACGTCCTTTCCCCCCGACACACACACTCTCAACAAACCTCACATTCACTAACTAAGTACTTCCCTACACACCTTCTCTTTTTCACCCACCCGTCTCACTGAAATAGCAATTATTTACTTTGAAAATATGAACAACCTGCCAGGGAGGATAGGAAATAGGGTTACCTGCAGCAGCCCAGGTATCTTGCCACTGGTTATTAACATTACACGAATCTGAAAATAGTACTGACAAAACAACCTTATGTGGCATTAGCATAACTTACAAAATAACAGATAAACTGACTTAACTTAAGACATTTCATTACTTTAACCAATAGCCAGTTTGAATGCAAAAATAATAATGAAATAAACCCAAATGATCTCTAACATCATAACTGCAAGCCCTACTTATGTTGTAGGTCAAGAAGCCGCTTATCACGTTTTGCTATAGAAGAAAAGATGAATGATCATTCTGTTTACAAGATATTCTTAATATATGGTATGTATATCTGATCATGTATGACAGGGGTGGCCAAACTGCAGCTCATGAACCACATGCGGCTCTTTTATAGTTAAAGTACAGCTCGTGGAGCCCTCCATGCCCCCCACCCTTCTCTGCTTACCAGATTGGCGGGAGGGGAGAACCTGGAATTTCTGCCCTACAACAGGGTGGTGGGGCTAGGGGCTTATCAGAGACTACTGGTGCCTGCTGGGGGGGGGGGCGCAATTTAAAGGTTCACCCTCCCCAGGCATGCCCCTTCTCTTATGCTCAGCGGTTCTCCCTGCAGCTTCCAGATGTTTGCCGCTGCCTCTCTCCATGGCCGCAGCTCCCAGCTTGCCAGCTCCAGCAGCTGCTGTGTAAGGTGGCACCATATGACTAGCGGGCAGCAAATCCTGGCAAAAATCACGGGGGAGGGGAGTTCGGGGGGAAATGTGACCCCCCATACTCCGCCTCCCCTCGCATGCCTCCGGCTTCTGCCCAGCGGGGAGGAGGGTCTCGGGGCTTCAACCCCATGGAGCGCACCTGCCAGGGCTTGGAGCTTCAGCAGGAGCATGACAGAAATTCATAGCCTCTCCCCAGAGCTGAAAACTCAAGCTCCAGCAGGCACACCTCGCTCTTGAACTTCTGAAGATTGTTGTATGCAGCTTGGAGGGTCAGTAAGTTTGGCCACCCCGATATATAGAATCATAGAATCATAGAATATCAGGGTTGGAAGGGACCCCTGAAGGTCATCTAGTCCAACCCCCTGCTCGAAGCAGGACCAATTCCCAGTTAAATCATCCCAGCCAGGGCTTTGTCAAGCCTGACCTTAAAAACTTCCAAGGAAGGAGATTCCACCACCTCCCTAGGCAAATATGATCTGGTACAATGCCCCTGAGGTCCCAAAGACTCCTATTAAATACAATGGGTGTTGGACCGGGCCCATACTATAAATCAAATAGCTTTTGGATTTATTGGAGACTGGAAACAATAGAAGGAAAATACCTTTAACATGAGTTTTGTGTTTCCTCAGTGTATGAATTAAGAGTTTTCACTGTTCACAGAAAGAAATCCAGCAAAACTTTTGATCTGAGAGACTATGTACTGGTGATCATAAAGAATGTCATGGAGGATTTGTTTATACTTTTAAAACTGTACTTAAAAATTATTTATAAAGAAAACAAAATGCAGGCAGAAAATGAAGAGAGTCTTTTGATAAATTAAAAATGTTTGCTTTCTGCTGTGATATTAAAGATCAGGACATAAGAGAAGTACTGTGTGTATATGTTCAAAGGCTTACCAGCAGGAGGTATATAAGTATTTAAAATGGTAACATCTCAGAAAATAGTGTAGGTCTTAACATTAAATTTTTCTAATAAATAAATCATCAAATAAAAATAAAATGACAAACTGGTATTACTCTAATACAATCATACTTGAAGGAATAATAACCTGTTTTATTTCAAAAGGAATCTGGCTATTAACACTTGAGTTCAGACAAATGTCTTCAAGGTCTAGGCATCAGGCATGAAATTTCTTAATGCCTGAGAATCTTGGCAGGGTCAAATTATCCTGAGGAACACCCACTATGCTGGGATGGTATCTTAAGAGTAGGGGTTTGCACTAGTGTCTTTGTGATTCCTCCTCTCTGCCCATGCCCCATCAGATATGGAGTTGCCCTCAATCTTTTCAGAGGCAGCTGTGAGATTCCTGTATATTTAGAGGACCACATACTGCTCTCCCCATCACCACATTTGTAGGCCTGGAAGGCCCTATATACAAGGGGTCAGTTTTGCCATTGACATCAGTGGAGCAAGGATTTCACCCATGGTTCCCCTGTGGAGGGTGGGTGAGCTACAGAGATGCTGTACAGGATGTCTCTGGACCATAGTTCTTTCCTTTCCGATGACTCTATGGGTCCAGAGGCTTAGACCCACTGCATCCCCTGATTTAAGGGCACTTCTATTTCTACATTCCACATGCTGTGGACCTGCTTTGTACCAAGTCCCGATTACTAGGGGAGAAGATTCTTTCCTCAAATCTGTGCATGAAGCCTGTTTTACACAGGTTTTATGTGATTAATTGGAAAGCACAGCATTTGACCTATAGTTTGTAAAGTATTCAGGGTGTCAAGGGGTGCATCTCTCAACACCAGACTGGTGCCTCCTCCTGGTCACTCTGGGGATTAGCTCAAGACCGACACCCTTGTCTGCAGCACACACCATCACTCTGTCTCTGTTTCTGGAAATTCAGCGTTCTTCTTTCCAACACAGTCCTATTGTCCAGCTACTTACACGGTGACAAGGGGGGAGGGACCCAGGCCCACCCAATAATCTGGGTCCCAACCCACGGACGCTACAAACAGCAGTCTCCTGCTTTGACTCTACCTTCCATGGATTCTGCTATATTTCTCTGGGCCATTTCCCTGTGGCCCCAGCACCTTCCTCACCCTTACCTCAAGGCACTCAGATACTCAGCCTCACAGCCGCCTAGGAGCTCCCTGCTAGCAGCTGCTCTGACCAAGGTGCTTACAGCTCTCTCAGCACTCCAGGGACACAATCCTTACTCCTTGAACTCACAACAGCAACTGACCCACTCTGGCGCTGCAGCTTCTTTTATGTGAACCACTGGGCCCTGATTGGCTGCTCCTTGTGTCCACTCTCTGGTTGGTTGTGCCTTACACAGCCTCTCCTGGCCACTTGGAGGACTTGTGTCCCCTGCTCCTTCCAGGACAGGGCATGGTTAACCGTTTTGATGCCTATGTGGGGGAAGCACCCCATCACAGGGATCCTTTGGTATAAGGAAGCTTACCTGTTAAAGGGATATTCTGTATCAAATAGGTCAAAATATCTTATATGAATTCTGGTTTTTGAATTTTCAAAAGTGGCTGGCAATTTTTGTTGCCAAAAATTTTGGGTAACCAACTTGAGACATCTTGAAGGAACTGATTTTCAGAAAGTGCTGAGCACCCACCTTTTACAAGTCAGGCCTCTTTAAGGTATCTCAACTTGGACACCCAAAATCAGTGGTCACTTTTTTAAATGGAGGCAATGTGTATGTACTGTGTTCAGGAGATTATTTCGCATAAAGGAAGCAACAAGAAAAAGAAAAAAAGCCCAGGCAGCTACCACTGATACCTCTCACCATCCTGGTGTGTTGCAAAAAGCAATTTTTACATCACTCACCATTTCTTCCTTCAAAACTCTCCTTAAAACTCACTTCTTTCATGGAGCCTTTAATCATGGAACTCCCGTAACCCTGTCTGCTCCCAGGGTTCTAATTGTTTTTACTGAAGTCATCTTAATTAGATTATGAAATCTGTAGGATAAGAACCTGATCTACCTATTTGTTTTTAGCATACTCTGTGTTATAGTGTTATATAAATAATAATAAAACTAAATTTTCATCCTGTATGGTAGTATGCTTGCTAGAAGAAAGCAGACTCAGGCATTTTTTATTTTAGCAAAAGGATTTTGAGCCTGATACAAAGACCATTTAAGGGTTATTGACTTCAATAGGCTTTTGGATCAGGCCCATAAGGAGGGTTATAGTGCATTAAATTTATGCTTAATTCTTCCCTCTGCCCTTAGCAAACACCATCCCTTCTGAATACATTTATATTTTATTTCAGGTTCTTAATATGATATTCCTCCTAAAAATAACACAGGGATTCCTGTGGTTTTACTGCTGTAGCTCACTAAAATATGTAAGATAATTCATGTTTCAGATCAGAAAAGAGGAGTACAAACCTGCAAGAAAAGCTGACTTTTGCACAATTTAAATAAACCTCTGGGAGTTACTTACCATAGAACAAAGCAGAGAGACAAAGAGCAAATATCTTCCAACCTTGATCTGGGCAGGAATTGTAAAAGAGAATCTATCAGCATGGCACTCAGTAAACAAAGTCATCAGGACGGGATGACTTAGTACCACTACTAGGTTAACTTCCAAGTCATTTCTATAATCAAGTCTCTACATCTGAGTACATGTTTATGTCATTTTATTTGGATCTGACAAACTTAAATATAAAAAAGGCAAGGGCTTATTTTTTTGTTTTCCCATTGATAAAAGCATTCTTGCTTTTCATGAGACCAATTGTTTTATTTTTCTAAAATGCCAACAGCAGCATAGCTAGAGGGAAATCTTATTCAGGAATAGAATGAGGCATTGTTTCTATGCTTGTGGTACAGTGTCCCCTGTTTTCTTACATGTTCTATTAATACAATAAACCCAAAGTCCCTTAAAGGCTTTATTTTTTAGACAATCAATTGTGGAAATCATTTAACTTCAGTTATTAAGGCAAAGTATGTCAGGCCATGTAGCATACTTATTCATGGCAACACAAAAGCCAACAGATAATTGGAATTACTTAATCACCTATATCTCATGCCCATATGTTCTGCATCTTGTCTTCCAACTAACATTACATCTAAATGTGATGCAAGAGAAATACTTCAGTATACAGTACCAGTAACTGTGGGCCATTAGTTATCTGAAATACATCTAAAACTTTCAGCTGCAATAGCTCAGAGAATGCATCTGTTGAATGCCAAGGCCAAATACACAGCTCTCTGCAGGGATGGTGTTTGCTATGCCCTTTCAGTTACTGGCAGATTGATTTTCATGTTCTGGCTAAACAAGCGGTTAGCAGTATTGCACTGTTGGTTGTAAGCGATGACAACCCAATTAGAAAACACAGTCAATGAATAGGTCAGGCAACTGGAGTCCAGATACTCTAATCCAGGCTAGGCTATTCAGTTTGCAGAGCTTTGTATTGACCTTTTCCGCATCATAGGTGACCCTCCATACAAATGTGTCAAAAAATTCTGTGCAAAAACAAAGAAAATAAATCATGATTTATCCAAACAACATGTAGTATTGCACAATGTAAGCAAATGGCTTAGGAAAGATCACTGTGGAATTGTTAGCACTAAAAAGCAAAGAAACAGGTCAGGAGTGGCTTTGTGTTCTGCAGGTATATACATATATTGTACAATTTTGTTAAGCAGTCCAGCGTTAAATATAAGTTAACTCAATACTGTGCTGAACTAGACCACAAACATTTCGTAAATGATCAGTAAATGCTATGACATGTTGTCATAAATATAAAGGGAAGGGTAACCACCTTTCTGTCCACAGTGCTATAAAATCCCTCCTGGCCAGAGGCAAAACCCTTTCATCTGTACAGGGTTAAGAAGCTAAGATAACCTCACTGGCACCTGACCAAAATGACCAATGAGGAGACAAGATACTTTCAAAGCTGGAGGGAGGGAACAAAGGGTCTCTCTGTCTGTGTGATGCTTTTGCCGGGAACAAATCAGGAATGCAGGTCAGAATTCCTGTAAAAAGTTAGTAAGTAATCTAGCTAGAAATATGTTGGATTTCTTTTGTTTAATGGCTGGTAAAATAGCTGTGCTGAATGGAATGTATATTCCTGTTTTTGTGTCTTTTTGTAACTTAAGGTTTTGCCTAGAGGGATTCTCTATATTTTGAATCTGATTACCCTGTAAGGTATTTACCATCCAGATTTTACAGAGGTGATTCTCTTACCTTTTCTTTAATTAAAATTCTTCTTTTAAGAACCTGATTGCTTTTTCATTGTTCTTAAGATCCAAGGGTTTGGGTCTGTGTTCACCTGTACAAATTAGTGAGGATTTTTATCAAGCCTTCCCCAGGAAAGCGGGTGTAGGGCTTGGGGGGATATTTTGGGAGGAAGACGTCTCCAAGTGGGCACTTTCCCTGTTCTTTGTTTAACATGCTAGATGGTGGCAGCATAGGGTTCAAAGACAATGCAAAGTTTGTACCTTGAGGAAGTTTTTAACCTAAGCTGGTAAGAATAAGCTTAGGGGGTCTTTCATGCAGGTCCCCACATCTGTACCCTAGAGTTCAGAGTGGGGAAGGAACCTTGACACATGTTATTTGCTTCATTTTGATCTCACTTAAAAACTGGTTAGGACTACACTAGAGATCTAGATCAGTATAACCATGTCACTCAGAGATGTGAAAAATCCACTCCCCTGAGCGACATGGTTATACTGACCTAACCCCCCAATGTAGACAGTGCTATGTCAACAGGAGAGCTTCTCCTCTCAACATAGCTTCCGCCTCTCAAAGAGGCACATTAACTACACTGATGGGAGAAGCTCTTCCATAGCATAGGAGTATCTTCACTTAAGCACTACAGCGGCGCAGCTCCACCGATGTAGGGCTTTAAATGTACGCCTGCCCACAGACCAGATTTAATTATTGAATAATCTGAGAAGAATAATGTGACAATGACAACACAATGATGGGAGCTTGATAAGCTCTTTAACGTGTTATACACTGTGTATGTTATGGGTATCATCAATACCAATAAGATCATAAAGAAACATATATATATGATGGTGGCAGACTAGATGAACACTGACCAATACATAACTGGAAATCAGTCTGGCTCATCTGTGTGTTAGTGATAGGGAAAAAAAACCCAGAAAACGACCCTATAATCATGTAAAGCTACGCTGCTGTCTTTTTTCTATGCTTATCTGTCCTTTCTACTTTGTTTATGGATAGAAAGAACGTGAACTGTGTGTAACCTGCACTCCCTGCTTTTGGGAAGAGAATTCCTTATACAGATAAGCCTCCATGCTAGTACCTACCCCAGAACTTCAAACAGACTGGGTTAACCGGTTCGAACTGGAAGAGATATCACAATGTATGTTGAACCAAGCTATAAAAGCTCATCCCTGTTCTTTGTTCGGGGCTTCACCATTTTCCTCTGAAAAGGAATTGGTGAGCCCTTCAGCTGTCGTATTTGCTAGCAATAAAGTGCCTCACTTTATCAAAGAGCCAAGACTCTGTGTTTTGTTTGGCTAATACAGAAGTCCAGGGAAGGCTACCCTCCTAACCCTAGACGGGAGGGGAACCCTTTTTCCCTAACATTAGCATTGTTAAAATAGATGATACATTTATAAGGATGTGTTTAGTGTTTAAAATGCAGTAAATAGTAATCTCACCAATAACATATGTACCCCATGTTATCAGGGTATATTGAGCATTTTCTCAGTTTGTTGTAACTGTGTAATGCATCAAAAAGGAAAGCAGCATTAACGATGCAGTAAAATGATGGCTTCCTATAGAAGGTGTTAGGTTCTGCCACCAAAAGGTCCATTGAGACCAAATGATCCATTCTAAGACATCAAAGAACAGAGACTTAGGTCAAGTCTACACTACAAAATTAGGTCGACATACAACCACCACAGTAAATACTGAGGTGGTTCATGTCCACACTATGCCCCTTCTGTTCGAGGTGTGCATCCTCACCAGGAGCGCTTCCACTAACTTAACTGTGTGGGACACTATGGGCCACTGGCAGGTGAAGCCCGCCCCCAGCTTGGGTTGTCTGCCCCAGCGCAGCGGGGCTCCATCTGTGAGCAGACAACAGGCGATGTAAGTAATTCAGTGTCCTAAGCACTACATTGACCTAAGCACTACGCTTCTCACGGAGGTGAAGTTATTAGGTCAGTGTAGTGGGCAACTTACATGGGCGGGAGTCCCTTGTAGCATAGACACTTACAGAGTTAGGTCAGTGTAAGCTGCCCAATGTCAACATAACTCTGTAGTGTAGATCAGGCCTTTCTTAATGGCATTCCTCCCTTCCACACCCAGGAAGAGGAGACCTGCGCATGAACTCATCCCATCAACTTGAACTCTTGAAGGAAGGGAATAAAAATCCCTGACAACGCTGCTCTGTGCTCTCTATGCTGCTTGGATTTTGGAAAGAGGAAGATTTCTAAGCATAAGCAAGAAATCTCCAGCGCTTGGCCTAGGTTAGCCCTAGAAGACATATAGAGCTTGCATATTAAACAACTTCTATTACCTTTTGGAACCTAAGACTGTAATTCATTTGTGTGAATATGTTTACCTGCTTTAACCTTGTAAATAACTCTCATCTCTTTTTCTTAGTTAATAAATCTTTAATTAATTTATTATGGGATTGGATGTAAATGTTGTCTTTGGCATAGGATCTAAGGTGCAATTGATCTCGGGTAAGTGACTGGTCCTTTGGGACTGGGAGTAACCTGAATATTGTTCTGATCTTTGGTGTAAGAGACTATCTGTTGCAAAGGCAATCTTGCCTGGGTGGCAAGACAGATAGGAGTACCCAAGGGGACTGTCTGTGACTTCATGTTAAGGCTGTTATAGTTCTTGAGGTGTTCACCCTTGATGATCGGTTGGTGGAATCTAAGTATAGAACTCACAACCAGCTTGGGGTTTGTGCCCTGATTTGTAACAGTCTGCCCCGAGGCTGGTACTCTCGCTCCTGAGCCACTCCAGACAATTTGATAGTATAATAGAACAAAACAGACCCAGTACTATGAACTTTCTATATAGATAGCATTACATGTGTATTTGAAACTGCATCAAACGACAATTTTTCTACATTTACTGACACTCCTCCGTCATGTTAGAGATCTAAACCATTTGCTCACAGGGATCAGGAAAAATTATAAACACCTATGTATAGCACTGCATAAGTGTCTGGATTTCACAGGGAGAAGGAGGCTGTTCACACCTTTCTCTGAAGAATCAGGTATTAGCTAATGTTGGAGGCAGAACACCAGACTTACTGAGGCCTGATTTGCTATAGCAAGTCTAATGTCCTGTATCCATGAGACATGTCTTTGGAACATGTTATACAACTGGGATAAAATTCTGCGTCGCCCCCCCGACTGCAGTTGGGCCAAGATTTCACCTATGGTCTTTCTACAGTAAGCATAACCTACTGGTCTCCCTCTAATATTTCTAAAGCAACCACTGCTATGGTATCAAGGTGTGGTCTTGATTATTTTACATTGATTCATCTGAAAAATATCAGGTAGCTTCACTTACAATTTACATTATCTTTTTAGATGGTACTTCAAACTATGCCTTTTTGACAGTTTCAGAAAAGTTTCCCTCTACTCCTACAAACTCTTTTTGTCAGCCTTCCATCACTATGCTCCACTTCAGCACCATCTGATCCCACTTTTACGGCTGATCTTTAAAAATAATCTGGAAATAATGCTCTCCCCCATTAGCTGAAATACCTCTTATCTTATCTTCTATTATTGTCTTCTACCCTTAACTCTCATGGTCAGCTGCCTCTTCTTTCTTTCTTTCTTCCTTCCTTCCTTTTTTTTTTTTTTGGTGTACTGTTTGCCTCCCTGCAAATAAACTCCTCAAGGAAGGGACCCTGCTTTATTTTAAAATGCCATGCTAACTTATGGTAATACGTGAATAATAAGGCACCGATGCTACAGCAGCATTTGTACTGCAAATCAGTGTTTGATCAAACTTTCAAAATTCCACCAACAGCTTTTTCCACACATGTATCTATGCCAAAATTCCATTACAATATCTATCAGCAATGCTAATTCATACTGCATCATTGTATTAATGATTCTGTTATGTGTGTGGTGCTGGTCTCTGAACTGCAGTGTGGGCACATCTGAAATCTGCTTGCTCACACTACAGAAATTACTTACTAGCATCTGTATATAACATACTATCACCACAGGGACAGCTAGTTTAAAATCATAAATGTCAAGACATAATTAACTTAAAGGTCAAGTTTAATTACAGCTGTTGAAACTGAAATACACTAATTACCATTACTATGTCAGAAAATTTCTTGAAAAACAGTTTGAAACGTTTTGTTGGTGCCCATGCTTTCTTATAATTGATGTCTTTTGTTCTGTGATGAGAATGCTTCAATGGGCATTTTTTTAAACTAACTTTGAACAGAGCAGAGAACAAAACCAGAAAAATGATGAATAAAGCACTACCCCACACAGCTCCACAAAATCTGTGCTCGGCATTATTGTATTATTAATTATTTTCTTATAATCGGCACTTGAGATAATGATGTTAATGGAACTCCTTGGAGAACTTGATGCAAACACTCTAGCAACAGAGAAAGCACATTTATCTGAACCATTTTTAGGTTTAATGGCAAAACAAATCAATAAGTGAAACAGACTGGTGAGAAAATAACTCAATAACTGAAAAATTTGCTCTACCTGTAGGACTTCCAAGATTTCCAGTGGGAATACTTATCGACTCACATAAGTATTTTGGTTTCCTTTGTCCTCCCCCTCCCCCCCCCGCCCCCAACCTTCCAAGGTATAGAAAGTTTGAACACTTTTTGATTTCATTTTCTTTTGGTTTACCCAGTGTTTACTTCCCCCAGGTGATCAGGATTTCCAGCTTCTCTTTCCTCATATTTTCACCAGAGTGCTGGGCTAAGGAGCTGTTCATAACTGGATACAAAACAGCATAGGGAAGGTTAGCTTGCATAATGATGCATTCCTCACAGTAAAATAGATTTTAGCCACTGTAGCTCATCTATAGAGATTTCTGAGTCTGAAATGGAGTGTAGCGGATGTATCTGAAGGAAATATTGCTAGTATAAGAAAAGAGCCTACGGCATATGTTTTGTCAAAATAGAGAACAAAGACCCAAAGAAATAACATTTTACACTATTAGAAAGACACAATGAAGGAGACAGTTTCAGTTAAATGAGTAGAGTATGCATGCCACAAAAAATGGTTAAATAACTCAGAAAGAACCCACACGTGAAACTAAAAAGCACATATATTCTACAGAAAAAAGCAAACAAAGCAAGGAAAGTCTGTGCCATGCGGCTATAACGGAGAAAGAAAATGACATTTAATTAAGAGTTCCCTGCCTTCCAGGTACTGATGACATTGAAATCAGTGTGGACATAAGGCATTAAAGCAGACATCAACATAGTTCACCCGAAGAGTCACTTATTTAAGATTTACAGCTGACTGTAAGAGAAAAGTGAGAATTTATTAAAGATTTCCATCTGGCAGAATATATCATTAGTATTCAAACTGATAACAGCAGTGATTTAAATTTAATAATCCAAGTGGAGATATGCATCAAAAAGGAATTCTTCTAAAATGTGTCTAATAGCAATAACTGACTTCTTTATTATAGTCTGCCTATGAAAAATGCCAGATATCAAAGAATAAGACATCAAAAGTTAATTTCAGTGTGTTCATCTAGTTGAAACGCACATTAAAATACCACTACATTGGCTGAAAATCAAGTAGCACATACAACAGACTCTACCTACTTGTACCTACTTTTAAAAGATTTGAAACATCAGGACCTGAAATAAAGCCAGCCACTTTTCAGAACCAAAAGGTTTATATCACATTTTATCCAGAACACTTTCTCCATGCAGTGGAATGATGGTCTCTTAAGAGAAGGCACCTGGGCCATACAAACAGGGCTAGACTGAGAACAGGTGGTGAGAGTCAGGAAATGGCAGGTGAGAGCTGCCTGAGGGTATGTCTATACTGGAGATCCTAGGTACATCCTGAGGTAGCAAGACCCCAACACCACTGTGGCTACACTTCTATTTTTCGTGCACTATCTCAGATCAGAGCTAGAGAAGGTATGTCTACTTGAGCTGGAAATTACAGTAGCCATACCCTAAGAGGAAGGTAGGTGAGAGCTCCCTGAGAAGGAAAGGAGAGACTCAAAGACAGACAGGCTGAAGCAGGGGAGAGCTGCTGGAGAAAGGAGTAGCAGAGAGTTGCCCACAGGAAAGAGCTGCAAGAGACCAGAAGCAGAGCAGTAACTGAGTTGCCAGTGATGAGAGCTGAGAAGTGCTGTTGGGAGGACTGGCTAGAGCTCGGGAAAACTGCGAAGTTGCAGGAAGGATAATGCAGAGGCCCCTAGAAATGAAACGATCCATCTTGGTCATTATAAGCTGGGCCCAGAAGCAAGAGGTTGACTCTGGAGGAAAGTCCCCAAGAGCTGGGATAGGAGTCACAGACAAGGAGGCCTGTGAAGTGAAACATTTCAGGGAGTCCTCTGGCAGAAGACTTGAGTGGAGATCTGTGGGAGGTACCCAGGAACAAGGGGTTGCTCCTTAAGGAAGGTTCCCCTGAGCAGGGTAGGACTCCTAGGCAAGGAGGCCTGGAAGAGCAGAATGCAGCAGGGATCTCTCTCATGGGAGACCTGAGAAAAGCGGTCTTGGAATTCTCAGACAGGGAGGCCTGGAGCGTGGAGCCCTGGGTCAGGGGCAAAAGGAAATGGAAACAAAATGCTGCCACTGACTCAGAGGTGAGTGATTTGGAAGTGATGTCCCTGGAGAGAGGAATGGAAAAAACGTATTTTTATATGTATACTGTGGGAATTGAAAAATAGCTTTATTATAAGGTTTTTGGGGAACTACTGCATTGGATGTATATGAATAAACTATGCTGAGGTGGGCTTTGTGTCAGACACTGTGGGTATTTCTGCACATGGAACTGGGGCATGCTTCCTGACTCGCATAGACATACTTGTGCTAGCTCTCATTGAGCTACCATGCTAAAAATAGTAGTGTAGCCATGGGAACATGAGCGGCGGTGAGTGACAGCAGGGATTATCTGCCCTAAGACCCAACCCACCAGGATCTGGTGGGTACATACTCAGGGTCAGCAGCCCATGCCACTGCTACCACGGCTACACTACTGTTTTTTAGCACACTAGTTCAATGAGCGCTAGCCCAAGTTAATTTATGCAATCTGGGAATCACACCCCTAGCTCCAAGTACAGATGTAGCCTGAGAGACTGTTCCTTTCATGGGCGTACAAAAACAGAAACTGAAGTTGGGTGTACCTGTTGTGCTGTGGCCTGCCGTGGGAGGATGCTCCAGGAGGAGCCATCATATAACAGGGCCTTAAATCAGCCCTCATTTAGAAACCCACCCGCCGAAGTCATTGCTTCAACGTTAGTTATTCAGCTAACGTCACATGCATCGGGCAAAATTCTCCTCTCATATCTACACCTGATGGATCTCAGCTCCAAAATTCTGCTCTGTTGACATGGGAGTTAAGTTCAGCTTGTATGAATCCAAGATGAGAACACTGTATATCCGAACGCCATTCAAGTTGTTATTTACTGTTAGCATTACAAAAGCATTCAGCAGTCCTACTGTGCTAGACACAGTACGCACACTCTCGCTCACACACACACATACACACACACACAAACCAACCAATCCTTTAGACCCCATCTCTTCCATTATTTCAAATCGTTGGTCAATTCTTCATATGTTGACAAATTGCTGCTATACTTTCTTGTTTGTATAAGGGAGGAGAAGAAAGCCACAATATAACATTCCAGATAAATACGGGACCAGATTTTTATGTATTCTCAATCCTTGTTTCAGGCAGAGAATGCAGTATTTCTACATCAGCAGCTTCATTCGGTATTCAGATACTTGCTCCTTTTTTATATCTTCCAAGCCCCATACTTCCATCTCAGCTCAGTTCTGCACACCATTCAGAACTGATTATGCCCAGTTTATGGGGGAAATCCCTGTGCTTCAGATTCCCTTTTGGTCTCCATTTGAAAATACCAGATGGCAGCACAGAAGGTGCTCAAACTATTCTCAGCATCCCAGTCAAAGTTTCCACACAGTCCTTTGAACTCATTGGCTCATTATGCTATACAAGTCAAGGCCGCCTTTCAGGTCTGTTTTAGGGAGACAATGAATGATGTTACTTTGTTTACCAAAACAGAGCTCTCAAAAATGCTTGGGAAATGGTCTAATTAATAATATCACATTCTCAAAGCCACTGAAAATTTCCGCTACTGGAGTTGCTTTCAGCCCTGTGCAATCCAAAGCTTCCCACTCACACCATCCCAGTGTCCTGTGTATGCCAGCCATTGGTGCTTTCTTTTCCAAAAGTTCTTTGAGAGAACACATGAGATTGGAGTCCATATGAGTGTGTTATAACTAGGGCTAATCATGCAAAACCACGAGGCAGCAGTACCCATTCTGCAATCCAGCCTGCTTCCATCCTTCCTCAAACCTTTAAAGTCCCAGCATTCTGATCTCAACATCCTCCTGTTACCCAGGCTGATTCCCACTGTACAGTGCAGACTTTGTGGATGCATATTGCCCTCCCATGTAAAAACATTCAGGTATACCATTAACAAAAATAAAAAATGGAAAGAACAAAAATCTCAACCACTTTTGCAGGTAGTGATGCCTATAGTAAGTTCCCCGAGGGAGTCAAAGCAGACTTTCTTGTTTGTATAAGCAGACTTTGACTCCCTCAGGGAACTGACAGGCAGGATCCCTTGGGAGGCTAATATGAGGGGGAAAGGAGTCCAGGAGAACTAGCTGTATTTTAAAGAAGCCTTACTGAGGGCACAGGAACAAATTATCCTGATGTGCAGAAAGAATAGTCAACATGGCAGGCAACCAGCTTGGCTTAACAGAGAAATTGTCACTGAGCTTAAACACAAAAAGGAAGCTTACAAGAAGTGGAAACTTGGACAGATGACTAGGGATGAGTATAAAAATATTGATAAAGCATGCAGGGGTGTAATCAGGAAGGCCAAAACACAATTGAAGTTGCAGCTAGCAAGGGATGTGAAGAATAACAAGAAGGGTTTCTACAGTATGTTAGCAAGGTTGTATGGGAAAGTGTGGGACCCTTACTGAATGGAGGAAACAACCTAGTGATAGATGATGTGGAAAAAGCTGAAATACGAAATGCTTTTTTTGCCTCGGTCTTCACAGACAAGATCAGCTCCCAAACTGCTACACTGGGAAGCACAGTATGGGGAGGAGGTGAGCAGCCCTCAGTAGGGAAAGAACAGGTTAAGGACTATTTAGAAAAGCTGAATAACTCCATGGGGCCAGATCCGAGGTGCTGAGAGAGTTGGCTGATGTGATTGCAGAGCCATTGACCACTATCTTTGAATAATCATGGCAATCGGGGGAGGTTCCAGAGGATTGGAAAAAGGCAAATATAGTGCCCATCTTTCAAAAAGGGAAGAAGGAGAATCTGGGGAACTACAGTACCTTGAAAAATCATGGAGTAGGTCCTCAAGGAATCCATTTTGAAGCACTTAGAGGAGAGGAAGGTGACCAGGAACAATCAACATGGATTCACCAAGGGCAAGTCATACCTGACCAACCTGGTTGCCTTCTATGATGAGATAATGGGCTCCGTGTATATGGGGAAAGCGGTGGACGTAATATATCTTGACTTTAGCAAAGCTTTTGATACTGTCTCCCACAGTATTCTTGCCAGCAAGTTAAAAAAGTATGGATTGGATGAATGAAATTTAAGGTGGATAGAAAGCTGGTTAGAGCATGGGTAGTGATCAATGGCTTGATGTCTAGTTGGCAGCCGGTATCAAGCGGAGTGCCCCAGGGATCAATCCTTGGGCCGATTTTGTTCAACATCTTCATTAATGATCTGGATGATGGGAATAATTATACCCTCAACAAGCTGGCAGATGACACTAAGCTGCGGGGAGAGGTAGATACACTGATAGGGATAGGGTCCAGAGTGACCTAGACAAATTAGAGGATTGGGCCAAAAAAAATCTGATGAGGTTCAACAAGGACAAGTGCAGAGTCCTGCACTTAGGACGGAAGAATGCCATGCACTCCTACAGGCTGGGGACTGACTGGCTGAACAGCTGTTCTGCAGAAAAGGACCTAGGGATTACAGTAGACAAGAAGTTGGATATGAGTCAACAGCATGCCCTTTTAGTCAAGAAGACTAATGGCATATTGGGTTGCATTAGTAGGAGCATTGCCAGCAGATCGAGGGAAGTGATTCTTCCCTCTATTCAGCACTGGTAAGGCCACATCTGGACTACTGCGTCCAGTTTTGGGCTTCCCACTACAGAAAGGATGTGGATAAATTGGAGAGAGTCCAGCGGAGGGCAACAAAAATGATTAGGGGGTTGGGGTACATGACTTACGAGGAGAGGCTGAGGGAACTGGGTTTATTTAATCTGCAGAAGAGAAGAGTGAGGGGGGATTTGATAGCAGCCTTCAACTACCTGAAGGAGGGTTCCAAAGAGGATGGAGCTAGGCTGTTCTCAGTAGTAACAGATGACAGAATAAGGAGCAATGGTCTCAAGTTGCAACGGGGGAGAGGTCTAGGTTGGATAGTAGGAAAAGCTATTTTACTAGGAGGGTAGTGAAACATTGGAATGGGTTACTGAGGGAGGGTCCTTAGAGGTTTACAAAGCCCTGACTGGGATGATTTAGCTGGGGTTGGTCATGCTTTGAGCAGGGAGTTGGATTAGGTAACCTCCTGAGGTCTCTTCCAACCCTAATTTTCTATGATTAAGTTTGCAGAACACTTTCCACTATAAGCTCCAGTTTTTAGTTGCTTATATCTGTGCCACAGAGTAATTGTAACTAAGCACTCTTACCATAGACATATGTTGTATTTTCGATGTAAGCAGAGTCAGGATGAGCTCCACCCTGACATCTGGTGGTGAGGTGTGGCAAGTTGTGGAAAAGAACTTCAGGGGCCGATCTCGTTTGCATAGGCACACCCACCCCGCCTAGAATGAGGCCATAGCTGCCCAAATGGTCACTTTGGCTGCTGTGGGATCCCCAGTGTCTCTGTTATTGGGGCAGGAAGAATAAATTGTTATTACCCTGATTATGGGAATCAAGGACAGTGGAACTGTACTTGGCCTTTTGTTATGATGGAGGGACTCGACATCAACTAAGTAGCACTCACTAGGCAAGGGACATGGGTTCCAAAACTCTGTGAAGGGAGAGAGGCTGGGAACAGGTATTAATACCTGGTAGCATCGGCCCCCTGGTGAGGGCCTTACATGCTAATTGCACTTCCTCCTCTCTCCACTGTGGAATATCAGAGCTAATTTTGATTCCATTAGGAGTCTAGTTACAGGCTGCTGAGCTGAATTCACTTTGGGCTAATGGTGCACCAGCACTGTGGCTCCCCTACTACAAGCTGAAATCACAAAAGAGCTGAAATCACTGAGTGTTGTGTTAAGTAGTAGGGGAGCCTGAAGCTATACGGTAGAGCCGTTTGCAGCACGGTGAGCGGAGCAGCTGATGGAGCAGTTTGTAGGACGGCGAGCGGAGCGGCTGGCGGAGCAGTTCAGTTTGCGGGACAGCGAGCAGAGTGGCTGGCAGAGCAGAGCGGCTGGTGGAGCGGAGCCCCATGTAGAGGTGGGGCCATCAGTGTTGGACCACGTAAGGTGCTCCTTAACACCCCCCCCATCTCCACCCAGGTTGGGAGGTAAAAACTCTGCAGATAAACTTTTGAACTCTGAAGCTGCCCTGACCAAGGACAGAGACTTTTGGGTCGTTGGACTTTTGGGACTTTGGATGATTTTGGGTTGCTGGACTCAAGAACCAAAGGGAAAGGACATGCCCCAATTTGCTTGGGGTGGGTTTTGCTCGTGGGTTGTGTTATGAATCCTGTTGGTGGTGTTTCCCCAACATAATGCCACATTGTTTCTCTCTGTTTTTAAAAGGCTTTTTGCTACACTCAGACTCTGTGCTTGCAAGACAGGAAGTATTGCCTCTTGGAGGCGCCCAGAGGGGGTGATATATATTTGTCCCAGGTCACTGGGTGGGGGCTCAAGCCAGTTTTGCATTGTGTTATTGGAATGGATCCCCTAGATACTGAACCCAGCCGTTATTGCTGCCAACTCTGACAGGCAGAAGGGTTAATCTATAGTTGCATATTATGCTTACGCTGCTTGAGTGTGTTGTGTGCTCATCTTACATGGGAAGCATAACTTTGATTTTCTGCCTTTTATTCATGTAAAATCTCAATCAGAATTAACATTGCTTTAAATGGACTTTTTTCATTTGCACTGAATGTTATACAAATATTAGGGGGTGGCTCTTCAGTGGGACAGAAAGCACTGGCAGTGTACTTGATATGTGATTGGTTATGTCAGGGGGAAGACTTAGACGGCCCAGTGTTGCCTTCTATCATGACTTTATCACAAGGTTTTATCACATAGTTGGTATTTTTTCTTAAAGCCACAGCCATTGGAATCAATGAGAATCTCGTCTTTAATTTTTAAAAAATGGTGAGTTGCTAGCCTTCCTGGTTGCTGAGAATAACAAATGCAGCCTAAAGGCTCAGAGAGCAGAAGACTAATAAAAAAGACCTAAAATGAATTCTGTTTTAAAAAGTCAGGGTTTTCAAGCAAATCTCATTTTTGCGGGGGTCTAACTCATGTTTTTGAGCACTTGGGGTTGGCAATACTGAAAACGTACACTATTTTACCTTTGCAAATATATGCTTCTTCAGAAATGCAGAAACAAACTTGAATAAATAAAGAAGCACAGATTGTGTAAGATAACTACAGTACCTTTAAGAAGACTGAGGCAAGCTAGTGGCCCCATAGTTTTAACAGCAGACCATACCCTATCAAATGTACTTGAAATCCATTGTACATCATGAAACTTTATAATAGTTCAGTTTCCAAAATACCTGGGCTAAGGAATTTGACACTTATCCACCGAGAAAATTTGCAGTGTGAAACAGGCTTCAATATCTCTGGTTTACTGACACTAAACTGGGAGGAGTGGTAGATACACTGGAGGGTAGGGATAGGATACAGAGGGACCTAGACAAATTGGAGGATTGGGCCAAAAGAAATCTGATGAGGTTCAACAAGGACAAGTGCAGAGTCCTGCACTTAGGACGGAAGAACCCCATGCACCGCTACAGACTAGGGACCGAATGGCCCGGCAGTAGTTCTGCAGAAAAGGACCTAGGGGTTACAGTGGACGAGAAACTGGATATGAGTCAACAGTGTGCCTTTGTTGCCAAGAAGGCCAATGGCATTTTGGGATGTATAGGTAGGGGCATTGCCAGCAGATTGAGGGACGTGATCGTTCCCCTCTATTCGACATTGGTGAGGCCTCGTCTGGAGTACTGTGTCCAGTTTTGGGCCCCACACTACAAGAAGGATGTGGAAAAATTGGAAAGAGTCCAGCGGAGGGCAACAAAAATGATTAGGGGACTGGAACACATGACTTATGAGGAGAGGCTGAGGGAACTGGGGATATTTAGTCTTCAGAAGAGAAGAATGAGGGGGGATTTGATAGCTGCTTTCAACTACCTGAAAGGGGGTTCCAAAGAGGATGGCTCTAGACTGTTCTCAGTGGTAGCAGATGACAAAACAAGGAGTAATGGTCTCAAGTTGCAGTGGGGGAGATTTAGGTTGGATATGAGGAAAAACTTTTTCACTAGGAGGCTGGTGAAACACTGGAATGCGTTACCTAGGGAGGTGGTGGAATCTCCTTCCCTAGAAGTTTTTAAGGTCAGGCTTGACAAAGCCCTGGCTGGGATGATTTAGTCGGGGATCGGTCCTGCTTTGAGCAGGGGGTTGGACTAGATAACCTCCTGAGGTCCCTTCCAACCCTGATATTCTATGATTCTATGATACTGGATGCAGCTCAGATTTAAATATAATGTGTATAGGGATATTGAGCCAGATTCATCAGATGTTTTATTGACTTGTTAATGCAGCTTTGAACAAATGAGATTCTGCATTCTCTGCAGCAAACTACATAGATTTAGTTTGGATGATAATTACTAGGATCAACACTGTGATATATGCTTATAGTTGGAACTACTGCCACTGGACATTGCGAGTTAATCTTTGTGGGGAAATGTGTTCATAGTCAGACCCTGAAGTGTCAGCAATAATTGCTGCAATGAAGGGAAAAACTCCTCTCATTTGAAAATCGTAAGAAGATTTTACCATTTTGCTGAGTCAAAAATATAGTAAACCCTTTGGAAGAGAACTTTCAGTGTATGACACTCAATATCTGAAATATACGTTAGAAGGACGGACTAACCAAATTCTTTGTCAGGTGTTAATGCATGGTGAAGGACAAAGTTTGTATTTGTTAGAATAATGTGATTTCATTTGTGTATGTACAATAAACTGTTTCTATTCCTTTCACCCCACATCTGGGACAGATATAAACTCCTCCACTGTTTTGAACTCTGGTGATCAACCCCGTTTGTTTCAATTAAGACCGGTTGGAAAAGATGGTCACATTTAACAAATCTAAAGCAAACCTGTGCTCCAGAACTGACATTAAGTGTTCAAAACTTTTCATGGAAATGTATATCTGCTGATGAAAATTTAATGGAGGAAAATTCCTCGGGTCAAGAATAGAATTTCATCTCAAAACCAGAGAGAGAAAGACCCCCCTCCCATCCCAGGAATAGCCAAAAGCCCAATGGTTACAGTACTCAGAATAGAGATTTGAACCTTGGTCTCTCACATGAGCCTCCTAACCACTGAGCTATTGGTTATTCTGCAGTGGGATCTCTCTCACACTCTCTTCCTCCCCACTCCCAGCCCTCGCTGTTTCAAGTTTTCTGTCTACAGACTCAGAAAAAGAAACCTGCACATTGGATAAGTTTTTTTTCTTTCACAGCTATAAGCACTGCACTAGATTTTACTTTTTAAACTGTATTGTTAAAATCAAAAGAAACTGAAAGGGATCACCAATTATTCTCCAGAGATATGACTGAGCACCACACGTAGCGTTCTGTTGTGACCACAAGACTAAAAAAGTGGTTTGGGATGCTGAAGTAGGACATGAGGAAGTTTGTGTCAGCTTGGAAGATGCACTTGACAAGAACACTTGGAGAGGAAGAACAAGAGCTGCCAACTCTGATTGACGGGACGAGGCAAAGGTAGAGAAGACAACAACAGTAAACTTAACGTAAAGACAATATGAAAATTCTCTTAATCCATGACTTTTTTCACCACAACAAGAGATATTTATTAAATCTCTAAAATGTATCCAATTCCATTGCATAAATGATGGAAGGAAAGCAAGGAGTTAACACCTAAAAGGCTTCAGAGAAGAATGTTTATTGATTCTGATCATCTCCAAATGTGACAGAGGGAGAGAGATGGACAGCAAAATTTGAGCAATAAAATAGTGTCCACAGCCCCAAATAACTTAATATTTTATATTTAAAATTTATTTTCTGGTCTGGTTGTCTGATCCCTCCCTTCCCAAAAAAACAAGTCAGGGGAGAGTTTTCAAACGCACAAATAGCTAAGTTAGGTGCCTGATTGCCATTTGTGCCTTTGAAAATCTTCCCCTTCACTTTTAAATTATAATTACTCTATAACTACAACTCTAATGAAGTGTGTCCTGCCCTTCATCAGCCAACTGCACTTCAGTAATGGTTTTAATAGCTTTTTGTTCTCCCTAGATCATCCAGACAGACCTGGGACCTCTTGGTTATAGAAGTATTGACACTAAACACCTTTAAATAAACAATTTGGAATGCAAAATATTGAATCAATTAATAATTGAATGTCGTTCAGGCTATATGCTAAATTAAAAAAGACAGCATTTGCATTCCATGTAATGTGTCTTTGAAGCAAATTGAAGAAAAAATTCTACAACCATTGCTTCCTTTTATTAAGTACACAGGCATAATTTTATATTTCACTAAATACCCACTGATTAACCTAGCTGCAGAAATTAATATATCTAGTGCCCAAAATGTTAAACAAGAGACATAACACAGTCAATAATGAATGGTGACAATGAAGGTGCGGAAAATGAACAACCAACCAACTGAATAGTAAAATTGTCAAAACAAGCCAATCTCTTGCACTCTGACTCAATCACTCTCTGACTTAACACCCCATGTGTACAAAAAAGAAGGTACAGGGTCAGGTTTGTTACTAATTTATGCCTGTGTAACTTCATTACAGTCAAGAGGACAGTAGGTAAGTTCTCCATGGTAGCATTTGGCCTGTTTTGTGTTCTTTCAAAAATCTATGTATACTGCCCCGATCACCATAGCATTAGAGCACCCCACAAACAATTAATTCATTCTCGCACCACCTATGAGATAAGGGAAATCAATTATATATATAGCAATATAAAGATTACCTTTGACCCTTTATCATTTCAGTTCATATAGTTGCGGGGGAGAGAGTCTTTTGTCCCAATTAAATGTAATTTTCCTGATCACCAAAGAGGCTTATTTTATAAATACATTTTTGTTTGAGTGTTTTTACCATATTTTTATAATTTTTGTTTTGCCATTTTTAGACTTCTCAATTGGATTAAAAATTCGGTCAAACAAGTACTCCCACCGCAACTCACTAGTTCCAGCCTCTGTTTGTCATTTTTAATTATTTGTATTACAGTAGGTCCTAGCAGCCCAAGTCAGGGTCTGGAACCCCATTGTGCTAAGCATTGTACATACATATAACAAAGACAACCCCTACTAACTAAGCCTAGCACTGTACCCTTTTCTAGGATTCACCCCAGAGTAAAATGTTAGTCTGTAACATGAAAATAAAAAGCTGTGTTGTATCTAAAAAACAAGCATGTACCATTTTGTTCTTTTTTAATGTTCCACTGAATTGTGTGACTTCCTATAGCATCTGTACAATCACATTATTTGCAGTGAGTTATAGAGGATTACTGCTAGATTTTAAGATACGTAGCACATTGTACTTCTGACTTTGGATCTGCTATTTTTGTAGAATAAATGTATTCTCTGCACTTCAGCATAATGTACTGAACTGGTGTTCTGCCAGGTGCTAAAACTGAAATCCAGGAAATGAGGCTGTGGAGAAATTATGCATGAAATGTCTTTTAAATATATTTGTTCATTGCTATTGATAAAGAGGTTTCCCTTTAGAAGATTCTTTCTTTGCTCCAATCACTAATGTTTATAACTGTACAAACCATAAGCACATCCTATACTACAGAAAATTATTTTTGTGGTAATTCAGAGAGTTAATCACTTTTAATATAAAGTCACATCATTCAGTTTAGAGAATTAAAAATAACATGTCCTATAATAAGCAGCAACAGTAATATGCTGCTTTTCACCATCAGTGTTTTGCAAACATTAAGACTAACTAATCAGTCCTTCTGACTACCTTTAAGGAAAGTATTATCCCCATTTCACAGATGAGAAAACTGAGTTCCGCAGGGACAAACGTCACATAGGGTATCAGTGTCTCTGCCAAAACTAGAGATCCAGACTTCCTGGCTTCCAGCTCTGATATTAGACCATAAGTTCACTCCTTTTTTCTCTAGACTGAACTATAATTTCAGTTTTCAGAGTAACAGCCGTGTTAGTCTGTATTCGCAAAAAGAAAAGGAGTACTTGTGGCACCTTAGAGACTAACCAATTTATTTTAGCATGAGCTTTCGTGAGCTACAGCTCACTTCATTTCAGTAAGTCCTTGTCATCATTCAGACATGCACATGTTGGAGAAAACATCATGTATACAGAGACTATGCCCAATTTAAGTCCTATTTGAGCCCTATTTGTGGACTTAAGTACAGGCTCTTTGCACGGGAGTGATTTTCATCTTCCTGACAAATAGGACACTAATGTAATAATAATAACAATAATAGAAGAAGGAAAGAGAAGACACACGCAAGCAAACCAGTTATTTATATATTGTAAACGTGCCACTAAGTCCCAATCAAAATTAGGACCCATTGCACTAGGTTCTGTACAAACACACAGTCCCAGCCCTAAAGACCTTAAAATTTAAATAGACAAGACAGAGGCTTGGAAATCAAAAAATTAAACTATAGCGCTTCACAAAAAATAGTGCACTTTCACGTCTATCTGCATATTACATTCATCATCGCCTTAGCATCCAAGCACTTTACAGAGATCATCACACCCATAATGTATAGTTCTGCTCATGATTAAGTTTTCTTCACAATCCCCTACAGTCTACTGAACAGAAAAGAAGGGCCTATTTTAAAATGTGCAAATTAGATAGGTCCTGAGACTGACTGCTTCTCCACCTGTCTCGAGATCTGCATGAGCCAGTCTTTAAAGATTTTGCAGAAGTGCTGAAACATGAGGCATCACTCCAATGTGGCAGCATCAG
The DNA here is from genome assembly GCF_965152235.1 of Eretmochelys imbricata. Classification (NCBI taxonomy): domain Eukaryota; kingdom Metazoa; phylum Chordata; order Testudines; family Cheloniidae; genus Eretmochelys; species Eretmochelys imbricata. The sequence goes on from NC_135575.1 coordinate 108,922,935, forward strand.
AAAAGATCATGTCACTGTGCTATGTAAATACTTTAAGCCTGGATCCTAAATATTTTATTTGCTTTATGATACTACCATAAATTCTTTACTACTATTTGTAGGTCACAAGAGTAGCAAAATATGACTGGTGAGCTCTAATAGACAGAATACCGTAAGAATTATTCAGAGACCCCTCACTTACAATCACCTTGACACCATGTCAGTTAAGCACCTACCCATATGACACACCAAGGATCTCCAGGTCATACCCTACATCTACCCTAGCTGTTCTTTACGCCAATAGTTTCACACTCCACTTTGTCTTGTATTCCATTCCCCTGACTGTCCTGCTAGTGGAGGGCAAACAGATCAACCCCAAAGGCAAGAATTCTTAGTTTGGTACCACCTTACAGTGTCGTTAACTTTGACTTCCTTTCATCCAAAAATTGTGTACATTTCCACCAATACTGACATTAGTCTCTGTTTCTTCCTAAATTGCCACCAGTACCAAATACATCGTGTTCTCTGAACACTGTAAATGGAAGGGAAATAAACAAGCATGTCACAGTTGGTTAAATTCAGAGAAATCACTGAACATTTTCTCAGGCATGTTTAGTAAATAACTAAAAAGGCAACATTATTCCCCATTTACTCCAGAGAGAGAAAATAAAAAACAATCCATTGCCCCTTCAATCCTTTGTGGTGCCATCCCAATTGCTTTAAAGTTTAATTGTACCAAGTTCACTAATCATGAGTTTGTTCTCATTCAACAGCTATGCAAATTGCTATTTTGTATACAAACTGGTCACAGGAAGGGAACGTTAGTCTTTAATCTCCTAATTTTAATTGGTACACCATCATGCAGACGGGTGCTGCTAATGGCTTGGTTTGTAGATTAAGATCAACAGACCTGAACTGTATCATGTCATTAGTTACAACTAAAAAAAGATCAAAAATAAGAAACAATGATAAAAAGCACAGAGTTCAGAATCAGAGGATAGGCAGGTTCCCTCAGCTTCCTGAGGGTCTATAACCCCAGCTAAACATACATTTGTCACAGAAACTGGATTAAACTTTGTCTGTTTGGTCACATAATTTCTGAACAGTTGGCAAATTGAACCGATTTACTATTTATGTACAGATAATATAGACAGGCCCTGGAATCTTGCTGAAGGATACGCTCACAAATGACATTGCCAGATCTGATGGAAAGAGTCTCTATTGTATTTTTCTGGAATGTATCACGGTTTCAAAAAAATATTTTCCAAGTAAATTGTAAATCACTTTGTCGCTTTCCCCCACACACACCTGTAGTAATTCATGTCAGATGTATCTTATATAGTCACAAATATCCCTCAAAAGTAAAACAAACAAAATTCATAGGAGACATCTATGGAAAAAATATTCCTATAAATTACATGCAGTAGGTTAGATTATCCTATGACATGGCAAAACCCACAGCAGTGGGCAAGGAGGAGGAAAATTCTGTAGGATTAATTTGAAGAGTTTTCCCCAAACAGAGTGATCAGTCCGGAGAACCTGGGCCTCAAGCACTGACTCTGACAAAATGTGTTTTACAGTTTTACCATGGTGTAACTCCATTGACTCTAAAGGACTTACACCTGATTTATACCAATGACAAGATCAGACTCAAGCCTACACATTTATTTGATGGGGAAAAACAACTCGAAAGACCATTGCTTTAAAAAAAAAACAGAAAGTCTCAAACTTTTAAGACACAGCCAAACTTTTTCAAAAATCCCCAAAGATGGGAAGTATGGAAATGTAAAGTTAACATACCGCTTATAGTCATAAATCTGTCCTATTGTAACCATGCACACAGAAAAATAGAACAGAATATAAAATACCATAGGGTGTGATTCTGCAAGTCTTAACTTTCTGTTAATCTCAATGGAGCTACTCATGCCAGAAAGGGTGTGCGGAAAAGAGCTCCTCATGTTTAATCAGAGAGTGGATGTTACAATGTACTCAAATCACTGAAAAAGAAGTACTTCACCAAATCAGCGATATTGAACAGAATGCAATTAACATTGCATGCCAAACCAATTAGTCAAGTGTCACAGGACATACAGCTACTGTATATACATCTCCAAATATTCTGAGCCAAGGTCTGGAAATTATACCACTTGTGAGCATTGAACGTGAAAAGAAAAAGGGTCTCTATGATGACAGCCCTCTAATTCATATCAAATATATTTAATGCCTGAATTTAAGTAAAGAACCAATGTGATCTGCTACAGTATCTGTTTGCTAAATTCTCTTCTCCCAGTGGTCCCATTGAGAAGATTTCAGAGGAGCTCTGAGAGAGAGGTCTCAGACACACTCTTGCCACCCAGAGAACAACTAGAAACTTGAAGACTGTCTTTCTCTGTCAAGAACATACAGGCTCATATCATCAGTGTCCAGCAAAAGTGAATATTTTACTCTTAATCATAAACTAGCTTCAGTATGTGTAACTGCAAACTAGCGAACATGAAACCTTTGACCAGGGACAACTCAATGTCTCTCTCATAAGCTCTCTCTAGGAACTCAGAAAGAACACAAACATTGCACCACACAAACTCTGCCAGCATGGAAAGCGAGGGGAGGAAGCAGGAAGTGTTTGCTGAACTACATAATGGGATTCAGCCTATCAATGCAGAGATGTGAGGACAGGAAGGCTCTTGATCCCCTTTGCATTCCATTGCAAACACAGGGCAGGTGCAGTGTAGGCAACAGCATATGCTCTAAATTTAAGATTGTCCACAGCTTACACCTGCAGAGTCTGGTAGGCTGGCAGTACTATTGGGGTGGAGACAAGATTGTGTGGAGTAGCTACATTTCTCATTTCCATACTTTCCAACTTTTATTATGATTATTATTTTATCTTAACTCGGTTTCCAGGACAACAATTTTTTTCTGGAGGTTATTATTAATCATTATTATTTAAAGGGTTTTATCTCCTTAAATAATTATTGTGTCTTTACAGCCTTAAACCCATCTAACAATAGTGAGCCTAAGAGTAAAATTTTCAAAAGCACTTAAGTGTCTTAAAATCCTAAGCCCTATTTTTCAAAACACCTAAGGGACTTAGAACCTTAAATCCCACTGACTTTCAGTTAGGCTCCTAAGTGCCTAAGAGTATGTCTACACTGCAATGTAAGCCCAGGGTTAGTGGGACTTGAGTCAGCTGACCTGTATTAGGGAATCCTGGGTTTGAGCATCTACATTGTATTTCAACCCTAGGTTAAGACTTTTCTAACCCGTAGTCAAACCTAGGGCTCTGGCGTCCACGCTGCAGTGTGCTGACTCAAATCAAAGTAACCGTATCCCAGAGTCCCTAGTGCTTCCTGTCACAGGGTAGCCAGTCTCTGTGAGCCAAGCTCCCCGGCACTGGAGCAGGTGAGCCTAATCCAGCTAATTAAAAAGGGCTGGGCTACATTTAGGCCTATAAAGGGCTAGTAGGCAACTGGGGAGAGGAAGACTGAGACAGGCTGAGCCCTGGGAAGCAAAGCCACGCTGGAGTGGAGCTAACTGCTATAGTGGGTCCCTGAAGCAAGGGGGCCAGGGGCTCAAGGAAAAAAGGTGTAAAGGTGGGGGGGAAGCAAAAAGGTAATTAAGGTTGTTAACATGTTTGAAGCACCCCTTAGCATCTAGCATGTACTTGGACATCATTATAGCCAGTCATAGCACTAGATGGGAGACTAAATTTGATCACAACTAGCTTACACATCTGTAAAGGTGTTAAAACTAGTCTTCATTAATTGCGAACATATTTTTAAACAGCTCTTAATTAGATTCATAGATTCCAAGGCCAGAAGAGGCCACTATGATTGTCTACCTTGACTTCCTGTATAACACAGGCCATAGAACTTCCCAAAAATCATTTCTGTTGGAACTAGAGACTATCTGTGAGGAAAACATCCAGTCTTGATTTATAATTGGCAGTGATGGAGGGATCCACCACATCCCTAAGTAAATTATTCCAGGGGTTAATTACCCTCATTATTAAATATTTACAATTTATTTCCACTCTGAATTTGTCTAGTTTCAACTTCCAGCCATTGGAATTAAAATATATTCACTAAGGTCAGGTGTATACTAAAATGTTAGGTTAACCCAGCTATGTCGCTCAGGAGTGTGAAAACTCCACACCACTGAGCAACATAGTTAAGCTGATCTAACCCCCACTGTAGACAGCATAAAGTCAATTAAAAAATTCTTCCATCAACCTGGCTCTCAGGGAGGTGGATTAACTACTGCTATGGGAGAATCCCTCCTGTCACTAAAGCAGGGATCAGCAACCTTTGGCACACAGCCCAACAAGGTAAGCCCCCTGGCATGCCGGGCCGGTTTGTTTACCTCTCGCGTCCACAGGTTCAGCTGATTGCAGTTCCCACTGGCCACAGGTTCGCCATTCCAGGCCAATGGGGGCAGCTGCACCTCTGTAGCGGCTTACATATGGACATAGCATAATACTGTCCTTAAAAAACACCTTTAAAAATATGTGGACAATGTCTTGGGGCTACCCATTGTCTTGTTAAAGATCTTTTAAAAACTTCAAGAGTGTTTAAATAATTTCTGACACTATTAGTAACATTATTGTGAAAGAGTTACACAATAACATAAAAAATATAATAGCAATATATATATTCATGTTTGTCCTTTCTTTGAATACTACTTTTCATTTTAGTCACCTCATCTCTAAAAGACAGCAGAAACAGAAAAGGTTTAGAGAATGGCAAAAATGATTAGAGGCATGGGAAGTTTCCTTACTAGAGGAATTAAAAGGGGTATGATTTTTTTTTTTTTGGAAGGGAAAAGAGTTAGAGTAGGTGTATATGTGACATATAATGAAAGGTATATTGAGGTTATTTATCCTGTCCCATAACACAAGAGCAAGGAGACACTTGATGAAATTAAAATGCAGTGAACTTAAAATGAATGAAGGAAAACAGATTTTTATGCAACATATAATTACCGTAACTGGCTCACTGTTACAAGACATTACTAAGATAAATAGCTTGGTAAGATTAAATAAATTATATGGGGCACCACACCTCATGGTTCAGAGTAAAAACTGATCACCAGCTAAAGAAAAAAAAAATTCCTTTTCCTCCCCCACCCCCTTTGTGTACACACTGAAAACACTGGCCATCTCTTAAGCAGCTGATTTCAGTCACTGTCAGAAAGAGGATACCAGGCTAGATCAAAAACTAGATATGTTATGATATGACAACTCCTATATTCCTAACATATGAACAGAGAGTAACAATTCAGTAGATCAAGGGAAACTTTAAAAATATCCAGCTGTATCTGACCCGGAGTCGCTCAGATGAGAAACAACATACTTATGTGAAATAAATTTGTGATCACACCAGTTCTTGCTAGACAAGGGTTCATATCATGAAACACAATATTTACTATCACACTATCCAAAAAGGTACGGACAGTCTTGTGAGTAAGGCTCTGTACTGGGACTCAGGAGATCAATTCTGCCACAGATTTCCTATATGGCTGTGGCCAAATCATCAAATTCCTCTGGAGCTTTAATTTTCCATCTGTAAAATGTAGGTAATGACGTTTTATTTAGTTCACACTTTATCTATCTTCTCTATTTAACTTGCAAGGTCACTGGGGCAGTCTGTCACTATGTGTATTTGCAATGCTAAGCATAATGGCACTTTGACTTCAGCTATGGAAACTAGGTGGTATCATAATATAAATAACAGCAACAAGTGGCATCTCTCTTTTGGCATCCTCAGGATAGCAGATAGGTTAAGGTTTGGAAGGATATGAAAAATGATCTGTCCTCTCAAACTTCCATGTCAGGAGAGATTGAAAGTCAGTTAAGCTGCAGAGAATCAGGTGGCCCTACCCAGTTACTACCCATTAGCTTCCTTGAAAAATGAAGATTAGAAATTAAAGGCTAAAATAATCAGTGGTGGAAGTGGGATTTCAATGGAGTTGCACTTGTTTATGCCATCAATGAGTTTGGCCCTCAGTGTTCATTTTATCTTGAATCCCAGTAACACGCATTCTGCCAACCTCTAAGATAAAAGTCCCTCTTGGTCCTACAGCCCCCTGGTACTTACAAGTAAATTACATCAAATTGTTGTCATTGTACATCTTCTTTCTGAATGAATTGCAAAGCAGGGAAATCATCAGCCAGCCAAAACACAATAAAAAGATCCAAACTATGTGATAATTCATTCTCATGTCAAAGACTTTAAAGAGAGGAGAAAATGTGATAAATTAATCCATTCTAATGAGAAGAGATTGTAATAAAAATGGAGAAACTCGTTCACCTAATCCATTCTTAATATAATCCTAAAAGAATGATGCGACCCTCCCTCGATACCATATCTTGAGATATGACAAGTCTTTTCTTACCCAGCAATCCCTGATTACAGGAAGGCAATTAGGCAAAACTATCTAATAAAGCAGTAGTGGATCTGAGTAGAACGCAAAAAAGCCAAATCTAAAAATTAGCAAGTTGCTTTATAGGCTGCTTTTTTAAAATGCATAAAAGGTTATTAAAAGTAAAGTCCCCTGCCCTGATTTCATTTAGATGAGCTAGCTGATACCTTATTCCCCATTCTGGTAGAAACCAGACTTACTCCATTAAAATTTCAACTGGAGCACTGTGAAGGACAATTTGAATATGAGTGTCAAAAGATTATATATTCAGCAAAATAAAATAAACATATGGGAAAGAAAAACAATTTGGCAAGAGGCTAGAGAAACTGAATAACAAAGTCACACTGAAAATAAACCAGTAGTCAGGGTTCTTATAGACAGTCATGGGCATGTCCCATAGAATTTTTCTGCAAGTGATTTTCCCATTGTGGAAAGTATTAAAGATAGAATGATGGAACCACTGCTTAATGATAGATTGTTATAGCATAGCCAATTAACTTTTGTAGAAATCTGCAACTTTTATATCATTCATTGCCATATGTGTTATCAGCAGCTGCACTTTACCCTTTTAAATCTTTATAGCCCCATCCTGCAAAATATACTCCCTCGAAACTCCCACTGCGGTTTGTGCAGCTGCAGAAACTTTACCTAATGAGAAAAAGAACTTGGCTCCTGAACTTTGGTATGTGGATGTACATCATCATGTATCCTACAAACCCTACAGTCCAAGCGCCATTGCTGATTTTAGAATATATACAGTGATGGGGGCCTGCAATAGTACCCCAGGAGAAAATCAGGCCTCAGCTATCTATTAAATATAATGCAAAATGTACAGGTTCTCACCTACATTTGATTTTGTATGTGCAGTCTATCACAATTTACAATTGTGGAAGTTAGTGGGGGTGGGTTATTTTCCTTTCTAGATTTTATTTTATTTTATTGAGATTATAAACATGGTCTCTTGGAATATCCTTTTCCTTTATGTTTTCAATTATATCCTGTTTATTAATCAGGCTCAGAATTAACCTATTGTTTCCTTCCTTGCTGTTGATCCACATATTGAAGTAGACGATAGACTTGAGTTAGATTTACATATGTACTTCTAGACTTGTTTCCACCCACTCACTATAATCCTGGAAAGACCAGGGTCTTTAAAATCTTCTATTATAACCCTGGTCTCCTTGCATGCATCTGTTTGCAGTATTATATAGCACAGTTGTTCTCTCTGGTCAGGTGTTCTATAGCATATTTTTAGTGCTAGCTTGTCCTTTGAAAAATCACCCAACCCAGTAGTGCATATCATGACTAATGCTAAAGAGCCGGTATTTCAAGCCCTATGCCCTTGCTAAGTATCCATTTCTAGCAGTTCTTTTTTTAACTAGGGTACTAGAAAAATTATGTTGTGCAGTTTCAGGCCAACGGAAAGACAAGTGATTCCTCTTCCACTTCTCTCCTCACCACCACCCACAAAAAAAAATTACCTCTGGTTTTAGGATTATTCACAGTACAGAGACTGTCCTGTGGAGAATCACGTAATCACCTGCTTTTGACAGTGACTGACGTTGCTGCACTTTCTACGTTAGATCTTTCAGCAGCATTTGACATTGTTCATCATGGGATTTTGTTGGAGCATCTTGAAACCTATGTTGGCTCTATACTTCCCAAAGCAGTCAGTTTTAATCTTTTTAGTTTGTATGCCTCCAATTCAGTGGCTCTGCAGTTAAGCCCCCTTTTTCTGTCCCTCAGCTCTTGGTGTCTACATACTGCTCTGGTCTATCATAACGAAGTAATAGAATATTGACTATGGGGATTAGTTAGGTAACAGAGTCCTGGAAAATGTCCAGTAAAGAACTGTGGAAAAATAAAAAAGTTACAGTATAATTTATATTCTATAGTGTTTCAAGGTGTGGTCAACCATACTTGGAAGAAGAGCTGATAGCATTATTTGTGGTGAAATAGTTATCCAGTAAATGTAATTCTTTTTTCTACTTTGACTTGTTCATAAACGGACTTTGATCTTTTTAATAAAGTATTTGCCACACCTAATTGATAAATTAATAGGGGCAGGTTTGCAAGATGGTCATTAGCTTTTGGCTGTTTGTTAATTGTGGTATATGACTGTCATATGGTATACTGTATGCTCCACGTTACAGTGTGCACTTGCCACCAGAACACCTCCTTGTATCAGGAGGCAGCTTTGAAGGGACTCTTCCCCTCTAGCACGCCCTCGTGTCCTGGTTCTGCAATGGTCTGCTGCCTCTGTGTTCCAGCCCTCTGGTCAGATCCGCTCTCAGTCCAGTCTCCTTTCAGGGTTAACAGAAAACAAATTAAATCTTAATTCAAATAGCAGCCCAGGCATTCAAGTCCATAATATAAACACTCATGCTTGAGACTGATTTCTTGGGTTAGGGCAGGGACATCCTTCCTTCCATATCCTGACTTCACTCAGAAGTGACCCTGAGTAAAAGCAGATAGCCTTTCTTATTTGGTCTACCGGGCTCTGATTGGCTTCTGCTGCTCTCTGACTTTTTAAGTGCTGGAGGACTACCAACTTTTAGTGGCTCTGCTTCCAGGTGATCTTGGGATGCCTCTCTAGACAACTCCTGGAGGTCTGAATTCACGTCACTGGTCTTCCCATTCAGCAGGGCACTCTCTGAGAATGGAGTGTTACAAGCCTGTGGGGCCTTCCAGCAGGGTGTAGTGAATGCTTGCTACACCCCCATTATAGTCCGTTTGGATCTCTGAAATATTTTAAGACACAAGAATGTTGAATAAAAAATAGCAAATAGGACATTCCTTCTCAGACATTAATACACTTGTTCAGCTGTAATACAGGTATTATTATGAAAACGCATTTCCCAGATATTCATGAGAAAAAAACTTGCTTGTGCAAATAGTAAGTAAGAAGGGCACAGCCAGGTTAACCCAAGTTTCTGTTAATTCTGTTTTTGCAGTTTTAATCAAGTTCTCATTGGGAGATTTAAGGGGTCTGAATCTCAACAGCTTTGCACTTTGTGTATCTGTTTATACTTTGTGTGGCAAGTGTAAAATGTTACCAGTGGTGTGAATGAGTGGAGAATTCTGATTTGGTAATACTTCACTCCCAGTTTGCATAGGTGTGAATTTTTTCTCTAGGGGGATGGATCTGAAGTGTTAAGCCCAGGTTAAGTAATGTATGTTAGTTATTTTTACCATCAATAGTCAATCATATTATAAAGTAGAGCAGCAGACACTAATATTATCAGAGAGATTTTTACATTTTGCTCCCTTATATAATGTATTTATTTTTATAAATGTTGTTTTGCTCTTTTTTGCATGCATCATATGAGGTAATCAACCTGGAGATTCTGTATGCATTATATGAGGTCATCAACTCCTGGGAGATCATAAATGGGTGTCAAGGGGTCACCATCACACTGCCCATACCATATTGCTAAATAGGAGGAGCATTCCGGATAGATGGGAGAGCATTCTGGAAATTCTAGAAATCCTTGTAGGGAAAGGTAGAAAGCCACTGTATTAGAACTTGAAACCGCAAAGGGAACTACCAGCTTGAACGCTTACTCCAGAGTAAAGTCCCACTGAAGATGGTAAAACACTGTGAAGGGTCCCTGAGGCTATATAAGAACATAAGAATGACCATACTGGGTCAGACCAATGGTCCATCTAGCCCAGTATCCTGTCTTCCAACAGTGGCCAGTGCCAGACACTTTGAAGGGAGTGAACAGAACTGGCAATTTATTGAGTGATCCATCCCCTGTCGTCTAATCCCAGCTTCTAGCAGTCAGAGGTTTAGGGACATCCACAGCATGGGGTTACATCTCTGATCATCTTAGATAATAGCCATATATGGACCTATCCTCCATGACCTTATCTAAATCTTTTTTGAGTCCAGTTATACTTCTGGCCTTCACAACATCCTGTGGCAACAAGTTCCACAGGTTGACTGTGAGTTATGCAGTACTACATGCATAAAACTACATTAAAAAACATTAATGTTCCCAAGTCAAGCACTCAAAAGTTTTGAAATACAAGAATTAAGGAGGCCTGCATGTTCCAGTCTCTTTTCTCATCCAATACAAGTCTCTTCCACACCCCCAAGCTCCTCATCAAATCTGTCTCATTCCGAAAAATTCAGAAGACACCCTGGCATGGAAAATTTCAGCCCAAGAAGTTAAAATTTGGCAAAGTTTTCAGGGTCTTACAATGGAAAGTGTTGGGTAACTTTAACCCAACAGGTAGGTTTCAGAGTGGTAACCATGTTAGTCTATATCAGCAGAAAGAAAGAGGAGTACTTGTGGAACCTTAGAGACTAACAAATTTATTTGAGCATAAGCTTTCATGGGCTAAAGCCCACTTCATCAGATGCATGTAGTGGAAAATACAGTAGATAGATAGGTAGGTAGGTATATAGATAGATAACATGAAAAAAATGGGGGTTGCCATCCCAGCTCTAACGAGACCAATCAATTAAGGTGGGCTATTATCAGCATGAGAAAAAAATCTTTTGTAGTGATAATTAGGATGGCCCATTTCAAACAGTTGACAAGAAGGTGTGAGTAACAGTAGCGGGAAAATTTGCATGGGGAAATAGTATTTACTTTGTGTAATGATTCATCCACTCCCAGTCTTTATTCAAGCCTAATTTAATGGTGTCCAGTTCGCAGATTAATTCCAGTTCTGCTGTTTCTTGTTGGAGTCTGTTTTTGAAGTTTTTTTGTTTAATAATTGCAACTTTTAGATCTGTATTTGAGTGCCCAGGGAGGCTGAAATGTTCTCCAACTGGTTTTTGAATGTTATAATTCTTGACATCTGATTTGTGTCTACTTATTCTTTTGCGTAGAGACTGTCCGGTTTGGCTAATGTACATGGCAGAGGGGCATTGCTGGCACATGATGGCATATATCACATTGGTAGATGTGCAGGTGAACTAGCCTCTGATAGTGCAGTTGATGTGATTAGGTCATATGATGGTGCCCCTTGAATAGATATGTGGACAGAGCTGGCAAGGGGCTTTGTTGCAAGGATGGGTTCCTGGGTTAGTGTTTTTGTTGTGTGGTTGCTGGTGAGTATTTGCTTCAGGTTGGGGGGCTGTCTGTAAGCGAGGACTGGCCTGTCTCCCAAGATCTGTGAGAGTGAGGGATCGTCCATCAGGATAGAGACAGTGCTACTAGCTCCACCTATCATGATCCCTCTGACTGACAGTGGGGGGGGGTCAAGTATCCTAAGTGGCAATATGGGGTTTTGTTAAGTTGTTGGGATGCTCTTCCCCTAGGGTTTAGTTTAGAAGTCTGACTGATTATATCCCAAGTGCACACACCTGGAAACCAGGAATTATAATCAAGGGACACTAATTGCAGTAGGTTACCCCATTAATGCAACATAAAAGTGAATAAAGAGGATTAAAAAAAACAAAGAAGCAGTATGGAGATGGGGGCTAGTCAGTAAGTGCCGTCTGGGCCTTGGGTAGTCAAATTGTTAATGCTGACAATCTCTGAGATGTTTAAATTGTTTGTTTATTGTTGTTCTGGCTTGTTTTCCCCAAGTTAGGAAAGGTCAGAATCAATAAAGGAACTTTAGTCTTTACCTGACTGGAGCACCTTTGTTATAAGCCAATTTGCTTGTTCAGGACCTTTAGTAGCAGAAAAGTGTATCTTTTTCTAATTTCTAGCTATGTTTAAACAATTCTTCAATAATTACAATAGTTTTTTGAATTCCATAGAAGATGGCAGGTTTCAGAGTGGTAGCCATGTTAGGCTGTATCAGCCAAAACAACGAGAGTCCTTGTGGCACTTTAGAGACTAACAAACTAATTTGGGCATAAGCTTTCGTAGACTTCATCGGGTGCATGGAGTGGAACACACTCTCGGGAGGTATAAATACATGGCATATGAAAATCATAGAATCATAGAATATCAGGGTTGGAAGGGACCCCTGAAGGTCATCTAGTCCAACCCCCTGCTCGAAGCAGGACCAATTCCCAATTAAATCATCCCAGCCAGGGCTTTGTCAAGCCTGACCTTAAAAACCTCTAAGGAAGGAGATTCTACCACCTCCCTAGGTAACGCATTCCAGTGTTTCACCACCCTCTTAGTGAAAAAGTTTTTCCTAATATCCAATCTAAACCTCCCCCACTGCAACTTGAGACCATTACTCCTCGTTCTGTCATCTGCTACCATTGAGAACAGTCTAGAGCCATCCTCTTTGGAACCCCCTTTCAGGTAGTTGAAAGCAGCTATCAAATCCCCCCTCATTCTTCTCTTCTGCAGGCTAAACAATCCCAGCTCCTTCAGCCTCTCCTCATAAGTCATGTGTTCTAGACCCCTAATCATTTTTGTTACCCTTCGCTGGACTCTCTTCAATTTATCCACATCCTTCTTGTAGTGTGGGGCCCAAAACTGGACACAGTACTCCAGATGAGGCCTCACCAATGTCGAATAGAGGGGAACGATCACGTCCCTCGATCTGCTCGCTATGCCCCTACTTATACATCCCAAAATGCCATTGGCCTTCTTGGCAACAAGGGCACACTGCTGACTCATATCCAGCTTCTCGTCCACTGTCACCCCTAGGTCCTTTTCCGCAGAACTGCTGCCTAGCCATTCGGTCCCTAGTCTGTAGCGGTGCATTGGATTCTTCCATCCTAAGTGCAGGACCCTGCACTTATCCTTATTGAACCTCATCAGATTTCTTTTGGCCCAACCCTCCAATTTGTCTAGGTCCCTCTGTAAAAGATAGGAGTTGCCTTACCAAGTGCGGGGTCAGTGCTAACAAGCCAATTCAATTAAGTTGGAAGTAGGCTATTCTCAACAGTTGACAAGAAGGAGTGGAAAAAAATTTCTAGGAGTAATACTAGACCAGTGATCAATAACAATACAAGCAATACAATAAATACAATACAATAAATCTTTACAAGCAGAAGGTAATAAATAATACTTTATGTAAAATTAGACATAGGCTCACATCAAATCTCCAAATCTGAATACCCCCAAACTTTAAGATATTCAAATTCATATCCAGATCTAAATCAAACTTATCTTCACACTGGGCTCGACCAAAGCCTAGGTCCTAACACTTATCAACTTTGAGGTGTTTGAGATCCAAATGCAATTTCAAGTTTTTCATCGTGGGCCCACCTTTATGGTAAGTCTCCCCATTTTGCAGCATATGTCTTTTTGGTTGGGGGGGCATGTTTGTTTAGCTTTTTATTTAGGCAAAGATACAATAAAATGCTAATAGACAATATTGCACAATACTTATCTAGGATCAGGTTACTATTCAGAGACCCCGGCTAAAGATTCTGGCTTGCTGGCTGCAGAGCCCTTCTCCTCTGAGTATGCTAAAAAGGGTAAACAAATTTATAAATACCTATTCTCTTTTTGGCACTTCTCTTGTGTAGGTACTTGTTGTGAAAGCTTTTCCACTACAAGGACAGTCCATATTTCAGTCTATGACAGTTCCATAGGAGGATGGGTCACATTCCCCTTGAACAGTTTCATTGGCGCAGAAATGGAAAAATGTTACATATGACTACGGTACAGCTGCTGTGCTCCTGGCACAAACTACCTAATGTTCTTTCATTCAGATTTGTTTGATAAAAACTTAACACACCAGTCTTAAAGGTTCTTGGAATCACTTTGATTACTCTCTATTGAGCAGCTTCATAACAGGACCATAGTTCCAAATCGGTGTCAAAGAAATACTTCCAAACTGAATCCACTCTGTCAATAGGATGCATACTTATTTCTCTTGATTGTACAATGGATTGATTATTGTAATACTTTGGTCAGTGCCCTTCCTGGCTTCATGCTAACCAGAGACCAGTTAATTCTAAATGCTAAAACAAAAATGCTGACCTGCACAACATCTCCACAGCATATTACCCCTCCTTTTAAAGCCTTGCACTGCTTTCTAGTCAGGCATCTGATTAACTTTATAAAGTTCTTATCCTCCACCAAATCATCCATGGGTCTGGACTTTGGTAGCCTATGAATCTTATGTTCCTTTGTTTCTTGCTAAGCCGACAGATTTTATGATGCAGTTCTTTAACTGATGATTATCCTGTAATTCCAGTTGATTGTTGATTAGTCTGTAATTACTTCTGAAGTCAGCTACTGCAAAGGCTTTTCGCTGTTATATTATTCACCTTTGCAGCTCAGTTCCTTCTGACATCAGGAAGATGGATGCAATAAGCAACTTTAAGACAAGTTTAATTCATCTTGCATGAAACAATTTTTAATTAGCTATATTTGAGATTTTTTAATTATTTCTTGGAGCTTCTGGTCACTGAACTCTGTACCGTGCCCCTGTATGCTAATGAAAAGGATGTTTTTAGAAGTGTAGATGCTAAAATTTTAAGTGGAAAAGCTGAAGTTAATATGATTCTCAGTTTGAAGAATTTTGCCTTTTGAAAACATTTTGCCTTTTGAAAACATTTTAATACAATTTTAAAACTGTATTAATAGAGGAATGGGTGGAAGAGTTTGGAGGGTTCTGGGGAATGGGTGCAATGTCCTCTCCAAACCAACTTGTTTCTTATCCAGATGGTTCCCTTAAAACGCTTAGCTTTGGGAGTAGCCCTGAAAACAAAATAGTGCTCTGCTGCCAAAGTTAGGCAGAGATGATCCGTTTTCCCTTGGAGCATAAATTTTGAAAATGAAATGATGCAACTGGTGGATCTGAAGCCAACCAAGGAAACACAAGTGGATGCATAGAAGAGGTGAAAGGAGGGAGAATTTTTCACAATCACATCCAAGGGAAATGGCAATAAAATGACTTTGCACCAACCTCCTAAGCGATGTACATTCCTAAAAATGGAACCAGTTCACCAGAACTTGAATAACATCATGATCACAAACTTATTTTTTTCAGATGCTGCACACTATTACTGAATATTGTGGCAAGATTTATTATGAATCATGTTCACCTTACTAACCTCAGCATACAGTGATACCACAATGCAAACATTATTCAGACCTCAGTAGTAACCCATTGGTGTTGAACACAGTAGTTCAACAACAGCACAATAAGATTACTACCGTGGTATTTTACAATAGTTTGTAAACATCCTCCTTCATTTCAACAAACAATACCTCAATGAGAAGCAGGATTCCCACCTGAGCAGAGAGGATGTTCCATACTAGGCAGTAGCCATTTTCATCTCAAGATCTAGGAGAGAAAACTCACCTTCTTTATGCACCTATCAGAGGCTAGAATCCTCAACACGATACCTGTAGCTGACAAAGCTCCCCTGCACCTCTTCATTGAGCTCCTCAACTCTTGCTTTAACAAATACTGACAACCACGTACTCCTAAAACAAAGTATCTTCTTTCATTCCATTCTACTGCAAGTTCCACTCACATAACTTTGGTGGTGATGCTCAATGTTATTGCAAGAAAAACACAGTGTATGGAATTGATCATGCACTGGCAGAAGCAAGACTAGATAGATGGTCCAATAGGTTTTCTCAATCTCTAGCTTCTGTGACTCCAAAAACTTATATTTGCCCCTACGCTAGTCAGAGTTGATCATCCCTATTCTACAGCATTGCAAGAACACCCTTCCTCATATTAAATGTGCCTAAAAATCCAACATCGGTTGTTAATTATATTTAGAACTTCTGTGCCTTTTTCAAATCTGTGCTATTTCTCTAATGAAGAAATAAATACAATTTTAACATATATATTATATTTATATTATATTTTTGTGAAGAACTATTCACGTTGTTTCCAAATAAATATGTCATCAATGGATGAAGCCGCTAATTATGGTCACCACAACAGTGTAATTGGAACTAGCATTTAATATCTCTGTGCAATATTAAATCAAACAAATATCAAATTTAAAAACAAAAGAATTGGCCATTTGATTAGAATTTACATTTAGATATAATCAATCCAAAACATGAAATAATATTAATTCAAGTAGTGAATCCTGATTACTTTGTTCAATTGCTCACAAATCAATGGACCCAGCAGCTGAATTAACATTAATTTTTCTCCTTCCAATTCTGGCTAATTACAATGAATATGCTTTATGACCAGTGAAATAATTAAGCCTAGGTTCAATCAGCAAAACATTGAGCTTGACATTGCAAAATATTTATGCTGGGCTCATAAAGCACTGGGACTGGAGCTCTAGTCTTTCACAGAGCAGTTGCTGGGTCTTCCTAATCTGAGAACTATAAACAAAGAACTATCCACGTTTTTATTTTTATTAATTTAAAGGTCAAATTTTTCAAACTTGTCTGCTTAAAGTTAAGCACATATATAGAGAGGAGGTAACAAAGAGGGCAGATCAGGTCAGCATCAGAAGTCAAGGACTGAAATACAGAACCCCATTGAAGTCAATGGGAGTTTTGTCATTGCATTCAATAGGCTCAAGATGTCACCTAAGGAATATTGAGGCTCTTTCTTTTTAATGCTGATTCTATTAGAGCAGTGTGTTAATGGTGTTATTCAATGTTTCACCAGACATGCAAAGAGACAACCTTAACCCACCTTATTTGTAGCAAGATAATTCATGAGGCAGGCTGTATAATATGCATGTGGTTCATAGCATATAAAAGGCTAGATTCTGATTTCATTTAGCCTGTGTAACTATTACAAACCACCTTATTACATCTACAAACTGTAACAGTCTATGCAAAATTTGTTAGTTTTATTGTCACTTTAGCCTCCCTTTTCTCACCTTTATGGGCCAAATTCTGCTACCCTGATTCATATTGTGTAGCTCTTACCAATGCAAACATCCACACTGAGCTACTCAAGTCAGTAAGTGCTACACCATGTGAGTGAAAGGTGGAAGAATATAGGGTTCTGATGTTTTCACCCACCTACTCCCTCTCATGCCAAGCACACATTCAACTACCATTCTTACCTCCTGAGAGTATAATTAAAACCTTCTTTTGCCGGGGCCTCTGAGATCAGGATACAGTTTCACAAACCCAGGCAAAAGGGGGTATGCAGGGTCCCCTAGAATTACATTGGGGGACAGTTACTCCCTTTATGATGATGGGAATAGTATCCCAGCCTGTCCACACAGGTTGATTCCCAAAACGTGGAAAATCCTGGTAATCCTGAACTTTCCCATTGCAGCCCACATCAGCATCCATAAATTGGCTCTGTGGTCCACAAAGGCCTGCTTAACAATAGACTAGTACCCTTTGCAGTTTATGTACTCTTGTGCTCCTTGAGGAGGGCAAACCATGAACATGAGTCCCATCTATGGCCCTATCACAGTTTGGAAAATCCATTCTCTCAAAAGCTGCAATTACTTCAGGGATATTGTTTCTGCCCACTCCATTGGATAAATCACAAGACTGATTGCCTCAGAAACCTCCTCCATCACTTCACTCACAGATGACTTTCCAAAAGCCAACTAGTTAGCAACAGACCTGCAACAGTCTGGGATAGTCAGCTTCCAGATGGTTATAGAAACGCCCTTCTGCACTGCATGCCAGGACACTGAAGGGTCAGGGTGAGATGCTCACAAAATTCCTGAAATGTAGCTTTCTTTATGTGAAAGTTCTGAAGCCACTGCTGGTCACCCCTGGTCTACATAACGGTGTGATTCTACCAGTCTGGGCTTGTGGCTCTGCTCCAGAAGTGCCCGTCTTCATATGGGGCATCTATTGAGAGTCATGAGCAGCCTCAGCCAGTTCAAGTCTACCATGTCTGTATCCTTCTCCTCCTCGTTCTCATCCTTCTCCAACAGGTGCCTTAAATGGGTCAGAAAATGCCACTGAAACATCCAGAGCATCACAGATGTTATGCCCATTTCATGAAATTGGAGTGATAGCCCAAGGAAGACGAGTTCTTCAATTGAGAACTTCTCCATGTTGCTGTCTTCTTTACCAAAAGACAGCTCAGCTGGATGTTTTGGCAGGCTGTTACAACTTCCTGTCAAATGCCTCAGGATGGACAGTCAAGCATCACAACAAAAAGTCAAAGCAGCTACAGTTGGGTAGGGCACTAGGAAGCCTGAGATAGCCTGGTTTGACTTAGATCTGCATAATGTATGAGTGCAGCTTGTGAGACCTGGATCCAGAAATTCTAAAGCTGAAGTCAACATTCACTGTTGACACACAAACCTGGGCTGACAAATACCAAGCCTGCAGGCTCAAAGTCCCACAGGCTTACAATGAAGTACAGGCATACCTATAGTATCCAACAAACTCACTCTATAACTTATTTCTCCTCACAACACGCCTGGGAGGTAAGGAACTGCTATTATCCCCATTTTACAGATGAGGAACTGAGCCACAGAGAAGCTAAGTGACTTGCCCAAGGTCACACAGGGAATCTATGGTGGAAACTTGAACCCAGGTCTCCCAACTCCCTAACCCTTGCAGTTTGTCTTAAACAAAGATTGTAAACTCTTTGGGGTAAGAAGTGTCCTTTTTATATCTGTACAGAGCCTAGTACAATTGGGCCCTGACTTGGCTGGGGCCTCCAGATGCTACTGTAATATAAATAATTGAAAAACACTTCCAGATTAGGAAGTATCCCCTGTTTAATAAAACTGTGCCCTCTGAAGTATGGGTATTACTGGAAGAGAAAAGCTTTCTTAAGCTTTCTTTTGTTATCTCAAATGTTCTAGAACTGTGTGAAATTGTTTAGAGGTTACGGCGGCATTTCTGCTTTTACAGTTCATTTAACTATGCAATTAGACACTACAATAGATATGGAAGATTTAAAATTAGATATGCTTATCTTCCATGCATGGGTCAGTACTTTTAACTTTAAAACAAATTAACATTTTGCTTCTCCCCTCCTGCCCCTGCATGCTGCAAAATGAGAGTGTTTATCTTAACTCAGCAATTCTCATGACTTCCATCAGATGGTAGGAGGCACAGCGATAAGCTTTCCAGATTTAAAATGAAAGTGTTGCTGAGGAGCAATTGCAAGGTAGTCAGGCTAATAACGCATTTTGTAAATGTGGGGGGAAAATGTGTACAAGTACAAAATTTCCATGATAGGAAGGTGAACAGCCTGTCCAATGACTCGTAATTCAATGCTGGAAATTGCATCACCCTGAACAGATACACGATATTATATTTCTATTTAAAATGGGGAAACTCAATGTCAACGCAGTAGGGAACAAGGTAGCAGAGGAATATCGCATCTTTAATAGGATTTTGAATTCAAATGTGCTGAGCAAAACTGTTTAAAATTGCATTTGAATAGTAAACAGATAACATTTTCATTTAAAAAAACAAACCTTGTGCTGGATCAACAGAAAGGCTGCAAAATAAAAAGAAAGAGGAGATAAGGAAATGCACACTAGAAATGAAAAATAAAATGATAAGTGATGTCTCAGCCATAAGGCTGCCTTAAGGCTATGGAAAAAATAGAACAAGGTTATTTTTTTTTTCTTTGTAGCCCAAAGAAAAATCTCAGAGCCAGAATGTCACTTCTCATCACAATATTTATTTCCGGCATCTATTTTTATTAGCATTTTTCTTTTTTTTTTTCCACTCTCAGAATAGCATTACTTTTATTTGACATTGTGTGGTTTTTGTATTAGAAAAATCTATGCAGACCAGCAAATTTGGGGAAAACAAGAAAATAGGTGGGGGTGACACAGGCCTGGAATTTATCCACCTTTGTGGAAGACAAACAAATATAGCGGATTCTGAAAGAGTACTTCCACTGACCTGCACCAAATCTGAGTCAGAGGCACTGGAATAAAGAATATCTACTCCAGGATTAGTCTAAGGCCAATGAAAGTCTATAAGACTCTTTCCACTGATTTCCATGGGCTGAAGCGCAGGTCCTTTTTCTCTTGTTCTCACCAGTTTCTAAAATGGTATTTGTATTAAAAGAAGAGGTTTTTTATCATCATATATTGTGGCGGCCCTCGCAATGGACTAGATGGTTTCCAAACCCAGAGGAAAAAACAACACCTCCCTCCAAGAGAGTACAATTGTAAAACAATAACAATTTTAAGTGTTTTATCATACCATCAATACTTTGGTAGGAGAATTAGGCCCAAATTTTCAAGTGCCCACTAGTTTTGGGTGCCCAGCTGGAGAAATTTAGGGCTGCGTTTTCAGAAGCACCAGCAGTTCCCACTGATCTCAGTTCCAGTACTGGGTGCTCGATAACTCTATAACGCCAAATTAGAGCCAACCTTTAAACATCTGTGCCTTTCTTTCTAAGGCCATTTTCCAGCCAGCCAATTGCATTTAAAAACATGTTGTAGCTTATTTGAGTAATATGTATATATATAGACACAGAAAGAGAGTGTGTCAATACTACTGTATATATACACAAGGAGTGGGTAAATCACTTTGGATCCTTGAAGAAAAAAAAAGTCACCACATAAAAATAAGGTCATTGTAATATATTTAAAAGCCCAATTTAAGGGTGAGAAGAGAGGGAATCTAAGTGGCTAGTTCACTATGCCCAATTTTCAGGTCAGGTACATTACAGAATGGCTGTTAAAACAGATGGATAATATTAGAATGGGTTCATAGTAAACTCAGATATAAAGAAGTTGAATGAAAGTTCTTAATGGTTACAATGTCTTGTACTATGCAAACTGCATTCTTCAAAACTGCAAAGTTGATCTGTGGGGGAAAAAATACCTTCATTATGAGATGGACAAATCTTAAAAAATGAAAAACAATTAATTCATTACATTTCTGTAGTGCCTGCCACCCATGAATATGAAAGCTATCTATAAACATTAATGAATGAAACAATTAAGCTTCATAATAACATTGTGAGTTCAGGAAATATTAGAGCTGTGTGGAATTACTGAAAACCTCAAAATCTCAGATTTTTGCATTTTGTTGTAATTTCATAGAAGTTCTGCCAAATTTTGCACCTGTTCACACCATGAAAAGGACTCTTAGAGGAAAGGTTTTCAAAAAAATGAATTTTTAAATTTCAACCCTTTGAACTTCTGGATTCTGAAATTTCATTTAGACCAGAAAATTATTTCTCCATTAAACTTCTAAAAATTAGCAGTTTTGTATGTTTCAGTGAGAAACCTCTCTTTTGGGAAATTTTGCACAGTCCTGATATAATTATCTTCATGGGGGAAGGAAAGTGACCTGCCCAGTGCCACAGAGGAAGCCTGGGAAAGAGCAGAGAATTTAATCTGGATCTTTAGCGTCCCAGTCCTGTTCCTTGGAACTGATTCCTTATTCCTTCTAAATTGGATTATTACAATTACTAGTCCATAGCATTACTTGGGAAATTGTGGTTCCTCCACATATGTAAGGGAACCTAAGTTCCCTAAGTATGGAAGCAGTGAGTTCTACCTCTGTGGCATGCTCCCCCTTACCTGCAGTGTTCCAGATAGAGGGCATAGGCGTGGGCGGGGAAGGTGTGGGCCAGGGCAGAAGTTACCCAAATTCCTCCACCCACAATAGAAAGCAACACAATTTAGTACTTCTTTAAGTTGCCTTGCTTCCACCTCCATGCTGTAGACCCTCCAACCTCTTCCCTTTTGGGAGTGCACCAGAGCAGCCACCACAGGGTAAACCCTTGGAAGCGCGTATCCTGCCAGGTCAGCAAGCAAACCAACGGGCAGGGCAGCAAAATAGAGACAAGACACACCTGCGCTAATCCCCTTACTACCCTGTGGATCTCATTATCAATATCATAAAGAGGTGGAGCTACTTCTGCCAAGGGAAGACTACACCACTCTCAGAAAGAAAAATGACTTGGGCTTTTCCTACAATGACGTCAATTCAGGCAGAATCCTGCTCCCAGGTAGGGCCCCACTGACATTAACTGGCACGCTGCATAAGAACAGGGGTCTGGTTATGGTGATCTCACTGCCGAATCAGGAGGCCGAAAGCTCTTTCTTTCCCCGCATGGGAGGTATTCCTTCCCTCTCATGTTTAATTACTTTTCCCTTTTGCTCAGTTCCAAGGACATTAAATTATTCTCTCAGTTATGTTTGCTTCCTTAGATAATAGAAATTATTTTATTAGAACTGTCTTGTTCTGTATTTGTACAACACCTAGCACGCTGAGGCCCTGGTCTATGATTAGGGCCCCTAGACACTATGATAATGCAAATAATAAAAACAGAAGTAATGGAAACGGTTTTCCCTTAATCAGCTCTTATTTTTAGCCATTTTGAACAGGGTACTGGGAACTGAAAAATGGAATCTCCCTTTACAAGCAACAACACTGTAGTACATTGATAAGTGGGAGGGTGTAAGTAACATTCCTGATCAGCACCCAACTTGCTCTGACAACAAAGCATGGGCTGGTATTTTTTAAATTAAACATTTTTGGAGGAAAAATTGAGTAAATATGCTGAAGGTTAACACATTTCCATGAGCGCATTAAACTTTGTCCTGCAGGATTGTGGAGGCACTGAACATAGAAAGCATTTTCAATTGAAGGATTGGTGAGGGTTGTGGAGTTCTTGCTACACCTCTCACCTAGCAGAGTTAAATTGCTGAAATTAAAATTTAATGAAGGACCAAGTTTGAAATTCTGCCCCAGTGCGCAATGCTTATAACAATACTATACCGTTATTACAAGTAATATATGTCATGAGGTTGAAATTTGTGATGCAAATTTCTAAAAACTTTATTATAGTTGTACAATAACCAACATTGATTTGACACAACTTACTCAATTGATTACTAAACTGCATTAAAACAGAAATAATTATTCTGTTCTCTTGCTTAATCCCCAGAATAATGAGCTGAAAATCACCAAATTATCTTTCCTTCATACCTGTCTGAATATTAATTGTGATTGTGAAGGGCAACAAATATACACGCAGTGTTGCCAAGACAAATAATTAATCCTGGCATCCCAGACTCTTGACATACAGTGTACTTAGTGCGGAAATGATAACCTGAGAGAATTTATTCCTCTATTACTATTGACTGTAAGTGATCAATCTCCTAGATACATTTAGAATGATTTTAATATTTCAGGATTAGACGCAAAATAAAGACGCAGACCTCTAAAAATTAACTATATAAAGTATAGTCACTATTACTGAGAAAAGTCCATATTGTTTATTATTTGAACACTTAGGCTTTAATGAGGAAAAACACTGTCTTTTTAACAAATATAAAGGGTTTTTTTCAACTATTTTTAAAATAAACAAAGTTGTGGCTAAGAACAACATTCCAGTCAGTCAGTCTTTAGTGGCTTTATCATTACCCTTTTATAACCTATTCTATCATACATGAAATATGGTAATGTGTAGTGCTCACATCATAACAGCTAGTAGATTCTAGCTCTTATAGGGATTTTTTTTCCATTTGTTATTGTTTAGTTTATTGCAGCATCTGCTGGTAAGGATCATTTTTCATTACTCAGATTATCTGCACATGGTTCAGTCTTACAAAGAGCAGCGTGTTATGGAATGAGTTCTGCAGACAGTTCTCTCTTAGGACAGCATTTCCCAAAGCAGGGGCACCAAGGACTAGTAATAGGTAGGCAGACAGACATCTAAATTGTTTTCCAGCATCTCCATTATATTTAAGTAAGACTCTAGATATTACAATTGCAAAGAAAACCTTGAAAATGAGCCCCAAGTATAACCAATACAGTGGCCTTTGTCTGAGTTTGCGGAGAGCCTGAAACAAAGCTCTGAGATGTGAGCTGCCCCATTCATCTCAATGGGTAGTAAATCAGGTGCCAATGATAATACTTTAATGTCAACATTGTTCACAATATTAAGAAAGGAACGGAAGAGTCAGATTATGAAGACTGACCCAATCTACTCTGAGTAACTCATCCATTGAGGGTAAGCCTATGACAACACATGACAGGGCTTAAGAGGTTCTTGATTGGTTTCCTTTTCCTGAAGTGGGGCTCAGCTTTCAAGCTTTGGGGAACACTGCTTTTGGGCCAGTTTGAGTAACCCTTGCTCCCACTGAGTAATATATTAGCCTTCAAGTGGTCTCCCTAAAATCAATGAGACTATTCATGGATAAATGTACTGTTCAGTTGGAGTAAAGGATTCAGAATCTTGACTTTAGAGTCCTGAGTTATTCTGAGAAGAATTTATTTTGCCTTTTAAACAGAGACCAGTGTCCTCACTGGACCTTCAACCTAACAACAATAAAATAAGGAAAGAATATACAGAGCAAGTGACATAGCCATAATTGGAGCTAGGCCCAAGCCACAACATTTTGATCTGTATTTTGGAAACCTTGAAGTTTCAAGGATGTTCAAAACAAAGTTTCACTTCAGCCTTTTACAAAACTAGTTGCCACCTGAAAAATTATGATCCATCTTAAATTCAGATTCTGAACATCTACTAATCACAAGGATGTTCAGATCCAGATTTTGGGGTTTGGGCAGCTCTCTCCTTAATAAGTAGTAGGAGGGAAAAAGTTATTTTTAAGGTGTCTATACATCATAGATGCTCTTAGATCTGTGACAGTAGCCTTAACAGTAAAACTCTTATTGTTAGAATGTGACAAACTTTAAAACATTACTTAATGTGATCTGCCAAAGGACCTCTTTAATAAATATTTCAAAGAGGCTTCCCAGCTTCTTGAAAAATGGCATAGAGAGGCAACTAATCCCACATCCCATATAGTGCCAGGCTGGGAGTTTCAGGCTGACACCTGCAGTTGCCCTTTGCCGGCCCCTGCAGGGGCATAAACTAAATGGCTCACTAGGTCTTTCTCATCTTTAGTTTTCATGATTTTTAAAGGATGCTAACTCCACCTGACCCTCTCATGACCTAGAGTGAGGGTGGGGCATTCCAACACTCCAGGACTGCAAAGACAAAAATTCAAAGAACATTCTCCCCTATCTCTTCAAACCCCAGACGCCAGAGCTCTATAACCTCTAGCCTGAGGTTATATAAAGTGCCAGAAGATCAAGAAGACACTACATTAGTGTAACACCTCAGGTGATTGTTTCTGCGTTTTGAAAGCAAAAGTGCAAAGATATTTTTGATAGCCTTTTGAAACTATTCAGAGAGTAAGAACTATATGGTCTTGCCTGTATTAAAAGTAATATGCTGAAATAAATGTTAATATATTAAAGTCATCAATGGTGCTATAACTGGTCAAGATTCGGTTTTTAGAATTTAAATTCAGGAGATTGGAAAACTCAGCAACCAATCTTTTCTGAGCAATCTTCTAAATCAGGATGCCCATCTGATATGAGAAGGTTTCTCGAAACACAGGTTTGAGTTTATCTTTGGTATTTATTGGCTAGTCTGTTTTTCCCTTTCCAGAAGCATAGATATAAAAAAATGAGGGGGAACATCAATCAGTTCAAAGAAGTAACAGCAAAAAGAAATACTCACATTTCATTCTCTTAGCAGCTTAAATTTCTTCAGCTATATTGAAGACTCTTTAAATATTTTACTTGTTTTCTGTTTCAGAGGTCTGTTTATAAGACAAGAAGTAGGTTATTTAAGACATCATCTGGGGATAACACAGGTTACTATTCCTATTTTTTTCTTCTCCTTGCCTCTTTTCCTGTAGTTAAAATTTTTTATTCAAACTCAAAAGACGGTTGCTTTAAACAAAATACAACTCTTTTAAAAAGCTGGTCGTCTTCACTTCAGACCCTAAATACAAAACCAGCAATGACTTTCCTTTCCATACGTTTCATT
Organism: Eretmochelys imbricata; assembly: GCF_965152235.1. Taxonomy (NCBI): domain Eukaryota; kingdom Metazoa; phylum Chordata; order Testudines; family Cheloniidae; genus Eretmochelys; species Eretmochelys imbricata. The sequence continues at coordinate 108,948,903 of NC_135575.1, forward strand.
CACAACAACCTTTTTTCAGCCTGACGTGATGTCATTGTTCCAGACATGCAAGAAGAAAGACAAGGTGCAAAGGATGCATTTAATTAGGCTGCAACTTTATTAATCTAACTCATATGGGAACTATCCAGCAATCACTTGTACAATGCAAGTCATGATTCTTTCCTTAATTGTTTCCACCTGGTGGAGGCCTGCCATCAGCTCCCTTCCCCCACAACTGGTCCACCCACTGCCTTCCCCTCATGATAAGGTTAAGGGGCTGAGACTAAGGTGTTGTCTTTTCACTGTGCCAGAGATTAGAAGCCACAACCCTGGTCCCCAGCTTCTTTAGGGGATGTCTTCCCCTAAATCCACTTCCAGTTCTGGTTTATCAGAGAACTAGACACCTTATGGGGAAAGCTCCTCCACTGAGCACCTGCCATAAGAAGGCTCCAGCAGTTAGCGTGGCAGCCTTCCCCACAATCAGGTTCCCAGATAATTAACAATTCCCTCCCTAACATCAGCCAAAATTATATCCACTCCTCATTTGGATGATGTGCCCCATTGTTCCTGAATAACTCAGGTACCAAATATGGTATTTTTGGTGGGCAAACATCAATCCTCCCCATTCGCAATGATTCACACATTTTCTGGCCATGTCAACCCCTGGAGACATGATGGCTCCCTGCCATATACTCTGCTGCAGCATTTCAGACTAGTTCTGGCCTAAAACTCTCTTTGCCCTGATAATTAACTTAACCCCTTTTAGGAAATCCCAAATTGTTTTCACCCAGATGAACAACAATCATTTCAGGACTGCATCCGGTCCGCCAAAGAGTATAAGAGAGACATCAGCTGGTCCCAGAGCATGCCCCTCTTGCCTTGCCGACCCAGATTCGCCTCCTCTCTGAAATCCAGCTGTGAACCCGCAGGGGAATTGACTGCCTACTTGTGGGACCAATGCTTGAAGGTCCAAACATCAGCTCTCATGATCTGTTCGTTCTCTTGGTCCCCATAGCATGCCCCTCCATCAATGCCAAATCAGAGCTGCCTCACCTATGAGGCCCTGCAGTGAACTTCCAGAGGAAACTGGACACCTGTCCATGGGCCAAATGCACAATATTATGTCTGCACATCAAGTCACCAACTCCTGTGACCCATACACTTAATGCTGAAGAAAGGAATAAACATGAAGAGTTTGGCACATATAAACTACTGAATTATCCTCACCAACAGGGGTCTCTATACCCCTGTATGCATTTGTATTCCACCATTGATAGGGGTAACACACTGGGCTCTATTCCAATTGTGACATGGATGTAAACTGTCCAAATCCTGACTGAATGGGATCCAATTTCACTGGGGAAAATTCAACAAATGCACTCTGACATCGCCATGAACTGAAACTTCCTTTTCCAAGGTAACTCCCTTCCACCAGAGGAAAGAATGGCATGGGACCAATATCCTCAACACAGGGCAAATCCTTTCTGATTTGACTGGGCACTTCTCAGCCTCCCCACACTCTTGTAGTAGTATGACTCACCTTGCTAGCCCCTCATTTTTATTTTGACCCTCAGAAGCAGGGTGTCAGATCTCTGCCCTCACTCCCCACCCATTGCTGATCCTTAAATTCCACAATCTTATCTAAATTGTTTATTACTAAATCCCATCTTAGCCCCGTCAGAGACCATCCCTTTAGTAACCATGACACCAGCTTGTAGTCTCAAATTCTGAAAGGTTTGCCCTGCCCTCAAATGGAGCTCAGTATGTTCCTCCACACCCCCAATATACACCTGAATGTTCAAGGTGCTAGTTACTTTGTACCAAAACAAAATGTATCAAAAACCAAGGTTTCTGCTGTGCCCAAATGGGCTCCTCACTGGTTCCCAGTACCAACTCTCAAATTCCACCCACCTCATACTCTGAGTGACTTGACAATCCAGCAGTTACGAGCCTGGACCACTGCCCCAATTTTTTTTTTTTTTTACTTCAGAATTACCTCCCGACTCCCTCCTGCAGGTAGTCACTGTTACTTGGACAGGACAGAGATTCTACAGAGTTATTTTATTCTATCCTCCCAGAATCAATGAGTACTGTTTGCCCTGGCGGAAACCCCAGACCCAATGCCCCGCAATGCATTCACATCTACTCTCAGGTCTGACTCTGATGTCCCATCTTCCCTTTGTAAGCGGGGGAATAGTCCCGCTATTGTGGGGAACCTTCCTGGCTTCTGCACTACCCCCGGTGAAGTGGGCTAGCGAAAGGATCTGAGTCCTCGCTCCCACTTCCTTTATCCAGTGGCCTCCCTGCCCTTGAGGACTCCCCTTCCACTCTCCTGTCTGGCAGAGTCCTCGTAACCCCAACAAGGTTGGGCCCAGGATTCCTGGGGGGCTCAACCCCCAACCCTGCTGTGGTCACCTAGGACAGGGGCTAGGGTGTCCCCACTCCGGGGTACTCTCTCTGCACTGGGCACTTCTCTGACCCACTGACCATTACATACAATTTAAAGCATTACATACAAATTAAAGTTATTTAATCAACAATTAATTTTAAAAAGAATAAGGAAAATGGGAAAGGTTAAAGGAAACACATCAACCTGCTCTGTGACAGAGAACATCACAAACAGTGTCTCTGGAATGTCAGGGCAGTTCACAGTCTGTTCCTTGTAAGTCCCAGGCCTTCTTCTCAGGCCCTGGCTGTGCTGCAGGGATGCTGTGGGTTGGACACTTGCTCAGGTGGTGGCCACATGCTCTCAGGCTCTAAGTGCTAGGACCCTTCTTCCCAGTGTCGCCCGGGGTTATGATCCAAGCCTCACCTGCAGAGCCTCTTGGCTGAGGCATCTCCCTGTGCTGGGCCTGCTGCCCAGGGTTCCCCTCGCTCTCCCCAGGGGCTCACCACTCCCAGCTCCACCACTCTATCTCAGCACTGCTGCTGCTGCTCTGCCTCCAGCTCCCTGGGCTGCTTCTTTGGCCCCTCTGGCTCTGGTTGCTGCAGCTCTGCTCCCAGGACAGGTCTGCTTTGCAGGCTGCTTCTGTGACTCTGCTCCCAGCACTGACCTGCTTCCTGGGCTGCTCTTCTGGCCGCTCTGGCTCTGGTTGCTGCAGCTCTGCTCCCAGGGCAAGTCTGCTCTCTCTGGGCTGTGCCTCTAGCTTTGGGGCTGCAGCTCTGCTCCCAGGACAGGGTCTACTCCCTCTGGGCTGCTTTTCTGATCCCTCTGGATCTGACACAGCTCTGCTCCTCAGCTTAGCTTGGGCCCCTGCTTTCTCCTTAGCTCGGCCCCACTCTGTCTGACCCAGGGAAATCCAGCTCACACGGAGGACAGGACCTCACTGGCCTCCTGACTCTCTGATTAGCCTGCCCGCCCTGTCATTCAGGCTGACCTGGAACATTGGCCTCTCCCCATTGTTCCTGGGGACTATCAGTCTCAGGGTCCTGGTTTCCCATAGACCCTTCCCCTTTTACTACTGGGAGTTAGCCAACCAAAACACCCTGTCAAGGTTCCTCCCCCACTCTGAACTCTAGGGTACAGATGTGGGGACCTGAATGAAAAACCTCCTAAGCTTATCTTTGCCAGCTTAGGTCAAAACTTCCCCAAGGTACAAAATATTCCACCCTTTGTCCTTGGATTGGCCGCTACCACCACCAAACTAATACTGGTTACTGGGGAAGAGCTGTTTGGACGCGTCTTTCCCCCCAAAATACTTCCCAAAACCTTGCACCCCACTTCCTGGACAAGGTTTGGTAAAAAGCCTCACCAATTTGCCTAGGTGACTACAGACCCAGACCCTTGGATCTGAGAACAATGAAAAAGCATTCAGTTTTCTTACAAGAAGACTTTTAATAAAAATAGAAGTAAATAAAAATAAAGAAATCCCCCCTGTAAAATCAGGATGGTAGATACCTTACAGGGTAATTAGACTCAAAACATAGAGAACCCCTCTAGGCAAAACCTTAAGTTACAAAAAAGATACACAGACAGAAATAGTTATTCTATTCAGCACAGTTCTTTTCTCAGCCATTTAAAGAAATCATAATCTAACACGTACCTAGCTAGATTACTTACTAAAAGTTCTAAGACTCCATTCCTGGTCTATCCCCGGCAAAGACAGAATATAGACAGACCCACAGACCCTTTGTTTCTCTCCCTCCTCCCAGCTTTTGAAAGTATCTTGTCTCCTCATTGGTCATTTTGGTAGGTGCCAGCGACCTTTAGCTTCTTAACCCTTTACAGGTGAGAGGAGCTTTCCCCTGGCCAGGAGGGATTTCAAAGGGGTTTACCCTTCCCTTTATATTTATGACACACCCCCACTGAATGTTAGTAAGGGGGCAGCAGTCCCCTTACACCTTCAAGAAAAGCCTATTACACTGGTTCAGGGATTGTCCAAACACTCAATAAAACCTTTATCTGTTAATTTGCCCTGAATAATAAATTGGGTCTTTCCATGACTGTGAAGGCTGCCAAGAGCAAGATACCCATCCTGAGGGCACCACCCAAGCTGTGAAATTAAAGATGGCCAAGCTTGTACTTCATGCAAAGTAATATTGGATGCCTCAAGAATCTTGCAACCCTGTCAGTTTATTAACAATGAATAGAAATATTTGTCTCTATCTAAACCCATCTCCAGACAAGTTGGGGGGGGGGGGGAAGCTCTCTGTGCGTATATCAACATGGGGATAAAAATACCCTGTCTGGTCTGGGTCAGCTGGCTCAGGCTCCAGGCTGAGCCTGAATGCCTACATAACAGTTTTTAGCCCCACGAGCCCAAGTCAGCTGACCCAGGCCAGCCGAAGCCATGCCTCATGGCTTTTAACCCCATGTAGACGTACCCTGTGTTTCTTTTGCAAGCAGTACCTCTAACTCGAGCTGTACTAATAACTGATATTTCAATTTGCTGGCTATACCCAAAAAATGGGGGCAGGGGAGAGATTCATTTTAGGTCAACTTGAAACAAAAATTCTTTGAACTATTCCACGAACTGAAAAGTGAAATTATATTTGTTTCAGGTTGAACTAAACATTTTCTTTGACCCAAAACAAAACATATAATTTTATTTGAGCTTTTCTAAATATTTTATTGTGAAAATAAATTTGAAGTAAATTTGGAAACAAAGGTTTTTTTAATAGAAAAATTAAAATTTGTTTTGAAAATGCTGAAATAAAAAGTTTTGATTTTGTCAATTTTTGTAGGGAATTTTCAACCGAAGTAATTCAGCAACTTGGACACAAATTCACAAAAAGTTTAAGGCACATTTTTTTATCCAGCACTACTCCTAAATTACAAGCCAACCTGAAATAAAGTCAATAGGCTTGTAACCTCTCTTGAATCCACCCTGGCAACAAATAAAAGTTTATCAAGGTGGCCCACCACCTGCAAAGCTGGTCTCAACCAAACTGTACCACCTGGGCTTCAATTACACAGTGTCTGCTAAGGAAGAGATTTGGGGCATCTCTCTGGCAGTCTGTGTCTACCCTGCACTGCGATTATGTGAGGAAACCATCTCTCTTCTTTGGGATAACTTTACGTTCCTTCCTCATGAACCGATTCCTTTCTCTGCCCCATGTCCATGAGGGCTGCAAGTCAGGGTCCCTTGACTGTGGTGACCCGCAATACCCATGGCCACCCTTTGTAAAGGGTCATCTTATTATAGGCAGCTGACTCATGGCTGCTGCACACATATCTTGTGCTTTTCCCATCCTTGGGTAGGAATCACATATTATGCAATACTCCTTAACTGCCTCTTTAACTTCTTGACTGGAGTGCAAGCTGCAGCAAGACTAGGCCATGCCTCAGTTTCCTCATTTTCACCTATGGTCTGAGCCACAATAACACTGAGCCATGCCTCAGTTTTTCCCAATTTCAACAGGAGAATGAGGCGCATCAACACTTAGCTGTGCCTCAGTTTTCCTGGTAAGGAAAGGCAGTTGGCTCACCTCTGTGGGGATTTAAGTAGGCCTCATCCCCATTCCCCTGCACAGTCATCTGTACGAAGCAGCCACTTTCATTTAAACCATTTCACTGAAGACTAAGACTGCCCTATGGGGCATTGAGCACACTGTATGCCTCTTCATGCAGTGAGAGATCCGTCAATGGCCCTTGGCCCCCGCCCCTACATTCCCTCTCTGAGTTGGATCATAGACATTTGATTTGTAACATTCTGCTTGCTGGGGAAATCCACACTCTGTCCTGCAGAGAGCCAATGGGTTGTTTGTCTACCCCTCAATGTATAGGCACATAAGGATCCGGAAAATTGCAGGTCAGTGATTACACACAATGGGAATGGCCATGCCCCTACCCCATTCTCCTTTCTGTTCCTCACAATTCCATAGTGGGGAGAAGCCCAGTAAGTTCAGAGGGACAGAACTAGAAACACAAATAAAATAAATAATTTTCAGAATGTTGCTACATGTTTATGCAGCAAGTAGCTAATTGAGTGACCATTATGTAAACACAGTCACAATTACAAGTAGATTATTTTACAGAGCAGAAGCTTTCCTAGGGTTTAACCTGTCATTTGCATAGGTTAATTTTAAATGGCAGTGCAAATTTAGCTTGAAAAGATAATTACAATATTTCACCTCCTTTCATCTCAGGTTATGTAAATGAGACTTTAATCTTTTTGCAGTTCATATTATATTAATAAGTTTTTAAAAAAATCTTGATTTATGTTATGCTGTCAATCACTTGAACAGAATGGACTCAAATGAAAACAAGTGGATACAAATCAGGCTAATTTCCACAGTTATTCTCTATGTCTTTCTTTATATCTGTGGGGTTGTTCCACCTATTCCCAATAAGCAGGTGAACAGAGACATAGTTTGACAGGTACTTTATTAGGTTGAGGCCCTGGGGGTTTTTCGCCTTCCTCTGTAGCATGGGGCACAGGTCACTTGCTGGAGGATTATCTGCACCTTGAAGTCTTTAAAACATGATTTGAGGACTTCAGTAGCTCAGACATAGGTGAGAGGTTTATCGCAGGAGTGGGGGGTGAGATTCTGTGGCCTGCATTGTGCAGGAGGTCAGACTAGATGATCATAATGGTCCCTTCTGACCTTAATATCTATGAATTTTTATCAGACAAATGGTAAATGAATTCATCTCTCTAATACTCATGCTACTTCTAATACCAATGATCATTCATGCAGAAGTTCACTGTCTGTGATTTGAAATCAGCACTGTTCATGAGCAGACAAATTGTGCCCGGCCATGGCTCAGGTGGGCAGCATGAGGCTGCAAGGATCTTTCTCTACCCCACTCTTTGTGGCTCCCCAGACATTCACTTGTACCCCAACGGTTGCTAAATATCCCAAAGGGGACTGGCAGGTGGGGGTGGAGAGGACTCCAACCTCCTCAGCACCCTTCCATAGTGGCCCATGGAGCTGACTCAGCACATAAGGGCGTGTGAATGCTATACTATCCCTCCCTAACTACCCCAAGAGGCAATGCAACTCTATAGAGCTCACAATCTGGGCAAATGCCAAAGGGCATGTCTACACGGCAAGTACAAACCTGTGGCACTGAGTCCCAGAGTCTGGGTCAGCTGACTCAGGCTCAGAGTGCTCGGGCTGTGGGGCTAAAATTACAGCATAGACATTTGGGCTTGGGCAGGAGCCTGGGCTCAGAGACCCTTCCCTCTCAGTTTCCCAAACCCTGGGCTCAGAGACCCTTCTCCCTCATAGTATCTCAGAGCCCAGGCTCCAGCCCAAGCCCAACCATCTTTGTGGCTATTTTTAGCCCCATAGCCCAAGCTCTGCCAGCCCAAGTCAGCTGACCTGGGCCAGCCGTGGCCATGTCACACATCTTTTATTGCAGTGTAGACATACCCTAAGTGGTCAGACCTGGGCTTCAACCCATGCTTTTCGCACCAACGATTAGAGGTGATTGAAAATACATAAGGTTCTTAGTTACAACATTCTCAGTTTGTGAATATAGTGGCTTTGTTATGGCTGCTATCATTAATATATTGTTGCCTCTTTGCTGAGCAGAAGCAAATTTTGGGGCCTTGTAGGTCAGCTTTGTGTTTGGAGCAGAAATCAGTGCCCTGGAGTCAAGTATTTTCTTAGTAAAAATAACAAGGAGTCTGGTGGCACCTTAAAGACTAACAGATTTATTTGGGCATAAGCTTTCGGGGGTAAAAAACCCACTTCTTCAGATGCATGGAGTGAAAATTACCATTTTCTTATTTTCTTTGTGTATTTTCTTAGTGTATTTATTTTAATTTACAAAATATACACAAATCCTGTTTCCTTCAACTGTGATGGCAAATTGCACATAGGCAACTCCTTTTTCAGAAGTCCCCAATAAAGTCTGACTATCCTATCCCAAGAAGCAGCTGCCTTTGTCCTCTGTCTTCCTCAGGACTCTCATAAATCTCCAAATAGATCCCACTAGTTAAACATGTTCTGTGCTTCTTTTTCTCACTCAGCTCCCCTTTACTTTATGCCTGGGAAACCCCGCACTGAAAGCTCCCCTTGGGCTGCATGTTCTGCGAAGACTGGCCTCTTTTTGTGCAGCTACCCTGGAAGCCCAGACAAAGAAGAGAACTTTAACCCTCACAGTACCCTAAATGACTTTCTCTAGGCAGTTACTGCATGATCTGTAACTCTTTCTATGGAAAGTTTCAAACCCAGCGCTAATCCATCCATGATGCCTAAACATGCAAGCCATTAGCACTGTTCACCATAAGCACTGTCTTATAAACACCATAATCTATAATTTTAATATATAAAAATGAAAATGTGTCAGGGTTCAAGTTTCCCAAGTGCCTGGAGATTTTTGGCTCCAGATTGAGTTCAGGGCCATCTCCTTTGTAAAATGTTTTAAATCTGATTTTTTCTAAAACTAGCTTTTCAGATTAGAATAGTTAAAAGAGCTTAGAAAATTAGTTTATTAGCTTTCACCATAATTAACAACTCAGTAATGGGCCATTCAGGGCCTTATATAAAAAAAAGTTATCTCAGCCCAGTTGTTCTTGTTACCAGTATTCATCATGTATACAATACGCTAGGCACTCTAAAAATATGTAATAAACAATAATAATAATAATCCTATTTCTTATATAATGCTTTAAGTTGTAAGATAACCTAGAAGATGATAGGTTGCTGGCCTGAAGAATTTACCATATAAATAGACAAACCATATAGGGACAGATTCTCAGCTGTTATAGACAATTTACACCACTTCAGAATCTGGACCATGATCTGCATACGAAATAAAAACATACCCAAACCTTCATCCATATTTTAAACCAAATCAGATCTTCTTTGAGAATTCTAGGAAATCAGGTTAACTTTTATCTCTCCGTTTTCATATGGCTGGACTTTGATTACATGTGGATCTGGTATATGAAGTGATGAAATATCTGTTTGCGCAATACATCAAGTAAGGTGGGAAACAGAAAATACCAATAACCTCAAGAAATAACCTCTTCCTATATGATTTCTGGTTACCATCAAAACATTTTGGTGCTTATTCAAACTACACCTCTAAAGGGTTTGAGGTTTGCTCATCACTGCAGTCTTCTTCTAGAACAACAAGATAGCTTTTAAAATGTATTCAATATCTTTTTAAGGGAAGTGTCATATGAAGGGGTAAATAACACTTCCTCATTCACTTTCTCCACACCAGTCATGATTTTATACACTTCTATCACATCCCCCCTCAGATCTCTCTTTTACAAGCTGAGCAGGCCCAGTCTTTTTAATCTCTCCTCACATGGAAGCTGTTCCATCCCCCTCATTATTTCTGTTGCCTTTCTCTGTATCTTTTCCAATTCAAATATATCTTTTTGAGATAGGGCTACCAGAACTGTGTGAAGTATTCAAGGTGAGAGCATACTATGGATTTATATAGTGGCATTATGATATTTTCTGTCTTATTATCCATCCATTTCCCAATGGTTCCTAACAGTCTCTTACTTTTTAATTTAATTTATTTATTTATTTATTGGACTGCTGCTACACATTGAGTGGATGTTTTCAGAGAACTATCCACAATGACTCCAAGTTCTCTTTCCTGAGTGGTAACACCATCATTTTGTATGTATAGTTGGGATTAGGTTTTCCAGTGTGTATTACTTTACATTTATCAACATTAAATTTCATCTGCTATTTTCTTGCCTAGTCACCAAGTTTTGAGAAATCCCTTTGTAACTCTTCACAGTCTGCTTTGGACTTAACTATCTTGAGTAAATTTGACATCTCACTATTCACCCCTTTCTCCAGATCATTTATGAATATGTTGAACAGTACTGGTCCCAGTACGGATCCTTGAGGGGGCCCATTTCTTACCTCTCTCTACTGTGAAAAATGACCATTTATTCCAATCCTTTGTTTCCTATCTTTTAACCAGTTACTAATCCATGAGAGGACCTCCTTCCCTTTTATCCCATGGCTGCTTACTTTGCTTTAGAGCCTTTGGTCATGGACCTTGTTAAAGGCTCTCTAAAAGTCCAAATACACTATAGCCACTGGATCACTCTTGTCCACATACTTGTCAACACCCTCATTTAGCTTCTGCCCAAAGGCCTTGTCTTTCGAGTGGTCCTTTAGCACCTTGGTTGTTTAGTGTCCCCACTGAATGTTTAGCAGATTAGCTGCTTCTGATATACTTAAAAATTGCTGTTAGTTTTTGTGTCTTTCAATAGTTGCCCTTCAAATTCTTTTTTGACCTGCTTTATTATACTTTTACACTTGACTTGCCAGAGTTTATGTTCCTTTCTATTTTCCTAAGTAGGATTCAACTTTCAAATTTTAAATGTCTTTTTATCTCCTTCTGCCTCTTTTACTCTGTTTAGCCAGGCTGGCTTTTTTGGTCCTCTTACTGTTTTGTTTTGTTGCTTAGTTTGGTGGTGGGGGGGTGGTATATATATGGTATATATAACTTGAGCCTCTATTATGGTGTTTTTAAAAAATTTCCAGGCAGCTTGCAGGCATTTCACTCTTGTGACTGTTCCTTTTAACTTCCTTTAAACTGTTCCATTTAATTAGCCTTCTCATTTTTGTGTAGTTCCCCTTTTTGAAGTTAAATAGTACAATGGTGGGTTTCTTTGGTATTTTTCTCCCTATGAAAACGTTAAATTTAATTACATTATGGTCGCTACTACTGAGTAGTTCAGCTATCTTCATTTCTTGGACCAGATCCTGTGTGCCACTTAGGACTAAAGTGAAATTCTACAAAATGGACAACAGTGCGTTGGTGATACAGAAATTTGACTGTTTTTTGTTCTGTACTTTTCCTCTTTGATTTTCTCCCATATGTGAGGAATCCCATGGAAGCTCCTTTCTGCACTAGTAAATGTGCAGTACAGAACAATCATATACTCATAGAAAGATGGACCAGATTACTTAATTGCTCTTTTTGATCTCTACCCTCAATGGTCCAGATGATGTCACGTCTCCTCCAGTTAAGTAGCATTTTACAAGCTGACCCATTGAAGTGCATGGAACCACTCATGGATGAAGTTGCTACTAAACAGAAGGAAGTGTATCAGAATCAAACTCTTTGATTCTCTCTCCACTGTGGTTTTCACTGTTGCTCACATGAATGCAACGAAAAATTAGCCCCACTGAGCAGAATTTACCTTAGCTGCTATCCCATCTTCAAACTGAATGACAACCATATAGAATTATTGCTAAGTGCTAGTTAGGTTTGCTTGCAAGGACCTTCTCTTTCTTCCATGTATGTAATACTGAAACATACAGATAGGGAGTGATTTATTTTTCTACCTTTCTACAAAACAATTTTCAAAGGCCTGAAATTCGCTCCTGGTGAGAGCAAACTGCCTTCTGTCCTGCATTACAAGATGGAAGAAAGTATGAAAAGGTAAAAGTTCATCCATGCTAACAACACTCTAAAATATTCAGGAACCTAGGAAGGAAGGAGAAACTACTAGAGCTTTACTCTGTGGCTTGCAACAAAAATGTTTCACAGTAAAAGGTTGTTTTCCTCTTGGGAATCAATCTACTCTTTTCTCTTTAATGTTTGCTTGGGCTTCTCCAGAGTAGTAAAATGGTAATTCCATAGACTGAAAGCATTTTAGCTATTTGTTTGTTCTCCACAGAACAAACTACTAGCTCCCACTTGGGAAAAGCTCCTAGTTGAAAGTGCCCAAATAGTCTGTGGGTCAGTGAAGATAGGGTTTGCAGATGGATATTCATTCTTATTTAACTTGTTTGTTTTTAATGTGAGAAGAAAATTCATATTACTTAGAATTATGTCAAAAGGGAAAATGTGCCAGTCAATCATATTGTGAGGTAAATGACCTTACTTAGTAATATAAATTAAGAAAAAAAAGTAAACACAAACTAAAAACTTAACCTGCTCATTCATAAAAGCAGAGTCATTTTTAAGAACAAGTATCTATCTTTTTATAGCTATCATACAAGGAGTCTTCTCCCAGCCAATCAGAATGTAGCTAATATATTGAAGAGTGGCACAATGAGCAGCTGTCACTTTACTAAACCAATATCCATTAGACAAAATGGTCACAAGTGCATCAGTCTAATGTAATAGCAAGAATGTCATTGAAATAGAAAGTTGTCACAAGATCAATGTCCCCTGCCTTGAAAATAAACACTGTGGTTTGGACTCAGCACTTATCTAGCAGCAGGCAACCATTATGCTGTGATAACATTCTATTCTATTGACATTATTTGTTAACTAGAGATATCCAGATAGTGAAATATCAGCTTTGTTCTGTATCTGGGTAGAATAAGAACTCACTTTACATCTGCTACACACAATTACCAGACATTACATTTCTCACAAACTTGGGTGGCCCGAAAATACGGAAGTGATCAAAAAATAGTTTACAATATATACCACCATTCATACATCCTGTGTGTGTTTCTTAACTGAGCCAGCGGTAGCTAGAATTCTGATGGTTTATCTACTGGCAGCGTTTTTTCCTGCTGCTGCCAACGCCCCAGCTATTATTCTGTCACTTGCTTATCACATCAAGTGGGGCTATTGGCTTTTTTTCCAAGCTAAATCCTGGCTTGAGCTATCTTTCTGTCATCCATTTTTTCCATTATCCTACAGTCTAACTGATTTTTTAAAAATTAAAAAACACTCCCAGTCTGTCCTACTAAAGCAGCCAGATCAGGACTGACCAATGCCCTTGATAGATAAACACAGAACTACTGATATCTAGAACAAAACCTCCGTCAGGGAAGTCTGCAGGCATCTCCCAAAACTCAGCAAATAACTGTGCAATATTGAATTCCGCAACCTCTTCTACATTTCAGGTGCATTTGACTGTAATGGATTTGGCTTTTGAAGCATTTTCTAAATCCACTTCTTTGCTTGTGGTCAAGATTTACCTACTATCTAGCTCCATATCTTGGGCTACCATTTTTGTGTGTATTGCTGATTCAGGACACCATGTTTCACTTACCTTTACCCTTGGGTCCCCATCATTCAGTTTCTCCCCTGAATGCCCACAGACATTCATCGACACAGACTCTGTGGCAGAGTTCTGGATAGCCATATGACATCATGAATTCCCCTATCCAAGGTTTTCATTTTAAGTGATTTTGCACCCAGAGAAATTAGCTCTTTTGTTAAAAAAAAATCAGTGACTTTAATATTTTCATCAAAGAGCATAAGAAAATAAGGGTTTGAAGCAACTCCAACTTCCTTCAAAAAGAGATTAAAAATGTTGGCAATGTCACCTATTTTTAAAGCAAAATTCCACCCTTTAGGGCCTTGTCTAAGTTAGGTTTTGTTAGTATAGTTAAAACAGCATCGTGTGAACACATCTGTGTTGGTATAAAAGAGCTTCTACTGGGATAGCTATGCCAGTTTGGGAAACCAGTATATGCTATAAAAACATAATTCCAACTACAGTAGGGCTTTTACCAGCATACACAAGTTGGTAGAAAAATCACATCTCTAACTGACATAGTTATGTGAGTAAAACTTAAGTATGGGCAAGTCCTTAAGGCTCAAAAATGAGTCAATACTTTTGTAAAAACTGGACAATGCTTGTTTGCTCAATTAAATGCAAAACCACTCAGATTTTGAGTGTTTTATATGCATTGCAAAATTTCCACATATTTTTAGTTATATCTTGGATTAAATAACAAGAGCAAAAAAGATTGGTACCAATTAAGGTGCTCTTACAGATCTATTTAACTAGAAGACCCAACTTAGTATTTGCATATTTCAGAGTTAGGCTATGTAAGATGTAGTTTTCCTTGAGAAAATGACGTTACTTTACAATACAAAGTAAGGTATAGTATTGAAAGTGAGTAGAGGACTCCTCGTTAAAGTTTGATGTTAACTGAATGCCTCAGTGCCTAATTTGGTTCCTATAATATTGGTCAATAGTCAGGAAGAAAATGGTTGCAGAAATGGAAAAATGTTTTTGTTTTATAAATAGACATGTTGCTATGTATTTATGTTAAAGAAGGCAAGGCCAAAGAAATGCCCCTTGTACTTGGAGTTGAAGGCAGTCCTTAGTTCCTGTGAAAGTTCACAGTCTCAGACCAGCCACTAAGAAAGCTCTGTCTCCTGCACAGACAAGCTTTACCCTTACTGTAAAGAGTTCCATTGAGCCAGAGGAGCGAAGTTGTGGATCATGGTCTTCTTCCCAGAGCTTCAGGAAATCTTCTATATATCCTGGCCCCAGGCCATGAAGCACCTTAAAGATAAGGACCAAGATCTTAAATTTTATTTGAAATTCTATGGGAAGCCAGTGTGGAGAGCAGAGGACAGCTCTGATGTGCTTGTGGTAGCCTGTTACTGAAGATACACACTGCACCATTCTGTGCTAGTTGAAGTTTCCTAAAGTCTGAAGAAGGCTTCATGCCTATGTCTATCACATTGCTGTGGTACAGCCAAGAAGGGACAAGAAAGGCATGAATAATTAAGGCATTGTCATCATTCACCAGCATGGGGCAGAGTCTCCTAGCCTATGTCAGAGATGACAGAAAGAATTACTCATGGTTATCGCTATGTGAGAGCTCAATGTTAGTGAGGAATCCAAGAGTACTCTTAAACTACAGACCAAACTAACCAGTTGTGGGTGTGTACCTGTAATCAAAGGAGGCTGCACTTGGCTGCACCTTGGCAAATTCTTCAAAATGCTTTTCTCTGCCCACCAGCATAACCTCTGTCTTCCTTGGGTTTAGCTTCAGCCAGCTGCTGTTCTTCCATGAGCTGATCTCACTGAAGCCCTGGACCATCTTGGTGGAAGTGGTGTGATCATATGTGATGAAGGATAGGTAGAGCTGTGTGTCATCTGCATACTGCTCATTCTTGAGTCCATGGCATGTGACCATTTCACCTGGCTGTTGAAAGGGACCAGACTCAAAATTGCTGAATTTATCACAATATGTTTCTGGTTAAGCCTAAAGGTAGACTAACAGGGAGAGACACTAAAGTCAGCACAAAGATGTACTGAAACTCAGTGCCAAAACGTACTTTAAAGAAACCATATCAACATTTGTAACATGTGATACAGGAGGGCCAGGGAGCAGTGGGAGAGTGCTAGAGGGGAAATATATAAACTCAAGGTTAATTAAGGCGTGGTTCCTGTAGACTAGGGAAGGTGGCTGCAGGTTAATTGGAGCACCTGCAGTCAATTAAGGCCCTGTTCAGAACCTAATAAAACCCTCTGCTTCAGACAGTCAGAGTGTATGTCTACACTACGAAATTAGGTCGAATTTATAGAAGTCGGTTTTGTAGAAAGCGTTTTTATACAGCCGACTCTGTGTGTCCCCACACAAATGCTCTAAGTGCATGTAGTCGATGGAGTGTGTCCACAGTATCGAGGCAACCGTCGAGTTCCGGAGTGTTGCACTGTGGGTGACTATCCCACAGTTCCCGCAGTCTCCACCGCCCATTTGAATTCTGGGTAGAAATCCCAGTGCCTGATGGGGCTAAAATATTGTCGCAGGTGTTTCTGGGTACATGTCGTCAGGCCCCCGTTCCCTCCCTCCCTCCGTGAAAGCAAGGGCAGACAATCGTTTTGCGCCTTTTTTCTTGAGTTACCTGTGCAGACGCCATACCCCGGCAAGCATGGAGCCGCTCGGCTAACTGTCACCGTATGTCTCCTTGGTGCTGGCAGATGTGGTACTGTATTGCTATACAGCAGCAGTTTATTGCCTTTTGGCAGCAGACAGTGCACTATGACTGGTACCCGTCGTCGACGTAGTCCTGGGTGCTCTTTTAACTGGGCGCCTGGGCAAACGTGGGAGTGACTCAGCCAGGTCATTTCCCTTGTTTCGTGTCATGGCGATTGAGTCCTACCGGCAGTGCACTGTCTTTTAATCTGCAGCTAGCAGAAGACGATGGCCAGTAGTCATACTGCACCGTCTTCTGCCAAGCACCCAGGAGATGATGATGGCTAGGGGTCGTACTGCACAGTCTGCTGCCAACAAGATGTATAAAGATAGATGAAGTGGCTCAAAACAAGAAATAGACCAGATTTGTTTTGTATTCATTTTCTCCTCCATGGCCTGCTAAACCCAGTTTTGAGTTCTATCCTTGAGGGAGCCATTCAGTTTCTCGCAAAGCCACCTCCTTTGTTGATTTTAATTTCCTGTAAGCCATGTCATCAGTCGCCCCTCCCTCTGTCAGGGCAACGGCAGACAATCGTTCCGCGCCTTTTTTCTGTGCAGACGCCATACCACGGCAAGCATAGAGCCCACTCAGATCACTTTGGCAATTAGGAGCACATTAAACACCACACGCATTATCCAGCAGTATATGCAGCACCAGAACCTAGCAAAGCGATACCTGGCAAGTAGGCGATGTCAGCATGGTGATGAGAGTGATGAGGACATGGACACAGACTTCTCTCAAAGCACGGGCCCTGGCAATGTGGGCATCATGGTGCTAATGGAGCAGGCTCATGCGGTGGAACGCCGATTCTGGGCCCAGAAAACAAGCACAGACTGGTGGGACCGCATTGTGTTGCAGGTCTGGGACCATTCCCAGTGGCTGCGAAACTTTTGCATGCGTAAGGGCACTTTCATGGGACTTTGTGACTTGCCTTCCCCTGCTCTGAGGCGCAAGAATACCAAGATGAGAGCAGACCTCACAGTTGAGAAGCGAGTGGCAATAGCCCTGTGGAAGCTTGCAACACCAGACAGCTACCGGTCAGTCGGGAATCAATTTGGAGTGGGCAAATCTACTGTGGGGGCTGCTGTGATGCAAGTAGCCAACGCAATCAAAGATCTGCTGATATCAAGGGTAGTGACCCTGGGAAATGTGCAGGTCATAGTGGATGGCTTTGCTGCATTGGGATTCCCTAACTGTGGTGGGGCCATAGAAGGAACCCATATCCCTATCTTGGCACCGGAGCACCAAGCCGTCAAGTACATAAACTGCAAGGGGTACTTTTCAATGGTGCTGAAAGCACTGATGGATCACAAGGGACGTTTCACCAACATCAACGTGGGATGGCCGGGAAAGGTACATGACCCTTTCATCTTCAGGAACTCTAGTCTGTTTCAAAAGCTGCAGGAAGGGACTTTATTCCCAGAGCAGAAAATAACCGTTGGGGATGTTGAAATGCCTATAGTTATCCTTGGGGACCCAGCCTACCCCTTAATGCCATGGCTCATGAGGCCATACACAGGCAGCCTGGACAGTAGTCAGGAGCTGGTCAGCTACCGGTTGAGCAAGTGCAGAATGGTGGTAGAATGTGCATTTGGATGTTTAAAAGCACGCTGGCACAGTTTACTGACTCGGTTAGACCTCAGCGAAACCAATATTCCCACTGTTATTACCGTTTGCTGTGCACTCCACAATATCTGTGAGAGTAAGGGAGAGGTGTTTATGGTGGGGTGGGAGGTTGAGGCAAATTGCCTGGCTGCTGGTTATGCACAGCCAGACACCAGGGTGGTTAGAAGAGCATAGAAGGGCGTGGTGCGCATCAGAGAAGCTTTGAAAACCAGTTTCATGACTGGCCAGGCTACGGTGTGAAAGTTCTGTTTGTTTCTCCTTGATGAAACCCCTCGCCCCTTGGTTCACTCTACTTCCCTGTAAGCTAACCACCCTCCCCTCCTCCCTTCGATCTTGCCTACCAAAAAACCAGAGAGGCAAACAGCCGCTCGGGGTCAGAGCCCCAGACATGCCGCTTCTATGATGAGCTGCATGCCATTCTAGGGGGTGCAGCCACCCTACCCCACCCCTGTGCTTTGACTCCATCAATGGATTATCACGCGACAGGGATGTGCATTTTGGGGACTAGGAAGATGATGATGAGGAGGAGGAGGAGGTTGAAGATAGCGCACAGAAATCAAGTGGAGAAACCGTTTTCCCAGAGAGCCAGGAACTGTTCCAGTACCTCCGGAACCAACCCACCCAATGTGGGCTCCCAGACCCGCCAGATGGAGAAGGTACCTCTGGCGAGTGTACCTTTGTAAATATAATATATGGTTTAAAAAGCAAGCGTGTTTAATGATTAATTTGCCCTGAAGACTTGAGATGCATTTGCAGCCAGTACAGCTACTGGAAAAGTCTGTTAACCTGTCTGGGGATGGAGCAGAAATCCTCCAGGGACATCTCCATAAAGCTTTCCTGGATGGTCACTCCTCATGGTCATCTGGTTGAAATAGGGTAATTTTATTAAGGGGACATTCAGAGGCGGCCGTTCCTTGTGGGCTGTGTGCCCGTGGCTGAAAAGAAATATTCCCCACTGTTATCCATGCGGTGGGGAGAGGGGTGAAGCGATCATCCCAGAGAATTGGGGGTGTGTGTATGGGGGGATGGCAGTTCCTGCTGGCCTTTGTGCCTGTGGCTTAACAGAAATCTTCTCTGCTGTTAGCCACGTGGTGTGGGGAGGGGTGAAGTGATCATCCCAGAGAATTGTGTGTGTGTGTGGGGTTTAGTTGGGTTTGTGCTGCACGTTAACCTGAAAACCGCAGCCCCTCCTTTTAAATTGCCAACCCATTTTAAATGGCCAACACAATGGCTGATTGGTATGGGAAAAGAGGGCACTGCTGTTTGAAACCATTCCCATATGTTATGAAGGTTAAAGAAGCCAAAAGACTGTGGCTTACCATGGCTGCCTGCAAGCCGAATTCTGTTGCCTGGCCCTGCGTGTGTGATCTCTCACACCAAACCAGCAGACCCTCAATATAAGAGGCAAAATACGACCTTGTACCAAAATCACATGTGCTATGTAATGTTAACAGCAAGATTCACTGTGAAAGAGTCTACCCATTGTTCTCTAAAATGTGTCTTTTTAACTACTACTCTCCCTTTTTACCCTCCCGCAGCTGCAAATGTTTCAACGCTCACACTATCATCTCCGTCCCAGAGGCTAGGGAAGATTAGAAGGTGAAAAAAATACACTTGCGATGAAATGTTCTGAGCTCATGCAGTCTTCCCACACTGAAAGATCCCAGCAGAATGCGTGGAGGCAAGCAATGTCAGAGTCCAGGAAAGCACAATATGAATGTGAGGACAGGTGGCGGGTTGAAAATGATAGGTGGCGTCAGCTTGCCGACAGAAGGCAGGAGGCAATGCTAAGGCTACTGGAGGATCAAACAGATATACTCCGGCGTATGGTTCAGCTGCAGGAAAGGCAGGAGTATAGATTGCCGCTGCAGCCCCTGTGTAACCAACCACCCTCCTCCCCAAGTTCCATAGCCTCCTCACCCAGATGCCCAAGAACGTGATTCGGGGGCCTCCGGGCAGCCAAGGACTCCACCCCAGAGGACTGCCCAAGCAACAGAAAGCTGGCATTCAATAAGTTTTAAAGTGCAGTGTGGTCTTGTCCTTCCTTCCTCCCTGACTCCTGCCAGGCTACCTTGGCAGTTATCCCCCTATTTGTGTAATGAATTAATAAAGAATGCATGAATTTGAAACAACAATGACTTTATTGCCTCTGCAAGTGGTGATCGAAGCGGGGAGGAGAGAGCGGTTGGCTTACAGAGAAGTAGAGTAAACCAGGGGGCAGGTTTTCATTAAGGAGAAACAAACAGAACTTTCACACCGTAGCCTGGCCAGTCATGAAACTGGTTTTCAAAGCTTCTCTGATGCGCACTGCACCCTCCTGTACTCTAACCAACCTGGTGTCAGGCTGTGTGTAATCAGTGGCCTGGCGATTTGCCTAAACCTCCCACCCTGCCATAAACATCTCCCCCTTACTCTCACAGATATTGTGTATTGCACAGCAAGCAGTAATAACAATGGGAATATTGTTTTCGCTGGGGTCTAACCGAGTCAGTAAACTGCGTCAGCATGCTTTTAAACGTCCAAAGGCACATTCTACCATCATTCTGCCCTTGCTCAGCCTATAGTTGAACAGCTCCTGACTACTGTCCAGGCTGCCTGTGTATGGCTTCATGAGCCATGGGAGCAAGGAGTAGGCTGGGTCCCCAAGGATAACTATAGGCATTTCAACATCCCCAACGGTTATTTTCTGGTCTGGGAATAAAGTCCCTTCCTGCAGCTTTTGAAACAGACCGGAGTTCCTGAAAATGTGAGCGTCATGTACCTTTCCCGGCCATCCCACGTTGATGTTGGTGAAACGTCCTGTGTGATCCACCAGTGCTTTCAGCACCATTGAAAAGCACCCCTTTCAGTTTATGTACTCGCTGCCTTGGTGGTCTGGTGCCAAGACAGGGATATGGGTTCCGTCTATCGTCCCACCACAGTTAGGGAATCCCATTGCAGCAAAGCCATCCACTATGACGTGCAGATTTCCCCGAGTCAATACGCTTGATAACAGCAGCTCAGTGATTGCATTGGCTACTTGGATCACAGCAGCCCCCACAGTAGATTTGCCCACTTCAAATTGATTCCCGACTGACCGGTAGCTGTCTGGTGTTGTAAGCTTCCACAGGGCTATCACCATTTGCTTGTGAACTGTGAGGGCTGCTCTCATCTTGGTATTCTTGTGCTTCAGAGCAGGGGAAAGCAAGTCACAAAGTTCCATGAAAGTGCCCTTATGCAGTAGCGTAGGTAGGGGGGGAGCGGGACAGCGGCCGCTCCCCCACCGAGCAGAAGTGGCACCTTTTAAATTCCTTGACGCCTTTTAAATTTTTACTCACACTCTGGGTCTTGGGTGGTTGGTCAGGCAGCATTCTGGGTCTTCAGCAACACTTCAGTGTCAGGTCCTTCACTTGCTCCAATCTTCGGCGGCATTGTGGTGGCTGGGGGAGAAGGGGTGTCCTTCAGAGCGCGTGAAGGACCCAATGCCAATGTGCTGCTGAAGACCTGGAGCGCCGCCGGGTGAGTACTAGTGGGTGGCACCTTTTTTTAATCTCCGCTCCCCCTGGTTTCTCCACCTGGATACACAAGTGCCCTTATGCATGCGAAAGTTTCACAGCCACTGGGAATCATCCCAGACCTGCAACACTATGCGGTCCCACTAGTTTCTGTTTGTTTCCCAGGCCCAGAATCGGCGTTCCACAGCATGATTCTGCCCCATTACGACCATGATGTCCAAATTGCCAGGGCCCATAATTTGAGAGAAGTCTGTGTCCATGTCCTCATCACTCTCGTCACTGCGCTGCCGTCGCCTCCTTGCCCGCTTTTGCAATTTCTGGTTCTGCATATACTGCTGAATAAGGCGCGTGGTGTTTACAATGCTCGTAACTGCCACGGTGATCTGCGCGGGCACATGCTTGCTGTGGTATGGCGTCTGCAGGAGAGCAGAGTGGCAGCAGAAGCGGCGGGTGGATGACTATGCTGACAGCAATATGTCACCCGCACAGAAAAAGGTGCAAAACTATTGTTGGCCGTTGCTTTCACGGAGGGAGGGAGTGGAGAGCAAGGGGTAGACTGGCAGCAGACAGTGCAGTATGACTGCTAGCCGTCATCATCTCCTGGGTGCTCGCCAGCAGACGGTGCAGTACGACTGTAGCTGTCATCGTTTCCAGGCAGACTGAATCTCCATGAGACGAAACTTAAGAAGAGAATGACCTGGAGTCACTCCCATTTATGTCCAGGCACCCCTGACAGACCTCACTGAGGTCTGCCAGGAGCACCCATGTCTGCCCAGGTGCCCCTGACTGACCTCACCCAGGAGATGACGATGGCTACCAGTCGTACTGCACCATCTGCTGCCACAAGGCAATGAGCTGCTGCTGTGTAGCAATGCAGTACAGCATCTGCCAGTACCCAGGAGACGTACGGTGACAGTGAGCTGAGCAGGCTCCATGCTTGCCATGGTATGGCATCTGCATGGGTAACCCAGGAAAAAAGGTGCAAAACGATCATCTGCCATTGCTTTCACGGTGGGGGGGGGGCCTGACAACATGTACCCAGAACCACCCGCGACAATGTTTTTGCCCCATCAGGCATTGGGATCTCAACCCAAAATTCCAATGGGCGGCAGAGACTGTGGGATAGTCACCCACAGTGCACCGCTCCGGAAGTCGACGCTAGCCTCGGTACTGTGAACACAAATTTGGATTGAATTAGGCAAATGAAGAATTTTTTTTTTAAAAAAAAGTCTAAATGGTCTGTTTTTACATTTTCCAAACAATCTGTTCTGAAATGGCATTTTGAAAAGAACTTTTTTTCCTTTTGGTGAGGAAAAACTGGAAAAAAAAATCAGTTTCAGTTCAAACCAAAATGAATTTCTGCATTCTGTATTACTGGATACAAAGCACACACACATACAGTGAGTTCAGTGGACGCCGAAAACTACCTTTCCATTGGTAGATTATGTCCACTCAAAGGTGATGTCGTGTCTTGGAGTCAGAATCCCCTTACATACAATGGTGAATAGTCTAGAACCAGTGATATTTTAACGACCATCCTATTTCGAAGGTTAAATTTTGTAACCACTATAGGTTAGTATTCACCATCATTACTTTCTCTTAGCAGCTTCAGTTAGAGGTTTGGTAGTCTGTCACTTCCAGTATTTTAATCTGTTTTCTTGCTGGGTTTGGCAAACCACATTTAAAAAACCCAAAACTTTTCTAAGGACAGAAATCCACAGGAAACTGATCCAATTGAGCCTCCCATGCTCCTTCTGTTATAATTTAGCTTGTCTTTCACAACAAACAAGAAATTGGTACCTTTTACAAGCACAAGCAGGTTTACACTATGCAGGAGACAATCAAAAATCTTTCAAATGACTTTAAGAAGCATATTATTTGAGTATGAAAATTAAATGTGTACATAACTTCTTAAATAAATTCTCCTAAACTGCTCATCATGTCTGTGTCAACAGACTGCTTAAATGTGAGCTCAACTCCATGATCCATATTTGGCTGGGGTTGTGAGTGTGTGCAAAGTTGGGAGTAGGGGGTCTCCAATCCATGCCTGCTCTCCTCCCTTCATGTGTACCTCTATGAGCAGCAGCAACAATCTTAGTACTCTGGAGAGCTGGTTGAAAAATTCTCAACTATTTTTTTTTCCTGTCTAAATCATAGAATATCAGGGTTGGAAGGGACCTCAGGAGGTCATCTAGTCCAACCCCCTGCTCAAAGCAGGACCAATCCTCAGCTAAATCATCCCAGCCAGGGCTTTCTCAAGCCTGACCTTAAAAACTTCTAAGGAAGGAGATTCCACCACTTCCCTAGGTAACGCATTCCAGTGTTTCACCACCCTCCTTGTGAAAAAGTTTTTCCTAATATCCAACCTAAACCTCCCCCACTGCAACTTGAGACCATTACTCCTCGTTCTGTCATCTACTACCACTGAGAACAGTCTAGATCCATTCTCTTTGGAACCCCCTTTCAGGTAGTTGAAAGCAGCTATCAAATCCCCCCTCATTCTTCTCTTCCACAGACTAAACAATCCCAGTTCCCTCAGCCTCTCCTCATAAGTCATGTGTTCCAGTCCCCTAATCATTTTTGTTGCCCTAAAGATGTCAGTTAGTTGAAAATTTTGTTGGGAAGGTTTTTCAGGTTCAGGAAGGAACAGAGATGAAACCTTCCCCACCACCCCAAATTACCAGCAGCTAGGGAACTTGCCTGGGACGTGGAAAACCAAGGTGCACATCCCTGCTCTGCCTCATTGAAAGCATGAACTTGATCCTGGGTCTCACGCATTCCAAAGACGTGTCCTAACCACTGGACTATAGAGTCTGTCTCTCTCTCTGGCCCTATGTAGATTTAATTAATTATTTTTACAAAGCGGAACAGATCCAGCAGGAAAGTTTGAGAGACTGACTGTATAACCCAATTGATAGTGTTAACAATCCAGTGTCAAGTTCCTGAGCTGCCTGATGCAGAGTGCTTCTCTCTTGTATTTTCATGAACATTTCCAAACGGTCTCATTTTTGTTCCCCATTGGAATGAAAACAAATTTCAAAACGTTGACATTTTTGTCAACACAAATCAGAAGTGTTGTTTTCCAGTCAGCCCTTGTCCTTACCCTCTTGAAGTGCAAAGGGGAAATTACTGCCAGTGGTAGGCTACTCACCAGAGAAAAGCCTTCATTCCCACGTCAGCAGTTGCACTAGAGCCAATGCAACAGGTGGGGTGAAGGTAGGGAAAGAGATCACACTACACCCTGTGAAAAGGTACCACAATGGCCACATGTGGAGTCCTCTAATTTCACAAGCATTCTGGTTGCTTTAGTACTGAGGTCTCTGTGACCTGCCCTATCCTCAGCCCACTGTAATTAAAACTGTGGCATAAAAACCCACCACCTTAGATTTCCTTGTTTCTATATCTTCCATTTTTATCTATGGGGATTGTTTTTTGTACCAAGTTTCATATAATCCTCTACAACACAATATCCATTTCCTCCATTTTCAACTAATACATCTTCACTGTGAATGACATACAGTGTATTGAGCTTTGAGCACTGTGAAGATGAGATCATGGATTTTATACTCAGGAGTCAGTGTTTGCCATTATTATTATGGTAGTGGTACGTACAGGACACTTCTAAATACTTCAGAGATTTAAAACTGACCCTTGCTAGGATAACTTGTTGAAAGGCCTCCCTAGTGCCCCTTTGTCTGTGTAGTCTCCTCTCTGAAGCCTTTATCTGAGAAAGAAAAAGGAACATTTTGCAGGAACTCCTACAGAAATGGAAGTACTAAAATGAAGGTAGCAGTGAGCAAGGTTGTGATTGCTAGTTGAAGAAGACTCGAGAGTAAATTGATTTTAAAACTTGCAGTTTTATAGCTCCCTACTTCCAGATAATAAAAACATTCTATGGGTTACTGAAATTCTATGACCGCAATAAAAGCTTTGTAAAAATATTTGAAAACATCCCATTTCTTTAGAAGTAAAGCAGTGTAAAGGCAAGTGAAACCTCTATTGCCAGTTTATATAATGTTTGATGAACTTCCCTGTTGATTCAATGTGCAAATCCACAGCTGTAAGTTTTGCAAAGTTTTCATATGTATTAATAACAAAGTTTGTGTTTGTGTGAGAACATAGGCATTGCCGGTGGTTTTGCATGCATTTGAGTGCTCCCTGGACCTTGGTGTGGGGCTAGGGGCTATTTTGTAGAGTCTCAGTTTTGTAGCCACAGGAATAGTATTAAGAGAGAAGAAGAAGAGGGGTATAATGAGAAGTGAAGTGGTTTTGTAACTGTAGTTTTGCATTAGACACATAACTATTCATGTTTCTTATCTTTAGTATTTCTAGGATGCTTATTAACATAGTATTTAGCCACCAAATATAGTAATTATGTGGCAAATGTTGACTTTTAAAGGTGATCATGTATTTAGGGGTTCTTAATACAATTTGTTAAGCTACATTAAAATAGGAAGTCATAAATTATATGGACAATGTTGATATTTTGCTTCTGCCTATGTGTTAATTTCCACTTTGAAAAGAACTGTGGACTAGCAAAAGTTCCGTTCCATCTGACAATGGAATTATTCTACCAGAATGGAATTATTCTACCACACTCTGTTACATACTATAATTAGATGGATCAACATTTTCAAAAATAGGAGCCTAAAATTACTCAATATATATATATATATATATATACACATCACCACTGGAAATGTAGACAAGTCTGGGGTAGGAGGGCAAAAATCGACTAGGGTACAGCACACTGATCAACAGTGAAGAGGGGAGGAAATTTTGTACAAGGAGGCTCTTAAAGACTAATGGGATCTTCAATGTCCCCAAAGTACAGACAGAAAGGGATGGATTTCCAAAAGCACAAATGTGGGACAGGTGCCTAATCCCTTTGACTTTCAATGGGAGATGAATGCCTCATTTCCCTTTGTGCTTTTGAAAATCTACCCCGAAGAATGTTTTTATGTTCTCATCCTAAAGATCCCTACAAAGTGGTAAATTGCAAATAAATTAACACATATGTCTTATAATTTGTGGTCAGGATTCTATTTTACTGCCAAAAAACAAATAAAATATTTTCATTCTTATGCTAATTTAAACATTATAGAAATGCTCATTTTAATTCAGGAATTAATATGTGTCCTAGTGAATCCAACTTTTTCATGCCAAAGTTGTACAGCTACAAGAAAGAACCATATTGCTAATGTTGCTCTACTTTTGTGTTACTATTTTGGTTTTCTTTACTCAAGGTGTTTTTTCATGTCTCTGATTATAAATGGGCCTTGTCCATGGTTTCCCAAGGGAATGGAGGCTTTCTGTACTTTGCTGACATTGTGGAAAATTAGATGGGGAGCAGCCATTTAGTGCAATCTTCCCATCATAAGCTTGGCATGGTGTTACTTGAAAAAGCAAGGGTCTAAATGTTAGAAGTTGTGTACTTTGAAATTATCCTTATTTGTTTTTGTCCAGTCTTTTGGAGAATGTCCTCTTTATCCTTCATCTACATTCTTTTGAACAAATAGTCACAATAACCATGCCAATTTAAGAACCAGTGACCATTGCATGAAAATTCATTTAAATTTGATTAATATATTCTATTTACAAGAATTATCTTGCTAAGGAGAAGAAATGTCCTGGAACTAATCAAATGTTTAGATTTTGGAAGAGATTAAAGTTTGCCTCTAATTTAAAGAAGTCACATTTTTAAGAGCTTACTACTGCATAATTAAGAGACCCTTGGGCTTAGTTTATATTTATACTGCCAGGATGATCAAAACAATCACACTTTCTGTCTTACAGAATGCAGATTGTTTTGGGTGACTGGGTAATGAAGTAAAGAAACTTTCACCCCGAGGTTGCTGTTTGAGTTAGTATTCACTGTGAAAGATCTCTATTATCTGATGGCTGTTTGGTCTCTGAATTCTTAGTGGAAAGGCATAACAGCAGAGAAGATGTTGCCAGAGGTGGTGGTGATAGTCTCAGGAAAGCATGGGGATAGAATGACTTTGGGGATCAGCCTGTGCTCATTTCCAGGGGGCCATCAAGGTGAAGATCAGAGAGCAATAATGTGGTGATGGGAGAAGCCTCTGCTGGTTCTGTCTGTGCTATGGTGTTCTTGTTCTCTCAGTTAACTGAGTGTGTGTGGCCAAACCTGTCTGACACCTATCTGACAAGCACTATATTCAATATTATTCTGCACTGTGTAATTGCTTATCTATTTCTTGCAGAGCTGGCTGAAATGTTTTCCACATTTTTATAGTAAAATAATGGGGTTTTGACAATGACCAAGCTTTTTGTCAAAATTTCATTTGCATCAATATTTTTCACTTTTCAATTTCAAAATTAATTTTTCTTTCAAAATTATGGAGAAGAAGAAACTTTAGATTTTTTTAAGTTAAAACCAAAAATTTCAAAGGATACAAAAACCCTTTTAATTTTTTTTCATGAGAAACTTTTTTAATGAGCTCTACAATTTTTTTTATAAAACATACTCACCTTTTTTAATGAGCTTTGTTTTTCCTCTTAGGTGGTCAGTAACAGTAACTTATTTGGGAGCACACATCTATCAGAACTAGAAAGTCATGGGCTCAAACCTACAGTCCAAGGACCTGGATTCTGTACCATGCCTATTGTACTTTTGCAGGGTGAGGGAGAGAAAGGGGGCATTGTAGTGTCTGTAATGCAATCCTCCTGATAAGGCATTAAATCCTACCATAGGAGTTTTCTGGTCACTGCTCGGGCTAAAGCTAAAAATCCGATGGCATCCTTCTAAAAGATTTTTCGAGAACAATTGCAAGGTATGCCGGCCAATATTCTATATCTCAATGAAAAAGTTCCAACATGTACAGACTATTGCTGCATAATGACTACTTTTCTTTGCTTACACAGCCAATAAGCTATTACCATGTGATTCATTACTTTGTACAGCACATTGGGATACAGCTTCTTGTGGTTTCGTTGCTGTTCTGTTTTGCATGGTAGTTTCAAGATTAGCCTGTGCTTTTGGGAGTTGAGAAATTATAAAATCAAACCAATGTTGAATTCTTGATTTCTCTGAGTTTCTAGTGATGGAGATTCTGAAACACACAGCCAGTGCTATGGTTTTCGTTCTTTGTGCTTACATTTCATCTCTCCAAACTGATGTGGTGCCATCAAGAAGGTATAGATAGTTATAAAGATGTAGTGATACTGGAAGGTTCAAGGCTAATATTTGGTACAATAAAGTGCTAAAAGAATTAAGTACAATGACCTGAACAAATTAATACTCCCTCCTTGGATTGAAATTGCATTAAGTGGTTAGAAATATACAGCAACTATAATGAAATGCTAAACTGAGCTGAAGAATAAGGCATGATATGATGGGTAGGAACAGAGGGTTCTTCCAGATTGTATTGATGTAATTGACCAATTAATATGATAAAATCATGCATTATTAATATAGCAAGATGCTTCTCATTTAGCAAGAGGCAATTGTGCCAATGGAATATTCACAGTTACAAAGAATAGTATACGCATCCTGTTTCAGCGTAACATTAATTAGGACACTACTCCAGGCTATCCCCAATTAAGCTCTTCTCTAATGCTTATTGTATGTGGCTAGTAACCATGATTGATTACTACATAAGATCAGTTCAGAACCACAGATACAATGTGATACATTTGCTAGAACAAAATTGGGAATTCTGCCTTACTTATTCCCTGTCAGGTAAAGATAAAAGCGTGGCTTCCAGCTGAGACAAACTTTAGCACAGTGACTGATAGTTATTATGACTGATTCCTTGGCACGTGGTTCTGTAGTCATCTCCCCATAGAATAATTAAAAAAAAAAAAGATCTTCATTGCACAGTATTTCATGTAAATTGTTGCTGTGAGCCCGAGTCACCCAGTACAAAATTTTCAGGGGGTGGGTGGTATTCTCCACTCCCACTGTGCACTCATATAAGGGCCAGGCAGAACTTACTCAATTAGGTGTCTAAGTGCAACAGGTTTTTAGCTAGTCCTATTACACTTCTCTACTATACCCCCTGTGGTAACATGGCTGACAAATTATCATTAAGTACAACACTTAGGTATCCTGTCTATGTTGAGCAAAACTCTGATGAGAGCTGAAAGCTAACATCCAAAATGCATTGAAAATCTCCCATTTGGTTTTACTGTTTGTGACAAGATGGCCGATGTTAGTCTGGTGGGTCCTGCGCTTTTCTTGGCGGGGAGTTAAGATACCACCCCTTGCCCCTGTTCTTGGGGCGTTGATGGCCTCACTAGTGGCCCAGGAAGGTGGTAAAGGAGGAAAGCAGGGGAGGGATCTGGGTTTGCTCCTCACTCTGAGCCCCAGCCCCTCTCAACCCCTGCGGGTTCTTACCCTCTTCCCCCTTGGGTGGGGTACCTGCAGTCCTTAGATGCTGGGGAAGGGAGTCTCCCTCCCCTACTGGGTAGGGTCCCCCTTACTTCAGTTCTCTGATTTTCCAACTCTCACAGCACACCTCCAAGCTCCAGTCCTCTCTCCCTCCTCCTCTTTCTCTGCCCTGGTCTACACTAGGAGTTGAGGTCGAATTTAGCAGCATTAAATCGATTTAACCCTGCATCTGTCCACACGACGAAGCCCTTTTTTTCAACTTAAAGGGCTCTTAAAATCGATTTCCTTACTCCATCCCCAACAAGGGGATTAGTGCTGAAATCAGCCTTGCTGGGTCGAATTTGGGGTACTGTGGACGCAATTAGATGGTATTGGCCTCCGGGAGCTATCCCAAAGTGCTCCATTGTGACCGCTCTGGACAGCACTCTCAACTCAGATGCACTGGCCAGGTAGACAAGAAAAGGCCCACGAACTTTTGAATTTCAATTTCCTGTTTGGTCAGCATGGCAAGCTGCAGGTGACCATGCAGAGCTCATCAGCAGAGGTGACCGTGCAGAGCTCATCAGAAGAGGTGACCATGATGGAGTCCCAGAATTGCAAAAGAGCTCCAGCATGGACCGAACAGGAGGTATGGGATCTGACCGCTGTATGGGGAGAGGAATCCGTGCTATCAGAACTACGTTCCAGTTTTCGAAATGACAAAACATTTGTCAAAATCTCCCAGGGCATGAAGGACAGAGGCCATAACAGAGACCCGCAGCAGTGCCGCATGAAACTTAGAACGGCCGCTCCGGGTCAGAGCCCAAAACATGCCGCTTCTATGATGAGCTGCATGCCATTTTAGGGGGTTCAGCCACCACTACCCCAGCCGTGTTGTTTGACTCCTTCAATGGAGATGGAGGCAACACGGAAGAGGTTGCTGGAAGATCAAACTAATATGCTCCAGCGTATGGTTGAGCTGCAGGAAAGGCAGCAGGAGCACAGACCACTGCTACAGCCCCTGTGTAACCCACCGCCCTCCTCCCCAAGTTTCATAGCCTCCTCACCCAGACGCCTAAGAACGCGGTGGGGGGCCTCCGGCCACCCAGCCACTTCACCCTAGAGGATTGCCCAAACAACAGAAAGCTGGCATTCAATAAGTTTTAAAGTTTTAAACTTTTAAAGTGCTGTGTGGCCTTGTCCTTCCCTCCTCCACCAACCCCTCCTGGTGCTTCTCTCCTCCACCACCCCTTCTGGGCTACCTTGGTAGTCATCCCCCTATTTGTATGATGAATTAATAAAGAATGCATGAATGTGAAGCAACAATGACTTTATTGCCTCTGCAAGATCGAAGGTATAGGAAAGGGGGGGGTATAGGAAAAAACAAGAGGAAATAGGCTACCTTGCATAATGACTTAGCCACTCCCAGTCTCTATTTAAGCCTAAATTAATAGTATCCAATTTGCAAATGAATTCCAATTCAGCAGTTTCTCGATGGAGTCTGGATTTGAAGTTTTTTTGTTTTAAGATAGCGACCTTCATGTCTGTGATTGCGTGATTGCGTGACCAGAGAGATTGAAGTGTTCTCCGACTGGTTTATGAATGTTATAATTCTTGACATCTGATTTGTGTCCATTTATTCTTTTACGTAGAGACTGTCCAGTTTGACCAATGTACATGGCAGAGGGGCATTGCTGGCACATGATGGCATATATCACATTGGTGGATGTGCAGGTGAACGAGCCTCTGATAGTGTGGCTGATGTTATTAGGCCCTGTGATGGTGTCCCCTGGATAGATATGTGGGCACAATTGGCAACGGGCTTTGTTGCAAGGATAAGTTCCTGGGTTAGTGGTTCTGTTGTGTGGTATGTGGTTGTTGGTGAGTATTTGCCTCGCAACCTGCTGAATTGGAATTCATTTGCAAATTGGATACTATTAATTTAGGCTTAAATAGAGACTGGGAGTGGCAAGGTAGCCTATTTCCTCTTGTTTTTTCCTACAAACCCCCCCCCCCCGATGTTCTGGTTTAACTTGGATTTAAACTTGGAGAGTGGTCAGTTTGGATGAGCTATTACCAGCAGGAGAGTGAGTTTGTGTGTGTATGGGGGTGGGTTTTTGGAGGGGGGTGAGGGAGTGAGAGAACCTGGATTTGTGCAGGAAATGGCCCAACTTGATTATCATGCACATTGTGTAAAGAGTTGTCACTTTGGATGGGCTATCACCAGCAGGAGAGTGAATTTGTGTGGGGGGGTGGAGGGTGAGAAAACCTGGATTTGTGCTGGAAATGGCCTAACCTGATGATCACTTTAGATAAGCTATTACCAGCAGGACAGTGGGGTGGGAGGAGGTATTGTTTCATATTCTCTGTGTATATATAAAGTCTGCTGCAGTTTCCACGGTATGCATCCGATGAAGTGAGCTGTAGCTCACGAAAGCTCATGCTCAAATAAATTGGTTAGTCTCTAAGGTGCCACAAGTACTCCTTTTCATTATAGTAAATGTTACATCTTACCCCTGTGGTCCAGAATTAGCCATTTATTGTTGACAGATATTTTTACCTCCTGCACTGGAAGACTGGCATTTTCCTATTTTATTGCTTCATTTGCTTTGCATTATGCCTTCCTACCCTCAAGCCATAATGCTACCACTGCTGCATGCTCCAGGAGAGACTCAATAATAGTAGGGTACATTCTGCTGAATAAAACAAGTACATTATTTACACTATTCTCTGCCCAGACTCTTAAAGCTACTCCACATCTGTTGCATTTCTTGGGTGTCAGTTTATTGTTTCAAATAACAATCTTACTCAGATAACACTGTTAATACAAAACAACTTGAATAGTAATGCATGCGTCACTCAGGTAAACACACCTTATACAGAATGTATTTTGATCAATATTCAAAATCAATGTATAGCTGAACCTGCTTATTAAATCTGACAGAACTTAATCATCCATGGAAGGATGCTTCCTTTGCCTGTTTATCTGGACATCTGCAATACACATGATTATGTTCACTTGACTCCTGACATCTATGCTCAGTGTGTACTCTCTCCACCTATGGACTAATCATTGACCTTCTGCTCTGAGAATCTTAGGTCAGTCCCTGTTCTGGGATCTCAAGATTTCCTCACTACATTCTAAAATCCTCTGGCTTATTTGTTCTAATGTTGCCCATTTTATCTCACATTTACAACTATCCTCAGACCCACAGAGAAAATCTCTATCCCTGAAGTACTCTGGTGTTCAACAAAATTTACATTAGTCCAGGGCTAGTTTCTCCAGGAAAAATCCAGCAAGACACTTATCTTCCCTACCTGCGGAGATAAGGACACTTATTCAACTGCAGAATCTTTCCTTCCACCCAGTTACACCCGATTATTATTACACCCTCCTTCCATTGCTCTAATCCCTGGGGGTTTTTTTGAAATTTTCTTTTGGGACACCTTCCCTGGTAGGTTTTCTTTTCAATTTGGGAAGGATGTCCTCAACTTTCTCCACCATAGAGCACTTCCTGCAGTTTCCACCCAGTCTAAACTGCATGTTAGGCTATTTCTCTGCTTTATATGAACTCTTTCCATTCTGCAGAACTTTACACTGTCCTGGACTTGAAATTCCTGAGTCCTCTCTTCCTATGTGCCCCATAAACCTCCTAAAACAATAGATTGTCTATCTATCATGACTTGACTCATCGAGTAAAGCACTGTGAGAGTTTGATGGTTTAAGTTACCATTCTCAGAGCATGATGCATAAGACTCAGGATCCTGACATAAGGAAGAAAGAAGAGCAGCAGAATATGGACCCTGGACTTCAGAAAAGCAGAGTTTGACTCCCTCATGGATCTGATGGGCAGGATCCCCTGGGAGAATAACATGAGGGGGAAAGGAGTCCAGGAAAGCTGGCTGTATTTTAAAGAATCCTTATTGAGGTTACAGGGACAAACCATCCCGATGTGTAGAAAGAATAGCAAAATATGGCAGGCGACCAGCCAGCTTGGCTTAACAGTGAAATCCTTGCTGATTTTAAACACAAAAAAGAAGCTTACAAGAAGTGGAAGATTGGACAAATGACCAGGGAAGAGTATAAAATTATTGTTCAGGCATGCCGGAGTGAAATCAGGAAGGCCAAATCACACTTGGAGTTGCAATTAGCAAGAGAGATTAAGAGTAACAAGAAGGGTTTCTTCAAGTATGTTAGCAACAAGAAGAAAGTCAAGGAAAGTGTGGGACCCTTACTGAATGAGGGAGGCAACCTAGTGACAGAGGATGTGGAAAAAACTAATGTACTAATACTTTTTTTGCCTCGGCCTTCATGAACAAGGTAACCTTCCAGACTACTGCACTGGGCAGCACAGCATGGGGAGGAGGTGACCAGCCCTCTGTGAAGAAAGAAGTGATTCGGGACTATTTAGAAAAGCTGGATGAGCACAAGTCCCTGGGGCCGGATGCGCTGCATCCGAGGGTGCTAAAGGAGTTGGCGGATGTGATTGCAGAGCCATTATCTTTGAAAACTCAATGGCGCTCGAGGGAGGTCCCGGACAACTGGAAAAAGGGTAATGTAGTTCCCATCTTTTAAAAATGGAAGGAGAAGGATCCACGGAACTACAGGCCAGTCAGCCTCACCTCAGTCCCTGGAAAAATCATAGAGCAGGTCCTCAAGGAATCAATTCTGAAGCACTTAAGAGGAGAGGAAAGTGATCAGGAAGAGTCAGCATGGATTCACCAAGGGCAAGTCATGCCTGACTAATCTAATTGCCTTCTATGACGAGATAACTGGCTCTGTGGATGAGGGGACAGCAGTGGATGTGTTATTCCTTGACTTTAGCAAAGCTTTTGATACGGTCTCCCACAGTATTCTTGCCAGCAAGTTAAGGACATATGGGCTGGATGAATGGACTATAAGGTGGATAGAAAGCTGGCTAAATCATCGGGCTCAATGGATAGTGATCAATGGCTCCATGTCTAGTTGGCAGCCAGTATCAAGAGGAGTACCCCAATGGTCTGTCCTGCTACTGGTTTTGTTCAATATCTTCATTAATGATCTGGAGGATGGTGTAGACTGCACCCTCAGCAAGTTTGCAGATGACACTAAACTGGGAGGAGTGGTAGATACGCTGGAGGGTAGGGATAGGATACAGGGGGACCTCGTCATATTAGAGGATTGGACCAAAAGAAATCTGATGAGGTTCAGCAAGGACAAGTGCAGAGACCTGCACTTAGAATGGAAGAATCCCATGCACCGCTACAGACTAGGGACTGAATGGCTAGGCAGAAGTTCTGCAGAAAAGGACCTAGGGGTTACAGTGGACGAGAAACTGGATATGAGTCAACAGTGTGCCCTTGTTGCCAAGAAGGCTAATGGCATTTTGGGCTGTATATGTATGGGCATTGCCAGCAGATTGAGGGACATGATCGATCCCCTCTATTCGACACTGGTGAGGCCTCATCTGGAGTACTGTGTCCAGTTTTGGGCCCCACACTACAAGAAGAATGTGGAAAAATTGGAAAGCGTCCAGCGGAGGGCAAAGGAAAGGTTAGGGGAGTGCAACACATGACTTATGAGGAGAGGCTGAGGGAACTGGGGATGTTTAGTCTACGGAAGAGAAGAATGAGAGGGGATTTGATAGCTGCTTTCAACTACCTGAAAGGGGGTTCCAAAGAGGATGGATCTAGACTGTTCTCAGTGGTAGCAGATGATAGAATGAGGAGTAATGGTCTCAAGTTGCAGTGGGGGAGGTTTAGGTTGGATATTAGGAAAAACTTTTTCACTAGGAGGGTGGTGAAGCAGTGGAATGCGTTACCTAGGGAGGTGGTAGAATCTCCTTCCCTAAAAAGAAAAGGAGTACTTGTGGCACCTTAGAAACTAACCAATTTATTTGAGCATAAGCTTTCGTGAGCTACAGCTCACTTCATCGGATGCATACTGTGGAAAGTGTAGAAGATCTTTTATACACACAAAGCATGAAAAAATACCTCCCCCCACCCCACTCTCCTGCTGGCAATAGCTTATCTAAAGTGATCACTCTCCTTACAATGTGTATGATAATCAAGTTGGGCCATTTCCAGCACAAATCCAGGTTTTCTCACCCCCCCCCCCACACACACACACAAACCCACTCTCCTGCTGGTAATAGCTTATCTAAAGTGACCACTCTCCTTACAATGTGTATGATAATCAGGGTGGGCCATTTCCAGCACAAATCCAGGGTTTAACAAGAACGTCTGAGGGAGGGATACCTTGGTTATGGCCCACCTTGATTATCATACACATTGTAAGGAGGGTGGTCACTTTAGATAAGCTATTACCAGCAGAAGAGTAGGTTTGTGGGGGGGGAGCGTGAGAAAACCTGGATTTGTGCTGGAAATGGCCCAACTTGATTATCATACACATTGTAAGGAGAGTGATCACTTTAGATAAGCTATTGCCAGCAGGAGAGTGGGGTGGGGGGAGGTATTTTTTCATGCTTTGTGTGCATAAAAGATCTTCTACACTTTCCACAGTATGCATCCGATGAAGTGAGCTGTAGCTCACGGAAGCTTATGCTCAAATAAATTGGTTAGTCTCTAAGGTGCCACAAGTACTCCTTTTCTTTTTGCGAATACAGACTAACACTGCTGTTACTCTGAAACCTCTCCTTCCTTAGAAGTTTTTAGGGTCAGGCTTGACAAAGCCCTGTCTGGGATGATTTAGTTGGGGATTGGTCCTGCTTTGAGCAGGGGGTGACCTCCTGAGGTCCCTTCCAACCCTGATATTCTAGGATTCTATGATTCTACAACTGAAAAGTAAATTTGTGGATGTGTGTGGTTCTGCTATATTCTGTACTGCTAAAACTAAAGGTCAAGAGGAAAGATGGTACACAACCAAAACAAGTGACTGAGCAATGATGTTTGGCAATTGTCTTCTAAGTTTAGCAATTTTTGTTTTTTTTTTTAATTTGGTAGTCTTCATTTTTTGTCATCTATCTTGTTAATGCTTGTTCAAAATGGTAGGACTAGAGCTTAGACGGCTTTATGGAACAAGTGCATTTAAAGGATAGACTTTCAAGACAAGAGGATTGAGTGATGGACGACTGTGGAAAAGGATTACAGGGATAGGGAAAACAGATTTAGCATATCTGTAGTATGAATAGCTATGTACTGTATGGCTGTTTCCATATACTACACCTTTAAATAGCTAAGGACTCAGCTGTCTGCAGAGACTGGCAGCCATTTTGAGTTCATTTCAATGAATGTTAAAGAAGAGACAAATGTAGTGCCTCTCTGGTGGAGATTTACTTTGGTTCTTTCTGATTTTTTTTTTTGTTCTTAATTTACAATGAACGTTATTCAAACAGAAATATCTGATTGCTCTTTGAGTACGGAGATACAAAAGGGAATGGATTAGCAAGGTGATTTACTAGTACTGATGCCTGTTGCTGGAGTCTGTTGTCATGAAAATATTTTCAAAAAGCATATCGAATCTTTCAAGTCCTCAACATTAGTCTCTATCTCTCTGACAGTATTTCTACAGATTAATTAACTCAAATGTCATTCTCTTATAGCTGTATGCACTCTCCAGAAGAGTACTTAATGACTGCTGTGTGTTTTGGATCAAACAAAGCTCTGCAGGGATGCAATCATATCTCCAGTAATTTACTATTGCAGTAGAATGGTACAAAATAGTTTCTCATATCTGTGATGGGAAGAGCACAGTTCCATTGTATTGTTAGAGAAAAAGGTTTATTTTGTCCGTTCTACCATGACTAACGGCAACTTGCTGATGCCTTTTACCATCTTCTGATGGACCCCAGAGGTGGGATTCACAAAGGGGACTTAGGTACTACAATGCTAAGGGTTGCGAAGCCTACCTTTTAGGCACCCTTCACAGCATCAAGTTAGGAGCCCAGGCTCTTCATAAATGGGGGGGGATTAGGCACCTAAAAAAGGGATTCACAAAAGTCAGGGCATTCAGCAGGGAGTTGCTTAGTTGGAAATGCTGAGGAGAGGGGTGTGACTTAAGCTCCACCACTCAAGTGGATTTAGGTATCTAAACCTGGGTCAAAGAGAAGCACCTAAGTCAGGTCAGACTTTTAAAAAAATGGAGGTGGAGACCCTCAACCTTTATCCCAATGGTTTGAACAGTCTCTCAGGAGATGGGAGACCCAAGTTAAATTCTTCCCTCTGCCTGATGTGGAGCAGGGATGTGAACTTGGGTGTCCCACCTCCCAGGTGAGTGCTCTAACCACTGAGTTATACCCTATTCTGGGGTTGGTTTCTGTCAGCCTCTCCAGTATAAAATCAGATATTTATTGGAGCAGGGAAACTGAAACCTGGGTCTCCCATCTTGCAGGTTAGTTCCCTAAGCGCTGAATTTAAGAGTCATTCACACTCTGTCTCTGGGCCAATACATTTTAATTATTTGTATCTAAAGGAACCGTCCCAACAGGAAAGAATGAAAGAGCACTGTCCAAGAATACCCTATAGATGCTTTGTTAGAATGGGTCTCCTACCTCCCAGGAGGGTAAATTCAAATCCCTAACCCAACTCAGGAGGAGTGGAAAATTGAACCCTGGTCTCCCATATCCTGGGCAAATGCTCCTATCACCAAACCAAAGGTTATAAGGGGGACACAACAGCATCACTACCGTCTTTTCTATGGGTTTAGGCATGTTCTGAACATGTCTCCTGGACTGGGCCCTGAAGGCAAGATAGATTGGGAAGTGCATAGTTCATGAATATAATCTCTCCCCCATCCTACCCCCGAGCTTAGGCATAATCAGGAACCAAGTTGCTCGGCAGTGTCAGGACTAATGCAGCTGTGCGGGTGTCCAACCACTGAAATTTAGAACCTAGGGAATTTAGGCGCCTATAGGATTGAAGAGCAGCTGAGTAGGGGTTTTGTGAATGTCAATGGCACCTAAATATTGGTTTAGGCACATAAGTACCCTTTGTGAATCCAATTTTAAGCATTCCGTTTTCAAAGACTGGTGCCTACATCGGATATTGGTTGAAACACAGACAGTTGTGCATACAGTACAGACAGATTCATGAAGAAGTACCCATTTACACATGCACAAGATGTGTGGGTCTGCGCACTGATATTCTTGTAAATTCAGTCTTAGGCACCTATCATGGAAAATCTGGCCCTAAATTACTTCCTTATATAAATTCAATAGTCAAAATATCTGAAAAACAATATTTTCATACAAGATATATTTAAATTAACTATTTCTACTTTGCTCATTTAAGTTTCTTGTTGTCAGGAGCACAGGTGTTTCCCAGCCTGGTTGCTAGGCAATCCAGGAAGCTCAGCTGGGCCCAATGAGCCCTCTCCTACCAGCTGTGCTTCCTGATTGGGCAGGACAGCCTGGAGCCTGCTACTTGAGCCTTGTAGTATCAGCAGCACAGCAACTACTCAACACATACTGTATCCACACTTGCCCTGCGCGCCTTATTCCAGTCCTAGCTCCAGCCCCATTCCAGCCTTGTCTCCTGTCCACTCCAATCTAGTGTTTGCCTCCCTGCTCTGATTCCAGCCTTTGGCTTGGCTTCTCAACCCTGACGTTGGCTTACCCTTAGGCATGGTGTCCTGATCCTAACCCCGCTTCTGACCTTTGGCTTGGCTCCTTGACTCCAGCTTCATCCTCAACGCACTGCAGAACTCCTGGATCTACTGCCACGACAACCACCGGACAAGGTCTTGCTCCACCCACTATGTATGCCACCCATGCCCCAGCAGCTTACACGTGTACCCTATTTCTTCATGACTAAAGACAAATGTCTCTGCTCCTTCTCTGTTGAATGCCACAACATAGAGGTAACTCAGCTGCGCTGCACTGTATAATCAGAAATGCAATAGGCCTTAATCAGCTAGGCCTTGAGCCTGCATGTGACTACATTTGGACAGTTCCTTGTGGCCACCCAAAGCCTCATTGACTTCAAATGAGCTCTGAGGGGGAAGACCCCAGCACCGCTGTGGTCACTTGCAGGATCAGGGTCCTATTCATTTAACAGGCATCTCTGTTCTATTTGGTGTCATGTTTCAAGCAAACCCAAGAAAAGTTCTAAATAAATGAGGAATAGTTCTAATCAAATGCAAATATCACATCAATGGTCTGTTTCTCGCTTTTGTAGAGGAGGAATATAAAGCAGTTGCCAATATGTGTCTGAGGTAAGTTATACCCAATATTGAAATCTGCATGGATAAATGAACGAGTAAATATGTGAACAGATCACAAAAATACATTATAATTGTTCAGGTTTGAAAAGTATAGGATACAAGTCTGAATATTAGATTTATTTTACCAGAAAAAAACTATACTCTGTAATATAATTACCATAGAAGCCAGAGGGCTAAAAAATCCTCAAACTTCTCTGCCATTCTCTGAGCAACCACTAAACTAACAGTTAACAGTGAGCTGAACACTTTCTTAGATAATATAAGGATGCATTATGACAATCCTACTCCTGAGCTTCTCTGAGCTTAAATCAGCCTGGGTGTATTAAAATAATGTCATATAATTTTCCTCATGAAACTATCATTTCACTATTACCTGGAGGGATACTGTAAAACACACTATAGTACTATTAATGTAAATATTCTGTACAGCAAGCAATCCAGGAACATGGAAACAATGATGTTTATATTATAGCATCGCTGCTGGAGTTAGGGTTGCATTAGCATTTCTGTGATATCCCACCCCTCCATTTCCCAGAGGTTTATGACTCAACTGCAAAAACTTACTACAAGCTGAAATTTTACATATCAAGTCTCAGTCTTCATAACATTTTGTGTGCTAATTAAAAACAATGCAAATGACTAAGTAAAAATGAGTCCATAATCATAACATTCTTCTTCTTAAAGATTTGGCATTGGGGAAGAATGAGGAACAATTAAAATACTGAACTAAAAGAAAGTGGTTACTTGACATATTGAGGAACTATTAGTAATAAAACATTCTGAAAACAGCTAAGTATAAAGCTACTAAACTGCCTGAACACACATTTATATTTCTGCCTTATAAGGGCCTAATTCCTCTCCTGCTCTGTTTGTGGAAATATCATTAGTTTTATTGAGAGTTCATCATTTCGGGATGAGAGGCTACTTATTCAGGCCTTGAATCTGCTAAGTTAATTATGTACTTTTAAAATATTGCACAATATAAATATAATGGAAGTGGAGTAAAGCTGTAAAACTCAGATACACATCCTCACACATTTCTCACTCCCCAAAGTTGTGGTGTTTTCCATAGCACAGATTCAGCCTAAGATCTTTGGCTTAGCAGCCCACAGAGCCCACTTGGAATCCAGAGTGGCTACACAGAGAATGGACCCTATACCCTTATCCTAGTTCTGTGACTTTTGAGGTTGATGCTGAGGACACTCTGCACAAGTTCAGAAGTTTCCTGACAAGACTAATGTATAGATGGGTCTTTACACATGACAGTCAGCCTGCCACGATGGTTTGACTAAATTATAGCACTCTGAACAGGTCCATCAGAGATGACCAATGGGGAGATGACTCAGAAGCATCTTGGGTGTGGAGGGAAAGAGGGATATAAAAGATTATAAAGCACCCACAAAATGAGCTTCTGAAGGAGGTTAGTGTTCTTCTGCCCTTCCCTAAGATTTGAAGTTGGACTTGAATAGTGAATGAGGTAAAGAAAAGACTTTTCACAAGACCAAACTCTGGGGGTATGTCTACACTGCAACTGAGCACCTATGTCTGGCCCAAGCCAGCTGACTTGGGCTAAAAGTCTAGAGCTAAAAGGCTATTTAATTTCAGTGTAGACATTTGGGTTTGGGCTGTAGCCTGAGCTCTGGGACCCTTCCATCTCACAGGGTCCTAGAGCCCAGGCTCCTGCCCAAGCCCAAACATCTACACTGAAATTAAATAGCTCTACAGGCCAGATGCAGGTTTTTAATTGCAGTGTAGACTTACCATGGGAGGCCCGGAGCTGGGTGAGATGAAACAAGACAAGTTAACCTATGGGGAAAGAAAGGGTGTTAAACACAGGGTGTTAACATTTTCTCTTGAAACTTCCTGAAAACACAAAAACAAAAAACAAAAGCAAAAGCAAAACAAAAATCACATCCTCCTGGTAAGGCATCTGGGTAACTCCTGCTCTGTATTATGAAGTTTTGACATTTACTGTTGTTTTAATTGATTTTCTCTTTAATATAGTTGGTTTATAAACTTTGTCTTATTGAAGCTCAATGACAGTTATTGGCAGGACTTGGTTATTGCCATGAGCTCTCCTAAAGAAAAGTAAATTAGCCTTTGACCTCTAAGAGTAAGGAAGGGATCAGAGTCTAAACCCAGCTCAAGCTCAGTCTAAAGTATACCAGAAGTCCTAACAAGCCAGACACAGACAACGCTGGACATGGACAGCCCAAAGCCTGAGAATAACTCAAACTACAAACAAGTTATGTGGGGCAAAGGTGACTGTGAGAAATCTCAAACTGGGAAGCTATCTTGGAATGTGTGTTTGGATTTTCAGAAACGTTGATCGTTGCTATGAGGATCGGCTTGCCTGGATACCTTAAGTGGCATCTTATTTGGTTTACTGAAATGCATCATTGCCATGGTCAGCTGAAAGTGTCTACATGAAAATGGTCCAACAACGGGGTTTGGACCAGAGATTGAAAAAGGCTCAGTAATTGAAATCCTGGCCTCCTGGATTGGCTCCTTACACAATATTGTTCATTGTACTGCTCTTCTGAGTGTAGAAATGAGTTAGGGGAGAGCTCACATACTCCATATCTTCACCTCCAGCCATTTGAATGATTTAGTTTAGGGTTATTACTACTATGTATTTATTAGCCACTGACAATCTGCTTTGCACTATAGAAGGCATTGAATGAAGACAGTCCCTGACCTGAAGAGCTAACAGACGCATAGAACACAGGATGTTCTTGGAATCTGTATGATTTTGTTATTCTTGAATTCACTTTTGGAGGCAAGGAAAAAAGACATGAGTCTTTAGGAAGGATCTAAATGAGAAGAGGAAGTTGTCTAACTGCAGAACATCTGTTCTGGGAGCAGCACCTACTGGTGTGCATGACTATAATCAGTTGATTTCCTGCGCAGAGACATGAAATTAGGGCAGACAAGTCATTTATTTGAAGCTGACTTTGTAAATCCTTACAATAAACAGAGTTATTAATTGTATAGACTAAGTAAGTGGGGAAAGATACACAGCAGTCTAGGGGATTTAGATTAGAGCGTTAGACTGTAGGCTACCATCTAAATGCTACTTGCTTCCAGTATATTACCACAGTCATGTACTGTTGCTCTACTTTATATAGTTTCTAGAGGGCTAGAAACTATATAAATATAGTTATATAAATATAGTTTCTAGTTGTAGTTTCAAATGTTAGCTGTACAAACAGTACTTCATTTTCTTTGGACACATTAAATGGAAATTATTGTTCTGATCAACAGTATTACCGTAGCGCCTAGCAGTCCTAGTCGTGGGCCAGGATTCCACTGTGCTAAGTGCTGGACGAAAAGATTTTCCCCACCCCAAAGACTTTACAAGGTAAGTATGTTGGTCCTCTCAAATCAACAGATAAGTGTTTCCATTGCCTCCCAAAAAAACAGGGTGGGAGATCTGAATTTAAATAAATGGGTATAAACCAAATTACATACAAACTAATAGTTTTCATCTAACTGGTGCCAAGTGGCTAATTCTCTGTGCAGAATGTTAAGATTCCAGCCAAACTGTAGGCTTGTTCAGTTTTCAAAGCTTCCAGTCTTAATTTAGCTTTAGTATTTCCATATTTCAAAAGCTCTCATTCTCTCCCTTACTACATCTCTTGCAGATGCACTGAATGATATTGTTATGTAATTCAGTTTGAAGAACTGTCATAGAAATCAATTTTACTAATGCACACACAAGGGATATTCAACTGCAATGAGAATTTTTTTAAAGAACAAAAAGAAGCATTAGAGTTAGAATTTCATCATGGAAGTTAGAGAGAAGAGATGGCTTCCCTATGGATTAACATTTCCTGACTTTGCTCTTCATACAAAGGTTACAACTATTTATGTTATATGCAAGCTATGCATAATAATTAGAAACAGAGCACACAGCCTAAATCATTATACTTGTCAGTATTTCAATGCAGATATCATTTTAATCCCTGTATTTCACTGTCTACAGTAGCTGTTAAGAGTTGTCATTGAAATCTTTACTTTGTCTCCTTTTCAAAGCAGTTTATATTGCATCCAAGTGCACACATTGTTCATTTATTAGGATTCTGCATTATAGATTTTTTTTAATCCACATAGTAGATATATGCATATGTCAGATTGTATTTGTGGCCTAGTAGGTGTTATGAGAGGGGAGATATACCGGAATGAAAAATACCAGTGCTTCTTAAGATTTCATTCAATGAGATTATATAGGATAATAAAGATTAGCTATGTCACATACAAGAATGGCCATATGCAAAAGCATTTGTAGTAGCAGAAGATATAAAGGGTCCATGTATCCTAAAAGCAGGTCCTAATTTTGGAATCAGTGCTCAGATATTGGTAGATATAAAGTGACTGGATTATTTTAGGTTTACAAGAGAAATATTTTATATCAGATTAAGCAGTCATTCTAAAACTGGAGCCCAGAATCCCAAAACCTCACCCAGCAAGGAAAAAGATAACTGAGGAAGCTTTTCTTAGAGGCTCTGAGCTAGTGTAATTGTTTTCAACAGCAGATTCCTTAGTAACAGATCTCTCCATTGATGTTAATCCTCATATTCAAAATTCCTCAATGTGACATTTCTGCTTCATGCATTAATAGCACAAAGTACAGAATTTGCTG
The DNA here is from genome assembly GCF_965152235.1 of Eretmochelys imbricata. NCBI lineage: Eukaryota > Metazoa > Chordata > Testudines > Cheloniidae > Eretmochelys > Eretmochelys imbricata. The sequence goes on from NC_135575.1 coordinate 108,993,198, forward strand.
TAATATACCATAGTACAGTCATAACTGGTTGACAAAATGCTTTCCTTGCTAATTAAAAAAATAAACCTTTTGGACATTTCTTCTCAGATAAATGTATCTACTACCTTTGGGCTTCCTTTTTTCTGTGGAGGGAGGACAGGAAAAGGAGTTCCACTTCCTTTCACTCTTCCTTATAAAAGGTCACACATGTTGTCAGGTGTTTAAGATATTCCAGGCGACAGTTCTGAGACATACTTCATGCATTACTTATGAGACTTCACTGAAATGTAAATCTGAGTGAGTTGTATTGGTTCTATTGGTCTTAAATGAAAACATATTTAGTAGGTCCAACAAATCACTTGCAGAAATCTGAAACTCTAAAGAGAAATGTGTGTTACAAGAAGGACTATTAAGAAAAAAAAAATAAGTACATGTCCAGGCAAGTCAGGCTTCTGCACTATAAAACTGCACATTCTGTCTCTATTAATGTTTAATGTATTTGTAAAAAGCAGTCCTGCTTTGCAGAGCACAGCAACAAAAATGTCCTGCAACTTACCAACACTTACAGTCGCAGCGCGGGTCCAAAGAGCTTTGTTAGAAATGCATCATGCATGTTTGATAGATAAGAGGTTCTGTACAGAGTCTATTAAGAGCCATATTTAAGTCACTAACAGGAAAGTGAATTCAGAAAAGTGTTTGTAAGGTAGCACTAAAATGTTAACCAAACATTTGATTGGCATGAAACACACTGAGGAAATGAACAGTGCGTGGTGATGCTTTCAAAACAAAATCAATAATGACCTTCAGAAACCTATTTCACAACTGGGACTTGGGAAAAAAGATGATAATCACAATGTTTTCTCCAGCGATTTTATCTAACACTACATTAGCCTTCTCACCAAAATAAGACAGAAATAGATGCTGGATGCAGAAACAAGCCTATGGCTCTTTAGGCTTCTTAAAAATCTGCCTAAAAAATCAATTTGAAACATTTCCTTTGGTCTCTTGCTAAGTTATTAAGATATGCAGCTTTTAAAAACAACGTGAATGTAGAACACAGGATGTATTTGCTCTATTATTTATTCATATGTTTTTCAACAAGATTAATTCAGTGATATTTATGCTATTTCTGCATTTATGTCCAGCAGGGGTATTGTTTTGTCAGCACAGTGGAACCATTTCAGCTACATTTACAATATGTTTAAAGTTGTACTGACAATCTGAAAATGTCTTGCTCTTCATATTTAAATAGTGCTTAGAACTAGAAGTAAAATATGTTAAAACATTAAATTGTGTAAATTGAGCCGAATTTCAAGGAAATGTTAATGTTGACACAAACTCAATCCCAGACAACTATGCCAGGTACAGAGACCCTGGTAGAAATGCAAGCTTAAGTTTGTATCCCTAGAGAGAGAACAAAGATGTGGGGGGAGAGACCTAGTCATAATCTGAAGCTCTTTTTTCACCCCACAAAGTGGGACCTAGCTATGATCTGAAATTACCAGCCTGAATTACAGACCTCCCTCATGATTCTGTTTTGAAGTAGAAATTTAATTCTCCAATATTCAGGTGGAAAGGACTCCAAGAATTGTTTGAAATAAGTGAAGCTTTGTGTTTGTTGTTTTTATAATAAGGAGGGAGAGGGGAAGGAAAGGAGTAGACATTCTAAGCAATAACAGAGAGAAAGGTTTTCAGACTCTAAATGAACTTTCCTGGGAAAGATTAGAATGAAATCAATTATGGAACCAAATTAAACAGGTCTCAAACTATGTTTATATGACTGCAAGAGAAAAGAAAACAGCACAAAAAAAGCTTCCAGCTAGTTTCACAGTGTAGGATTAGAATGAGAATAATAAGCAGTACAAAATGTGCTCTATAGAATGCTTTTCTTGTTCAAGTCTTTAAACTTATCTAATGTTTCTTCTCAGATGCAATACCTAGGGTTTCATTGATGAGCTAAATGCTGTTTTTGATCTTTTAACTAACTTTCTTCTAACATGCTTTAATTGCACAATTTATTTTTAATTGAGATTCAGCTACGATGTAAACTATTACACTTTACACTAGGTCTTCACTTGCTATGAAGACTCAAATGGCTTTTGAAGATTAAACTACCAGACCTGAAGAATACTTGTACAGAAACTCTCCATATTCAACAGAGTCTAATAAAGTACTAAACAAAGAGGATCTCCGAGGTTGACAACCTTTTACTGTATAGCAAGAAATCCCAAACAGCTTCCATTGTACTCACAGTTCACATAAAATATTATGCTAATAAAGGAATGTTAAAGGTCCAAAGCAAACAAAGAAATTAAGCAATAAGACACTTAAAGGCCCATCCATACCAGAAACACAACTGAAACTGGGTAACTTATTACCATGTGATCATTCCCAGAGCTGCTTACAACAAAATGGCAATGTGCAGTACAGATGGGGTCTTTAACCATGTCTTCTAATTGGATTAAGCTAGTGCAGTTTGTTTGCAACTGCCACAGGGACAACCATGTTGTAACCAGATCCCTTCACTCAGTTGTGTTTGCAGTGTGGATGGATCCTTCAGAGTCTAGATTTCCAAAAGAGCTCAGCTACAGTGTGACCATGGAAGTAGCTGGTTGCTGAGCATCTGACAATCTTGCCCTTAGTTCCAAATGTCCTATGTTCTGATTAATAAAGAAATTCTAAGGGTCAACATGATATTTTATGAGAATTATAAACTAGTCCAGGGTTGTAGCCTGGTGAGGGGATACAGTTAAGGTACCGTTCAGGGAGGTGATAGGTGGATTAAGAGATGGGGTTACTGAAATTTTGGATGTTTTCCTTTAATTTACAGGGCAGGAGAAGTTAAGCTACAGATTCCAGGCTCTCTTAGGCTATTCAGGAGGTCCAGCTTTTCCCTATTCAGTTACCTTCTTGAAGTGGATTCAAAATGAACGTGGGAGCAGTTGGTGTACATATAAGATATTCAGGGAATATGCCTTAACAGCAATCCAGGCTGAGCCCAGGTGTGTTGGCTGATTTCTATAGTGAGCTGGTGGAAGAAATATGATGTGTTGAGGTAAGTCTTTTTATATTTTTATCCCTTTAATCATATGTCATGGTCGAGGTGACAAGCTCTCACTCTGTAGCAAATGCTTCACGTGGCTGGCATAATATATAGCTTCTGACAGCTAAACTCCTCCCACTTGCCTTCTTGTGGCAGAGGTGTTCTTAACTGAAAATGAGTAGTGTGAAAGATGGGTGTCTGGTGCCATAAAATCAGATTTCTCTGAGGAGATGGGAATCATTAACCATGGTAGACAGTCCACATTGGAGAAGGGGTTCTGATTTCAACCCAAGAATGTCAAGTCTGGCAAGCCAGTTTGTAAAAGTTGTGCCAATCACACATGTTCTATGGGTCTGTCTTCAGGAAGTATATCAGTATCATGCTAGGGCATCCAAACAATGCACAACAGCTTCCTTGGATGACTGTTGAAAATGAGAAAAGGCTACTGCATTACACCTTCAGCCTATTGCTTGAAAAGATGGCTTGAGATGCTGAAGGAGGACATGAAGAAGATTGGTATCATCTTGGAAGATGCGCTTGACAAGAATGCTTGCAGGCAAAGAACAAGAGCCACCGACCCCAAATGACTGGAGAAGGTAAAGAAGATGATAATGTTTATTTTAATTTTTATAAAAAGTTCCCAGAACTATGGCTAGGCCCTTTTATATTTACAAATGTGAAGAAATAAATACAAATACTTAGCCTGTAACATTACATGTTATACTTAAGAATAAACTTGCTTTGTAATATTCACTCATCTCGTGTCAATTGTTAGTAACTAGAAGGAAGAGTCATTAAGGAGGGGGGAAGTAAGCAATCTAACCTGATCACCTTTGAAACACATGAGGGACAAGGAAGTCACCTCATAGCCACGAGCACTGCGTAAACATGTAATACAGCTTATTTGGTGGGAATATGATTCGTTATAATTTTCCCTCTAAATGTAAAACACCAAATTCTGTTATGGTCAGCTTGTGATCTGAGGAAGCTACTCATTACAATATCATGAGTTTTAGTTTCAAAAACAAAGCCGGGGTGTATAATTATTCATACCCACCCCAGGGTCTAACCTGTGGAGCATAGTCCCACAGAAATCAATCCTCTTCCTCTTCTATTCAACCATTAGCAGAGATGGTCAGATACTACAGTAACAATAATGCACTGATTACATCCAGTTCTAACTTTCACTCACAGCAAATGCTTGCAGTGCCATTACTCGTATGACTAGATGATCTCAATGGTTGCTCCTTGCCTTGCAATCCATCAATCTCTGAGATAACTATGTGGATGAAAAGCAGTTGTTTGGGCTCCACATAGGAGGCAGCAGCAGTGAAAGCAGCAGGTGCAGAGGAGAGCAGTAGACACACAAGATAAGGAACTTGACAGCCGTATCACTATGTGCACCTAGATTCAGCAGGAGCAACTGCTTCAGAGCATAAAATGTTTCCCCTAGCCCCATGAGGCAACAGCCTCTATTATATCTTACACACCAGCAGCATATTAAAGGCCCCACACCTCCTAAGAAGCAGCTCAGCAGAAGAGGACATAGAATGGAATTGTCAGCCTCTATCTTCTGCTTCTCTCTCCATCCAAATCTGAATTTGAGCAGAGTAGTAGCAGCTCCAGTTTTCTTCCCTGCATTCTCCCTTCAGCAGTGTAGTACAGTGGTCATCGAGGCTTAACTGGGTTACTCAGACTATTATGGGTTGGAGCCATGCTCCACTCCTCCCTTACTTCCTGCATAGTTATTAGGTGTTTTTCCCCTTTCCATTATGTAGTTGAATAAAGCACCACACTCCCAGCAGTGTAAGTATGTGCAGTACTGTAAGTAAAGAGGGTTTTGCATGCACCAAGCTATCCTTTTAGAAAAGGTGTCCTACAAAGCCAATGAGGCAAACTCAACAGGCGCTTCACAGACCAGCTGCCTACTGATGTTAACCCCACTGATTTCTACAAACTTTTCAGCAGACCATTAACAGAACTAGTTACACAGAGTTACATCGTCATCTGCATTGAAGTATATTGTTCTGTAGAGACCTGGTAAAGGGGCAGGGAAGGTGTTGACTGCCAGGGGTGGAAAAGTACGGCTCTAACTGGGCCAGGACGTGTGGAGTCAGCAATCTGGTACTTTTCTTAGGATTCCTTCTATTGCTTGAGAATCTCAGTTTTAAACAAGGAAGTATCTAGCCCTCATGGCTGCAAAGAAAACCTTGAAAATGTGAATCACACTTCCACCGTATCGTGCATGTAAGAAAGGAGGAGGAGGATTATATATGAAGAACGGCACTCTGAGTGACAACTCATTTTGGCGACACAAGTGGATAGCACTTAGGCACAGTCTACCACTCCTCCCACCCTTCACACACACATAATCTGACCCATGGAGCCAAAAGGCCGGAGGAAAAGAGGAGAGCCCAAGTGGATACCTGAGCACTGTGGAGCCAATCCCACAGACCATAGCCCTACTTCCAAACAGCAATGGCTTGGTCTGCTCAGGTTTTGGGCATGGAAGCAGGCAATTCTTCCATAACTAACAGCTTCTTTTGCTCCCCCAGTTAAAAGCTGTCTGCAAATAGATTACAAAACAACATATATTCAAGCCATCCTTCATGAGTGCTAGCAAAAATAACTTAGATCCTGATCTCAGCTGTGACTCTGGGAGCTGAGACCCTTGATGAATGCCCATCATGCCTATGCTTTAATATAGCGCTGGCCTTTGTCTATCCCCAGTGCAGGGAAGCCAAGCCGAGGAGCCCACCAGAGCACCTATGATGCTATTTTGAATATCTGCACAATCTGCCTTGAGATGAGTCTCAGTTTGATGTCCCCGGTGAGTGGAACTTGGTTTTTGGGCAGAGCTTGGGAATGTTCCATCACCTTTCCTCACCCAATCCCAATTGAAGGCTTAGGGGAAAAGGTCTGAAAGGAAAGACAAGGGCTCTGAAATGAAAGGTGGATGACATATTAAAGATATAAACAAAGTAGGAAAACATTTAGAAGAGACTAGGATTAAATAAAACAAAACAGGCTTTGCACTTTTGTAACCAAAACTGAAAAATACCCCCAAAATATAGTGAACAAAATCTTCATATTGAACCATTCTAGTGGGCATTATTATGATCAATATTGATACATATAGTTAATGAACTTCATTACTTAGATAAGTTCATGGAGGATAGGTCCATCAATGGCTATTAGCCAAGATGGACAGGGACGTAACCCCATGGTCTGGATGTCCGTAAGCCTCCGCATGCCAAAAGCTGGGACTGGACAACTGGGGATGGATCACTTGATAATTGTCCTGTTCTGTTAATTTTCTCTGAAGCATCTGGCATTGGCCACTGTCAGAAGACAGGATATTGGGCTAGATGGACCATTGATCTGACCCAGTATGGCCGTTCTTATGTTCTTACTTACAAATATTATTGTTACTGCATCCCATGTGTTGAAGATAGGTCCTCATTCCTCCTCTACCACAGCTGAGGAATTTCAGCCCCAGCCGAGGAATTCAAATATTTTCACAAAATAGGTTTCTAGTTCTCTTTCATTTTACTATATGATCATCATTCCCCTAAGTAATGAGATCATTTCTTTATGAGCACTGGAAATATAAGGCCAGGGGAGAGGTAGCCATCTGTAGTAGAATGCACTACTCTTGATTATATTCACCTCATCAGTTTGTTTACACTGAACCCCTCCCTACTGGATAGAATGGCTTCCTTTTGTGTTAAGCAGGCTTATGTTTGATGTGAGAATGAGCAGATGGAGATAAAAGTGGTTCTAGCAACAAGAGTGCCCTCCATTGTGCTTAAAAAGACGAAGTATTACATGGTGTCAGAAATAGATAGAATCCACTACCATCTACAATGCTACAGATATTACTGGCTTTTCTACATCCAGAATAGACCAGGCATCTGGCAGCTACCCAGATACATAGAAAAGATTCAGACAACTTGTTGTGCTGATGTTTCCCAGACGATATGGGGCAAAACCTGAAGGAACAAAAGTACAGATTCTTTTCATCGTGTATCATAGTTGTAGATTATTACAGCAGACTCTTTGATTTAAAAACCCTGAACAATACCAAAAGTATAACAACAATCCACAAACTGAAGGTTACATTTGCTAGTAATGGAATCCACAAAACGATTAACACTGGCAATGGACCTTGATGTGACCGAAAATTATTTGCCACTTGGATTATAAACATCACAGGTAATCTAAAAAACCTCAAAAGCATTGAGGGAATGCTCCAGCATATGTTTTACGGGTAAGCTAGCACTAATGACAAAGGTGCCTACCTCACTCTGCTTGAAAATTGGAATGCACTAACAAACATAAGGCATCGTTCAGTCTTTATTAGAAGATCTTCACGTAGTACTGCCCTCTTCAAACAAACAACTGGAATCTGTAGTAGCGAACTGCAGCTAGATGCACATTATTGGTATGATGAAATAAACTATGACAACCTTTCTTTTTCTTTCCCTTTTCCAAGGTAGATTGATCTAGTGAACCAACCCTGTCTTTTCCAGCTTATCAGTTCAATGCTCACTGTACGTCCACTCCATCCTCCTGTACAGTCTATCCACCGTGTTCTTCCCATTCTCTTGTTCTCTGCCTACAAACCCTAGTCTTAAGCACCTCCTGAAGAAGATTCCTTTCATCTCTCCTTCGTACATGCCCAAACAATCTCAGCATCCTCTCTTGCTGCTTCTCTCTGAAACCATAGCCCCGATGATACCATTCCACATATGGTCCAGCAATGTCACCTTTCTCACTGCCCTCAAACATCTTATTTCAATGGCTTCAAGTCTTCTCAAGTGTCTCTCTTCAGTCACCCATGTCTGATCTATACAGACAAGCTAGTCAGATAAACATAAACATCAAGGTCCCGCACCTAAATTAGGCTTCTTCATTTAAGTACTCTTGGGGCTGGCTAGTGGCAAACATGGTAATACCTGCTCTTCTGTATGGATCAGAGGTAAAAAATGACAATCTAGCCCAAAACTGAAACCGAGAAAAAATTTGGATTTGTCATCTAACTAATTTATATAACAATCGCTATAAGCATATTGTCATAAATATGAAGGGAAGGGTAACCACCTTTCTGTATACAATGCTATAAAATCCCTCCTGGCCAGAAGCAAGGTCCTTTTACCTGTAAAGGGTTAAGAAGGTCGGGTAACCTGGCTGGCACCTGACCCAAAATGACCAACGGGGGGACAAGATACTTTCACATTTGGAAGGGGGAAAAAGTTTTTTGTCTGTCTGTGTGATACCTATGCCAGGAACAGATCAAGGATGCAAGCCCTTCAACTCCTGTAAAGTTAGTAAGTAATCTAGCTAGAAAATGTGTTAGATTTTTTTTTGGTTTTTGGCTTGCAAATTCGCTGTGCTGGAGGAAATGTGTATTCCTGTTTTTGTGTCTTTTTTGTAACTTAAGGGTTTGCCTAGAAGGATTCTCTATGTTTTGAATCTGACTGCCTGTAAGATTGTCTTCCATTCTGATCTTACAGAGTTGTTCTCTTATCTTTTTTTTGTTCTTCTAATAAAGTTCTGATTTTTTAAGAATCTGATTGAGTTTTCTGGGTCTTAAAAATCCAAGGGGTTTGTGCTCATCTTGTTTATTCTCAAGCCTTCCCAGGAAAGGGGGTGTAAGGGCTTGGGGGGATATTTTGGGGAAATAGGAACTCCAAGTGGTTCTTTTCCCTGGTTCTTTGTTAATGCACTTGGTGATGGCAGTGTTTTACCTAATCCAAGGGCAAAGACTTTGTGCCTTGGGGAAGTTTTTAACCTAAGATGGTAGAAATAAGCTTAGGGGATCTTTCATGCAGGTCCCCACATCTGTACCCTAGAGTTTAGAGTGGGGAAGGAACCTTGACACATATAGTCACTGCAACACATCAAGTCATTTCAGTCATAGAATGTGCATTTTATATCGTTTCAGTGTACAGTACAGTATGGGTATTCTTCTCTATCCTACATATAATTAACACAAAAGATGGTTTATTGATATTATGACAGGAAATTATACAAGGAAGATGCTCTCATTTTGTGAAAGGAGATGTAGCAAAATGTGTTAGTCATTTGCATTTATCACATTAGTGTGCTTACTTCTAAGCCTCCCTAAACCATCTAGAAGGAGAAATTTCCTTAGAGTTAGGAGTTCTAATTATTATGTCCTTTTAATGTGCTTAACAAGACAAATTATTTCAGAGTCCAAATACTTTGGCAAATATATCTTCCTGGCAGGGGAGCAAATAATAACATGGCAGCAACAACAGTTTATCCTGTTCAGGGTGCACTCTAGAGTACTGTCCTGGAAGAGACCTAAGATGCTATGGACTTAAAACAGATGAACTCTGAGTGAAAAACACAGAGGAAATTTTAGAAAAGAGTGATTTTAAAAGCTAACGACTCTTGCATAGAAGCTGGGAAAAAAGCAAACTTAACATTTTTACACATATCTGTAAAGCCAAAGAGTATGAATGACCCCCAAAATGCCATCTGGTACGTGTTTGACTATGTGCTGAAAAGCAAAATCTAATTATTTAGCAGGACAAGATGACAATGGTACAATCTGTTTAGAACAAGAATGTAATTTTCACTTGCATGTCCAGTTTCAGGATGTGCAGTTGCTGGGGAGGGGGAGAAACAGGAATTGAATCACAGTTCCTGCTAAATACACATTTAATTGCTTATGTATTTTTTATATTCTGTTTTGTACAAGACTGTTTACCTAGCTCATAATGATGTGGAATTAGTTGTCACGAAGTTTTATATTTTCCTTAATCAGTCTTGAAGTGCCCCCTAGTGAATTTTTCAGGTATTGCTCAAAGGTAATAAGATTGAATAAAGAGAATATTTAAAAAGACTTAAGTTAGAATGAAAACATTTGCTCATTTGTCTCAAGTTGGTTAGAACAAACTACAACCTAACAAGGTTTGTGCTAGATTCTTCATCACTGGAAATTTTAAAATCAAGATTAGATTTAAAAAAAAATATAGTTATGCTCTAGTTCAAGCAGGAATTAATTCAGTGAAATCCTGTGCCCTGTGTTATACACAATCATCCCTTCTAATTTAATAATCTATGAACTTCTAAATCTTATTAGGCTGGGGTACTGTGAAAGCAGTTTTCATTGCAGCTACAGAGGTACCACTGGGCATGCTTATTCAGTAATTTAGTATTACCACTATTGCTGTTATAATGGTCATCAGATTGAATGGACCTGGCCTCCACCCAGGGAAGATATTCCCCTTTATCCTTCTCAACTCTCACCGCCTCTCCCCGACTCTTTGTTTACAGCTATCCTCCTCCCCAATTCCAAGCATTGAAGAGGGAGAACCCCCTACTCATCTCATTAAAAGTCTCCCCCAGTGGAGACCGAACTAGCAGCTCCTGATGCAACAGTGCTCTCTAGCTGATATCTGTACTGACAATGCTGCCGCAATATTTCTCATGCTGACCTCTAAAGCATTTAACAAACAGGCACAGCAGCGAGTGATCATGAGTCTGCCACTAGTATCGTAATTAGCATTTCAGTGCATGTGGGGTTCCTATATGGTCTCCTAGGAATACCGATGGAGAGTGTGAGTGTGTGTCAGCTTAGAAATGTTGATATACTGAAGTCCTTTATACTTACAAGATTTTCAATGCACAAAAACAACCTTTCCAAAAATGAAAGACACTGAGGGGAGATATAATTGCTCTCTATAAATATATCAGAGGGATAAATACCAGAGAGGGAGAGGAATTATTTAAGCTCAGTACTAATGTGGACACAAGAACAAATGGATATAAACTGGTCATTGGGAAGTTTAGACTTGAAATTAGATGAAGATTTCTAACCATCAGAGGAGTGAAGTTTTGGAATAGCCTTCCAAGGGAAGCAGTGGGGGCAAAAGACCTATCTGGCTTTAAGATTAAACTCGGTAAGTTTATGGAGGAGATGGTATGATGGGATAACATGATTTTGGTAATTAATTGATCTTTAAATATTCATGGTAAATAGGCCCAATGGCCTGTAATGGGATGTGAGATGGGGTGGGATCTGAGTTACTGCAGAAAATTCTTTCCTGGGTATCTGGCTGGTGAATCTTGCCCATATGCTCAGGGTTTAGCTGATCGCCATATTTGGGGTCGGGAAGGAATTTTCCTCCAGGGCAGATTGGAAGAGACCTGGAGGTTTTTCGCCTTCCTCTGTAGCATGGGGCACAGGTCACTTGCTGGAGGATTCTCTGCTCCTTGAAGTCTTTAAACCACGATTTGAGGACTTCAATAGCTCAGACATAGGTGAGAGGTTTTTCGCAGGAGTGGGTGGGTGAGAGTCTGTGGCCTGCGTTGTGCAGGAGGTTGGACTAGATGATCATAATGGTCCCTTCTGACCTTAGTATCTATGAATCACTTGCCAGCTCCTCTCCCTAGAAGGTCGCTCAGGGGAGCCGTCCGTCCCATATGCCTGGTAAAAGAGGTCTACGCTGGATGTCACAATACCAGGCAACCAGTGCTTTTCTCACCAAGGAAGTCACAAGCACAAATTTAATTGTAGCCATACAGCCAGTTTTAAACTAACCAGAATGATTTAAAAATCCCTGGAGTTTTGTATACATGTATGTGTCTATTATATTTAACACACCCATCACAATGTCCCTCCATGATATACAAAAATTCTCATCCAACCACAGTAACATGTCAATATGAGTACAGTAAATGAACTCACCTCAGAGTTATGCTATATGTAAACCCCATAATCAATATATTGGGTAGAAGTCTGAGGAAATGGATTGGGTCATAAGCCTTGCCCTAAAGTTCCAATTCGGGTTCTGCCGAGATGAAATGTTATGAAGTGAGTGCTATAGAAAAAACACACGAGAGATTAGACAGACATAGGCATCACATTTAGAACTAACACAACACTTCACATTTTCAAAGTGCTGTGCATATCCTTGACACCCCTGTGACATAGAGAGGTATGTAAACATTTTCACTGTTTTAATTATTGGGAGAAAGAGGTTACATACTCAAAGCCACACAAAGAGTTGGTGGAAGAGCTGGGATTAGAATAAAGGATTTCTTGGCCACAAGACCCACGCTAAAGTCCTTAGGTCACATTGCTTCCCCATAATTTTCAGAATAAAGAATCATCCTCCAGATTATCTTAACTCACCACGGTTGCAAGGAGAGAGGTGATTTTTCAGGTACCTAAGAGCTCAAGCCATATAGGGCGTTATAAAAATCTATGTTGACACCTTGAATTGCACCTGAATCTAGTACAATCATTTGAAATTTGGTATGATATACACTAGCTTCTGTGTAGTCTTCAAGAACCACATAACACAAGAAAATATTGTAGTGCTGCGATATGGGGGGAACGGGGAATCAAAACGTGACTATGCAAAAGTTTGCATTGGAAAGAAACCTTGCAGTTGAAAAGATTCATAAGCATAGCCAAAAACTCAGTCATGAGGGCAGTTATGGCCTCAGGGTCAGTCTCCAGCTGCTCTCCCCCAACACCACCACCATCTTGTCTCTCTAGTTTTTTCACTTCCGTGCTGACGAGCAAAGTATAAATTCTTAGACAAAAGATAAAAAGATATCACATAGATAACAATTATTATATTCTTGATGTATCACTTACCTTGCTCTTTTGAGTTAAGCCAGTGTTCATCTAAAGACCCGTAGTTTTGTAGTTTAATTAGCATGCTGCATAATTACTTAGATACACGTGTTTAGACATTTACTTTTGCTTTGAAACGCTCTTCAATAGCTGCTCCAAATCTGTGTAAGAAATGATTTTATCAGTTTTATAACTGAAAATAATGGCGAGCACAAACCACCTGACTTGGGCAAGTTGCCTCTCCTCTGTGCTTCACTTTTCACATGGGTAAAATAAGGACAACAGTATTTACCTACCTCAGGAGGATATTTTAAGGATTTACTATTTCATTTTTGTACACTGAACATGTAAAGCACTCTATGAATGATAAGAACTATTATTAAATATACACATATTCTCTGGTGCTATACAAAAAGATTAAGTGGCTCATAATGCAGATCTTAAACTTACATTGCCTACCCCATGAGGCTCTACTAGTCTGTGTTCTATATAAGTTCTTATGCTGCTCTCGTCACCATATGCAAACACCTTCAGTAATGCATTGTGAGATAACTAATGTTTGCCCCATGTAGTTCATTCTCTCTGTCAGCCTTCCTAGATCGTACAAATCCAGAGGAACCTCCATGATGTGGCTTCCTGTATAACACAAGCCACAGAACTTCCCTGAATTAATTCCTATTTGAACTCGGGCATGTCTTTTAGAAAAACATCCAATCTTAATTTTAAAAGTGCCAGTGATAGAGAATCCACTCCATACAGTAAGCTGTTCCAACAGCGAACTACCCTCAGTTACAAATTTGCAGCTTATTTACAGTCTGAACTTGTCTAGCTTAAGCTTCCAACCAATGGATCTTGTTGTACAGTCTAGCAGACAAAGAAAGAGCTCATTATAAAATTGTAGGTACTTATAGACACATCAAGACTTTAACTTTCTCTTTGTTAAGCTAAAAAATAAAGCTCCTTGAGTATATCACCATTTCAATCCTGTAATCATTCTCATGGCTCTTCTCTGAACCCTCTTCAACCTATCAACCTCCTTCTTGAGTTGTGGACCCTATATGCAGTTTTGGTGGGGGGTTTTCCCCATAAATATGTACACACTGCTATGTGTTTATATTAAACATGGCAAGTTCAAAGAAGTGTGTCTTGCACTTGATACAGAAAGTGTAATTGTTCCTAGCTCCTGTGGGAGTTTATTACTCAGACCAACCACAGGAAAGTTCTATCTCCTGCATAAATAAGCTTTACCCTTGTGGTAGGAAGGTTCCATTATGCCTAGGGAGACAAATGTCAACCATGGTCTCCATCTCCACCTACTCTGGGCCTAGACTATTAAGCACCTCAAAGATAAGGATCAAAACCTTGAACTTGATTTTCTATGGGAAGCCAATGCAGAGAGTGGAGGAAATATATGATATGCTCCCTGAAAACACACATTGCTGCATTCTGAATTAGCTGGAATTTCCTAAGGGCTGATAGTTTCATGTCCACATATATTGCATTGCTATAGTCCAGATAGGAGGTGACAAACGCATGTATAGCTGAGTGTCATAATTACAATTAACTGCTTCTCTGTCCCTTTCTGTGGTCTGCTCAAGATTGTCCCTTCAGGTCTCAGGCCTCCAGTTATCATCCCTCAGTGGGTGGGGACATGCATCTTTCTCCAAATAGACTAAGGATTTAGGCTTTAAGTCTCCCTGCAATTCACTGATTATCCCAGAAGGTCTGACCTTAGTCCAGACCTGCTATTCACTTTCTCTGAGACAATGATGGGGTTACCAGTGACTAGCCAGCTTTCACAAAGCACAGTAAATTTATTTTAGGACACAATCTTATCATAAACCAATAAACAGTCTACACGCATGCTAAGTTTACCAAGTGTTGCCCACCTTCCACCTTGAGACCCTGGCAGGTCCCACTCCTTCAAATCTTTCCAGCAGGATTTTTCCCTCTCTGTTACAACCTTATGTCAGTTTTTGTATCAAAATTAGGGACATTCAGCCAGATCAGGCTGGCACTTTATACCATAAGCTTGCTTTTTTTTTTCTCCTGGGCCCCTTGAACCTCAGGGACTTGTACTTCTTTGGAGATGTTTACCAGTCCTAGGGTCTGCAGTAATTATTCCCCACAGGTTTTACTCCTTGGGGAAGCTGAGTAACTCTTCCCCATGGAGTTAGCACACAATCCTTAACTCACTAAGATACATGTAACATTTATAGATACGAACATTTATTACTAATTCAGGTGCATATGTGATCTGGCACACCTCAATATAATAGTGTTTTTTAAAGTTTCCTTGCTTCCAAGGTCCCATATCTGTCAAACTGAGGCCAGGCCATCATCTGCCAGGATGGGATGGAGGTTTTTAGCTAAACAGAGATGGTAGGTGGTGATACTTGTGGATGCTGTTCTGAGAAAGCTCAACACCAGTGAGGAATCCAGGAGCACTCAAACTACAGACTGAACTGACCAATTGTAGGTGTGTACCTTTAACCCAAGGAGACTGCACTTTGACTCAAAGTGCTTTTCTCTGCCCACCAGCATCACCTCAGTCTTCCTTGGGTTCAGGTTCAACCAGCTGTTCTGCATCCATAAGCTGATCTCATCCAAGCACCCGGCCATCTTGGTGGCCGTAGCAGAGGCACCTCCAGAAATGTTTCCAGTGGGTACGCACAGTCAATCCCTGAGGAGCCATCCCTGCTGCTACCACTGGCCCCAGTGCCTGGCTTGTTGAGTCCATGCCATGTTCAGGCCCTAACTTCCAGTCCATCCTACCCAGGTGCAGTGTCACCCCCCATTTCTGAGAGGGAGGTGAGAGCAGGCAAGCCCCTCTGGGGGAGGCCTGGTACAGGAGCTGGCCCCATGGCTGCAACAGCAAGAAGGAGCAGTGCTCTCTACCCCACCACCTGCTCAAGTTTGGCTGTATGCCCCTTCTATCATGGTGGGGAGACAGCAAGGCCACAACTGACTAAGTGACTTTGCAACTTTATGCACAAAGGTTGCAATGCCACTCACTCAGTTTGGCCTCACCACCCCCTCATCATGATGGAGAGCCAGTGGTGCCAAATCTGAGTGGGCAGTGGCCAAGACTGTTCCTTTTCACCTCTGCCAATGGCACACACAATGCATAAAGTGCATGAAGCTGCAGGCAATACTGGTAGTTGTAGGTGGCAAAGGATAGGTAGAACTGTGTATCATCTGCATATTGCTGGCACTTGAGTACACATCTGTCTAGCTATACTGCCACCCATTGCCATAGTATGTCTTCTTACCAATTCTCCTAGTGGCTGCACGTTGACTGGGATTAGGGAGAAAACGGCTCCTCAGGAGACTCCATGGGTGAGGAGTTTGGGGTAAGAGGTTCTGATCATACACCTGTGGCAAAGATTTGAAACTCCTGGGATTAGTCAAGTTTAAAAAGGGGAAGAGACTCCCCAGCAGAAATACGCCTTCAGATCCACTCAGCTCATTATCAAATTGAAGGAATAGTTAAAGGCCACTTTCTGGTATCCTTACCTATCAGTGAGACTTCTTGGGGAGTTCAATGGGGCTTTGCTGAGACCAAAATACTACTCATCATAAGTAAGGGGGGCAGGATCTAGGATAATCTTCAGGACATATTACCCAGACTATACACTGGAGTACAGATGCTTTGTGCTGTACTATGGCCCCAAAACAGCCCCAGAGCCCATGTCAGAACAATTGCCCCCCCCCCCCATGTGGGAGGATAGGGTAGCATAGCAATTCCCATACCACTCTACCTCCTGCCTTCTGCTAGTATAGGAAGTGTCGGCAGAGAAAATGGAGTGCAGCTATGGCTCCCTTATACCTGCCTGATCCTCATCGGTATCCACCCCTTGAGGCCACTGGCAGCCAGCCTAACTTTAGAGCAACCTTCAAGCTGTTCTGAGTTGCAATGGGAAACCTGGCACACAGCTGGCCCAGGACTATCAGAGCACATAGGCCACCTTTTTAACCCCCTCCTCCCTTGAGCTGCACCATGCACTTCTTAGCCGCAGCTGAGGATTTGATCCATGGTATCAAACCCACAGGTGATTTTGAGTGACATTTGAAGCTTGACCACAAAAACAAAAACCTTGGTCAATCTTTCCCAAAAAAAGACTCTGGGTGGCAATTGGCGAGATTGTTTTTAGGCAGGACAACGGCTTGTCTGAGTGAATCTAGTGTCTTTCAGCCAATAATGGTCTCGGTTTGCTCTGACTATGCCACAGATATCAAAGTGGAGCTCATTCAGGAATCTGATATAGCTCTGTTACAATAGAGCCAAAGGAAACATTCATGAATGTGATCTATTTTATCCACCTAGTAAGTGATCAGCTCCTCATAGCAAGAAAGCATTGATGCATTTGAGTATAGGCAGCCCATATTAACCATTATTTACCACCTGGAACAGTTCCAGAAATCTGGACTTCGGATGGAAGAAGAGACAACTCTCTCAAGTCTTCATCACAGCTATTGGGCCTCACAATTATTCTCCATATCATGCTGATCAAACTGTGTGTCCATTATCTACTGCCGTCACTCTAGCTTTCTCCCAACCCATCACATTTACTGCAGATCATCGGTAGCTCATACTCAAAACTGCGTGGGTAGACCCACTTTCACACAATGATGTTTTGTCTACCTTGTATTGAATGATTTACTTTTAGGCAGGTTTGGATCAAAAACTTTGAAGTTCAGAGAGAAATAATAAGGGAACAAATCCAAATGTGTTTAACTTCTAACATTTTAATTATGTTGCTCCCACGTAAGAAAAAAACAGGATTTTTCCTTGTTCATTTTAATCTTCTCTCCACCAAATGAGCAAAATTATTACTAACGCAGAAAGAGTACATTGCAGAAGTACAAAAATATTATTTATGTTTATGCCTGTCCCTGAGAATGCCAAGTGAAAAAAAGCAATTAGAAGAAGTTCCTTTTGAGTTTTTCTGTTTGATTTGAATGTTTCCACTGCTTCCTTGTATATTTAAGCAGAGAACAAAATTGCCATGCATTGTGCCTGCAATAGGCACCTTAAAAAAAAAATCAGTGGGAGCTTGTGTTTGTGCCTCTCCCTCTCTCTCTTCCAAAGGCACTTGAGCAAGTATCATAAGTGTGTAAACTCGTTGGACCTGTCATCCAAAAACAAATGTCAGGTGTCTATCATAAAAGCTAGTACGGGAGGGGGAGACTCCAGAATACAGGAGCTATAATATTAGCTGTACATTCCTACCTCAAGCCGTGGTCGAACAGTGAATCCCTTAAAGAAACGGTGGTGGCACGCTCTATTGAGTAAGTTTCACAAGATTTCTTGGCTGGGAAGAATACATACTGCAGTCATGATCACCTAAATCTGTCATGGCCCTTCAGGAGATTACACCATCACAGGGGGAAGCTTCATTTAATACTGCAAAAAGGCACATCCTCTCTACGGGGTAGTAACATTCACAGGTGACTGTAGCAGCATAATTATAACAGCAAGAATGCCTCTCTTATCAAACAATTCCTGCATTGTATGGGGGAAGAGCGGGGAGATAAAGTCAGCTACTGTCATTTAAAATAGTTCTTATAAAAGATCACATGCTTTAGTGCAATGAAATAGCCAATAGTAGATCTGTATTTAGTAGTGTGCTCAAGAACTAATCTCTAACTTCTGCCCAATGCTGCTATCGCTGAGTCAGCTCCATTCTTTTAAGTGACCTGATTCTGTAATCCCATTATTAATATCATGAAAATGGCTTTCCTCTATATGGTTTTGTGCTATCAGTGAAAAAGACAGTACCAAAATGCGTTAGTTCTCACAGGTCTCTGCTAAGATTATTTGCAGCAGTACAAACTGAATTAATCATAGCGACATCTGAATAACCACCAGTCACATGTTCATGTCAAAGCTGTGTTGGTGGCAATGGTTCACTTCTTTCGTAAAATGTAGAGTTTCATTTGTGTGTTATAGTCTCATGAGACATGCATATCTGACTGTTTTCTATCAGGATGTGACCTTGCAATTTACACTGTTATCCTTTTCTTATTTCTTGGCAGAGACGTATATATTCGAGTTTATGTTCTTTAATCAGCAAGTCTATGGTTTCAAGCTGTACGTGTTTAAAATGATAAGCATGGGGGGGGGGGAAGTTCATTAAAGGAAATAATAAGCATGAGAATAAGTGTCAGAATAATGGGGCCCTTTTATTTTTCCAAGACACTGAATTTGCCTTTAGTATCTTCTGCCTTTAGATGATATTTTATAGATCTACAATTTATAACTCCAAAGAAAAGAAGCAGGCTACAAGAAAGCTATTCACCGATAGACAGCACAAGCAGTGTAACTCATCCTACTTCTCACCTGTGTAGCAATTCAAGTAGGCTGCTCTAAATATATAAATTAAATATATACACAGATTCATAGATTACAAGGCCAAAAGGGACAACTGTGATAATGTAGTCTGACCTTCTGAATAAAACAGGCCATAGAACTTCCTCAAAATAATTCCTAGTAAAAGCATCCAAATTTGCCATGATCCTTGGTAAATTGTTCCAGTGGTTAATTACCCTCACGGTTAAAAATTTGTGCCTTATTTCCAGTCTGAATTTGTCCAGCTTCAGTTTCATTGGATCATGTTATACCTGTCTCTGCTAAATTGAAGAGCCCATTATTAAATATTTGTTCCCCATGTAGGTACTTATATACTGTAGTCAAGACACCCCTTAACGTTCTTTTTGTTAATCTAAATGGATCGATCTCCTTGAGTCTCTCTCTAAAGAGTGTTTTCTAATCCTTTAATCATTCTCATGGCTCTTCTCGAAACCCTACCCAATTTGTCAACATCCTTCTTGAATTGTGGGCACTAGAACCAGACAATATTCCAGCAGTGGCTAAACCAGTACCAAATACAGAGGTAAAATAACCTCTACTCCTTGAGATTCCCGTTTATTCATCCAAGGATCACATCAGTCCTTTTAGCCACAATTCAGCTGATTATCCAGCATGACCTGCAAAAAATTTTCAGTCACAGCTTCCCCTGCACCCTGCCCCATCATGTAAGTATGGCCTACATTCTTTTACGTATACATGTACCCATAAAATGCATATTGTTTCCTTCTGCAGAGCTCACAAAGCGATCCAGCTTGCTCTGAATCAGTGACCTGTCATCCTCTTTATTTATCACTCCCCCAATTTCTGTGACAAAGGCAAACTTTATCAGTTATGATTTTATGTTTTCTTCCAAATCATGGAGAAAAATGATAAATAGCGCAGGACCAAGAATTGATCCCTGAGGGACTCCACTAACAACACATCTGCTTGACGAGGATTCTGGTCATGTCATTTAAAAATATGTATGACAAAAATGAATATAGCCCCGTATAACTCAGTTGAGGTTGTCAAGCTGTCTGGAGTGACTCAGGAGCATGAGTACCAACCTTAGGGCACACTGCCAAGGAGCAGGGCACAAACCCCAAACTGGCTGTCAGTTCTATACTTAAATTTCATCAACCCAGCATCAAGGGTGAACACCTCAGACACTAGAACAGCCTTAACATGGAGTCACACACAGTCCCATAAAATCCTCCATAGAGATCTTGAGGAAACCTTCTTTGAGGTACTCTGCACTCCTCCGCTGAAGGTTTCTGGAGACGGCTGCCTTGTTTCTTCCACTGTGATTAGTTCAGCAGGCACCATTTACTCCTGAGGGCATTCTGCGCCAAAAAAACTAAAAATTTTGCACACAATATTTTAAAATTCTGCAAATTTTATTTGTCAAATAAATGTGGAGGCTCCAGCATGGCACTGGGGAGCACAGGCCACTGGCTGCACAGAGGTGGGAGATCACCGTGCAGCTCCCTCCCTGGGGCATGGACTCAACGGTGAGGCAGCATGCAACCCTAACAAAGTGCAAGGACTGGGCCTGCCCCAGACACACCCCAGGGCCCTGCCCCTTTGTGCCAGGTGCACCAAGTGCGGGCAGGCTGGCTCAGCAAAGCAGGATCCAAGTGTGGAGAGGCTTAGTGTGGGTGGATCCAGATGGGGATTGAGAGAGTTCTGTGTGGGGCAATCTGGGTATGGACAGCTCAGTGGAAGATCCGGATGTGGGGGGATCTGGATGCACAAGGGCTTGTTGGGGGGTTCTGGGTGCAACAGTAATGGAACTCTGCATGGGGGTCCAGGTGAAGGTGGCTGGTGTTCAGTGGCGGGGCATCTGGGTGTGGGGGGAATAGAGCTCCCTCAGCCAGATGCTGGGGGAGTGGGGCTCAGTGGGGTGGGGATCCAGGTGCAGCTGGTTTGGGGCTCATTAGGGTGGGGATCCGGGCACAGGTGGCTTATTGGGATGGTACAGGTGCAGGGGGAGTGGAGCTTGTCAGTGAAGTTCTGGGTGTAGGGGGCTGAGGGTCTGGGTATGAGAGGGTCTGGATGCATGGGGGTTGGGCGGATGGGGGAGCAGCTCCCCATACAATAATCCCTCCCCCTGCAGCTGAGGAGCAATGGGTGCAGGAAGTGCAGAGTTTGCAGAGCTTCCTACAGCTGGGGGAGAAATCTGGGGGTGGGTCTGACATGGCCCCAGATGCCATGCAGCAGAAGAGGAAGTCCTGTCCTCTCCAGCCCAGTTGGGACTAGCAGCTGAGCCCAGCACAGGGTAGGAGTCACCATCTGGGTCTTCCCCAGTCCAGCCCCCTGCCACACAGTGATTTACCTCTCTGCCAGCTGCCCTGGACACCTGAATATATTACTGGGGAGAGTCGCATGACCACTCTTATGGCTTCCATTTGCTTCCCCATCAGAAAGTCATTTTCTGTGCGGAAACAAAGAAATCTGTGGCGGACATAAATTCTGCACATGCACAGTAGCACAGAATTCCCCCAGGAGTAACCATGGCAGCACACAGGCTAGCAACATAGGGTGTACGGGAGATCTTGGCAAACCAGTGAAATGCTCAAACCACTACTGCTTATAGCTAAAAGTAACCAAGCCAGCAGGCCACAAGTGAGCCTATGCAGCAGCCTTAGTATGACTGAGTCAGGAAGGGAGGTGACCACAAAAAGAGCAGCTTGACCCCAGGTCCTTCCTGATGAGATCTCTGTTGAAATTGCTGAGGTATGCATTTTAGAAAAACAGGAAGATTATTCATATGTGCCCTTAGGGATGTGTCTGTCAGGGCCTCAAGGCATGCAAACTCTGGAAAAAAACACATCTAACTAATTGATGATCAGAAGGAAACCCATTGTTTAACCTTTGAAATTGCTTGCTTAACAAGTTTTCTTTGAGTGATGTGTTATTGCAATACTAATGAATAAATAAAGGAAGAAAATTTGGGGTAGTTGGACTCTTCGGGGACTCTCCCTCTAGACATCTTGGGGTCCCCACTGGCAGATAGAAAATTGGCCATTGAAAGACTGCCACTGTGCCACTCGAGAGCCACACCCAACTTCAGTAATTATTGAGGGTTGGGGGTGTTTTACTAACCTGTTGCGGATGTGTGTAAATGCTTGAGATTAAGTAAAGTATAGTTTTAAGCAAAAGCACTCTTGAGTTAGGATGCACTTAGGATGGAAGAATCCAATGCACCGCTACAGACTAGGGACCGAATGGCTAGGCAGCAGTTCTGCGGAAAAGGACCTAGGGGTGACAGTGGACGAGAAGCTGGATATGAGTCAGCAGTGTGCCCTTGTTGCCAAGAAGGCCAATGGCATTTTGGGATGTATAAGTAGGGGCATAGCGAGCAGATCAAGGGACGTGATCGTTCCCCTCTATTTGACATTGGTGAGGCCTCATCTGGAGTACTGTGTCCAGTTTTGGGCCCCACACTACAAGAAGGATGTGGATAAATTGGAGAGAGTCCAGCGAAGGGCAACAAAAATGATTAGGGGTCTAGAACACGTGACTTATGAGGAGAGGCTGAGGGAGCTGGGATTGTTTAGCCTGCAGAAGAGAAGAATGAGGGGGGATTTGATAGCTGCTTTCAACTACCTGAAAGGGGGTTCCAAAGAGGATGGCTCTAGACTGTTCTCAATGGTAGCAGATGACAGAACGAGGAGTAATGATCTCAAGTTGCAGTGGGGGAGGTTTAGATTGGATATTAGGAAAAACTTTTTCACTAAGAGGGTGGTGAAACACTGGAATGCGTTACCTAGGGAGGTGGTAGAATCTCCTTCCTTAGAGGTTTTTAAGGTCAGGCTTGACAAAGCCCTGGCTGGGATGATTTAACTGGGAATTGGTCCTGCTTCGAGCAGGGGGTTGGACTAGATAACCTTCAGGGGTCCCTTCCAACCCTGATATTCTATGATTCTATGAGTTGTCCTGTTTGTGCCAGTCATCTATTGGTCGGACAGACGTGTCTCCATTGATTTACTTCCTGACACCACCTCACACAGAATAAAGTTACCAAGAGCTTTGGATTGAAAGAACTCTGGGTAACAAGGGACCTGGCCTGCAACCGGACACATGCAGGAGCTGTTACCCTCAGGAGTCAGATATCAGCTAAAATCACCACTGCCAGTGGAAAACGGTACCAGTATTCAGTTCAATTGCCCTATCTGCATATGCTCATGCCCATAAACTACCTCCCCCTACCATTGTCCCAATTCACCTCTCACCCCCAGGCTGGGACTGCCACAGTGCTCTGTGAATCCCAAGAAGAAGAAAGAATGTAGTGCTTGTAACTTGTGTGGATCAAGAGGAGTGAGTTCAGTATACCAAGTTCCCATTTATCTTGTGAATCATTCACAATAATATCTCTGTGCATTGTAACTTTTGCAGCTGTAAATGTGGCATTGAGGGTCTCTGCACCCACACCAGCAGAATGGCTCAGCCAGAAAAGGAAGAGAATGAAGATGATGCGGGATGACATGTTCCAAGAGATCTTGCAAGCCTCTGGTGCTTTGGATACCAAGCACAGGTTTGAAGGATCACCCTTGCAGACAAAATGGGCAGGGATAGAGCAGAGGGGAGAAAAGCACAGGAAAAGGAGAGAGACAGGAGATGCTATCACTTCAAGTGGCAAACAGACATTCTGGAGACTTTTGTTGACCTTCACATTCAACAGACCCGTGCTTTCCTTCCTCTTCCGTCCATAGAGAACTGCATTCTGGGGCCTCCCTATGTGCCCCCACGTTCCACGTGGCATGCAGGGCCACTGCACAACCCCTACCACTCCACCCTGCGGGAGAGTACAGACAATCACAGCCGCACATACACTGACCTGAGAGAGAGACGGGTGGTGCATGTGTTTGTGAAATGAAAATGACTATTCTTTCCCCTTCATTTATAACATTTCATTCAGTTATAAATGTGTCTGGTTGCATGGGTTTGGAATAAAAGTCTATGTATGGAAACTTAATTCACCTATTAGTTCACAGCATATGCTGGCTGAAGCTGACATCATTGCTAGATAATAGCAATAGGTGCATTTGCAATGTTGTATTACCACACACAGAGCACTCATTAATAGGTCCATACAGGGGTGCAAAAAAAAAAAAAAACCCAATGCCAGGCAGAGCTCACTCCAGCAACACACATTACTGTGGCTCACTATTAAACAGGTCTTTCAAAGCCTCCCTGAACTGTATAGCTCCCCATCGAACTCTTCTTATCGCCCTCATATCTGGCTGCTCAAAATCAGCAGGCAGCCATTCCACCTCCACCCCAGCAGAAACTTTTCTACCTTTGCTTCACAGATATTATGAAGCACACACCAGGTACCTATACCCATTGGGATTTTTTTTCCACTGAGATCTAATCTCATGAGTAGACAGCACCCATGGCCATTCAAATGGCCAAAAGTACATTCTACTCTCATTCTGCACCTGCTAAACCTGTAGTTGAAGTGCTCCTTGCTATTGTCGAGATGGCTGGTATACGGTTTCATGAGCCATGGGAGTAAGGGGTAGGCTGGGTCTCTCAGGATCACTGTAGTCATTTCAACATCTCCAGTGGTAGCCCTTTAGTCTGGAAAGAAAGTCCCTGCTTGCAGATTTCTGACCAGGCCTGTGTTCATAAAGATGCGTGTCATGCACCTTCCCTCACCATCTCAAGTTGATGTCAATAAAATGTCCCTGGTGATTCACCAGTGCTTGCAACTATAGAAAAGTAGCCCTTTCTGTTGATGTACTCTGTGACAAGGTGGTCTGGTGCCAAAATAGGGATGTGCATGCCATCTATTGCCGCACGGCAGTTCAGGAACCTCATTGCTGAAAAACCATCCACTATGTCCTGCACATTACCCAGAGTCACAGTCCTTCATAGCAGGAGGCGATTAATAGCCCTGAAAACTTACCTCACAGCATTACCTCACCCCCACAGTGGATTTCCCAACTCCAAATTGCTACCAATCAGTCAGGAATAAATCTGGCCATTGCAAGCTTCCACACAGTGATCGCCACTCGCTTCTCCACTATCCGTGCTCTGATTTCAGTGTCACTGCACTGGAGGGCTGTGGCAAGCTCCTCACATCCTTCCAGGAATGTGGCCTTGCTCATCCGGAAGTTCTGCCGCCCCCACTCATCATTCCATACCTGCAAAGCAATGGAATCCCACCAGTTTGTGGGGCTTTTGAAAACAGGTGTGAAACATTAGGAGATGCAGATAAAATTATAGGATGGAGAAAACTGCATCATGGGATGTTGAAGCCACGTTCCCTATCACCCGTGTGCAAGTCATTTGGCCCCAGGAGGCATTGCAAACCCTTCCCAAAACACTCTCCATTAGATGGTGGCAAGTTGCATAGTGGGATAGCTACCCACAGTGTACTTCTCTCTGCATTTATGCAAGCAGTGCTAGTGAGGATGTGTACTACCAATGCAAGGAGGGTAGTGTGGACATGCAAAAGCAATTTAATGTCAATGTAACTTAGGTCAACTTAATTTTATAGTATAGACTTGCCCTCAGAATCCAAGCAGCATAAAGATGCAGTTTTTCTGGTCAGGGATTTGTATTCCCTTCCCCTAGCATTCGAGATGATGGGATGAGTTCCTGTGCACATCTCCTCTTCATGGGTGGGGAGGGAGCAATCAAGGAAGTCTTTGTCCTTTGATGTTTCACAATGGCTCTTCTGGTTTCAATGGGCCTTTTTGTGTGCAGAACCCAACATCTTCTGTAGGAAGCCAGCCTTTATATTAATGCATTCTTCTTTCCTGTTTGATGAGTTACACAGTTACAGATGTTTACAATGCAAACACCTAATATAACCTTATAATATGGGGTACAGATGTTAAGTGAGATTAAAATATTCAGCATCCCACAATCATTTCATAAAGTCTAAATACTAAACATGTTTTTTATCAATCTAATACCTATTTTAATACTACTAATGCACAGTGAGACAGACTGCTTTCCAGCTATGCATTCATCAGTGTTCAGTTGGGGCCAAGACATGAAGTGGCATCTTGTCTGCCAGCCTCCCAGAGTTGATAAAGGTGCAGACAGAAAGATGGATTTGACCCATTGTTTTACAATCTCATTAAAAACTTGCACTTTACTAAGACATAGTATCTGCACCCACATATTATTAAACCTTTTTATTGCAGTAACATTTCAACAAGGAGGCCACCGCTCCATTGTGCTCGGTGCTATACAATGTTGTATGAGCATATTTACCTTGCAAAATTAAGTGAAATAAGTTGCATGAAATTAATGGTACCAAAATGACTACTGGAAAGAAAAAAACCTTAAAGAAATTAAAGAAGCACAGTCAACATGGACAATGCTAGGATATATTAATGAATGAGGAAAATGATGCCATGTCTCCCACAAAAATGAATGTAAAAATAGGTCTCAAAGTACAATAGATGTAATACATAATATAAGGGGATACCAATCATCAACTACTGTATATGTACATGAGACAGAGTCAATAGTACAATACAGAAAATGAGCACACAGAAAAAGATAGCTAACCCAGAAATAAACAGATCTGAATAAATATTCCACATTTATCTCAGAAAAAAGATCACTCACCATCAAAGAGATATCAGAATAAAAAATACACTTGCAGAAAAATTACCTTGGACACAAACCTCCATCAAACAAAAATAAGGAAACTAACAATAAAAGGATCATAATGCAAAAAGTTTAGAGAGATGAAAAGAACAGTGAAAAGAAAGTAAAAGTATAGAACTGAGAAAGCATATCCAGTCAAAACAAACATTGAGTTGCAGTGGGATAATATATTCATCCCTTCTTAAAAGGGGGTAGGACCCATCATTTACAAGTGGCAAAGCCTCTCTTGAAAGGACAACAGCCAATTTACATAAACATTCTGCAGGGCTATTTCCTCATTAATTTTCTTCTGAAATGGTTTTCTTCTTTGTATGTTGAAAACAATGCTTTGTGAAGCTCCATACAGGAGAAAATCAACTATTTAATCCTACCAGTTACTGTATAATTTAATTACCATAACAACTTGATGTAAAGCCTCCTCTCATGATAGGTTTATGATAGCTTGTCCATGAAACTAGTTTGTGACTGTAACAGCCACAGACTGTAGACTACTACACATCTGAGCAGACTCTTCACTGCCAATAGCCACATTTTCTCCATTTTCAGAATTCAGAAATCTCACGAAGGAGAGAAAATATCAGATGAAAAACAAATGTAAACATTACTTTGATTGCTAACATAATACAAACATCACCAATAAAAAGCTAACATTTACCATCCTAATATATATGGGGCAGTATTTCCCTACATTTATAACAGGAACTAACTAATATTTTAGACCCAATGATCTGAAACAGCAGGCCCCTGTAGCATTTCAGATACATTTAGAGACCCCTCTCTCCGTATCTGAAGTCTAACTTTTAATTAAGGTTAGTGAGTTTTATTTTTCTGCCTATATTTTATTGCAATTCTTAGTTCTGCAGGAAATGGATGGGACATTGGTGGCTATTATAAAAGAAAGAAAATACCATAACATTCACTAGAACCCAGAACAATTTCTCTGGCAAGTGGGAACCTGGCAGCTCCCAGATCCCCTGTTTATTTGGAGAATTGTCTTTTACAAAGATTTTCAAATGTGGGGAACGAATCGCTGGCCCCAGAACATTTGGTTGGGATTCACTTCTATCAAAGCAGAGAGGCTACTAGAGCAATACAGATTCCCCTGCTTCATCACCTCCACCACCACTGCCCTGCAATTGAAAATGAGGCTTGGTCTGGGTTCAAAAGAGGGGTTCAAAAAGTGTTATAGGGTTTTAGCAAGCTAATTAATAGTGCTGCGCAACAAAATACAAATTAAGATAGATCTAATGGAACAGCATAGGGGAAAAAAACAGGTTTCTTGGATTTGGATACTTTAAGATCTAAAAGCTTATGTTTAAATGAAATTGTGTAGACTGTGTCATGCTGTCATAGTTCACAGGGCCACAGGACCAGGGAAAGCTCCAAGCTGCCTTGCTACTTGGGGCCCCAACCAGGCACCCCCACAGCACAGCACCAGCTTGGGTGGTCCTCTTAGACCTCTGGCCTTTCCAAGACACCTTCCTCTTCCCTATAAACACAGCAGATCATCTGTCTTTAAGGGGAACTAAAGACTGTATAGGATGAAAAAAAAAAACCCCACTGTTCTGCAGTTTAATTCTGAAGAGTATAGAGAAAGTTTTTTAGTTTAATTTTCCAAAATGTCTACACATTTTTGGGTTCACAACTTAATGTTTGGGCCTGATGTTCAGAGATGGTGAGCACCTATGGCTCCCAATGGACTTAGTGGGAAATGTCAGTGCTCACCACCTCTAAAAATCAGGTCCTGCGGGTCTCAAATTGAACACCCATAATTAGTGACCATTTTGGAAAATTTAAGCCATAAGCTTTCTGTGCCTGCATTCTACACATTAGCTCATTAATGTATGAACAGTTTGTTGAAATCTGCAGATCCAAGATGCCAGAGAAGTTTTATTATTGTATGGAGCCAGACATTTAAACCACAGTACAATCAAATTAAGCCACTGACAAATTTAGGCTCAAAAACTGACATTTTAAAATTATCTGTTTACAAATATCTTCTCAATTCTAAATATTCAGAAACACCACACTTTATACAAAACCAGATTCTGCCCTGTCATAAGCTTACACAACTCACTGGCTTCCATGGAAGCTCTGTTTACCTGTGGGCAGAATTTAGTTCCAGAAATTAACACATGATAAATATCAAAAACAGTTTTTGGAGGACCCATCAAAATGGTTCTGGGCTATCTGACCATTTCTTGTTTTCTAGGCAAAAGCATTGGGCTAACAGACAACTTACAGAGCAGTCTTGACAGCAGCAAGGATACTAGTGCAAAATGAGAGAGAAGGGAAATAGAATGAAAATTTTTAATTTCAGCCCTACTAAAAATACAGGAAACAGCATTTGCCAAATAATAGAAAAGTCAAAAGAGGTTAAAAAAATGGTATGATTTCAAAGTTAGAGAGTATTATGAACAATGAAAAACAATGTAAATTAAATTAAAAAGTACTCAAAGCTTCTTTGAAAACGTAACAGAAAAGCAAATACAAAATTCATGAAAACTCATTTACTGGATTAGCCTGTACACGATGTCCCTGTCTGAACATTTCTGAATCCTCTAATACACAAAAGTAAACAGTCTATTGTGAAGAGAAATCCAGTGAACTAACACAAACAGTGGATATTTGAAAGGCTGCACTACCTGTATACAAGCACTCTCAAACTTCACCTCAAACTTCATTAAAGTCAATTTTCAAAATGTTAATAGCACTTTTCTTTTGTACACAAGCCACACCCTCCATGTCTTTGATCTTTGGGAAATCATAGACCGTGCTGAAGCTTATGGGTGTGCTATCTACCTTTAATTCAGGGAAATGAGGGAGCAATTAGAAGTCCTTTCTTTAGAGAAAGCTGAAGAAATAGAAGCCACCACCCAAAGCACTGAACTACATGGCGAACGAATTCAGGGGGAAAGGGGGTTTTCCTAGGACTGATTGGAAACTTCAAGGTTGGGGCACCATTTGGTGGAGCTGTGTGCGTCAGAAGCAAACAGAACGAGAAAACCAAGGGAAAGCTACCAGAAATCCAGAGACGCATGGTGAATGTAGCTCTTGGATGAAGTCAAGAGAGAACTTCTTTTGAGAACAGGGGCTGGCTGAAAAGTAGGCTTAGGTTTGTGAGCAAGGAAACCTTCTCTTGTTTGTTTCTACGCTGTTCAGAGAAACAGGATTTTGTGTACATTCTTTGTAAATAAAAGATTGCACAAAATAAATACCTGTCTCTCATCTGTTTACTCTAATGGAAACAACCCCTCAAGACCCCAACTACTAGCCAAACACTAAGACAAGGGGCAACAGTATTATGGGTAGTCATATACTGTATAGACATGTTTTGTACAAGTCGACTGAAAACAAGGTAGTTCCAAAAAGTACAGTCAAGTGATGTGCCAAGCCAACTTTAATACAATGTACATTTTGAGTATGTTTTACCAAGAGCACTACTCTTGTTCTCATCTAAACAAACACTTCATGCTGTATCTCTTAACAAGCAGATGGATATTACACCACTCCAAGCTACTACAAGTAGCACCACCTGCAAGTTATTTTATTTCCAAGGAAATGAGTACTTAGGAATTATCAGAGACCTGATTAGATGGTGAAATGACTGAAAGTGTTAGAACTGAAATAGACTTTGAACAATTGAAAAAATGGCTTGTTTGAACATTAGAGATAATTAGCAAGGTGCAAATGGAAGCGATATCATACTATGTTGAGAGCAACTAGATTGGAGTTTATTTCCTGTTATTTATTGAGTGTATTATTTTTATCAGTTTTAGAAATATTGTAACACTTACCTAATAGCTGCTGCATCATTCCTTGGACACTACCATAGATGTATTTTCAGTCAAACTGACTAAGTAATCGACAGTAAAAAATTTTGCTTATAAGTGATCTCTTTTGGAAAGACAACTGAAATTTCAAAAGATCAAGTAGGAAGAATAGCATTTGGCTTGCTAAATTCTTTAGATTTTTATGATAAGATTGACTGGCTGTATGTGGAATGGGTGGAAGTGAAACACTAAATCAGGAATGTATAACAAGGTATATTCCAAGACCTCAGTGTGACTAGTACAGACTGAACTGGTTTATTATAATCCAGGGACAGTTCATATCATTACATATAAGAATGAAATATTGGCTTATGACTAACTTCAAAAGATTAATGATATTTTCATCGATTCATAGATTCAAAGGTCAGAAGGGATCACTATGACCATCTACTCTGATCTCCTATGGAACACTGGCCATAGAACTTCCCCAAAATAATTCCTAGAGCATATATCTTTTAGAAAAGCATCTAATCTTGATTCAAAAATTGTCAGTGGTGGAGAATCCACCCTGACGCTTGATAAATTATTCCAGGAACAGAACATTTTCTGGACGTCTAGCTTCATCTCCCCTTCAGGTTGTTAGTTCAGAAGGAAAAACTGATTTACTTGAAAGTAATACCCATCCTGGAAAGATTTCCATTCAGAACATATATTAAAATTTCTGTGTTTTCCAACAGTTATCTATGAATCTATATAGAAGCTTAGACTGGACAACAAGGGATGGATCACTTGCCCTGTTCTGTTCATGCCCTCTGAAGCATCTGGTGCTGGCCACTGCTAGAAGATAAGATCCTGGGCTAGACAGACCATTAGCCCGATACATTATGGTCATTCTTATGTTCTTACAGTGGCCTTTGAAGTACCATAGTTTTTTCTTTAGCCAAGTATGAAAACAAACTGTAGCATCTCAAATACCATTTTGTGGTAGGTTACTCTTTGAAAATATTGATGTTATCTCTGTGTACAGATAAATGTAGTGACTATATTTGTGTGACTATCAAGATGCACCGTTCTTCATGGTAACTACTGACAGACAAAAGAGTTTTCAACAGAAGTAAATGTATTGTTTTCACTTGAAAGGATATAAAGTGGGGACAAGAGTAAAACTGGACCAAGTAAAGGGCCTGATCGAACCCATTCAAAGTCAATAGGAACCTTTCCACTGACTTCAGTGGGCTTTGGATCAGGCCTTAAATCCCTGAAGATCTGAATACTTATCAGTGCAGGATGGCAGCTGGAAACGAGTCAGGTCGTTTCTTGCACACAACCTGCCTGCAAAGGGGAAAGAAATATATTAATTAAATAGGCTTAGAGACTCTAAACCCTCCTCAATAACTAACTTTTATTCATGGTGAGCATATCTCTAAAAGGTGACTCTGTCACCATAGTATTTGAGTGCCTCACAGTCTTTAAAGTTTTCATCCTTACAACACCAGCCCTGGGAGTTAGTGCACTGCTATTATCCCCATTTTACAGGCAGAGAACTGAAGCAAAGATATTTAAGTCACCCAGGAAACCAGTAGCAGTGCAGGGAACTGAATCCAGGTCTCCCAAGTCCCAGGCTAGCACCTTAACTACTGAATCATGCTTATTCTCTACCTTGGCCCCTTATAGCCCCTTATTAATTTGATGTCACTATAACAGCTTAATTAACTCAGAAGTAATTAATAAACACCTAATTACCTAGCTGACATCTTGGAATGAAAACATTAGGAAGTCAGAACTACTGTACACTCACGATCACTTTTTCTATACTGGTGAATGTAGCATATGCCCATGATTGCTGGTGATGCACTTGGTTACACTAGAAGAGATTTTCAGCATTACAGCGATTACACAGTTGCTGGCAATGAGAGAATTAAATCAATACTTTCCAGAAGAAGGGAAAAAATGTCCTTCTCTCAAAGTGCTGTGTCACCTTCCAGGGCTGGAGACTACTACTTCCAGGACAGCACTAGAACTGTTGGGTGTTTTGTTTGTTTGTTTGGGTGGGGTGGGGCAGGGAATTGTGTTTTTTTTGTTTTTTGTTTTTTGTTTTGTTTTTTCATGTATAGTAGAGCAACGATTGTGATAACTGGAAGCAAGCAGCATTTACACAGTAGCCCCCAGTCTAATCCTAATCCATATCCCCCAAAACTGAGGGTTCCCCCCACCCCACTTAGTCCATACCAGTAATAATGTTTATTGTAAGGATTTTAAAAATATCAGCTTCAAAGTAAATGACTTCTGCCTGCCCAAATGTCATGTTTCTGCTCAGGAACTCAACTGGTTATTATGAGGCACACCAGTAACTGCTGCCCCCAGAATCTGTGTTCTGCAATTTGATGACTTCCTCTTCTCATTTAGGTCCATCCTGAAGACTCACATCATTTGTATTACATCCCATCATAAGAAAAAACAAAAGCACACAAACCAAGTTATTTCCTCCTTTACTACAACCAGGGCTTCCCATCTCATGTATCCTAAAAGTTAGTTTGTAAGCTCTTCACACCAGCGTAGAGCACATGGTCCAGGTCTAAGAAATAGTGAATAACAAAATAACCCTTAAATTTGATTGAACTGTCTAAAGATGAATATTAAGTAGAGTTGGTCAAAAATTGGAATTTCCAATCCTGGGAGAATGGAATGGTTATTTTGACATTTGTTTTCATCCTGAATCAGGATGAAAATTATGAAATATTGTTCTTCACAGAACAGAAAGTTCCAAAAAAACTCAATCCAGAAGAGTTACAACATTTCACTTTAGTTTGTTAAACCAAATCAAAAACTTCATTTCTGCTTAGTTCGACATTGAATTGTGCCTCATAGAAGTTGTATTTCATGTCCCTGTTCTCCTCTATGGGCCAAGCTACCTGCCCAGACTATGTCTTCCATGATGAAACAGAAGGGAGATCAGGGTGTAATATGGGAGATGTTGGCCCATAAAGGAAAATGGGGAAATGAGGCACTCAAACTACAATTCCCATGAGGCACTATGGCAGCTAAGGCAGATAGGATTAAATCAAACTGACATGAAACAAAATGTTTCTATTTGATTTGACTCAACCTGAAAAAATACTTTAATTTTCCTAGTGTTAAAAAAAAAATCAGTACATTTCTGCAAAATCAAAACCTTCCTACAGAATATTTTGAACAATTTTTCAACAAAATAAAATAGAAAATTCCTGACCAGCTGTAGTAGTGAGTAATTGGACCTTCCCCTACTTCATTTATATTCTACTGAGACCAGAACAATCCACAATACTGTATACTGAGCTAGAGCAGAAGAAATCCAGACATTTTGAGCAGATGAATGTCAATCACTGGTCCCCACTCTGTTGTATAGAAGCAATCATGGCAGACTCTTATAACTGAGACTTCTTATGTTCCAGAAGAGGCAGAAAATCACCTGACTGGGACAAATTAAGGTGACTCAACTGTAAAGAAAAGAGGATGTTCTGTGTCTCCTCATGTTGACTGTTTTGACACAAACTGAAGCCCTGATGAGGGTAGAAAGAGAAGGAGCTTGTGTTTCTAATCCAAGAGACAGGGAGTTTGTTAATTTAAGCCCTGTAACAAAAGCTGTTTTATGTTCTGACATTAAACAATGTAAGAGTAATTTAAAACCTAGAGGCAAATTTACTATTGGTGAAAGCAACTGCCTTCAGTGATGTTGTCTCTGTATATGAAGCAGTGATCTTGGCCTGTTATTACTCTTCGAACACTACTGCTGTCACACAATGCATCCAAGTAATTTTTGGCTTTGTCTAACTATGGGCAAACGAATCATTTGTACCCAGTATTCCCTCTGTCCTCCAATCTGAATTTCCCTCCCCAGCCTTCACATGGCTTTGATGCACCTTGATAACAGCCTCAATACACATTTTATGCCAAGGAGCAATTTGCAGGCACAACACTAAACATTTCACAGCATCTCTAGTTATTCATGTGCTATTATTTCTTTTTTTTTTGGCAGCTTTTCAAAATATCATAGAAGTGTTGCTTGTCACAGTAGCAAGTACGTTCATGCATTTGCCTTTTCTGTGAAAATAATTTTACCACAATAGAGCCATTTTAAGGTCTGTCAGCAACAATGCAACTTCAAATTCTGTAGTGTTAGCTTTTAATGGCACTAATCACAAAGTGATAAGTAATTAAAGTTATATTGATATATAAAAAATGTAAAGGATCTTAGGTAACACAAAAGCGTAAGTGATTGAGAACTCTTACATTGTCCCTAGATGTTGCATACTGCATCTGAATGTATATCCCCACCCTTAACCCACGTCCCCATGGACAGGAACAAGAATGAGATCCATATTAAAATGTTATACAAAATGTGAAGCTGGATCAAGACCTATCTCTCTTTACAGTAGAAAAAGAGCCACCATGTACTTTTAGTCTGGATAATATTGATATGAAAGGAGGTCTCCATGACAGTACGCTGTGCACGTACTTCGCTCTGCCACTGCATCCACTTCAGCTAAACTCACAAACTGCACTCTGCAAACAGGGGGGCCACTGCCCTCTGAAAGCCACAAGTCATAGAATTACTCCTGACAGTATAGTACATAGAAAGCAGTACACATACATTCTGGTAGCTACAGACACCCCCAAATCCAACATTTGTAAATGCAAAGGATTCTTATTATTGGGGAAACTCATTCTTCAAACGGTGCAATTCCAGAAGTGCGCCTGGGGGAGGGGGAGGTCTACTTTCATATCAAACATGCATAAAATAATGCTCTCTCAAGACCTTCTAAAAATTGTTTTCTGAAGTAATAGGATTATTTAATTCTGCTAGTAGCCAGTTAATACTACTCCTACTGGTGATCAAGTGTAGCATTCAGTTTCCAGCACTTTTAATTACTTCAGTAAGCACATCATTGCTTACTGTTCCGATTTTATTTGTTTTTTTTTTATTTTTGGTAAACCACATTTTCTCTTTTGGTTCCTACTAGTTGAAAGTCTTACTCCGTGGTAAGCTTGAACTTTCTACACCACTGAAATCAGACATCTCAACAAGCTTTTGGAAAACTTCTACTTTTTTACTCTTTAAAAAAAAAAAAAATCTCACCCACCTTGTCAAAGCTCTGTTTTGTTATTGACTTGAAGGTATCCTGATATTCCAGCCCTTACAAAATTGAAACAATACTAAACATATTTTGAGAATCTCCTACATTAATACTGCTGCTCTTGTTTCCCATACATGCTCATCCACATTATGCGCCACCATTCCTTGCACTGTAGAGGACTACGCTTTTCATCATCCATAGGTATCAGCTGGTTTCAGTCCAAGTGACCAATCTGGATTGCATTCTGCAAGCTAATACTCTTTCCAAATTTCCACCTTGTCTCAGTTTGCAGTTTCTTCCATCACCTCTCTCCCCTACTAGTAAGAGTAAAAAAATATAGATGCAAAATGTAAAAGTTCCTTCTATTCAGGGATGTCACTTTCCAGAAGGGGAAACTGAGGAAGCAGTACAGAGAAGTTAAGTGCCTTGCAATAACATCACAGAGGTAGTCAGTGGCAAAACTGGAAACAGATTCCTAGACCGTTACTCTAAGCATGAGACACCAGGGACTCAGTAAATGCTTTCTGTTTACTTCACATTAACTAGAATTGATTTATGTGTACAACAAATAATTCATCTGAGTTGCTTGAACTAAAACAGTTTCAACATCAAAGGCAGAATTTGAAGCAAGTTTCCCCTTGATGTTTCTGCCTCAACATTTTTTTAGAAGAAGAAAAATAGCATGATCCCTAATTTGAAATGTCAAAAGTTTTAGTTTTGATGAAACACTGGAAAATTGTGGGGAAAAAGCGTTTTGTGGAAGTTATTGGTTTTGAAAAAAAGGCCATATTTCAATCAAAAAAATAAGAATGAAAAACTTTCAACCAGGTATAGCTTAAAGAATTTCTCAGCCACAAACCTGGATATTTACAAAGGTTTGGTTTAATCAAATACAGGTTTACACAATTATCAAGAACTATTACTATTTAGCTTTCATATTGTTGCATGGTCTTGTAATACTAAAGATTCCTGTTTTAGAAACAGTTGTGGCCAGATACCACAGTGATGAAAGTGATATAAATACCTCATTGGCCAAGACTGGGTAATATGGTTTCCTGAATGGTCTCCATGCAGGAGACCTGTATGTCAAATATTATTTCCAATGCGGGCAGTCTAAAGTCTTTTGTATACAGGTTATTCTCAGACCCTTTTCTCACTGAGTCCATTTCCTTTTTCTATCAGCCACTTTTATTATATTTGCTTTCCTGCAGAAGCAGCAATGAAAATTCATTGTTGTGCTGTAATTGGCCAGTGAGCGATGCTGAAATGGGAAGTATGCTGCTTCTCCTCACCCAGCAATGGAGAAAGAGAATCATCCTTGAGATGCTCACAGCCCAAAGACAGCTCTGCAACCCATAGCTTTTACAGCTTCAATATTTCTACTGGGCCATCAGCTCAGCCCGAGACATTTTAAAACACAAGTGAACTCAAAATGAGCAAGCACACCATTGGATTCCACTGTGGGTTGTAATAAATTGTGTTTTACTTGAGCAATTACAATTAAATAATTTTGTGATGAAATCTTATTCAGAGGCTCCACAGGAACAAAAACAGCAGCATAATTCAATTTCATTTCTTACTAAAGATCCATTGTTGATCCGTGTTTTTCATATCCAGGACTTTTACCCATGTGTCTTGTAAGAAGCAAAAGACATTTCTCTAAACTCATTAAGTTCATAATAAAGACCAGAAGGAATACTGTCTTCATTTTTCAAAAGATGACATATGGTGTGTTCCACTGGACTGTCAGAAGTAATCTCAGATAACTTTACCCTAAAAGCTTTCTAATAATGTAAAAGCTAAATTTATTTTTATACTAACCATTAGGAGTGTACATGCGGTCTAGACTTCCAGCAAACAAATAAACACACACACACCCAACATTTCACACAGTATATCTTTCATCTGGAAGTCTCAAAGCATTATGCATGTGCCAAGCTTCACACAATCCTTGTAAGGAAGGAAAATCATATCAAACCCATTTTAGGGCTGGGGAAACTGAAGCACAGAGCAGTTAAGTGACATGCCCAAATTATCAGGGCAAGTTGATGACACAGTTATGATTAGAACCCAGGAGGCTGATTTCCCAGTCCCCACTCTCACAACCAGAGCATGCAATCTCCATCTGTCAGAGCAGCATTTTCTACAAAGGTTGGCTGATACTTTCCATTATAAACCCCCATTTTCAGTTCCTTCTACCTTTGCCAAACTTTACCCATTAGGGCTGAAATTTACCATGCTTGCTCTATGCCATGTGCTGAATTCTTCTGGAAAGTTTCAACAAAAAAAGTTCAGTCAATTCCAAAAACAATGTTAGGAAGATATAGGTAGTTTGCTAATTGCATAGTGGAAGGGTAAGAGAGATAGCTTTTCCTGGCCCTATGAAAGTCCACCCAAATTTGGCCAGTAATAAACCTTTTAAAGTTGATATTTGAACATTCTCAGTAGACTTGCCAGAGGATTTTTACTAACTTCTCTTTAATATTCCATTTGCAATTAGAATGTTTCTCAGTTCTGCTGGCCTAAAACTAGGAGTTCTAGACTAGGACCCAAGAGAAGACTTAGTTAAGACTTAGTTCAAGTCCAACTTCTTCCATTCATTCATGATAAGATTTCTATGCATTCACAAGTCTTGTTATTGAGCAAAGCCTCAAACCAATCTTACAATAAATGCAGAAACAGATTTCACTTTGCAATACAAAGATAGCTCCATCCCTTTTGAAGTCTTCATACTGTTCCATTCCTTATGGCTACAAAAGAGAGACAGTGGGAGAGGAAGGGTAGTCCAGTGATTAGGGAACTAGTCTGGGATTCAGGAAACCTGGGTTCAATTCCACTCTGCAAAGACTTCCTGTGACCTTGGACAAGTCACTGGCCTCTCTGTGCCTCAGTTCCCCATCTTTAAAATGGGATAATAGCACTTTCCTATCTCATGAGGATGTTGTGAGGATAAATACATTATAAATTCTGTAGTGTTTAGATACCGAAGCAAAGAGGGTCAGATAAGTACATAAGACCTGAGATCACTATGGTAATAAGAGGTAAAATCTTTCACTGAAGTGTACAAGACACAGCTGTTACCTGCAACTCTCCAACTCATGTCTTATCCTTAAGACTGAGATTCCTTACACAAGCTGCTGCCCTAGGCTTCACAGAACACTTCTGTCCACACCTTGACCTCACAAATTGGCAGAAGAGGGGTAGACTTCAGAAACTTTACCTTTAAGCAACACTCCTTAGTAGTGAAAGGACAGGCTGCATAAAATTTACCCAAATGACAATGGTTTTTCTGAAAAGCAAGATTAATTAGTGAAAATAGAAACAGTTTGAACAACAAATATAGATTTTAGGATGAAGTTGTATCAACATTTTCTTCGGGAGTACCATTGGAAGATAATATAAATATCTCTGCTCCCCTGTCCCTCCAACTACCACCCACATGATTGTTCACAATCGAGCTGGAAGAGCATATTGAGTAGGGTCTGGCAGGGATCTGTCCGGGGTTCTT
Source organism: Eretmochelys imbricata (assembly GCF_965152235.1). Classification (NCBI taxonomy): domain Eukaryota; kingdom Metazoa; phylum Chordata; order Testudines; family Cheloniidae; genus Eretmochelys; species Eretmochelys imbricata. Next base: position 109,032,221 of record NC_135575.1, read on the forward strand.
TTCATAAATTACTTGGATAACGACATAGAAAGTATGCAGATGATACCAAGCTGCAAGGGGTTGCAAGTGCTTTGGAGGACAGGATTAAAATTCTTAATGATCTTGATTAATTGGATAAATTGTCTAAATTACACAGACAAAATTCAATAAGGATGAATGAAAAGTACTACACTTAGGAAGGAATAATCAATTGCATAAATACAAAATGGGAAATGACTGCCTAGGAAGGAGTACTGCAGAAAAGGATCTGGGGGTTACAGAGGATCACATACTAAATATGGGTCAGCAATGTAATACTGTTGCAAAAAACATGAACATCAGTCTGGAATATATTAGCAGAAGTATTGTAAGCAAGACATGAGAAGCAATTCTTCCACTCTACTCAGCACAGAGAAGGCCTCAACTGGAGTATTGTGTCCAATACTAAGCACTACACATCAGGAAAGATGTGGACAAATTGGAGAAAGTCCAGAGAAGAGCAACAAAAATGATGAAGGGCTAGAACACATTACCTATGAGGAAAGATTGAAAAAACTGGGTGTGTTTAGTCTGGAAAAGACTGAGGGGGGGCATGATAATCTTCCAATACATAAATAAGCTGTTGTAACGAGGAGGGTGATAAATTGTTCTGTTTAACCACCGAGGACAGGACAAGAAGTAATAGGTTTAAATTGCAGGATGGGAGATTTATGTTAAACATCAGGAAAACTTCCTAACTATAAGGACAAAATACCTTTTTTTGAACAGGTTTTTAAGAATAGATTAGACAAACACCTCTCAGGGATGGTCTAGACCAGGGATCTCAAATTCAAATTACGACGTGAGCCTCATGAGGACTAGTACATTGGCCTGAGGGCTGCATCACTGACACCATTTCATATAAAGATACAAAAGCCCCCGCACTGCTGCTCCCAGCCCCGTCCCCACTCCACCCCTTCCATAAGGCCCCGCCCCTGCCCAGCCTCTTCCCCCCCTTCCCTACCCCCATTCCAGCCCTTCCCCAAAGTCCCCACCCCAACTCCGCCCCCTCCTTGCCCCTATTCCAACCCCTTCCCCAAATCCCTGCCCCTGCCCCGCCTCTTCTCTGCCTCCTCCCCTAAGCCCACAGCTCCCCGCTGCTCCCTCCTCCCTCCTGGAAAATGCCTAGAGGTAGGCAGAGGAGCAGGGACGCAGCACACTGAGGGGAGGAGAGGAGGCAGATATGGGAAGCTTGGCGGCCGCAGGAAATAACTCTGGGGCGGGGCAGGGAACTTGGCAGGACTCAGCAAATAACTCCCTGGGCCGCACGCAGCCCGCATGTTTGAGACCCCTGGTCTAGACCAAGGGTTCTCAAACTTTTTTTTCATGGACCACTTGAAAATTGCTGAGGGTCTCAGCAGACCACTTAATGATCTTTCCAAATGTTGTTTGTACCATTACCTAACTATTGTAAAGCGCTTTGGATAAAAGCGCTATATAAAAAAAAACAATTAACTTTTTTTGTTCTACAAATAAAAGCACACAGCTCATTTTAATATCAGTAGTCTTACCTTTCTAATGCGATGGATGTGCTCTCTCCCCCCTGCCACAGTAGCCCCCGAGGTGGGCTGGGAAGGAAGGGGGGTCTCCCCTACCATGGCAGCCCCTGAGCTGGGGCTGGGAAGGAGGGCCATCTCTCCACAGCAGCCACTGCCCTGGAGCTGGGGAAACATGCCTCTTTCTCTGGCCACCACAGCCCGACATGTCCCAGATTCCCCCCGCGCCCTCTTCTCACCCCACTGCCCTTTCCCACCTACCCCTTAATCCCCACAAGGCCACCACCTCACCTTACATGTGTGTCTTCTCCAGGGTCCAGGCATCCAATTAGTGGAGCCACACCTGTGTGGCTTCACTAATTAGGTGGTGGCTCTTCATTCTGTCATGTGTGGCCGCACAGGCATGCACCTTAGAGGGAACTATTTGTGGACCACCTGAATGGAGCTCGCAGACAACTATTGGTCCGCAGACCACAGTTTGAGAACCTCTGGCTTGATAACACTGAGTCCTGCCTCAGTGCAAGAGACTGGACTAGATGACCTATCGAAGTCCCTTTCAGTCCTACGTTATATGTATAAAATTATGGGGTCTAAATTAGCTGTTACCACTCAAGAAAGAGATCTTGGTGTCATTGTGGATAGTTCTCTGAAAACACCCACTCAATGTGCAGCAGCAGTCAAAAAAGTGAACAAAATGCTGGGAATAATTAAGAAAGGGATAGATAATAGGAGAGAAAATATCAGGTTGCCTCTATATAAATCCATGGTACGCCCACATCTTGAATACTGTGTGCAGATGTGGTCACCCCATCTCAAAAAAGATATATTGGAATTGGAAAAGGTTCAGAAAAGGGCAACAGAAATTATTAGGGTTATGGAACGGCTTCTGTATGAGGCGAGATTAATAAGACTGGGACCTTCCAGCTTGGAAAAGAGATGGCTAAGGGGAGATATGATTGAGGTCCATAAAATCATGCCTGGTGTAGAGAAAGTATGTAAGGAAGTGTTGTTTACTACTTCTCATAACACAAGAACTAGGGGTCACCAAATGAAAGTAATAGACAGCAGGTTTAAAACAAATAAAAGGAAGTATTTCTTCACACAATGTTCAGTCAACCTGTGGAACGCCTTGCCAGAGGATGTTGAGAAGGCCAAGACCATAACAGGGTTCAAAAAAGAACCAGATAAATTCATGGAGGAGATGTCCATCAATGGCTATTAGCCAGGATGGGCAGGAATGGTGTCCCTAGCCTCTGTTTGCCAGAAGCTGGGAATGAGTGACAGGAGATGGATCACTTGATAATTACCTGTTCTGCTCATTCCCTCTGGGGCACCTGATGCTGGCCACTGTTGGAAGACAGGATACTGGGCTAGATGGACCTTTGGTCTGACCCAGTAGGGCCGTTCTTACGCTCTATGATTACCTTTGGGAGATTCTATTGTTCTTGGCTATAAGTGCTAACTCATACTCCCATGTAGATGTAACCAGACTCTATCTTAACTATATCACATAGGTAGCATGGATTTGCCTCTTTTTAAGTCCCTCTTATCAATTTTGCCTTGCTATGGAACAAATTGACAGACCCCAGCCCCTCTGTCACAACAGGTAATGACATGCATTTCCATAGACCTTTCTAAATCAATTGAACATGACCCTCACAGTTAACTTCACCGATGCAAAGTGTCCCCAAATGGCTCAAACAGCAACTACATCAATCCACACATTTCTGACATTGAAAACTTCACCCATATTTGATTCCCTCATTTTTTTGGTGCTTAAATAATAATGAACCCAGGGCTATATAACAGAAGAGAATTAAAGGTAGTCCCTGGGCTGAGGAACTCACAAAGTAAAAAAACACAGAAGTGATTCAAGTTCCTTCAAAATTATAATATAGAAATGAAAGAACAAAAAAAAAAAACCCTCTTCATTGACAGCTTGTCACCTGCATGAAAGAGAAGCTAAAGAAAAGACAGATGAATGCTTCCTACCCAGCACAAATGAAAATCATGCAGCCATTTTCATCACAAATATTCTTATCATGAAGCTTTTTTCAAAAATCCTTGCGGAATAAAAACTATATGTAATGGTAGGCAATGGAAAGAAAGGCTAGTTTTAGCCTCACAAAGTGATTTTTTTTAATTATTCTGTAGGAATTAATGGTTGCCAAACAATTAATAAATGTTTGGTAGGTTGGTTTAAAGTTCTATATAGATGGAATTCCCTATTAAATTCTACAAATCTGTTCTGAAAGGAAAAAAAAAAAGACATTATTGGTATCACCAGCCCATTTATCTGAAGCTTCCTCTCCAGCACATTATATGTTAACTGGTGTGTAACAGCATTGGCACCCACCTCTTTGACCAATACGTGCCTTCTATCACTCAGTTTTGAATGGGGCAGCACCCACCTCTCATGGGCACCTCCTTTCCAATCAAGCATGAGTCTGCTTTTCTTTCAGTTCTTACAGTGGAGCGTCCCCCACCCCCCAGCCAGTGGTTCTTTTCGCAGGTCTTCAGCAACTCAGCCCTCTGGCTGAGTCACACACACCATCCCTCCTTTCAGGGTATACAGACTCTAGTTCTTTCTCCCAGCCCTGGTATGGGACCATAGCACCAAGGCTTCCTCCCCGGAGGCACTGTCTTCTTTAACAGCCCAACAGGGGCCCATCTCAGTACAGTTGGTTGGTGTCCTTTCGGCAGCCCTCGCCTGGGCTCTGTCTTCAACCAGAGCAGCAGAACCCATCATGGTACCCTCACCTGGTCAGGCTAGGTTCTGGGTTTAGTCCCCTGGGCTCAGTCTGCCTGTACTGTCCATGGTCCTGCTGCTCTTTCAGCCAGCCAGGCACCCAGTCATCCCTTTTCAAGTTCCAGGCAGCAACTGACTGCTCTGCCTCTGCTACTTCTTTTTATATGGTCTTTCTGGCCCCTCACTGGCTGCTCCCTTGCAGCCCCTCTGATTGGCTGTCTGGAGGACTTTTCCTCTGCTCTTTTCTGGGGATGGGTGAGGCAGGACTGGGAGACCTCCAGCCGGGGGCCTCTGGACCTAATCCACCCCATCACACAGTGACATATTCCTCACTTCAAAATAGAGTTACCAGGTCTCCAGACTGGAGGAGATTGCTCTGCACTGACCAGGATGATATAAAAGGTATTTTCTATCTGTAATTTCTGCTATTATAATATTATAGTAAGACTTTGTCTGCAATAGGAGAGTTTTGCCAGCGTAACTATACTAGTTCCCCAACCAGCATAAGCTATACTAGTTAAGCACTTTTATAACAATATAACTGTCTACACTAGGCTCTTTTCTGGCATAGCTATGGTTGCAAAACTTTCCAGTATAGACTTGCCTTAATTAATATTTTCTAACCCAGGAGAAAGGAAGTTCTTAAACCATCATTTTTGTAGTTGGTTCATACAAGACTTGAGAGCTCATTTTCAAGCAAACTGTAGATCTTTTCTTCCAAGCGGAAACGTGATGTCACAATAGCAGCTCCGTGTGGGTCAGAGGGGCAGTTATGGAAAATAAAATAATACCCAGGTACTGTTTGCATTGTGAGGAGAGTCAGTAAAATGGGCCCTAGTTGGGCCAAAATGGGGCTACCCCTCTTCCCCAGACCCACAACTGTTCCCCCCAGAAATTGCAGGGAAGAGTCACCCAGAGACTGAAGCGAGCAAAGCAGCTACAGAAACAGTGTTAAATGTACTCCAAACTACAATGATAATATTTTCTGTAGTTTGCCAGGACTCTTTCCCCTCCCACACCTGAATGGTGATTGGCTGTTTGCTCCATCCACTTCCTGCCTCAACTCACAGTATCTTCACCTCAGCCTTACTCCATTGCTACCCCTCATACCTTCTTCCTTCCCTTATCCTGCCATTTAGCTAATCCCATTCTTACTAAACCGCAACCTCCCAGAAATCGCCATGCTAATATGACATTTGCTGCCATGACATTGTTCACTTTGCTTGCTTCACTCTCTTTTTCACTTCCCATTTTCTGTCTTGTCGATTTAGATTCTAAGCTTTTGGGGGCAGAGTCTGTCTACGACTTGGTACAGTGCCTGTCACAAGGGGGCCTCAATCATAACTAACACACACACACACACACAAACATATCATAATCAATTATAATAAAAGATAGATAATACTTCCTTATGTTGTGCTGGACATGCCACTTCAAATATAAATGCTTTCCTAATATATTGTACCTGAGTGCATGCAAATTCAGAATGAAATGTATTTCATTCCTCTATTCTTCAGAACAGATGGAGACATCACCAAGTCCCCTGAAATCAAGGTACATTTGGGGACTGGTAAAAAATAGAATATCCAATCTGAATCCCTACAAAATTTTGGGTGTTAGATATAGCATAGTCACCTCTGGGCCTGCTTTAGAACTAAATCTGTACATATACTATGAAAGTCTGTTCATTCTTTTTTGAGTTCTTCACCATTTGGGGCTATAATAATTTAAAATAATCTTGAAAGGTTTAAACACCATTGACTCTGATGCTGAATCTAATCCTGATTGGGTCTCAAATCCCATAAACCTAATCCAGGTCTGAATATAAACTCTCCAGACCATATATCATCCAGTTTTATATATAAGAGTGATAATTTACATTAATGACCTACAATTTTGCCAAAATAGTATGAAAAGTTTCAGTTCAGAAGCCACACTTTAATTATGATTTCTAATAGCATTTTGTCTAATTGTTTTGTGATGTTTCTTCAAAAAAATGACTACGAAAAAGCTTCTTTTTAGGAAAGTCAGGAAGAAACTGACAGAGAACTGATGTTTTAATCTATGTAAATCTAAAATTCAGAAAGTGATATGGAAATGTTGTGATAATTAAGGTGGTACAGAGCATTAATCTGACATTGTCTAAACTGCTCATAATGAGACAGGCAATCCAATTTGCCTGAAATAAATCAGGACTGATATTTCAGAAGTAATGGTCTAATTCACTGTTAATTGTAAAACCTACAGAAAATACAGTAGGTCCCTTTAACAACTTCAAACATTCAGGTGATTATTTATAGTGGCAATTGTTTAGTGCATTAGGAATATCAGTGGAGAGTTCATACTTCTTCAAATATTATTCCCTTCAAAAAAAGACCACACTGTTCAAAGAACATTAAGTGTGCATGTTTAATAATATTTCAGGAACTTACATAGTTAAAGTTGTATGTGAAACCTTAACTCTGTCCCCATGTGTGGGAAATGATAAAGCCTTTAGTTACATAACCACATGATGTCTTTCAAATACAATACAACATACATTTTTCTACAATCTTATATCAGCATGTGTATCTTTTTATAAAGTTTGTTTATATAATTAAAGTAATTTCATAATGAATGGGCACAAGTGGGGTAGATATAAGGTTGCGTGTGCAGTCTTAACATAGGCTAAGAGTATTAAGGAAAGTATCAAGTAGTGCCTAAATTATTTTGTGTGGAGTTTACTAGGTGGTGTTTGGGTTTTTTTTAAGAAATAAGGGGAGAAAATATTAAAGAAGGACTTCAATCTCCACAACTTCAAAGATTCAGTGATAATAATGAGGATGATTAGCTGCAATAACCCACTGCAAATTTATTTTAGTAAAACATTAATAGTAAAAAGGTAATTTGGGCATCATATCTAAGAATGACATTGGTTACAATATTTTAACCTACCCAAAGGTTAATATACTCCAAAGAATGAAGGTATTAAAGATCCTCAAACCAGTTTGCTCCCAGTCTTCTGAAACAGTTTACCTCTTGGAAGGTTAAGGGAGAATTAGATAGTATTGCTTTCTTCCCTCATTTAAATAAACAGGATTTTAGGTGTCACATCAAGGTATGCATACATGGTTTAAAAGCATTGGTCCACCATAGTACTTCTCTCTGTAGACAGCTTATTTACTCCATCAGTCTAAATACTGCAAGCCATCCAACTTGGACAACCTGATTCATTGGTATAAAAATTATGCTGCTGCTATTAAACCATAAGAAAAGGCATGGATTTATCAGTAATTCAGCATTTCAGACAGGATTTGGGTATTTCACTAGAATTTTTGCCCCCTACATCATATATATTATTTGTGCTTTATCAGGAAACATATTATTGTCACCTTTTAAAACATTCATAGAAAAATTGTTACCTGTAATGCATTTCAAAGGTCAGTAAAGTGCATGGAAGTAAAGTGGATATAACCAGTCCTGTCAAGTCTTTAGATAGCCAGGTTATAGTCTTCTCTATCCCTAGAGCAATAAACCCTGTCAGACTGACTCTAAAGGGTCTCACAACCCTCACACTACAGAAATATACATAATAGGAAATATATAAGGCTCCAATCTTGCAAGGAGCTCCATGCAAGCGGACTTGTATGCCAACCAAAAAGGGAGAAGGATGGTGGGATGCAAGTCTTCAATCTTCTTAGCTTATGCACAATGTGGCTCAGGTAGCACATGACCAGGATTCATCCCCAAATTTGGTCCTCTGGTTGGATGATTAGCTTCCGCAGCCTGGGCTGGGTGCTGACGGGGAGTCCAACATGAACATTGATCTTTAGCAAAAAGGAAGAACTACAAATGAACTCTTTAAAAACATGAGAAATCAAGATTTTCCAGCTCTAGCTGTGAAGACAAATACCGGTGCAAAGCCACTTAGGGCTCAGAAAATTATATTAACCCAGTTTTATCGCCTGGAGGTGTGAAAAATCCACATTCCTGAGAGATGTAGTTAAGCCAGCTTAAGTACTAAATAATTACCCACCCCCATACAGACAGCACCAAGTTGATGGAAGAATTCTACTGCCTCTTGAGTAGGTGTATGTAGTACAGCAATGGGAAAACCCATCCCCGTGTCTGCATTGAAGCACTACAACAGCACAGCCGCAGTGCTGCCACTGTAATGTTTTAAGTGTAGACTTAGGCTTGGTCCGCACTAGGAAATTAGGTCGGTATAACTACGTTGCTCAGGTATGTGAAAAATCCACACCCCTGGGAGATGCAGTTAAATGAACCTAACCCCCGGTGCAGACAGTGCTAGGTCGACGAGAGAATAAGCCTGTGGATCCGGCCAGCATCTCTCGGGAAGGTGGATTACCTACCTCACTGAAGCAGTGCAGCTGCATGACTGCAGCATTTTAAATGTGGACAAGCCCATAGCCTTATACACACACCCACACCCACACCCACCCTCCACAAAAATTTCAGACATAGCACCTGTTGGGCACAAAAGTAGTGAGCACAGACAATTGCCTATTAAGTCAAAAGAGAGCTGCTGTTGCTCATTACCTCTGAAAAATCATCTGATCATTTATATGGGAGTTTAAAATGCATGAAAACATATGCTTTTACTAAATAATTTGGATATTTTTTATACTTTGTGTACACAGTCTGATGAAAGGCTGTAAATCTGAAAAAAAAATCCTTGATCAAAGTAAATACCATGTGTGAAGAATGTGGGAGATCTCATTTTTATTACTTGTGACCCTCAGTTCGATGATTATGTGTTGTTTGCTTAATCAGGTGTTAAGTCACTCTTATGTAGTTGTATATGTCTGTAGGAACCAAAGTCAGTGGCTTCAGATAACACAATCATCGGTACTTAAACAATACAGTTGTGAATTCCTTTGACGTTTCACCTCTACCATGCTTTGGATCAACAAGCTGGCTGGGAACCCCTGAGGTGGAAAGTGAGGAATCCAAGCAAAGAAAATGAAACAAGAATTTTGCAAGGGTTTTTAAAAAATAACTCAGCCCTGAAGCTGAGGGGGAGACACCGGAGGCAGCGACTTCAGGGAAACATTTGGACCCTGGTCCCCAGAAGCAGGGATAAATACTTCGGCTCTGTCTACAATGAGCACCTTACAACGGCACGGCTGTGCCACGGCAGCCACGCCATTGTAAGGTGGGCAGCATAGCCACTCTTTATCACCAGGAGAAAGGTCTCCTGGCGACAAAATAAAACCAACTCCAATGAGGGGCAGTCGCTTCGTCGCCAGGAGCACCACTCCCGCCAACGAAGCACTGTTTATGCCGGTGCTTTTCGTTATTAAAACTTTTGTTTTTTCACATCCCTGAGCAACTACGTTTGAACTACGAAAGTGCCAGTGTAGACAGAGTCTTAGTTTTGAAGAAACTGTTCTAAGTCATTGTATTTATCCAGTTGGGTAAGCAGGGGTAACTGTAGCCTGGGGATTTTGTCTGTGAATGGGAGATTCCTGGGATTACAGTGAGGAGGTGCAACTCTACCATCACTTGAAAGGGTGCACTCAAGAGAGGTCAAAGGTGCAGCTAACCCTGAACCATGACAGGATGTAAATAAATAAAAGCATAAATCATTAAACTATCAAATGTGTTCCCCCAAAGTGAAAAACAAGATAGAAATAATTATGGAATAATGGACATTCACAAACGTGGGCAAAGACTATTCACGTTACTACCATCTATTAATTTTGTTGCAATTATAAGGCTGCAAGGAAGAGCATTAAAGACCCACAATTTATTAATTTAAGAGCAAAATTCTCTCTCCTAAATTGTCATTGATATTTTCATAGATTTCTGCTGAAAGGCGAGGCAAATGTAAAACAAATCCTTCCCTGTAAAAATGCAAGTGTTTGCATCTGTTACACAGCAAGCAATATTAGAAATTGTTAAAGTGTCAAAACTGACTAGAACCAGGATAAAATGGCATTAAACTACACTGGGTGAAGTTTAAATCCTGTATGAACTCTTCATGCAAAGAATTCTAGCTTATTGAACAAACTTTCAAAGTCCCATTCTTGTACAGTTAGCAGAAAAATAGAGTGCATCCAAGCAGCCTTGTCAAAGTTACTCTCTATAGCCAGGGAACCAGCTATGATAAGGGTTTTACATGGCTTAGCATGATTTAAGATGAAATAGTTTTTTCCATATTATCTGCTGTTCACCCAGAAAAAGCTTGTTTGATCTAAGTGAATCAAGTGAAGCTGCTTTCCCTTGAGTTGTAATGATGAAAGTCATTTTTTATCCAAACCCTGTTAAGCACCGCATTCCAGCTGATGCATACCTAGAGATAGAAATGAACTTCACAAACAAAAATATGTTATAAATGTTAAGATTGTAAGTGTGTTTCACTGGAGCCCAGCTAACCACCCCACACAAATCACCTTTTTTTTTTTTTTTTTCCAAAAATTCTGTTTCTTTAAATTTTCCAGATCCTTTTGGGGTTTTAATTGTTAAAGGATATAGCCAGGTCCCCACTGCCACATAATCCTCCTCTATTCATCAGCCCATCTGATTTATACCTCCTGCCCAATCTTAACTTTGCCTCCTTGTTTTGAACTGTGATAGAATTATGCTGTTAACGCAAGCAAACAAACAAAATAGACACTAGGATGGATTTTAAAGTGGCAAACTGTAACTTTATTAATCTTAATAATGGGAAGAGGTGCAATCCACCCATCCCCCAGCAAATACCAGAAATTTGATTGTGTTTGGTTTGGGGTTAAATGGCATCACACCATTTAACCAATAAATCAGGATTGTGCCTCTTCTGCCTAACCTCTAGCACTCAACCCACCTCTGAATTCTCTCACCACCACACCCCTTCTACAAGGGAGAATGAGGGCATCCCTGAGGGGTACCTAAGCCTATGAAAACTTATGGCCTCCCATACGCCCAGCCTACAGGTTAAAAAAAAAAAATCCACCAGCCATATCCCATGTCTCTTACTCATTTATTTCTGGGACCTGGCCCTTTCAGCCTCACATCTAACTGAACACTGGTCACAACTTGCAACAAACTGAACAATCCTATTGTCATAAATATAAAGGGAAGGGTAAACCCCTTTGAAATCCCTCCTGGCCAGGGGAAAGCTCCTCTCACCTGTAAAGGGTTAAGAAGCTAAAGGTAACCTCGCTGGCACCTGACCAAAATGACCAATGAGGGGACAAGATACTTTCAAAAGCTGGGAGGAGGGAGAGAAACAAAGGGTCTGTGTCTGTCTGTATGCTGCTTTTGCCAGGGACAGAACAGGAATGGAGTCTTAGAACTTTTAGTAAGTAATCTAGCTAGGTATGTGTTAGATTATGATTTCTTTAAATGGCTGAGAAAAGAATTGTGCTGAATAGAATAACTATTTCTGTCTGTGTATCTTTTTTGTAACTTAAGGTTTTGCCTAGAGGGGTTCTCTATGTTTTTTGAATCTAATTAACTTGTAAGATATCTACCATCCTGATTTTACAGGGGGGATTTCTTTATTTCTATTTACTTCTATTTTTTATTAAAAGTCTTCTTGTAAAAAACTGAATGCTTTTTCATTGTTCTCAGATCCAAGGGTTTGGGTCTGTGGTCACCTATGCAAATTGGTGAGGCTTTTTATCCAACATTTCCCAGGAAAGGGGGGGTGCAAGTGTTGGGAGGATTGTTCATTGTTCTTAAGATCCAAGGGTCTGGGTCTGTAGTCACCTAGGCAAATTGGTGAGGCTTTTTACCAGACCTTGTCCAGGAAGTGGGGTGCAGGGTTTTGGGAAGTATTTTGGGGGGAAGACGCGTCCAAACAGCTCTTCCCCAGTAACCAGTATTAGTTTGGTGGTGGTAGCGGCCAGTCCAAGGACAACGGGGGGGAATATTTTGTACCTTGGGGAAGTTTTGACCTAAGCTGGTAAAGATAAGCTTAGGAGGTTTTTTTTCCATGCAGGTCCCCACATCTGTACCCTAGAGTTCAGAGTGGGGGAGGAACCTTGACACATATACTACCTCTTCAAATTAAAAATTCCTGTTCTCAGTCCTTTTTAACCTAAAACTAAGCCTCTATTATGCTACAAGGCAGGCAAACACCCCCAAACCTCACAAATTTGGCCCAGAGAAAAATTCCTTATTCATCTCAAAAGAGGCAATCTGGTCAGACCCATCGGATCCTGGAAATACAGTCTGACAATATCTTAAATATGTGGGAGAGGGCCAGCAATAGCAACAAGATGGCTGCCAGATGCCCAGGAGGCTTCCAAAAAGAGAGGAGGTTTGGTATGAGAGCCAATCAGCCCTCCAGCCCCTCTTGGTTAGCCAATAAGAGGCAGAAAAATCCCTCCCCTTCCCTGAGGTATGAGGAAGGGCAATTGGAAGGGAAAGTACGCTTGAGTACGAGCACTTTCCCTCTCCTCAGGTTTCCAGGGGTTGACCAACACCCTCCTCTTCCAATAAAACCTTCCACCATCACTAAGACTGTGGGAAGGGGTGTGTAACGCTGTATGGAATATGACTGACCATTTATAATAATACCGATACCAATATTACAAAGTTGCAATGAATCTTATACAAGATATGCCATGTAAGGTAAGTTCTGATTTGCTAAATATGATGCTTGTTTATATGTATGAATCATCTTTGTATTGTGATTTATAAATGTGTGGTTTATTGATATCTCAAACTTGTGCTGTGTATCTGGGTGACACTCCCAGACAGATTGGCATCAGCACTAACCAGCCTGTTTGATGGCCCATCAAGGGCAATCAGCTGTACAATGAACCCATTGGGAGAAGCCCAGGTCTATGCCTATGAGTTAGGGTGACCAGATAGCAAGTGTGAAAAATCAGGACGGGGGTGGGGGATAATAGGAGCCTATATAAGAAAAAGACCCAAAACTCGGGACTATCCCTATAAAATTGGGACGTCTGGTCACCCTACTATGAGTCAGCAGGACATGTAGGAAGGAACATGCCTATGGACAGGGAGTGTGAAATACTTTTCCATGCCCATGTGCTGTGAGCTTGTGTTTGGGATGAAGGATGTACAAACCACATAGCAGAGAATACAAAAGGCAGCTGCATCACCTCCATTTTGTCTTCAATCCTGCTTCTCACCTCTGGAGTAAATTTTCTACCAACTGAAGCTTTGAACAAAGGACTGGAAGACCCATCCAAGCTCTGGATGTGTTCCAGAGGGACTTTACAAGCCAGCAAACTCACTAGTGCTGCTAAAGAACCTGATATATGGACTCTGAAGTCCTATGTATGTATCTAATTGTTTTGACATTTAACAATTCTCTTCTCATTATTTTCTTTTATAATAAACCTTTGGTTTTAGATACTAGAGGATTGGCTGGCAGCATGGTATTTTGGGTAAGATCCAAACTAGCATTAATCTGGTAATGTGGCTGGCCCTTTGGGGATCAGAAGAGTATTTTGTGTAGTGAATAGAATTTTAAGTAACATCTCACTTTGTCTCATAATCAGCAAATAGGTCCAGTAGAGATTGCAATAAGGGGGCTGTTTTTCCCCCTAGCTTCTTGATAATCAGTGTGGGGGATCAGTGTGGGATTTCCCAGAGAAATGTCCATTTTGACAAAAAACAAACACACATTTTTCTTTCAAAAAGTACTGAAAAAACATTGAGGGAATAAAATTCAACCAGCTCTACTCACAGCAGCTATGGCAAGCTGACCTGGCAGGTCCCTCCATGTGATTTTCTCTAGCTATCTGAGAGATAAACTCTTTCTCTAAGACCATGACATCCCACAAGTCCTACATTCCACTGGAAAAATGAAACTGTCAACAGATAGAGGGAGTATGAAAGTGCAGGAGAGAACTTTCAGAGGAAGAGGAACTAGACTATGGGACTAAAATTTTCAAGAGACAGAAATTACCGGAGAATCAACACTTTCAGAGCAAAATGCAATATTTCCTTGCCTTAGATTTCCCTCAAACTCTCTCAGCCACAAACAAAAGAACTCTATGAACTAATAAAACCTGCATTGCTCATACAAGCTGGGAAGGAAGAAAGAGAGCCACTTATTGCTATTTCCTTTTTTTTAACTACTTGGGAAGCACTCAGATACTATGGTGAGGAGGGCCAGATAGACAGATGAAAAATAGCACTAATAAAATGTTTTATATACTTGGTCTGTAAAATACAAGGCAAATACAAAATGCAAGATAATGTTGTGTGCCATAAAGGTTTCATTGGCACCTTCTTAGGGGGTAGAGCTCACTGAAAGTCAATTTTTTCCAGGCATCTTCATTAACAGAGAAAGAATCTAAAACATAACCCCTTCTGGCATAGGTGAAGCACTACAGAGGCTGTAACCTACACCTCCTGAACTCCACCACTATCCTTGGAAAACACTAACCAAAGTTACTATGCGCTATCTAGTCAACCTACTACATACAGAGCAAAATGCCAGTGTGAGGACATGTGGGGGACATTCAGGCCCATGGGAGGGAAGAAGGTTATCAGGAAGGTGAACTCTACCTAATCTTAAAGACAAATGACAAAATATGTTTTATAATTCTAAAAGATAAAAATATGTGAATTATAGTAAGAAACAAAAAGCATCAGGGCTAATAAAATTGTTTTACTGCTATGAGAAATTATTTTGTTTAAAAATAACAGTAGCCACAAATTAAGAAATATGATTATGTTAAGCAGAGTTCAGTCCTATATGACCTTTCCTATTGATGGCATGGTATGAGTAATCTGTGGAAACACTAGTCTTGTCATATTAAGCAGTCCATGACAGCATTAGTACGGTAGACCTTCAAGGTTTCCGTCATGATAAATGGTTACATTGCAGTAGCACTAGTTAGCATGCAGAGTGTCAAAATCCCTTCAGTCACATTCCCACAACCATATATCACTGATTAAACTGTAGTAAGGCAAACACAACAGATCTCATTCAAATAAACTACACAATTGGAAAATCGTTTTGAATTCCATTCAGTAATGAGTGTTGCTTTATTATTTTAGATATTGTAAGAATACAAATTCACTAGATTTCTGGTCAATAAAAAGGCTGCTTTTAGTTTATAGAAATGCAAAAACTAAGCTTTCAGGCTTTCAAGGATTTGTGTGTAAATCAAGTTAAAGCTCACAATAGGTAAACTGCATTGCTCTGTATTGTTTCTGTTTAGAAAAATTCATAGGCATCTTTGAACTAAATCCAACTTTAGTGAGTGGACTGGACATAGAATTATCATAAATCCATCAAACATTGGGTTTCCCATTTTTTTGAAGTAATATTTATGCCCCAAAAATATTTTTATGCAAACTTCCTTTCACTTTTCGAAACTCAGCAGCATTGAACAATTTAAAGTTCTTCTGGGAAAAAAGTATCTACTCTGATTAAAGATCAACAGTATGAAATAAACCTGCTTCAAAACTTAAAAACTGAGACATTGCTTCAGGAATTCTGTGCCTTATACCCTTGTTTCAGAGCAGCTCAGTAATAAAGGATTGGATTCCAATACCCGCACAGTAAAAGTACTCAAGGAGTAGCCCCACTTTATTCAGTGGGACCACTTCATAAGGTGCTACTCAGTCAGAGTAAAGAATCAGATTTTGGTCTTAAAGGTCTAGACACACTACACTAACATAAGCCATAGTGTTTAGAGATGGTTGGAATTTTCCCCCTTTCAAGTTTGATTAAATATTTCCAAAAATCAGTTTTCAATGGGGAAGAAAATCCTTGGGAGTTTTCAACCAGTTCTACAGCAGCTTGAAATTTTCCCAGTGATCAGAAGATCACTGAAATTTTGAAAAACCAGCATGAGATTTAGAAAAATTCCCACTTTTTTTTGAATTAGTGTTTTAATTAATTGAGCACAATACTAACTCCCTTCTCCATACAATTGAAGAGAACATAATACTCCAGGAAAGCACTAAACAGTAATGAAGACTGAAGTCCTTTATTTAAGCATAGAACAGCAGCAGTGCAAGATGCCCCAGTCTTGCCAATATGCCTCAACCTTTCCTGGAGAGAGTACTTGTAGGACAGCCTCCATACATAATCCTTGGCCTCTGTGCTGATTCTGCCACTTACAATATACCACTGAACACCTGCTGTGGTAGTTTGGGACATGGGCAACTAAAAACAAGGAGGTGATCAAAGCAATTCACCTCACAAAAAACACTAGAACCTCATCAATTGATAAATCTGGACTGGATTTGAAGGGACTGAGTGAAGATCTGTGTATCAGCAGATCCCTGTATGGGCAGGTAGTGGTGAGACACATACATTTGTTCTCCCCACCCCATTTGTTAAGTGGCAGAATAGAATAGAGCTTGAGACTTTATAAACATTTGAATGGCACTCCTTCCACTCTAGGTTTTATTCTTTATATCTTTCAGGTATAGCATGAACTGGTCTCAGTGATCAAGGAGGTCCCTTCCAGTCTTATGTTCCTATGTACAGCTGCAGGAGAGGAAAACCACTGCTCGGGAGTCAAGGGAAATGGCATGATGACACCGATTCCCCACCTGGAAGTCCCTAGTCCTCCTATGGATCTGCATATTCCAGAGGCTGAACTCAGTGCTTGTGTCTAAGGTGGAATGTTGGTAGCCAAGAAAGGGCAGGAAGAATCCCCACCCTACTATAACTTTCTGGGGAAAAATTCACAGGGGAACTTCAGAGTTTCACCCTCTACACCAACTGTTTCTCCCTCTACTGAAGAGGGATGTAATCGAAAAGTCCTCGTTAGAGCTTCCATCTCCTGGAGCTACCTCTTGTTGTTATGTAAACCAAAGGACAGCAATGAAACATAGTTGTACCATCTTGAAGACAGATTCAGATCACAGTTGCCAACTTTCACATGGTAAATAAGCACCCCGACTTTCACAATAAGCCAAAAATCAAGCCAATCCCATTTCAAAATAAGGCAAAACAAGCCAATCCCTACGAACCCCAACACTCTATGTGACTAGATTCCTCCGGCATGCCATCAGTGACTGTGCTGGGCCCACTGTGCACCCAACTCTCTCCACCCCTTGCCCCTGCTTGCTGGGAGCCGATCTAAAAAGAGAAGCAACAAGCTAAACAAGCAACAAGCCAAAAAAACTAGTCCACAAGCAACTCACAAGCCAATTAAGCCAAAAACAAGCCCAATGTCTGCATTTTCTTCCACGGATTTGGCATGTCTGATTCAGATGAGAGTCTAATATTTATGTTTGTCATATACCAAGACAAATTAAAGCCAATGTTCTGTAAAGTGAAATATTTTAATATGCTCTAGAATGGAATTGTTCTCGAAATGTTAATTAATCGAATTTACACACATCTAACAATAGTTTTCATAGCAGTTCAACATTTTCTATGTTTACATAATGAAGCTGACAGAGCCAACTCACAGTTGCCTGGCTTTTTACATTTTTATCTAAGAGATCTCTCATTGTCTTACAAATGTTTTTTTCAGCTCTTCTGCTCCGTGTGTTTATGTGCAGCTTCCATTATTTGTCAGAAATTAATAAATTGTTCCACATGAAAAGTGTTTGACATTTTAACTTGTTTGAAGGTGTACACACACACACACACACACACACACAGAGCAAACCATATTTGTAGCAGTTTTGTATACATTCCCAGAAAAGATGCTTCAAGAACCAGTGTTATCCTGGCAATTGTACTTTATTATAAGCTGTATCGTATTTTGTAAAGTCAGGCAGCACCTATGAACAAAAGATGGATTTTTTATTCTCTCTTTAAAAAAATATTGCTTATGGATTCTATCTGCTTACTGATAAATTTTACACTATTGGAAAAATAAGGCTGCTGATTTCAGAAACAAAAATTATTCACACTGGGAAAAGTATATATCATTAAACATTTTCTTGTTTTTAAATGCCTTCCTCATATATTGTACACAGTGCAATTCTGCCACCTAGAGGCCAATACAGAAATGAGGCGTGTGATTTTGCTGTGAACATTTCCAGGGCTCATTTAGAGAGCCGCTAATTGATACATTTGCTGTCAGGTAATTCAATGCAAATATTTTATGACTGTATTCATATTTGATGTTGTACTGCACAGTAGTTAGTAGGCTGCATGACATCAGTGTCATGTAGCAGAACTGCCAGGTGAATAATTGAGATTTTTATATTATATACATAAACACACACACACACACAATCATCTGCTTTGATGATTAAAGTAATCATAAAGGATCCCAAAATACTTCCTAAACTCCATACAGCAGAACTTCATTTACTCAAAAGGATCTGGTGGAATTCCTTGAGACATGATTTCAAATTAGGGGGAATTGTTTAATTTGTGCACATTGGGGGATTTAACCTATCTTCACAGAAGAGGGATTCTGTATTGTACACACAGATGCAGCAAATGCAGCTGCTTCTGTGGCAGATGGTTACAACCATTTAGTGCACAAAGCACTAAGTAGAAGCCTGGGGAGGGGATATTTTGGGTTACTTTTAGGAAGAATGTCAAGGGATATAAAATTTCAAAATAAAGTAGGAAAGATCTTAGGATTTTAAGGTGTCATCTGAAAATCCACACACAGAATAATCTGCATAGGATTCAAGTTATTCAACTCACAGGGATGAAGGGCTGATGACTAAGCCTCCTGGGATTTGAACCTGTGGTTTCAGGGAGTCTAGGCATAACAAATATTCAGCTTAGACCAATAAGCCATCCCCTCCAGGGGCATAAAACAGTAATGCTGAGGTCTCCCATAAAAAGAAGTGCTGAGATACCAAATACTGTACTATAAAACATATATTTATTTGTTTATCTCAGTATTTGGAGAAAAAAATACCCATCTATTTTCACAGTCAATAGAATTTAGCCACCATGACCAATAGACTGAATTTACACATTGTTTTCCTTTAGGCCCCTTATTCCTTTTTACACATGAGAAAAACCCAGGGACTGCAACCAGTATTAACCCTTTTGGTTCTCAGCCCACAAAGCTTCCAATTGCTGCTTGAAAAGGCCTTGTCAAGATTCCCTTCAGAGTTTATTAAAGCCATTCCTAAATCATCACTGCTGAATAGCAACAGCCTCACCCTCCTCAGCAACAAGATACTCTTCACTTAGCATGTACAGCCAATTTCATCCAAGGATCTCCAAGTGTTCAGCAAACATTAATTAAGCCTTGCACTATCCTTATGATATTCAGAAGGCAACTATTATACCTAGTGGATGGTGTATGAGAGAGAAAGGAAACTCAGGCAAAGCACAGAGAAGTTAGTTGAGTCCTGGGAAGAAGAAGAAGAGGTCACTCACCCTGGGCAGTAACTGTAGTTTTTCAAGATGGGTGTCCCTCTGTAGGTTCTCCACTCTTGGTAGGTACGTGTTCACCTCACATGCCCTCAATCGGAGATTTTCATTAGCGGTGTCCATTTGGCCCATGCATGTGCCAAAGTATCCTCGTGCCCTGTGCCAAGGCTATATCAGGCTGCGTGGGCGAACCACCCCTACAGTTCCTTCTGCACCACTGAGTCTCAGCAGCAGGAACTCCAAACCAAAGGGAAAGGAGGGCAGGTAGTGGATCACTCATAGGGATACACATCTCAAAGATCTACAGTTACTGCGCAGGGTGAGTAACCTCTTCTTCGAGTAGTGTCCCTATGGGTTCTCCACTCTGGATGACTCCCGAGCAGTATCCCCAGGAGGAGGGGGCTTCAGAATGGAGTCCATCACATAAGAGAGAACTGCATTGCCAACTGCAGCATCAGACCTGGAGGCATCAACCAAGGCAGAGTGTCTAGAGAAAGCGTGTACTGAAGATGACGTAGCAGCCCTGCAGGTTTCTGAAATGGGAACATTTTTAAAGGAAAGCCATACATGTACATTTGATCTAGTTGAGTGTGCTGAAACGCTGGTACGGGGTGAGAATTTTGATAGTCTGGTAGCAAGCCATAATACAATCTGAAATCTATTGACAGTCTCTGGGTAGAAATGGGAGAACCCCTGGATCTATTTGCAATTGAAAGGAACAGTTTATTATTGGATTGGCTAAATGGTTTGTTCTGTTCAGGCAGCCAGATAATGCCCTCCTGACATCTAGAGTGTAGAGAATGGTCTCCCAGCTGGAAGCATGCAGTTTCAGTAAGAAAGTTGGCAGGCATATGGTCTAATTCAGGTGAAATTCGGAAGTCCCTTCAGGGAGAAACCTGGGATGTGGCCTTAAAGACACCTTATTCTTGTGAAAATTTGTGAATAGGGAGTCTCCTATCAACACCACAGTCTCTCTCTCTGAACTGAGGTAATTGCCACTAGGAAGGCTGTTTTTCTTGATAAATTCAAGATGGAGCAGGTGGCCACTGATTCAAATGGGGACTTTGTAAGGCTTTCAAGAACCAAATTCAGGTTCCAAAGAGTAGGAACATTTATCTGTGGGAAAAGATTCCCCAAGTCTTTCATAAATCTTGCAGTTGTGAGGTGAGCAAAGAGAGAGAAACCTTCAACAGTAGTGTGAAAGGCTGTCAGGGCCGCCAGGTGAACTTTGATGGAATTGAGGGATAATCTCAATTTCTTATGCTATAGCAGGTAATCCAGAATGAGAGGAAGCAGGGCAGATTCAGGAGCAGCACTGTGGCACTCGCGTCAGTGACCAAATCTTGCCCACTTCTGGAGGTCAATATTTCTGGGGAAAACTTTTCTATTATTTAATAAACATGTTGGACCTCCACAGGGCAGGATGACTGTAGCCCCGTGAACCATCAAGGAACCACACCTTGAGGTGAAGAATACTCAAGTTGGGGTGCATCAGGCCTCCTGAGAGGGGAATTGAAGGACAGTTGAAGATCTGAGGGTAGAGAGCAAAGTGAAACAGGTAAGGGAACCATGCCAGCCCTGACCACATCAGCGCTATTAGAATGACTCCAGCCTTGTCCTCTAATGGAGGAGCTCCCAGAGAATAGGAGGGCGACAGCACTAGGGATGTAAAGGGATCCACAGACTAAGAGGTTCTTGATACCAAGAGGTACTCTGTGCCCACTAACAATGGAGACTGTGGTTCAGCATTTGCACCAATTCCCTCTGGTATCCGAAGTCCTGCAGTACCAAGAGATGTTGTAATACCAAGTGTTTGTCCCTATCTGATGGTAACAGAGCCTTAGGGCGCTTCAGGACTGGTGCTGATGATGTTGAAGGCTTACACAGTACCATGGCACTTGGGAAGGGTATCAAGAGCGAAGTCCGAGATGAAGGTACTGATCCTCCATGTTTGGTGCCATCCCCAGACAATGGTACCAAGGTCTTTCCAGAGCCCAGTTTGGTCTTAGAACCATGGTGTTTTCTTGCATCCCCTATACCAGAGAAGCCTTTCATGCCTACAGTAACGAGCCTTGAGGAAGACCTCTCAGAGGCTGTAGATCAGGCCAGAGACCAAGGTCTTTTTAGGGGGAATCCCTGCAAGGGGAACTAGATCTCCTCTTCTGGGAGGCTTTAGCAAAGGGCTCTGGGGATTTCTCTTTCCTAGGAGAATGCTGCGCCAAGGTAGAAGGGGCACTAGATGATCCTGGCGACTGACATCCAGAGGGGTCCTTACCTGGTTCCGAAGTGGAGTGGGGGAAACAGTCCATCGCTTGCCTCCCCAGTTCTTCCAAGTCATAGATTTCAGGGCTAGGCGGAAGTTGCACTTCCACGGCATGTCCGATTCGCCCAGGCAGCAAACACATTTAGTGCGTCCATCACTGACTGGTATTGCCTTTTTACATGAGAGGCAGAATTTGAACCCTGGTGTACCAGGCATGCCCCTCACAGGGAGAATTTCCCCAGCCGCAGTCTCTAACCAGAAAAATATACATATATTTTTAAACCAACAATCCTCCCTCCCTAACTAGAAGCTCCAAAACTACCGCGGTAGGCAAGAAGCAAACACACTAGCTCCATCTCGGGCTGAGGCAGTTGAGAAAGAACTGAGAGGGTGATTTGCTCACACAGCCTCATATAGCCTTAGCGCAGGGCATGAGGATACCAACAGCAAATGCACGGGCTGTACAGACACTGCTAATGAAAATCTCTGATTGAGGGTAAGTGGGGCACATGCATGCCCACCAAGAGTGGAGCACCTACAGGGACACTACTCAAAGAAGAACCTTGAGAAGAAAAACACTTACAACTACATATATACATATTGATAAATTTACGGGTGTTACTGGTGAAATTTTGTGCATTGTTCAAAACATATTTTAACAAAAAAGTCAAACATTTTGCATTGTCTTGCACTGTAAAACATTTATATTTTAATTAGGTTTAACTTACTCCATCCATCTCCCTCTTTCTGTCATCATCTCTTTCCTTTCCTGCTATGTTTTCCTTCATCTGGCATTTTCCATATTCATTTCCCTTCAAACTAGTTTGTCATCATCCTTTTTCTTCTCACTCAGTGTTTTCTCCCCTCCTGACTCCCTCTCCATGGCTTCAGAAAACCTTATCTCCCTTCAATAATCACTTGCTCCTCTCTCGCTCCCCATCCTCCTATCTAAATCCCCCATTTCTCCTTTGATCTCTCTCTTACTCTATCCCACCCTCTTTCCTTCCATTACCTTCAATCTCACCACCTCCTCTGCTCACACAAAACTCTCTGCCATTAGACCCCCTCATACATCCACACTTGCTGTCCCACCCTCCACTCACACCCATCATTGACTAAAACTCCCTGCTCACCCACACTCCTCTCTCTCATATGGCCATGCATTCAATACACACTCTCACTTCTCCTACAAATACCATGCACCCCCCACTCAGCCCCCTGTTACAGTCCAAACCTACCAACCTTACCCATCCATATCAATAAACCCACCACTCATGCATCCACACTCCTATTCTCTCACTTCCTGTTCCCTGCAAACGCACCACCTCCTCAGACTCATGTACCCACAACTCATCTAAGCAACCCCCTGAACCAAGCACCCCATTTCTTATGGGTCCCTGAACCAGTCCTTTTTCTGAACATTTCATGACCTTCCCAAAGCCTTCCCCATTTTGGGTGCATCACATTTCCTTCAATCCCACACACCCCTGGTCTCATGCTCCCCAGACAGGCATCTCTGCCAGACTTATCATAGGAACACACACACTCCTCCTGCACCACTCCAACCCCTTCCATGTTTCTCACCCTCCACCCTCTTGTCCCAACAGTGATTTTAAAAGGAACAGATAGAGAAAGCAGGTCTGCCTCTTCCCTACTCACAGCCCCCTGCGGAATGGAAGGAGTGTGTGTTTTAAGACATACAGTCACAGTTACAATTGTATTTTTCTTTGTTGTTTGTTTTTTGTACTGGGGTAGCTTCTAGGGTCCCAATCATAGATCAGGGCCTCGTTGTGGTAGGTGCTCTGTGAGCATGTAACAAAAAGACAGTCTCCGCACCAAAGAGCTTACAAGCTAAACATAAAACACAGCAGGGGAATGAACAGATTGGGGAACACAAAACAACAATCAGGCACTCTGAACTAGAATCAAACCTTAGAGCACTTTTAAAGGTCACGTGGCTCCAATATAGCATTACGTACCAGTGCAGCTTCGCTGTGCTTTTGGAACATAGCACCATTAGTGCAAGCTGCAGTAAGGGAAATGTGCCGTAGCCTTAACAGAATGCATGTATAATACCTGTAAGATGTTCCTATCCTGAGCTAATTAGCTCTGGTGATGGAAACCCACAGAAATCCTCATCTCTTCTTTCTTCATTAATTCAGACTCGTCGCAGAGGAATAAATACTTAGAATGAACACCACAATGAATATAGAATAAATACAATGCACCTTTAACTAATACAATCTCTTACAAGCTTTTGGTGTTTGACTCTTTTATGCTTTGTAATCTTCATGCCCTCCTGTTTCATCTACCCCAAACCATCACCATGTTTTGGATTCTCCCCTCCCCGCACATATTGCCCAACTTCCATTTTTCTAAAACTGTGTGTGTGTGTGTGTGTGTGTGTGTGTGTGTGTGTGTGTGTGTGTGTGTGTGTGTGTGTGTGTGTTTTAAACACTATTAACTTTTTCTATTCTCTATTTTCTGTTATATCCTGGTCACTTGATTTTAGATTTGGTGCATTCATAGAATCATAGTCTAATCAGGGTTGGAAGGGACCTCAGGAGGTCATCTAGTCCAAACCCCTGCTCAAAGCAGGACCGATCCCCAGCTAAATCATCCCAGACAGGGCGTTGTCAAGCCTGACCTTAAAAAGTTCTAAGGAAGGAGATTCCACCACCTCCCTAGGTAACGCAGTCCAGTGTTTCACCACCCTCCTAGTGAAAAAGTTTTTCCTAATATCCAACCTAAATCTCCCCCACTGCAACTTGAGACCATTACTCCTCGTTCTATCATCTGGTACCACTGAGAACAGTCTAGATCCTTCCTCTTTGGAACCCCCTTTCAGGTAGTTGAAAGCAGCTATCAAATCCCCCCTCATTCTTCTCTTCTGCAGACTAAACAATCCCAGTTCCCTCAGCCTCTCCTCATAAGTCATATGTTGCAGTCCCCTTATCTTTGTTGTTGCCCTCCACTGGACGCTTTCCAATTTTTCCAATCTTTCTTGTAGTGTGGGGCCCAAAACTGGACACAGTACTCCAGATGAGGCCTCACCAATGTTGAATAGAGGGGAACGATCATGTCCCTCAATCTGCTGGCAATGCCCCTGCTTATACAGCCCAAAATGCCATTGGCCTTCTTGGCAACAAGGGCACACTGCTGACTCATATCCAGCTTCTCATCTACTGTAACCCCTAGGTCCTTTTCTGCAGAACTGCTGCCTAGCCATTCGGTCCCTAGTCTGTAGCGGTGCATGGGATTCTTCCGTCCTAAGTGCAGGACTCTGCACTTGTCCTTGTTGAACCTCATCAGATTTCTTTTGGCCCAATCCTCTAATTTGTCTAGGTCCCTCTGTATCCTATCCCTACCCTCCGACATATTTACCACTCCTCCCAGTTTAGTGTCATCTGCGAACTTGCTGAGGGTGCAGTCCACGCCTTCCTCCAGATTAATGAAGATATTGAACAAAACCCGCCCCAGGACCGACCCATGGGGCACTCCTCTTGATACCAGCTGCCAACTAGACATGGAGCCATTGATCTCTACCCGTTGAGACCGACGATCTAGCCAGCTTTCTATCCACCTCATAGTCCATTCATCCAGCCCATACTTCTTTAACTTGCTGGCAAGTTATTTTCCTGCCCTCTCTTTTTTTTAAACAAGAGAATAAATTAGAAGTTCTGCAATTGTGATGCAGAATACAGAGCTGTCACACAGAACAGCTTGGACATTAGGACTTATTTTGTTGAAACAGCATTTAGCCACTGAACAGGGTTATCCCCTTGAGTGCTAAGTATCATTATTAAGGCACTTCTAAGGATCTTTATAAACATTAATTTGAGTCTCTGTATCCCTGTGCGGTAGGTAATTTTCTCCATTTTACCGAAGAGTTAAGTGACTTGCTCAAGGCCATACAGCCAGTCAGTAGCAGAACCAGCACTATAGCTCCTCCTAACTCCCTGTCCTGTACTTAATCCACCTCCCTATGTTTCCTATTCTCCAGCATGACAAGCGGTCCAGAGGTACTGTACTGATAAGTGCAATCAAGATGCCAACATATATCTTAGTGCCAGGGATCAGCACACAATAAACCTCAAATTAACATCACACTTTAAGGATAACTTCCTTCACAGCTCCACTGACACTTCATAATAAATTTTGTTCTTATTCAATGATTTCTAGTATAGTGCCAAGTCTAGTGAGAGATTTTTATCTTCAATTTTGTAAAATTATATTTCTCTCAATTTTACATAAAAAGAGTGATGACAGTATCAGGGCACTTTGGTTTGCATAAAACAGTAATTTGTTGTAAGATTAACGCTTCAAATAAGTAGAAATGAATGGTAGTTTAAATTTAGAAAATCCAACATGGCTGACCAAAATGGCAGATATACGGATGATGTAGTGGAAGATTCCATCTCTGAAAGATACTGAGTGGCATAGTGGAAAATTTCATTAACTGATAGGGAATGACTCAGCAGAATCTTCCAAAAATCCAAGATGGTGTCAGGATGGGGCTGTTCTACCCCAAAATAGGGATGATGTCATTGGGCGGGGCTAAGAAGCTGGAAGCTGATTGCTCTCTCAGGCTCAGCCAACCAGTATATAAGGCCGACAGCTAGCAGGCTGAACTTGCAGTGGGTTTGGAGGAGAGCAGAAGCTGCAAGACACCTGCAAAGAAGAAGCTACCTGGAAACTAGCCACCTGCAAGAAACCTCAAGCAACAGCAACAATAGAACCCTGAGGTTGCCTTGGCAACAGCTCCCATAGCAACTCAGCCAGCAGTATTTGCCAGCATCAGCTACGAAACAGCCACAGTGACCAGCAGGCTTCCTGACACAGGGAAGAAAGGTAAGCAGCAGGATACGGACCCTGGACTTCAGGAAAGCAGACTTCGACTCCCTCAGGGAACGGATGGCTAGGATCCCCTGGGGGACTAACATGAAGGGGAAAGGAGTCCAGGAGAGCTGGCTGTATTTCAAGGAATCCCTGTTGAGGTTACAGGGACAAACCATCCCGATGAGTCGAAAGAATAGTAAATATGGCAGGCGACCAGCTTGGCTTAACGGTGAAATCCTAGCGGATCTTAAACATAAAAAAGAAGCTTACAAGAAGTGGAAGGTTGGACATATGACCAGGGAAGAGTATAAAAATATTGCTCGGGCATGTAGGAATGAAATCAGGAGGGCCAAATCGCACCTGGAGCTGCAGCTAGCAAGAGATATCAAGAGTAACAAGAAAGGTTTCTTCAGGTATGTTGGCAACAAGAAGAAAGCCAAGGAAAGTGTGGGCCCCTTACTGAATGAGGGAGGCAACCTAGTGACAGAGGATGTGGAAAAAGCTAATGTACTCAATGCTTTTTTTGCCTCTGTCTTCACTAACAAGGTCAGCTCCCAGACTGCTGTGCTGGGCATCACAACATGGGGAGTAGATGGCCAGTTCTCTGTGGAGAAAGAGGTGGTTAGGGACTATTTAGAAAAGCTGGACATGCACAAGTCCATGGGGCCGGACGAGTTGCATCCGAGAGTGCTAAAGGAATTGGCGGCTGTGATTGCAGAGCCATTGGCCATTATCTTTGAAAACTCGTGGCAAACGGAGGAAGTCCCAGATGACTGGAAAAAGGCTAATGTAGTGCCAATCTTTAAAAAAGGGAAGAAGGAGGATCTTGGGAACTACAGGCCAGTCAGCCTCACCTCAGTCACCGGAAAAATCATGGAGCAGGTCCTCAAAGAATCAATCCTGAAGCATTTACATGAGAGGAAAGTGATCAGGAACAGTCAGCATGGATTCACCAAGGGAAGGTCATGCCTGACTAATCTAATCGCCTTCTATGATGAGATTACTGGTTCTGTGGATGAAGGGAAAGCAGTGGATGTATTGTTTCTTGACTTTAGCAAAGCTTTTGACACGGTCTCCCACAGTATTCTTGTCAGCAAGTTAAAGAAGTATGGGCTGGCTGAATGCACTATAAGGTGGGCAGAAAGTTGGCTAGATTGTCGGGCTCAAAGGGTAGTGATCATGGCTCCATGTCTAGTTGGCAGCCGGTAGTCAAGTGGAGTGGCCCAGGGGTCGGTCCTGGGGCCGGTTTTGTTCAATATCTTCATAAATTATCTGGAGGATGGTGTGGATTGCACTCTCAGCAAATTTGCGGATGATACTAAACTAGGAGGAGTGGTAGATACGCTGGAGGGCAGGGATAGGATACAGAGGGACCTAGACAAATTGGAGGATTGGGCCAAAAGAAATCTGATGAGGTTCAATAAGGATAAGTGCAGGGTCCTGCACTTAGGACGGAAGAACCCAATGCACAGCTACAGACTAGGGACCGAAAGGCTAGGCAGCAGTTCTGCGGAAAAGGACCTAGGGGTGACAGTGGACGAGAAGCTGGATGAGAGTCAGCAGTGTGCCCTTGTTGCCAAGAAGGCCAGTGGCATTTTGGGATGTATAAGTAGGGGCATAGCGAGCAGATCAAGGGACGTGATCGTTCCCCTCTATTCGACATTGGTGAGGCCTCATCTGGAGTACTGTGTCCAGTTTTGGGCCTCACACTACAAGAAGGATGTGGAGAAATTGGAGAAAGTCCAGCGAAGGGCAACAAAAATGATTAGGGGTCTGGAACACATGACTTATGAGGAGAGGCTGAGGGAACTGGGATTGTTTAGTCTGCAGAAGAGAAGAATGACGGGGGATTTGATAGCTGCTTTCAACTACCTGAGAGGGGGTTCCAGAGAGGATGGTTCTAGACTATTCTCAGTGGTAGAAGAGGACAGGACAAGGAGTAATGGTCTCAAGTTGCAGTGGGGGAGGTTTAGGTTGGATATTAGGAAAAAAATTTTCACTAGGAGGGTGGTGAAACACTGGAATGCATTACCTAGGGAGATGGTAGAATCTCCTTCCTTAGAAGTTTTTAAGGTCAGGCTTGACAAAGCCCTGGCTGGGATGATTTAATTGGGGATTGGTCCTGCTTTGAGCAGGGGTTTGGACTAGATGACCTCCTGAGGTCCCTTCCAACCCTGATATTCTATGATTCTAGGATTCTATATCTGTCACCAGAGGGCAGCTTCCACCTCAGCAGCAGCAGACAGTGTCGGACATCAAGCGGACAGCACCTCCTTTTGACAGATCAGAAGGACCCTATTGACAATTCAGAGGGCTCTAAGAATAGTAAAAGTAAGTGTAGTCTCCTATTCACTATCAAGGAATGTAGGGGTTTCACTTGTATATAAAGCTGAATGCCTGTGGTCTGAATGAAGATCTTCCACTATCCATCCGATAACTGCCTAGCCAGAGCTTATTGGATGTTGGATGTTAAATGTTAAAAGCCAGATTTTAAATGTAGGTGTTAAGTGAATGGTTACATTATTATATGTTATGTAGATTATATAGTCTGTCTTTTTTTATTTGCTGCATCACCTTAATTCTTTCAATAGTAAATCTATTGCATTTTGCTCTGTTCTATATATTTTCTTGCTTTTCTAAAATACATTGTAATGACTTTTTTCTTTAAAAAAATAATTCTTTTGTTTTCAAAGAAGGCTGTATCGTGTCCTTTTGGAGGGTTAGCAAGACTAGCTTGCTCTGGGGAGCCCTCTGGAGGTCAGAAACAAGCCCCCAGTAACACTGTGGTAATTTCTTTGGGGTGGGCCACAACCCGTTTACCCTTTTGTTAAATTATTGATGGGCTAGGTGATATTTAATAGAGCCCAACACCAAACTTGTAGGTGACATAATTGGCGTTTAAAATCTTAGGATAACACAAGAGCACAGATTGGGTCAAGAAGAGATGTGTCCTCACTATAAGTTACTGTCTAAATGCATTAGTGGGAGTTTATCCAGGGCTCTAGCACTGGCCGGTTTCAGGGAAGTTCCCCCACTGTGGAAGCTTTATCAAAATATTTTATAGCAAATTATGTACATTTACAAAACCTAGTAAACCATAGTGGAACACACAAGATGGCAAGAAGAAACATCTAAGCTCAAGGTGGGTGGGAGCAGATAGAGGGACATCCGGCAATGCAGTATGAAGCATTTTGTTACTGCATCATTGCTGTGAAGTTTGCCACGTTTACGCAGTGGATGTTTCATTAGGCTTCATGGAATGGGCTGAGTTATTCTTGGTTGAGTGCTATTGACTAAGGGTCCTCAACAGAGATGAAAACTCATCAGTGGTGATCTAGCCAGAATGACCTAAAATGGAATGAGTAAGGCATAGGTAAGGCACAGGCTGAGGAAGATTGCCATGTCTGTTCCACAGCAGAGAGATTGTGGTAGAAAGAAACTGAATTCTAATGGCTCCTTAGTGCTTGCTAAAATTTCATCTCAGGAAGGAGCTGCGAGAACCCCTTTGTTAAGCAGCTCATCGCCACAATAAGAGAGAAATCTACCATGTGAAAAGTAGTTATTTGTCTAAAGGTTCATCAAGCAGACTCATTGGCATTGCATACAGCAGAACATGAGCATACAGAGCAGAGAAGATACATTTGTTAGCAGGATGACAATGCTTCCCTATGCATTTTATTGTTGGGGAAAACAGCAGGGAAACCAATGTGGTACCTCAGCTCTGTACAGAGAGATACAGAATTTCTTTAGAAAAGTCTCCTGGTGTAGAGTGTTGTGAAGTGAAAATGAAGTCATACCCTTCACTAAAGAAGACAAATTGTAGTGCTCGGGCCTTGCAATTGAGAGTCATTTCCTAAATATTTTTAGATGTTTGATTGTATGGCATTATTGAGTATACAGAAAACAGGTTGAAAGCTCACATAAAATACTTCTGATGCAGTGTTTTCTGCAGATTTTAAGTGAATCTCAATGAAACTTGAGATTTTAGTTGGCCCTGAAATCACATAGTAACTGAGATGCAGAAAGGAGTTTAATGGAAAAAAAAATCAGACAGTATTGAGAGTGTAGGTAGAGGGTATACAATGGTCCATAAAAATGGGGATGTTCTTCCAAATTAGCAGCTTTGGGAAAGATCCTCAGCTGATGTAAATCAGCATAGCAGAGCTCCGTTTAAGTCCCTGACATCAGTGGAACTACACTGATTTTATGCCAGCTGAGGGTTAGTCCTTTTTCTGTAACCTTTCTAGTGTCCCAGTTAATTTATTAAATACAGTGGGCAATCCAAGCATGACAGCATGAAAACCTGAAAATAAATTTAAGCTTTGATTCCCTATTACTCCTCCTGGTCTGTGGAGTTTTGCAGAATCATAGAAACGTAAAGCAGGAAGGGACCTAAAGAGGTCATCCAGTTCAACCCATTATTGAATGCAATGAGTCGATTTCAGACAAATTCTCTGATTTCTAATCTAAAGTACTTACAACCTCTCCCAGATTGGTGTCATCCATACATTTTATAAGCACACGCTCCACTCCATTCTCCAAGTCATTAATAAAAATATTGACTAGTATTAGACCCAGGACAGACCCCTGCTAACCCCACTAGATACACCCTCCTAGTTTTACAATGAACTATTAATAACTACTCATTTAGTATGGTCTTTCAACCAGTTATGCACCCACCTTATAGTAATTTCATCTAGACCACATGTCCCTAAATTTGCTTATGAGAATGTCATGTATCAAAAGCCTTACTAAATTTGAGATATTTACAGATTTTCTTCCTCCCCCATCCACTAAGCAAGTAACCCTATCAAAGAAGGAAATTAGAATAGTTTGGCATTATTTGTCCTTGACAAACCTATGCTAGCCTATTTATAATTCTATTATCCTCCAGGTGCTCATACATTGATTGTTTAATAAATTGTTCCAGTATTTTTCCAGGTATCAAAGTTAGGCTGACTGGTCTATAATTTCCTAGGTCCTCTTTGTTCCCCTTTTTAATGATAGGTACTATGTTTGCCCTTCTCTTCCCATGGCCATACCGATCACAGCCAGCTTCTTGGGTGTTGCCTTTGAGTGACCAAAGCAGGTACCTCTTTGCCCTCCTTCTGACTCTCACCAGTTATCAATAGTTTGATTTCCTTGTCTTCAAAGATGGACCAGAGTGACTACCCCAAGAATAATCTCAAACGTGCTTTTAGATGTAAAACACCTTGACTGTGTTGAAGTTAGTGTTGCACTCATGAGTAGTTTTGCATGCATAGATATTGATGATGTATTTGCATGCTCAAATCAGGTGTATGCAAAAGTGTGTAACTGAATGTGATTATGTGCACACGCTAAACTGGACCTGCCTGTGGGTTTAGCCTTCCCCTACTGAACTCCACTTGCAATAGATTGGTATTTAAAGGGTTGTACAGTATATATTCGAAGTCCTATGAATTCAAATGTCTAAAATGTGAACTGTCAATTCTCTATTTTAGAGACGAAAAGTTAGTTACTAAATGCACTAATGTATATGAAGTGCACAAATGCTACCTCTGTTGGATCATATTAAAGAAGTTCTGTATTAAAATCACAAATGAGTTTCATTCCCCATAGTTTAAATTCCAGGGTATTATTAATTAAGAGGTCTTTTGGTTTTTGGTACTGTTTCTCTCCCTCTATGTGTGAAACTTGCAAGCTGCTAATTGTGTTAGTACATTCTAAGACAGAGTCTGCTCTCAAAGCAATTCTTTGTAACAACAACTACTCACACAGAGAGAGACTCAAAGTAATACTCTGTAACAATAGAAACAGCACCCAGAGACTCCCCGCCCTTTTGTTGTATTTATCTCACTTTGTAAACAATTGTGATTAAAATAGAGATAGAGGATGTATGTGGATGGATGCTTGGTGTGGATAATAACTGAATGATCAGGGAGGTGCCAGCCTAAGAATCCAGTGTCCATCGGCTGAAGAAGGCGTCAAGTGGAAACAACCCGAGGACCCCCAGAGGGCAGACTGGAATCCACCCAACAGCCTCAAGAATGGGAGAACCAAAGAACAAGATAACATCTGGCAGCACAGAGCCATCAGGAATGTGACATCTGCTGATTGATTCAGCAACAGCATGATGAAGCAATTCCCATAGACTGGCATAGGAAGAAATTCCTATAAAAATGGACTCAGAAAGTGAGAACTTTGGGGTCTGATTCTGCAAACCAACTTCCAGGAGCATCAGATAAGCATCTGACGAGGCCCTGCTCCCTCATGTCCAGGCCACCTGGCCAGTGGCTTGGCATGAGCAACTCTAAGGCTGGTAACTATGATAACAACCTTGCAGAACCTGCGTGTGTGTGTGTATTAATGAATGTGTGAATAAATATGAGATTGAATGGAATGTTATAGCTATAACTAACTGCTTACTAGGATTCTTTCTGTATTCACAATAAATGTGGTATTTTGCCTTTTTCCCTTTAATAAGATCCTGCTGGTTTTTATTTTATTGGTATAACACCTTGAGGAGCACCTCAGAAGAGCATTTCAAATAACAACATGAAATATTCTAGTTTTATTTAGGGCTCAGGAAAGATGTATGTAGCAATGAACAAAGGCCTCCATTTGTGAAACCAAACCAAGTAAAACTGAAATGTACAGTAGCCAAAATAACATAAGACAGGGTATTTAGAAGTCAGAACACAGGAACAAGTTGAGCGAGTCATGGTGACCTTGTAAAGCTTTTTGATTGGGACTCATGGCTGCAAAACCAACATTAGGTCTTCCATTGACCTCAAACCCTTATGCTATGCCATAGTGAGGACTGAGGGCCACTTCTACAGGTAGATAAATCAGAAGTGTGTTCACAAAACTGGTTTTAGTTTCTGGAGATAGTTGGAAGGAAGTTGGATAGGAGTTTTCCTGTTAAATCTGCAATGTAATCCAGCCAGAGCTATAATAAAGAGAGAGAAGATATCCTGATTCTCTAGAAGACCTAGGTCATCACTAGAGAACTCTAGTTTGCTTTGCCCTGATATATTGCATACCGTGTTGCACAGGATTATGAGCAGCAGTCACTACAAGCCTGTGTTGAAGTGAGACCTACAACACAGTGGCCCCCTGAAATTCCAGACTCAGTAGCATTGTCTAGACCTAACAGAATGCTGTCCCTCACCAAAGATAGTTTAGGTTATCAGGAACATTTTCTGAAAAGACAGGTTGCTGAGGTAGAAAGATACAAATAGTAGTCAGTTCTTAAAATGGCAATGGTAAGGAATAAAGCAAAGAGCTAAAGCAACCTCTGTGTATATTCCTCAAGATCAAAGGACAGCTAAAGCCAAGCCAATCAGGAGTCATTCCACAAAGATCAAGTCAATTCATTAAGGCAGGAAAGAGGAGACAATAACTGAAGCTGCTAGGAATTCAAATGATGGGAACAGAACTTATAGAAGATTCGAGCTGGTTCATAGTTTTAACACTTTCTCCCATGCTTCTCACCACCTATCCTTATTTATTTCTAGCACAGGCCTAGAAAATCTTCTAGTAGCTACCAGATGGCTGGATAGGTTCCTTGTCCTCTAGCTGCAGTGCTGATGTACTGTACTTAAGCTATTCACAAATAATTTAATCAGAAACCTTAATAAGGGAAACCACTTTCCCCCTCATTTTTAGCATGGAAAATAGTCTATTGCTAGAAGACTCAGATTTCCCTAATGCTTTCCTTTCAACAGATTGTGATTACCTTTAATATTGCACACTGAGCCTGTAGCATTAAATCAGCAGATATCTGAAGTGCTTCACTGATGCTACCCCCTCAAAAATAAAGGAAACAGCAAGCACTTCAAAAAAGTGGTTAAGTGCAGGAATGATTTGTTTAACTTCCAAGTCTTTTTGTTCAGATGAATGTTTGTCTTTCCACAAAGAGGGAATACAGAAAGGATTAAAAAATCTCCCTCACAAACAACTTGGAAACCAAGCCAGCCTCCTGGTTTATATTACTTTTTGTAAAGGAACCATCACTAGATGTGCATACTAATTTTCCCCTGAGAACAGAACAGCATCATCATCAACTAAGTTGAACTTTTTAAATGTACTTGTGACCCAGCTGTCAAATCAAAAATGTGTGAATTACAGTGCTGCCTCTTCCATTGATGTCATAGTTTTATAATAGATGCTGGCATGCATAATGTTTAAGAGATGAACATCATCTTTAGGAGGAGGGGACTGTACATCCCCTTCTCCCACTGGAGCAAAAGGGGAAAATTGCCATTTGGTCGTAATGCACAAAATAACTCACAGTCTCTGATAATGGATTCATCCAGGGCTCCCCTAAAAGATAGGACACTGTAATATTGTTAACTACAGTAGACAGAGGATCTAAATTACTCTTTGCAGCTGTAGCAAGTAAGTTAGTGCAAAGTAAAGCTGAAGTATTGCCATTAAAAACCTCAAAATGACTGTTTGGTGCATGAGGTAGAAGGAAATGGCTGGCAGAAGCCAAAGAGAAGCAGAAGCTTGGATGAACATATTAGATGCACTTCTTTCAAGTAGGTATGAACATGTCTTTAGTTGGAGCAGCATGTGTAAACAAATAGCTAAAACCCATCCCCCCAGATTGGTAGGGAATGAGTGTATAAAAAGATTTCAGAAAACGGAATGAGCGCACGCTCTCAGAGGGCACTGTGACACAAGACGCAAGGAAACTTTCTTCCAAGTAACACTAGAAAATGCAGAGGAAGCTAGAAGGAGCAGGGACTGACAAGCAGAATAGGGAAAGTAATACTGTTGCGAATAAAGCAAACATCATGTATTAGCAGGTGTTTTCGTAAGCATGACAAGAGAAGTAATTCTTCCACTCTGTTCAGCACTGATAAGGCCTCAACTGAAGTATTGTGCCCAGTTCTGGGCATGACACTTCAGGAAAGATGTGAACAAATTGGAAAAAATCCAGAAGAGGGCAACAAAAACTATTAAAAGTCTAGAAAACATGACCTACAAGGAAAGATTTAAAAATGGGTTTGTTTAATCTGGAGAAGAGAAGATTGAGTGCGGGCATGCTAACAGTTTTCAAGTATTCAAAAGTTGTAAAAAAAGAGGGTGATAAATTGTTCTACTTAACCACCAAGGACAGGACAAGTAATGGGCTTAAATTGCAGGATGGGAGCTTTAGGCTAGTCATTTGGAAAAATTTCCTAACTGTAAGGGTGAGTAAGCACGGAAACATTACCTGGAGAGGGTTGTGGAATGTCTGTCACTGGAGGTTTTCAAGAACAAGTGAGACAAAACACCTCTCAGGGATGGTCTAGATAATACTTAGTTCTGCCTCAGTGCAGGGGACTAGACTATATGACCTATACAGGTCCCTTCCAGTCCTACATTTCTATTTAAGGTCCAGCATGAAATCATAATGTAGCAAAAATTATTAGGAGTATGGAACAGCTTCCACATAATGAGAGTCTAGCAGAGCAAGATGATCAAGGATGATCCAGGGAACAAAGGCTGAAACAGTCCCCAGACACACAATCCCAACTGACCCAGTTACTGAAAACAACTGAAATAACCTGAAAGAGAAAGAAAAACACAAACAGCCAAACAAATTCACTCACCCCAAAGTTAGTACTCGCACCTTGTTTGTTCAGCAGGGGGATCCTTCTTCCCCTCTCAAACTCCCCTGTTTGCAGTCCTGTTCACTAGCCTATTCACATATTCATATTCAGCGAACATATTCAAAAATGATCTGGAAAAGAGGTAAACAGTGAGATAGCAAAGTTTGCAGATGATATAAAATTACTCTAAATAGTTAAGTTCAAAGCTGACTGTCAAGAGTTACAAAGGGGTCTCACTGAACTGGGTAACAAAAAGACAGATGAAATTCAGTGTTGATAAATGCAAAATAATTCATATTGGAAAACAATCCCAACTAGACATACAAAATGATGGTGTCTAAGTTAGCTGTTATCGTTCAAGAAAGATCTTGGAGTCATCATGGACAGGTCTCTGAAAACATCTGCTCAATGTGTGGCAGCAGTCAGAAAAGCTAACAGAATGCTAGGAACCATAAGGAAAGGAGTAGATAATAAAATATAGTGTCACTATACAAATCCCTGGTAGACCCACACTTTAAATACTGCCTGCAGACCTGGCCCCACGTCTCAAATATATATATATTTTATAGACCTCTATCACACCCCCCATTAGTCATCTGTTTTCTAAGCTCAGCTGTTGGATCATATTAAAGAAGTTCTGTATTAAAATCACAAATGAGTTTGACTCCCCATAGTTTAAATTCCAGGGTATTACTAATTAAGAGGTCTCTTGGTTTTTGGTACTGTTTCTCTCCCTCTCTGTGTGAAACTTGCAAGCTGCTAATTGTGTTAGTGCATCCTAAGACAGAGTCTGTTCTCAAAGCAATACTTTGTTACAACTACTCACACAGAGAGAGACTCAAAGCAATACTTTGTAACAACAGAAACAGCACCTAGAGACACCTCGCCCTTTTGTTGTATTTATCTCACTTTGTTAACAATTGTGATTAAAATAGAGATAGAGGATGTATGTGGATGGATGGTTGGTGTGGATAATAAATGAATGATCAGGGAGGTGCCAGCCTAAGAATCCAGTGTCCTTCAGCCGAAGAAGGCGTCAAGTGGAAATAACCAGAGGACCCCCAGAGGGCAGACTGGAATCCATCCAACAGCCTCAAGGATGGGAGAACCAAAGAACAAGATAACATCTGGCAGCACAGAGCCATCAGGAATGTGCCATCTGCTGATTGATTCAGCAACAGCATGATGAAGCAATTCCCATAGACGGGCATAGGAATAAATTCCTATAAAAATGGACT
The DNA here is from genome assembly GCF_965152235.1 of Eretmochelys imbricata. NCBI lineage: Eukaryota > Metazoa > Chordata > Testudines > Cheloniidae > Eretmochelys > Eretmochelys imbricata. The sequence goes on from NC_135575.1 coordinate 109,069,640, forward strand.
CTAGAAAGTGAGAACTTTGGGGTCTGATTCTGCAAACCAACTTCCAGGAGCATCGGATGAGCGTCTGACGAGGCCTTGCTGCCTCCTTGTGTCCAGGCCACCTGGCCAGTAGCTTGGCACGAGCAACTCTAAGGCTGGTAGCTATGATAACAACCTTGCAGAACCTGTGTGCATGTGTGTGAATGAATGTGTGAATAAATATGAAATCAAATGGAATGTTTTAGCTATAGCTAACTGCTTACTATGATTCTTTCTGTATTCACAATAAATGTGGCATTTTGCCTTATTCCCTTCAATAAAATCCTGCTGGTTTTTATTTTATTGGTATAACAGAGCAACATAATGAGAGGTTAAAAAGACGGACTGCTTAGTTTAGAAAAGAGATGATTAATGGGGGATGTGATAGAGGTCTATAAAATCATGAAGGTTGTGGAGAAAGTGAATAAGGAAGTGTTATTTATCCCTTCATGTAACACAAAAACTAGGGGCCACCCAATGAAATTAATAGGCAGCAGGTTTAAAACAAACATAAGGGGGAAAAAACAGTTACCTACTTTCTCGTAACTGTTGTTCTTTGAGATGTGGTGCTCATGTCCATTCCAAGCCGGTGTGTGTGTGCTGCGTGCACAGTCGCTGAAAGGTTTTTCCCCTAGTGATGCCCGTCAGGTCAGCTGTGGAGCCCCCTGAAGTCATGCCTTCATGGCCGTATATATAGGTCCTTACTGACCTGCTACCTCTTCAGTTTCTTCTTGCCGGATACGCTGACAGAGGAGAAGGCAGGTGGGTCTTGGAATGGACATGAGCAACACATCTCTGAGAACAGCAGTTTTGAGAAGGTAGGTACCCGTTTTTAATTCTTTGAGTGCTTGCTCATGTTGATTCTAAGTAGGTGACTCCCAAGCAACTCCTAGTAGAAGGGGTTGGAGTTCAGTGGGTTGCCGGCTGCAGCACTGCTCTACCAAACATGGCATCACCTCTGGCCTGCTGTGTAATAGCGTAGTGCAATGTAAAGGTGTAGATTGATGACCACGTCGCTGCCTTGCCACTTGTGCCAGGAATGCCACTGAAGATAAGATACCTGCACCCTTGTGGAGTGTGCCGTCAGGGTGGGGACAAGTATCTTTGCTAAGTCATAGCATACCTGGATACAGGACATGATCCAAGAAGAGATCCTTTGGGACGAAACTGGAAGCTCCTTCATCCACTCTGCAATTGCAATGAAGAGTTGAGTTGACTTCCAAAATGGCTTTGTTCTTTCCATGTAGAAGTCTAATGCTTGCCTGACATCCAGAGAGTGGAGCATTTGTTCCTGGTTGCTAGCTTGGGGGTGGGGGGAAAACACAGGAAGAAAAATGTCCTGGGTCATGTGGAACTGTGAAACTACCTTTGGGAGAAAGTCTAGGTGCGGTCACAACTGTACCTTGTCCTTCTAGAAGACCATATATGGGGGCTGAGAAGTTAAGACCTTAAGCTCAGACACCCTCCTGGCTGAAGTTATAGCCACCAAGAACATTACTTTCCAGGAAAGGTAGAGAAGAGAGCACGTTGCTAAGGGCCCAAAAGGAGGTCCCATCAGCCTAGAGATCACCAGGTTGGATCCCATGGGGGAACTGGTTATCTTACTTGAGGGTACAGCCTATCTAATCCTTTCAGGAAGTGGGGGGTAGCAAAAACTGAGCTACCGGCGAACTGGGGCCCTGAGTCTTCCTACGTGCGTCCCCATCCCATTGCCGATGCATCTGTGACTAGAGAATTGAGGTTTGGGGCCTGGAGAAGGGCACTCCTGTGTACACCACTTGCGGGTTGAGCCACCACAAGAGGGACTTGATAACCAGAGGAGAAAGTGTAACTAACCTGTCTAGGTAGTCTCAGATTGGCTGTACATTGAGGCCAGCCAGGCCTGAAGAAAAGTCTTGCGTGTTGTACTACATACGTACAAGCGGCCATGGGATCGAGCAGCTTGTACCTGTCACCTCCTGAGGAAAGCAGCTGCACCCGACATGCACTTGGTGAACACCCGAGGGACCACTGATAGCCCAAAGTGGAGAATCATGAACTGATAATGGGCATTGTTGACCACAAAGTGGAGGAACCGCTTGTGGGATGGTACTATTGACACATGGAAGTCTGGGTCTTTCAAGTTGAGGGTGGCATACCAGTCCCCCGGATTCAGGGAAGGAATAATGGAAGTCATGGAGACCATGTGCAACTTGAGGTTTTTCTTGAATCTGTTGAGGTTCCACAGGTCCAAAACCGGCCTTAGTATACCTTTGGTTTTTGAGATTAGGAAATATCGGGAATAAAACCCCTTGCCCAGGAACTCCTGAGGGACTTGTTCTACTGCTCCGGCTTCCAGGAATGCTTGCACTTCATTTATGAGAAGGGTCCCTGAAGAGGGATGGGGGGTGGGAGGGAGGAAGGGAACAGAATTGGAGAGAATATCCCTGCGTAAGACCCACTGGTCCGAGATAATCTGGGCCCAGGCATAGTAGAAATGGAATAGACAATTCACAAAACAGGGAGTCGTCTGAAGCTTGAAATGCTTCCTTTGTGGCGCTGGTCTATGGAGCCCCATGGATTTTAATGTTGCTCGCGAGTCCTGTAGAGTTTAGAGTGTCTTCGTTCCAAGAACAGACCCGAGCCATAGAAGGGCAAATCTTGAATTCTTTGTTGGATCTTGTGCAGTAGGCCCGAAACCTGAAGCCATGAGCTCCTTTGTGTGGCTATAGCGGTGGACATCATGCAGGTTGCCGAGTCCAGTGCAGCTTGTAAGGAGGTCTTTGTGATAACCTTGTCCTCTTTGAGGATGGCTCCAAAGTTGGATCAAGAATCAGATGGGAGCAACTCCTTGAACTTGGACAAAGTGTTCCAAGAGTTAAAATTATAGTGGCTGAGGACCACTTGTTGGTTGGCAATTTGAAGCTGGAGCTCTCCAGTGGAATAGACCTTAAGGCTGAAGAGGTCCAGCTTCTTTGCCTCCTTAGACTTAGGCGGCGGTTCCTGATGCCCTTGACTCTCCTTCTCATTTGCTGCCACCACAACCAGTGTGCCTGGCTGAGGGTGGGTAAATAGTTATTCATGCCCCTTTGAAGTACATAGTACTTCCTTTCCACTCTTTTGGCTGGAGGGGCAGGAGAAGGGGGAGAGAGGCAGGAGTTTGCCATAGGGTCTTGGTGGTATTTTGGATGGTCTTAAATCAGGGATAAGGCCACCATTGAAGGACTCTCAGATCACCATAGGATCAGTTTCTTCTGACACCTCCTCTGCTTAGAGGCTCAAATTTTGTGCCACCCTTCTGAAAAGCTCCTGTTCGGCTATATTGTCCATAGCTGGCAACGTGGCAGATAAGCCCACTACTGCCTCATCTGGGGAGGATGAGGATGATGCCTTTGGTGGCACCAGATCCTCACAACCCTCCAACACACTGGGATCCTCCCACGGCGATATTTCTTGTGCTGTGCCAGGGGCATTGGCCTCGGTGCCGGCTTGGACGCTGTTCTCTGAACCTCGCGGAGGTTCCTGTACCATCGAGGATGACAGGGGGGCCTGCCTACCTTTCTGAGGCAATTGACAGTGATCTGGAGCTCAGCCCCTGGGTTTGGTGGTATGCCCACGGGGTCCAGAAGGGCCACTGTGTTGGCATCTGCCATTGTGGTGGCCAGGTCATCGGGAGGATTTGCTGCCCCTCCTCTTGACTTGAATGGTGACAAGAGTGGTGCTGACTCTGCTTCGAGATGTAAAACTCTGGCTCAGACCCTGAAGACAAGTCCGACCTCCGTGAGCACAGTGGTGCCAAATGGGATGGTGCTAGAAAGCGGTGCCGAGGGGAGGGCGACTGGTGCTGCATCGTGGCCAGTTTACCCTTGGAAAGCATGGCTCCTCCATGTGGTGCCAGTGCTGGGGACGGCGGAGCTGTCATCCCTATGAGGTCCCTGGTGGCCTCAGACGTGTCCGGGGTGGATGGAAGATCCAGCTCCTCCATCTGGCTCTCCCGCGTGGGGGAGTCCAATGGAACCAAACTTGACGGACCTCTCTGTGAGGGCAGTCAGTGGTGCAGGTTTTGCCGAAGCAGGGGCTGAGTGTCCCGGCACAGGATGTACTCTGCAATCGCTTTTGTGTTCCACTGCTCTGACTGGGGGTGAATGTTCCCCTTTCGGCTCTCTTCTGTATTTTTGTGCGGTACCAGCAAGTGCGAGCAGTGCTGGGTAGCTGCAGAGCCTGTCTTCACTGGTGGTGCCACAGGCCTCTAGACCCTGAGTCCTTTATCAGCACCACAGCCTCCCTCACTGAGGAGGAGAGATGACTCCATGAGGAGGAGAAATTTAACCTAAAGTTTCTCTCCTTCTTGGTTCTTGGGCAGAAGCCTCTATAGATTTTGCAGGACCTGCATGGTTTGAAGCCTTGAGATTGAGGCATGCCGTGGTCCCACAGAGGGGAAGAACATGGTGGGGAAACCCCCACAGAAATTTATTTAACTAACTAAAAAAGCTTAAACACTGAGTAAAAACTACTTACCGATACAAATAGGAAAAGTCCACTAGGGGATTGCTTGCCTTAGCAAGGAAGAGAAGCAACAGCTCCAACGACCACCATGGGTGGTAAGAAGGAACTGAGGAGGTGGCAGGTTGGCAGGGACCTATACACACCAAGAATGTGTGACTCCAGGGGCTCCACAGCTGACCCAATGGGTACCGCTAGGGGAAAAACCTTCCGACAACTCTGCACGCGGTGCGCACACACCTACTTCACACAACACACAGCCAACCTGTGGAACTCATCATCATAGGATGTTGAGAAGGCCAAAAGTATAACTGGGCTCAAAAAAGAATTAGCTAAGTTTATGGAGGATAGGTCCATCTATTAGCCAAGATGGTCAGGGACATAACCTCATACTCCAGGTGTCCCTAAACCTCCGACTGCCAGAAGCTAGGACTGAACAACAGGGAATGGATAATTCAAAATTTGCTTGTTCTGTTCATTCCCTCTGAAGCATTTGGCACTGTCCACTCTCAGAAGACAGGACACTAGGCTAGGTAATCCAGTTGTCTGACACTGTGTGGCCATTCTTATGTTCTTAATGATCCTGATTTCTGCACTTGTATTTGTTATTGAACAGTTTGGCCTATGGAATTGGTTGTGGGCAAAGTAATCATTGATTATTTGCTACTTTTGATGTGTGATTGTAGTCCAACCAAGGAGCAGAAATACCAAACTTAAGACAGGAAAATAAGTTACCAATAAGTAAGAATGAATAATTCAATAGTGAATGCTCATTCATATATGAATAGCCAGTGTGACATCAAAGGGAACATTCACACACTAAAGTACTGGACTACCCAAATGGTTATGAAGAAAAGCTTCCCTTTGAATGGAAAAAAAAAAAAAAAAGTCTTCAAAATTTATGGCGAGAGGCACAAACAGAGACGGTAACTAACTTGCTCAGTCACGTGGCAGGTCAGTGGCAGAGGGACCCAGGATTTCTATTCCCCATCTAGTGCCCTAACTACTGGACAGAACTGCCTCAAGGTCCATCTCTCCAGTACTCATGGTATCATGCCTTTAGTAAAGCAGACATGGTTACACAATGGGGCACCAGCCAAACATTTTAGGCAGAGTAGACACAGGCCCTTCATCCTTCAGTGGGTTGAAATGATAAAGTTTATACTGTACATATTATGGGGTAACGTAAGTTGAACACATACAATATTTGCACCAATATTTTTTACTTGTCAAATTTCAGATTTATTCAGACATTAAATGTGACATTAAAAATCAATATCCATTTACGAAATGAAGCAAAACCATAAGAATAAAAAACAGGAAGACACTGTACAGCAAATCTCCAAGAGACATTTTCCTCAGAAGAATCTCAGAAAAGTAAGTGACTGTAAATGTGAACAAAGATTTAATTCCCAAAACTCAGTTTCTTCCAGTGATAAACCAATCACACTAATGGGAGACAGGGTAAACTTGTAATGCGGAATTAAATGTAACATGCTACACAATGCTAAATAAATACTCCAGCTGCATTTTTTAAAGCAGTAGTGACATGCGATGGATTATGTAAGTACTGTGTGTGAATATATATACAGGGGTGGGGGAAATCTCAGACCTTGTTGCTTGTTTTAATTTAATGGGTAAAAAATTATAATCTCCAGGAGCTAAGAGCAAGTACAGTGCAGCAGAGTTTGCACTTGGTATGTGGGGAGGGTGGGGGAAGCATCAGCCCAACATGGCAGAATTCAGAGTATTATTCTGAATTAAAGTGCATATAGTTAAATTGTCTAGGTCTTTGTTGCTTACTACTGTATTGAAAGAAAGATTTATGTTGGTATCCAAGGACTGGCCACGTTTCAGCTTTACAAAAATATTTACATGTTTACATGGTTGAGATAAGGAACACAGTCAGGCTTTAATTGTGCTTGCCTTCCGTTCAGACATTAATACATTTAAATTCAATCCACCATCCAACCTGTGATTTGGTAATAATATACATATATAAATGTACCTACACCCTCCCACACCAAAGAAACTTATTGAAAATATGTGTATCTGTGCAGAAGACTGGGTCGGAAATATACAAGGGAAAAAAAAAAAAGGAATTCACTTCTTCATCCAGTCAGAGGCAATAAACAAGCTTTTAAATCAAAGGGTGGGATGTATATGCCTTGGTTCACGTCAATTCACAACTTGCTAGGTTTTCATCTATATATCACTAACAAAACAAAAAAAGTGCTCCTAATTAAATTTATACACTTCTCCCTCCACAGATCCCGTCATAGCAATTAGAAAGCAAGCATAACACATATGGAAAGAATTAGGTTTAAGTCTGAATAAGAAAGCCTATTAGGAAAGGTTTTACTTCTATGTGTCCAAGAAGCAGAGGTTGATCTAGTAGATAGTGAAACAGGAGCAGGCCGGTCACACCCCAGGGCAGCATGTATTACTTCCATTCACACGACCAGCTTGGAGACATTTTTGAACCCTTGCTTGCCCCCTGAAATGAGAGAGACTAAGTTTCTCTGTTCAAACTCTTGTGCTCTACACTCATATGCACCTTCATAAACCCCTTTAAAGTCCAAACACTGGGACTGACTCTCCCACTGCACTAGAGGGAAGGGCCTACACACAGAACATACTGCTCTGGTGCTGGCAAAACTCAGTTTCACAGTTGTGCAGAAACAGTGGAAGAGCATGCAAAGCCACTTTATATTTGTGAAAGAGCAAGAATGGGCTGATAAGATAAGCAAGATGGTAGAAAGAAAAGCTTGTTTATGTGGCAGACATTAGAGCAACTGGGAATACTTTAAAGGTTCATATTGTTAAAGTAATAGAACGCACAGCTTCAAAATAAATCTTATCTAGGATCTAAAGGACTAGGTGCAGCTTCAGATCAGATCTGTCTTCCTGGGGAGTTTAAAGAGAGGGTCTCAAAAATGTGGATTGGGGGCAAGCACCTTCTGCTGAAGCCTCCAACGAGAGTTGAGCCATAAATTCTGAGCATGCTAACTGACGCCAACATTAAACCCTTGCTACACAGAGAATGATCTGTAAGTACACCAGTAAAACAGTGTGTTCTTAGGCTGTCACCAGTAGCCTGTTTTTGTCCATACTATCCAGAAGTAGTAATAGACACTACAGGCTCTCTCAAATTTAGCAGGATATAGCTACTTCTCAGAAACTTCTTCCTCTTGCAGCGTTAACCTCTCATGCACCTAGCTAGCAGGTACATAATTTGCCGAATTTGACTGAGTAGAAAGCACATGGAACCTGAAGTAGTGGCATCTTCTGTCTAGGAACAGCTGGAAAAGGTTAGCAAACCTTGTTTGTCCTATCCCTCCAGCAACCTTCTGCAAGAAGGGAAGCAAACACAAATACACAGGAGGTCCCTGGAGAAGCAGCGACAGCAGCTATGTGGCATCAAGTGATTCTCTGTACTGACTTCAGCAAGTAGATTGGAATGCATCTCCTCATTTAACTGGAAGTCTGGTGGGAAAAGGCACCACCCGCAGGAAAACATGTTTTAATGTAACCTGCCTGAGATATATTTGTCTATAAAAATATATTTAGGACTATAAAATGGCATATATTTGGCCTCCTTCTCCCCCACTCTTTGTTACTTGAGTTCTTGGATTGTAAGCTTTTTAGGAATGCCTACCTATGTACAGGGCCTAGCACAATGGGTCCCCAATCCTGATCATGGCCTCTGGGCACCATCGTAATATATTCAATTAAAAAAACCCTTATCTCCTACTTCAGATAATTCTCAGAGCATGATTTTAGATAGATATCCCAGGAGCCACTCTGATCATAGCGACAATATTGGCTGAGCGTGTCAGAGTCCTGTGCCATTCAAGGGTGTCTAGGAGGGCTGGCAAGTCTCCAAGAGCACTTCAGTGGTTGTCTTGCCAATTGGACTCATTGACTGTCAGCCAATCCAAATAGTTGAAGTGGAAAGATATAGTTAGCTGAGCACAGGAAAACCTGTAGGTCATTTTAAGTACACCACACCTCTTTATCTACAGGATGTGGACATATGCCTTATCCCTCCACAGGAAGGTTGGATTTGCTGAAGCAGTTTGCCAGGGAGCACCCACCTTCAACGCCCGTGACCAAAACTGAACGTTTTCTCTTGGCAAGCAATTTCTAAAGTCTGGTTGCATTGGCCTGGAGGGCAACCAAGGTTCCAAGAGCCACTCATCTGTCTGATCAGATATTTAAATTATGAGCTTTAACAGGATGGCATTGTTCAACGTCTTCTTTAGAAGGATACGGGGTAATGCCTCCAGAGTAGCCAGGTTAGAGGAAGGGGTAGTCAATTATATTCTGGATAGGTTTGAGATGGCAAGTTGCCTAAACTTATCAAAATGATAAACAACCAGTAACTGAAATAACTATGCTTAAAAGCTCCAACACAGAAGAGACGCTGCTTTTTCGGACATATTAACTTCAGCTGGTAATTTCGATATTCTTTATTTTTTCATAGGGCATAGTAAAGGTTTCTGCTGAAAACACCACCACTGCCTTGCAAATGCATATAAACAAAGAGAAATCCCATATAGTGGGATCTTCGTGCAAAAATAGGAAAGCTATGTATTGCTTCAAGTTTAAACAAATGGTTAAAGGTTTTGTTAACGTCTCCTTACCAGCACTCTGTTTAGGCAGTCAATGAATTCATTGTTTTCTACAGTACAGTACAGTACAGTACAGGGGTGTGTGTGTGTGTGTGTGTGTGTGTGTGTGTGTGTGTGTGTGTGTGTGTGTGTGTGTGTGTGTGTGTGTGTGTGTGTGTGTGTGTGTGTGTGTGTGTGTGTGTGTGCAAGGTTTGAACTCTTAATCACAGAAGTCCAGTCACAGCGGCAGCTACTGAGGCCACTAACACAACCCCATAGCAGAACTGAAGAGATCTAGTCATCACAGGATAAACTGCTTGTGTTCACTAGAGCAAAAATATTTCTTTGGAATTCACCTCAAAGAAAGCTGTTGCTCAGCATTAAACATTTTCAGACAAACTGAATAAAAAAGGCACTGTTACTCAGTACATTTTGTTCATCTAAACGTAAAAAATTGTGATGGTTTTGAACAACTAGCCACTGTTTTACTAAGAAAGCTTCTTTGTTACCCAATGGTAATTTAATGCCTTATGATAAAAGCTTGTTTAATGTAAAAGCTGCCTAATCTGAAGCATGTCTTGATTCTCACTTTAAAGTCTTTAAATTACACTAGTTCATAATAGTATATGTACATTATAAAATTAATAGAACATTTACTTCAACCAGACATGTCTGAACAGCTAACTCCTCAAAACTATACAAAAATAAACAGTATGAAATCCTACAAAGGGAGATAAAGACATTGTTAAAGGCTAACAACAAAAATAATTTATACACTTATAAGCATAAGCAATGTAGCCTGTAGCATGTTGAACAAACAGGTCCTCAGGAATATAACTGAAAGAGATCATCAGCTAAAATCAGAACAATTACAAGCACAAGAATGTCTCCAATTTATTATCTTTACCATAGTACAAATTTTCATAAACCAAACATCTTTTGTCTGTCAAAGTCTGTAAACAAGTGCCCGGATTCTCCCCCTCCCCATTGTAAGCATGTGAATCTTTTAAGTCCTTCAATCAAGTTTCACTCCATCGCTTGCATAAGGAATCAAGAGCCTCTTCTCTTGTTAAATTATCTATATATTTTATCATACAGCCTGCAATGCAGTAAAATCACAGTGAAAGCCCTGGGAAAAACATGATCTTTACAGCAGGACTTGAACCGTTCTAATAATAAATGCATCTAATGAAGCATCCCATAATAAAAGTGTGGGGTTTCCATTTCCAGAAATCAAGTCAATTAGAAATCCTAGGCTCTACTTAAAAACCCCAAAAGATCTAAAAGTGTAAAGACCCATCTCCTCAGTCATTTATAAATCCTAGTTTCATTTGCAGAGATACTTTTCCAGTCTGGAAAACAGTAGTGCAATTTAATTAGTTTTACTTCTTTTAAGTGACTTAAGTCCAGTAGGTAAATGTCACAACTCTGTGGAAAGATAAGAAGATGATCTGGTAAACAAGAAATTTTGGCAAGCCCATGCAGGCTTACAAGTCCATTAAAGCTTGTCAGTCCAAAGTGGCATTTTTAAAAAGTTATAGATAACTAAAAACAAAGCAGAAATAAATAGGCAGAAATAACTAAACTGTCTGAACTTTTGATTTCTCATTAACAGCTGGCATGATCTTTAACTTTAGGGTCATTTAAATAGTAGACAGTTGACCTATAGGGCATCCCACTATGACGTCCAGTCTGGAAGACCCAAATGGAACTATGTTCCTGAAGTTTAGAAAGTCTAACATTGCCACTGTTATGGGTTACTTCTCTGTGCTTCACTTAGATTTTTTCTTAAAGAGGCTTTTAATTTTTGATGGCTTTTTGTTTTTCTCGCCATTCTGGCATAGGTCCTGCGGGATGCTACTGATCCTAGGGACAGTGGAGACTTCATGAATGGGTTTACTTTCACTGCTGGCTGAGGAAGAGGAGGTGTGGTGAGGCTTGGGGACTGGGATCCCACTAGAAAGCTGGTTCATGCTGCAGGACTTCTCCAGGATGCCATTGTACACTTTGTTCGCAGGACTAAATATCATGCTCTTAGTTTCTGTGAGGCCTGGGCAGTCAGGAGAACCCCTGGAAATATCTGCAGTTAGTGACGAGGAGTCTCCTGTGGAGGATTCCTCTAGCGACAGTTCCTCCCGGGATACCTTTTGTGGAGACAGAGGTTGGTACATCTCAAGACTTGAAGGAGGAGACTGTTTCCTTCCAAAGGATGAGTTTAAGGAGTCACACTCTGAACCAGCATCCTGTACTTCCCTAAGTAAAAGCAAAGAGAGAGGAAAGAAACTGTTAGACAGAAATTGCCTTAATGCAATTAAGAGGAGAAAGAAACCAGTTTAAAATCTAAGCCATTAGACTACAACCACCCACTACACTCATTTCACTAGAAGTGGCAGGTAAATGCTGAACAGCTTAATTTACAGTAAAAAAAACCAGATCAGTTCATATCTCAGATCCACAAATGGCAGTTTTATGTATGTAACCTTGTAATCTAATACAGATGTGATAGTAATTTTAGGTATGTGTCACACTGCTACCAATTGGGAAAAACACAGATGAAGACTACCAGAGACCATAATAAAATATTACTTATTTGATTGCCAATAGGTAAAAAAAGCTGAATGATTTTAATCTCACCCAAAATAAACATCAAACTCTGTTCAGTCAGTTGCACCTCACTGTAGAAGAGCAACAACACTTGTCCAAATAAAGCATTAGAATATTCTATTAAAAAAAAAAAAAAAAAAGATGGTTCTGGAAGAACCATACTGAGAAGTTCCCTAAGACCTACAGAACAAAGCAGCCTGAAGCAACTAAATTAAAAGGGTGTTTGCATACTGGCATAAGCTTGAAAAAAACATTTATACAATATGAAATTTAGTTGGCCGGTGTTTTTGTTGATAACGAAGCCAGTGCTTTTGATAACCCTAACCCTTCTGATCGATACTATAAGTGAAAGAATAACTGTGTATTTACAAGATGACAAGATGCTGTGCTAGGAGTGATTGTGAAGTCACAAATTTTGAATGATTTCATGACAGAAACAAACAGGCAGAGAAGATTGGCTGTGAAGGAACAATCTGTGGAAGGAAAAGGCCCGAGTAGAGACTGTCGAATCGTGGAAGTCAACGAATGGCTATGCAAGTGGTGATGGAGAGAAGGCTTTGGATTCTTTGACCATGGGATGGCATTCCAAGAAGAAGGAGTCTAGGCAGAGACGGGCTCCACCTAAGGAAGAGAGGGAAGAGCATCTTCGCAAGCAGCCTGGCGAACCTAGTGAGGAGGGCTTTAAACTAGGTTCACTGGGGGAAGGAGACCAAAGCCCTGAGGTAAGTGGGGAAGTGGGATACCGGGAGGAAGCACGAGTAGGAGGGCGTGAGAGGGGAGGGCTCCTGCCTCATACTAAGAAAGCAGAACAAACAGCAAGTTATCTCAAGTGCCTATACACAAATGCAAGAAGCCTGGGAAACAAGCAGGGAGAACTGGAAGTCCTGGCACAGTCAAGGAATTATGATGTGATTGGAACAACAGAGACTTGGTGGGATAACTCACATGACTGGAGTACTGTCATGGATGGATATAAACTGTTCAGAAAGGACAGGCAGGGCAGAAAAGGTGGGGTCGTTGCATTGTATGTAAGAGAGCAGTATGACTGCTCAGAGCTCAGGTATGAAACTGCAGAAAAACCTGAGAGTCTCTGGATTAAGATTAGAAGTGTGAGCAACAAGGGTGATGTCGTGGTGGGAGTCTGCTATAGACCACTGGACCAGGGGGACGAGGCTTTCTTCCAGCAACTCACGGAAGTTACTAGATCGCAGGCCCTGGTTCTCATGGGAGACTTCAATCACCCTGATATCTGCTGAGAGAGCAATACAGCGGTGCACTGACAATCCAAGAAGTTTTTGGAGAAGTGTAGGGGACAATTTCCTGGTGAAAATGCTGGAGGAACCAACTAGGGGCAGAGCTCTTCTTGACCTGCTGTTCACAAACTGGGAAGAATCAGTAGGGGAAGCAAAAGTGGATGGGAACCTGGGAGGCAGTAACCATGAGATGGTCGAGTTCAGGATCCTGACACAAGGAAGAAAGGAGAGCAGCAGAATATGGACCTTGGACTTCAGAAAAGCAGACTTTGACTCCCTCAGGGAACTGATGGGCAGGATCCCCTGGGAGAATAACATGAGGGGAAAGGAGTCCAGGAGAGCTGGCTGTATTTTAAAGGATCCTTATTGAGGTTACAGGAACAAACCATCCCAATGTGTAGAAAGAATAGTAAATATGGCAGGCGACCAGCTTGGCTTAACAGTGAAATCCTTGCTGATCTTAAACACAAAAAAGAAGCTTACAAGAAGTGGAAGATTGGACAAATGACCAGGGAGCAGTATAAAAATATTGTTCAGGCATGCCGGAGTGAAATCAGGAAGACCAAATCTCACTTGGAGTTGCAGCTAGCAAGAGATGTTAAGAGTAACAAGAAGGGTTTCTTCAGGTATGTTAGCAACAAGAAGAAAGTCAAGGAAAGTGTGGGCCCCTTACTGAGTGAGGGAGGCAACCGACTGACAGAGGAGGTGGAAAAAGCTAATGTAATCAATGCTTTTTTTGCCTCTGTCTTCACGAACAAGGTCAGCTCCCAGACTACTGCACTGGGCAGCACAGCATGGGGAGGAGGTGACCAGCCCTCTGTGGAGAAAGAAGTGGTTCGGACTATTTAGAGAAGCTGGACAAGCACAATTCCATGGGGCCGGATGCGCTGCTTCCGAGGGTGCTAAAGGAGTTGGCGGATGTGATTGCAGAGCCATTATCTTTGAAAACTCATAGCGATCGGGAGAGGTTCCAGACAACTGGAAAAAGGCTAATATAGTGCCCATCTTTTAAAAATGGAAGGAGAAGGATCCGGGGAACTACAGGCTAGTCAGCCTCACCTCAGTCCCTGGAAAAATCATAGAGCAGGTCCTCAAGAAATCAATTCTGAAGCACTTAAGAGGAGAGGAAAGTGATCAGGAACAGTCAGCATGGATTCACCAAGGGCAAGTCATGCCTGACTAATCTAATTGCCTTCTATGACGAGATAACTGGCTCTGTGGATGAGGGGAAAGCAGTGGACATATTATTCCTTGACTTTAGCAAAGCTTTTGATACGGTCTCCCACAGTGTTCTTACCAGCAAGTTAAAGTAGTAATGGGCTGGATGAATGGACTATAAAGTGGATAGAAAGCTGAGTAGATCATCGGGCTCAACGGGTAGTGATCAGTGGCTCCACGTCTAATTGGCAGCCAGTATCAAGCGGAGTGCCCCCAGGGTCAGTCCTGGGGCCGGTTTTGTTCAATATCTTCATTAATGATCTGGAGGATAGTCTGGACTGCACCCTCAGCAAGTTTGCAGATGAAACTAAACTGGGAGGAGTGGAAGATACGCTGGAGGGTAGGGATAGGATACAGAGGGACCTAGACAAATTAGAGGGTTGGGCCAAAAGAAATCTGATGAAGTTCAGGAAGGACAAGTGCAGAGTCCTGCACTTAGGATGGAAGAATCCCATGCACTGCTACAGACTAGGGATCGAATGGCTAGGCAGCAGTCCTGCAGAAAAGGACCTAGGGATTACAGTAGATGAGAAGCTGGATATGAGTCAACAGTGTGCCCTTGTTGCCAAAAAGGCCAATGGCATTTTGGGCTGTATAAGAAGGGGCATTGCCAGCAAATCGAGGGACGAGATCGTTCCCCTCTATTTGACATTGGTGAGGCCTCAACTGGAGTACTGTTTCCAGTTTTGGGCCCCGTACTACAAGAAAGATTGGAAAAATTGGAAAGCGTCCAGCGGAGGGCAACAAAAAAGATTAGGGGAGTGCAACACATGACTTATGAGGAGAGGCTGAGCGAACTGGGATTGTTTAGTCTGCAGAAGAGAAGAATGAGGGGGAATTTGATAGCTGCTTTCAACTACCTGAAAGGGGGTTCCAAAGAGGATGGCTCTAGACTGTTCTCAGTAGTAGCAGATGACAGAACAAGGAGTAATGGTCTCAAGTTACAATGGGGGAGGTTTAGGTTGGATATTAGGAAAAACTTTTTCACTAAGAGGGTGGTGAAGCAGTGGAATGCATTCCCTAGGGAGGCGGTGGAATCTCTTTCCTCAGAGGTTTTTAAGGATAGGCTTGACAACGCCCTGTCTGGGATGATTTAGTTGGGGATTGGTCCTGCTTTGAGCAGGGGGTTGGACTAGATGACCTCCTGAGGACCCTTCCAACCCTGATATTCATTGATTCTATGAAAACCTCTGTTAACCAGTAACAGAGTAAATAAAGTTACAAAAGTCACAGAAGAAGCAGATTCAAGCCTAACATGTTTGAATGTTTTCCCCAGGGCAGACATCCTCACCTTTCAATATACAATCTAACGAGTCCATAGGTTACGTAACAAAAGGAACTTAACTTTCCCCTTGGAGAAAGTGTAGCAACAGTAGTGAGCACTAAAGTCTGCTTTTGGTCCAGGTTAAAGCTATAAGCATAATTATAGCAAAGAAACTGGATTAGTTGTATATACCCAGGATAGTGGCAGAATTGAATTAAACCTTGTGCACTGGCTAATGAGACTCAGACTTTAAGGCCAGAAGAAACCATCTTGATCATTTTGTCTGACCTTCTGCACATTGCAGGCCAGAGAACCACACCCACCCGTAAGAGACCCCTAACCGCTGGCGGAGTTACTGAACCATGATTTAAAGACTTAGTCTGCAGAAGAGAAGGATGAGGGGGGGATTTGATAACAGCCTTCAACTACCTGAAGGGGGGTTCCAAAAAGGATGGAGCTAGACTGTTCTCAGTGGTGGCAGATGACAGAACAAGCAGCAATGGTCTCAAGTTGCAATGGGGGAGGTCTAGGTTGGACATTAGGAAAAACTATTTCACTAGGAGGGTGGTGAAGCACTGGAATGGGTTACCTCGGGAGGTGGTGGAATCTCCATCCTTAGAGGTTTTTAAAGCCCGGCTTGACAAAGCCCTGGCTGGGATGATTTAGTTGGGGTTGGATTAGATGACCTCCTCAGGTCTCTTCCAACCCTAATATTCTATGATTCTGCCTTCAAGTTACAGAGACTCCACCATTTACAGTAGTTTAAACCTGCACGTGACACATGCCACATGCTACAGAGGATGGTGAAAACTGCCAGGGTCTCTGCCAATTTGACCTGGGGGAAAATTCCTTCCCTACCCCAAATATGGCCATCAGTTAGACCTTGAGCTATGGGCAAGACCAGCAGCCAGGCACCTGAGAGAGAATTCTCTGCAGTAACTCAGAGTCCTCCTCATCTAGCATCCCATCACTGGCCACTGGGGATATTTGCTACTAGCAGTCGCAGATCGGCTACACACCATTGTAGGCAGTCTCATCATACCATCCCCCTCATAAACTTACCAAGCTCAGTCTTGAAACTAGTTAGGTTTTTTACCCCCCACTGCTCTCCTTAGAAGGCTGTTCCAGAACTTCACTCAGTAGCACGAACAGCCCAATTGTTGTTCCATGTGGGCCCAATAATTTAATTTATATTATTCAAGTGGCTACTTCATCGTTTGACATAGTTCAACCTCTAATACTTCATAATTATTTAGAGCAACCTAACCAGAGTTCTAATAATGTTTTGGTATTTGTCATACCATTGTTTCTCAGCAGTGAAGTAAATTGCCTCTTCCTCCTCCTCAGTTCGATAAAGAGCAGGGCAGCTTGACACTGACAGGATGTCAGGGTCAGGGGAATGCAAGGTATGCGGCGTATGTTGAGTATGCGAAGACTGTGGAGATGATGACACAACATTGCGCCTTGAGCGACACAAACTACTACTTCTTGCTAATGAGCTGGGAGGCTTTACAGTGGACCCTGGGAGAAGAAAAAACAAACTGTATTAATTTAAAATTAACATAATCTACTCTGAAAACCCTATAAGCAGATTCTCTCCCTGAGGGCAGGTACACCAGGTTAATGATTCTGGGAGCCAGTCTGCACCAAGCCCAGTGATTCTTAGAGTTGTGATGAGGCTGCTCTCAGTTGACTCTTAGGACATGTCTACAATAAGAAAATTAAGTTAACATACAGCCACCGCAGTAATGAAAGCGGTGTTTCACATCCACGCTGCCCTTCTTCCGTCAGTGGTGCCCATCCTTTCCAGGAGTGCTGCCACTGACTTACTTGTGTGGGGCACTGTGAGCTCTGGGGCCGCAGAGCACCGGCTATGAGGTTGACAACCAACAGAGGATGTAAGTAATGCATTGTCTACACCAGGGGCGGGCAAACTTTTTGGCCTGAGGGCCGCATCGGGTTTCTGAAATTATATGGAAGGCTGGTTAGGGGAGGCTGAGCCTCTCTAAACAGCCAGGCATGGCCTGGCCCCCGCCCCCTGT
The DNA here is from genome assembly GCF_965152235.1 of Eretmochelys imbricata. NCBI lineage: Eukaryota > Metazoa > Chordata > Testudines > Cheloniidae > Eretmochelys > Eretmochelys imbricata. Next base: position 109,087,134 of record NC_135575.1, read on the forward strand.
CTGATCTCGCCCTGCTTCTCACCCCCTGACAGCCCCGCCCCGGGACTCCTGCCCCATCCAATCCACCCTGTTCCCTGATGGCCCCCGGGGACCCCTGCCCCATCCACCAACCCTGCTCTCTGTTCCCTGACCGCCCGCCCCGTCCAACCCCCCCTCCTTCCTGACTGCCCCCCCGAGGACCTCTGCCCCATCCAACCACCCCTTCTCCCTAACTGCCCCCAGACACACCGTCCCTCCTTCCTGACTGCCACCCCCCCACCCCCAGGACCTCTGCCCCATCCACCCCGCCGCTCCCTGTCCACTGGCCCCGAAACCCCTGCCCCGACTGCCCCCCGCCGCCCCATCCAAACCCTCCTCTCCTTCCTGACTGCCCCCCCAGGACCCCGGCTCCCGTTCAACTTCCCTGTTCCCTGTCCTCTGACTGCCCCGATCCCTATCCACACCCCCGGCCCCTGACCACCCCCCAAACTCCCCTGCCCTCTATCCAATCTCCCCCCCACCCCCTGCTCCCTGCCCCCTTACTGCGCTACCTGGAGCACCGGTGGCTGGCGGCGTGGCTGCACCAGGACAGGAAGCCGCGCCGTGCAGCACAGAGCACTGGGTCAGGCCGGGCTCTGCAGTTGCACTGCCCCAGGAGCTCACAGCCCCGCCGCCCAGAGCATTGCGCTGGCAGTGCAATAAACTGAGGCTGCAGGGGAGGGGGAACAGCAGGGGAGGGTGCAGGGGCGAGCCTCCTGGGCCAGAAGCTCAGGGGCAGGGCAGGGCAGGACAGGACGGTCCTGCGGGCCGGATGTGGCCTGCAGACCGTAGCTTGCCCACCTCTGGTCTACATGAACACTGCATCACCCTAACTACATCAATTTAAGCGCTACGTTGCTCACGGAGGTAGCTAAGTTGACGTAGTGGGCGACTTACATTGGTGGAAGCTACGTTTTAGTACAGACGCTCTGTAGTGCAGAGCAGGCATGGTTCTTAATGGATGATAGGTGTAACAAAGCTCTGCCTTGTCACACCCTCTGGACCAGGAGATGACAGCTAGCGCAAGACCCATGCCAACAGAGCATTCCTTTGATCATTTGCATCCAGATTCTGACCTCTGTGCCTCCTGGGCAGTCCAAAGAGGCCAAATCTCCTTTGAGAATCTGGCCCTATATGTTTATAGATTAGAAATGATGGTGCTGAATTAGTATGAAGTACATAATTATTCTCATCCATTCTACTTTCGTGGTCATTCAAATCTTGCAAAAGTTAGAAGCTTTCTGAACAAGCCTCAGGTTTTTAAAGATGACTGTACCTAACCAAAAAGAAGGATGGAAGTAAACACCACTAATTACAATCATGAATGCTATAGTTATTAAATGTGATTTATTTTTCTAGAATTGCATTAGTGCACTCTCTCAACAGAAGTGCCAGACAAAATGAAAGCAAGCAAAACACAGTGTTTGTCCAACTTCATTTGTAATGGGACCTTTTCTCCTATTTGGTAACCATTAATTTTTCAAGATCTGCTACACCAGTCCAGACAATTCCTTCCGGCCAACAGATGGTGAGAGCGAAAGAAAAGAAAAGCCTCACAGGAGGCTGCAGACATTGCAGTTTCTGGAAATCTTCCAGTCTGGTTTCAGTTTGGAAAGCATGCAGATTAGCAATGCTCTCATGTGGAAGTGGGCCCATGGAACTACTTCAAGACACACTGTTGTGGACAAGTTTCCACCAAGTTCTCCATACCAAGACTACTGTAGTTTGCATTGTCTGTCTTGGACAAGAAAGGCCATGCCCAGCTAGGTGTCGAGTTTGCTTATTCAACTAAAAAGGTCAGAAAATCCAAGAATTTTGCAGACAAGTCTGGACTGGACTGACCCCATCTGCACTTTTCTTCCTGGGATGCTGTGTTAACCTTGGATAAACTATATTCTCCCTTCCTGCGTATTAACTAGGCAGAGGTCTAAATATATAAGCAAACAAGTCAGGCAAGGACAAGGCACATGTTGCATTGACCTCTACTTGCTGGAATCTCACATTCAGTTTAGTTACCATCCTACTGTCAGTGGTGAAGTTCACTGGGGAAATCACAACTTATGATGTAACTAGCAGCACCTGACCTAAACATATCAGATATCTCTGCTCCTTGGTGGGAGATGATGAGAGCATGCAAGCCAGACCAGGGAAGCAAGTTTGGGTCCAGAGGCAAAAGTGCCCTTGTTCACAACTGACCTGTCTGCAGCACCATGAACAATGTGAGCACCAGACAGAGCCTACTTTTCATTTCTATCCTCCAACTGCTGTGCATCTAACTCCCTTAGTAGCCTTTTAAAAATACAGTGCTGGTATTTTCAAAGGAAATTAGAATCAACAAGATATTGCAGAGGTAATTGCCACAATTATATCCATTCTTCAGTTTGATTTTTTGTGTGCGCGCTGAGTCAAGTGTAAACTCATCTCAATTCATCCTCACTGTCTAGTTAATCCCAGCTACAATAAGATGGTCTCTCTTACTGATGTAATGACTTAAGTCAGACATTAGGGGGGTTCAATCAATGTATACAATCAGTGTATACAATCAATTGGCTCCCAGCACAAACACTCTGTTTGAAAGTTTCCTCAGACAACACCGCTTTTTTGTTCCAGTCATTAAAGGATGCTTGGAAAGCTATTTAGCACATATCCTCCCACAGAAAGTATCATCTCTTTTCCTACCTGATCGTCTGATTTGACAGAAACTCCTGCCCTTCCATAATGGTATAGCAATGGGCCAAGAGCAAAGTTACAGGGTAAATTTAGGATTATGGATCTTACAGGAAAAAAACTGTTACCTATTTATGGTGACCAGACTGAGGTTATTCTTTTTTTCAGAATGAAGAGTAGGAGGAAACAGTTTTTACTGCTTCATGTTACCTTTATTTCAACTCCCAACCCATTTACTGTATTTCTATCTAATTAATAGATGACTCATGCAGGGGGCTTGTTTTCTTTGAAGATGTCCATCACTATTATCTTATGTTTTGTTCTGCTCCTGTCTCTATTTCCTCCACTCCTCCTTCTGAGGTTTCTTTTCTCCTGAATTTCTGTGCTTTAGGTTGCCCTCCTGCTCAATTTTCCCTTTACTGGTAACTCTTCTCTCCACTCAAAGTCTCTCCCCGACTCCTGCTTCCCTTCCTCAATATCTCCCTTTGGAGTATATACTACATACCATGAAACTGTGCAACTATTGGAGGGGTGTCTTCATCTAAATCATCAACTCCCCCTGCAATTGGGTAAGGTGGAATGGAGACTCGGGGCATCACCACCCAACTGTGATCAGAGTAGAGAGAGGACGTCAGGCTTGGTAATCCTGAGTTGTGTGCTATCTGAAAGCCACAGATCTTCTCAATCTGCTGCCATCTATAGAGACGCTCTCGCAAACATGTCGTCAATTCAGAGAGTGCTTTCCTGGAAAAATAAAAATAATATTGAAGTTTAGTTACTATGTCATTGGACTAAAACTTCAATGCTGGACATAGTATGGAACAGTAACAGTATAATCACTGCAGCATTTCAGAAAGCCATCACCTATTCTTAGGCATGTGCAAAAACTCACAACATCTTCTGACAGTAGATTTTTACTTAAAGTACAATAAAATTAAAATGCTGAATTCCTTCATATCATTTTCTTAGTGAACTTCATTGTTTCTGGAATAAAAGAAAGCAAGGGACAATATACATCTAATTAATGCTCTTACTTTGCTTCAAGGATTTTGTGGTCCACCTCATCTAGGGAGGAGCTGTGTGCAACATGTAATGTCCCAAATACAGTGCTTCTCTTCTTTTTAATTTTTTCTGCCTAAAATGCAGGATAAACATGAAGCCAAAGGCTGTATAAATAATGCAGATGACAAAAAATAATCTGAGAGGATATAGAGGCAGTAAGTATCCGAATGAAACAGGACTTTTATATTCTGACTGCAGAAAATATAAGTAATCAACATTCCATCCTATCAGAATACTCTATATCCAACAAAATGGACAGGTCTGTGGGTCTTTAGCACATTAACATACTGAAGCAACTCAAAGGTAAATAATTACCTCATCTTTAGCAATTGCTAGTTGCATTTCTGCATTTTGTCTTTTAATATTGTAGTATTGAACTTCAACCTCATGTGTTAACTGGAGCCATTTCTGCAATGCATCAGGAACAGACCAGTTACTTCTCAGTTCAAACTCCTTCTCAGCTTTCTTTAAAGCCATGCGAACCTAGCAGTCAAAAGAGATGCAAAAGTCACTGAGATAATTTTCCTAAGACTGAACGTAAAAACGAGTCCGCCACAAATACTGCTTTAATTACCTCAAACTAATTTTTCATGCAACCACATTCTGAGACCATGTAGCTCTGGCATGTGGTTTTTTGGTCTCAACAGTAAGTTGAGAGAGGTTTCTGAAAAGTCATGCTGGGGATTTACATATACTGTACCAGCCTTAAACTTTCTGTTCCTATTCCTTTGGTCCTATTTGGTGACCAAGCTGAAACTAACACTTACTGATATGCCACAACTGATTTCTAATATTATACATCAGATGTACACTAAAGAAAATATAAGCAACCGTCTGGTAAAGCCACCTGTTGTTTCTGTTCTGGTAGCAAGAAGGAAACCAAGGTGGGATTATTTCCCTCCTTCAGGGGCGTAAAATATGAAGAATTGTTCTTTTAAGTATGTTTCAGCAGCATTTCATTATATAGTGTATCTACAGGGGTCCACACGCTTCACAAGTCTTAACAGTGGTCTATGTATATGCTTTTTCTATGGCTGTAAACAAATGAAATATTCAGAGGCTTATAGGATGCTTCCAGGACAATAAACCTAGCATCACAGTAATGCCACTTGGGGGGGGTGGGGTGGGGGGGTGGGGTGGAGGGACATCTTTCCAGTAAACTAAACCCCAATAAAACCAGGAAATTAAGTTAAGAAAACTGAAATGTTCCATAGTTCATAAATACCTGTACTAGTTCCTCCTCTGCATACTTGAGTCTACTCAGTTCACATTCGGCTCCCTCCCTCAACTCCCTTAGTCGATAAGCTTCTCGTTTTGCATCATTAATTTCATCCATCATTTTGCGCTCCAGGTTTTGTTTTTCTACAGCAACATTTCTATTTTCTTCCTGTGCCTTCTCAAGCCTTCAGAACATAATTAAGCAAAAAAGTGAGAAGCTACTCAAAGAACAGTGGTTAAAGATGCAGTGTTCTGGTAAAGAATGAAGACTATACAGATTGTATGCAACACTTCAGAATGAATTTGCAGCATTGACATCCAAATTCAATCATAAATCAGCCTTAGTCAAACACCCCAGATCTAATTTACCAGTTTTAATGATAATCTCCTTTAAGGGTATGAAAGTAGACAAAAATACCAGGCTTATAATAAGAGTTACTGCCTTAACTGTGGAGAAGGCACTCTTTCTCCCATACTACTAGAAAAACAATAAGCAATTTACAGTGAAGCCTTGTCTGGATCTCATGTGCTCAAAAAGCTGTAAGGAAGATGCTACAACAAGTTTTCTTCCACAACAAAACAGAGTGAGAAACAGTTTATCCCAAATTCAGCCATAATCTCCAGTAATAAGGCTTGTTTCCTACATCAATAGGTAAGGTAACAAACTAACTCACCACTGTCCCTTTTATCTTCATCTGACCCACTTCTGTCTGCATTTCTCTTTCTTTTCCATTGCTCAGCTCTCACAATACAGTTTAAAATGTCAAGGAGATATTTCAACATGTCACGCACCGATATGTTCATTAAAACTGCAGTTAAATGTGTGCAATGAATTGAGGAAGGTGCACAAAACTCAATGTCTGTTCTAGTCAAATTGTTATCTTTCATTTTCTTGCTTTAATTGCTAAACATCATTCCCTCAAAATATAAAACTTACACAAATCACTTAACATTTAAACCTTTTCAGTTCACATACCTCTCCTGCACATCAAGAAGGCTTTGCTCTGCTGTCTGGAGGCTTTCTAGATCTTTCATCATTTTTGTGATGTGCTCTCTTGAGGTCTTGTTCTGAGTATGTGCAAACCAGCAGCCTCCAATACCAATCACTATAGAAATTGCTAGTACAAAATCCTTCATCCAGTTGTGAGATGGGCCTGTACAAATAGTTATAACAATCAGGTACTCTGCAGATTTAAAAGGTGAGCTATTGAGATCACTTCTTTTCAGCACATAAAAATGGTGCAACTTGGAGCTCAGAGAGAGATTCCAGATCATTTAACCAGCAAGATCTCTCCCACGTCCCCATTGAAATTATTTTGGGGGCATTCTAACACAAAACCAACAGCTCTATTGCTAATACTATATTCTATCTACAGGAGATTAACTTAAATGCATACTGTATACTGAAAAGATAACTAATCTTCTACATGACAATTACACATTGACTTTTCATTAAGCATTTCTATTTCATGGGCTATAGTATAACTTAATCCATTATCAAATTATGTGGCTAGTGAGTGTTGGGTCTGATCCTACAGTCCCTCCTCTACATGCAAAAAACCCTGTCCTTGATTTCCATGGGAGTCCCTCAAGGGAATGGGTGAATGATGGGGCTCAGACTAACAAAAGTGAATTTTACAAAGACAATAAGAATCTAAAGTTTGGTTACTCAACTAAAGAGATATGGTTGTCATTTTCTTTTATATTAAAAAATAGTATTTAAAGTATCCAAAAAAGCATTTAATAAATGAACTGATGCTGTATGCTGGATCCTCAGGAATAAGGAAGCTATCTAATCTGAATTTTAAAATACTTCATGGAACGGTTTACAGACTCGGAAGCAACATTTGGGAAACAAGGATTCAACAGTATAAAACAGATTATACTTTCACTGTATACTCCTCGCAAATATTTCAATAGGGAAATGTTTAAAAGCATTCCTGGGAACAGTATGTACCTACTTTAAGGCCAAAGATGACAATTAACTTCCTGCCTCAGTTACCCTGTAAATAGGAACAAAAGTTCTGACATCCCACACCACACTTGAGAGTGTACATTTAATTGGGCACCCACATTCTCCTGAGTGCAGAACTGGGTGCACCTGCTTCACCAGCATAAGTTAGTAAAACAGCAGCATGGGACACCCAATCATCTGTTCTTTCAGTCATGCATAGGAGTCAAGCATCTAGTTTTCACATGCAGCCTCCCGTCTTAGTTAATGCACCCAAGATTTTTAAGTGAAGGTCAGCAGCTTGCCAATTTGACGGCAAGCAATTAAATTTCACTTCCCCAAACTGAGTTTTGCTGCTTGTGAACACTAAGAATTTTCCTTATCTGGCTGGGTCCTGGGCTTGTCAAGTCAGATGTGTGTGTGTGTAAAATATTTTAGATTAGATTTTACATTTTAAATAATTTTGGATGGCACTTCTAATTTGCATAGTTGTGGTACTGTGAAGGAAGGACAGATATAATTGCACACCTGGAAACTTCACAATGTCTCAACAGGTACCCAAGATTCGCACATGAATCAATATGAATGATCTTCTCTAACACAGAGGTTCTCAAACTGTAGTCCGCAAGCTCCATTCAGGTGGTCTGTGGATAGTTCCCTCTAAGGTGCACGCCTGGGTGGCCGCACATAAGAGAATGAAGGGCCACCTACCTACCACGTGCAGGCGTGGCTCCACTAATTAAGTGCCTGGAGAAGAAGCACATGTAAGGTGAGGTGGTGTCCTAGGGGGGACTAGGGGCCAGTGGGGTGAGAAGAGGGGGTTGGGGGGAATTTGGTACATGCAGGGCTGCAGCAGCCAGAGAAATAGGCGACTTTCACCAGCTCCAGGGCTGCAGCTGCCAGGGAGAGATGGCCCTCCTTTCCAGCCTCAGCTCTGTGGCTACTGGGGCAGGGGTGAGACCCCTCTCCTTCCCAGCCCCAGCTCGGGGGCTGCTGCAGTGGGGGAGAGAGGGCACATCCATTGCATTAGAAAGGTAAGACTATTGATATTAAAATATGAGTTGTGTGCTTTTATTTGTAGAACAAAAAAAAGTTAATTATTATTAAGGTTTTTTTTTTAATATAGGGCTTTACAACAGTTAGCTAAAGGCACAAACATTTGGAAAGATCATTAAGTGGTCCGCTGAGACCCTCAGCAATTTTCAAGTGGTCTGCGGGAAAAAAAAACATTTGCAAACACAAACTGGTTCTAGATAGCACCTGGCAGATGAGCTTCCCTAGAGAACCCTATCCTACAGAATAGCAGTATCATCCTCAAACAGCATAGATGAAATGATAGGCCTCACTAGGCAATTCACTGAAGCTTGTACACATTTCACAGCAAGAAATAATGTGGTACGTTTAAAAAGATCATTTGTTAACCAGATGGAACCAAAACAAGATTCACAAAACAAAACAACACTAGTGAGGAGATATTTCTGTACAAGTAAAGGAGTTTTGCAATAAATTTTGTTGCACTGGAATTTAATGTTCCATCTAATTTCACTTTTAATAATACGACTGCAGGAGTCACTGCAGTTCTGACATGTGGAGCAATGTGCATATATCATCAAGTATTTCAGAAAGTGAGCAATCTCAGCATCAATAGCTTGCTGCGATCCTTGAATCAATAGACACTAAAATAAGTGATTACAGAAGCCCAAGACAGACTCATGCTTCTGGTTCCAAGTAATTTTCTCAAACTGAGGCCTATGAAATGCCCTGTAAAGAAAATAATCTTGGATACTACCATGAAGGCCAAAATGAAACTGATTTTTCTACAATTCTTTTTCCTATACAAAAGGTATTTGAAAATGGATAAGAAGTCAATAACACTTCTTTTTAAATGAGACACTTTACCAGAAATCTGTTGTACGAACTCCTTTCTTAACAATTTTTCTAAGATCCACCAGAAGTTTTGTGAAGCAAAGGGTATAAGCTACATTTTAACAAAAATGTAATGTTTCTATTAACTCAAATTAACTTTTTAGAAAAACTTCCCAGACTTGTGGCTTTGTACTGTATCCATTATCCTATCTGACAATTTAATAGAGCCTACACTTTTGGAACATCTAAGAGTTTGGTCTTGTCTAGGAAAAGTGGTTGATTTTTAGTCAAGCTTAGCTAATGCGTATTAGCTAAGTCCAACTTAAATTAAGTTTTTTCCAAGGGTAAATTCTGGGTAACAGTTTTAACTTGACTTTAACCATACTGGTTAAATTAAGCAAAATATTACCCAGCCTCCCAATCAGGAAAAAAGTTTGGGTCGGGCTTAACTAGCACATTAAACAAAACCCAACAAACAAAATCAAAGAAGATTCAGAGCACTATCATTAGGTCAGCACAAAAAATATTTCAAGAATTTACTAGACCATTGGGTGACACACTAAAATTAGTTCTCTATACTACCAGACAAAGAAGGGCAGTTGGATAGCCTATTCTGATGTCTTAATTCTACATTTTTCTGGGTCCCAAAACTGTGAGCCAAATAATGAACCAATGTACTGACGAAGTGGAGTGAGGTGTCCCACCTACAGTATATAATCTCAATCTAAAAGCAAAAAATTGGAGTTTTAATTCTTACAGCTGCAAGTTAGAAAAACATGATAATACTAACGCGCGAGAGGTCCAAATAAAACAACATCCAATGCCTTCAGCTGAAGTTTCTGTCTGTGGCTCCGTTCAATGATTTTCAGATGAGCGATCATAAAAGCAGGTTCATTTACTGCTATCCTGTTCATAATAAATCAAATGTTATTCTCACACAAATTTTCATGTAAGCTATACACAGAACTATACTGTAGAGGAATTACTGTAGTGCGTTAATCTATTTGCAATTTATATGGATAACATTTACATAGTTAACACAGAGATAGCAAGAGACATAATTCATATCTCTAATATTTTATGACTTATGTTATCAAAAGCATTACACTATGTAGTAATGGTTTTCCTTTTTTTTTTTCCACTCTGCAACCATCACTAATTAAATCCATTTGGTAGAAGTTAAATGTGATGGCTTATGTGCAGCCTGATGGCATCAAATCCATTAACATACTTAATACTTGTAAAAATCCAACAGTTAATATTCAAGGGCAAAGTCTGCAAAGTCTTTGCAGGTCCACACTGGCAATGTGTTTCCACTAAACTGAATACATCTGTAGCTTTTCAACAGAAATTAGCTACCACAAAGCTAAGTGATTGCTATTGAAACACTTTGGAAGCAAATTATTTTTAAAAGGAAGAAAGTAATGAAACTGAGGTAGAGACAAATGACTTTCAGGAATATTCTGGCAGAAGAAAATTGAAATTCTGGTTCTCTGGCCTTTCAGAATTGCAGGCTTACATCAGTTCTCTTACACCTGAGCACAGCCTGTCAGTATTAAATTTAGATAATTACTCTGCACAGACAAGCTAGAGAGAACGCTGCCCAACAGAAAAATATAAACAGGTTTTTTAAAACTAATCCAGAAGAAAAGATTCACCTGGGAAGTGTTGTTCCTTTGACATTACTGTCTTTAAAATTCTTCTCATACTGGGGCAGTTCAACAAATTCTACCAGCCACTGAAGAGTCTCCTCTTGAGTCCAGTTGTGAACTGCAAGACAAAAGATGGACTATCACAGACATCTAATTTTCAGGAATAAAAGAATAATCAGTACCACAGCTAAAAATAAAACAAAGATGGAGATTTGCAGGTTACACAGCCAGCATAAGCAAGTTCATCTGGATGGAACCACAGATATATAAGTATTCACATTTACTAGCAAAAGTTATTTCTGGCAGTTTGCCTTTTTCATTATATGCTCTTTAGAGACAAAACTTAAACAAGCTGTAAGTAAACAAGCGTTTAACCAACAGAAACATCTATCAAAAATTCGGTAGCATAAATTTACAATTTCCTTTTTAAAAATCAGAGCAGCCTCTTGTGACCTATTTTAAGTGCTCTCTCAGCCCCAATTCTACTGTCCTTCATACCCTTACAGAACGGAACATATGCCAGCAGATGCAGTAACACGTAAAGTAATGCGTCAAGATCTTAGCCCGTAGTCCACGGAGACACCTTTTTTGCTGGCATCTTCATACAAATTCATGCCACTCAAACACAGAAATTGTGTGTGGGTCAGGGTTGGGGGCGGTTGGAGTATAAAGAGAAAATATGAGGGGCAGAAATGATGTATGATGGGTGGGTGGGTTTTAACTATTTCTTTATTTAGAAATTAACAGGTTTACAAATCCTATCCACGTAAGTATCAGAAACAATACAATAATCATAACAATGAGCTTTTGTTTTGAGAAACACTATACAGTAATATACTTATCAGACTTCTTTATTGAACAGGGTGATACTATGTTACAGAATGAGCATCTTTACACTACCTGTGACGTCAGGTATTAAATTGAGTGAACATTTATTATGATGTTATTAAATTGAGTGAAATCTCTGATTACGCATATTTAACAATCCATATGTCTCCCCAATGGTAATATTCAAAAACACTGAACAGGTTTATTTGTGTGTGTTTTTTGCAGGTGAATTTACATTGTCTGAGTGCTGACCAAATGAGGTACAATTAAAAAATACAACAACAAAAAAAAATCCCCAAAAAACACACGTTTCAAATGTTCCTGTGACATCTTGTGTTATATCAAATTATTTTTCTTACTAAGGAGGTTACTGCAGTGAATGTAGACAACAGAAACTTTAAAAAACAATTTTCCCCTTATATTTATTCGCAGTGGCTGCTATTCCTATTGAAACTGCCAGCCAGCAGTGTACATGACCCTCTGGTAATTGCAGAGGTCTCAGCACAGAAAGGAAACACTGCCTGGAGCTTCTAGTTTAGATAAAACTGCTGCCTCAGCCCAGGGCACAGCTTCAGGCACTGTATGACACTGCTAGCCAGTTTTGCAACTTGTGAGGCAATGGTTTCACACTATAAATGGCTTCAGAGTAGCAGCCGTGTTAGTCTGTATTCACAAAAAGGAGTACTTGTGGCACCTAAGAGACTAACCAATTGATTTGAGCATAAGCTTTCGTGAGCTACAGCATCCGATGAAATTCTTTTGATCTATAGCTCATGAAAGCTTATGCTCAAATCAATTGGTTAGTCTCTAAGGTGCCACAAGTACACTATAAATGCTTATCTCCTCCACTGTGCTTGCAAAGTTTATCAAGACCCTCTGTGCTATGGAGCAAATCACCAAGTAGTGGCCTCCCTTTGTACATACATAACTTTGCATGCACAAAGACCTGCAGGCTTTTCAAGCACTACCACCTGGGCATAGAAGTGCTAGACCATTACCTGTATGTATTTCTCCATGCACCTGTTTCCAGGTAAGTGAAGGCTGGATTAAGACCCCTTTGAAAAAATCTGACACTAACGGTGCATTCTCAATAGTGAATTTTGACAAAGGCCCTTTACAAAAAATTGCAGGAATGACTGCAAATGCTTTCCACTTTTAAACTGCAGACACAGTTGTGTGCAAACACAACAGAATGTTTTATAGTTCATCAGTATCCGTTTCAGACTGTTGAGCACGGTAGGATTAACATATAAACTGAAGTTTCGACTGGGATTCCTACAGATTTATTATTTACATTAAAATCCAGTTTAAGCGTTACCAGATAGTTTCCTGGGTGTTTTTAAACTGTTTCAGTTCTACTCTATACTGTTTCCAATGTCACTAATTAGCTTTAAAAATAAATAGTATTCAAGCACTAATAGTCCCCCCAACCCTAAACTGGGTACAATGTCATTTTTGTAATGATTGCTTCTTCCCATGACTCCAGATGACAAACCCTTTAATCTTCTAGGCACTGATCTGCCAGTATACAGCATCCTGTAATAATTAATCTTCACCAGTTTTGTCCTTTTCCTCTTAAAACTATAAATTGTGATAAGGCAAAACTTACTTACATACTCTGAGACCCTTTATAATGAAATGACAAGTCTCCTTATTGCAAGGAATTAGAATGCAGAGCTTGTTAAAATCCATGACAATATACTTCATAATGGATAATTGCAAGAATCTCAATTTATGGAAATATAACATCTCTAGTAAACTCTATTCTATGCACCAGACTCAAACACAGGAAGAGCTGCAGAAAAAAAGTTCTTTGACCTTATGATTAAAAATAAGACTACCTTCTAGATAAATCACCACTCGATAAGGACAATGAACTCTAAGAGATCTAGGAGCTGTTTCCTATGGGAATGCTTGATGGAACATGAAGACATTTTAAAAATATTGTGTTATCTACAAATCTCATCTAAACGGCCTGAACTCTGATCCAAAGAAATAGCATTTTAATGTATTTTTGAAGAATGCAACGATTTGTGACTAACAGAGGTGTAGGACTGGAAGGGACCTCAGTAGGTCATCTCTTCAAGTCCCCTGCACACAACGCAGGACTAAGTAACCTGTTCTTAAAAGCCTCCAGTGACAGACATTCCATGTCCTCCTGAGGCAATTTGTTCCAGTGCTTAACTACCCTGATAATTAGGAAGTTTTTTTTAATTTCCAAGCTAACCCTCTATTGCTGCAATTTAAGCCCATTGCTTCTTGCCCTAACTGCAGAGATTAAAACAATTTTTCACCCTCTTCCTTGTAACAACCTTTTATGTACTTGCAAAAAGTATCATCAGAGCTGTCCCTTGGGTACCACGAATCAGAGCGACTGCTCTAAGTCCCGTGCTTCGGGGGACCCTGCAAACCAGTGTGATTGGCTGGTGTGGTCGGTCCTGGAAGTGATGGGTCGGTCTCGGAAGTGACTGATTTGTCACTTGCACCCTGGGTCCCGCACCCCTCCTAGGGATGGCCGTGCTTATTATGTCCCCTTCCATCTTTTCACCAGACTAAACAAACCCAACTTTTTCAGTCTTCCCTCATAGGTCATGTTTTCTAGACCTTTAATCATTTGTGTTGCTCTCCTCTGGACTTTCTCCACTTTGTCCACATCTTTCATGAAGTGTGGTGCCCAGAACCGGACACAATACTCCAGTCGAGCCCTTATCAGAAGATACAGGTCAAGAAAATTTTGATTAGATGTAAGATAACTGGATCCAGATAAATACAGATCAAATTTGAAGGGCCCCAAGTACACATTCCAAAACATCTTTGAACTTCTGGAGTTCTATCATTTATACATATTCCAGTATGCCTTTTCCATTCATAGCCTGGACCAACCAAATTGTAACATACCTAAAAGGCTCAACAGTAATTTCATACAATGGGTCTCTCACGCTCTCAAATCTGCTCTCCTTTTCAGCCTTAATGAACGGCCTAAAATCATTACTATGTAACAAATGAGATATACATAACAGTTACTGAAAAGATAACTAATGATATTAACGCCCAACATGGGATGATGTTCCTTTTGTAGGAAATCAAGCAGGGAACTCTCACTGTACAGCAGGTACACTTACAGTGAGGGTTCTACTCGATTAGTAAATCTGTGACCCATTTCCTAGCAATAGCACAAGTACCACCAATAGCATAGCCACTTGTGTAAACCAAGAGCAGACACTTTTTACCACTGTGTCATCTAAGCAGTGCTTACACTATTGGTAGTACCGGAGCAGCTGCATCTTTGCCAGAAAACAGGAAAGAAATTTCCGAGTGCAGATCTATCCTGATACTTACATCACCTCTGCTATATCACGGGTGTGGTTATTTTCTTGCCCTTGCTGGCCTTGCGATCTTGAAGATTTCAAAAAAAAAAAAAAAATCTTTAAAAGCTTTAAACAAGTTTAAAAAAGCAAGCACTTTCTGAAATACTTCGAGACTACGAGCCAAACTCAACCAGTTTAAGACTTTATCAAATTATAAGTGGGCAGATTGCTCTGACCATTAATAGCAGCGCTCCGTACTCTGCACTGGCTACTAAAATACTTCAGGGTATAAAAGTGCTTGACCCTGAAAAGTGCCTTTGTAACAGGGCATTGTGTGGTTTAATGTTCATTGTGTCTAACTGACTTACTGATCAAATTTGCAGATGAAGAGATTGTTTCTTAAATTCCAGCCCCACAAGTTCAGCCTGGGCTCAGAGTCAGAGTTCTTCCCATCTCACCCATCACCACCAGCAAGGAAGGCTCTGCAGGCCAAATCATCCACTGAAGGCACCTGTGCAACCCCACGGTCTTCAGAATGCATCTAGAGTAGCACCTGTGCAACCCCATTCCCTTCAGTGGGCTTGTACCATTATAGCGGAGTATAATGTGCCTGCAAAACAGTGACTGTGTGCCAAATGGAAAGCACCAAGTATGACTTTTAGAGCCCAGTTTGAGTTTACAGGGCAAGCAGTTAGGAAAAAAATCTCATAAGTCAATGAACATCATAAGTCATCATAAGTCATCAATCATCATAAGTCAATGAACATCCATTTTTAAACAGTCACTCAGATTAGAAGTTCACTTTAAGATACTGGATATCATCTATGTCCTGGAATCCAGCTACTTCACAGACCACTGTCATGCCCCATCCTCCTACACCCAGTCATGGATTCGTCAGCTGGGATGCTCCCATAGCTAAAGTCCTGAATGCAGCTGAACAGAACTCAGCACAGGGCACACAGCACAGAACTCTGCCTTTGAACTTCCTCATTCACGGATAAGGACAGACAAGAGTGTGACCCAAGAATCTCTTGATGCCCACTGGCAAGAGGGCACAGGGGACATAAGATTTCAGGGATCCCTTAGGTTCACCAAAAGTGGTCATGTAAGGTGTCTATGAAAGCCTGTGTCACAATGGTCATCATCATAATTGCAAAATATATATGCACATAATATGTAGGAGTTATGTATGTATACTGAAAATTATGTTCTTAAAGCCTTAGAGTTAAAGGCAGATAATTCAGGGGCAGTGAGCATTGAGAAAGACTTCTCCAGATAGAAGGTGGGAGACATTTATCTATCTGGTTGACAATTGTGTACCTTACTATTTGCCTATTGAGTCACATGCTAATAAAGAAATTTCCAGAGTGCTACCAGAAAAAACAAAACCAGCAAGAGCCGTTCTATTTACAGATAAAGACAATGAATCTTTGGGGGTATGGAGGTACACTGGGGATTCTTCAGTCTAGGAAGACAAACTGGGCTTGATCTTGTGAAAGGTGGAACTTTTCCCAGCATTTTCAACCAGGATGGCTACGAAGTTGGGGTCAGCTATATTGTAGGAGACAGGGAAGTGTCTTGTTAGTTAAGTTTAGGCTCTAGAATAGTGATTTTCAACCTTTTTCATTTGTGGGCCCCTAAAAATTTTCAAATAAAGGTGCAGACCCCTTTGGAAATCTTAGTCTGCAGACTGCCCAGGGATCCACGGACACAGGTTGAAAATGACTGCTCTAGAAAGCATGCTATAATTTTGTTTTTTATATAACCATTTATTTCCAATATGCTTACTTATTATCAAAGAACAGAGATTCAAATGAAAGTAAACTTATTCTTGTTTTCACTACAAATCTATCTAAGTGCTGTGTGTTAAGCAGTGCGGTAATCTTGAGCTGAATCTAGTCAGCTAGTTTTCAGAGTAGCAGCCGTGCCAGTGTGTACTATCCCCTTGGGAGTAGGGATGAGAGTTCTGAGAGTGTTCAATGGACCAGAGGCTCGGCACTCCAGAGGGATGCTTGAAGGACTTGGATTTGGGCACACACCAATGTCCATCTGAAAAAAAAAATCAAAGCTGGAACAGAACAGACCTACCCCAGTTGTTAGCACATGACACCAGCATTCATTAGTCTGTATTGTCTGCCTCTGGGTCCCCAGGAGAAATGCAAGGGGGGGTTGCTCTGGACATCGAAAGCCCTACATGGTTTGGGAGCTGCCCATTTGAGAGATCACCATTCTTGCAGTGTGATACTGCCACCACTGGGATCAGCAGAGGAGCTTATGATAGAGCCTACTCATCTTTAAAACAGAGGGGGCTGCTGAGTGGGCTTTGTTTGTGGTTGCCCGACTCTTCGGAATTCACCCTCCCTCTTGCTTTGAACTAGCACAAATCTAGGTTACTGTCAGAAATCAAGACCCCACTGTGGTAGTCATTTGTCTTTAGTTATCTCCCAGGCACTGTTTCTTTCTGTTAGAGTGGAGGAGAACATTTGAAAGTTGGCTTTGGTGGTGGATGGGGTATTTTCAGTGGGTACTTGTTTGGCTGGTATATTTTGATACATCAGGAAGATTACCCGTTAGAATTGTTCTTGTTGCATGGTTTATGTTTTCAATAATCATTAAAAAGGCACCATGAAACTTACATAAGTACTTTATTTATACATCAAAAATGAATAATCTTCCTTTTGTACCTCCCAGCCAAGGGCTCGCTGCTTTAACAGAGGAAGCTACTCCCCTTGATAGTGTATTTAGTGTATCACTAGCTTCTTATGTATGTGACAAAATAGAGTAGATTATCCAGCAGATTACACAACTGTATGATTTGTTCAGTTACAGAACTGAATCCAACACATGAAATCCATAATGAACACCCCTTTTCCACAGAGTGGATGCAAAACTTCTTGTTTTTTAAAAGAACCACACATAATGACCATGCAACAGGTGAAACTGGTAACGGAAGGAATTACAGCAAGGAATGCAAATTCTACTCCTGACTTTGGTTTATGACAAACTTCACAGTTGCTTGGTTTTGTGATTTCTGTGTTAAATCCTTTAACCCGCGTAAAGGAAGGCCCTTGAGTAAATTGCAATTTTGTTTTGTTTTTAAAATTCAGGGCAGTGTCCAGGTAATCTAGTATTTTTCTAAAGGCTATATATAGAGAATGCAGTCAGTGAACGGTAACTGCCGCATTCCTTTGTGTAAAACTGGCCGCCCACTCCCCCCACAAAAACAGATGCGATTTTTCCAACATCAGGAGATCAGCACAAGCCTCCCCACTGTTGGAAAAATTGCAGCAGTGTAGATAGGCTCCACAGCCAGTTTTACGCGAGGAACAGTAGCCAGCGCCACCACCACTTGGAACACAGACAGCCGTGAAAATGCATGTTCCAAGTGGTGGAATCATAGAACCGGAAGGGACCTCGAGAGGTCATCTAGTCCAGTCCCCTGCATTCATGGCAGGACTAAGTATTATCTACACCATCCTTGATAGGTGTTTGTCCAACCTGCTCTTAAAAATCCCAATGATGGAGATACCACAACCTCTCTATGCAATTTATTCCAGGGCTTAACCACTCTTGACAGTTAGAAAGTTTTTCCTAATGTCCATCCTAAACCACCTTTGCTGCAATTTAAGCCCATTGCTTCCTATCCTATCCTCAGTGGAGGTGCTGGCTACTGTGTCTCTCCTGAATGGCTGCGATTTTTCCAACAGAAAGAAGGCAGAAATGGGCATTTGCCCACACCATCTCATGCTCTGTGACGCTCATCATCCTCCCTTGAAGTTCTGTATCCCGGCCCTTCACCCAGCTCCCCCATGCCTCTGACAAGCCTCCCATTATCTAACTCTGACCCTTCAACCTACCCCTCCACCTGTCCCATCCACCCCAGTCTCTCTACCTAGCTCTCCCCAGCTCCTCATATCCAGCTGTTCCCCCTCTACTTGTCCCCAGGTCAGTCACTTTCCCTTTACCAGCTCCTGGGTCTCCCCCTCTGTCCAATACCTGGTCCCTATGATGGTGGAGCAGATGGCGAGTCTGGCAGGTGGGTCAGTCAGGATGGCACAGTGGGGGCCCAGATGTTCCCCAGCGTGTGCGGAGGTCAGTGTGGGTCAGACTAGCATGAGCAAAGCAGTCAGGACTGGGCAGCAGCAGTCACTTTATACCAGACTCCTTGGAAACCATCTCCCTGCAGTATTTCCACTTCCACCCTGCTGGGCTCATAAATATGTAATGAGGGGCAGAGTATAGGGGGACAGGTGCATAGCCAATGCCACCCTGAGGGACACATGTCCACTAGCTACCCTGATATTGGAGCAGCAGCTCAGGGGGAACAGAGAGGGGCTCTACAAGTCACAATGAGCATCAGACCAGCACGAGTAAATGCCTACTTCCCCTCCCCCTCACCTGCCCCACTAGAAAAAAACCCCACAGTACTGGGCTATTCTCTCAATCATCTGTGAAATCGTGGTTGTCACAGGGCCCCTGGTATAGGGAAAGTTTCAAAGAAAGTTTGAAAACTGAAATAAAGCAAGGCAACATGCATCTGCAACATTTTTCATTTTTTGTAGATCAAAAGCCCCAAGCACTGTACAATATTACCTCTGTGAATCAGCATACAAATCTAAACACTTCCGAGTGCAGAACTGACTATGTTTCCTCATATCTTTTGGACACATGGGTACATCTGCTTCGGTCCAACTTAAAGTCCCAAGCAGAATTTGGCAGAAAGTTTGCATCTCTAAAGCTCTGATCATGCTACGGCGATTTTACCTCCACTCTACATACTGTACAGGTCTTGGGCTACCAGTACACCATTCTCAATGCTAACTGGGTTACATTTTTCTTATTACATTTCAGGAAACAAGTGCTTATTTATATTTTCAAAAATTCACTAATCTAATGCTCTGAGCAGGGATTCTCAGCTTTCTTTTGAGCCCCTCCCCCCACCACATTATGAAAACTCCACAGCCCACCTCTGCCACAATAACTGGTTTTCTGCATACAAAATCTAGGGCTTGCATTAGGGGGAACAAGCAGGGCAATTGCCTAGAGCCCCATGCCAAAGGAGCCTTTGCAAAGTTACGTTGCTCAGGCTTTGGCTTCAGCCACAGATGGCGGGGCTCAGAGCCCTGGGCTTCAACCTCATTAGGTGGGGCTTTGGCTTTCTGCTCTGGGCCCCAGCGAGTCTAGCGCTGGTTCTGCTGGGTGGACCCCCTGAAACCTGCTTGCGGCCCACCAGTTGAGAACCTGTAGCGGGGTGGTCACCTGCTCTGGCCCTGAGGGGCTTAAAACAGCCCAGAAGCTCCCAGGCTGATTGGGCAAGTAGGCACAGTTGGGGCCACGCCCCAAACAGACCACAGCTGGCCCTTATAAAAGGGCTGTGAGCCAGATACTCAGACGGAGTCTCCTCCAGCTATGGAGAGAGACAGGCCTGGCTGCTGGGGAGCGTACCAGGGTACCTGAGGTGCTGGGAGGCTCCGGGCTGGTAAAGCCCCAGGCTGCAGGCCTGGCAGACAGCCTAAACAGGGTACTGGGGTTGCAACAGGGCAGCCCAAGGGTAGGTGGAGGCAGCAGGTCCAAACCCCCCTCGCCTGTGATGAGTGGCTTGTACACTGCAGTCCGCCCCAGTGAACAGGGATTAGGTGGTGACTGGCAGTAGCCATATACTGAGGCGAGGTGAGGTTGGGGGTTCCCCGGGGAGGGAAACCCAGAGACTGTGGCGGTATTGCTAGGGGGCAGGACCCAAGGGAAAGGGGCACCAGGGTCCAAGAGGGACACGGGGTTCAGCGACAGGCGAGACACCGGCTGACAGAGGGTGCTCCGGAGGCTGGCGAGCTAATTCCCTGGACGACCAGCAGGAGGCGCCGCCAGATGAATCTCGTGGCACTACAGAACCCCACTGCTCTGAGGACAAGTACATTAATAACAAATCTTACAAATAAATCAATCCATTATGAAGTCTTCTCACTTCAAAATTATCCCAGTAATAAATTCCACTCAGAAATTGACTTAGGCCTGCAGATCAGACAAAAATCTTGTTGATCCAAGGGGAGGAAAGCAATTTCTGCTGAGTGGTGCTTTACTGAAAAAAATCCCTGACTTTATCCCCCTTGTCATTAAATCAGGAACTCCAAGCTCTCTTTGGCTGTTAGGAAAGACTCTAAAGTGAGAAAAGACTTCTAGATCTTTTCATCACCTTGGTGGATCTCAGAATACATTCTATGAAGTTAGTTTTCCCACATTAGTTCCAACCCCAATCTGAAAGGGCCCTAACCATATCTGGGTCAGCACTTCAACAGAGATCCGCAGGGACTGCCATACAGAGGTCACTACACATTCTATATGCACCACAGATTAGACTATCTGGCTTGGCAGATGTAGCTGTAAATGCAAGGGTCTAGGCAGAAAAGTCCACTCATTCAAATCTTCCAACTCCACAGCCTGGAGTGTTGCTACATATAATCTATACATCCAAATCGGAGGACCTGGTGAGCAGAGAAAGTACATAAAATACCTATAAATTGTAGTCCCTACCTATAAATTATTGGTTTCAGAGTAACAGCCGTGTTAGCCTGTATCCGCAAAAAGAAAAGGAGGACTTGTGGCACCTTAGAGACTGCCACAAGTCCTCCTTTTCTTTCTATATATTGTTGTTCATATAAAACAATCTGAAAGCTTAAATCTCCTGTGGTTTTTAAAACTTTTGGGTACATCACTGACATGTTCCGCAAGTTCTCTTGTTTCAGTTCATAAATAATTTTAAATTAGCTAAGGGAAAAACTCCCTAGTATTCCCTACTGAAATCTAAAGCAGCTCCTCTTACTAGGAAGGAAAAGCTTCAACAGCTGTTTGCCTACTTATCATAACAAGCAGTAAACAACAAGTCAGTCCAGACTGGAGAACATGATCAAGAGAAAACCAGTTTACAGAGAGGGGAGAAATTACCTTGCTACCAAAGTGAAGAACCAAAGAACGATCTATGAAACACAACATGCAGTATTGGTCACCATACAGTGGAAAGGAAAATATTACCGGGAGAGGGTGCAGCAATAAAGATGTTACATTTGAACAATTTAAACAGAGGAAAGTTTAAAGAGTCAGGTTATTCATCTGGCAGTCTCGTCTTCTAATGGACAGAAGTTTTCAAAATTAAGCTGATTGACATAATTTTTTCACATTTGAGTTTCAAAGTTAAGACCAATTTCCAAATAGAAAACTAGGAACAAAAAACTTGGGCAGAAAGAAGGTAAAAAACAAAAACACCGTATGGAACATATGAAATAAGAGAAGGGGGAATAAGACATTTAGTCAGCATACCTTGACATTTAGTCATATAACCTTTAGAAAAGGGAGAAGAATGAATATAGTGAAAAGGCAGAAAACTGAGGTTATAATGAACTAAAAAAAAAGTCAAGCATGCTGGCTGGGATTATTTTTTTCTTGCTTTTCACAGAGTGGGAAATGGGCCTTGTCCTTATCTAGGATGAAGGAGAAAGACTTACAAGAAAGGGCTGTTAGCTTCTCAAACCTCCAGGCACTCCTAAGTCTTGTCTAGATGAGGGGAAAGATTCATTTTTTATTTTAAAAATATGCTTGGTATTATATTTTAAGTGGTGATTAGAAGTATGTTAGCTCTTAGTATAGACAGGTTTTAAACCTTTTAAAATGTGTTAGCAGGCCTCTCTCTCAATCATAATTTCTTTAGCCTTAGAAAGAATTTTCTTATTTCGTGAGTAAAACCCTAGAAACTGGAAATTTTGACCACTTCATTGGGTAACTTTGAAGACAAAGCCACAGTCCCTTGGTAAAGAGAAAAAAACATAATTCATTTCCTACATAGTCTATCTACTATAGATAAACCTTGTACAGCCAAGAAGAAGTCTGCCTTATAGTCACATTAGCTATTTATTAGGGGTTCATGGAGTTTACATTCCTTGGATGACCTGGATAAAGTCTAATTCCTTTCACAACCTTTAGAATTCTGAAGCATGTCTGACACAAAACAGAAACTGCAACAAAAACCAAATCAGGTTATAGAGTTATTCATCATGCCAAGCAACTTAAGGCAAGTCACAAAGTAAGTTGCACAACAGGAGCTCATTAATCAGTAAAACCCTGAGGGCTCTATTTACCACAAAATTAATTTTCTGTGGAATCTGTTGGAGACTTTGCAGGGATTACCTGTTTGACACTCATGACAACTAATCCTGCTTCAGTAAAATTCCAAACTCAGGCTGTAAAGAACAGATTTTCCAGTTGGGGTAACACCTCCTTCCTTGAAGAGCCTGAAGCTATGCCTCCCAAGACGACTCATGGAGTGTGGCACACATGAGAACAGGTTTTCATATAACTGAACATGCTTGGATAGAGAACATTTATTAATAAGAGAAAAAGTTTACTGCCCTAATGACGCCATCTCTGAAACACAAGTCAACATTCTGCTCAGTACACAAGCTCATTCTTGCACCTCATACTGCACTCTAAACTCTTCCTGTAAATTACAGTTTTCACCCAGCACAGAGGGCCAAGTACATTGGAGCATAAGAGGGTAAAAGAAGTGACACATACAGGGCTTATCCAGTTCTATACTGAAAACCAAACAGTGAATGCTGGCTGAAATTCACCTCGGTCTGCATCACCTGCTATACTACGACAGTAGCTGCTATTATAACATCAGCATTTACAGACAGTTACCATACCACAGAAGCTGAAGTTATTTAATTGTTCCCTATTCTAAGTGTAGGGAAATAATTCGGTTTATCATATTGCACGCTGTTCTCCTATATAGTCTATCTACTATAGATAAATCTTGTATAGCCTAGAAGAAGTCTCGCTTATGGTCACTTTAGCTATTTATTCGGGGTTCATGGAGTTTACCCTCTCTCCCCCTTCTTTCTGGGGCAAGACTCTAAACCAGATGGTGTCAGTATGTAGCAAAAGCAGAATGACACCAGAACCATGTGAAGCCTTAAAAATCTGTCCACCCATGTCCCCCCAAAACTCTGGGAAGAATACCAGAGAAACATGAACTGTACCTGATATATGCCATGTACGTCACAGGACTTTCAGTAGAATTTACAGAGCACATTTTCATTTAGCAAGCACTGCCATCGAGAGCACCAGTACAGGACATGTTGCCTGCTACTAGGATATATTCTAATACCAAGACCAGGGCCGTTCCTAGGGGAGTGCGGGACATAGGTGCCAAGTTTCTATGTGGTTGGGGGGTGCTCCCCCTCAGCTCCGCCCAGGCGCCACCCCCATTCCAGTTCTGCCCCTCCCCCGAGCGTGCTGTGCCCTTACTCCTCTCCCCTCCAAGCCAGCGCCTCCAGACACAGTGAAGAGCTTATCAGCGGGAGGCACTGGAGGGAGGGGGAGGTTGGTGGGGGGCTCCTCCTCGCCTGCCCATCACTTCCCCTCCCACCTCCTCATGAAGCACAGGGCCCCCCAAAGTGCAGGGCCCAGGGTTGTAGTCCCGATTTGCTGTACCCAAGGGATGGCTCTGACCAAGAGCAAAGAAAATGACACAAAAGGGAGCTGAATTGAGTAACAATTTACTTGAAGTGACCCTGATATTTCAGAAATTCAATGGCTTAATATTACAAAAGAGAGTTCAGTTTCCTCTTCTCAAGAATGGGGTCTGAAATATTGTATTAGTCCTGTCTGGAATGGAATTCAGTGTCATGTAATGCATCCTTAGCAATGTTTGGCTTGTGTGCATTTCCACTATCTGGATATTTAAAACCCAAGACCACCAATGATCAAGAATGTGAAATGCAACCACAGCATCTCTCGTTGGTATGTCATTTATTCCCAGTTGCTGCAAGAACATTTGCTGTGCAATGCCAGTCCAAAGCAAGGCAGCCTATGACAAAGCATGACATATAACCAGCCCTCCTATTTATCCTCTTAAAAAAAAGCTCTACTACTGTACTGCCAGACTTGAAGTAATCTTTGTGTATCAAGAAAGGAGAGAAGAAATCTAAATGAGGGTAGATTAGAACTGCTGCAATTCCTTATAGTTAGGAATGAAGCCCAATGCCCTGAGGGAACTACAACTGTTACAGAATGCAGCAGGTTGCCTGATCACCAGCACAGATTACCAGGAACATATCACCCTGATTCATTACTCACTGCACTTGGCTCCCCATTAAACAGGGTCTAGTTCAAGGCTACTGTACTGATTTTCAGAGATCAGGTTGGTACTGGAGCTAGCTACCTCAGAGATCTCTTCTTCTATGACAATGACCTCACACAGCAGCAACTTGATTCAGTTAGAAAAAAAGAAGCTAACAAAAGAGGGAAAGACTTATTCACACAGCAATTGCACCAAGACTGGATCCCATGGCCAGAGAAAAGAAGAATGAACACCATGCTTGATGCATTCAGAACTAAACAGATAAATCAGCTCAAGCCTACTACTGGCCAATGTCAAATTCCCGAGCAAGTTCATAGAGAAGCCAGCCAAAGCCAATTACAAGCTCATCTAATTGAAGCTAATGTTCTAGACCTGGAATAATCTTGATTCAGACCACGATATGGAATTGAAACCACTTTAGTAGCACTGATGGATGATCTCCTCCTGCCAATGGATAGAGGGCAGATATTCATTCTCATTCTCCTGGAATTCTTGCAGCTTTCACCTGAGAGAAACGGCAAAAGTTCATGGTAATGTGCTAAAATGGTATGAGCCCTCCTGGAGGGACACGTCCAATTCCCAAGGATGGGAAACTGCACCTCTGCCTCAAGCCCCCTCACTTGTAGAGTCCCACAAGGATACATTTTTTCACCAGTCCTATTCAACATCTATATGCAACCACTAGGGGAACCGATTAGACATGAATTCAAGTGCCAGCATATGCAGATGAGAGACAACTCTGCTTATCCTTCACCACATCAACCACACCACTACTACTAAGATAGCCCAATGCCTACAAGAGACCACTTCATGGATGAACAGCAGCTGGCTGAAGCTAAACCAGAATAAGAGAGATAATGATATTGGGCAAAGGAAAGCATTTTGAGAAATTTGCCACCATTGTACGATCTCCTTTGGTTGAAGGTACACACCCATGCCTGATCAGTCTGGTCGGTGGTTCAGGAGTAGTCTTGGATTCCTTGCTGACACGAAGCCCTCACATAGCAATATCGCAAGTAACACTTCCCATCATCTCTGGTAGGCTTGCAGACTCCGGACACCTTTGCAAATCATGGCCTGGCCTCGGTTATTCACACCTTTGCATTGCTGTAGTATGACAGGGAAGTGACAGTAGACCTGTGTATGAAATCTTCTGCACTTAGGAAATTCCAAGTAGTACAGAATACTGAACTGCATCTCCTCAGCAACGTGGGCTACCGCGAGCACATCAGACCTGTCGTCCTCTTTCTACACTGGCTTCTCATAGGATATTGAATCAAGTTCAAGGTCTCAGTCTTTAACTTCAAGGATCTCCCTTGTCTGGGCCCAGGATACCTAAAGCTCTGGGATGAAGACCATGGCTGACAACTTTGTTCCTCTGCCACTAGGGAATTCTCTACAATAAGGGTAAATCTCATCTGTGCAGGACAGAGAACTTTCTTGGGGGCTGGTTTGAGACTGTGAAATGAAGTCTCCTGGAAACTAAGGACTATCACAAACCTCCTCACCTTCTGCTCCAAATGCAAAGTACATTTCTTTGACCTTGTCTTCTCCAACATAAATACACAGCAAACGTATATTTTAAAAATATATATATTTACGCCCTACCAAAACAAGAGAAACAAACCTCTCTTCCATTTACTGTCCCACTAATAGCCCTCTGAACACAGTAGCATCTTCTCATTTTATTTTTATTTATTTAAACTTCCAATAATATCTGTAAGCTTGTTCATGCTGCAAGGGTTGAAAGACAAGTTTGAGTTTACTTCAGTGGGAGGTGCTCAGACACCACCCTACTGGGAAACCCTATAAAAATGTAGAGGGGTATTATGCAGGTCCATATGAATCGTGTCTGGTGTTTGAGAACAAGGATATGGTAGAATAATATTTTTAGCACGTAACAGAAATATTGTGGCTTATAGATTGGGATATTTTATATTTCAAGAAAAACTGAAAGTATACAATGCTACCCCGATAGGGTTAGAAGCTAGAACCTTTTCTGGGGAATAATGCACAAATACTGGATAAAATGGTAGAAACAACAGTTAGGGTGACATGGTATGCAGGAATCCAGCCTTACTGCTGCCTTCAGAGCTGGGCAGCCAGAGAGTGGCAGCTGCTGATGGAGGGCCCAGCTCTGCAGCCAGCAGTACAGAAGTGCATGCGCGCGTGTCAAGGTTCCTTCCCCACTCTGAATTCTAGGGTACAGATGTGGGGACCTGCATGAAAGACCCCCTAAGCTTATTCTTACCACCTTAGGTTAAAAACTTCCCCAAGGTACAAACTTTGCCTTGTCCTTGAACCGTATGCTGCCACCACCAAGCGTTTAAACAAAGAACAGGGAAAGAGCCCACTTGGAGACATCTTCCCCCAAAATATCCCCCAAGCCTTACACCCCCTTTCCTGGGGACGGCTTGATAAGAATCCTCACCAATTTGCACAGGTGAACACAGATCCAAACAAACCCTTGGATCTTAAGAACAATGAAAAAATCAATCAGGTTCTTAAAAGAAGAATTTTAATTAAAGAAAAGGTAAAAGAATCATCTCTGTAAAATCTGGATGGTAAATACCTTACAGGGTAATCAGATTCAAAACAGAGAATCCCTCTAGGCAAAACCTTAAGTTACAAAAAGAAACAAAAACAGGAATATACATTCCATCCAGCACAGCTTATTTTACCAGCCATTAAACAAAAGGAAATCCAACACATTTCTAGCTAGATTACTTACTAATTTAACAGGAGTTGTGAGGCTGCATTCCTGATCTGTTCCCAGCAAAAGCATCACACAGACAGACCAAATCCTTTGTTCCCCCCCTCAGATTTGAAAGAATCTTGTCCTCTCATTGGCCATTTTGGGTCAGGTGCCAGCGGGGTTACCTTAGCTTCTTAACCCTTTACAGGTGAAAGGATGTTGCCTCTGGCCAGGAGAGATTTTATAGCGCTGTATACAGAAAAGGAGGTTACCCTTCCCTTTATATTTATGACAGTGCGTCTGCGTGCGCAGTTAGTCAGTTCAATGGCAACGTTTTCATGCTCTCCCCTTTTGTGGATCTGGAGTGACTCTGAAGTCCAAAGAGTGATGGGCATGCTCCGGAGCAGACTAGGCAGGCAGTCATTGGTGAGCATCTTGGTAGCTACAGCAGTAATAGGACGCTTTTTCTTTGCAGCTACCAATAGATTATTTCAGTCCTCTTCAAAGGCTTGAAAAGCTGAGTGTTGTACGTCGCCATGCCAATCTATTTAACGCAGCCTTCTCAAGATCATCTGGTTTTATTGCACCAAAGCGTGTGCTGTTCTTGATGCTGTCCTTGTAGCACTTTTGGGGCAGCCTTGATTCCGGTGTCTTTGTGCCAATTCTCCATTTAAATTTTTTCTGGTGAGTCGATATTCAGGCATCCCAATGATGTGTCCAACCCAGTGTAGTTGGGCTTTTATCAGCATGGCCTTGATGCTTATGGCATTTGATTTTTGAAGAACCTCCACGTTGGTAATTTTGTCCTGCCAGCAGATCCCCATAATGGCACGCAGAGACCGCATATGGAAGGCCTCTAGCTGTTTGATATGCCATCTGTATGGTGTCCAAGTCTCACAGCAGTAGAGGAGAGATGTGAGCAAAAAAGAATTATAAAGTTTTATTTTTGTTGAGAGGGTTATGTTGTGGGATTTCAGGACTTTGTTACATAAAACTTTCCCAATGACTGAGCAGCTTTCTGTATCCTGTTTGTGATCTCTTTGTCAAGAGACCCATCATGGGAGATGTTGCTGCCAACATAGGTAAAACTGTCAACTTGCTTTAGTTGGTTTCCACTAATGGATATGCTAGGTCGGGGATATGGCACAGCACAGTGAAGATAATTGGTGATAATAACCAGTCTTCTCCAGGCTGAGTGTGAGGCCAAACAATTTTGATGTTTCAGCGAAGCGATCTACGATGCACTGGAGACCTCCGTGTGTGCGCGCTATGAGGGCACAATCATCCACAAAGAGTGCTTCTCTTTGCAGTAGTTCTGTTACTTTTGTTTTTGCTTTAAGCCTTGTAAGATTGAAAACTGAGCCACCATGTCTGTATCTGATGTATGCGCCTCTGTTGAGCCCATCTGTAGCATGGTTGAGAACTTGCGTGAAGAAGAAGTTGAACGGTACAGGGGGCAAGGACACAGCCTTGTTTGACTCCATTTGAAACGGGAAAGAAGTCAGTGAGATCTCCATTAAAAAGTACCTGACCTTGCATCCCCTCATGAAATAAACGAATGAGCTTTACCAGTTTTGGTGGGCAACCAAGTTTGCGGAGGATCATCCATAATCCTTCTCTACTAACAGTATCAAATGCTTTTGTCAGATCGATGAAAACACTGAACAGAGTCATGTTTTGTTCGACAAATTTTTCTTGTATTTGCCCGATACTGAAAATCATGTCTATGGTGCTATGACCAGGTCTGAATCCGCACTGAGTCTCAGGTAGATTGGCTTCTGAGACAGATTAAATCAGTCGGTTCAAGAGGACACTAGCAAAGATTTTTCCAGCGACAGATAGGAGAGATCCCCCAAGGTAGTTATCACAGATCATTTTGCTACCTTTATTTTTAAATAAAGGAATAATTATGGAATCTTTCAAGTCTTGTGGCATTTCTTCACTGTCCCAGATGTCAGTAAGGATCTGGAGTGTTACCACCACTTTTGGACCCACAGATTTATATATTTCTGCTGATATTCCATCTCTGCCCAAGGACTTTCCTGAGCTCATCAAACTGATTGCCTTTTCTATTGCTTCAAGTGAGGGTGGTGAGTCAAAGTGCTGCTAAATAGGCTTTTGAAGTATCGGATTAATAGCACTTGTTTCAACTGAGGACGGTCTGTTCCGTAGTTGACTGAAATGTTCAACCCATCTCTGTTCCAGTAAGATTGGCAATACCATACCTTGCTCACCTTACTTCTGTGCTGCTGGTGGGGCCCTGCCTTCAGAGCTGGGCTCCTGGGCAGCAGCCACCACTCTGCAGCTGCCCAGCTCTGAAGGCAGCGCCACTGCCAGCAGCAGTGAAGAAGTAAAGGTAGCAGTACCGCAACGCCCCCCTACAATAACCTTGTGCCCGCCCATGACTCCTTTTTGGGTCAGGACTCCTATACTGTGAAATTTCAGATTTAAATAGCTGAAATCGTGAAATATATGATTTTTTAAATCCCATGATTGTGAAATTGACCAAAATAGATCATCAATTTGGTAGGGCCCTAAATATATGTAATTTTATGCCAATAGCTGCATCTTACTTATCTCAAGATCACTTTTACTTCAAGCAAGCCTGGATTTAGTACTGGGCTACCTGAAAAACCAAGACATGGATCTGGAAACGGTGTATTCCTGACTCCTACCTTCAGAGGTTTTCCAGCGTTTCCACAGATCCTCAATGGTGATATGTTTGTCTTCTCTGTGCAGATGGCTGTGTTTATTGGAAGCATCTTTATATTTCATGTCTTCTCTGATAAACTGAGAAAGAGAAAGAAAGTTTGGTTAAATTCTAACAGCAAACAAGCCCAGTTCTTAACAGGGAAACTGGAAGTAGATCAGTAGAGATGCTTTTTGCATCTGCCCTGTACAAATGGCACAATTTAGTTAAGCCTCTAAAGTAGTCAACCTACATAATTAATTCAACATTCTTATAAATTTTGAATTGGAATGTACTAAACCTTGGGAAAACAATGTTGCACTTGTGAGGCTATTAGTCAAGTTTAACAGTGTGGTTAACGTACTCCAAAGATTAACAGCTAGTCACCACAAATATCCTATCTCATGCTTTTATGTTCTATGGACATTCACCTGTCTAAAGGCAAGCCCACATGATAGGGTTTGAAAGTGTGCCAGTTCTTTATAAATCAGCAATTATTTGTCCATCTTGAATCCCGCTATACCAGTTAAATGAAACTAATAGTTAGCTTTCTCCCACCCCTCAAAGACTTTTGACTAGACAGCAAAAGATCATGTTCTGCCTCATTTGTTAACATACAATTCATCTTCAGCCCTGGGTTTATTTTTTTTTGTGATGCATGATCACGAGAATGCTTATATTCCATGCACATAAATAGTACATAGTAAACCTACAATTTGCAATAATGTACAAGAAGCCTTTGGCAAAATCCTAACATGTGAATGTTAATAAGCACATAAAATTTGTTAAAAAGTGGGATTTTATGTATCAGTGTATTTTGCTCATTTATGTGTACCACAGTCGTTTAATACTTCAAAATCACTAGTAAATAGATACTAAAACCATTTACCAGACATGTACAAGCAAGAAAAATTAAGGTGAGGGCCGCTGTGATCATTTGGCCTACCAGTTTACCCTAATTGTAGGCTCAATTGTAAAAAGTATATGAAATTTCATAAAATGTTATAATAATCGATAAATGCTGGTGGGAACATGTATGAAAGGGAGACAGAAAGACTAAATTAGTCAAAACAAAAAGCCAAGTTAATATGATTAAAGTACTATGTTAAAATCATGCTTGGTAAAAAGATGTGGAATCTGAAATTAATGAGCCAGAATTGCTGTGTTGGATATTAGGCCTAATTGGTGCACAAAATAATGCGGGGATGGGCTATTCCAACCATTGTTCCCTTTATGGGTCCCTAAAGAAAGACTCTGTGGGAAGAATAAGGGGAAGAACAGACAGGGGTTACTGAAGCAAGCTTCACCATCATGGCTGTTACCACCACCATTTCCTGGGAGCCCTGGCCTTCATTCCCTGTGATCCTGAAAGATGCCCTGACCAGGCTGGGCCACAGAGAGGTATCCAGATGACATCAGGACCCCTACCAGAAGGTTAGTCTATTATGTTTTGTCAAAGTTCTTGGTCAAGGTACAGTCAAGGACCAGAAACCAGAGAAAATTATTTTTTTAAAAAATAAGTAAATTAAAAGATTTCAAGGGCCGTTCAAAAGCATATGGCAGTCCGGCTTTGGCCTGTGGTCCGCCTATTGACTATCTCTGCTCTACCAGATCCAGCTGAATCCCAAATCAGCAGCTGAGATGAAACAGGATTGGACTTTAACAGCAGTAGATATAACAGCTCCAGCCCATCTCAAATAAGTTCTCTTTTCCACAAAAGAGGAGCTATTAACATCTTTGATACCATCTAAGACTGTCAAACAATGGGGATTCTCCTTCTGAAAACTCTCTCCAGCTAAAGGGAAAGGGAACAAGAAATGCTATTAAAATGAAAGCCATACTTTATACTTGACATACAGTTTCTCCTTCTCTTCTTTATCTTTAATAAAAGGTTTAAAGGATTTTTAGTGGTGTTTGTGCCATCGTACCAAGCAGGCTGACATCTCTGTATAACAAACCCCGGACTGTAGTACTGTTTAATGCTGGACACTGACTGGGTTGTTAACACCTTTGGCCCACATATTCTATCTTCGGGCATGTCTTCACTAGCAACGTTGAAGCGGTGTGTAGTCGCAGTGCCAGTGCTGGGAGAGAGCTCTCCCAGACCTATAAAAAACCCACCTCCATGAGGGGAATACCTCCCAGCGCTGGTGCACTGTCTACAGCGCTGAAACTTGCAGCACTCAGGGGTGTGTTTTTTCACACCCCTGAGCAAGAAAGTTGCAGGGCTGTAAAGTGCCAGTGTAGGCTTCCCTAAATTAATCCAGCAAGGCTGGCAGCAATGTCCTAGCGAAAACCCCTGCTGGCTCCAGTGCACTCTGGGTGCTCTAGGGAAGAAAATGAGCTACATCCACTGCAGCTCCTCCCAGCAGCTAGGTGGGGGAGAAGGGAAGAAGACTAGCTTCTAATAGCTCATGACTGGCCAGGGTTAGCAGAGGCCATCACTGATGCTCCAAGCTCTTTGGCTGGTTCCGGAGTAGGGGTCCAGACACCATTGCTGCTGCTTCAGGGCTGGCGAGGAGACTGGATGCCTCTGAGCTGCCCTTTTCTTCCTCTCTCACACCACCTCTTTTTCTGTGTGTGGAATGATGACAGAGCTCAAGTTTAACAAGCCTGTGCATGAAAGGGAGTGAAAATGGAAGGAGGTGAACAGTGAGGGGTGGGGTGAAGGTGGCAGCAAGTGTGAGGTATGGAATGGATGGAGGGAAGAATGAAAGGCCAAGATGGAATGAGGGAAGAAAGAGTAAAATGGCAAAACATGGGAGTCAGAGAGTGTGTTCATCAGGTTGAAATCAGAGTTGGGGTAGCCATTAATTTCACAAGGGGGTGGGGAGAGACGAACACTTGGTAGCCCGCCCCACTTCCTTGAAACAGGGGTTCCTGTGTATGCGGGTCCTTGCCAACTTCACCCTGGCAGACAACTCGGGGGTAGTGGGGGGGACACGACCTCACTAATGACACCTCAAAGCTATATTGAGGTGGTGAGTACTCCACACAGTCCTCTTGTGCAGTACGTCCTCTGCTCAGCTGGGTGCAGGCAGAGTCCTCCCTTCTTCATGATAAGACCAGTCCTTCATGAGTGGCACCCTACCACTAAAACACCAAGCAGAGGACAAGAGGGAAAGAACACAGTGCAGGGCCATAGGGCTGTGGTGCAATGAGGTGCCCAAGGGAGGTTGTGCCTGGCGTTTCCAATTCCTTTAATCCGGCCAAGGGGAAAGAATCTGTCATTTAAGTCCTTTGTAAAAGGGCCCAGTCTGCCCACTTTTACCCTGAGACCAACACTTCTGGAGGGAGAAAAGAAATCAGGAGAAAGATACAAACACAAGGCAGCAGCTCTTTCAAGAAGATAAAATGGAAAATGGGAGAAAAGGAGGTCTATGACGGGAGTAATTGCCAGCAAGCAATTTCCCTGTGTAAATTCCTGCTCTGACATCCTACAAAGAGAAATGGAGTCAAAGACATAACTGAGGTTGCATGCAGGGAAAGGTTTTCCTCTGGGGTTGAGGTCAATTGCCATATCTCATTGTAGGAACAAGCAAACATCTCAGGCTCTTCCACACTTGGGGATGATCTTGCAGACCAGAATGATGAAAGCCCTGCTGAACTTTGTCTCAAGTCTTAGCTGTCCCCCTCACTCTGATCAGAGCAGTTCTGTATCCTTTGGTCCACTATGTGGCCTGTGAGAGAATCTGCCCCTTCGGTCCCTACAATCTTTACGTCTGGCCACATGGTTACTGTTTCCTGAAGGAATCCTTTCACTCCTATTATAGTTCCTCTTTTGCCGCACATCATGGTGACTTTTCCCTTCCCTACGCTTTCATATAGACGAGAGAATGGTGTTTGGAGGAAAGATTTAAGTTCATTAGGAACTGGAGAATGTTTTGGGAACGGAGGAGCCCACAGGAAAGATGGGCTCCAGCTAAACAAACCGAATCAGATTGTTGAACTGTAAAATTTAAAAGGTTGAAGAAAGGACTGGAGGAAAGCTGACAGATGCAAAGGTGCGCATGGTTTGGACAGGGACATCCATTAGAGGAGGATTTATTAAAGAGGATACTGTATATCCTAGTAAAGAGGAGGGGATAGAAGTTGATAAAGTACAGGCAGGAACTGAAGAGAAATAGACAAATGGGGAAAAAAAAGTCCCATTCAATAACATCACATGAAGGCAGATAGAAAATTTGTCAATATTTAGTTAAGCGCTTGCATACAAATGCTAGAAGTCTAAGATCAATTAACTTTAGTGCCTGGTATTAAA
The DNA here is from genome assembly GCF_965152235.1 of Eretmochelys imbricata. NCBI lineage: Eukaryota > Metazoa > Chordata > Testudines > Cheloniidae > Eretmochelys > Eretmochelys imbricata. The sequence goes on from NC_135575.1 coordinate 109,121,481, forward strand.
TGAGGATATTGATATAACAGGAATCACAGAAACTTAGTGGAATGATGATAATCTATGGGACACAGGAATATCAGGATACAAAATATGTAGGGATGACCGTAGGTCTTGAGGGTGGAGCACTGCCACTATATGTGAAAGAAAGCATACCATCAAATACAGTAAAAATTTAAACGCCTCAAACTGTACCATAGAATCTTTATGTATATAAATGTCACGCTTCAAAAAGAGTATAGCAGTCAGAATATTCTACCACCCATCTGACTAGGATATTGAAATCACTGTGAAATGCTCAGGGAAATTAGAGCCTACAAAAGCAAAAAAACACAACAGTGGGGGAATTTAAACTATCCCTATTTTGACGGGGTACGTGCCACCTCAGGATGTGATGCAGAGATAAAATTTCTACACATCATGAATGACACACCTGGAGCACCTAGTCCTGGAACCCACAATGCGAGAGGCAATTCGTGATTTAGTCCTCAGTGGAGCACAGGATCTGGTCTAAAAATTGAACATAGCCGAACTGCCTGGCAACAACCACCCAAATGTAATTAAATTTAAACATACTTGCAAGGGCGAAAATACCAAAGAAACCCATCACAATAGCATTTAACTTCAAAAAGGGAACTACACAAAAATGAGGAAGATAGGTAAACAGAAATTTAAAAAGAACAGTCAAGTGTGAAATGCCTGAAAGCCGCAGGGAAACTTTTAAACACTACCATAATAGAGACTCAAGCTACAAATATACCCAAAATTCAACAACAGTAAGAGGATCAAAAATATGCCACCAGGGCTAACCAAAGTAAACGAAGCCAAAAGACATCCTTTAAAAAGCGGAAGTCAACTCCTACAGAGAAAAATAGGAAGGAGCGTAAACTCTGGCAGGCCAAGGGTGAAACTAAACAGGAAAAAAAAATTTTAAGTACATCAGAAGCAGGTAGCCTGCCAAATCATCAACAGGTACAGTGGATGATCAAGGTGCTAGAAGACCACTCAAGGAAGACCAAGTCATTGCAGAGAAGCTAAATGAATTCTTTGCATTGGTCTTCACTGCACAGGACACGAGGGAGATTCCCACTCCTGAGCCTTTCTTTTTAGGTGATAAATCTGAGAAAATGTCCCAGACTGAGGTGTCAATAGAGAACATTTTGGAACAAATTGATAAAGTCATGAGTCACCAGGACCAGATGACATTCATCCGAGAGTTCTGAAGGAACTCAAATATGAAATTGCGAAACTGTGGCATGTAACCTGTGGCTTAAATCAGCCTCTGGACCAGATGACTGGCAGATAGCTAATGTGACACCAATTTTTTAAAAAGGCTCCAGAGTCTATCTGACAATTACAAGCCGGTGAGCCTAACTTCAATACCAAGAAATTGGTTAAGCTATAGTAAGGAACAGAATTATCAGACACATAAATGAACAGGATAGGGAAAGAGTCAATGTGGCTTTTGTAAAGGGAAATCATGCCTCACTAATCTATAAGAACTTTTTGAGGGCGGTCAGCACATACGTGGATAAGAGTGATCCAGTCGATATAGTGTACGCCAACTTTCAGACAAGGTCCCTCACCAAAGGCTCTTAAGCAAAATAAGTAGTCACGAGATAAAACGGAAGGTCCTCTCATGGATCAGTAACTGGTTAAAAGACCGGAAACAAAGTGTAGAATAAATGGTCAGTTTTCTCAATGGAGAGGGGTAAATAGCAGGGTCCCCCAAGGATTTGTACTGGGACCTGTGCTGTTCAACATATTCATAAATGATCTCAAAAAAGGGGTGAACAGTGAGGTGACAAGGTTTGCACCCAACACTAAATTACTCAAGATACTTAAGTCCAACGCTGGCTGTAAAGAGTTAAAGGGATTTCATTAAACTGGGTGACTGAACAACGAAACGGCAGACAAAATTCAACATGGATAAATGCAAAATAATGCACATTGGAAAACAATCTCAACTATACACACAAAATGATGGGGTCTAAATTAGCTGTTATGACTCTAGAAAGATTTTGGAGTCATCAGAGGAATAGTTCTCTGAAGACATCTGCTCAATGTGCAGTAGTAAAAAAAGCTAACAGAACATTAGGAACAAGATACACAGTAAGAAAATATTACAAGGCCACTATATAAATCCATGGTATGCCCACAGTCACCCCATCTCCAAAAAAAAGAAAAAAATCTTAAAATTGGAAAAGGTGCAGAGAAGGGCAAAAAAAAAAAAACCCTTCCATATGAGGAGAGGTTAAAAAGACGGGGACTTCAGTTTAAAAAAGAGGGGGATGTGACAGAGGTCTATAAAATCATGCATCTTGTGGAGAAAGTGAATAAGGAAGTGTTATTTACCCCTTCACATAATACAACAATTAGGAGTCACCCAATGAAATTAATAGGAAGCAGGTTTAAAAAGAAAGGAAAGGAAGTATTTCTTTACATAATACACAGTCTACCTATGGAACTTGTTGCTGGGGATGCTGTGAAGACCAAAAGTATAACTGGGTCCAGAAAAGAATTAGAGAAGTTCATAAAGGACAGGTCCATTAACAGCTATTAACTAAGATTAATTAAAGTCCAGCAAAGGGCAACAAAAATGATTAGGGGTCTGGAACTCATGACTTATGAGGAGAGGCTGAAGGAACTGGAATTGTTTAGTCTGTGGAAGAGAAGAATGAGGGGGGATTTGATAGCTGCTTTCAACTACCTGAGAGGTGGTTCCAGAGAGGATGGTTCTAGACTATTCTCAGTGGTAGCAGATGACAGAACAAGGAGTAATGGTCTCAAGTTGCAGTGGGGGAGGTTTAGGTTGGATATTAGGAAAAACTTTTTCACTAGGAGGGTGGTGAAACACTGGAATGCGTTACCTAGGGAGGTGGTAGAATCTCCTTCCTTAGAAGTTTTTAAGGTCAGGCTTGACAAAGCCCTGGCTGGGATGATTTAATTGGGGATTGGTCGTGCTTTGAGCAGGGGGTTGGACTAGATGACCTCCTGAGGTCCCTTCCAACCCTGATATTCTAGGATTCTATGATGGTCAGGGATGCACCACGCTCTGGGTGTCCCTAAACCTCTATCGGAACCTGGGACTGGACAATAGGGAATGGATCACTTGGTAACTGCCTTGTTCTGTTTATTCCCTCTGAAACATCTGTCACCAGCCTCTGTCAAAGGATGGGATATTGGCCTAGATGGACCATTGGTCTGACCCAGTATGGCTGTTCTATGTTCTTACATGTCAGCCTCTGAGGATGGGGCGCTTACGTAGACTCCCCCTCTTCGGAAAGAGGACATGATCCCCTTCTGAACAGACAGCATCAGTTTGCTCGAGCATTGATCCAACTTGTGGCCATGTGAAGCCCTGCTTCTTCACAAGAAAATAAACTGGCTTTAACGTGAAGGGTGCGGTTGCTTGGATAAATCCTCAGTTTTCCATTTGGGCTGTTTATTTCTTTGCCTAGGGTTAAAGGACTTCACATCAGTACTTCCTCTCCCTGCCCTGCCTGCAGCAACCTTTGCTTTTATCTATTGTTTTGTAGTTTACTTCTGCCTTAAGAAATAGAGTACTTGTGGCACCTTAGAGACTAACCAATTTATTTGAGCATGAGCTTTCGTGAGCTACAGCTCACTTCATCGGATGCATACCGTGGAAACTGCAGAAGACATTATATACACACAGAGACCATGAAACAATACCTCCTCCCACCCCACTGTCCTGCTGGTAATAGCTTCTGCCTTGTGTGTTTAGTACTACTCCAATTTTCACCCACAAAATATAAACACAGGTGATCTAAAGTGGACAAAGGCAGTTGTATGAGGAGTAAAGAGCTGCCTGGCATTGGCATACTAAGATGCTATGTTGTATTGCTGGGTTTTGTTTTTTTCTGGTGCATGATAGTGAGGAGGGTTTTTGAGAACTATTTTTAAAGTGTGTTTGACTAAAAAGCCACTGGGTGAGAAGCAGGGAGATAGAGATAAAGATCATGTTTTTAAACAGCCAGAATTTTAAAAACAAGTTGTTTATAAGGATATTCTTACACACACTTTTAGAAATTAGAGAGTGAATTTACAGGCATGTGTGTCAAGAACTACGGTCACCATAAAATGTTGTTCCTTAAAAATACAGAAGTTTGTCTCCCCAGCCAGTTCAATTTACTAAGAATACACCAGCATTGCACATCAATGTCACTCATCACAGCATGATTACTGTATACTGTATTATAGTCTTATAGACAAGTATGAATTAAGTTGAAAAATCTTATATCCTGGAATGGTTCCTGGTATTATCCAGTTTTCAATACTTGGAGTGAAATAGCTGTGGAAGTATTGCACCAATCTTTTAAAGTCACTGTGCCCACTACCTAGAGCAGGATATCCTCAGTTATTTCTTGTAAGTTAATAGCTCAGAACCGGAAATCTTGCTTTGCAACTGTCTATTCCTAAGTCAATTATTAATAATAAAATTGAAGCTTTATTTTGCATTGCATCTTTCATATAAACTTACATTCCAAGCCACTCTGGAGAATTAAACAACTACAAAGAAAACAGCAGTATGATAAAAATTAAAAGGTAAGTGTGAGGGGAAATAATACACACACACACACATATATATAATTCATTCTCAGCTATGATTTGAAATGATACAGCAAACTGATCAGGTGGAAGAGACCTAGTAATTAAAAATGGCCCGACTGTGCGGACGAAGAGAGCGGTCAACCATTGCTAGCCAAGAAGAGAGAAGAGAGTAAAGGTAGGAGACATATGCAAGGTCAATTGGAGTAAAGGTCACAGAGTTAAACAATTCTGAGAACAATTTGAACTGGATACTAGAAAGAACAGAGAGCAAATGGAGATGTTTGGAGGTAGAGAGCGATGTTATCAGGCTACGTTGCATGTGACAGAACCAGACAACTCTCTACACTTCATGAAGCACTGAAATTTGTGAAGGTCTTATGGAAGCAAGTTGCATTACATAACCAGGGGATGGTAAATATTGAAGATGAGGATTTTAGAGATGGTACTGAGACAGTGACTTCAATAAGGAGAATTATACCTTGCCCAAAAATATGGACCTGGTGGCAGGCACATCTTTAGATGACATGAAGGCAAGGGGAAACTATCAGCTGAGAAGGGAAACAGAAAGTTATGGTTGACGTGCAATGGCTTTCTCAAATTTAGATTGGGAGGCTGGCCTGCAACTTTCACCAGTTCATGGGTTATGTTTTCTTTAGGAATATAGCAGCAAATGCATGGAATGGTTCAGCAGTGCCCTGAAACAGATTATAGGTGCTATAACAGAGGAATAACGAGAAGATACCCATGTCAAAGCCACATCTGCTTCTCTAGTAGCTTGAAATTTTTTCACCCATGTTAACCTGTTCGCCCTGATTTACTGACCGAAGTCCATCTGAGTAAACATATTACCTATTTAAAATGCTCTCTGTAATTTCAACTGAGGAAGTTCCCCCCGCCCACTTCTCCTTTACAAAGCATTTCAGTGCTTAATGAGTGATCCCAATAGAACAAGTATGCCGTTCTCTGGAAAACCTCCTTGAAAGGAAGGTGCTATATCAGAGGTGGGCAAACTACGGCCTGTGGGCCACATCTGGCTCGTGGGACCATCCTGCCCGGTCCCTGAGCTCCTGGTCCGGAAAGGCTAGCTCCTGGCCTTTCCCTGCTATTCCCCCACAGCTGCGCGGGCAGCGCTCTGGGTGGCGGGGCTGCGCGTGTTGGATCATATTAAAGTAGTTCTGTATTAAAATCACAAATGAGTTTGATTCCCCATAGTTTAAATTCCAGGGTATTACTAATTAAGAGGTCTCTTGGTTTTTGGTACTGTTTCTCTCCCTCTCTGTGTGAAACTTGCAAGCTGCTAACTGTGTTAGTACAAGGCAAAATATTTATAAGACAGAGTCTGTTCTCAAAGCAATTCTTTGTAACAACAACTACTCACACATAGAGAGACTCAAAGCAATACTCTAACAATAGAAACAGCACCCAGAGACTCCCCGCCCTTTTGTTGTATTCATTTCGCTTTGTTAACAATTGTGATTAAAATAGAGACGGAGGATGTATGTGGATGGATGCTTGGTGTGAATAATAACTGAATGATCAGGCAGGTGCCAGCCTAAGAATGCAGTGTCCATCGGCTGAAGAAGGCGTCAAGTGGAAATAACCAGAGGACCCCCAGAGGGCAGACTAGAATCCACCCAACAGCCTCAAGAATGGGAGAACCAAAGAACAAGATAACATCTGGCAGCACGGAGCTGTCAGGAATGTGCCATCTGCTGACTGATTCAGCAACAGCATGATGAAGCAATTCCCATAGACTGGCATAGGAAGAAATTCCTATAAAAATGGACTCTAGAAAGTGAGAACTTTGGGGTCTGATTCTGCAAACCAACTTCCAGGAGCATCAGATCTGACAAGGCCCTGCTCCCTCCTCATGTCCAGGACACCTGGCAAGTGGCTTGGCATGAGCAACTCTAAGGCTGGTAACTATGATAACAACCTTGCAGAACCTGTGTGCATGTGTGTGAGAATGAATGTGTGAATAAATATGAAATCAAATGGAATGTTATAGCTATAACTAACTGCTTACTATGATTCTTTCTGTATTCACAATAAACGTGTCATTTTGCCTTTTCCCCTTTAATAAGCTCCTGCTGGTTTTTATTTTATTGGTATAACACGCGCTCCTGCAGGGCAGCGTGGCAGAGTGTCTGGCTCCGGCTGGGTGGTGCAGCTGCCAGACATGCTGGTCTGAGCGGCATGGTAAGGGGGCTGGGGTGTTGGATATGGGGCAGGGAGTCTCGGGGTGCAGTTGGGGAGCAGGGGGCAGTTGGATGGGGCGGAGGTTCGGGGGTGGGAGCAGTTAGGAGACGGGGAACAGGGAGCAGTTGGATAGGGCAGAGGTTCAGGGAGGGACAGGGGGGTTAGATGGGGGTAGGGTCCCGGGGGGTGGTTATGAGTCCCGGGAGGGGGCGGTCAAGGGACAAGGAGCGGGTGGTGGGGGAGGGGGTGGATAGGGGGCAGGGGCCAGGCTGTTTGGAGAGGCACAGCCTTCCCTACCCGGACCTCCATACAGTTTCGCACCAAAAAGTTTGCCCAACCCTGTGCTATATAGTTATTTGCACCTACATTCATGGCTTTAAATCTCCCACACAACTCCACAGATTTCACTTTTTTCCAAAAGCCCCACAATTCTTGATCTCCCCAAAATGGCAGAGTCCCACTCAGGGAAAATAGCCTGGAGGCAACAGCGAGTGGACTCTCTCACTGCTCCAAACAATTCAGTGCAAGGATACCAAGGTGAGAGGCATCTTGTAGACAGACAGACATCTGGAAATGATGGCCTGAGGAAGCTGTTAGGCCAGAAGCAGCTTCAGAACGTCTCTTCCAGCATCAATGCCCAGCCACTCTGAGGAGGAGAGTTACTAATGATTTCTTTATTCCTCTGTATCTATATCCACACAGAAAATCTGCCCCGTTATCTAGTCACCTTTTTTTTTTCTTTTGGGTAAAAGTTTTACATAATATATGAAAAAAATCAGATTCAGCAGCTGTTCACCACCACATAATCAAAGAATTAAAAACCCACCCTTCCCAAATATGCTAGTCCTCAAGCATCTCCCAGTGCTAGAGCTTTGAGTTACTTTGGCCTCAACAGCACTGCAAACTTGTGGCATACCACACTAACAAAAAAAAAACAAAAACATAAGAGCTGAAAAGCATTCTTGCCATTTCACTGACAAAACTGAAACTGCTGCAGGCAGAGACTAGGAGAACTCTGTCCCCTCCATATCACCACTCAGCACCTTGTACAGCCGATCTTCAAAGTACCAGCAAACTGCTGTTTCTGGGAAACAGCTTCTTACTCCTTGTGCCACAAAGTCAAGCTTCCCCATCACAAGAAGCCCATCATCCTTCCACCCCCTCAATCCCTACCCACGCTGACCATTAATGCACACATCTAATTCTGTCACTTCCACCTCTCTTCACAAGGCAGCCACCATCTGAATCGTCCGTCCCTGCCAGGCACCAAACTCCACAGATGACGATCCAAGTGAACTAGATACAAGGAGGATCCATGGAGAAGGTGACAGGAACAAGAGATCATGCAGAGCACTCCATTTAAAATGGTCCACTAGCAAAAATCTAAGCTACAACACTTCCCTTATGTTGCCTGCCCCTTCTGCCATAACAATAGTGATGCCTCCACCTTGGCGGGAACAGGGGTCTCTGTATTGCCCTGGCCGCGACTCCAGACACCGCCCCCGAAGCTCCCATTGGCCACAGTTCTCTGTTCCCAGCCAATGGCAGCTGCGGGGGGCGGTGCCTGGAGGTGCAGCTAGGGCAACACACAGACCTCTGTGTCTCCCCCTCCCCACACAGGTTCTGGCCGCTTCCCAGAGTTGCGAGTTCCCAGAGTCGCAGGAGCCTGCCCTGCCCCCGCCCCCCAAACCTCCTGCTGCACCCTGCACCCCGACACCCTGCCCTGAGCCCCCTGCTTCACCCCGCACCCCTCCTGCACCTCAACACCCTGCCCTGAGCCCCCAACCACACGCTATACCCCTCCTGCTCCCCCTGGGGTAGAGAGGGGGCTGAGTTGTGGTGGGCATTTCAGGGAAGGGGTTGGAATGGGGGCTAGGAAGAGGTGGGGCCGGGGCAGCGGGGGTGCGTGTGGGGGGTGGGGGATGGTTCAGTGATGCGGCCATCAGGCCAATGTACTGGACCCCATGTGGCCCTCATGGTCATTTGAGTTTGAGACCCCTGATTTAAACAAACAAAACATAGAAGTAATTTTAAAGTTCTGTTGGTCTTACACAAATAAAACCAACAAAGCTTTCTTTAATAATGGAGAGAGGTACTTAGTGGTGTCCCCCAGGGATCTGTACTGAGACCAGTCCTATTCAACATATTCATAAATGATCTGGAAAAAGCGGTAAAATTTGCAGATGATACAAAACTACTCAAGATAGTGAAATCCCAGGCACACTGCGAAGATCTACAAAAGGATCTCTCAAAACTGGGTGACTGGGCAACAAAAAGGCAGATGAAATTCAATGTCGATAAATGCAAAGTAGCGCACATTGGAAAACAATCCCAGCTATACATATAAAATGATGGGGTTTAAATTAGCTGTTACCACTCAAGAAAGAGATCTTGGGAATCACTGTGGATAGATCTCTGAAAACATCCACTCAATGTACAGCGGCAGTCAAAAAAGCAAACAGAATGTTGGGCATCATTAAGAAAGGGATAGATAATGAGAAAGAAAATATCATATTGCCTGTATATAAATTCATGGTATGCCCACATCCTGAATACTGCGTGCAGATGTGGTAGCCCCATCTCAGAAAAAGATATATTGAAATTGGAAAAGGTTCAGAAAAGGGGAAAAAAATGATTAGGGGTATGGAATGGCTTTCGTATGAGGAGAGATATATAAGACTGGGACTTTTCAGCTTGGAAAAGAGACGACTAAGGGGGGATATGATAGAGGTCTATAAAATCATGACTGGTGTGGAGAAAGTAAATAAGGAAGTGTTATTTACTCCTTCTCATAACACAAGAACTAAGGGGCCCCAAATGAAATGAATAGACAGCAGATATAAAACAAATAAAAGGAAGTATTTCTTCACACAATGCACAGTCAACCTGTGGAACTCCTTGCCAGAGGATGTTGTGAAGGCCAAGACAATAACAGGGTTAAAAAAAGAACTAGATAAATTCATGGAAGATAGGTCCATCAATGGCTATTAGCCAGGATGGGCAGCGATGGTATCCCTAGCCTCTGTTTGCCAGAGGCTGGGAATGAGCGACAGGGAATGGATCACTTGATGCTTGCCTGTTCTGTTCATTCCCTCTGGGGCACCTGGCATTGGCCACTGTTGGAAGACAGGATACTGGACTAGTTGGGCCTTTAGTCTGACCCAGTATGGCCGGTCTTCTGTTCTTAATAAAAAGACTAAAATTCAAATAGCTACACATTCTTTTGGTAGGTAACCTTAGATCAAGAAATAAAGTAATCTGCAAAATCATTACACTCAGTGTCAGTACAGCAAAGCTTGATGGCAGTAATTTCTTCAGGCTGGTATGTGGTTTCTAGTAAAATGAATACAGTAAGTCTTTCCTTCTAGAGCAAGTCCAAAACAATCATTATATTGTATCATTGATTGAACTGAACAGGGACATTTCATATCTCAAGTTTCAGTTTTGTTTTTCCAGACTCATTAATCCGACGTTACATATACTACCTAGATTGTTTTCAGGACAGTGTAGTTTAAATGAAAAGTGCAATACTAAGAGTATGCTCAAATTTACAACTTGCTCAAAGGTATAAAAAGACAGCATTACCTTTTAATCCTTAGCCTCTGAAAGACAGTATTAAAATTCACTGGCGAATAGTTTTGAAAGCATGCATGCATCTGTAAAATCAGACTGACTCCCTTAAATACTCTTTGTGCATCATGTACCAGTATGTGGGTTTCACATTTTACTACCATAATTCTCTCCAGAAAGAGCATATTCTGTAACACATGAAAAACTATAATTTAGCAGTGTTTCAGAATCATTAAGTCAAGTTACTGAAATCTTCGAACTACTTTGCCTCCCTTTGCAATTCACTTCAGTATGGCTATGTGTGACGTTCTTTTAGTGTATTGCCAACTGTAGGAGAAGCTTTACACAGCCTTGTTTTCTTTTGCCACAAGTACTCCTTTTCTTTTACTAGTTAGCCCTGCTGGAAAAAACAGTATTAGATAATGATGGGGCAACACCACTGAACACATATTTATAATCCCATTAAGCACAAGATTCTCTTTAGTACAAATATATTTAAACTGAAAGCTATACTTTAAAAACACACGGTTATATATGCTAGGTCCCCTAAACTTCAAACTTCTCTTCTCACAGATTTGTCTCACAGACCCAAGTAAAGGGTGGGTCTCTCCCCTTTAAGGTTTTAGAGGCAAAGCAGAGTCAGTACACCGTTTAACACCATGAGTCCAACCTGCCAGGACGGACTCATGGTAAAACTCAAATATACTACACACATACCACTTATGGTTAGTTATCTATACTTCCCAACAGGACCCAAATACTTATCCAGAACTGCATCTAGCAAGCATCATCCTAAAACAAAGGCCTGCTGGACGTGTCCTCAGAAGAGAAATTTACAAGCAAGGGGTGACAAATTTCTAGTTTTCAAGCAAGAGCATGTCTTCAGTTCCTCAGACTACTAAGAGAAGTATAAAGAGTAGAATATTGTGAAATTCCACCCTCTCCAGAAGGGCTTATACTCTGCTCTAAATATTTTATTTTTTTAGAACATTTTAAAATGTTTGACTGTCACCTACCAGCAGCTGCATCCAAATACACTGTGGAAGGAAGGGGCAGGGAATGAGAGAGAGAAAAACTAGGAAACCTGTAGTGCAACAAACACAGAAAGTTAGCTGGCCTGTGCTAAGCCTAGCATAATGGGGTCCTGGTCTGTCAACTGGGGCTTTTAGTGCTACAGTAATACAAATCTAGGCCTTGCCTACACTTACAGCAGTTTAGAGTACAGACACTGCATGCACCCGTAGGATGAGATATAAATAATGTAAACGGCGAGGCACGGATTAGGTGAATAAAGACACACCTGAATCCTGTGCGTATGTACTCTATATGGCTCTCTGCATGCCCAAGCAGTGCCTAACACATCTACACTGCTATTAGTTTCCCACTGCCTCTCTGCTGCCAGGGCCTTTCCTTCCCACAGTGAAAGGCTCTGGCAGTTCCTGGCTGCTGGAGACTTTCACTGCCACAAGTTGCTGCTGGAACCTTTCTCCACTGCAGGCAAAGGCCCTAGCAGCAAGTAAAGGGCTTGGCAGCTTCCCCCCGCCAGTGCATTTCCCTGCTGCCCGAGCCTTTCACTATCACATGTAGCTACACACCACAGTATGGACACAGCCTGCTTTTCAATTCAGCATGTAGCTACACATGCATGGCATGTAGGGTAAATGTAGACAAGTAATTTTATAGCCCAAGCACTCCACTTATGTCAAACTCTTGTTCTGGGTTTGCCAAAGCTGGGATATACACTTGCTTGGGTACCTTACTCATGTTTCTGACGACTAAGAATAGTACCATATACAGGAACTTTGAATATCCTTACGTTAATAGGCCAAAATGCAAAATTAAGCAAAAAATTTTCATGGTGCATGTGCTCACATGAACTGCACTGTAATTACAGATAAGTCCCTACATGAAATCTAACTCTTGCTTTCCTTTCACTTTAAATTATATGCAAAGGGGGAAAATGTTTGCAGCCTTAATTCTTCTGATGCATCAAGGAGACCTAAATGGTTTGCCTACAATAAAGTTGGATGGGGGAGGAGAGATCCTAATTTTTTCACTAGAAATACAAGTTCTACATTCCTTGTTTTTTCCAGAGGAATCATTGTTATAATCTAATCTGAGAAAATGAAATCTGACCAAGGGTAAGAGAAATTTAGTTGGACTAATGAGAGATTATTTTGTGTTTTTGCTAAACAGCAAATGCTCAATACTGAATAGGGCTCCCTTACTGAAAAAGTTCAGCACATCTATCCCCTCATTAAAAGACTTAAAACTTTCCTGCCCATGTTCTCTAGTCCTCCAAGAAGATCTCCATCACAAACAGGCAGCTCAGCACCAAGTGCTGCTAAATATTACAAGGTTAAGAACAAAATCTGTATATGGAAGGAGAGTGAGGAAAAGGATAGATTTTTGCTGTGTTGTGAGAGGAAGGAGATACAGGATTCTTCCAGCCTGGACACGCAAAGTGAAGTAAGTGTCAAAGAAGATCCTCCAGCTAGGGGCTGGGATGAAAAGAGGATACTGATGTGTGTGGCTAACAGTAATAGAGAATGTGGGGAGTGCAGAAGGTTTAGGAGGAAAGAGTAGAAGCTCAGTTTCAGCCATGTTAGCTCCAAATGGTCAGTGAGTCCTTAAAAAGAAAAGGTTAGCATAAAATGAAGGACTGGACAAAAGGACACAGGTCAGACATAGGTAGGTGACTCTTAAATCTACCAACACAAAGATGGTTATTGAAACTGTGCAAGTTAATGAAGTCACCCAAGGACAAGATGTAGAGTGAGGGAAATGGGGGCGAGGGGGGAGAGGAGAGCAATTTGTGGGACCTTCACAGGGTGAAGGAGAAGAGGGATTAAAAAAGGAGGAGATGCTGAAGGAGTAATCAGAAGGTGATGCTGGACTACAGATTCCACAGCAGATGTTCCGTTCTCACATGGCAATACTATGTCCCTCCCAATCACGGAAGAGAACCAAAAAAAGTGTCTATTAGTCTGTTATACAGATTTGTGTGGCACTTGTCAGTTTACAGCTTATGATATTAACAGGAAAGCAATATTTCAAAAGGCTGTAAGACAAAACAGAAAGCAGAAGATTTGAACATATTTTTAAATTTCATAAATGATTGTTCAGTCTTATAGCCGAAACATCTACAATGTTCTTTTAAAGCAACTGTTTGGGCCAAAAGCGAGTAATTAAAGGTTTGTTTTCAAATTCTGTTTTTTGGAACAACATTCCTATACCAATACAGACTGTTTTCAAAATTCTCTCATGGGTCAAGACCATGCCTACTACACCTCTGGTATGAAGATCAGTTTTATTGTCATGTTTAACAGCAAAATAAATTTACTGTGCGAAGTTGTTGCTACACAGAATCATTACATGCTTTAAAAATTATTTTCATTCATAGCAGGAACTGTTCAAACTGAGAAAAGAATCCAAGGAAGTACGTTACTATAGAGATAGGAACAAATAGTTTTCCCAGTGTCCCTTCACACCTACCCTGTCAGGATATTCTTTGGCTTTTAAAAACAAAACATCCATACTGCCACATGCAACAGCAGTTAAGTGAAGTGCAATCTGCTATAGCTATTCAAAACTAAAACCAATTGCAAAGGTACAGAATTCTGGCATAGCTGCGGACTTTAAAACTTGCCATGTTTTAACAGAGTTTGCCTGCTTTTTTCCTGCTCTAACTCCACCCCACTTCAAAGCTCATCTTTGCACATCTATCCAATACCATTGAAGTCATTTATACTACCTATGCAAATTACATTTAGAAACTTTCATTCTGCAGAGCCACTTTACCCAATTCATCTGACGAGAGCCATGTAGAAGACAAAAAGAGGAAAGCCTGAAAGTTATGAATATTTGTATTATCATAAGGCCTGGAGGTGTCATTATGCTAGAAACTGCACAGAGTAAGGTGGCCTCTGCCCTAAAGAGCTTACAATATAAATACACAAGCCAGATGTCAGAACAGGAAACCATGATGTAACATACAAACAAAGCAAACAAGTTAGTTTCCAAGTCATGTTAATTTTACAGGTTTTTTTTTTAATTTTTAAATTTGAGAGGTATTTTAATTTATTTTTATTTATTTTATGACATCCTGAGCACTTGGCAGCAGCAGTGAATCCCTGCCCACAACTCAGATTAAATTCTTGTACAAGACACAGATACATTCTTCATAGACTACTGTCTGGTCTATGGCAAGTATACTGGGCTGGGAGACACAATAAGCCTATAGATTTTGATTTTGCCTCTTCTATTGAGTATGGGTAATACTGCTGGGCAGTTCACAATTTTTCTTACTGACCAAGTCGCCACAGCCATAGCTTAGATGGCTGATGACTATCATTCCCCTAATTTTAAAAGAAACACAAACCGTATTTGAATATAAATGGCATAAATATAAAACTAAGCAAGCCATCTATTCCTTCTGTCTTTTCCTCCCTATATTCTACCTCTCAACTTGCTATGTCTGATTCACCAGAATTAACAGAGATGGAAGAGAACAGTGGAATATTTTAATTTATCAAAACATTTCTTTCTTGGATTCCAATCTCTTCTCCCAGCCAATGCTTACCATGCTTTGGCATTATAGACTCCATCTACTTGGATGTTAATTTCCATTATTTTCTACAAGTTAATGTCTTCACAGATTTGGAAAAATTCTGCTGAGATAGCTTGTGGGGGCCATCCAACAGGACTGGTCTACAAGCAAAAAGGATGGCAACCCATTCAACAGGATTAGCAGAAATGAGAGTCAGGTAAAGAGAATTAGCAACTATTACACAAATATTTCTGTAAAAATACTTTATATGCAACTTACATTATTTAGGAAGAGACTAAGCAAATATTTATAGTGGTGGCACACTAGTCGTACACTAGTTGAAGTTATCCCAGAATTGCCTTTTTTATAGAACCTTTTTAACCTTCTTGTTCTGGTCTGATTTAACTATTTTTGGAGAAAATAATGGAAATGATGATTTTGAGCATGTCTGAACTTCCTTAAGTACTTTTGGGTTCCAAAGTTATTGGAAAGTCAGAGTTTCCATCCCCCCCACCCCACAAAAATTTCCCATAACACTTTTGGTGAAAAATGACAAAAGGTACAATAAAGAAAATATAAATGAATTACGTGTTGTTGAAAAAAATCAAAATTATTAACAATTAACTAGTTAATTCAGTGATGTCTGATCAGACAACAGAACAACAGTGGATAGAATCTATGTCAACATTTCCTAGCCTCCTCATAGTTTTCTCTCTGGTTTCCCCATCCATATAGATTACAAGATAGCAATTTTTTGAGGGCAACCTGGCTTCAGTTCCCATTGCGGAAATGAAGAGAAGTGCAAGTGGAAATGAGGTGCATCCTAGAAAATGGAAAGTGTGTAGGAAAACAGCAGCCACCTTAATTGATGGAAGTCTCTAGTTTCACTCCCATTGAGGACAATGACATACAGTGGACACCTTTACTAGGAGCAGTTTCACTTCCACATGCAGGGAATACATGAACCATATTGCATAATTTGTCACTGGGCTAAACTGAATAATCTTAGCATTTCAAGTAAATTTGTTGTGCCAAAAGAACACTGGCTTGGATTTTCCAAAGGGCACTCAAATCCCATTGATTTTAAATCTGCCTGGCTTAGACCCCAGCCACACACTCTAAGGCAGAGGTGGGCAAACTACGGCCCGCAGGCCACATCTGGCCCGCGGGAACCTCCTGGCCCGGGAGGCTAGCCCCCAGCCCCTCCCCCACAGCCTCAGCTGACTGTGCCGCTGGCGCAATGCTCTGGGCAGTGGGTCTGTGAGCTCCTGCGGCAACGCATCTGCAGAGCCTGGCCGGACCCAGGGCTCTGTGCTGCAGGGCGGTGCGGCTGTAGTGCCGCCAGCCACCGGTGCTCCAGGCAGCGTGGTAAGGAGACGGGGGGCTTGGATAAAGGGCAGGGGAGTTTGGGGAGGTGGATAGGGAGCGGGGCGGTCAGAGGGAAACAGAGGGATTGAATGGGGGCAGGGGTCCTGGGGGGCAGTCAGGAAGGAGGGGGGGGTTGGATGGGGCAGGAGTCCCGGGGGAGGGGGGGCGTCAGGGGGTGAGACGTGAGGTGGGGGAGGGGGGTGGTGGTTGGATAGAGGTCGGGGGCCGGCCACAGCCTCCCCTAACCGGCCCTCCATTCAATTTTGGAAACCCGATGTGGCCCTCAGGCCAAAAAGTTTGCCCGCCACTGCTGTAAGGTCTTGTCTACACTAGAAAGTTGTAGCACTTCAATTGTACCCGTATGGTGGTACATCGCCCATGTCGATGTGGCTGTACAAAGGTGTACTGGTGTACAAAGGTGTTTCATACTGGTATAGCTATTATCATTTCACTGGTACTTTTAAATAAAGCACCATTATATAGGTATAACTACAGCTACATTATGGGTTGCACCGGTTTACCTCACTTAACAAAAACAAAAAAATCACGCCTCTAGATGACAGTTACAACAGTACAAAAACTGTTTAGACCAAGCCCTATTTTCAATGTTTTGAATATTTTTTTAAAATGGGTTTTGTTTGAATTTCCCCAAAAATTTGTTTGCAAGTGTAAGTATATAATTTCTACTGTACTTTCTTTTTTGTGCTTGAGGTTGACACTACTGACACTTAGCAAGGTTAGAGGGCTTTTTTTTTTTTTTGGGGGGGGGGGGGGTGGAGATGTAGTTTGACTACATATAATAAAACAGGAACAGATTTGATGTTTATTCACCAGATATGACCTTTCCTAACCCATTTTACAATTTCACATAGCAATTTAAGAAAGTTGTTCTCGGAAGAAATTCAGATTAGCTAACATCAGCCACACTAGCCAACTACTCACTGTCAATATTTTCATGTTTACGTTCAACCTACAGAGATTCCATGCAGATAAATGTAATGGTCACAAAAAGCTTAAAATTAAGCACTGTTTCTGGAAGTGCAATATCAAATCTCTAGACAGAAAAAGGAGTATTTGAACCTCCCTGACACGCTTTTTGCTCTCATTGCACCCACAATGATTTCTGAAATCAGATCAATGCTGTTTTAAAATAATCACTTAAACCTAGGTGAGCTAAAATAAAGTGTTTGGGACCATTTATTATAGCAATATGAATTATTAATACAATAGATGAGTAAAGCAAAACCAGCTTGTGATACAAATCTAGAAAGAGAAAACTGATAGTTGTACAGTTTAAAGTAACATTGCCGTATTATACACAGAAAATTAGATGCAAAGTTACAATATTGCATGGAAGTGCTATTGTAATTAAAAGTTGCCACAAAACAGAAACACAGAAATTGCCATACTGGATCAGATAGTACTCCATCTATTTCAGTGTACTGTCTTCGACAGGGGCCAGTACAAGATATTTTTGAAGGAGGTACAAGAAACTATGCAGAAGGCAGTTGTGGAAAAAACCTTCCCATGGGGAAAGACTCTTCCTAACCCTCATTAGTAGTCATCTCAGATCCTGAAGCGTGAGAATTTCTATTGCTTCCAAAGCTTTTCTATGTAATCCCTATTTTAACAATACTGATTATTCTTGTTATCCATATAAATAATGAACCAGTTGTACAATGTTCTCTGAAGTATCAATAAATAACTTGTGATGTAAACACTATGTAAAAGTTTTCATGAGAAATCATTCTGAAAGCAAGCTTTCTGTAATTAGGGATTACAGTTTTCAGTTTAAACTGAAAGCTACCGAAGAAAACATTTAATTTTCAGTAAAAGATTTTTTTAAAATATAAACAAAGGAACAAACATGGCAATTAAAAAAAATTAAGCCATTTTTTGATACTTGTTTATTTTGTCCACCATCAATTAAAGTTCCTGTTCACTCTCAGCACCAGTACAAATACTTACCATATTGCACACCAGTATTGAGGATATTTGAATGATTTGCCATTCAGTAACCGATGTCTGTATTATTGCCCCAAGATGAATTAAGTCACTGTTTGGGGCTTGTGATATAACTCAGATCAAATCAAAACAATACAATTAATTTTAAAAAGCTTGTCTTAGGAAAAAAAAAAGTTGCTCACAAGAAAAACTAGCCAGAAGAAAATACCTTAAATAAAATCAGTAACAACTGAAATCAAACACCATGAGAAAGTCCTGAAAATTAAAAAAAAAATCTTAGTATGAAAAACACATGATTACAAGTATATTGACTGAAGATTGGAAAAGTTTAATTATGCTATGATAGAGTTAATGGTGAACTGCAAAGCAAAGCTTGTACCTTTCACTACTTTCTATGTTGTTTATAAAGACAGCCTCAAAGTTTTGGTGTGTGTATTTACTGTAAAAATGCAGTAAAATAATGGGCATGTTATGTTCTAGCTTCTCTCTCTTTGCAGAGGGGCTTCAGCAATTTTTCAGAAGACATGAATGGTTTCATTTTAAATACTCGTTATGGGCCTGATTTTTCAGAAGTGCTCAGCACCCACAACTCCACATGAAGTCAGTGAAAACTGTGGGCGCTTAGCATCTCTGAGAATCAGGCCATAAGCCTGTATATTGAGAGTGATAACTTACTGGCTATTGAGCACCAAAACTAGTAACAAGACTGGAATGCAACCGAACAGGGGGTACTTTTAAACTTTATCCAAAAGTGCATCCCGACTGCAGCCGTTTACCAGGGATAGCCTGTTGAAGACACCACTCTTGGTGCACAGATTAGTTTGTGGAGAAATTGTCACACTGGCACAGCTACTGCAATGCTGGAAAATCTTCACAACTCATATGCTGCAATAACTGCACAGACTTGGGACAAATTTATCATTCCCATCCCATCCCAGCCTACTTTTAGTAAACAAATTATATTAACAAGAAAAAAAAAAAACAGGGTAAAAAAAGGAACAGGAAACATTTTGCTCTCTATCACCATCTACGTCTTCTTGATTCTATACAAGATTATTTAAGGTGGTCTCACATTCTGAGTGGTGTGGCCTTCTTAGTCTAATATCAGCCACTCAAAGTTTGCTTTCCTCCTGTTTGCAGCAAAAATATATAACCCTTTCATCCTCTGGAAGACAATAATCAAGACCATTTTTCTGTATGATCACCAAAAGAACTGCTGTAAAAATGCTGGAAAGCTACAGGAAAATACATCTAAGTACCTTATAACATTATGTCAATTTGGTGATAACTGACACTAGGGATGGGCATATATAATTGGCATGTTAAAGTTATTCTCTAAACAATCTGCACCTAGTTTGGCAGTCTCTGCAGAGGGGCAGGGCACTAAATGGACATGGAAACAGATGTTCAGTACTGTGCCTATTTCCACGTAGAGATAGTGCCCCTAGGGCTGCTAACGTTCTATTTGTAGAAAACCAAACACACTTGCCCCACCCCTGCTCCAAGGCCTCACCCCCTCCCCACTCCATCGCTCGCCCTCCCCCACCCTCACTCACTCGCTCATTTTCACCGTGCTTGGGCAGCGCGTTGGGGTGCGAGAGGGAGTGAGGGCTCCAGTTGGGGGTGCGGACTCTGGGGTGGGGCCGGAGATGAGGCGTTCAGGCTGCAGGAGGGGGCTCCGGGCTGGGGCCGAGGGCTTCGGAGTGTGGGAGGGAGCTCAGGGCTGGGACAGGGGTTTGGGGTGCGGGAGGGGGTGCGCAATGCTGGCTCCAGGCAGCGCTCACCTCAGGTGGCTCCTGGAAACAGTGACATCTCCCTCTGTCTCCCAGGCGGAGGTGTGGCCAGGTGGCTCCCCAGCATGCACTGTCCCTGGCTCAGAGTCTTCCCCTACAGTACTTTAATTCACTACAAGGGAATGCTCTCCTGATTCTAAACTTACAATAAACCACTTGGACCTTCACAAAATGTAAAGAGTTCTACTGTTTATAAAATCTACAATGTTTTTGTGCTTTGCTACTGCAGAGCCAGCAGAGGGAGCAGAAGTTAACAAATTATATTCCCAAAACTCTGCTGAAAACATGGACAATGCAAACACACAAACAAGAAAATGAGCAGGAAAGTCAGATTAATTTCAAATTCCATTACAAACACAGGAAACAAATTTTAAAAATGTGTAGAGAAAAAAATTCTAGCTTATTTTGAGAGGCTATTACAAATAATTAGGAGTACTTGACAGCATCCTTTTACAAAGGAAATAGCATACTAGCAAAGAGAAGACTTTGGAACAGACTACTTAAATTTGTTTACCTCTCACGTTTTCATTTTAAATAAGTGTTCTTATTGTTTGCTAACTATATACGTCTAAATAAGAGTTTTGCTGTCACATGCAAATCCCTGTTCCTTTGATCCTACATAATACTGTCCACAATATTGATTGAGAGATATAATGGCCTCCATAGCAAAAGTATCTTAAAACATAGGATTGTCACATAAGTGCACAATGAAACCCGGAGTAGTATTCAGCCTAGGAAGAAGAAAGTTCTTAACATACAAGTACTTTCACTACCACCAACAGAACAAAACATACTGGGAAAATGCATTTCTTTTCTTTAAAAGTATTGTTTCCAAGTTGGCTCCAGTTCTCCTTTGACAGAGGGAGAGACTGATAGCATAATAAAGAAGGCTGAGACAGACAGGTATATAGATAGATAGATATTTTTGTTCCTTACTATGGTGGCTGGAACAGGTTAAGAAAATAACTCTGAATAGGGAGGTAGAAAGAGTAACGTCTATTAGACCACACATCATCTTAGCCAATGTAACTGCTCACCAGAGATAGTGCCTTTTAAGACCATGAAGTTGAGATGGAAAAAAAGGAACCGACAACTCACAAAAAAAAATTCAAGATGAAAACCAAAGAAACAGCACACCGGGACATGAAGCTAAAACCCATAAAAAGGTAACACCTAGAAAGCATGTCAGTGTTTACAGTATCCCTTTAAAGAATTGATTCTAAGTATGCCACATACTAAAATAAGGTACTATATTTAGAGGTAGTACAAGAAGTTTTACTAGAAAATGTAAATGTCTGTGAAAGCAGTGCCAGATATATCTTAAGGAGCATGCAGATCCTATTATTTTGAAAGACCACATGGATCTGGTATGACACAAAATTTCCTTCTCTAAATCTGGCCGGTTCCACATAAAATACTCTGTTACCAGGTCATTAATTAATTTTATAGCATTTATAAAAGCTCCTGTTCTGGATTAGGTAGCATAATGAAGTAACTTCGTAACTCTTCAACCTCTGGAGACCTGAGTTAAAATTTAAGTGGATGTTTCAATGTAGCACTGAACTCCAACAATGTTGTAATTAGCAGTCTGCCAAGTGCCTCTTGAGCTAGCCTAGCCCTCTCCCTCATTAGCATCACAAATACAACTTTCCTCAAAAATGTTTTCATAAATTAAAAATACCACTAATGTTTAACCTCAACTGCAACATGGAGTTCGGAGCCCAGAACATCCAAGTTCTAGTCCTGCCCCAACTTGCTGTGGGGCCTTAAACAGCGGGATAAGAATACTATTTCATTGGAATGCAAAGTACTGATTAATGTTACAGCACTGGGTAGCGCTATCCAGGGCTTTGAAAGTAGGAAGTGCTACACAATTGCTCCTCACAACTTTTGGTACAAAGTAGATACACTGGCATGTAAAAAACTTTTATCTAGAAGGCAACTCCCACAGAACACCTGATGTGTACGGCAGCTATGAGCAATATTTGAATACTTGGGATTATCTTTCATTTCCAAATGTCTACTCTATGCAACCAAAAATTTATTTTACAACTCAAAAATGAGGGGAAAGAGGTATATCAGCAGATTAATCAGTGTAGCAGGGCAGCTGCCCCACGCCAGCAGGCAGGAGTTAAAAAGAAGCCCTGGAGAGGGCTGTGGTTGGGATAAAAGGAGTGAGAGCAGCTGAGGGAGTAGCTGACCACAGGTGTGGCCATCTCAGTCAGGGCCCAGCTGGCCCTGATAAGAGGGCTAGGAGCCAGAAGCTGGAGGAGTCTCACTCTAGCCCTGGAGTGGGAAGGGCTAGCTGCCTGGGAGCAAGGTACATGAAGTGAAGCAAAGCAAAGCAGAGCTGTGCTGGGGAAGGGAGCTGGGGAACTCCAGCCTGGTAAACCCCCAGACTACAGGCCTTGTGGAAGGCCTACAAAAGGTACTGGGGCTGCAGAAGGGCAGCCCGGGGATAGGCAAAGGAAGCAGGTCCTACCCCTTGCCAATGATGAGTGTCCATTGCAGACTGCAGTTTGCCCCAGTGAACGGGGGCTAGATGACGACTGGCAGTAGCCACTGAGGCAAGGTGGGCTTTGAGGGTTGGGGGTTCCCCTGGGAGGGGAGACCCAGAGTGTAGGGGTACTGCTAGGGCAGAACACTGAAATAAAAGGGCACTGGGGTCCAGGAGAGACACGGGGGCCTGAGGCAGGCAAGCCACCGACCAGCAGAGGGCGCTCTGAGGCTGGAAAAGAGCTAATTCCCAGATGACCAGCAGGAGGTGCCGCGCCAGTGAGTAGTTCAGTCTGCTACAATCAGAATTAAGCAAACTATGCAGTAGCTATTTATGTCAGCAATTTGAATCCATTAATGTCTGAGCCATGCGTGCAGACATAAGCAGGTACTGTAACAAACAAATTCAGCTGGCAGGGTATTTCATCAGGAGCATTTACCGGTCATGGGCAAAAGCCGTAGTGTTTATAATGAAGTCAGGAGACACATAATGGGTAGCAGAGATAACTGTCTTACAAATACCCCGATAAAGCATATCTTACAAAACTGGAGATAGGGGGGCCTTAAAGATATGAGTCTGAAATTACACACAGGAAAAAAAAATTCAGTCTAATGATGAAGTTCAGTGCAAACAACGTATCTTTTGTGAAGAGCAGAGATGAAAAATCTTTTCATTTACAGTTCTTAAATTCTCAGAAAACATGCAGCAGTTTACTTTGCCAAAAAAAAAAAAAAAATCGAGATCAGAGTCCAATCTTAAAAGAATGTCATGCTTTCATCTTAATACTTTAGCACATCAAAAGAGACTTATAACCTTACATGAACACGCTTACAGCAAAAAACACCCACACTTTAACGCAATACAGTAAATTTGTAAAGAGTTCATTGCATCGGGTGAAAAATAATTCATGCATTTTAATTTTTAAAAGTCAAGGAGTGAACATTTTAACAGAATGTTCTTAAGCAGTGTACTGTAAAATGTAACACAAGACCTGTTAAAAAACTATGCACAAGTTAGTGCCACAATACTAACCCCTCTAAAACAGTGAAGTAAATCTGTCTACCACACTTTAGAAAAATTCTGTGTTTAAAAGATTTTTATTGACATGCTAGGTCATGCTAGGGGGGGAGGGATAGCTTGGGGGAGGAGGGATAGCTCAGTGGTTTGAGCATTGGCCTGCTAAACCCAGGGCTGAGAGTTAAATCCATTTAGGGATCGGTCCTGCTTTGAGCAGGGGGTCGGACTAGATGACCTCCTGAGGTCCCTTCCAATCCTGTTACTCTATGATTCTATGCTATGGTTGGACCATGAGAGCTTTGGGTCAAATATGCAGAGAAAGGGAACAGGAAAAAAAAATGAAGAGTCCACTGAAATATAGAAAATAAGGGATTTAAAGTTAAGATCATGTAAGAATCATGTTAATTTAAACTTACCACATTCCAGTGGCAAATTTCTTATGAAACGAAACACCTTCTTGGTAATCCCTCTTTAAGGCAGAAAGACTTGTAATTTAAATCTGAACTCCTAACCCACACTAAGTTTCTCAAGAGTGGAATAGGGTCCTAAAGCTAAGCTAACTCCCAGTCTGAGCTATGCCACACTTCCAAGCTAAATAAAGTTCTTGAGTTGTAATAAACTCCCATGTTAGAATAAACTCAAATAAATTTCTGACCAAACTTTGCAATCCTTTATCTGCAGTCCTATAAATTCTAGCCCATCAGGGCCTCCATTGACACAAAATGAAGTCTCAGCTAACATCAAACACTGCAACTCCTCCCAGCTCCAAAAAACACCACCATCAAAATATTGCCTCAAAACACATTTACCTAAATCTTTAGTCTTTCAACATACGAGCAGTTAGAAAGAGGAAAAGAGAAGCAAACCCTGCAAGGTATATGCCCTGCAATTGGGTTGTATATATGGTTAAGAACGAAGCAATGTTCAAAGAGGGATTGAACATTTATTCGGTTACAAATAGCCAGAGTTATAATTTATGCTAACAAATTTTGGAAGGGACATTAAACTTCATACTTCAAGTCTTAAACCAATCTAATTATCGGGAATTAGAATGAGAATCTTGTTACTATGGAGGTTCTGAAGCATCTGGTGTTGACCACTGTCTGAGACAGGATACCGGACTAAACTGACTTCTGGTATGATCCAGTTATGGCAATTCCCATGTACCTTACCATTTGTTCTCATGACTCATTATGAAATTTTAATGTTAGGAGTAAACATAACCACTGTAACCCTGTCATAAACCTGCCTCCATACACTGACAGGCTACTCCAATCTGACAAGTTATGGTGTCTCTTTAATGGCAATAAAGTTAACAAAATTACTGATTTTAAAGATTCATTAACTAAAATACTAGAAACAGCTAGGTTGTGGTACATGTTATAACTATCTTTTATTTTTACTGATAACAGATTACCAAGGAAGAGTAAACAACCAAAAAAACTGTACATTATACAGCTCACACAAAGAAGGGAACATGAACTGGTCTCTCCAGCCACAAAAACCCAAGCTTGATCCTGTTGGGGTTCCCCACAGACCTCTTCCACTTGGTTCCCCAAGAACCAGTTTGACTCCAGTCTCATCACTCAGGTTCCTTTATTTAGCATACAGCAAAACTATGATGAGTCAATCCGACTCAAGCATAGAAGGTGGGTATAGGGTGTACCACACATACAGCAAACCATCTCCTTTATATATGTTCACATTGCGTTTATTATACATTGCACCACACATTTTGGGATTGGCTTGGTCACTTTGTAGAAACCAATTCTTGTACAGCATGCACTGTCCACACACAACTTACTCTTTACCTCATTTTATGTTCCACGCTTATCTATTCCATTGTTATCTTGGTTCCTTGGGCGTTTTATCTCAGCTAGTACGGACAGTCTGTTTTCAGCCTGCTGATCTATTTACCTCCCTAATCCTCTCTCCCAAGAAATGAGGCCTCACCCATGTCCAATTACTCATTTCAAGCCAGACCTGCATTCCACTTCTTTTTATTTTTTATATATATATAAACAAACGTGTGTGCACGCGCATATATATATATATATATAAATGTGTGCGTGCGCACACACAAGTTTTATTTGCACTTTTGTGTGTGTGTGTTTTCCTTTTAACGTTTACTTACCCAGCAACACATTCCAAAGACCATAGTAGTTGTGATTATCTGAACCACCATTAATACTAGGCTCCAAGTACAAACAGGGGGAGGAAGGGGACGATCACCTTTTCTAGTATAGCCCACCAGGGCTATATATATTATAAGACTGCTCTGCTTGTAAAGCATCCTTCTGTAATTTTAATTACATTATAAAAAAACTCGTACAATATATAAAAATATTTTTGTCACCACAGGAAGTTTAGGTGTGAAACAGGACATAGATCAATTAAAACAACAACATTTCCTGGTCCATACCAGAAATGGTACTCTTCAGCAACCACACAATACTTGTTATTAATACCACAGGCAGTTTATACTTTACAAACATCCTCACCATAGTGCAAAGTTTGGAGACTGTTCCCCCAGAGTGAACCCACATGCCAGCAACTCTGTCTGTAAGACATTACACCTGCCCATGTAAGCGTCCCCCATGTGTAAACAGTGGTACAAATCTGGGGCTCTCTCGACCTTGCATTGTCTTGCAACAGTATGAGAGGAGGGGAGCCAAACTTCTTCCACACCACATGGGTTGCTGTGTTTCACATTCAACTTCTTGATACTGAACCTTGTTAATTTTCTTACCCTGAACCAACTGTTGTCACTTCTCTTGTATCAAATTTTTAACCTTTCTGTGTTGATAAGAGGGCAAGTTTTCTTGCACATAAGGCTGTTTTTATTTTGTGAGTGCCCACATTAGCGCTTGACATTGTCCTGGGATGGATTCTGCAATCAATGACTGAAAGGGCACGGTCTTTACCTTCGCCTTGTCTCATCTGTCAGGGTTGGCAGTTCTTGTTCTTCATCTCCAAGCATTCTTGTAAAGTGCATCTTCCAAGCTCACATCAATCTCCTTCATGTCCACCTTAGGCGTCTCAAACCTTCTTTTTGTAGCTCTTCCTCCCAGGGTCTTTGTCCTGTGGCTACTAGCTCTTCTATACTCCCTGACCAACATGGCCCACATCTGGTCATCTCACATGACTGAGCCATCTCAGTAACTATTCCCTCAACTCTTCAGTGATGGGAGCTACCTTCATCACAGCTCATACCATTTCATTATGTAGATTATCTTTCGTCTCACTCAGGTTCTCTTTTCAGCAGTGTGAAGTTGTAGCTCTTCTCCCTTCCTCATTGGCGAGCACGCCGAGCCATATGTCATGGCTGGCCTAATCATACTTTTATATACTTTATTATTTAATTTACTTGGCATAGTCTTATCAGAGAATTCCTATCAATCCATGCCCTTCAGTATCTTTTCTAATTCCTTTATAGAACACCCTCCAATCTGGCTTCCACCCACTATACCTCTCATTGAGCAGCTCTCATCAAGCTCTCCAGTGAATTCATCCTGACCAAATATTCTAGCCAGTACTCCCTCCTCATCCTGCTTGACCTACTGACTACACTGACATGTTGATCATACTCTCAAAATCCCTTCATCTCTGGTCTTCCATGATTCCGTCCTTTCCTGCCTCTCCTCCTATCTTTCAGTTGTCTCATTTAGTTGGTCTTCCTCCCTCTCCTCCTCTTTCTGTGAGGATTTCAGGGATCTATCCTCTGCCCATTCCTTTTCTCCTTTCATATCCTACCACTGGGCAATCTCAGTTTCAAACATGGGCTTGAATACCATCTTTATGCTGATTAATCAAAACTGCCATCTACTCTGGACTACTCTCTCTCCATCTCAACTAAAATCTTAGCCTGTTGTACTGATATCTCCTCATGGTTGTCCAGCTATCAAGTGAACTTATGAAGAGCCCAATTTTGGCCCTGTTCTTTCCTCCTAAGGCCATCTCCTTTCCCCCATTTCTCTGTCATGGTGGACAACACAACTATCCTCCCTGTTATTCAAGCCAGTAATGTTGGCTTCATTTTTGACCTGGCCCTCTCCTTTGGTTCCCCCTGGTAGTGTTAAAATCTTGCCACTTTCTAGTACACAGCTCCACGATAAAACCTTCTTTCTCTGTCTGAACTGCCAAAACTCTTGTCCAAGTCCTGATCAACTTTTGCCTTGCCTACCGCAAAGCACTTCCTCTGAGGTCAATGTCCGCAACCTGAGTCACACCTTTCAAGTAACATTCAAAATGCTGCTAACAATCTTGTTGGTTTATCACAAACCTCTAAGACCTTCCATTGGCTCCCCTTCTAATACCAATTTCTTATTTTTATTTTCAAAGCTCATCACAATTTAGCCCCACCTTACCTACCCAAACTATCATCTTATTGCAAGGTCAGCTCCCCTCTATGCTCTGTCAAGTGTTGGTCATCCAATTTTCCATCTCTCCGACAAACACTTTTGTGCTTTCTTCCAAACTGTCCCTTAAAATGGAGAAAAGCTCCCAGTCAAAATCCATAAGCCACCACTTTGTCGTCCTTCAAGTTAGCAATCAAAACATCTCTTCCGTCCACAAAACATAACCTGATAGGCATGTGGAGAGTTGTGATCGCTACTACTGACTGGCTAAGTATCTGCACATCCTATTATATTACCACATCTCCTTCATCCCCCCTGCCACTGTTCGCCTCAACTACCTGTTAAATCTTGTCTTAGACCATAAGCTCTTTGGGGCAGTGACTGTCATTTATTGTATTGTCTGTATAGCACTTAGCAAAAAAGAGCCCAAACCTAGTTGCAGTTGTTAGGCACTGCCACAAATTAAACATTAATTTATCAACAACTATTACTACTCAGATAAAAGACTTTGTTAAAGGGGTACATCCACACTGTTAAGCACCCAAGTTTCACATGCTACAAAAGCGATACGTAAGTTTGAAAAGCAATCCTAATTCAAAGAGGTTTATTTTAAATGATTATTGAAATACATTTGAAAGAACCAAACCAAATCACTGCATTAAGTGATTTACGTGAAGTTCTTACAAAGAACAGTACTTAGTGTGACTAGAGACATGCACTTTTGTATGGTAGTGCCCAGGGTTTTTCTTAAAATTAAATGTTTTGGAATTTAAAAAAAAAAATATCAAGAAGCAGCTATCGATGTTCTTGATTGACTGATGGAATACAAGATTCCATTATGAGTTTACTTAGATATTGATGGGACATTTCTATCCAGAGCTTCTTTGGAAGCCAAGAAGAGGAAAATTAAATAATATTCAAAATAGCAAATCCATGTGTCTCTTACTGATTGTGCCTCCATCATAAACAAAGGTATACCATATGGGGTAAACAATATGGGGTTTGTTGATGTCTGAGGTGCAAAAGTTGTTGCACTCTATGGCTGGAGCCACCTTATCAACTCCATCCACTAAGCATCAAGCTCTCCTTTAAGTTTCTTTTCAAAGCCCGTAACTTTAAAGAGACTTAGAGTGCAAATAATACTAATTGACTAACAGATTTAACAGGAAAAACAAAAAATACTAAAGCTAAATCTGACATGTCTCTAGAGCACAGACAGGAAACACACACTAGCCTGCCCAAGTGACTGTGTACTCATAAAGTCCTCTCCCATATCCTTCCTTTCTCCTACCCACCCCCTGTATCATTATCTCCCCCACCACTCTCATTTTAACTTGCCCTTACTTACTTACTTTCTCTATTTGTTAAGCACCGTGCACTTCTATGTTATTACAGAAGCCTTTATTCACCAGATGTGGGAAGAACCACATATCCCTGATACCATTTTATAACCAGCAAAATTCAGCATGATTCTTCAGTAGCATGATGACATGCACTGAAAGAGGATTCAAACACATGAACAGTTACTCAGACAAGAGCTCAAAATACTGAATGTCGACCAAAAACTAGAGAGGTGTTAGAAATTTCAGACTTTTAAGGCTAGAAAGGACTATATGATCACTTAGTCCGACTTCCTAGATAACAGCCCTGATAGATTAGAGCCCTTCAGTATCAGACAGCTTCTCCATGCGTAGATAATGGTAATTCCCTCCCCAGAAAGGTTTATGCTTCCTATGTAAATTTCTTCCTATTACAAATGTTAGGGTTAAATTTTGAATCCCTGAAAAATAAGGTTTATACTAGAAATGTTGAGAAGTTTTCAGCTATGTATGGTGTAACAGTAATCAAATTAACGTTTTCTCAGTATACGAAAGGAAAAGCAGCAACTTGAATACAGGAATGTTCCCTACAGTGATATCACACAAGTGAGACTTTGTGTACATAAAGAAAAGCAAACAACTACAGCAGAAAGTGTAAAAGCAGGAGACAAAGAGTAATACATGGTCTACGGACAGGTAATCTGAAGCCCCGGAATCCTTACTGAAAGTGTTCTTTTTAAATACAGGCCTGTTTCTGCAAGTTAGAAAGAAAATACAGTATTAACAACAACCCTTCTACTTTAAACCGTTCTGCTTTCCCTCCCTTAAAAATTACCTAATTCAAACCCTATTTATTTTTTAAGTGAATGTTTTCTTGGTGAAAAACTAACTTTGTTAATTTCTCTGATTACCCATGGAACGTGAACTAGGAGAAAATTACTATTCAGTATTAAATTTTCCACTTCCTGATAACTTACAGTAGCTTTTTATAACAAAATAAAACACACTTATTGCCCTTTGAGGAGGCTTTTTTGTAAGCAGAAACCATGCAGCATGAACCAGAATATAATCTATCGTTCTGCTGTTTAGTCAAATCCCTTGTGCGCAGCCTGGCAGCTTTCAATCAAATATAGCTCTGACGTGGCTATGTTCTACAAACATCAATACATATGCTTCCACACAACAGGAAGTGTTAAAGAGAAAAGGGTTATGAGTAGGGCCCTACTAAATTCACGGCCATGAAAAATGCGTCACAGACCATGAAATCGGGTCTTTTGTGTGCTTTTACCTTGTACTACACAGATTTCACAGTGGAGACCAGTGTTTCTCAAATTTGGGGGCCTGACCCAAAAGGGAGTTGCGGGAGGGGTGGGAGGAAATCACAAGGTTATTTTAGTGGAAGGGGGAGAGGCGTCACAGTATTGCAACCCTTACTTCCGCGCTGCCTTCAGATCTGGGTGGCTGGAGAACGGTGGCTGCTGGCCAGGCGCCCAGCTCGGAAGGCAGTGCCCCGCCAGCAGCAGCGCAGAAGCAAGGGTGGCAATACCATACCAGGCCATCCTTACTTCTACGCTGCTGCTAGCCGTGGCGCTGCCTTCCGAGCTGGTCTCCCGGCCACCACCCTCCAGCTGCTCAGCTCTG
Source organism: Eretmochelys imbricata (assembly GCF_965152235.1). NCBI lineage: Eukaryota > Metazoa > Chordata > Testudines > Cheloniidae > Eretmochelys > Eretmochelys imbricata. The sequence goes on from NC_135575.1 coordinate 109,152,323, forward strand.
AAGGCAGCACTGCCACCACCAGCAGTGCAGAAGGGTAGCAGTACTGCAGCCCCCCACACAATGACCTTGTGACCCCCGTCTCCCACAACTTCTCCCTAAAATTATTACACTGATTTATTAATTATTAATTATTATTACATTTATTAATTATTTATTAATTTATTAATTATTATTACACTGATTAAATTTCAGGTTTAAATAGCTGAAATCATGAAACTGACTATTTTAAAAATACTACGACCGTGAAATTGACCAAAATGGACTGAATTTGGTAGGGCCCTAGTTATGTCTTCAACACAGCCAGTGTGGCTAAAGAATTTCAAACAGGCAATCTACTGCAATTTCAATGGAGTCAAGTGAATGACTAAAGTTCAAAAACTATAAATATTTCTATAAATTAAGCTGGGAGCAGTTGACCAGATTTTATAGCTTCTCACTGCCACAAACAAATCCACTGATCTATACGTTTTTATTTACTTTGTTACAATTTTGATTCAACTTCCTTGTACATATATTATTTTACAAAGAACTTTTTCCCAGTCTTCTGCTCAACATATTAACATCTCACAGAAGAAACTGGTTGTGCTAGTAAATATTTGCACAGGTGTATTTTATCCAGTCTCATGTTCACACACAAAAATGGTTAAAAATAAGACTCTGTTCTGCCCTTACTGTAGTTACAAGTAACATCTTAGATTACTGAAATAAAAAGGAAAAAAATGCATTTTCAGCTTGCTCTGTGTAGTTGACAGCACTCAGTGTATAGTAAGTTTCACTTCTGTGTAGAGAGTTTCACTTCACGTTCCCGTAGCCTATCTATCATGACCATCATGCACTGTTCTTTATCCTGCATAGTTCTGGGGAGACCTCATGTGTATTTTCTACACTTATCACTCCAACAACAATAACAGAGCAGCTGCTATGGTTTGGTTTGACACTTCTATGGAAAATTCTTTGAATTTGTGAATCTTGGAACATTGAAAATTCTCCATTGGTTCCCAGAACGGTTGGCTTGATTATCTATGATGCAGAAGATTCTGCTGTTTCCCCACCAATAAATATGTCTGTATTTCCTTTATTTTTCTGCAGCTTTACATATCACAAGCACAATGGAAGTCAGGAATGAATCCCAACAGTATTGGAATGTATTTTAGAAGTCTCAGTGTGCCACCAGTGTTCTGGTTTACAGACCAACACATTACAATATAATTAAATGTATATTATAATATAAAAAAAACTTTGGCTACATATAATGGTACGAAATAGACTATTCCTTCCCTTGTACTCCATGCCTTTGTGAAATGAAAGTCCTGGATTCAGGTACCAGGACATTCCTTATACTCATATTCCTTATTCCTCATATTCATATGAATCAAGAAATGTTTCAAAAACTATTAATTCTAAATTTTATCATTTTAAACTTAAATAATTGTCATGGGCAATTATGTCCTCAGGAGTTAAGAAAAGGAATACAGGGTTGCCAGTTAAGATGAGCATAAAGTGGAATGACTTAATTTGTAATTCAGATGTTAACGGTCGCTCCAGTCTACAGACTGCTGGGGCCATTGTTCGAAGATGGCATCTTACGCTTTTTGGACGTCATGAGAATGCCACTAAACACTGTGGCAAAAACCATTCTCTGGGCAGCTTGCAACATCCTGGATAAAATTCTCGGTTGGCAGAAGTGGAGGCCGCCCAGAGGCAGATACCCTATTATATGGGTTCATCAAGTCTGTTCCAATGTTGGACTCTCAGGCCATCAAGCCCTTGAAGCCACACAGGAATGGAGAGTGATATGGACAACGAACTGCTTGTGTCAACTATGACCAGGCCTTGGTAGCCTGCCATGAAACAAGAGTGGTTTCTTTCCCACCCATACACAAACATGGAAGTAAAGACATATTGGGAATTTGGTGTTAAGAAAAGAAAACAAGACATCTTCTCATACCCCTCTATGTAAGGGGTCAGAGACATCATTCCACAGGATGAAGCAACTGGAATTGACCTTAGATGAACAGGAGAGTAGCATTCTTTACTTCCTGGGATTCACTCCATGAGGAAGTAAGTGAGGTAGGCAGAAAAGGAAAATACTTAGTGTCCTTTATAAGTTTCTATGCATCAACAACAATTTAGAAACATAAAAATAAGATTTTTTTTTTTAAATCCTTTTGGGGCCCAGTCAACTCCCATGGACTTTATCACAAGCAGGATTGAGATCATTTGCCTAACATGATTTTTTCCCCCATCCTCATGCCTAACATTATATGGACAACGTTACTGTTCCTCTTACTTCCTTTATAATGGGCCAATATAAAGGATGACAACCCTTGTTACACAACTCTAGAAACAAGCTTCATTTTCAAATCATGTCACTGAGAAGTTTTACTTCAAAGGTACTATTTCTAGTGTATTTTAAATTGAGACAAAAATATATCAAATGGAAACAATTGAGGCCTCCACCTACCTCATCGCTTTCATCTACTTCAATACCACCATCCTTGTCATCATCCATTTGCTTGTGGATCGTGCGGAGAGCTTCCAGACTGAATCGATCCTCCTCAGTAAAGCATGGTGGACTCAGCGAACTATAGGGATCTGAAGGACAAGAAACAAGCATTAGTTTAGTGTCTTGAAATGTCAATTCCCAACCAAGAAAGTGGCTTTTCCCCTCTTTGGGGAAGCAGAGCCTGAGTTACTGCTTCAATTTTAAATATTAAACTAAATGCACGCCTTTATCGTTTTAATACAGACATTCTGCGTGGCTTGACTGTAGACACCTATAGTCATAGATGCTGAGTTTTGGGAGCTTCTTGAAGGACATTTCTTGCAGGAAAAATGAGTGAACTCCTATAGGGAGGAGAAGGAAAAAGAGGAGGGACATATCTCCTTGGGAAAAAAGGGTAGTTTGTTTCCCCTCCTCCAATACTCCTTTCTTCCTTCAGTACGCTCACCATCTTTTCCTTCTCTCCCCCACCCTCAGGCAGATCACTGCAACAGCCAGTGGATCCACTGCCTCCTCTGCCTCACCCATTTTTCTGCCAGGCAGCAAGGAGAAAGGAAGAGGAGAAGAAAGAGTAGTAACTAAGTTTAATTCTGCAGTTATGGCTTCACATTAGGTCCTGGTGTCCACAAAAGGTTAAGTGAACAGGAAAGCCTGCTAAATATCCATATGCCTAGTGGATATAGGCTATTCCAGAAGGGCTACAATGAAAGGAAACAAGACATGGACATGTCAGGGAGAAAAAACTCAAGCCACACCTTGTGTACAACACTTGGTAGCCCTGTACAGTCATTTCAGAAACAGCAACTTGTTGTGGAAGGAAAACTCCAGTTTATACATCATACATTTTGGTTTTCCCTGTCACTGCTTCAGTAGCCCTGTTGAAGGCACAGGGTGCTCTGCTCTCCTTGTGTCAGGTGTAGGGAAAGGGGCAGAGATTCAAATGCCTGAATGAAGCCATACCAACAAACCCTGTTCTAAAAAAAACCCCACGTCTCATAGCAACTGGCCATTATTAGCTAAGTGTATTGTACTAGATCCTTTATGGATATCTATCAGCTGGTCGTTAATATTTCATACATTTAAATGCACCCATCATTGCATAATCTAGGCACCAAAACTTGAACAAAAAGACAAGTGAAACACCCTCCCTCACCATTAAAAACACGATGAAGTGCTATGCTGAGTTGAAGGTTACTATGTACAGAGCAGTTGGGCACTCAGTTCCTTCAGCAATATAAATGAGACACATCAATCCAAACGTAGTAGCATGTGAACATTTGCCACAGATGGTTTCTTAAAGTACTACAAAAGTTTTCACACAGCTACCAAGAAAACAGTACACGCTCACTTGCTTGAGTGTCAAAGATGATACACAAATACACCGAAAGGTGACAACAGTCCATGAGGGGAAGAATTAACTAGGTTTGGAACATCCAAACTGACCTCCTCTTAGTAAATTAGATATGAGTCAGCAGTGTGCCCTTGTTGCCAAGAAGGCCAATGGCATTTTGGGATGTATAAGTAGGGGCATAGCGAGCAGATCGAGGGACGTGATCGTTCCCCTCTATTCAACATTGGTGAGGCCTCATCTGGAGTACTGTGTCTAGTTTTGGGCCCCACACTACAAGAAGGATGTGGATAAATTGGAGAGAGTCCAGCGAAGGGCAACAAAAATGATTAGGGGTCTAGAACACATGACTTATGAGGAGAGGCTGAGGGAGCTGGGATTGTTTAGCCTGCAGAAGAGAAGAATGAGGGGGGATTTGATAGCTGCTTTCAACTACCTGAAAGGGGGTTCCAGAGAGGATGGCTCTAGACTGTTCTCAATGGTAGCAGATGACAGAACGAGGAGTAATGGTCTCAAGTTGCAGTGGGGGAGGTTTAGATTGGATATTAGGAAAAACTTTTTCACTAAGAGGGTGGTGAAACACTGGAATGCGTTACCTAGGGAGGTGGTAGAATCTCCTTCCTTAGAGGTTTTTAAGGTCAGGCTTGACAAAGCCCTGGCTGGGATGATTTAACTGGGAATTGGTCCTGCTTCAAGCAGGGGGTTGGACTAGATGACCTTCAGGGGTCCCTTCCAACCCTGATATTCTATGATTCTAGTAAATTACAAAAGCCTCTATTTCTAAGTTCTATGGTAACATTGCTAGAAAGACAGGAGCAACAAAGTCAATGACAAAAGGCTTGGCACATCATAGAGCTATAGAACAAGAGAGAAGGGAATGTATTTGAACAATTTACCTTATCAGGACTACGATTAGCTAAGCATCAATACCTCCCTCTTTTGTAGCTCAGATGTCCAAACCGTCCTGCATCCCACTAATAATTGTGCATGTCTGTTCTGGAATTCCAGATGGGACAAGACAAGGAGTGAGACTATATACAACTGCTATCAAATTCCGAACAGTGACAGTAAATGAAGAGGATCCACTGAAGTCACAGTGAAATTCAACACTAGCTGCATTAACTAGGTGATGACTGTAGACAGGAGTGCTCAGCATAAGTTTTAAACAATGAGAAATCACTTTTTAGCTCTCAACAACAGGCCAGACTGATTCACCACATAGTGCTCAGTTTTGCAGTGCAGAGAATGAGAAGCTGGTCAGAATAACCTGCTCCTTTTTCCAAAAAACAAACAAAAATCCCCAGATTTTATTTGGCAGCCTTTGTCTCATTGAAGAATAGGGTTAGTTTATACAAAAATTGACAGCCTTGAAACCTTTGTCCTAACAATGACATTTATGAAATAAAAAGATGTTATGCAGAGTGCTTAATGTAATAACTTGCCTTCCAAAATCTATGACCCACCTGGAAAGTTTTTGCTACAAATAGTAAGGGAAGAGGTTTCCATTCTTGCTCCTGTCCCCGGCCCTTTGCCTGTAAAAGACAGGCAATTTATACCACATCATCAGCCAGTCAGCAAGGCAACAGAGTGCACTATTACTATTTTTTGCATACTGCTACAAATGCACCTTGACTTTTCTTCCCTATCTCAGATAAAGAGAGAAATCTAATAGACCAGAATAATAATTTTTGCATTACAATGTTATGTCTGCTTGGCGCGTCTTTTCTTCTAATTGAAAGTAAAAAGAGAGCCACATGAGTAAGAAAATCAGAACAGGTAAAAAAGAGAGTAAGTAGTGCAGAAGTGTGTTTGAGTGACGGATCTATATTTAGTTACACCTGCTAACCTACTCAAGTAGAAACAAACCAAGCCTTGACTAATTTGGCCACATAGTTATCAGTTTCCACCCATAAAACATTTTTAACGTTTTGCTGAGTAGATAAAAAAAAAACCCAAAACTTATCTTTTCATTCTAGAAAGCTTTACTCTGATCCCAAAGTTTTGTGTACTCAGGTTGATTAGCTTCTTAATATCTCTGAGAATGTAATGCATGTAAATATGCCTCTTTTCATGTATACTTTAAGAGACACGACAGCTTTTATTAAGAAAGAAAAACAAACAGACGACCCGTGCTTCACATGTCCTGAGCTCTGACCAAGGGAACACTTGATACTTCCCTCAGATTAAAGAGCAGATCAAGTTCCTGTTTGCTTTTCGCAGTGAGGAACATGAAGTTGAACCATGTCTTGGTTGAAAAGAAAAGAGACACAACAGTCTGAACAAAATCAGTCTGATCTCAAGGTTTATTTTTATATAGAAAAAATTAGAAGTACCATTCCCTAACTGACAGCACACTTCAGATCGCTTTAGATACACATCACTCGCCTAAATACTATTCTGGAAACAGATAAAAGAACAATTTAAAAAGAATTTTCAGATCTGGTTCAGACCTTGTAAAGCCATTCATTTGGAAAAACTGAGTAATCAGGTACAGCTTTGAAAATTTTTTAGTATGCACATGGATAAGCTCTACTTTGGTGTTTGTTTGCAAGGCAGAAATTTAACCTGAAATTAATATCAAGTGACTTCTTGGTAGGAGCTTATCAAACTTCGTAGAAATGGAGGTTTTCTTCCTCATTTATCTTAAAGTATGGCAGAAACCTTAAAAAAAAAAGGTGTGGAATGCAATAAGGTGTTGCAAAGCTACCTTGGTTTTAACCCTTTCCTATCTGGATCCAGAGTGTCAAAGGTGGAATCATCTGAGTTCTAAAACCCTCCATCACACTTTAGTGATAAGGCTGGCTTTTGTATGGACCAATTTCTCTGGCCTACTAGGACATGCAGTCATGTTTCTACAATAACATCTTTACTTTTAATCCCAAATTGTACTAATGTGAAGAATTAAAGGAATGGTGTCAAATATTTTAGGTCAGTGATTTTCAACCTGTGGTCCTGGAACCCTGAGGGTCCACAGACTATATAAGATTTCCAAAGAGGTCTGACTTTTTTTTTTTTTTTTTTAATTTATTAAGGGAGTCCACATACAAAAAAAATGGTGGAAAACCATTTAGGTAGCAAGCTTTTGTCAACTTCGAAGTTGAATTTGCCATTAACCTTCTGGTAGTGCCAGTAAAACCACAAGTAAAACTGTACTCACTTGAAGTAATGTGGAATAAATCTGCACAAAGTGTACTTAGAAGCTACCATACAGCTGTGGCATTTTTTGGTGGAGAAACTGGGGGAGAAATTTTAAAAGGAAATACATCACAAGGAGGAAATTTGTCAATAAAAGATTAAACTTTAAAACTATTGCAATTTATGGCTCAATGAGTCAATGTATTTGGCAGAAGCCTTTTGAAATGATCCCTCCATCTGCCAAAAGTCACTGAGTAACTATGTCTTCTATCTCTGGGCCAGTAGGAAATGTACCATACAGCCTACTTCCTACCACAGGGAATTCTTCAGGCAAGTGGGCCCCTAACTGGCCATTCTCACAGTAATAGGTCTGGCAATAAATTAGGGGTGTTAATCTAGTATTTGGATTTGTTTCAAGAAGAGGCAGGCAGACTTTGTGCACACTGAACTAATTTTAATCTTTACTGAAATTTAGGCAGATCTTATTTTTCCAAAGGTGATGCAGGGTGTGTTTTTTTTTTTTTTAAAAAGACAGTTAAAGCTAAAGTGACATCAGTCAGAGACACACCAGTTTCCCATTAGAATCTCCCTCTCTCTCCACGCTCCTTGCACTCTTTTCCTTCCAAAAAGCAATATAAACTGAACTTCTGAAGACATGATATCAGTACAGATTAGAAATCAGGCAGAATGAGTACACCTTCCATTGCTAGTTTCGAGTATTTGAGAGTATCATTTTCAAAAACTATCATCCTGTACTTACACACACACCCATCATATAGTATGAGTGCCTCGCAATCTTTAGTGTATTTATCCTCACAACATGCCTGTGAGGCAGGGAAATGTCATTATCCCCATTGTACAGATGAGGAACTGAGGCACAGAGAAACTAAGTGACTTGCTCAAGATCATGCAGGAAGTCTGTGGCAGAGCAGGAACTTGAAGGCAGGTCTCCCAAGTTCTACTCCAGTGCCCTAATCACTGGACCATTCCAGTGCACACACATTATCTGTTCTTTAGTTTTCAATGTCTACACCAAAACAACAGATCTCATGTGGCCTCATAAAATATTCCCTAATGCATTTTAAAAAGTATGTAGAAAACATGCTTTTGATATCTGGCTTTTCATTTACCAGAGTGGGGTAAGTTTTGGGTTTCTGCAGAACACAAACACAAAATTCTACTCCAAACTGAGCCAGTTTCTGCTAAAGGAAACTCCACTCAGCCTTTCCCCCTTGGGGCATGGTTTCCTCTAGCTTAGAACAAATTCAACAAAATATAAGCAGGGCTTCAAGAACCCTGCCCACTGGAGAGCTACTGACTGGTGAGGTTTTTAGAGCCAAGTCTACACAAGCAGGACTACAGTGATTGTTGGCTCAGCATGAAGTCAGTCATCCTTCTGTGGAATGGGTAGGGTCCCACTTCTGCAAAGAACTCCTCCTCATAAAAGACAGGAAGCAGGATAACTTCGCAGAGCTGAACAGGGGAAAAAAGCCCGCCAGCCATTCCAACCCTTCTCCACAAAAAAACAGAGTTAAGACTGTCAAACTCTCCTCACCCCCTCTTTTGGCAGAAGCTAAAGACTTTCAGCATAGGAGAGCCTCTTTATCCAGTGGTAGACTTTTAGGCCCCCAAAACATGGGGAAAGCATCTTGGGATCCTCTTCCCTCAAGCTGTTGAAAGGTCTTCAGCAGAGAACTCTTGCGACCACTTACCCCACCTGGCTCAGAGCAGTGGTTCTCAACCAGGGGTCCGAGATCCCCTAGGGGGGGGCCTCAAGAAGATTTCAGGGGGTCCGCCAAGCAAGGCCAACATTAGACTCACTGGGGCCCAAGACAGAAAGCTGAAGCCCCATCATATGGGTCTTAAGCTCTGGGCCCTGAACTCTGCCACCGTGGGCTGGAGCCAAATCCCAGCTTCAGAGCGGCCCCTGGGGCATGGGGCAACAGGCAATTGCCCTGCTTGCTACCCCAACACCGGCCCTGGCTTTTATATGCAGAAAACCAGTTATTGTGGCACAGGTGGGCTGTGTAGTTTTTATAGCATGTTGGGGGTGGGGGGGTGCTCAGAAAGAAAAAAATCTCTGAGGACAGAGAATCGAGATATTAAAATAAAATTGCAGTCATGTCAAATGTTGTGGAGAAGTTCAACAATAGGAGTGTGATGCACATGGCCAAGGGGAGTTCATCCATCAGTGCCCTCTCTGTTCAATGTCTTGTACTGAAACCTGACTGAAAGGGGTCAGGATATGGCCAGACAAGCTTCTCAATTAGTTTGCTTATAAGCGGGAAGTTCAGTACAGTATTAGGCAGTATTTGGAGAGAGTGGCCACATTTAACAATGGTTTCTTAAGTACTGGCTAGTTTATGATCCTGTTTTTGTGGGCACACACAGGGAGGAAAAGGGCATGGATCAGGGTCACAGAGGATGTCTTTAAGGGTTTCTAGGATATCCTTCTCTACGAATAGGCTGAATTCAGATTTGTCATTTTTATGCTCCTGATTTCCAGAGAAGCAATCTGAGATGTGGGTGATTTTTTCCACAGAAGTAGGCTGAGTATTAATTAGTTTACACCCAGCAAAATTAATTATACAGCAGACAGGAACAATCACAAAACCAGACAGAGATTAACAGACAAACAACAGCAAAGTGGGAACTATAATGACAAGACAATACAGAAGTGAGGATTTCACATCCCAGCTATTGATAAGTGAGTTCTTGCCAGACAGGATGCTATCAAACTAAGTTTCCTTTTACATTTTCTAGGCACTTCCCTTTCTCTGGAGGTGACAGGAATACAATCCTGTCCTGATAGTGCCTAACAGCCCAATAGCACCTTATTTCAATGTGACTAGTTTGGAATGTGAGGATGTGACTGTTCGCTTCCCAGTTTATGGCTGCCTCTGCTGCTTAGCCAAAGGCCTGAGCCTAAGAACAGGGCCTCAATCTGTCACAGTAAGAGAAGGCCCTTACACTGGCAGACAGTGGTTTTGATTCTTTCTTTTATACCTCTGGAACTAGCCAAGTGATAAGAATACTCCTAAATTCTTAAAGTACAGGCCTTTGCAGACAGGCCTGAATATCTATATCCTAACAGTCTAGAACACATGACTTATGAGGAGAGGCTGAGGGAGCTGGGATTGTTTAGCCTGCAGAAGAGAGAAATGAGGGGGGATTTGATAGCTGCTTTCAACTACCTGAAAGGGGGTTCCAAAGAGGATGGCTCTAGACTGTTCTCAATGGTAGCAGATGACAGAACGAGGAGTAATGGTCTCAAGTTGCAGTGGGGGAGGTTTAGATTGGATATTAGGAAAAACTTTTTCACTAGGAGGGTGGTGAAACACTGGAATGCGTTACCTAGGGAGGTGGTAGAATCTCCTTCCTTAGAGGTTTTTAAGGTCAGGCTTGACAAAGCCCTGGTTGGGATGATTTAACTGGGAATTGGTCCTGCTTCAAGCAGGGGGTTGGACTAGATGACCTTCTGGGGTCCCTTCCAACCCTGATATTCTATGATTCTATGATTCTATTCTTCACAGTGAAAAGTGCTAAATTCTGTAGCTGAGTGCAGGCATCCTGGAATAAAGTAAACCAGGTTCAAAAACAATTCAGCAGGGCGTAATTTACAGGTCACTATGATGGAGAAGTGGGATTTCTTTGCATTTTCCACAGAGAGGGTATGGATTCACAAGAATTCCTCATGCCAAAGCCTGTCTGCATCTTCATATGGTTTTCTGCTAATGACATTCCCATTTTCTTCCCTCCTGCTTCAGTTCTGTAGATTGTACCTTAAATACAGCACCAGCTAAACACTAAGATACCTCCTTCTAGCAATTAAAACAGACTTTAAAAAGACAATACAACAGCTGAATAGAAAAATGCTACAGCAGGAAGTGAGTCTGAAGACAAAAGAATACATGCTGAAAAGCCCAGATATTCTGGCACAATACTGGTTATTTGATATTACCGAAGAAAGCTAAGCTGTTTTGCTTTTAAAGACTCACCATGTGGCACTTGAAACAGGTATTCAAAGTGGCAATTCAACAAAAATATGTTCTCATGCCCCTCACCTCAAATCCTCACATGATAAAGAGAAGAAAAGGAGTACTTGTGGCACCTTAGAGACTAAGAGCTGTAGCTCAAGAAAGCTTATGCTCAAATAAATTGGTTAGTCTCTAAGGTGCCACAAGTACTCCTTTTCTGCCATAGGACCTTCACTCACATTTCCTATTAAATACTGCCAAAAGCAACCACTCCTACGTCTAATTATTAAACACCCCCGTATGGCAAGCAAGCTGCACAGAACAGAATTTTAACTTGACAACTGTGTCACTTGTGACATTTATTTAAATGACAAATGAGACAGTCTAATGCAGCAGCATGTCTTGTCATTTAAAAACATGAAAGCAACCAGATGGACAAGATTTTCAAGGAAAAAAAAAGCACAAATAATTACAGAAATAACTCGCATCTTCCTGATCAATACAACAAGATTCCGCCTTACAGTGACCAGGAATGTAAAAACACTTGGGTTTGTGCCCTAATTTCTGTCAATTATGTATTAAAGACTGAAAACCTTAGCATGTCTACTATGTTACATTAGAAATTAATCTCCATTCAGGAATTTTATTAACAAACTAGAGGAATTATGACATCACAATGGACTGAAAGATGAGCAACTGAAAGGGCATTTTCAGGATGATATTTTAAACACTTGTTTCTTAACACACAATTCTAAACACGCCTAATGATATCTTTAGAGAAACTAAGTCTTTGTTGAACAGTCAGTATCCTCACTCTTTCAGTTTAGTTCTGAAAAAGCTCCCAATATACATCTGAACCAGTGATGAACTGCCAAAATCTTAACCACCAGTTCCCTCCTCACCCCACGAGGGGATCGTTGCCCATCCCTGCCCCCCGGGACTCCTGCCCCATCCAACCCCTTGCATTCCTTGATGTCTCCCCTCCCCCGGACCCTTGCCCCATCCACCCCCCTCCTCTGTCCCCTGACTGCCCCCAGAACTGGGCAGGAGGGTCTCGTGGGCCACTGTAGTGGGTGCCCACCCCACCCCTAAGAGCCAGAGGGACATGCCGGGGGGGGCGAGGTGGGGAGTCCCAGCAGTGCTTACCTGGGGCAGCTCCCAGGAAGCATCCAGCAGGTCCCTCTGGCTCCTAGGGGCGGGGGAGCGGCTGCTCCCCCTACTGATCACATCAAAAGTGGTGCCTTAGGTGCTGACTCCAGGGGTGCTCCAGGGCTGGAGCACCCACGGGGAAAATTTTCTGGGTGCAGAGCACCCACCGGCAACTCCCCGCCCCGCACCTGGCCCCAGCTCACCTCACCTCCGCTCTGCCCTGAACATGCTGCCCCGCTCCCCGCGAATCAGCTGTTCGGCAGGAAGCCAGGGAGGGCTGAGAAGCAGGTGGCAGCTTCCCGCTCAGGCCCAGGGTGGCGGAGGTGAGCTGGGGCGGGGAGCGGTTCCCCTGTGCACCCCCGCCCTGGGTTACCTGCTGCAGCGCGGGCAGCCCTCCTCGCGCCCCCCCCCCGCTCCAGGTCACCTCCGCCTCCCTGGGCCTGAGTGCGAAGCTGCTGCCTGCTTCTCAGCCCACCCTGGCTTCCCGCGCGAACAGATGATTCACAGGAAGCCTGGGGGGGCGGAGAAGCAGAGCGGGGCAGCGCCTTCAGGGGAGGAGGTGGAAGCGAAGCGGAGGTGAGCTGGGGCGGGGAGCTGCTGGTGGGTGCTCTGCACCCACCAAACTTTCCACCTGGGTGCTCCAGCCCTGGAGCACCCAGGGAGTTGGCCAGTTAAATTTAGAAGCCCTTTTAGAACTGGTTGTCCCTCGCGGATTTAAAATTTAACTGGTTCTAGCGAACCGGTGCGAACCGGCTCCAGCTCACCACTGATTTGAACCCCATAAAGAGTTATCTAGTACAATCAGGGAAGACAATCCTGACAACTCTAAGGAAAACCAACAAGTATGCCATTTCTATAAACCTTGCACATAGAAAACTGATCTCTCTGAATGGAAAGGTCCGAGTATTTTCTGTCCAATATAACTTCCACAAAACATACATAAATTTATTCTGAAAGTTGTGTGGCTCTCATGACATACAAAGTATGAGGCTATATATCTCTTCCTTGTTACTTCATGTCAAAACAAAATACTAGGCACTTCTTGGAAGTAAGTGGATTTTTTTAAGCCCTCTTGCTTTCCACCTCCTATAGATCTTTCTGAGGACTTAAATAGTAATGTAATTTAAATAGAAGTGTAAAAATAGTTGCTGAAATTGCATTTGATTATTTATGTGGTGGAAATCTAAAGTACACTACCATTAGCAAAGCCAACTAGTAAAATAAGTCTTTCCTGGTTAAACTACAGAAATACACCTTGTATAAATAGCACAGATGGTTAACTTTCCAGTAGACTGTAGAGGAATTGAAAACATTTACTCACTGTTAGAAAAACCTGGTGTCTGAAAATGCTTTCATTCTACCACCTTAACCTACCACTTTACACTTGCTACATTACTAATTTACTGGACTTGATTTGACACGGCTATGAAAAATACACAGAATTACAGCAAAGGCTCTTCTCCTTCAAGCAGGTCAATAGACTCTCCCAACTCTTCTGAACTAGCACCATTCAGGCACGTACTGCAACATTTTCCCAGAAGAGGAAGCTTTTGTGCACATCTTCATTCATCTTATTTCCCATGGATTTCTGACAGGGAGAAGGCAGAAGATCTTTATAAGGTCTCAGATTTCCTAATAAAGAACTAAATCTTTAGTAAGATCCCACATAGCTATGCTTGGCTGGACAAAAACAAAAGGCTCAATTCAAGATCTTCAATGGGGGGAGGATGGGGAGGTGGAAGGGGAAGAGAAAAAGCTCACCATCACTAAAACAAATTAACTACTGTACACAGTGGTTAATGTAGACTAAGGACTTGTCTACATGGGAAGTTAGTGCACAGTAAGCTAGGATGTGAACTTAAAAGTGTGCTAGCTCTTTGGCAATAAATTCCCCATTTGGCAATAAATTCCCCACTAGACAACCCTGAGTTAGGAGGGAGAGCACTCACCATTCCAAGTGAGGAAGGGAGCAGGGGAAGTTGTAGAGAAGCATGGTTTCTCCACAACCAGGGAGGAGGAGGAGGAAATTCTCCCCCTGCTTTTCTGCTCTCCCACCTTACTTTAGCCCTTGACTATACTCGTTGAATTCACACATTTCCCCCCGCCACCCCCCCCCCCCATTAAAGGAAACATGCTTGCAGCACTCAAATTTGTTGTTCCCATTTGATGTCTCCATCTATCACAGGTGACTGATATGGTGATTATAGGAAGATTAAAATTGTTAACTCATCCACAAGTGGTCTGATTCCTTTGGTTATTTTGAGTCCATTTAAATTAGCAGAAAATTAGCATGAAGAATTTTTCTTAAGATGCACATTTTTATTAAACACAACACACACGTGCTAGGTTAGAATAGCTCCAAAAGGCAAACCGATGTATAAATACTTGTAAGTCACACAGGGAAAAACAGCATTTGTAAGTATGGATCTAGAAACCAAAATATGTAATTTGAATTAAGAGAAATAAGCAGAATTATATATTAATTTTTAAAGACGCCGTTCTAGTTTTTACAAAAGAGATTTTTCATAAATATTCCTTTTAAAAAAAGATCTTAATTAAGCAAAAAAGTGTTTATACAATTTGCTAAGGGCACAGAGTCTTCAAATACTAAAAGTTACCACAGAAACTAAAATCACTCACGTTGCACCGATCAGATATGTTTTTAAACCAGTTAATGGACAATAAGAAATTGGGTGAATTGATAACATGTGCTGTGACCGGAGTCCCAGGGGAGCCAACTGAGATCATTCAATTAGGGGGAACTGCAAAGAATGTGGCAGACAATCCCCAAAGCTGGTGGATATTCCAATACTTAGATTTACCAAGCCAGCACAAAACAGCTTCAATAGTACCTCACTGGTTATCCAGAAGCCAACAACAGTGACCCAGCCTCAGGCCTCCACCCAGTTACCCAAGTCAAATATGATGAGGATTACTAAAAAATCTTAATCATATAAAGTTCTACCAATCCCAAGGGATCGGACACATTACCTCCCAGGTTAATGAATATTCCAGATCTTACCTAAATATATGCTTACAGCCAATTCTTATTAACTAAACTAAAATTTATTAGAAAAGAAAAGAGAGGGTATTGGTTAAAAGATCAGTACACATATAGACTTGAGTACAATTCTTGAGATTCAAATTCATAGCCGAGATGGTGAGCTTTGTAGCCAAAAAAGAGTTCTTTCAGAAATAGTTCATAGGTTATAGTCCAATGTTTATATTCAGGGCGGTCCAGTCACGACTGAGATCTCAGTCCTTATGGCTTAGGCTTCCCCTGCATGAAGCCTCAAGCAGATCTGAGATAAAAAGGATTGGAACCCAAACATCTTTATACAGTTTCAGGCCTTCTTGTGACAGCTTGGAGTCCTTCAGCGAACAATAGGTACTTTGAAGGGGACCCATTTCCTAAGCATCACCGGTAACTATCCACACAATTATCCACAGGCAATTGCCTGTTTTTCCACCATTCGCAGATGATTTGCTATATATTTCAGAGGGGTGAATACAGCAATATCCTATGTTTACAGTTCATTTAAAAGTTAAGATGTCCTTTTGATCTCTGAACTAACAGAATAAGCATGGACAGGGACTGTTTGATTACGTTGTTGACCTCTACCAATAGATATGTAAATACACAAAAACACAAACATTATCTCCCCATATGTCTTTAAGGGCTGAATTTGACTCATTTATCCTGTAGGATGTTTAACCCTTTCTGGTCATGCATCACATGTGCACCTTAACTTTTACATTTAGAAACCTTTGTTTGTTTGGGAAAATTGATTAAAAGAAGAAAAAGTCATCTCTTTTAATGCTGACATTAAGATAAACTCACTAAGTGGGGTTAGCTCACATCTTCACTTGCTGCTGGTTTTGATCCCTGTTCAAGGCACAGGTATGGACTCAGAGCTAAGTGAGAAAATATTTTTAAAATTATATCATAGCTCAGACTGATTTCTCCTGAAGAAACAGCCAAATGCCAATTTCTAAGACTTTCTGTACAACTGTTTGAGTTACTCTTGAGCACAGAAAGTCAGGTGTCTTTTTCATGCTCACATAATTCAAACAGATGAGTGTATTTTTCACAAACTTTTGAAAAAAAACCCCTCATTCTGGGCTAAGAGCAAGCACGGTCAGCTCAAGATAAATACTTTGAGAATATGAGTGAAACAGGGTGTGCGCTGAGAGCTTACATAAAGACTCAACAAGGGTTATGAATTCTACAGTACTGTTAAAACTAACAAATCAAAGCCTTAAGAAAAACCAAAAGTATATCTGACTTTTGATCTTAATACAGAAGATTTTCACTGACAATACTGAAATAATTTCTGAAATCCATTCATTTGCTAATTGAGCAGGAATATTTCAAGTAATTTTTGTACTGTATTTCATACACTGTAGAAGATGGCTCTGTAGTGGCCAGATATGAGGTTCTGAATTCACACTGGGAGCTCTTGTGTTCTTTGTGAGCCACACGTGATCAGCAAAGCTGTTCTAGTGAATTACAGCCTTGTATTTACTCCAAGGATCTCTGACCCTGTGCCATCCTCCTAAGCACTACCACTTTATAAAACTGATCACTGATGAATGGGTGAAGCACATCCAAGCAAATTTTTACCTTTTTTCCCCCCACTTTTTTTTTTAAAAGGACAAATACTTAGCTGATTGTTACTCCTCCACTATTCAATAATTACTTGTTTCCTTCCCATCCTGTAGAATAAAAAATGATCATGCAAGCCTAAAACTGTTCTATGGCACACACAAATATAAAAGACATCAAGAAAAAAGGTGTGGTATTTTAAACCACTTGCTTAACACAATTAAGCTTAATTTGGTCAGGAAAGCACAAATGATTTATAGGTGACCTCCGGATGTCTGAAAACATGTCCACGGGATTTTCCAAGCAAGCTTCCTCATAATTACAATTGTTTTTCTAGATAGAAAATATCAGTTTCCTGCTTAGAAATGTGCATGGTCTGGCACTGCTGAAATGCAAAAGATTAAGTATGCTCTGGTGATCTGACATGTAGCCTTACTGAACAGAAGCTCACATCAAAATCCCATCATGTGACCAAACCCCACCTTCTGGGTAAAATCCAGGAGCTAGACGGCATGTGGGCCATTAACCATCTTTTTGGAGGAGAGAGGCTCCCAGAATAAAACAGAAACACTACAATGATCAGGCAGATAATTTTTTTTTTTTTTTTTAATTTTCAGCATGTAAAAATTTTTGAAGTTAATGCACTACTAAAAACATTAACAAAAACATCTAAAAGGATTTAATTCTTTAAAACAAAGTCTCAAGTACTGAAAACTCACTTGATTGACTAAGATGTGATCCAGCTTTATAAACTGAACTTTAAATTTTAATAAAAATTGTATGCAGTATAATCATAACTTATCAGTCCAATTATGAAACTTTTCATGAAAACTAAATTATCTTAAACTTAAACTTTTTGAGGCATAACTGAAAAGGGCCACTATGAAAAAATGTCAAAAATTATAGTGTGTAAGTATCAGAGTTAACTCGAGACATCTTTAGCAATTTAAATCATGTATTAATAGCAACATTTTCACTCAACTATAACAATTCACATTCTGAAGATTATACTTTTAATTGCCCATCTATTTTTTCAGGTATTTTGCTTTTCATGCATGATTCATAATCATATCCTATATCAATGAATCAGGCATGACATCACTGGCATTATTGAATTACTTTAGTCTTCTACACTAGTGGATCGAGGGCATGTATTAACAGCTGTCCCAACACTAGGGAATCAAATTTAATCCCCTACGAACATCACTTGTAATATCGCAGACCCCTCAGAGTTCCGGTAACTAGACACTGTCAGAATGTATTTTTACTTTTGTTTTTGAAGAGAACAAATAAAAAAACAGCTATTTGATGAAAACCCAAACTACAAATGATACACTACACACAGTGAAAGATTTAATCGACCTTTTAAAGGCATTTTAAATATTTGCTTTTATTAGCATTAAATCATATGTGCACAGACCAGTAAATTTCCTTTAATATTTACAGCAAAACTGCTATGCCCAGGCCTTCATAAATATAATTCATATATTCAGTTGCCTTAAATATATTAAAATTTGTAAACCTCCTCTGAAATATTCATTGTATTGCCATTCAACATTAGCATGTTTTAATTCTGATGCTTAACAAAAATACTGTAGTTTGTGTAGGAAGTTTAATATGAGAATAAATATTCACAGATTTAGCACTGCACATCAGCACTAGCTAAGAAGACACCAGTCCCATTTCTCTTCCAGAAGAGGCATGAACCATCCTGCAGTTAACACCCAAGTCCAATTCTGGATTACACAATGTACATTTTTGCTCTTACTAATATGCTGCAGGTATTTTTCTAGTGATAATCTTGGCTGACAGGCTTGCTAGTGGGGTCCCAGTTCACCTTGTCTCACTGGATTTTCATCATCTCAAATATTTTTTTGAGTACTACCTGGAAGCTTCCAGGACCTCTAAAAAGTGAGGTGTTCATATGTACCCCAGGAAATAATATTCCAGTTATGTTATTACCCACACATTTGTAACATTTAGACAGTGATTCATTTTTACAATATTAGTATTGTAGAGTGCACTGCAGACCTACCATGTATATTTTAAAAACACATGATGCTTACTATAACTCAAAAGCTTAATATAACTTATTTTCTAGAAAAGCAAGAGTACCATCTGCCAAACAGGATGGCTTGGTTTAAATCTCAGTGATTTAAACCACCATTTTAATCATGATTTAGATCACTGGTTTTAATCTTGTTTTGCATTTGTACTTTTTAGTTATTTTCCTAAAGAAATGATGATTCTTACTGATCGCTGCAAATCAACATGTCTTTAATGGCCACTATCTCTTTTATACTAAATTTTGTACTTCTTTTTGCTAACCAAAAAGATATGCACTTATAGCGCTCAACTTACATTTATTCAGATTCTTAATTCTTATTTTATTATGTTAAGAAATGCATCATACACCATTTTCCATATCCTAGACTGATTTTTTTACTTGTCAAGCTCTAACTGGATGGAAATTCAAATTCAATTAAAAATGCATTTAAAATTTTTTAATTAAGTAAAGCTACCTTAAATGTGCTGGATACATAAGAGAAAGTTTATCAAAACTTGTTTTGCCTTGAAAGCTAACTGATTTATTAAACAGTTGTATTATCTGAGGTTCATGAACTGAATTGATTGTTTCTGGTGACCATCTTCAAGATGGTCTTTAGAACTAGTAAATTTCATCTTCTCACATGTAGTTTTTATTTATAGATTGGAAGAGGAAAACAAAACTTTCCTGCACTTTCAACATCCCAATTAGTTTCTTAACTCTGAAAGAACTAGTCATTGAACTAGCTGAATACACAGAAGAAAAGAAAATATTCTCTCCCTACCTGCAGAAGAGGCAACTGCTGTCAAAAGCTGATTTAGCACTTCAACAAACTCTGGTTCCAGATGCTTAGCAAATGACTTCCACCCACCAGTTCAGCAGTTGGACTTCCTTTAAAACTTGGCAACAAACATGTATTGCTTAATATTATTTTTTTTAATTTAAATTATTTTAACAGATTATCGTATATTGACTTTATGCCTCCAAATTGGTTGTCAATTTAAAATTTAATATTAAATAGTTTTTAAATAAGTATATTTGATATAAATTTTAAAAATTCCACATAAAGTCACTGATTTTTATGCTCCCTTCTGCAAGTTCACTACTTTAAAATGTCTAATACTCCTTTATTTTTAATAGTCATTTTACATTGAAGAAGAAGAGTCCAGGTCTCTCAGTAAGTATAAGAAGTTTATATTTTAGGAAAAAGTCAATGACTTCAGTATATAAGTCAGACAGTGGAGTCACTATCTCTGGTGCCCAGACCAACTAGACACTGATAAAATAATAAACTGTTCATTTAAACAAGACACACATCCTAGGATATGGGGAGTCATAAAACTGGAATTGATCAGCAAAAGGTGAAGCTCTTTGAAGAAGCAGAGGGGTAGCCGTGTTAGTCTGGATCTGTAAAAGCGGCAAAGAGTCCTGTGGCACCTTTAAAGAAGGATTCATACTCAAAAATATATGTGGTTCTTTAAGTCAAATAAAGGTTGGGCGATAGCATGGTTTAAATGCACTAGCTGACTTCTACTTCCAGATACTTCAGTGAAATCTTGTAAGGTCGCAAACAAAAGGAAGTTGGACAATATCTTAAGAGCCCCCTCCCATTTGTCTAAAGGATAAATATCTCTATAAAAATTAGTGTAATGTGGAGTGACTGCCATCAGTCTAAGACAGGAAAAACACTAGGGTTGCATGTCAGGACTGAGGTGAACTTGCAGGATGCCTGAATGTGCTACACCTGAATCTAGCCATAGTCCAGTTAATGAGCAATAAGTTGACACATAAAATGAAGGTTTTACAATATACAGTAATGCAACCCATGCTGCTTAACAAGAGATATTGTCTTTTAAAATGAACTACTTATTTTCAATTCTTGGTTCTTTATTTACAAAGCACTGAAAAAAAATATTTCTCAGAAGAGTCAGGAGGGTCGATGATGTTTGTGTTTTCCCCATTTTTCAGATGGGGAAACAGATACTAAATGACTTGCCCAAAGTAACAGAGCAAGTCATTGTCAGAGCCAGGATTAGAATTGAGCACTTGACTTTTTTGACTCCCACTTCCGCACTCGAGCAGTTTCTCTTCTTTACGAAAAAATATTTGTGAACATACAGAAATGCAATTCACGGGTTGCCTCAATGACTGAATACTTTCACTGAAAACAAATAACCACACGATAGCCACTTGCATGTTCTTTTGGCAGATCAGGAGTGTCATCTTGTGAGCATCTCAAAAGACTGAGATCCCAGTTATCCCATCCTGTTAAACCAAGTCTGTAAGACAGGTAGGTACATAAAGTAAAGATGATCAGTCTGAGTGAAAATATGTGTTAGGATATAGATATTCAGGCCTGTCTGCAAAGGCCTGTACTTTAAGAATTTAGGTGTATTCTTATCACTTGGCTAGTGATAGAGATATAAAAGAAAGAATCAAAATCACTGTCTGCTGGTGTAAGGGCCTTCTCTTACTGTGACAGTCTGAGGCCCTGTTCTTAGGCTAAGGCCTTTGGCTAAGCAGCAGAGGCAGCCATAAGCTGGGAAGCGAACGGTCACATCCTCACATTCCAAACTAGTCACACTGAAATACGGTGCTATTCGGCTGTTAGGAATACAATCCTGTCCTGATAGTTCCTATCACCTCCAGAGAAAGGGAAGTGCCTAGAAAAGTAAAAGGAAACTTAGTTTGATAGCATCCTGTCTGGCAAGAACTCACTTATCAATAGCTGGGATGTGAAACCCTCACTTCTGTATTGTCTTGTCATTATAGTTTCCACTTTGCTATTGTTTGTCTGTATAATCTCTGTCTGGTCCTGTGATTGTTCCTGTCTGCTGTAAAATTAATTTTGCTGGGTGTAAACTAATTAAGGTGGTGGGATATAATTGGTTACATAATCATGTTACAATATGTTAGGATTGGTTAGTTAAATTTCAGGAAAATGATTGGTTAAGGTACAGCTAAGCAGAACTCAAGTTTTACTATATAATCTGTAGTCAATGAGGAAGTGACTGGGTGTGGGTGGGGGTGGGCATGGGCATGTGGGTAAGGGAGATGGGAACAGGGAATGGGGGTAAGAAAATTGGAATCATGTTTTGCTAAAGGGGGAAATGGGAACAGGGAATGGGAGTAAGGAAGTTAGAATCATGTTTGGCTAAGGGTAGGAATGGGAACAGGGACACAGGCGTAAGGCTCTGTGGTGTCAGAGCTGGGAAGGAGGATACTAAGGAAGGAAACTGGAATCATGCTTGCTGGAAGTTCACCCCAATAAACATCGAATTGTTTGCACCTTTGGACTTTGGGTATTGTTGCTCTCTGTTCATGCGAGAAGGACCAGGGAAGTAAGTGGGTGAAGGAATAAGCCCCCTAACAATATGCACGCACACACTTAAACCACATAACACTAATTAAAGGCAGCCTCCACCAGGACCCAGAAGTGGGTTAAGACTGTCTGCCCTTCCCTGCAGATTCTCCCCACAGAGCAATAAAAGTAATGAGGTCCGGCCATCACTGCTGCAGTCCATACTAGAACCACAGGGCATTTAGTGCTAGGCCTGCACAGACATCTATTCCTTCCCAGCTCATTTTGCCAAGCCACGTATCTCAGCTAAATGTGTCTGTGCCCCCATTTTACCCTATCACTTATCAGTTTTCCTCCTCACCATACATTATCCAACCCTTTCACCTTCAGTCTCTCTCATACTCTGTCAATCCCCGCCATCTCCCTTTCTTTTCCCATATTGCCCTCAAGACCATCAATTCCCTTAACCACATGTGAGGGGGGAAAATGCCACACTTCTTGGTATAAGACTTTCAAGGGACCAATAAGAAACATTTACAGACCCACCAAACATCTTTTATTTGTAACTCTTGTTTGCCATCCCTTTGCCTTGCACCATGTTCCGTCTTCCCTATCATCCTGTATCTTAAAGTGTATATATTTCCAAAGTAGGGACCATGGCTTTTCACTAATTTGTTTGTAAAGAAGTATCACATTCTGAGTACTAAACTGTAATACTCAGTTCTCTTAAATACTGCTTGTTTGAATTTCAGTCTAACATTTAAAGGATTTTTTTCTCTCTCCCTCTCTTTTTAAGCACCCATCATTAGAATGTCCTTATGGGCATCTAACAATATTTAAGTTATATTCACATATACCGGAGAAAGCACTTAGCTGGTTTTTAAAGAAACCAGCTATCAGATACTTAAGTCTGCTTGGATACATTCTGTAAATGGAACTGGAAACCTCAGATATCTGGAATTACAAACCTCCAGTTGCGATATGCTCTGTACAACATTCAGACTAGGAAAATGGGCACAGTGCCATATCTGACCAGAGATGTGCATTTCTGCTATGTTACCTTTTTCATACAAATGAGAAGTACAGACGGTTTTGCTATTTCTGATATATTTTCAAAAGGATTTAACTGTATGCTTTTTAAAAGCAAAAAATCCACCTGTCTTTTATTAAGTAAGTACATGTAGGCAAACAGGCATATGTAAGATGGGGCTGCAGTGATTTAGCTTACCATGCTCAACTAGGTCTCATTTTCATTTGAAAAAAATACAGGAATTAAACTCTTACACAGAAGGTATCATTTCAGTAAGATTACCATTAGAATCCATGTAAAAGCATCAAATGAAAATACAGTTTTATTTTTAAGAGTTGCATGTTCTTTGTAACAAAATATGTAAGCAACCTTACAGCACTGAAAAGATCACAATGGCCTTGATATTTCTTGTTTTACTGTCTCTTACTGTTACATGTGGTGCCATGGCTGTAAAAGTGTTTTCTGGTGTTCCCTAAATGTCCACATCATTACAAAGTGATGTCATACGCTCATTTATCTTTTACCAAGCACACACCTTCTCATAACTGCCCTATTTCATAGTTCCATATATTAAACTCTCCCTCCACCTCTGTAAAATCAACAAAGAGGACATATGGTCTGTCAAACTAAGATCTGTTAAGTCCACACAATACTCTAATTGCGATTCCTGATAAAAGCTGGCTTCCAGTGTTCAACTACTTGGTACACAATTTTAAAATCTGATAGCTTTCAGAGGTAACTGCACTTACATCAACTCCACAGCATGTCATCCTATCAATTGCTGCTATACGCTGTTAACTGTGACAGTTCCAAGACACCAAACATACCATAGTTTATTTTATTGATATGCGCTCATTTTTAAGAAAGCTAACAAGTATTTCACTGAACACTGAATTTTATGTGACTTTATTAAACTTTATGGCAGTACCCATTCTGAATTGGCAGTTAAGTAAATAATGTATCAGATGTACTTTGTGTCAGCTGTAGTTTAACTTTAATTAAATATAGTAATATTTCATAGTTAAGCGTAGATTTTGAAAATTATTCAGTGTTAGTACAAGATTTCATTACAGTGCCTATTAATCTGTGCTTGGTAGTGAAAAGAGTACCATTTTTTGTGCCGATTATAAAAATCTGAACTCTGTTTCACTGTAGAACCATATGATTTTAGCACAGCAATGAAGTATTTCACCTAGCTTCACATCACTACAAGATGAAACCTCCATACTTTGCTCAATCAACAATAACTGTGGGGCCACTAAAAATGCAGATAATTTTATGGACTAAAACACTGCAGCGACAGCCAGTTATATAACTAAATGTTCAGAGGCAACATTTTATACACTACATGCAATGATAGATATTGGGGGTAGAAAGGCAACTGGCTGTAAAGAGCTGCTGGGTTGGGTGACCAGGTCAACAAAAACTCCCAAGATTTCAAGTCACCTGCAGCCCTGTCCAAAAAAGGGAGAGGAAGAGCAGATTTATTCCCTCCACGTTGGGCGAACGCTTCAACCACCTAAAAACTGAAATTACCACATTATCCATACCAGCTGTGCAAACCTCCAAGTTAGCCTGCACAAATCTTCAGTGCAATTACATGTTTCAGTACAAAAATCTGCAGCATGGTTAACACTGGAGAGGAAGACTAAAACTGAATTATTTGGATGTTATATTAACGCAAGGAATACTGATTGCATTATTCATTTTCATATTTAATTTCACATCAAACTCAATTTTAAGTTTACCGTCAGATGCTGTATAATTTCTAGTTTAACACTAGAAATTGGTTTTGTCAAAAAGTTAGGTCCAGCTTACAGTAGAGTACACAGAGCCCTGTCTAAATCGTTTGGATACCTCAAAATTTAAGGTAAAAGTCTGTCTCAGGTACTTCTAACTTTCTGAAACTGAACTTTCACATCAATGTCATCAAGGCTTAGACCGTCTCAGAGCATGACTAATTTATTTTAGAGTACAAGCAGCAAAAGCAGTTCAGTTGGTTTTTAGCATGAAGTCAAAGGGAGGAGGACCACCACTTTTGACTTTATAAAAGCAACTAACATTTCTTCAACAGCTTCAGCATCTTAGCTGCTTGGGACAGAACCTTGAGAAGATAATTCCTAGTGATAGGTAACATGTCTTTTGTTGGTTCAATGAAAGTGTTTTGATTAACAGAACTGTGAGATTTTTTTTAAAAAATGGACTTTGCACACACACACACAGATTTTTATTTATCAATAGGGGGTTTGATTTGAAGGGGGAAATTAAGAGCTTTTTATTGGTTAATTGCATGAGTGCACAAGAGAGGAAATTCTGCCATATTCCAAGTGACAGCTAGGGCAGCTAATTGTGTAACAGAGTTCCAAAGGATGGTAATTGGTCTGTTTTCATTTTTTTTTTTAAACTAGGAAATATCACATTAAAATAAGGCAGTTTCTGCAGGACCCTTTCTTCACTCAGTTTCTAACCATCAGAGGAGTGAAGTTTTGGAATAGCCTAACAGTGGGGGCAAAACACCTATCCGGCTTTAAGATTAAACTCGATAAGTTTATGGAGGAGATGGTATGATGGGATAACATGGTTTTGGTAATTAAATATTCATGGTAAACAGGCCCAATGGCCTGTGATGGGATATTAGATGCAGTCGGATCCGAGTTACCCAGGAAAGAATTTTCTGTAGTATCTGGCTGATGAATCTTGCCCGTATGCTCAGGGTTTAGCTGATTGCCATATTTGGGGTCGGGAAAGAATTTTCCTCCAGGGCAGATTGGAAGAGGCCCTGGAGGTTTTTTGCCTTCCTCTGTAGCATGGGGCACGGGTCACTTGCTGGAGGATTCTCTGCTCCTTGAGGTCTTTAAACTACGATTTGAGGACTTCAGTAGCACAGATATAGGTGTGAGGTTTTTTGCAGGAGTGGTGGGTGAAATTCTGTGGCCTGCCTTGTGCAGAAGGTCAGACTAGATGATCATAATGGTCCCTTCTGACCTAAATATCTACGAATCTAAAAGTGAATGAGGCAAGGATACACCGCGCGCAGAACAGAGGTCATACTTGCAGATGTGGAATTAAAGCCTCCATTTAAAACCAAACTTATCAAACTTATTTAAGCCCTCAAGGATAGATAGGAGGGGATGTGTAATGACATAGTGCTGTGAGAGATCCAAATATTCAACAGCTGCCTCATTCATTGCAGATCCTCCACCCTGTGCACCCAGTGAGGCCAGGGCTAAGAAGAAAACATAGCATATGATTATAACCATACACTAACCCAAGTCTTCAGTCCCTTCTTTTCTATTAAAATAGAAAGAAGAAAAGGTTTCTTCCTGTTTTCAGTCTCACTTCTGCCACAATAAATGAATTTACAGTTACAGACGGGCACTTTGACTTTAACATGAATATATCATCAATATAAACAGAATCTTACAAAATTCAACCTGTTCTGTGAGTTTTTGCTTACAACTTACGTGAATCTCCCTCAGATAGTGTAAATTCTATCATCACACCAAATTAAAGATGTGCAGTGTAATGTTTAACAAATACCTCTGTTGTAGATTAATTTATCTGCCTAGTATGGCAACATTTCTCATCTCTAGATAATCCCAGCCCGGTATCCGTGGTGTAAGTGATGGGATATCTACCATGTATTGACTGTTCTTTTCTTCTCTCTTTTCACAACCCATTCATTATGGTATCAAACATAATCAGCCTGCACCAAATAGCATTAAGTATTCAGGGTTCCAATAAATAATTTTGATTTTCTCTTTACCACTTTTAAAATAAACTGAATAGTAAATATTGTATAAATTCCTAATTTTTCTCCATCTCTGTTTTTATGTCAGTTTCTTCGAAAATAATCTGTTCCCATTGTATTTTTTAAAGCAAAATATTTCAGTATCTACAAAATCATTCCTCTACATCATCTCCTTTAGGTATATGCTTGTAACTTCAGTTACAAGAATTACCACATAAAATTAGTCATACCTACCTGTGTTTTAGTTTCTCCTTCAGTAGTTAAATCCCTATCTTAAGCAAGGCATAATATTCACTCTCAAAAAAACAATCCAACTAAACACAGTTTAGATTTTTGGGAGTTGATAAATTCTCAGTTCACCCCATCTCAAACAGTTTATTCTGTTCACAAATCCCCTATTGAACTCAATCAAATAAAACAGCTGCTCTATATGTAGATGATTCCTGCTGCTCCCACAATGTAATGGGTTATAGAACATCTCTAAAGTTCTGACATGCATTTATGAATAAAAACTCTGAAGAGCAACATTCTTTCAAGGCTTAAAATGATAATGCAGTTTAGGACTATGGTAATGTGCACCCAAGAGCAAAGCAAAGGCTGCCCGGACCAATAACTGCCATTGTCTGACTTGTGAGTACTTCGTTAACATTCTTTTAATGTAGGTTTTTGTAAAATTGACAGATTAGGGTATGTCTGTATGTATCTGACAATTTGGGGGAATCTATTTACAGTTTATGTATTCAAGTTTGATTTTATGAACTGTCTGTATTCCTATGTCTGTCTCTTACATCATAGGCCTTGTTTTAAGGAAGGAAGAAGCGCCAGCATATCTGGCTTCGAATAGGACGCTCAAAGATTATTAGCACCCAAATAGATTGAGCCCTAAAAGAAAAATGGGGTAACTGCAATCTGCATAGAACCAGTTCCACCCCGCTTGTCTAGAAAGCTATGATTTTGGAGTGGAATTTCCGCAGCAGCAGGATGAAGAATAAAGGTAGTAATGCAACCTTTAAAGTCACAGAGACTTGGTGGGTCAAGAAGCAATACACAGGAAAGTCAGGCAGGAGAGCAGAACATGCTTTTATAGCAGTGGGGGCCTTTTAACTACAGGATCAGCCAAGGGTTAATTTGTAATGAAAGAGGTGCTGGGGCTCAAGAAAATTTTTTACTTTAATAACTGACAAGACATACCCAGAGGTACCAGGGCTATGAACTGCCAAACCTAAAAGGTGCCAGAGCTCAGCCCTGGCGCAAATTAAGCACTGGGACCAACTGAAGAAGAAGGAAAGTGGAATAATAAGAAAGACGAGACATTAAAATTTGGAGGATCCTGGACTCCTTAGAGGACTCTGATCTGAACCCAAAGAATGCTCAAGACTGTTGAGGAAACAGAGAGGGATATGCATGTAGGTGTTTGTTTGATCTCTACTTTACTAATGTAAAAGGTATACATGTTAAGACATTCTATCGTTGGAACCCTTTGCAAAGCCTGTGTGTCTGTCTGTTCTTTATGATGTATCCCTACAGGGGTAACAGTAAACCTGTGCCCACACAGTTGGAGCTCTGGGAAAGAATTTACTTAAGCTAGTGGGGGACTTTGAGAGCAGTTGTGCTATGCAGTCCCATTTTCACAATCCAAAGGGATAACAGGTCCTGTGGCCTGTAAGCATGCCCAAGAGGCCAAGGAAAGAGACAATGATACAGCGTAAACCAAGGGCACATGGGTCTACATCAGTGGTTCTCAAACTGTGGCTCGGGACCCCAAAGTGGGTCGCAACCCTGTTTTAATGGAGCTGCCAGGGCTGGTGTTAGACTTGCTGGGGCCTGGGGCTGAAGCCAAAAGTCTAACCCCCACCACCCAGGGCTGGAGCCAAGCCTGAGGACTTTAGCACTGGGTGGCGAGGCTCCAGTTACAGCCCCCACCCGCAGAGCTGAAGCCCACAAGCTTCAGCTTCACTACCCTGGGGGCGGCGGGGGGGGGGGGGCAGGACTTAGGCTTTGGTTTGACCCCACCCCCCCTTGGGGCAGAGGGGCTCAGTCTTCGGTCCCCCTTCCCAGGGTCACGTAGTAATTTTTGTTGTCAGAAGGAGATCTTAGCATGCAATGAAGTTTGAGAAACCCCGGTCTGTGTGGTGGGATGCAAACACAAAAGCCTTTTGAGTGTCGAGCTGGGACTGTGACAGTTCTATATAAAACTACAAACTCTATTTTGTGCTGGGAGCACCATTTTCATTGTAAGACTGTACTGTGCCTACACTTTTGCCTTTTATCCTCCATCTTGTACTGAAACCTCCAAGGAGCTGCCAGGAGACATTCCTGCACCTTAGCAGGCTAACAATGCAGAGCTATCAAGGGAAGTTAACCTGAAAGGTCTCCCATTGAAATGCTGGCACCGTAAGACAAACTAACTGCCATCTGAGAAACCAGTTCAGCTAAGGGTTTGTCTACACTGGCACTTCATCAGCAAAACTTTTGTGGTTCAGGGATGTTAAAAAAACATGCCCCAAACAACAAAAGTTTTACCGGACTCAGAGTAGCAGCCGTGTTAGTCTGTATCCGCAAAAAGAACAGGCGTACTTGGGGCACCTTAGAGACTAACAAATTTATTAGAGCATAAGCTTTTGTGGGCTAGAGCCCACTTCATTGGATGCATATATGTGTGTGTGTGTGCACGTGTGCGCACACACACACCCCCCTGCCGCAAAGTACCAGTGTGAACAGCACTTTGCCAGCAGGAGCAGCCTCCAGCTACAAAGCTGCTGCCGCTTGTGGAGGGTGGAAGTTTTTTTGTTGGCGGGAAAGCTCTCTCCTGCCGAGAAACAGCAGCTACACCGTGTGCCTTTTGGCAGCACGGCTGTAGTGGCACAGCTATGTCGCTAAAAGCCTCGGAGCACAGCCACAGCCTAAGGGTATGTCTACACTGGCCACGTTACAGCAGCGCCGTGACATGGGCAGCGTAGACACACTTTATCACTGGGGGGAGAGTTCTCCCGGCAATTAAAAAAACCACCCCGAACAAGGGGTGATAGCTTTATTGGGGGAAGTGCGGCTCCCAGCAATAAAGGGCTGTCTCTGCTGGTGCTTTTCAGCACTAAAACTTTTGTCACTCGGGGGGTGTTTTTCAAACCCCTGAACGACTAAAGTTTTAGTGCTGAAAGGGGCAGTGTCGACACAGACTTAGTGAGCTTGTAACCAAGCAATGCAGGATCTGACAGGGGACCTGAAGTTGCTGAGGAGCATCATCTGACCCAGGGGAGGAAGGGAGAGAGGAACTAGAATCTTGTAACAGAGAGACGTGCACCCCAGCCATTTTCAGAGAGGGGAACCTATCAGTACCAGACACAGAAAAGGCTGAGCAGCAGACAGGGCCAGAGGAATCCTAGATCCCCTGAAGAAATACTGAATAAAGCCCAAACAGCTTTTGCTATGGTGAGGAAACTAAGGCAGGGATCTGCATGCAGGCTTTGTTGTTTTTCCTCAGATCTGTAGATCTCATGTGCCTGTCAAGAGTGAAATGTGCATATATTTAGACATTCCTTTGCAACAAATGCATTGCTTCCTTACACGGTCACACTGTGCCCCAAGAGTTAAACTGTAAACAAGGGGTCCACAGCTTTGGTGGAACACAGTGTGCAACTGCTACCGGGATGGCTTGGAGAGCTGGCACTAGTTTTGTGGCCTAAACAGTTGCATTATTGGGTTCCTAATGCCAAGAGAAGAGTCAAACATGGAGTCTGTAACTAGAGCCAGAGCTTAAACAATGCCCAGCCCCAGCAAATGAAGGGCATATGGAAGCCAAGGTTTGGGTCTGGAATAGAAGCCTGGTCAGGATCCAGGAAGAGGAGCTGATCAAGGATTGTAAACATGAGTAACATTCATATAGTGAGTGGACTGGCTTCATTGTTTTTTTGGGGGGGGGAGCGGGGGGGGGTTGTAACACACACACATGCATGCACAAATATACCCCCACACAACACTGAAACAACGTTGCTGTTCATTCTGCAGTCTTTATTGGAGAATTAAGAGATGATGAATTTTTACACATACTTCTAGGCAGATATTTAGTAGCCAAGACTGTAGTCAATCATGGATATGCCTAGCCCACGGTAAATGGCAAAGGAATAAACATATATCCAAACCATGTCTGTACATATTCCTAGCAGTGAGGTGCCTTTACCACACAGAAGATACAGCTTTGCTTGAGTGAGCTTAAATGACACTGGTAATGTATGTTTTTGAGAGGCAGTAAGGTCCATCTAGGATGGTAAATTTGAGAAGAGTTTGGCCCTTCCTTTCACACCAGCACCAAAAACTTTTAAGATTTTCTTAAGATTTTTTTCCTCTTTCTTGCATCCAGACAGTATAGTTTGTTTTGATTTTGAAAAAGAGTTTTCTGGTCTGGTGAGTAAAAGAAAGAGGACACTTTAGAAAGGGTTATATGCTTGAAGTTATTGCTGAGTACAACTTAATCTTGATAAAAATACAAGATAACATTTGCAGCTCTCACGCAAAGCAAATACCGTAACTAGCAGGGAATTGGGGAGAAAGGGGGGAGAGAAAGCAAGCAAGCAAGCAAGCAATCTGAAATTTTCTGGGCTTTTTAGAGCAATGTGCCACAAGAACCTTAAAAATAAATTCAAATCCAAATGAGAGAGAGTGTCTGTTAAAAGATGTAGTGTCTCTTCTGCAATAAATCCTTGCTGTATCCAGGATGGTTAAATAAGAGGACACGGTCTACCTAAATTAGTTGGAGAAATTCTAGGTGGCTTTTCAAAAGGAAGTTATTTTTCTATAACGGATATAAAATTTACTAATGTGTTAGATGAGCATTCATCAGGAATGTCCCATTCAATTTTAATGATTTCCTTTCTACATGAACGCACCACTTAGGTTTGGAGTTTAATAAAAAGACTAGTTTTTATCTTAAAATGTTTACTTTCTAAAAAAAGAGATCTGAACTTTAAATATCCTGGGAGTCCGAAATGGAAAACTGAAGATCACTTATTCACATCAGGTAATAAAGTTTTTAGAATTTGTATCCATTCAAAAAGCTACACAAAGTGAAGTAAAATGAAAGGAACTGCAGAGCTCAACCCCATTCACCTCCTTGAAAGAATGCCCACTTCTAATCCAAGAAAATCCAGTCTTTTGATGGGAGGGGAGTGAAAGGGTGGCTAAGGAGACCTCAGTAGTTTGGAGACAGCCCATTTGTGTGTAAATACGTGAGTAGCAAGTGACAAGGAAATGATGGATACAATGTGTAAACAGAATTGTTTCTGAATAGAATGTTTTGCCAACTTTTTCTATACACCATCAGCTGCCCTATGAAACTGTACAAACTGTGCGCCTGAGTATTAATCTATTAAAGCCTAGCCTTTCAGTAAACACTGTTAGTTAAAATCCTACTTGTACTTGCCAGAAATAGCTTACACAGTAAGCACAATAAAGCTATTAAAACTCTTCTGAAGTAACCATATTTAATGAAATCAATCTCAAACAGGAAACTGACATTTAAATAATGTTTGGCATATTTCATAAATTTACACCAAAAAGTTATCTACAAAAGGACTAAGATTTTTTTTATCTAATCTTCTACCAATTTTAAAACAGAAGTTAGCCGTAACATACAGTGCTATCTGCGGTCTAATCCCTGTACAGTATAAAAGGGTTCTTTGTTTTGGTTTTTTTGGGGGGGAGGGGAGCGGTTAATGCAATAATTATTTTCTGACTGCAGTTTTAATAAACAAACTTTAGATACTGGAGCCTTTAAATTCCCTTCTCTTTTTTCATTCAAGATCACATGAACTGATCGACTGACCCCCCCCTGAAAAGAATTCATCGTCTACTTGTAGATGACTACATTAATAGAAGGACAAGTTGATGAAACCCAATCATAGGTAAGGTTAAGATTCTGTCACAAGTATTCTTAGTAAAAGGGCAATAAGCAAAAATACATGGAAGCCCGCAACCTGCCCTGACTTTTACTAAAAGTACCCGAGGGGGCGGATGGCGAACTAAGAGTGCTGCTCTGGCAGAAGGCTCTGGCGGTCCTGGGGCCGGCCACTGCGCTGGTGGTTGGGGCTGACAGCTACTGCTCCAGCCCTGTCCGCTGCTTCAGCCCTGCCCCAGAAAGTCACAGAATCAGTGACCTCTGTGGCAGAACCCTATTCTTAATCCTAGGGAATACTGAACCCACGTCTTAAAGGCACAGTAGACTAATCCGCAAGACTCCTAAAACTGAACAACAAATCTGAGCAGATGTGTCTTAGTACAGAATGTCAAAGAGATAATAGAAAAGGAGTACTTGTGGCACCTTAGAGACTAACCAATTTATTTGAGATAATAATTTGGCAGGAGAGATTATATTCGTTGCCTACCTATAATTAAACTTCTCTACATCAACAATGGTCACATTCTAAATATTAAATTCAGTTCTGCACCAATAGGACACTGAAAATATCTGCAAAGAAAATCCAAATTCTAAATTAACAAAGTTAAAACGTAGTACCTTATTTCTACATCAAGGCAATCCTTCAGAGAAGCAACATTTTCTATACTTCATTTTGCTATATCTTTCCCAATGAAGGTCAAAGAAGCTAAAGAACATGAATACAGACTAGCAATATGTGAGATAAATACTATACGCCTTGAAAAACCCAACTCCTGGCCACACCCAATCATTTCCTGTAGATTTTGTGCACAAATCATTCCTGACCACTTTTTATGATAACCACTGTCCTTTTTATGATAACTGTCCTTGTCAGTTTAAGTTTTCCCTAAATGGACAATATTTTCAGCTTAATGTGAAGGGAAGTAGATATACAAATGAAACTGCAAAGTTCATTCCTGCTCACTTTTCTGAAAGACTGCCCACCTGCAAGCCAACCCAAAATATTCCAAAAGGAAAAGGGTAAACAATGAAGTCAACTCTTTAGAGTTTACATTTAGGGATCATACTTTCAGAAGCAGATGTGCGCTTCTGACAGAAATGTATGCGCACACACACAAAACCAGGACACCTAATGCCCCCCCCCGCCCCCCCCGCAAAGTACAAGTGCAAAGTCAGTGACCATGTAGCTTGGGAAATATGCACACAAACACACACCCCAGTCATGGAGATGCAATTCTTAGTTGGTCAAAATTGCTAGATGTTTGCACGCTTTCTAATTTAAAACACCTAAGATTCAGACATTTTAGATACAGTGAGGTGCAGCTACATCCACACTGAGCATGTTAGCTTATAAACTATTGATAAGGCTACAATTATGTCATGGAAGTCACAGCATCTGTGACTTTCAGAGACCTCCATGATTTTTTCTGCTTCAGCCACCGCGGGCAGCCCCTGCAGCTCCCAGTGGCCAGCCCTGGAGCTCCAAACCTCCGCGAGGGGCCCCGCAGCTCCCAGCCGCCGTAGGCAGCAGCAGCAGTGGGTGCTGTCCTCCCCTCGCCATTTTGTCAGAGTTATTTTTACTAATAGTCACTGACCTGTCACAGGCTTCTGTGGATTTTTGTTTACTAAAAATAACCATGACAAAATCTTAGCTTTAATTATTGGCATATATCAACAAGTGGACACATGCAAATCTACCCATTTTAAGAGGCCTACCTGCAGCAGCCTGGCCACATTTAAATTGACAGGGGGAAATGTAAAGGGAGAGGAATGACTGTAAAGGGAGAAGAGGTCTACAGGTGAAACTAAACTTCAATCATCATCATGAATTCTCCCTCCAGAGAGAATACTCCTTGGGAACTTGAGGAACTGAACATAGATTCAGAGGGAAGGATCTAGGCGAGAATTGCTGGGACAGTCAGAGCTACATACAATATAACCAGACTTAATACACTTAAATTGTATTTGGAGAATGTCAATGGGTCTCTCTCTGGGAACTAGTGACCTTTTAAGGTCAGACTGAAATCTCCCTCTATAGCAGTTTAGGTATAAAATAACCATGTCACTGTCATTAACCGGAACATAAAGGGAAAGCCTTTGGACTTTTATTTAAGAAGCTCACCTTTGGTAAATGTAATATATGTTTAAATGCATGACTACTTGTTAAGTACATCTGGTACAGTTTACCTATTAACCAGACTCCCTGGATATGTCCTGTTTTGACTGGCACCGCTGGGTGCTACCACACTAATCATAAATAGTCAAGCATCTGAGAATGAGGGTGGTTTTGTCATGATCATGGGTATCAGAAAGTTACATACAGAGCAGAAGTGTTTTAGCACCTTTAAATTGCAAGTTGTTTGGCTTTAGTTGATGTGGCTGTAGGTGTATCTGGTGGCTCTGTTTTTCACCTCTTTGGTAAATGTGCAAGTCATGCTATTATCAGGGGAATTAGGTGCACCACTTTCACAGGGACTGCTTAGGCTTATTCTAAGGAAAGGGGTAAGCAAATAGGGTTGAAAGGCCCACACAAGTTATTTTCAGACTGGTGCACTCCTAGCTAAGATGTGTGCAAGCAGCGTTTGATATCTGCACCCATACATTCAACCCCATATTGGCTGCCTGGTCAACCATTGCCACACCAAAGAGGCAGCAATAAAAAGGGTCTGTGCTGCACCTGAGTTAGCCAGAAGTAGAGAACATGTGCCGGAGAGTTTAGGACTCTGTGCGTGTAGGGAAATGGGGGACACATTGGGTAAGAGCAGGAAGGAAGCTAGGAGGTGGAAACAGAAATCCTAGACCTGTTGGTGCTGAGGCAGATGACAGACAGAGCAATAATGCATGAGGAACTGAAGAGAGACCAGTCATGGCCAAGAGGCTGTAGCCCTAGAATTCCTGGAAATATTGTTGCTTGAAACCCCTCTGAGATAACACTGGGGACACCGATTTCCCCATGTGTAGCTACTCTCTTTAGTGAGCTTATTACGAGCACTAATTGCTAGCTGTTTTCTGAAGGAATGACAGCACTAACAGACCATGCCAGGGTTCTCAGAATTAGCAGTTTCCATCTGTGCTGTGCATTGTCGACTATACATTCCATCAGACCTCTATGGCTACTCAGACAAACAATGAAGCTTACAAAAGTGGGAAATCTTCTTACACAATGAACACGCTAGTCTGCAGTATCAAACAGTGTTTTGAAAATGTTGAAACAAACCACTTTGACATTTCTAAAAAACTAAAAGAAAAGGAGTACTTGTGGCACCTTAGAGAATAACCAATTTATTTGAGCATAAGCTTTCGTGAGCTATAGCTCACTTCATCGGATGCATACTGTGGAAAGTGTAAAAGATCTTATTATATACACACAAAAAGCATGAAAAAATACCTCCTCCCACCCCACTCTCCTGCTGGTAATAGCTTATCCAAAGTGACCACTCTCCTTACATTGTGTATGATAATCAAGGTGGGCCATTTCCAGCACAAATCCAGGGTTTAACAAGAACGTCTGGTGGGGGGCGGGGGGTACGAAAAAACAAGGGGAAATAGGCTACCTTGCATAATGACTAAGCCACTCCCAGTCTAGTGGCTTAGTCATTATGCAAGGTAGCCTATTTCCCCTTGTTTTTTCCTACCCCCCGCCCCCGCCCCAGACGTTCTTGTTAAACCCTGGATTTGTGCTGGAAATGGCCCACCTTGATTATCATATACATTGTAATGAGAGTGGTCACTTTAGATAAGCTATTACCAGCAGGAGAGTGGGGTGGGAGGAGGTATTTTTTCATGCTTTTTGTGTGTATATAATAAGATCTTTTACACTTTCCACAGTATGCATCCGATGAAGTGAGCTGTAGCTCACGAAAGCTTATGCTCAAATAAATTGGTTAGTCTCTAAAGTGCCACAAGTACTCCTTTTCTTTTTGCGAATACAGACTAACACGGCTGTTACTCTGAAACCTAAAAAACTAAGTTTTCTTCAGCCAAAACTATTTCCCAAATTTAATTCAAATACACAAATACTTCTCATGCACTGGAAAAATGCATTTTTTGTCAAGTTTACTCTGGTCAAAAAAATATTTTACCCAGTTCTACCGGTGATGTTGTAGGGACTCATGCTCTAATTTTGTTTTCATAATTACAGTGGCTGATAAATGTGGCCTGAGCAATGTTTGTGTGTCTAGTCTACGTTGTAATAAGTATAGAGAAAGTTAACCCACACAGAATTTTTCCAAAAGTTACTTACCTAACTGATGCAGTGCAGAAAAAAAGTAGGTACTTTTGAAGAGCAAAGATCTAGAGATAAAAATCAACTCTGATAGTGCTAAACCACCCACACCCAGATAAGAGAATGAATCAGAGATAGGAAGTCACCTTCTCTCACAAATTCAAAAGAATGGTCTTGCACGAACAGTACAGACACACAGCCACCATTAAAAACTCAAAATTTACAGAGACCATTCAGCATGAAATCAAAGTTATATTCTATACACAGAAAATTACCATGTTGTCCATTATATTAGGTAAACGCTCCTTTTTTATCATCCCAAAGCATGCACTATATACACTACTACTTCTATAAACATTCATTTAATTGAAATATAAAATATTTTTAAAATGTTAATTTGTCATCTTTTTTACTATTCCTTCTTTCTCTTCCCTTATTCTTCTCTAAGTGTCTGTATCTGTTCCAGGGCTGAGCTTAATTCAGGTACAGGAATACAAAGATGCCTACAGAACACTGCCCTTTTCAAAGGCACAAACCTTACTTTTGAGAACACCCTGCCTAAAACCTATTCGTTCATGTGCCTGTATTCTTCCAGTTAATTCAATCCATTACACATCATCCATTGATGTATCAAATCTATCTTTTCTCTAGATGGTACTTTCTAGTTGAATTTTTCAAGCATACATTCTATTTGTATTCACTCATCTTCACTCACCATCTCAACTTAAATATCTAATAAAATTTAAAATAGATAAAACTCTTTCCTCTAATTTGTGGTCACAAGGATTGTTAAGTAATATGTTTGTACAATTCAGATGTTAAAAATACGTTGTTTAAATTATCTTAAAATAGACTACAACTCACTGTAAACCAAGATTGTGTTATTAACACTCTAGAATGCACACTATTCTCCTAGGTTTCAGAGTAGCGGCTGTGTTAGTCTGCATCCGCAAAAAGAAAAGGAGTACTTGTGGCACCTTAGAGACTAACAAATTTATTTGAGCATAAGCTTTTGTGAGCTACAGCTCGCTTCATCGGGTGCATGCAGTGGAAAATACAGTGTGGAGATTTTATATACACAGAGAACATGAAACAATGGGTGTTACTATAAACACTGTAATGAGAGTGATCAGGTAAGGTGAGCTATTACCAGCGGGGGGGGGGACGGACACGACGGGGGACGACAAAAACCTTTTGTAGTGATAATCAAGGTGGGCCATTTCCAGCAGTTGACAAGAATGTGTGAGGAACAGTGGGGAGTGGCGGGGGGGGGGGATAAACATGGGAAAATAGCTTTACTTTGTGTAATGACACATCCACTCCCAGTCTGTATTCAAGCGTAATTTAATGGTGTCCAGTTTGCAAATTAATTCCAATTCAGCAGTCTCTCGTGTCCACGTATCTATTCAGGGGACACCATCATAGGGCCTAATCACATCAGCCACGCTATCAGAGGCTCGTTCACCTGCACATCTACCAATGTGATATATGTCATCATGTGCCAGCAATGCCCCTTTGCCATGTACATTGTCCAAACTGGACAGTCTCTATGTAAAAGAATAAATGGACACAAATCAGAGATCAAGAATTATAACATTCAAAAACCAGTCGGAGAACACTTCAATCTCTTTGGTCACTCGATTACAGACCTAAAAGTGGCAATTCTTCAACAAAAAGACTTCAAAAACAGACTCCAACAAGAGACTGCTGAATTGAAATTAATTTGCAAACTGGAGACAATTAACTTAGGCTTGAATAAAGAGTGGGAGTGGATGTGTCATTCCACAAAAGTAAAACTATTTCCCCATGTTTATTTCCCCCCCGCCACTGACATATATTTGTCAATGCTTTGAGTAGACATAACAGTGAAACTTATTAACCAGTTCTGTCCTGTTCCTGTGGGTCTTTTACTCAGCAACATAAAGGAGACAACAGCATTTTTATAAACAAAAAAACCCAAATGTACAGTAGAACCCCGGAGTTCCAAACACCTCGGAAATAGAAGTTGTTCGGAACTCTGACGTGTTCATAAATCTTATGATTGTTCTTTCAAAAGATTACAACATTGACTTAATACAACTTTGAAACTTTCCCTTTATTTTTAGTAGTTTATATTTAACAACACTGCACTGTATTTGGTTTATTTGGTCTCTGCTGCTGCCCAATTGCATACTTCTGGTTCCAAATGAGATGTGTGGTTGACTAGTCAGTTTGTTGCTCTGGTGTTTGTACTGTAATTGTAAAACCACAAAAGCTGACTAAAGACGTGGAACTATGTAACTAATTTTTAACTGATAGATTTTGAGTTGACTGTGTCTTTACATTAGACTTTATATATTATGTGACATAAAAGCACCCTATAACTCAAGTCTATTGCACTTGTAGGGTAGAAGGGGATAAAAGGAGGGTGAGAGTTAGAATCCCACATCATGGATGAATAACAACATACACTCACTCTGAATAGGTTTCAGAGTAGCAACCGTGTTAGTCTGTATTCGCAAAAAGAAAAGGAGTACTTGTGGCACCTTACAGACTAAAATTTATTTGAGCATAAGCTTTCGTGAGCAAGTGAGCTGTAGCTCACGAAAGCTTATGCTCAAATAAATTTGTTAGTCTCTAAGGTGCCACAGGTACTCCTTTTCTTTTCACTCTGAATAGTTAGAGGTGGTGGGGGCTCATGGGATTTTATGAATATTTTATTGGTTATCTATAGAAATAAATATACTATTTTATTGAAACCTAGCATGCATGTTATTTTACTACATCAGTCTGGAAAGTAGAATGTGTTGGATTTTTTTTTTTTTTTTTTTTTAAGACAAGCTACTTCAGTTTGAATGCAAGACAACCAGTATTGTGAAAACTATTCTGCCATTGGTTAAGAGCCTAATTAACCAGATGGAAATGTTATTCCCATAATTACATAACCACCTGTAGACTTCTACAATCTAAGCAACATTAACCTACAAAGTATATTAACCTACTATAGTAACATAACTATACATTACCTACTATAACATTAACCTACTATAGTATATACTACAGATTTCTTCTTGATACAGTCCTTGCAGAAATGCACATAAACATGCTAAATGAAATCTAACTCCTCTTACCCACAGTAGTAGAAAGCGAGAAAAATTTCAGCAGATGTCCTTTACATTTTGATGCCTACATCAAATATTAAATAGAGATAAATTATTGGTCAAATTATATATCATGAATTATATAAAGCCCATCTATTAGATCAGGGTGCACTGGAAAGATTGTGCCAACAAATTTTATGAAAACATTACGGAAGACTGTTAAGATCTTCTTAATCGCCTCCTTCTCAATCATGTATCATGCCTCCCTTTATTTATTTTAAATCAAGATGTGAAATATTTAACAACACATTTCTAATAGAAAACAGCTGTGTTTTATTTTCCTTTTAAAGTGCTTTGTCTAAGCAGCTGGAAAAAATAATTTCTCTTATGCCTCTCTATTCTATGCAGAACACAGGTCCTTCACTAATACCTTCCAGCTTTGCCAGACCCTGCCACAATCTTAGCTTCTTCCCATGTCATTTTGAAGGCTTTCAGTTCTGTTTCTGTTGTGTGTTTCCATATTTTCCTTGGTCTACCTCATCATCTCCTGCCCTCAGGGTTCTAGCCCAACACCTGTCTACACTATGTTATTTAGATCTTTCCTCCATATATGTTCTATTTTCATTCTATAATTTCCTGTCCTATCAGTTCGTTTTGTCCTGCTCCAGAGTTTAGTCAGATTCTTTTTTTTCAATGGATCATTTGATATTGAGACAGCTCTTAATGAAAACTTGGAGTTTAGATAGTAAGGTCTTAAGTCTACAATTTTAGCACCATACAGTGAAGCTGGTCTTACAATGTGTTAAATATTCAAAGTTTTGTTTAGAATCTTGGGAGGCCAAGATTTCGGTTTCTCCAGATCAGCTTTAGATAGTTACAAAAGCACATCTGGCTTTCGCTATTCTAGCTTTAATGTCTGTTCTACCTGTTGTAGTTACGTTGCCAAGATACGTGAAATATCAGACCTCTTATGTATCAGTTCCACAAAGTGTTATTGGTATTTCTTGTTGTGTTTTGATTCTCATGATTTTAGTTTCCTCAGTGTTGATTTTCAACCCTACTAATTGTGCATATGCCTAGAGATCATTTGTTTTGGGTTGCATATCTCCATGGCTATGGGATAACAAGTTGATGTCATCTGCAAAGTCAAGGTCCTCTAACTTCTGGGTAACAAGTCCATTGTATGCCCCTTGGTTGTTCTGTGGTCTCTCTCATTACCCAATCCACTACCAGTAAAAAGATAATGGGTGAAATAAGATACACTTGTCTAATATCCATAGTAACCTTAAATAGCTTAGTCAGCTGCTAAGAACGACAATACTGGGTCAGACTAATGATCCACCTAGCCCAGTAACCTGTCTTCTGACAGTGGCCAATGCCAGCAGTTTCAGAGGGAATGAACAGATAGGTATTGCTTGGCATGTTCTGTTTTCATAGAAGCTTTGAATATGTTTATAAATTTGAGGGATTCCACAATAGCATAGCAACTTCCATAAAAATATCCCATTGACTGTATCGAAGGCTTTTTGTAAAACTAAAATTCATATAAAGCAGTGACCGCCATTCAACCAACAGTTCTGAGATGATTTGATCTATATATGATTCTCCTGTCCGAACCTTGCCTGTTGTAATTTTGAATCCATCACTTTCCTCATTCCACCTAGAATAATGTGTGTAAATACTTTACTTGGGATAGATAGCAATTAAATGCCCTTCTAGTTTTCACACTGACTGAGGTCTCCTTTCTCTGACAGCTTCACTATGATCCTTTTCTACTTGTTTGATATTTTTTCTTATTCCCATATTTTTGTCAGAGGCAAATCAAAATGTCTACTGTGTTCTTCAAGTCTGCCTTTAGAATCTCTGATGGAATGGTATTCAGAGCTAGTGACTTTCTGCTGATGCTGAAACAAAATCTATTTCAAATTTGATTCCCTCCGCCCCCACTAATTAATGTTTGATATTACCTAGTTATGCACCATTACTAAAGTGAAAAACAAACTATTTTTATTCATTTTATGTTCTATTGCTTTTAATACTTAGATCCAGGATGGATAAAAACCAAAGATTTTTGAAAAAGTAAAATCAGATTTTATTTAAATTAAATACAGGTTTGTTTTTTTTAAATAAACTTATTTAAAACAAATTTAGAAATTCAAAACCAATGGTAAGGCCTAAACGTAATATAATAGAAATAATTTTAATAGATTAAGTATTAAAAAAAGTAAATAATATAAATCAGTGCATGTCTGCTGCCAACTTTTAAAGACAAACAACTGAACTTGTGGAAGTCATTAGCTAAAGCACCTGGAACAACGGTTCATTAAAGTGCTAAAAACCAGCTATTGATAGCAGTAGCCTCTTCTGCAGGCAGGGAGAGAATATCTTCATTTCAGTTTATTCAGTTAGTTCTGTCCAATGTCTAGTTCATTCAAAGTTAAGAAACCACTTGGGAATTTGAAAAAGCAGTAAAGCTTGTTTTCTTTCTCAAACTTATGAATCAAAACTGGGTGTTAGAGGATGAAATACAAGTTCTAAAAACTTTACAGATATGATGACCTGCAGCATACAGATACTTCCTTTGTTTAATAAATCAGTTTTAAATGCAAAATATTTGGATAAACTTTTTCCTTATGGATCCAACACATTTATGGTCGTTTTTTTAATAAAAAATGTAAAATGCTGGTTTGTGTGTTTTTAATTTAATTTGAATCTCCATCCACAAAGAGCTTGATACAAATCACAAGTAAAAAAAGTTATCTAGTAAGAAAAATGTATCATTCACCATTTAACGTAACAAAAAATATGTATAAATTAAGAGTGAATAAATAAGGTAGGCTGTGTAATTTCTTGAATAAGAGTGTGTGCGCACATGCACACCCCCCCATATATCCTCCTAGTTAGTGTAAAAATCTATATTTAGTTGCAAATCAACATGTTTTAATAGTTGCCAACCAATGGGAACCAACCTTTCCTTTGGAAAATAACATGGTTAGAACTGACTGACTGATTTAAGTCCAAGTGATTAAAATCAGGTATTTTAATGACGATTAAAATCAAAAAGCAGGAAACCTTGTT
Source organism: Eretmochelys imbricata (assembly GCF_965152235.1). Taxonomy (NCBI): domain Eukaryota; kingdom Metazoa; phylum Chordata; order Testudines; family Cheloniidae; genus Eretmochelys; species Eretmochelys imbricata. The sequence continues at coordinate 109,195,443 of NC_135575.1, forward strand.
TTAAATAATCTACAATTACTTGAAAATTAAACATTTCAGGATAGATCCTGTCCCTCCTCTTCAGCCCCTATATGTCAGTGCAGCAGTGTTTTGGGGATGTAAAGGGCCTGGGGCAGAGAGAATTTCTACAACACCAGCGCAACCTAGAGTAGTCATAAATGCGTCTATACTGTCATCCATGCATGCCCCAGCACACAGACACCAAAAGGCAGAAAGCCCACCATACCATGTGCTTTATGAACCCCAGGGTGCACTGCAGTTCAGACAGGCTAGGATAGACTGAAGTATATTTTACAGCAGCCCTAAGCCATTCTAATTTACATTGGGGGCCATTCTGGTCACAGCATAGAATACTGAAGATGTAAAGATGGTGTAATGTCACCTTTGATTCCCCTCGCCCACTGAACTGCACCTTCTGCTGTGCACTTCCTGGAAGCATATCACATAACTAGACCCTTCTTTGTACTGATTCTTTTCCTGTGACAAAACATTCCTCCCTCTTCTCTGCGTTTCCCTCCCATAACAGCTCAAAACCACAGCCCATGCTTCTATTTCCTCCATTTCATTTAGTTCCTTGTTTGTGCCCTAATCATCATAATCAAGGTTAGCAGAAACATGAACGTAGACATCATCAGAAAAGTACTTAGGTTACTGCTGCCTCAGAGCAAACTGACAAGACATACTTATGGCTCTAGAATTGCCACCAAAACAGAAAGGATCAACTAACCTGGGGGTGGGGGGGTGTGTTCCTCTCCCAGCCTGAACACAGAAAACTACAGCTCTGATTTGAGAGGAGGCAAATAAAGAATAAGGAGCATTAAGCATAGGAATTAGTCTTTTAAGTCAATAGAGATACATAAAATATATTGTGCAACTGAGCTAAAAATGGAACACTGATGTACATTCAGAGCAGAGTTACACAGCAAAAATACATTACATACTAGAATTCCTTGGACTGTCTCACTCTAGGTTCAAAGGCATCCAAGCAAAAAATAGGTATGTGCATCAACTATACCCAGTGTATGGGTAATGTCCAGAGGGAAGAAAATACCACATCATACAGACACAGACTTCTCCAAGCAGCCTCTGATACATCTTCAGCAACTTTGCAGGGCTCCATCTCAGGACAACCTTGCACCAAATGTTCTCATGCAACTTTTTAAGCCTCGAATGAAAGTATCACTATACTCCACACCCAACAACTAACTTTTGCTGTCTTCACTGCACACTAAATAAGAAGGTAAGTTAACCTGCAGAAGCTTCACCCACAAAATCTCTGCCATATGCGGTTGTGCCATGCATCCACAATAGTGCTGTATCTGACCGTGACAAGCTATCCAGGCACATAACCCAAGACTCAGAGTGCCACAACTCACTGTGCCTGTCTGTACTTTGATTCACACGGTGTCACGAAACAACTCATCTGCCCATTCTGGGGATTGTGGAAGGAAACTGTGTACACCCACAAAATTCATTTCCTGGTATGCCCTCCCTAGAAATCTGTCTCTAACCATGGGCTGTGTGTATATGAGGAACCCATCTCCCCTCTCTGGGGTATCCTTATGTTCTTTCCCCAAGCACAGATTCTTTTCTGCCCCATCTCTGTGTGGGCTGTGAGTCAGGGTCCGTCGGCTGAAGTCTCCGATAATATCCATGGCCACTCGCTGAAAAGGGTCCTCTATTATAGGCAGCTGCCACAAATCTTGGGTAGAAATCACGTATTATGCAGTCATCCTTAACTGCCTCACAGCATAATCCATTTTCAGCTGGGTTCTAAGCCTCAGCAACACTGAGCTGTGTGTGAAAATGGAGAAACTGCAAACTGCAAGCAGGAAGCTGAGCAGAGGCAGACTGATAGCCTGCTTCTGCACAAGGGGGCAAGCGACCGTCTGCAGTTGCACATCTTCACTGCAGTACATTTTAACAGCTACCTCAGGGTCCGCCCTACCTCTATGAAGCATGAACACAGAGCACAAAGTCTGAGCCCGAGTTAAGTCTGAAGCAAAGACAAGCAATTTGCAATAGTTACAGCATCCAGAGCAGTATTGGACTTCAGCTCTGTTCATGGAGCACCACTACTGCATTTTCATATTGACAAGTGGTCTTGGAACAGACACTAATATCCTGAACTGACAGACTAGATGGCATAGCAGTTCCTATGTTCTTAGGAAAGGATAGGTTCACAATGGGATTTAAAGAGCAACATGGTCCATAGAGAGAGACTACAAGAAAGAAAAGTGTACTTGCACCCACAAAAGTAGGCTTTACTAAGGAGTTACAGCATGTAACAATTTTCTGCTGAAAGAGCCATCTATTGAAGACTTCAGTTTCCGCATCTCCAAAAGGCATGGGAAGATTTGCAGATCATAGCCTTACAAAAGAGCCATATGATCTTTCTGTCCCAGAAGCTGACTCTATTCTGTTTTGATGAGCCCTGATAGCACAAGGAGATTTGAACCCCTTCCCTTTCTGAAAATGCAATTTCAGTAATATGGCCCTGGATGACACATGCTTGTGATGGATGCTTTGTAGAACTCCAAACCAATGTTTGCTTTCATTTTTGTGTTATATAAATGGAAAGTGTACATCTCAAAGATTATTTTGTTCAAACTATGCTACTTCAGTGCTCTGAAGTGACCGATGGATTTGCCTGACATTGGAGTTGTTTCATTCTTCTGTAACATTCTGCAGCTGAACAAGCAGTCTATCCAGCGGTCTCTGACAATGGCCAGTAATCGCTCTAATTCCTCAGTAAACACAAAGTTGAGAGTAAACTGCAAGAAATCCACAGGGGAAGCTTCTGTAATCTAATTTCAGAATGGCTCCAACCTCTGAACCACCATTTCTCATAAAGCTAGGCAGGAGAAGCTCATATGGTCCAGAAGTATTTCTAGTGAAACTATCACGAGCTACCATTAAAATGATTATGGTACATTACTCAGGACATTAGTTAATTTGGAGCTACTTAAGAATCTGATCCTATTAAAGGCATCAAACACTGCATAAAACAGTGTACAGTAACTCCCCACTTAACGTCCTCTTGCTTAACGTTGTTTCGATCTTACGTCCCTGCTCAATTACAGAACATGCTCCATTTAAAACGAGCAATGCTTTGCTCTAACTTTGTTTGGCTGCCTGCTTTGTCCACAGCTAGCAGACCCCATCAGCTCCCCTACGCCCCCACCACCACAGCATCTCCCGCCCGCCAGCAGCGGATCAGCGCCTTCCTCCTCCCTCCCGCCTCCTGCCCGCAGCAATCAGCTGGCTTGCAGCCTTCGGGGGGGGGGGGGGGAAGAGTGAGGACTCAGCACACAGGCTCCCCAACACCGCAAACCAGCTGACTGCCACAGGCAGGAGGCGGGGGTGGGTGGGGGGGGGCAGCTGCACACCGAGTCCTTGCTCCTCTCCCCCGTCCTGAACACTACAAACCAGCTGATTGCCGCAGGCAGGAGGCAGGAGAGGGAGGGGGGAGGTTGCGTGTCAAGTCCTCGCTCCTCCCCCACCCTCCTGCCTCCTGAACACTACAAACCAGCTGATTGCTGCGGGCAGGAGGCAGGGGAGGCTGCAGTGCCCGAGTCCTCGCTCCTCCTCGCACCCTCCTGCCCCCTGAACGTCGCAAGCCAGCTGATTGCCGCAGGCAGGAGCGAGGACACAGGATGCCCCCCCCATCCCTCCTGCCCGCGGCAATCAGCTGGTTTGTAGTGTTCAGGAGGCAGGAGGGTTGAGCCCCCCACCCCAGTGCCTGCAGAGTAGGGGAAGCTGCCACTGCTGCTGTGCAACGTGCTTCTCCTAGCCTAGAGCAGCTTCAGCCTCCTTGCCTGCCTCATTGTCTCCAGGGCCAGTGGGCTGTGCCTGTGTGGGGTAAGGTGGGCACACCTCCCAATTGCAGTACTGTATTGTACGGCCAAAAAAAACATTTCCCTGGAACCTAACCCACCACCACCCCCCCGCCACCCCCCATTTACATTCATTCTTATGGGAAATTGGATTCGCTTAATATTGTTTCACTTAAAGTTGCATTTTTCAGGAACATAACTGCAACATTAAGTGAGGAGTTCCTGTATTATATTCCAGCAACCACCAATGTATGTATAGTTCATATATATCTTGTAAAGTACTTTGGTAGCCCTTGGGTTGAACGATAAACGTAACATTATTTCCCAGTGTTGAATAGCTGGACTCTACACCCATCAGGTATGGATATAGCCAAAATCAGCAATAAGCACTGCTAAGCAAAAAATAAACATATAAAAATTAAAACAGAAATATTGGGAAATTCAGTTGAGCAAACACCACACGTCTTACAAAATTCAGAAGGCAATAAGGCCAAAGAAGTCACACATCCAGTTTCTGAACACACATGTGAGGTTGTTAAAATGCCTCCCTCAAAACATCCAACTGGTAATTCTGTTTATAGCCATGCTATGAATTCACTGACACAGACAGAAAACCCCACAAGAGACCAATTCAGGAGAATTTTTTAATTGCTTATCTTGCCTAGTAAATTCTATTTGGATATTATAAATACATGCAGGAATATTTAATGTAACTGCCATTTACATTAATCTTCCAGTAAAAGGTTTCTGGTAGCACACTCAACTGTTCTTTCTTCCAGCACCTTTGGTCACACATGCTCCTTGACCTTGCAAGGTTTTTGGGGTTTATTTAATTGTTCTACTGCAAAGAAATCTTCTTTCCAAACAGACAATAGTTCAGAACTTCAAATTAAAAAATGTACTCCTGCAGACTTCCAGCAGTCCTAACTGTCACCCACACATTAGATTTTCCCTAGAAGCAAAAAGAAAAAGCACAAAACCTTCAACACATGTTTGGGTTTGGCTCCTACTCTGCACTACCTAGATTTTCTAAGCAGACTTCAATGGTGGCCCCAAGTAGAGCATATTAACCCAAGGGAGCCCCGAGAACAGTATAGACTGGAAAATTTCTGCAAAGTCCTCTTGAGAGGGGAACAGTCACAGCCTCCTGACAAGCTGCAGACAAGAGACGACAGGACCCTACTCATTGTTGAAAAAGCAGGGTTCTTTTGGATCCCTCCTTGAGCCAGTCAGTTATTTTGATGAAAGGCAGGAAAATCTCAGACAGTTGGAGAGGAAACCAATTCTGCCATCATCCATGCTCTCGGACGTCTACCTCAATCTCACTGGCAATCAAAGCTGACTAGTATTGCAAGAATTAGAACAATTTCAGCACAGCATTAGTGTGTAGAGAGAGTGTGGGCAGAAGAGTATTCTATCACTTGTGACTAAACCAAACAGTTCCATGATGCTAAACAATTGTGGGTGACGGTATCACAATTTACAACTTTGCACTACATTTTTCTCTGAAGTACAAAATGTTATTCACAGTTTCCAGTATGTGGTGATGACAGTTCTTTCCAATTCTCTCAGACTGAAAGCAGAGCTAGCATGCAGACTTCTTTAAGCTATTTCTGTTAGAGTTTCAGAACCATATAGCCTGATGACAGCCCAATCTTTGCTTCTCGGACTTTCTGGGTACATCTACATTGCAATAAATCACCTGTGACTGGCCTGGATCGGCTGACTCTGGTTCACAAGAGCTATAAAATTGCAGTGTAGACATTTGGGCTCAGGCTGGAGGCTCAGCTCTGGAATTCTTCCCACTTGCGGGGTCTCAGAGCCTGGGCTCCAGCCCAAGTGTCTACACCCCACAGCCCAAGCCCCACAAGCCCGATTCAGCTGAGATAGGCCAGCCCCAGGTATTTTATTGACAAGTAAACATACCCTGTATGCACATAGCTCCAAATAGAGCCTGTCTCTCACATCCCTCATCTCTCACTGTAGGTGAGAACTACAGAACTACTAACTGTGGTATGTAAATTAGCTTCTGTACCAGATGACTGTAGGATAGCTAATGTGACACCAATGTTTTAAAAAGGCTCCAGAGGTAATCCCGGAAATTACAGGCCGGCAAGCCTAATTTCAGTACCAGGCAAACTGGTTGAAACTACACCTCTACCCCGATATAACGCGGTCCTCAGGAGACAAAAAGTCTGTCTGTCTTATAGGTGAGACTGCGTTATGTCATGGCAGGGAGAGGAACTGCTGCCCACCCCAGCTCACCTCCGCTCCGCCTCCTCCCCTGAGTGCACTGCTGCCGCTCCGCTTCTGCCCCCCCCCACCCCACCCTTCCAGGCTTGCCACGCCAAACAGCTGTTTGGCGTGGGAAGGCTAGAAGGAGGGTGGGGAGGGGGAAAAGCAGAAAAGCGGCGGCATTGCGCTCAGGGGAGGAGGCGGAGTGGAGGTGAGCTGGGGTAGAGGGGGCTGCAGCAAGTAAGGGGGGGAGGCGCGCAGAGGAACCACTTGCGGTAACACAAATTCATGTTGGATCATATTAAAGAAGTTCTGTATTAAAATCACAAATGAGTTTGATTTCCCCATAGTTTAAATTCCAGGGTATTGCTAAGTAAGAGGTCTCTTGGTTTTTAGTACTGTTTTTCTCCCTCTGTGTGTGAAAATTGCAAGCTGCTAATTGTGTTAGTACATCCTAAGACAGAGTCTGTTCTCAAAGCAATTCTTTGTAACAACAACCACTCACAGAGAGAGAGACTCAAAGCAATACTCTAACAACAGAAACAGCACCCAGAGACTCCCCGCCCTTTCATTGTATTCATCTCGCTTTGTTAACAATTGTGATTAAAATAGAGATAGAGGATGTATGTGGATGGATGGTTGATGTAGATAATAACTGAATGATCAGGGAAGTGCCAGCCTAAGAATGCAGTGTCCATCGGCCGAAGAAGGCGTCAAGTGGAAATAACCAGAGGACCCCCAGAGGGCAGACTAGAATCCACCCAACAGCCTCAAGGATGGGAGAACCAAAGAACAAGATAACATCTGGCAGCACGGAGCCGTCAGGAATGTGACATCTGCTGACTGATTCAGCAACAGCATGATGAAGCAATTCCCATAGACTGGCATAGGAAGAAATTCCTATAAAAATGGACTCTAGAAAGTGAGAACTTTGGGGTCTGATTCTGCAAACCAACTTCCAGAAGCATCAGATGTGGCCCTGCCTCCTCCTCATGTCCAAGCCACCTGGACAGTGGCTTGGCATGAGCAACTCTAAGGCTGGTAACTATGATAACAACCTTGCAGAACCTGTGTGCATGTGTGTGAGAATGAATGTGTGAATAAATATGAAATCAAACGGAATGTTATAGCTATAACTAACTGATTACTATGATTCTTTCTGTATTCACAATAAATGTGGTATTTTGCCTTTTCCCCTTTAATAAGATCCTGCTGGTTTTTATTTTATTGGTATAACATTCAGATATAAAGAGGTAAAGCAGCGCCGCTCCCCGGAGCGCTGCTTTACCGTGTTCTATCCTAATTCGTGTTATATCAGGGTAGAGGTATATAGTAAAGAACAGAAATATCAGACACATTGAACATGATTTGCTGTGGGAAGAGTCAACATGTTTTTTGTAAAAGGAAATCATGCCTCACCAATCTACTAGAATTCTTTGAGGGGGGTCAACAAGCATGTGTACAAGGGGGATCAAGAGGATATAGCGTACTTAGATTTTCAGAGAGCCTTTGACAAGGTCCCTCACCAACAGCTCTTAAGCAAAGTAAACTATCATAGGATAAGGGGGAAGGTCCTCTCATGAATTGGTAACTGGTTAAAAGATCGGAAACAAAGGGTAGGAACAAACTGTTAGTGTTCAGAATGGAGAGAGGTAAACAGTGGTGTCCCCAAGGGGTCTGTACTTGGATTAGTGCTATTCAACATATTCATAAATGATTTGGAGAAAGGGTTAAACAGTGAGGTGGCAAAATTTTCAGATGATATTAAACTACTCAAGATATTTAAGTCCAAAGCAGACTGTGAAGAGTTACAAAGGGATTTCACTAAACTGGGCAACAAAATGGCAGATGAAATTCAATGTTTATAAATGCAAAGTAATACACATTGGAAAACATAATGACAACCATACGTATAAAATGATGGGGTCTAAATTAGCTGTTACCACTCAAGAAAGCCATCCTGGAGTCACTGTGGATAGTTCTCTGAAAACATCCACTCAATGTGCAGCAGCAGTCAAAAAAGCAAACAAAATGTTGGGAATTATTAAGAAAGGGATCAATAAGAAGACAGAAAATATCACATTGCCTCTGTATAAACTGATGGTCTGCCCACATCTTGAATACTGCATGCAGATGTGGTCACCCCATCTAAAAAAAATAAACTGGAATTGGAAAAGGTACAGAAAGGGCAATAAAAATGATTACGAGTATGGAACAGCTTCCATATGAGGAGAGATTAATAAGACTGGGACTTTTCAGCTTGGAAAAGAGACTACTAATGTAACATGTCTATAAAATCATGAATGGTATGGAGAAAGTACATAAGGAAGTGTTATTTACTCTTCAGAACACAAAAACTGGGGGTCATGAAATTAATAGGTGGCAGGCTTAAAAGAAACAAATGGAAGTATTTCTTCACATAATGCTCAGTCAACCTGTGGAACTCTTTCCCAGAGGGTGTGGTGAAGGCCAAGACTTTAACAGGGTTCAAAAAAGAACTAGATTAATCCATGGAGGATAGGTCCATCAATAGCTATTAGCCAGGATGGGAAGGAATGATGTCCCTAGCCTCTGTTTGCCAGAAGCTGGGAATGGGTGACAGTGGATGGATCACTTGTTCTGTTCATTCCCTCTGAAGCACATGCTGGATATTGGGCTAGATGGACTTCTGGTATGACCCATTATGGCCATTCTTATGTTACTTGGGAATTTAGATACCCATCTGAAACCTATTCAGCATTTGTCCACTCAAAAATTCAAATAGATTTGTTATACAGTGGCGTGCTTAAAAAGGCACGTCCTCCACAAGAGAAAAGGAGTACTTGTGGCACCTTAGAGACTAACCAATTTATTTGAGCATGAGCTTTCGTGAGCTACAGCTCACTTCATCGGATGCATACCGTGGAAACTGCAGTAGACATTATATACACACAGAGACCATGAAACAATACCCCCTCCCACCCCACTGTCCTGCTGGTAATAGCTTATCTAAAGTGATCATCAAGTTGGGCCATTTCCAGCACAAATCCAGGTTTTCTCACCCTCCCTCCCCCCCCACACACACACACAAACTCACTCTCCTGCTGGTAATAGCCCATCCAAAGTGACCACTCTCTTCACAATGTGTATGATAATCAATGACCCACCTTGATCATCATACACATTGTGAAGAGAGTGGTCACTTTGGATGGGCTATTACCAGCAGGAGAGTGAGTTTGTGTGTGTGTGGGGGGGGGGGGGGGCGGAGGGTGAGAAAACCTGGATTTGTGCTGGAAATGGCCCAACTTGATGATCACTTTAGATAAGCTATTACCAGCAGGACAGTGGGGTGGGAGGGGGTATTGTTTCATGGTCTCTGTGTGTATATAATGTCTACTGCAGTTTCCACGGTATGCATCCGATGAAGTGAGCTGTAGCTCACGAAAGCTCATGCTCAAATAAATTGGTTAGTCTCTAAGGTGCCACAAGTACTCCTTTTCTTTTTGCAAAGACAGACTAACACGGCTGTTACTCCACAAGAGAGACTGCAGTATAAAAACCAAACACTGATAAGATGTAAAAATGATCTAGAGGAAGTTATGTTATTGTTTCATTGACTCACTTTAATTGTTGGGGTTGAGAAGGCAATTGATTGATGAGAGTCACTGTCTGGAGTAAGTCTTTAGTGGTGAATTGAATGTGAGGCTAGGGGGCAGAACAGAAAAGCAACTAAGACAACATTAGGAAAAAGACACCAGGGCGGGGAGCACCACAGGGTCTCTAGGCTGACTGTTATCAGGTCATTCAAGAGAACCCTATGCAGGACATTTTGAAGAAATTCTTAACAATTTTTATAAATTGTAAACCAACTTTTCAGCTAAAAGCTCTATAGAAATCTAGTGTATACCTTTTTTAAAATTAAAAAAACTGAAGGCATAACTTCACAACAGATTTCAACATCGTTTTTCAGGCAAGCTTCTGCCTTTTCAGATCTATTTTATCCTCCTTTTCTACTTCTGCCTTTTTAAGTCCCCACACTTTTCAAGAGTAAATTATGGATGAGGATACCGAAAAGGGGGGAGAGAGTTATCACCTACCTATCTTTGAGTAACATATTAATTATAGCTGCTTAGGTTGTCGTACTGATCAACTTAAACCCAATCCTGTAATGTTTTAAAGCTAACTGACAGAAGAAGCAAGACATATTCAAAGATTCTCACAGCATTTTCTGAAAGTACTTCAACCTCAAACGGATTCTGTAGCCACTCTATAAGAGCAATGAATCATCATTTGCTGAGCACACTTTTGGGTGCTATAAAACACGTTGCAGAAAGATCTGAAAGACAGTACCTGCCCCAAAGGGTTTACTGTCTAAAAGGTGTTATGCAGCAAATGAAAGAAACTAATATAAGGAAATAGGGGACCAGGGTACAGGAGAACGTCACTGATTATATTATGCATACTTAGCGTTCCATCATGCTCTGGAGACCGCACAATCTTGTGGACAGGGCACTGTACCAGAAGTGAAGAGACTTGGGTTCCAATCCAGTTCTGCCAACAATTTGCTGTGGCCTTACGCAAGCCACTTCAGCTGTGCCCCTCAGTTTCTCCTTCCTATCCCTTGTGGTGCATCTGGGGGATGAGCCGAATCCTCCTGCCCCACGTGGGAAATGAAGGAGTCAAGAGGGTCCTTGCAGGTGAAGAATGTCCCACAAGTAGGCTCTGTCATCATTAGGGCCCTGGACTAGGAAGGCCTGACTGAAGCCATGAGTCTGAAGTTTTACTCCATAGGCTGCCACAGTTTCCAATGGGCTTACTTGTAGACACAATATAAAATCATTTGGGTGATATGAAGTTTCATAAAGTAATTAAAAACATGCTTCCCCCTTTATGTGATGGACAGCTGTGAATTTAAGCACAACATGGCTCATCAACAACAACATTAGGCATTCCATAAATATTCTCAAGCTTTCACTTCTGTAAAATGAAGTCATTAAGTTTCAGTTCAGACCTAAAATGGAATAGTTTGAAATATAGTTTCCAATATCTGAGAAACTATTCTGTTGCCTGTGAGCATGAAATACATTCTTAATACACGACTAACAAAATTCCTGATATTTTGGATTTTTGGAGCAGATTATTTACATTTCTTAGTCTCACAATACTGCACTAGACTGGTTTATTACAACAGATGAAAGTTTCTTGCTTTTGTGAGTGGCTCACCATAAACATCAAGGGCACACAGAGAGTTTGGGAGACAGTGAGTTTCATGCAAAATACTGAGTACACAATATGGGAGGGGAATCATTTTTATTTAAAAATGATTCAATTTCAATTTGAGGGATTTTTTTTAATTTCACTTATAATACACTTTCCTTTTAAAAATGAACCTGCTTATAATTAAATTTGCAATTATGATAACCCATGTTAAGACCCAATCTATTAAAATCATTTCAATAAAAGACATGCTGAATCAGTAAGTCCTCAAAAAAGTAATGCATTACAGGCTACTTTTCTCTATACAGACTGAGAGGAAAAACCGCTTTTTACTCACTTTTTAAAACGGCAAATCACAAACACACTTGTATTAAGTATCGGCATCATTTTTCTGTTTACTATGAGTCAACTCTAGTATTCACCTGTTGCTTCTCCCCCGCCCCCCATGTCAGTACTTTCACTATGCTGTTCAGAAACACTTAGTTTCATTTCCCCCTCTATTCAAGGCAATTTTATTTAATAAAAATGTAAAATGTTTTGTGCAGTTTTAATTCCTATTTCCATACAAATGCAATTTGACACAATCCATCAGTATAGTTAATCGAGTAAAATAAGAAACATTTAACAATAAAATATATAGTCATTCTTAATTTCTAAATATTAAGACATATGATTGCTTAAATAATTGTGTATAGTTATAGCCTATCTTCCTGGCTAGCAAAAAGTACCAACGCTAGCGTAAAAGCTGTATTTAGTTGTCAATAATCAGAAAATTATTTTCCTAAAGTAAAGTTCTAAAGTACAAATGGAAAATAATTAAAATTAATGTTTCCTGATTGATCAACATTAAGTGATTTAAATCAATCCACTCTATAAATACAGGACAGGTCCAGTTCTGAAAGAACTTGTGTTTGAGAAACTGATGGGAAAGATTAATAAAAGTCTGGAATGGCCATGAAGGTGAGCAGGTGTTCCCTTTTTTTTATCCTTTTTCTTTTTCTTTTTTTAAAGCATGCCAAGTTTTTTGTTCCATAAAATTACAATCGGTCATGCCAGGTGTAGAGAAAGCTCAGAATCACCAGTGTGCATAACAGGGCGTTTTAACTTTTGGACAAGATGTGTTGGTCAAGCTACAATGAATGCTTGATTATTCCACAAAGTCCTTGTACTAACAGTAGCACGGCTGTCAGAACTTTAGAAGGTAAAAGAAACAGGTGCCTCAACTGTTACATGCATGTGTCATGATTTAAGCTATTTATTCCATGAATTTCCAGTACTTTAGTGCATTCGATTTACATAACAGAGTTAAGGAAATAAAAGATACGGGAAAGAATTTTTGCCTAATATTTAGGGCCCTACCAAATTCACAGTCCATTTTGGTCAATTTCACGGTCATGGAATTTTAAAAATCATAAATTTCAGATACTTAAATCTGATGTCTTGGTGTTATGACTGTGGGGGTCCTGACCCAAAAGGAAGGAGGAGTTGTTTTGGGGAGAGGAGGGGGGTTTGAGGTTATTGTAGGGGGGTTGTGGTATTGCCACTCTTACTTCTGCGCTGCTGCAGGCAGCGGCACTGCCCTCAGAGTTGGGTGGATGAAGAACAGCAGCTGCTGGCCGGGAGCCCAGTTCTGAAGGCAGCACCACCACCAGCAGCAGCGCAGAAGTAAGGATGGCCTGGTATGGTATTGCCACCCTTGCTTCTGCGCTGCTGCTGGCTGGGCACTGCCTTCCGAGCTGGGTGCCTGGCCAGCAGCCACAACTCTCTGGCTACCCATCTCTGAAGGCAGTGCAGAAATAAGGGTGGCAATACTATAATCCTCCTACAATAATCTTGTGACCCCTCTGCGGCTCCCTTTTGGGTCAGGACCCCCAATTTGAGAAACACTGGTCTCCCCTGTGAAATGTACACAAAAGACGAGATTTCACGGTCCATGAAGCATTTTTCAGTAATGAATTTGGCAGGGCCCTACTAACTTTAACAAAGGGATATTGAATGAGAACCAGACCCAAGCTAAGGAGCAATAATGATAAAATAAGCTACAGGAATCATCATACTACACAATAATATAGCAAGGTTTTATCTATAAATATCAGGATTTACTGAAAATACTTTTTGCTATTGAAGGGTGCTCCCAATTCAAATATCAAAGCAGAAGACCTCCACACAGATATATGAAAACCAGGGCTTAAAAAATCCAATCCGTGGCAAACAGGAGGCCGCCCCTGGTGATTGTGGGACTTAATGATATCAACTCTAATTAATTTAAGCCTTTTAATTTTTTTTTAATCAAAGTTTCTGGCCATTATGGCTTGAAACATTCCAAATGTGAACAGAAATGTAGATGGATAGTTTCATCCTCCCAAGTCTGAAATCAAAGACATCTCAAAAATTCTAATGTTGACCATTGCTTTGCCAACCAGAAAGAAATTCATTTGTAGTTCTGCTGTGAAAAGTGACAGCAAACGAACGCAGTTTTTTTGCTCAGTTGGTTCCTGTGTCTGCTTATTTTACTAATCAATGTAAGTTGAGAGACTTTTTTAACTCTATGAGTACAGCAGGGACAATACAGCTTCAGGACAGCAAGGTAGTTGCCCTCAGCCTCACCCATCAGACTTGTTAACCAAACAATGCATATTCTGTACCTGATGGTTATGAGCCATAAAAAAAGTTTCATTTCCAGATTGCACATTTACTTTGCAGGGCTGAAAAACAATTTATTTGTACAGACTGAGAAAGTTTAGTTATGACATACTCAGGGAATACACACAATGCCAATTTTACAGTCACTGTTCAGAGCAGAACCATGCTTTAACACGGGGTGGGAAAACTTTTTGGCCTGAGGGCCACATCGGGGTGCGAAACTATATGGAGGGCCGGGTAGGGAAGGCTGTGCCCCCCAAACAGCCTGGCCCCCACCCCCTATTTGCCCCCTCCCACTAGTCTAGATCACAGGTGGGCAAACTACAGCCCACAGGCCACATCCGGCCCGCTGGACCCTTCTGCCTGGCCCCTGAGCTCCTGGCCCAGGAGGCTGGCCCCCGGCTCCTCTCCCGCTGTTCCCCCTCTCCCGCAGCCTCAGCTCACTGTGCTGCCAGCGCAATGCTCTGGGCGGCGGGGCAGAGAGTTCCTGGGGCAGCGCAGCTGCGGAGCCCGGCCTGACCCGGTGCTCTGTGCTGCGCGGTGGTGTGGCTGGCTGCAGGCACAGTTGCCTGTCCTGGTGCTCTGGACGGTGCGGCTGTAGTGCTGCCAGCCACCAGTGCTCCAGGCAGCGTGGTGAGGGGGAAGGGAGGTTGGAGAGAGGTCAGAGGAGTTTGGGATGGTGGTCAGGGGGCGGGGGCAGTGGTGAGCTGGAGCCCATTAGCACCGGTTCGCGAGAACTGGTTGTTAAATTTAGAAGTCCTTTTAGAACCGGTTGTCCCGCAAGGAACAACCAGTTCTAAAAGGGCTTCTAAATTTAGCAACCAGCCAAAAGTAGCGCCTCCACCAGCAGCTCCCTGCCCCATGCCCCGCCCCAGCTCACCTCCGTTCCGCCTTAGCCTCCTCCCCTGAACGCACCACCCTGCTCTGCTTCTCCACCCGCGCCCCTCCCCCCCCCCCCCCGGCTTCCCGCGAATCAGCTGTTCACGCAGGAAGCTGGGGAGAGCTGAGAAGCAGGCAGTGGCTTTGCGCTCTGGCCCAGGGAAGCAGAGCGGAGGGGAGCTGGGGGGGGGGGGGGCGCCGTGAGGAGGGCTGCTCCCTGCCCCAGCTCACCTCCACCTCCACGGGCCTGAGCATGAAGCTGCCGCCTGCTTCTCAGCCCTCCCTGGCTTCCCGCGCGAACAGCTGATTCAGGGCGGTGCATTTAGGGGAGGAGCGGAGGCGAGGTGAGCTGGGGCCAGGCGGGGACCTGCCGGTGGGTGCTCTGCACGCACCAAATTTTCCCTGTGGGGGCTCCAGCCCCGGAGTCCCCACAGAGTCGGCGCCTGAACACCGACTCAATTAGCAATGACACCCAAAAACCACTCATCACAGCATACAAGTTACAGTGCAAGACCCTCTCACAGCAATTTACAGCACCATTTTGGCCTCCACATTCACAGTTCCTCATTTTCTATATTTGTACAATATACCAATAGAGCGCTGAGGAAGGAAAACAGAATAGTTAGGAAGTGAATGACAGACTCTCTTGTCCCGAGTGAACTCTGCAATTATAGAGATGATAAACGGGTAATGAAGGTTGGTTTTGTATAGCACTTTGACATTAAAATATATGTGCTGGTACAGAAAATATATGGGCCTATGTCATAAATGTAAAGGGAAGGGTAAACCCCTTTAAAATCCCTCCTGGCCAGAGGAAAAATCCTCTCACCTGTAAAGGTTTAAGAAGCTAAAGGTAACCTCGCTGGCACCTGACCAAAATGACCAATGAGGAGACAAGATACTTTCAAAAACTGGGAGGAGGGAGAGAAACAAAGGGTCTGTGTCTGTTGGTATGCTGCTTTGCCGGGGACAGACCAGGAATGGAGTCTTAGAACTTTTAGTAAGTAATCTAGCTAGGTATGCGTTAGATTATGATTTCTTTAAATGGCTCAGAAAAGAATTGTGCTGAATAGAATGACTATTTCTGTCTGTGTGTCTTTTTTGTAACTTAAGGTTTTGCCTAGAGGGATTCTCTATGTTTTGAATCTAATCACCCTGTAAGGTACCTACCATCCTGATTTTACAGGGGTGATTCCTTTGCTCCTATTTACTTCTATTTCTATTAAAAGTCTTCTTGTGAGAAAACTGAATGCTTTTTCATTGTTCTCAGATCCAAGGGTTTGGGTCTGTGGTCACCTATGCAAATTGGTGAGGATTTTTACCAAACCTTTCCCAGAAAATGGGGTGCAAGGGTTGGGAGGATTTTGGGGGGAAAGACGTGTCCAAACTACATTTCCCAGTAAACCCAGTTAGAGTTCGGTGGTGGCAGTGGTTATTCCAAGGACAAAGGATAAAATTAATTTGTACCTTGGGGAAGTTTTAACCTAAGCTGGTAAAAGTAAGCTTAGGACGTTTTCATGCAGGTCCCCACATTTGTACCCTAGAGTTCAGAGTGGGGGAGGAACCTTGACAGCCTATATTAATGCAAGCACACAACAACAGTTCCAAAGAGTTTGGGGGGGGACTGTCTCAGGGCACTAACAACTATTTACCCCTAGTTAATACTTTCCCAGTGCAGTACCCTACAATTTGAGATTTTGAAACACTACCCATGACACTCTGTTATACACAATATTTGTGTTCTGGGGCGAATGAGTAGATGTGTTCCTTTAGCCCTACAGCAGATAATTAACTGCTTAAGGAAAAATATTGGGGTCATGTTTTCATTAGATTTTTGGGGGGAAAGGCAGGCAATTTTTGTAATAATTAAATGGCATCTTGGTCTTATTTTACCATTAAAGCAGTTCTTCTGCCACATAAGGAATTTTCAGACTTTGGGACATGAACCCCATCTTCAAGAACCAGTATATCACCCATATCATACAGCTTCCCTGTGATGACTGGTGAGAAACTGGCTTAAATCTTGAAGCATGAGGGTTTATATTAATCCAAAGCTAGTTTTTTTAAATATATATATTTAAATCAGATTTTTTTTTTAATATAACTGCCTAGTCCTTTTAAAAAAGTTCTGCTGAACTCCTGACCTTGTTAGCACAAAGATCCCATTGCCACAGGGTAAGTGCATTGTGTGGAGTATCATTTCCTTTTAACAGTTTTGAATGGCACTTTTCAATATTATGTCAGATGAAGATGATGAATGTACCCTTGTTCTTTTAAAAGAAAGTGACTAGAATCCCGGTTATTTATTTTCTATACTGTTAGCACGTCCCCTTGAATTTGTCTAAATTAAACAATCCCAGTCTTTTCCATCTCTCTTCATACGAGACTTTTCTATGCTCCTAATCATTCTTGTTGCCATTCCCTGAACCTCCTTTATTTCTATTAAAACCTTTTTGGCACTGGGTAACCAGAACTGAAGACTGTCTCCAAGTGGGGGTCATACCACTTATTTAAAGTGGGATTATAATATTTTCTTTCCATACCATTCTTATATATGCTAATATTGATTATTTTTATACCACTGCTACACAGAGCACTCGACAAACAGGTGACAGTTAATTTAAAACCCAGAAATGTGTCTGTAGTTCAAGTTATTCCCTTCAACATCCATTTATTTGCATGTGGCAACACTAAATTGTATCTGCTACTGTTTTCTCCATTTACCTACCTTGGTTAGGTCCCTCAGAAGTTCTTCAGTTCTCTGTGGTCTGTGGACAAATCTAATTAATTCAGTCTTCTTCAAGTTTAGACACTCAGTATTTACCCCTTTTTCTAGATCCAATATATTAAAACATCAGTCCTAGTACAGAAGCGTGTGGGCACCATGATTTAACTTTCTGCTATGATTAAAAGTCTCCTAAACTCACTCTCTCAGCAAGTTTTCCTCCTGTGTGTTCTCTTCCCGCTCCCAACACCTTCATATATTACCTGGTCCTACTCTCCCCCTGTATGTGCCCAATTCTGTCCCTAAACAGACAGCGGCAAGGAAAGAGACTTGGAAGAGATACTGGAACTACATGTCTCATATCAGTTCCAGCAACACAACCAAATTAAGATACACTACAGTGAATGCATTTTCAGAAAATGTTTGTTTAAAAACAAAAACCACGCTCTTACACCAAGTAAAATAAAACTCACAGAAAATGTATTTCAAGTAACAAACACTGATACGCTTGGGAGGCAATGGAATTTTATGCATGCTTCAGTCAACCAGATTAGGTTTAAATAGCTCAATAACTACAACCCCCTATGGCTGTGCAGTTTCACTTTGGTGAGCATATGTAGTAAATTTGAACGGGGCAGGAGATAAGAGACCTGGTAGTTGGCAATGTTCCACAATCTAATTGTTAAATTATATGCCTTGAAAGACAAATACTGATTAAAAATGTGCACTGGCCAAGTGTCACCTGCTTTGATGCACCTAATTAATACAATTTTTAGTTCCAAAGTCACAAGGAGAACAACATGTGGAGGCGTCTTCCATATCTCATTACGTAACAAGACAAAAAATAAGACACTCCAAGATACATCCCATTAATTAAGATAAATTTGAGAACTCTATCTAAAAACAGCAAGCCATGCTTCACACGCAAACCATTAGCTATTTATTTTGCCTAATGAATTCACATTTCTAAGTTTTATCCCCTCCCCATCATCCCTGTAACTCAAAAAATTTTATTAGAAGTAATAAAACAATTGTGTTGCAGCCCTTTCGATAGCAATCACAGAATGACTATAATGATACAGGAAAGGGGAACTCCTGTTTCAACATGATTTTGAAACAAATGTTAAGCTAATCAACAAATTAGCTTTAGTTTGTTTAATAGTATAATTTCTTGCATGTCATTTTTGCTCTTCATTTTACTAATACACAAAACTGAAATAAGTGAGTCACAATTTCAGGGGCAACTGCATTTACATCCCCGCTCCATGGTCCCTCGAGGGCACCCACTTAAGGTTTCAGACTATCAGTCATCACCTCTCAGACAAAGTCCCCATGTCTTTCTCCTTCCAGACTGGGGGTTTGGGCTTGCAGTCCGTCTGCACCACACTGTGATTTCCCCACAGCAGGTCTGAGTGGGGTCCGACACCTGGGGTTAACTTTTTCTCCAGGGGCTATAACAGTGTATACCAGTTATCAACCAACCTTCACAAGGCAAGATAAATATATTAGGGCAAAAGTGATATAGAAACAAAACACTAAAAAAATAACTTCCTATGTGCATGCTAAAAGCACATCAGGGATCCCCCATCAGTCTCGTGGGGTTCTAGTAAGCCAAAGATTTTATATTGTTCCACAAAGGTTGGGTCTCCCCTCATGGACAGAAGGTTCTGCCCGTTGAATCAAAAGAAGGCACTGAGTTGCCTCAAATTCAGCCTCTGTATACCAAAAACCCTGTCTTTGTCTGTAGGTCTCCGAAAATCCAGTTTAAACCACTATATGCAAGCCTCCCCAGGGAGCAATAGCTCTCTCGAGCTATCCACAGCCTCAGTGATTTGCCTAAATCACTCCCCCCCTCAGCTCCGGATTTTAGTTTCTGAAGGAGCTCTGGTAATCCTCTGCACTGAAGTTGCATACAATCCCTGGCCCACAATGGTGCATAAACCATTCATTAAGTTAATACACAATGGTCCCCAAAGATACTGCAAACAGTTGCAATATCTGGCAGTGATATTTCCAAATGATATATATGAGAGAGGAGAAAGAGAGAGACTAATCTAACAGTTTATGAAGTGTTATGGTTACCCTCTAAGGATCTTTGCTGATACAAACACTTCAAACTCTTTGGTTACTCAATTACAGACCTAAAAGTGGCAATTCTTCAACAAAAAAAACTTCAAAAACAGACTCCAAGGAGAGACTGCTGAATTGGAATTAATTTGCAAACTGGACACCATTAAATTAGGCTTGAATAAAGACTGGGAGTGGATGTGTCATTACACAAAGTAAAACTATTCCCCCCCCCCCGCCCCGCCCTCTTGTCAACTGCTGGAAATGGCCCACCTTGATTATCACTACGAAAGGTCCCACCCTCTGTTCTCGTGCTGGTAATAGCTCACCTTAAGTGATCACTCTGGTTACAGTATGTACGGTAACACCCATTGTTTCATGTTCTCTGTGTATTTAAAATCTCCCCACTGTATTTTCCACTGCATGCATCCGATGAAGTGAGCTGTAGCTCACAAAAGCTTATGTTCAGATAAATTTGTTAGTTAGTCTCTAAGGTGCCAGAAGTACTCCTTTTTTTTTTGCGGATACAGACTAACACGGCTGTTACTCTGAAACTTGCTGATAAACTGTTACTAGAGATCAATCTACCAGCAACTATTTCTCATCCTTTCTTTTCTTCAGATGCGGACATAAAAGACGCAGAAAATCAACTGCCTTTTTGAAGCCCCCATAAAAAACTCTCAAAGGAATTTTAGCACACACTGGACAGGGAAATCATTGTAGAAACTTTCTAGCAAATCTAGTTTAGGCACAGTTCTTGCTATAAACAATGTAAAATTGAAGCATCACATAAACCCCAAACGCAGTTAGTGCATATTGTCACAGCTTCTGTGGTAAAACCAGACTGGTGCAAACTGCTACAGGTACTGCTGATAAATCGGAATGATCTTAACAAAGTCTTTTTTTTTTTTAAATGAATTTTTACATGCAAATTTGCTTTCTGCTTCTCAAGCGTATATAGGCCCCAGATGGAGAATACTTAAATCTCAAGGCTATGTTCAAGTTTAATAATGCAATGCTACTACAGCGGACCCTTGCTACAGCGTGCATCGCTATAGCGTGGATTCATATAGCGTGGTCGCAGCGATGGATCCCAAATTTAAATATTTAAATTGAGATCCACAGTAACGCAGAACCTGCTAGAACACGGTCCCCGTGTTAACACAGTACCGCGCATGGATCCCAAACCCCACGTTCTAGCGAGGTGTATAATTTAGTCCTTAGTCATATGACTGAAGCAGGAAGGCTATCCCCACACATCTGTTGAGCAACATTAGTATATGTTCTTATTAAATTATGGTAATTTGACTCTTCCTTTTATCTAACAAGGTTCTGGGGCATATTAACGGGACTGTCGTATGCAAGACACAGGAAGAAATTGAACCATTCTGTTCAACACTGGTGAGGTCTCAGATGGAGTAGTCCATCCAGTTCTGGATGCCACACTTTAAGAAGTTGCATGGTGTCAAGTATCAAGGGGTAGCCATGTTAGTCTGTATCCACAAAAACAACAAGGAGTCCGGTGGCACCTTAAAGGCTAACAGATTTATTTGGGCATAAGCTTTCGTGAGTAAAAAACCACTTCTTCAGATGCATGGCACCCCTATTGCAAGTTTATATACTTATTCCATATACTATAAACATTACTTAGATTCCTATATTTTAAAAAGAATTTCAGAGCTAGTTCATAACACTAACTTGATGCCACAGTTGTGGAAGTCACTAAACTCCTTTCATATCAATGATGGCATTATTCCCATAGTAATTTGCTTTAAAAAGGGAAAAGCAAAAGGACACAGAAGAAAGGACAAATATTGCATAAAACTAAGACTGTTAGAGTCAACCAATGTGACATAGCCAACCAATGTGGTATAGTCAACCAATGTCGCATAAACAATTTTATTTGGAGTATTACACTTTTTTTCCTGCCTTTAAGTTTGAGAAGATCTCAATCATTCACTCCTGGCTCCACCCCTAACTCATGACAATAAAAACTATACAAACTTGCAACCATCACGTTTATGCCTCATATCTTACATGGTAGCTGCTTAGAATAAGTCATATAACCCATCTCTTTTTCCCTAAAATGTATCTACAGAACACAGATATGTTAAGTAAAGAAGTACACAGGATTACAGCTCAGTAAGTGAAACTGATTGAAAGGGCACTAACTTTTAGTAGTTTACCTATTATCATTTTCAATATGCATAGGAAGTATTAAGAAAGAAGAGTGTCTTCCATAGTGTTGACCACAGCCAAGTATGCAGGTAGTCTTGCCAACAGTTCCTCTCCCATTCACGATAACATGCATCACCCTACTTTCACTTATGACTGAAACACTTCCCTGTGACAAGTGAAGCAGTTCTTTAAATACTTTCACAACACCACTTTCCATGCAATGTATCTTCAGTTCTCTGTAATGAAATGCAACAGAACGAAACAAAAGCCAGCATCGTGTCACTAGCCAATGTTCACTGATCACCAGTGGTCCCTAAGGAACACTCCTGGATGAAACAAAGCTTACGTCAACTAGGGGTATGGCATTTACAGTACCATTACAATAAAAATAGTAGAGGACTCAAGATACGAAACATTTGAAAGAAAGTCTTAGGAAATGCTCAACTATGGACAAAGAAGCCTTCATTAATTCTATATTAGAGTCCTACTGGATAGTTGGGATTCAGCACTTGCTAGCCAGCATAACTGTATCAGGGCAAACCCCAGGTATAGACATAGTAGCTATGAATTGCACTAACTGAGCTTACTTCTGTATCAAGCAGGGGAAAACTCAACCCGTGCAAATTACACCGGTCTTGTCTATACTTGGGCTCTGCAATAGCTTAGCTATACTGATTTGCTGGCCACTGATTGCTCAACCCAAAGCATAGACACAGCCTAAAGCACCTAGTTTAACAAGGTATATGTTTCTTCACATTCTTTATGAGCTCAGCTGCAGGGGTAGAGCAGCACATTAATAAAATTATCTAAATGAAGGGCTGGGGGAAAGCTGACTGGTGCAGAGGAGCACACAGTTCAAACACACACATCCCTGGGGGAGGATTTATTAAAAGGGATTCTCTATATCATGTAAAGAGGAAATAGAAGTTGATAAAAGTACAGGTAAGATCTGAAGAGAAACAATCAAAAGTCAATCACATGAAGGCAGACAACTGAATATTGCCAAATTTTATAAGAGCTTGTATGCAAACACTAGTAGTCTAAATACTAAGATGGGTGAACTTGAGTGCCAGGTATTAAATGAGGATATTGACATAATATGTATCATAGGAATCCAGTGGAACAATGATAATCAATGGGATACAGTAATACTAGAGTACAAAATATGTAGGAATAACAGAGTAGTGGGGGAGTGTCACTATATGTGACAGATGCGTAGACTCAAATATAAGAAGCAGGTAGCCTGACAAAATCAGCAGGGACACTGGATGACTGAGATGTTAACGGAGCACTCAAGGAAAACAAGACCATTGCAGAGAAGCTAAATGAATTCTTTGCATTGGTTTTCACTGCAGAGGATGTGAAGGAGATTCTCACACCTGAGCCATTCTTTTAGGTGACAATTCTCAGGAATCAGAGTGGTAGCCGTGTTAGTCTGTATTAGAGGGAAAAAAACAAAAATAAAAAACCCCCGAGAAGTAATTGATTGGTCTTGTTACAGTTGGTATGGCAACACCCATTTTTTCATGTTCTCTGTGTATATATATCTTCCTACTGTATTTCCCACTGCATGCATCCGATGAAGTGGGTTTTCGCCCATGAAAGCTTATGCCCAAATAATTTTGTTCATCTCTAAGGTACCACAAGTGCTCATATTTTTTTAATTCTGAGCAACTGCTCCAGACTGAGGTGTCAATAGAGGAGATTTTGGAACAAACTGATACATTTAACAGTATTAAGTCACCAGGACCAGATGATATTCACCCAATGCTTCTGGAGAAAATCAAATATGAAATAGCAGAACTGTGGTATGTAACCTATTGCTTAAATCAGCCTCTGTACCGGAGGCAACTAATGTAATGTCAATTTTGTAAAAAGGCTCCAGAAGCAATCCTGGCAAATACAGGGTTCTCATCTGTATGCTGTATCCATTCTTTGAGTTATACTTCGATTGTAAGCTCTTCATGACAGGGACGATCCCTCTGTTATGTGTTAATACAGTGCAGTCAGATCCAATATTGGGTTCACTACATATTACCACCATACAAACAAACAAACAAAAACATTAGAAAGTGTAGCATGGTAAACAACTTGGTACTGACAAGGATATTTTTTCCATGTCTAGCTTATATTGCATAATTCCCTACAAAAAATTAGGTGAAGTAATCCTTTCAAGGACAGGTCTGTAGTAAGCAACTGTTTCTTAAGAAGGTGTTTCGTTTCTTTTCTTGGAATGCTTTAATTTTGAATCCCTCAGTTCAGATTAGTGGGTCATTTTCAAGATCTCTACAAGTTATAAACAGTACAAAAATGTTAATTATATTTTTGCAGGGATGCTCTGAGACAGATAGAAGACCTCAGTACTTTTTCAAAAACTTCTGGGAGAGAAGAAACAATAAGTCTTTTCAATAATTCTCAAAGTTGAGGAGTTAAATTTTACATACTGTTAAAGTAAATGAATAAACCAGCACAGTCTAGTTTGATAACACTTTTCTGTGGAATAATCATAACCCACAGAATGCTTTGGAATCACGTGCATTAAGGAAAAACTTAGAGAATGAGGATGGAGCCATGATAATCAGGATCAGAGAAGTGTTCCAAGTGTAAGGAGTCTTAAAGAAGGCAGCCTAGGCACTCAAGCAGGATAAAGTAGTAAAGAAAATCTACATTTTTTGCAGAGTGAAATCATAGAAAGAAACATGAGGAGAAAAGGTGGGGGGGGCAGGCTGTGTAGGGCTCTGAAGGGAAGGACTAGGAATTTGACTGATGCTAAACAGTTAAGTGATTTGAAGAATTGCTGGAGATAAAGTAGCAAGCCAGGGAATTGTTTATATGGCAGTATTTTGGACAGACTGAAGGACAGCGAGGTGGGTGTCCACAAAGCCATCCATATATATAATGATGCTATAAGCAACGCTTTAAAAAAATACAGAGTTAGCAAGTATAGCAGCTTGCACTTTGCCTGAGATATTTCAAATGTGGAAGATGCATAAACAAAAAAATCCATTAAAAAAATCACTCAAAGCACCTTAAATATACATAGCATTATGAAGAGAAAAAACTGTAAAGATGCTATAAAGATATTAAAATGTTGTAGGATGATTAAAGATAGCATTGTACAGTCCACATAAAATCAGAACAGGTCTCTGTGGTTATATTTCATATAAATCCACACTTGAAAAACCAACTAATCCAGTCTGTAAAGATGATGAAATACAGACAGCATCAATATAAATCGCAGTACCCTATCTCTGTACTGTTTACTAATACCAACAAGCACCACCATAGAACGCTCTACAAACACCAAATCCTCACAACACCCTTCTGAGGTATGATCCCAAATTTACAGATCCGGAAAAAGATAAAAGTGACTTGCGCAATGCTACACAGCAAGTCAACAGAACAGCCAAGACTGGAATTCAGGAGTGCCTATATCCCAAATCCAAGTTCAGTTCACTAGACTGTGTTGCCTCACTTCCCTGCATTGTCACTCAGGAAGTCACTCAGGATATCAATTAGAGATTTCAAAGATTGTAGATGAGCCTGTATTTTCTAACCCTCAGGTCATTCTTATCATTAAGAGATTCATGTAAGATCTTACCCAGAGAAATGTACCCATTTTAGCTCAGGGCACCAAGAATATGGTTTAATTTATCAGTAACAGTCTTTACATTGGTAAGTCATATGAACTCTTTTGACTTACATGCTTACAATGTTTTCCTCTTACTCCTTTTCCTGATTAGACTTCTCTAAGCCTGGTGACCCCCACGCCAAAGCTCTGCTCTACTTTTAACCACTTTTAAATACAATATCTATGTGTAAATCCTGTCCCATTGTAATTAAGAACCCAACAGTCAAAGGATTTTCACTGCTATAAGCTTCCTACCATTCAAAAATATTAAAATAGTTTATTCAAATGTACACAAGCATCTCAAGAGATGTACTTTGATACTTTATTGATATCAATATTTCCAAATTCTTGAAGAAAAATTCATATTAAGAAGTTCAAAAAGCTGTTTTACTGACACCCCTTTTAAATGTTTCATCATAATCTGTGTTTTAAAATAATTAATGGTAAGAACATTTTATGCTCTAGAGATAAAACTGCATATGTGCATTATTTTTTTAAAAAAAATATTAAACTGAGGCAAAACCTTTCCATTCAAGCATATCCTCCTCTTTTCTGGATAACCATCATCCCTCCCAGGAACCAGGGAAGTCATGATTTTCATTGCAGCATCTGGCTCCTTGGCAGCTTTATAGGCAGCTGTGTTGGCAATTTTGGAAATACTTGCAAGTTTGTCCGTTAGGCTTTGGAGGGCCATCTAATTTTCCCAAAGCTGTTTTGCTGCTCTACTGAGTCATTCACTGCCACATTTTTGGGTACGAGTCCAATGGACCCATGCAGGTTCCATGATACGCACACACCCTCTGAAGCTGTTAAAAATTATGCTATGGATCCTTTTACAGCACACAGAAACTTGTTCATGATTCTTCTGTTAAAGCCACCCACATTCTGACCCATCACCTGCACACTAATGTTGCAAGTATATTTTGCGCAAATTAAATTAACAGTTTCTCTGGCAATCTTCCAACCAACATAGATATAGATGCACAATTAAATATAGTCATTGTGTGTCTAAGACTCCTCCACCCTGTGAAAGATGCCAGGAATGTGTCTTTTTGCTGAGGATACACGAACTCATTAATACAAGCCATGTCCTGGGTGCTAGACACACGATAAATGGTTAAGAGGGAGCCTCATTATACCTGAAGAGAGCTTCTGAGCCAGCCAACCTTCAAAACACCCTGTGCATTCACACAAACACAACCCACAGCAGGAGGCTATCACAGGAGAAGGGACTCCAGATCTTAACAAGATCATTAATTCAACAGGACCTAGCATAGATCCACCTTCAGACTCTTTTCCGGGGGCTTCGCTGGGCTGAGTGGGAAGCCTGTGACTGCCAGCTAAGCTCTCACAGGAGAGTTAATACCGCATTGCTGCTGAAGCTGCTCATTTTCACAAGCAATAACATCCAAAAAGCAGCCCCAGTGAGTCTCTTGGAGACCCGGCTGGCTCCTCTGCAGAGAGGAGCAGCAGCTCCGCAGTGTCCATCCCCGCTGGGGAGAAGGAAGGTTCATCAGAGCTCGGGGTGGGACCCGCAAGCGCAGCCAAGCGCTGGCGGAGTTTGCAAATCAGGGGGAAACAGTGGCTGCAGAGGGGAAAGCAGCCGAGAGCCACCCACGCACTCCCCCCCGCTCAGCCCGCTAGGGCTGCAGCGCGTCTGGCTGGGCTCTACACGGGGCTCGGCTGGTCCCCCGGGGGTAGGACGAGGCTCGGCTAGTTCCGCGCGGGTGGGACGGGTCGAGAGTCCCCCCACGGGCGGGACGGGACCCGGCTGGTCAGTACCAGGCTCCGCCCGGGGCCGCAGGCGGAACTGTCTGGGGTCCCCGTCTCCTCGCGGGGGACGCTCCCGCCCAGGCTGTTACCTGTCCCCGTTGCCGGGGACTCTGCCGCGGAGGCGCCGCCTCTTCTCCTGCCCCCGGCCACGTCCCCGGACTCCAGCTCGCATCCCGCGGCGGCCAGGAGCAGCCCCAGCAGCAGGACCGGGACCGGGGCTCCCGCTGCCCCCGGCCGCCTCCCCGCGGCGCCGCTCGGGACCCGGACCCCGCTCATCGGTGCCGCTGCCGCAGCGACCGCAACCGGCTCCGCTGTGCCGCTTCCACCCCCGCCCGGCTCCGGCAGCCGAGCCGAGCCGCGCTCCGCCCGCCCCCTGCGCCCCACGCTGCCTCCCGCCGCCGCCGGCTTCCGGGGCTCCGCGCCTGCGCGGCAAGACGTCACCGCGCAAACGAGCCTGGTGACTCCTCGGGGAAAGAGGCGCGGGCGAGGGGGGCGGAGCTGAGGGGGGCGCGGGCGGGGTAGCCCAGGGGGCGGGGCGGGCTAGGCAGAGCAGGCTGGGCGCGCGGCGGGGAGGCTGTGGGGCCGGGGGCCCCTGCCATGAGAGACGCAGGGGAAGCGGGGCTGCCCCAGCCGCGGGCCAGGAAGCGGGGGAGGGGAAGGAAGAGGGAGACGGGCGGGTGGCTCCAGGAGAGCAGGGAGCCCGCCGCAGAGAGGCGCGGGGGCGGAGAGGGAAACAACAAGGCACGAGCCAGGCAGCTGCAGGATGCAGGAGAGTCCTGCTGAAGGCAGCAGTGGGACGGAGAAACGGGAAGGGGGAGAGGAAACGGTAACTGATCACTGTCCTCCGTGCTCAGTTTGTAATGAAAAGGGTGCCGGGGCTCCTGCAAAAAGAAAAGGAGGACTTGTGGCACCTTAGAGACTAACCAATTTATTTGAGCATACGTATCCGATGAAGTGAGCTGTAGCTCAGGAAAGCTTATGCTCAAATAAATTGGTTAGTCTCTAAGATGCCACAAGTACTCCTTTTTGCGACTACAGACTAACGGGGCTGCTACTCTGAAACCTATTCTTCAATCAGGGACAACCAAAGAACAGTCAGTAAATCCTAGGTGCGTTAACGGAGCAGCAGATCCACCCACAAATGTCACATTTAAAAGAAAAACCTACCTTCTCCCACAGTTTCCTTGTAAATACCATGAAATTATAAAACTAAATAACTTGTCCCCGTGGCCGTCATAAATAGCTAATAAGATCCTCCTCTTGCTGTACTGAACTACTTGCTCCTTCCTCCTACTCTGCAGCATTTGTGGAAGAGTACATCTGGCTAATCCTTTATGTGCTCTCCCCACAGAGCAGTAAATGGAATGAAATTGCTACTTAGTAGTATTTACAAAAAAAAATTGAGCCACACAATCAAGCTTATGTTAAATTAATTCCCTGAGGGTTTTAAAATGTACATAAGTTTAGCAACTTTTCACTGAGGAAGGGGCATAAAAGCAGAGCTTTCTATTCTGAGAAAGAGGAATTGGGACATATATTTTACAAAAAAGAAAATGTTGGAAGTCATGTATGTACAGACTATTTTAAATCAATAGAGCTAAATGGTATTTGAAGCCTTGTCACATAAACGCTAATATATAAAACAAAATTGAGCCCTCAACAGGTCCAGGACTTACTGTAGTAATAGCATGAGCCTGTAATGCTTGAGCAAAAGGACTAACTCCCCTAGACAAAAGCAGTACCAGACACATTCTTCATGGGGACCAGCCAATAGATAGAGATAAAACCAGACATTCTCCTAGTGTAGGTTAGGACTACACCATGCTCGGTGCTGTACAAACAGATAAGCCAGTGGGGAACCCAAACTCAAGGCCCTTCACTCCAACTGAAGTAACAGAGTAGAAAACCAGGACCTTTAAAGACCAGGCCTATGGTCCCTGCTGTATAGAGTTTATATTCTAATTTCAGGC
This sequence comes from Eretmochelys imbricata, assembly GCF_965152235.1. NCBI lineage: Eukaryota > Metazoa > Chordata > Testudines > Cheloniidae > Eretmochelys > Eretmochelys imbricata. Next base: position 109,224,576 of record NC_135575.1, read on the forward strand.
AAAGATAGAATAGTTCATACACATAGCATAGCAGAGAATAGTGCAACGTGAAGCCATATAGATGGGGGAAATATATTCCAAGTATATTTACACACAAAAATATAGGTTTTAAAAACAGTAAATCCTTTGAGGAGGCTGTGCAGGGGAAAGGAAGATTACTTACCTGTAACAGAGGTTCTTTGAGATAGACTCTGCATATTACCAGTTGTGGGGTGCTCCCACTGGTGCAGCCTGAAAGGTAAAATTTACTAACAGTAGTCATTGGAGTGTCCACATGCCTCCTTTGGCCTTCCCCTCACTGAACTCTGGATGTTCTAGGGCAAGTGTTTAAAAGGAGCGTAGTGCTCCACTACCACAGTTCCTTCCCCTCTAACCCCAACCATTTGGTAAGTAGGACTGCAAGGTAATGAGGAAAGGTGGACATGAAGTGTGAATATACAGATCCATCTCAAAGGACCTCAATTATAGGTCAGTAAGATTCATTTCTTCCTTTGAGAGTCCTTTGCATATTCACATTCATGGGATAGATTAATAAGCAGTATTCTGACCCAGGAGGTGAGACCCAGAGTTCTAGTTAAACAAGGAGTGCAGAACTGCCTTGCCAAATTTTGCATCTGAGCTAGATTCTGAGTCTAAAGAATAATATTAAGGAAAAGTGCGAACAGAACTCCAGGTTGCTACTCTATATATTTCTACCAGAGGAATATGTCTACAGAAAACCATAAAAGTTGCCTTTGATCTAGTTGAATGAGTTCTGTTGCCTGGTGGAGTGGATAATCCCTACAATTTATAAAATTCATAAATACTTAATCTAACCCATCTAGAGAGTCTGTACAGAAATCCCTTTTCCTTTTTTTTTTTTCTTTTTTTTAATCCACGAGCCATAAACAGCCTTGAAGATTGTCTAAAGAGGACTGAAAAGTTTACCTTTCATTGCATTTTGTCCACCACATTAATGACCTTAACACTTGTTGTGGAATTAATTTTTTTTTATTCATGCTGTCTAAACCTGGTATGTAATTCTTTGCTAACCAGTGCAGAAGGTCTCTCATCTGAAGACAAGCAAAAGGAGTCATTGCTGTGGATGACGCCAGCAGACCCAGCAATCAAAGGAAGAAAAGAATTAACTGTCTTGGTAAGTGGTTCAGGAGATATACACATCTGTTTGTTTTGATATATCTCGTCTGGGAGAAAAGCTCTCTCCACAGTTGAATCCAATATGGCTTTTATAAAAAGAATCCTTTGAATGAGTTTAGACAGGACTTTTCCCAATATATGTGTACTTCCAGACTGACAAATGGTGAACGTATTTGACTTACATGTACTAAGATATCTTCCCTGGACAACATTTTCATTAGACAGTCCTCTAGGTGCAGGATACATATGTTCTTAGCTATGCTGCTACAACACACAGGCATTTTGTAAACTTCCTGAGTGCTGTACACAACTCAAAAAGGAAGACATTGTACTGAAAATGGTCCTGTTCAACAACGAAATGCAGGTACCTCCAAGGACATGACCTTACAGAAAAGTGGACATATTCATTGTTGAGGTCCAGAGGTACACACCACTCCTGGAGAGAAAGAGAAGGTATTACAGAAGTTAGAGACAACATGCAGAAGCATAATTTCTTTATATAAGGCCATGTCTACACTACCACTTATGTTGGCAAAACTTACATCACTCAGGGATGTATGTGGAAAAACACACACCCCTGAGTCACATCAATTTTGCTGGCGTAAGTGGCCATGTTCACAGTGCTTCTCCCACCAACATCGCTGCCTCCGCTTATTGGGGATGGTCTAATTATGTCAATGGGAGAGCTCTCTCCCATCGGCATAGAGTAGCTACACAAGCGATCTTACAGTGGCGCAGCTGCATCAGTACATCTGTGCTGCTGTAAACTATCTAGTCTAGATAAAGCCTATGCATTCAATCTCTTTAAATCTGAAATAAAGCAAAGGCCCATTTCTTTTTTGGGGAGTAGAAAACAAGAAGTAAAACCCATTCCCTCTGCAATCTCATGGAACTACCTCTGTGGCACCCAGCTGTAGCAGAGATTGAACCTCCTTTTTTAAACAAATCAAGACGACTTTGATCTCTGCCCAGATATGAAACTGGTGGTTGTTAGGGGAAAAGGTTTGAATTAAATTGTGAAACCACATGAAATAACTTCTAAAATGCATCTATCCAATGTTATTAACTCCCATTGATAATCAAAATGGGACTACTGGTACCCAAACTGTGGATAAGTAATGTCCAAGCGGACTGGCTTGAAGCTCTGTGTCAAAGTGGATGTCTTGCAGGAACCATAGAAGATGAACATGAAACTTTCCCTTTAATATTGCAAGGTTTAAATTTCTTCCTCACTTGTAGTTGGTGTTGTGGGGTATAATGAGAGTGGAAATGATATGACTTTTTCTAATAATTGTAATGAAGTGAAGGACACGAAGGAGGTGGGATTACATTTGATATTTATGTAATGGAGTCAAATAAGGCCTCTTCCCTGTATTAAAGAAACCTAAAGAGCTTAAATTTTTCATTTTCTCCAGTATTTCATCAGTCTGACCACTAAACGGACTATCTCCTTCAAATGGAACGTCCACAATCCTCATTTTTATTTTGCAAGGGAGTCCCACTGATCTTAACCATGCATGTCTCCTTAATGACAGCCAAAGCTACTGATCTTGCTGAAGTATCTGAGGAGTCAAAAGATGCTCTCAGTTGTTGCTTAGCAACATTCAGTCCTTCAGCCAAAACAGCATTGCATAATTTTTTTGTGTTTCACTGGAGGAGCATTAAGAAAAAGAGGACATATTGCTCTAGAGATGGTATTTGTACCTAGCCATGACATCTTCATAGTTGGAAATGTGCATGTATTATGTAGCTGAAGAAAATATTTGTCTTCTTAATTCATCTACCTTCTTCCCTTCTTTATTGATGCAGTAGAGTGATTTCGGGCATCTTTTGATTTGAGAAGTGCCACTTCAACCACCAACTAATTAGGAGGCAGATGAGTATGAAATGTAGCCATTCCTTCTTGATGGAAATGATGTAATTTGTCTGTCTTCTTAGACAGAGGCTGAGTGGTTAAGGCAGTCTTCCAGACTGGTTGAGACAGCAAAGGCAACCCCCTCTAATAATGGAAGTGTGTCTCATTATCTAGCCTCTGCCCCCAAAATGTAAAAGACTACAGGATGTTCAATATTTTCATTGATGATCTGGAGGATGGCGTGGATTGCACCCTCAGCAAGTTTGCAGATGACACTCAACTGGGAGGAGTGGTAGCCACGTTGGAGGATAGGGATAGGATACAGAGGGACCTAGACACATTAGAGGTTTGGGCCAAAAGAAATCTGATGAGGTTCAACAAGGACAAGTGTAGAGTCCTGCATTCAGGAAGGAAGAATCCCATGCACTGCTACAGACTAGGGACAGAATGGCTAGGCAGCAGTTCTACGGAAAAGGACCTAGGAGTAATGGTGGACGAGAAGCTGGATATGAGTCAACAGTGTGCCCTTGTTGCCAAGAAGGCTAATGGCATTTTGGGCTGTACAAGTAGGAGCATTGCCAGCAGACTGAGGGACGTGGTCATTCCCCACTATTGGGCATTGGTGAGGCCTCATCTGGAGTACTGTGTCCAGTTTGGGGCCCCACACTAGAAGATGTGCAAAAATTGGAAAGAGTCCAGCGGAGGGCAAAAAAATGATTAGGGGACTGCAACACATGACTTATGAGGAGAGGCTGAAGGAATTGGGATTGTTTAGTCTGCAGAAGAGAAGAATGAGGGGGGATTTGATAGCTGCTTTCAACTACCTGAAAGGGGGTTCTAAAGAGAATAGATCTAGACTGTTCTCAGTGGTACCAGATGATAGAACAAGGAGTAATGGTCTCAAGTTGCAGTGGGGAAGGTTTAGGTTGGATATTAGGAAAAACTTTTTCACTAGGAGGGTGGTGAAGCACTGGAATGTGTTACCTCAGGAGGTGGTGGAATCTCCTTCCTTACATGTTTTTAAGGTCAGGCTTGACAAAGCCCTGGCTGGGATGATTTAGTTGGGGATTAGGTCCTGCTTTGAGCTGGGGGTTGGGATAGATGACCTCCTAAGGTCCCTTCCAACCCTGATATTCTATGATTCTATGATTTCTCTACAAAAACAGAAGAAATATCTAACATCTTTGACACTTGGGATACTAACTCATGAAAGGCTAGAGCATCATCCGATGTGTTATATTCCCCACATTTTCGTCTGGAGAACAAACATTCCTTAACTCTGAATCAGACTCTGCCAGTTCCAGTCCCTCCTCATAAAATGATATTTCATCTGTTTCCACAGGTGACTTGTTCTGAGTAAGCAGCATTGCCTGGACGTTATCCATTGGATCTGACAAATGAATGTCCTCCTGATACTGTCTTTCTGAAGGTCTGTCTTCATACATAGATTCTTCCTGATAAGATGCCAAAAATGGGCAGTGAGACCACCTCACCTTGAGGAGGTATGTGCCACCCAAGCCAAAACCCCACTGATGGATCCTGCTGGAAATATCTCTGTGCCTGTGGATCCAGCAGGCTGCACTGAACTGATTGTAATATTTTTTTGTGTTAGTTCTGTTATGTGATCTGCCTCTCTCTTCTGGCCCCAATACATGTATTGCTCAGATGGGACCAGAGACAATAATGTCCTTGGAAAAGGAGAGCAGAGAGTTCTTCTCTGGGTATCCCGAAGTGGTCTTAGGAAGAGGCAGCAGTAGAGATCTCCTGAACCTTTTCTGTTTTTTACTGACTCTTAGAGAAGCAATCAGCCTCACTGTGTAGTAACACACATGACTTGTCTTGAGATGCAGTACCTAGCTCAACTGTCAGCAGAACCATAGACCAATCCACCTAATGAACTATTGCTTTAACAGTAAAACTATGCGGTGCCGTGCTAGTTAATAAACCCTCATCAGTTCTCTTATTTGGATGCTTGGATCTCACTCTCAGGACAGGCTCCTCCAGAGTTGATACTGTCAGATCCAGAGAGGGACGACTCCCAACTCTGCGCTGTGAGCTTGAGTTGGAGCCTGGCTCCACAATGAGATTCTGTCCCTGTAAATCCTTTTCTCTTGGACTGGCTCTTTGTAATGAGGCCAACACTGAGGAGGGCTGCAATTTTTTTCTCAGAACCACAACCAAAGTCTTTCTGAAAGGGACAGCTGTAGGAACAGAGTCTGTCACTGATCCAAACCTGGTCTTCTTTTTCTGATCTTCAACTTTCTTGGATCCTGTGCCTCACACAGAAGCTGAATCTCACTTCTTTCTAGGTGAACTGGTTGGAGCTGAAGCCGGTCTCTAAGAACCAGCTGCCACTGTCAGCACTTCAGGCAATTTTATTATAGGTAGACTGTTTTGTCTCTTTCTTTGTCCTTGTAGTAAATGGTTGAGCAGATCAGCCATTTAGAGGGAGAATGACCTTCCCCCTAACTTGCCAAGCACCTGGCGTGTGCATCTCATGCTGGGATTACCACCAGCATGAGACATGTTTTCAATCCAGGATTCTTAGCCTTCTGATCTGACATGTTATCCTTTAACTAACTATCTCTAAACAACTGTGTACTTAGCTAATAACTAAACAGTTTGTATAGGTTAGTTGTTAGGGATCCTTAAGGAGCATACAGCAACACTGGAACCATCCAGTTTATTGCAGATGAAGGGATTGAGGTGGTGGAGTACAGGTTTTTGTAGGCATATTCTTCTGGTAGAGATTAGAGCAGCAACCTAGACTTCTGTTCACACTTTTACTTAACATTATTCTTTAGACTCGAAATCTCAATCAGATACAAAGTTTGGAAAGGCAGTCCTGCACTCCATGTTTAATAAACAGTACTCTGACCCAGGATGGTGAGACCCGGAGTTCTATTTAAGCTATACCATAAATGGGAATATGTGGAAGATACCCAAAAGAAAAAATCAAGATTACTAACCTGTAACTGAGGTTCTTTGAGATGGACTCTGCATATTCATACTGCTCATCCACCTTTCCTCACTATCTTGGAGTCCTACTTATCAAAGGGCTTGCGGTCACAGGGGAAGAAACTGGGGTAGTGGAGCACCACGCTCCTTTTAATCCTTTGCCCTAGAACATCCAGAGTTCAGTGTGTATGGGGGAGGGAAGCAGGCAAGGGAAGCATGTGGATGCTTCAATGACTACTGCTAGTAGATTTTTACCATTCAGACTGCACCAGACCGTACGTCTCAGGAGAGGGAATATGCAAAGGACACTTGAAGGAAGAACTGTTGCCATCTTAGTTTACTATACAGGAAATAGAATCACACAGCTGAATGTTTATATCTGTGGGTGAGGAAAATCAAGAAAACAGACTATTATACCGAGACTAGAATAGTAATATTAGAGACAACAACTCTCCAAATCCTCTAACATCACCATTCAACCTACACATTCTCTTTCAGTTATACATTTATTTGTATTCAATGAACTAAGTTTAAAAATACTGAGACAGCTGTTTCATATCTTATCAAAACAGCTGTATGGTGTTTTTAAGGTTATACACTTTAGATTGTGGCTATTGTATTATATACACATTTGTTTACCTTTTTACAGACTGTGTTCTTACCGTTAGGCCTAAAGATAGTCAGCTTTTGCCACCTAAAGGGCTTCAGTTCTGCTCATTATTGATGAACTTGGACATCTCTTGTTCAGTCTTTCTGGACCTTCCTGTGTGCTAATGTCACTTCTGTTGCTGCTTCCTTTGTTAAGTCATACCTTCCATAGTGTCAATTAATGTGAGAGTGGAAGGGTAAATCATTAATTTTTGAAATTTTGCACTGTATACTGGATTTGAGTTAAAGTTTCTACTAACACTTCAAAACACAGGTAGGTCTACAATCTTGATCTCCTGACCTCACCTGATAGAAGGAGGGACCAGAAATAAGCCTTTAGGATTGGTTTAATCCCCGCAGTTTTCTCCAAAATATAAATATGGCCACTAATAAGAATCCAAGGGAGCAGTTTTGGAGGGTAAACATAAATAAAACTGCTAATTTTTAATCAGGATTTGGCCCTTTACAAACAGTTCGGGCCTCAAGCAGAGAGTGTGGGAAACTCTGAAGCTGCAACACACAGGATTCTAGAGAAATATGGAAAGGCATAAGTCTCTATGCAAATGACTTCTGGGCAGAAAAGAGTAAATTATACTAAACCTGGCATGAAGAGCTAAGAATGAATTTCATAGGCAGAATGGCAAATTGGAGGGCACTAAAAAGACAGACTCTACAGCCCAAGGTGAAATCAATTGAAAACAGAAGTTCCTAAGATCCACGAAAAATTGGAAGGCATGGATGATACTGATGATTAGTTACCATCCCTGAAGGAGAGAAAGGAGAAGATTCTTTCTTTCATGGATAACTTAGTCAAGGAAATTTCTGTAATAGCGGTCTCCAGACTCAATTTTGAGATTAAAAGTCTTCCTCACTGTCACCTTCATAAAACCACTTGCTGATAAACTACCAAGAAAGAGGATATCCTTTGCTCTGGGGTATTGTGCTTGACTCAGGGGAATCAAGTTAATGTTTTCACCAATTTGGAGGAAGCTATATCTTTTCTAGATCTCCTGGAAAACCAAGATGGTTCTAAACAACTAATATATGAGTCAAGTAGGCCTCTGTTAGTCAATATGAGAAATTCCATTGAAATTGAAATTAAATTACAAAGTTTAAAACTTTTCAAACAGCTCTAATGATGGTTAAAAAAGGGAAATTCTATGAAAATTGTCATTATTTTCCCCATTTTTTAATTTCAAGATTTTCAGTTCTGAAAAATTTTAGCTCGACCTCTTAGTCAATAAAATAGCACATAGCTATTAACAGTAGCTGACTTGAAATTATTCACCTCTTATATGCAAAAGTATATGTAAATCTCTGATTTGAATAATAGATTTTTCTGTCTCTCTAGCTTCAATTCCATTTAGAATATTTATTTAAAATAAAAACTATACCTTGGAATCTATGGCTTACCTGTAAATTGTATTTCTTATGGGTCCCAATAATCCATGCAAATGAGTCCTCCTCTCCCCATAGTTGATTGTCAGGTAGACTGACATCAAAAGAAAGAGGAGTCTGCTGCCACAAGAAGTCTCTGCTGCTGATGCAATTATGCCAGGAGAGTGGCTTTATTTGAATCAACATCCAATCATATGTGGTTAACATCAAACATCTGTGACAGAGAACAAACAACTAACAACTAGGGCATAGGGATTTCTGGAACTACTCTTATGGAAACCCATACACAGATACAGGAAGCGGGAGGGGCAATTCCTGTCTGCAGCAGGTAGCTCCAGTAATCTATACTAATAGCGTCTAACCACCAGTACCAATATGCCAAATTAGGATGGGGGGAAATAATATACCGACCTTTTTTGATTTGTTTTAATTATTGGATTACTGAATTATACCACTTAGAATACTTCTGCTGAAAGCTATGTCAGCTGAGACTCAGTCATCCACTCAAAGTCATTTTGCAAATCCTCCTATAGAGGCTACCCTGCTCATGAGGCAACCTGTCCCCTAGGCTGCTGGCCTTTTATCGATAGGGGACAAGAGATACTCCTCCCCCTTCCCCATGGCAGGGAATGTTGTGAAGGCCAAAACTGTAATGGGGCTCAAAAAAGAACCAGGTAAGTTCATGGAGGATAGGTCCATCAATGGCTATTAGCCAATATGGTCACGGATGCAATCCTATGCTTGGGTGGGCCTTCTGATTGCCAGAAACTGGGAGTGGTAGACAGGGGATGGATCACTTGATGATTGCCCGTTCTGTTCATTCTCTCTGAAGCACACATTGGCCACTAGGGGAAGACAGGATACTAGGCTAGATGGACCATTGATCTGACTCAGTATGGCCATTCTTATGTTCGTATCTCAACTCTTTCTCAGTGGATGCTTCAAGGATAACTGAATGATTCTCTTAAGAGATGCTTTGAAGCTGGTTTGCCTTTCTGTGCTGCTCCAAAAAGACACAGCAATATTTCAAAGTAAAGTTGGATGACATGTGGATTGGAAGTGGATGAGACTTGCAACTGCCATAGTTGAGACCTGTTCTGCGAGAAGTGGCCATCTGTAAAATGGGGAAGAATGATACTTGCCTGCCCACTAGAGTGGTGGAGTTAGGAGGCCTTGCTCAATAAAATAGTTGTAAAGAAAAAGAATAAATTAACGACAGTCAGTGGCAGAATTTAAAATGCAGAAAATAGAAAAGTAAGGCAGTGAAACAAATGAGGAAACAAAGGAAGAAGAAACAACCTTCAGGTAGGCAAGAGTGAGAAGGAACAAAAAGGACAAAAAAGAGAAAAGAGGCAGATGAAAGAGAGAAAAGTAAATAATTAAATGAAAATAGTGAGACAAGACACAGCTATACGTTTAGTAAAACCAATTTTTATTCACTATAGCATGTTTTATTGCAGCACTAAGAGAATACAGATTGACAGCAAATTCACGTAAAGTAATGTAAATGAAAATGCAAATCGGCTGTGCCCACTGGACTCTTGATAAATTGCCAGTGTAGCACTTGGTGCTGCAAAGATTGTGACCTACTGAAGAGAAATATAAATCATATACATTTGAACAGGTCTGACAATGAAATTGACACCTGGAGCAGAAGGTAGTATTTGCACATGCACGTGTAATGTATACAAAATATATAGTCCTTGTCAGGACCTTCATAGCACCTTGATTTCACATGCCCATAATTTTCTGAAAAAGTCCTCACTGAGCATGAAAAGTTTCAACATCAGTCTCATCCCAGAGATTATTTTTTGGGGGAAATTTTAGAAAAATTCCTTTAGCTGCTATTGAGTTACTGAAGAGAGCAAGCAAGAGAGAGAGGATGGTAGGAGAGAATTACGTTAAATATTTAAAGTATTGCTGATTTCCTGACCATTACCGCTGCAAAAAATCAAGGGCTAGGAACCTTATCTGAATCTAACTGAAGGGGAAAAAATGAGGTGGCAGTAGATTTAGGATCCCCCTCTCTTTTGACCAAAGTAAGTCCTACACCTATTAATTATGTCCAAGAGGGAACCTAGATATCCCGTCACATCAGCAATGGAGATCTGGTAATAGGAGACAGCTGTTACAATGACTTAAAAGCCCCTTCAACCAGGAGCATTATGAACCCCAGAGAAACCAGCAGCTCTCTACCTTGAGATCCAGACTAGGGATGGGGTGCTGTGAGAACTGTATAAAATTGTTAGGAAAGTATAGTCCGTAAAGCAGTCATGATAGGGTTAACTAGGTTACCCGGATGGATGGAGCCTGGCTTCATCCCTTCTTAACCTCCTGTTTTATCCAGTGGGATTTTTTCCCTGCCACTCTGTGATGCAGTTGAATAAAGCAGCAGGTTCTCACTCTGCAAGTAGGCTTATTTTTGTTGCATTGAACAGCAGTCCTTTTCAAAACTGAAAACAACATAAGAATGTAATTTATGGGAAAACTAAGGAGTTTAATAAAGAAATACTTACAAAGACTGGGCCACAATTTTCTTGCAAATAAGGACAAACAGTTCTGTGGCAATAAAATTTACTTTCTGTCAAGGAGTTAGTTACAGTCTCAGTAACCCAGAGATACAAGTTTAGAAGACATGAAGAAGGTTTTACCAGAGCACTACACGCCAAAACCAAACATTACTGTAGAACATTTTACAGTAGAATGAGGAGGCAAAGTGAAACTGTAGCTGTACATGTGGCAGAGCTAAAAAGATTTCAAATGAGCACTATTCAGTTAAATGTCCCAATGGATATGCTGTGGGATGGACTGGTTTGTGATGTTAATAATGAGAGAATTCAAAGATGATTGCTGGCAAAAGGAAACTTAACCTGGCCCAAAGCAATAGAATTAGCAACAGCAATGGAAGCAGTGGTGAAAAGCTTACAAGATTTTCACTTAGAATACAGGTGCGATCAGACTGACTCAATAAACAAAATGCAAAACCAGCTGAAAGGGATGCAGGCTCCTGAAGGTGTTTCTGCTGTGGAGCTCATTTTACATCGTCTGTAAAGACCAATGTCACAAAAAGCCTCAAGATTGGACACGTAGCCAGAAAATGCAAAGGTGACTATCAATCAAGCCAGGAAGGTAGACTCCAAAAGGCCAGAGGAAAAGGAAGAAAGCAGAGGACATTTTACCTTGAGGGGGGAAGAAGACACAAAGGAAGGGATATGGGCTAGATACTGTCAAGAAGAGAAGAAAGTGGGACCTTATGAAGTAACAGTAGAGTTAAACAATCAGTCAGTACACATGTAATACAGGGGCTTTAGCTACTGTGATCAATGAATCTATGTATCAACAGTGACTGAGTCCACTAGCAAATGCAGGAGTGATCCCGTGTGTCTACGCCACAGAACCCATCCACGTGGTAGATTCTGTGCCAAAAGAAAAAAGTTACTAGTCCCAGTGATCCAAGGACAAAGGCAAAATCTGTTAGGCAGAAACTGGTTACACAAACTAAAACAGAATTGGGAGGAAATTTTCAAAATTGGACCCTACCAAAACTCCAGGAAGCCCTGGGCACTCACCATTTTACTACAGTATAAACGTCATCTGGGTTTTTTTAATTATTTTTTTACTGCCACAATATTAACAGTAATTTGTGTTCAGGATTGTGTTGTGCATTGGGTATCAAAGAAGTTTTTTTTAATATTTATTAAATACATGTAAATAGTGAAGCAAAAGAAAAAAAACTAACTTAAAACATAAGTAAATGTTCATTGTAACTATTTCTCTTATAGCCTCTTATTTGCATAGAGCTTGTAGTTGCACTTGATTGGTAGTTTTTCAGATGGTGTTAAAGGTTCTTTTGTGGACAAAGAGCCAATTTTAGGTGGTAGATGTTAGCTCTCCAGTTTTGCTGAAAAAGTCTAAGTTTGTTTCTTCTTAAGACACACGCTGGAAGAGGAAAAACAGAGAAAGGAAAATGCAGCTTTATGTCTTCTGTTCAGTTGCTGGAAGACCCCTGGCACAACACATAAATGAGTCAATTAGCCATTTGTGGACCCCAAGATTTACTTCTCTTGGCTGTGAGCAATATTTAATTGAATTGCTCTGATCTTCCTCTTGGTGGACACACCACCGTATTAGCCACTCGAGGTCCCGTCAAGCTTTTATAAGAATCAAACAGTTAAGCAGCATATTTAGCATGAAATTTTATTTTAATTTATTTTTAGTTTACAGCAAAGTGTTGCAATGTTAGATTTGTCCTGGCTGGCTACGTGGACTCTTGTTTGGCAAAGACAGAGAGGAAAGACAAAGGTGGTGGTGGAAAATAACGCACAAGGGATTAGCTGATGGTAGGTACCTTAGAAGTTTCCAATGGAGCAACCATGGAGATAGCAATGACATCTGGGCCCCTCTCAGGTCTAATCAGAATATTTTTCAGGATCAGGAAAAAGAACCAACCATGTCATGCTAAATCCCTAATCAGTGCTGCTGCTCCAAAGCTCACTGCCATACTGCCGCTGTAAAGGAGATGCCAAAAGGAGAAATTGTCCATATACGGACACTTTATTGAATGCCACACTAGAGCCTTGTAAATAGTATGACAATGTTGTATCCCCAGCAGAAGGCCTCAATTCTCCTAATCAACAGGATTTTTAGTTCAAATAAACTCAGTTGCTATCACTTCTGTGATTATTTTGTGCCTTCATTGAACAGCAATTTTATATGAACACATTTATATGTTAAAATGACCTACCAGATGCTTTGCAGCCTCTCTCTTCAGACAATTAAACAGTGGTGGGAACACACACTTCCTGAAAACAACACATGCAGGAGAAGGGAGCACAGATGATTTAACTGCCACTGAAAACAAGCAGTTTGTGTGCTGATCTTCCCCACCCTCCGTCATGAATCTCATGGCAGGAGTGGCACTTTCATTTTCCCTTACCTAGAGTGGAGAGGAACTAGACCCTTAGGTCTGGCCCTCCCTTTCTATCCTGCCAGCTTTAATGGGGGGAGGGGGGGGGAGAGGATACAGGGGACGGACACGACACCAGATAGCCACATCTTAAGATTTTTTATAGTTAGCAATAAATAAAAAAAGTCTGACATAAAAGGCCTCTGTAATAGGGTGCTTGGAGGGCCAGTCTGCATAGTGGTTGTAGTACTTGGCTTCCTGCCCCCTGCTTCTGTGGTCGAGGTGCCTCAGTCTTTAAGGCAAGGGGGTAGGGGGAATCTGTCCCTCCCACTCCACCACATCCCAGCCCAGGGCCCCGAGTAAGCCAACCCCTGAGTAGGGAGTCTATGTTCACAACCCTGGTCTATTTCTGACTGTTGCCCCTCAGTTTGGGGTATGGCTCCTATAGTCCAAGTTCCTGTGGTGGTTTTCCTCTAGTAGTGCCCTCTGGTGACATCCGGCTGCAGTCCCAGGTTCTTCCAGGCAGGGCAGCCACAAGTTTGACGGGGACAGAACCCCACAAGGTCTCCATGCTTTTGTCACCCACATTCACCTCAGGCCAGGTGCTTTCAGATATATTTCTCCATTTCCTTTGTCCAGGAAGATGGCACTTGGTTCCAGGTGGCTGCCTCGGCTGGCAGGCTAGAGATCCTTCCCTCAGGCAGGACAGCAGCTAGTTCCTGCCTCTAGCCCCAGACTGAGCTAGACTGCCTCCATCTCTCTCCCTTGCAGGCCTGACACTGGCTGCAGATATAACAGGGCAGAGCAAGCTGGGCCCATACACTCTCTTTAATCTCTTCAATGCTTGTGGGCAGTTTCTCAGCTTCACCACAGCCTCCCTCTATTGCATGCAATTAGCCCTGATTTCAGAGCAGGCTTTTTAGTTGGGTGTGGGAAAAAATTATAATGAAAGTTACAATTGACTGAAAAGTCACTTCTGAACTCATTCATTTGGCATCTGCCAAGATTTTAACCAGAGCCTAAGGCACCCAAAAGGAAAGAGGCTTCAGTTTCACTAAATGACAGTTACCCACCTGCAACCAGCATTCTTTGTGATGGATTCTCTGCACTCACACTCAAGGGGATATGCCAGCAGTGCAGCTCTGAGGGTGGAACGTTTCATAGCAGTGTTGTTTAAAGTGCTCGTGTCCCATCTCACTTCCCTTCATTGTTCCCGCACATTCTGAGGATATCTGCTTTATATCCACGGATATTTGCATCCATGTTTGCAGATCACAGATTGGATGCAGATACAAATTTTGCATCTCTGCAAGGCTCAAGCTATAAGGTGGAGAGTCAGGCACCTCCATCAGCTTCCTCAGTCCTCTCCAACTGCATCCTCAGGTCTGAAATTGTAAATAGGATTCCAAGGGAAAGGGAGTGGCCGCTGCACATTTCCACTCATGGGATAGTTTGATAAGCAGGACTGTCATCTGGGGAAGATAGGACATGGAGTTCTAATGAAACACTTTCTACCAAAGCACCACTCTGCCAAACTGAACATCATACCAGGAGGCTAAGTCTAGTGCATAACGTTTAGCAAACGTGTAGCTAGAGCTTCACATAGCAGCTCTGCCAATTCCTACAATGGGAATATGCCGAAGGAGCTGCTGCATGTTAACTAATCTCTAATGGGAGAGGAACAGATACTAATTTGTAGGTCTCTTCAGTACATAATCTGTCCAGTTTAGACAGCAATTGTGAAGTAATTGCCTGCCCCTTTATTATTGTGTGCTGCAGCTCACGTGACAGGAAAGAGAGTGTCCTCCCACAAGCAAGTTAGATACCTTGTGTGGGAGGTCTGAAGTGGGGAATACACAGGACAAGAGGCACCCTCTAAAATCCTGGCCTCTTCCCCTTCAGTTCCATCACAGGATCTGTGAGGTGAGTGAACTAATAAAAGAAATACTTTTATAAAGAAAATAAGCTAAAATGGCTAACAATAAAGCCAGCTAACTCAGAAATTTAACAAAGGTACTGGGTCTCTGAAGAGGTTGGACCAGTCCAGCGAGGTCCTTGACTATGGGGGGCCCAAGGATTTACCTGAACCTGCTAACTTGAGTTAAAACTACCAACTGCCTTGTTTTCACTAGAATTTTAGCTCAAGTTAGTTACCATGTGTTGCCAACATGAGTTAAGAGCACATCTTTTTTCCTAGTGAAGGCAAGATCTTTGTGACATCACAATGACAGCCTGACCTCAGAGGCCCATGGCTACTGCCAAAATAACTTGCAGAAGGGAGAATGTAAAGATCTCATTTGAACACACACAACACAATTCTCCATAAGCTACAAAGCAGACTTCCATCTATTGTTGAGATAGCTTTTCATGTGAATTTAGTGTAATTTATCAGCAACATTTCTTTGTTTGAGTGTGTAGACTCAAATCAGGGAAGAGAAATACAGAAAGCTCTTTCTTTAAAAAAAGTGCACTTCATAACAGAAAAAAAAAATCTTACCATCGTGTTTTCAAATTAAAGATATTTTTCTAAAAGTAGATCAAAAATTCAGTCTGAAAGAAGTTAATAAGACAACTTTTAAGACTATGAGAAACTTGCTTCAATAATTTTGGTTTAGAAAAGATTTTCTCCAAGCTTTATGTAATTTTAGAACTTAATGTGAATCTCTCAGAAGATAAAACAAAACCAAAAATGAGAAAGACTTACCATTTAGAATAGTCTGCACAGAATTGTTTTGAGGTGTGAATAAAAAAAAAATCAGTTCCTGTCTATTAAGGGTTATTTATACCAGTGGTCTCCAAAGTGGGGTGCGTGGCAGGAGGAGCGCTGCCGCCACCGTGCCGGCAGCGCTCCTGGACCTTTTATTCTTCAGTGGCACGCCGGCGACAGCTCAGCTCTCCCCGCTCCGTCTTCGGTAGCACGCCTGCTACAGCTCTTCTTCTTTTCTTTTTTTTTTTTGCTTCCCCAGAGCTGGCCCTGCGGGTGCGCGATTCAAAAAGTTTGGAGACCCCTGATTTATACTATAACGTTTTCTGCATTGTACGTATCTTATTGTGCAAAGAATAGTTTTATTTAGGAAAGACTATTATTTACTTTGTCAATAATAAAAAGACAGGACTGAGATTATTATGAACATGTTTAGAACTGTCCCAATGTACAAAAATACTGGTTGGGAACACAACAAATAGAATAACCAATAGAATTATCTCTGTGTCTCAAATTTTGTTTGCTTCTGATAAATGTAGAAACTAGGAAAATATAAAGAGATGTTTATATAAACTGCTTATTAGTAGGCAACAACCCACATTATTTGGAAGGAAAAATCATCTCTGAAGAGACAGATAGATCACTAACCTCAAATATGCTCTTCCTCCTTAAAAAGCAGCTTATCATTTCAGAGGGGGAAGGGTCTGAACAAATCTGACTGCCATTTGAGGAGTACGCTACAGAGAACAGCTTGGACTTAAATCATCTAAATATTTAAACCTCTACTCACTTTATGGAACTCTATTGTACATATCATACAAGAAAGATTCTAATTTAATTATGTACCTAAATGCCTCCACTCGTCTTCTTTCAGTTAACATAACACATTATTTCTCACTTTCTCTACATCTCTTTATTTTTATGCTCTAGAACCTTGTACAAATACTTCCTTATACAAAACTAAGGATAAAAGTTCAAAATATGACAACTTCTAAACCAACCCCACCCCATCTCATAGAAATCACCCAAGAAAATTGTAAATTCCCTCATCCAAACTTCTTATCCCTGAAGCCATCCCTTCAGCAAAAGCCTAGTAAAATAATGCCCTTATTAACAGTAGAACATAAGACTATAACAGGGTTCAAAAAAGAACTGGATAAATTCATGGAGGATACATCCATAAATGGCTAATAGCCACAATGGACAGGGATGGAGTCCCTAGCCTCTGTCTGCCAGAAGCTGGGAAAGGGCGACAGGATGGATCACTTGATTACCTGCTCTGTTCATTCCCGCTGGGGCACCTGGCATTGGCCACTGTCGGAAGACAGGCTACTGGACTAGATGGACCTTTGGTCTGACCCAATATGGCTGTTCTTATGTTATGTTCAATAGATTAATGACTATTATATTGTTAGGGTAGTATTGTAGTTACCTGTATTAAAGTTCAGTTCAACCCAGCGGAGTGACTCTAAAAAATTGGCATTGTGAGATTCTATCTTTATTGTGACTCAGTGTTTCTAAATCAAATGTGTTCAGTGTACACAAGCAAATATTTTTGTTCACCTGGCAGGTCAGCAGATAGGCAAACATCTAGCTTGGAATATTGACATCCACATTCTAGTCCAGATCATACTTGCAGATCGCTCATCCTGTCTCATGCTTATTTTCTGATAGGAATCGGCTAGGTACTCAGCATACCCTTTCTGAATATCAGAACTACTTTGGTCCTTACATGCAGAACTTGTGAGACCCAACTGCAAGAAAATGATCCAGATCATCAGCCTCTATTGTCTTGGGGAAAACCCCAGCAACCTTTTGTTCTTCAGTGGACTTTGATCCTCTGTTAACCTTTATTAACCTGATTTGCAACACAGTATAAGCCTAATATACTTCATCCTTTGCCTCCTATGTTTTCACATTCCTGCCTGTATAGTTTATTTCTTGCTTAAAATCGGCTCTCCCATACTAATTACTTGTCCTAATAGGGTGTCGAAATTGCCATCTAATACCGTGATAGATTGATATGAACCCTTGCATCTTCTTCCAGGATTTATTAGGCAGAGTCTTTTAACTTTGTTTTACCTTCTGTTTCCTTCATAACATATTACAGATGGCATCCCTTTGAGAAGGAGGTGGTTTTCCTAAAAAGTCCTGTGGGGAGAGGGTTTATACTTTCTTTAAGCTATGGTTTGCAAAGACAGGATTTAGGAAATCAAAATGGATCGAACAAAACTACATAATAGTGCTGAATATACAAAGAAAGGGGAAGAAATCATGGCTTCCATCTGCATGTGTTTAACCGTTTCAGCACCCTGGCCTTTCTCACAGTTCAATTTTTCTTTTACTCAGTACTGTTCTCTTAGGAGATTGAAAAGGTTATTTCTTTTCCTTGCAATTTTTGACCTTTACCATTACGAAGATACTGATTTTCTTCACAGCTTATCAGGGCCATCCTTAGGCATATGCAGCTGCACAGGGCACCATGAAATTTGGGGCACCAAACTGCCCCAAATTTCATGGTGCCCTAAGCAGCTGCGTGCTGCATACGTGGCAGCCTGAGCCCCAGTGACCAGCCCTATCCCTCGGTCGCACGCCCCATGGGCTGCGCCCACTGCAAGGGGCAGGGCTATCCCCAGCGGGGTGTGGGGCCCCGGATAATTCCCTCCACCCTGCCTCTTACCCTTTCCCCCTGCTCTGCCCCCGGCCCACCCCCATTCCACCTCTTCCCCCAGTGACCCCGCACTCACCAGCAGCGGCAGAAGCGGAGCAGCCCGGCCCCAGCCAGCTCTACTCCACCAGCTCCCAGCCGTGGCGCTCCACTTCCCGCCACTGGTGAGTGCGGGGAGGTTGGGGAAAGGACGCCCCCCGCACTCACCAGCGGCAGGAAGTGGAATGACGTGGCCCCAGCTGTGGGGCTCGGGTGGGGGTTGGGGAAGTTTCCCCCCCAGCCACCCCACACTCACTGGTGGCGGGAAGTGGAGCACCGCGCCTGGGAACTGGCAGAATAGAGCTGGCTAAGGCCGGGCTGCTCCACTTCCCGCTGGGGGGGGGGGGGGGGGGGGGGGGGGGGGGTGTGTGTGTGTGTGTGTGTGTGTGTGTGTGTGTGTGTGTGTGTGTGTGTGTGTGTGTGTGTGTGTGTGTGTGTGTGTGTGTGTGTGGTGGGGGGAAATCCCTTCCCCCAAGCGACAAGGCTGGGGCAAGGGAAGTGGAGCGGGCTGCTCCCAGCCCCCCACTAATCCCCTGGGCCATTCTGGGTCTGTGGGGCCCCCAAAAGTGCCACCCCACAGCTCCTGCCTCCCAGACCCAGGGGGAGGGGGGAAAGAGGCTTGGGGCCCCACACAGCCCCCCCATGGGGGGCTGCATAGGACACCCAAATGGCTAGGGACCTGCAGCTTATGGAGGAAAAGCTTTATCTGGTAAAAAGCTTGATGTTCAAAACACATACAAATGCAGACCAAAACAGCATCATGTCTTTCATGTTGGAGAGCAAGATTTTCAGTTTAAAGCTTTTAAAATATGACCTGACTAAACACATGGCTGTTTTACATGTTCATTGAGGTACAAGGCACAATAACAGGAAAAAGCAGCACTGTAAGGCCAGTAATGGGTACTGTTCTTCATTTAGACAATCTAGCAGCCAGTAGTCCCTGTCCATGTTGCTAAATAGGAAAAGGTGTTCCACAGGGTTAGGGCACTTTTCAAATTGTTACTACTACTTGAGAATCAGTTTCCATATAGTAATTGATTAAAGGTTTAGAAAACATGACCTATGAGGGAAGACTGAAAAAATTGGGTTTGTTTAGTCTGGAGAAGACAAGAGAGAGGGGACATGATAGCAGTTTTCAAGTACACAAAAGGTTTTTACAAGAAGGAGAGAGAAAAATTGTTCTTCTTAATCTTGGAGGAAAGGACAAGAAGCAAAGGACTTAAATTGCAGCAAAGGCAGTTTAGGTTGGACATTAGGAAAAACTTTCTGTCAGGGTGGTTAAGCACTGGAATAAATTAGCTAGGGAGACTGTGGAATCTCCATCATTGGAGATTTAAGAGCAGGTTAGATGAACACCTGTCAGGGATGGTCTAGATCAGTGTTTCTCTCAAATGCGGCCATCAGGGGCTTTTCTTGCGGCTACAGCCTTCTGGGCAGTGATTGGAGGGGTGGGGGAAACCAGTGGCCCCTCCCCTGGGACCACCAGGATGGGTTTGGCCCTGCTCCCCTCTGGAGACACAATGACAGAGGAGCAGACAGCTGATGTGAGTTCCCCACCTTCCTGGGGAAAATGGGCCTCGAGCTTCTGGCTTCTGCCCTGGGGTGGTGTGCAGCAGGCTCCGGGCACGTTCTAACTGCGCGAGTGTGGGCTCCGGTCACAGGCTCTGGCACCCCAGCTGCAGGACCGGGCAGACTCCATCCCCTGACCCCTTCACCCCATCACCTACACTACCTCCCTACCTAAGGTTTAATTTATCCCCCAACTTGCCAGGGCTGAGTAAGTCTGCTGTGAAAAGTGATATTTATATGTTTGTTAATATCACTTTTCACTGCCTCCCAGCTAGCGAAGAAGTCTTCTGTGAAAAGTGATATTAACAAACGTACAAAAATCATTTTTCACAGACGCAGAGATAGTAGTTAGCAAGTCTAAAACAAAAAATGCAGCCAAAAAAGCAAAACAAACAACAATAAGACAAGAACATACCATGTACCTTATCTGTGTTTCTATTCTGTTTAGGTCTAGTAAAGAATAGAGACAACTGTACCTTATTTTTATTATTCAGTCTGCAAAAAAACCCTTACATAAATAAATTACTATGATTTGGATGTGTATATGCTCATATTTATATGTTTTTCCTAAAGTTAATTAAGTATTTTCGGAAAAATTATTATAGCGATCACCAGCAAGAGTTGGTAGCCGTACTCCAAGGCCACCAAAAATTTTGTTGTGAGAACACGTGGCTAGATAATACTTAGCCCTGCAATGAGTGCAGTGGACTCAACTAGATGACTTCTCGAGGTCCCTTCCAGTCCAACAATTCTTTCATTCTATGTATTGAAGAGTAAAGGGACAAGGTGGGGTCCCCTGGCCTGAATTTGGAAAGTGTGTGTTGGGGGAGTGGGTGTTGGTATCAGTCTAAACTAAAAATCAGTGAACTAAAATTAAATATCTAATTATATGTCTGTCAAGTTGGTGAAAACAAATTTTTCACTAGTAACATGAATACAGATAATAACTGTAACTTCCTTGGTAAGCTGTAACAATGCCGATTTTCCACAGTCCAACCTTCACATCAAGGAACCAGAATCGGCCTTCAAAGCAACATTTTTTTTTTTTTTTTTTGTAACCTAGCAGCATTTAAAGAAAGTGAAAAGAGGAAAAATATCATGTCACTAGTTACAAAAAAGTTACGACACAATTCTGTACAGACAGAAAACAATTAAATACCAATGCTATCTACAGTTCATTAGTACTGATTTAACATTAGTAAGGGGTCTTGGGAACTACAACTAATCCCAGTTTCCGATTTTCAGATGAAAAGTGCCACATAAGTACAAAATATTTCTTTCTATGAACCACCAAAACTGCTGAATAAAAACTAACTATAGAGTCATTAGTAAACCCCAGAGCTTAAATTGAGCCCTTGCTTGCCAATATCAAATGTATGTCCTAATAAGCAGGTATATAAAAGAGATCCATCTTATTTGTTAAAAAAGATGCAAAGCATAAAAATTAGCCACACTCTTTGTCTTGCACAAATTGTGTTTACTCCTGTCCATTGAAAAATATAGTCAGCTGCCAGATGCTAGTCTTCTGTCATACTACTACTTTGAAATAGGTTTGTAATTAACTCTTTTGTTAGATGTTTGTTTTGAGATTATGGCCATGCAGTCAATCATACAAGAAGTGTCAATGTACTCAAACTGACAAAGGGAGGTTCCATTAGCTTCCATTAGCAACAGACTACACTGCAGACTATCAGTAGAGAGAGGACTAAGGAAGTTGCCCCAAGGAACTCTGGGATACATCCAGAGGACTTCCAGTATCCGGGTCAGACCAAGGCTGTGTACATATAGGAAAGCAATAGGGCTCGGTCACAAGATCTCAGCTTAACATGGGCTCAGACCCTCCAGCCCTGCAAAGTCCTGGGACACTAGGTTTGAGCCCTTAATTAACACAATTGGGGTGTGGGGATGCTCAGGCTTACATTGCTGTGTAGACATAGCCTTACTGTCATACATTCAGCATGCCCAATTTATATGCCAGGTATAGGTATGGTTTTTTGGGTCTATTAAAAAAAACTAATATTTGCATTGTTAATGCTGTATATGAATCAAGTAGATAACAGTCTACTGTAAATGGAAGCTGGATCTCTCTTAAAATACAGAGGTCCAAGTTCCGCACACATACATACTGTATTTGAAGGTAGAAACTGGTCCAAAACAAAGTGATATGGTGAATGCATGGGTTATGCAATGTTATACACTTCACTCAGTTTTGACTATAATCCTTTTCTAGGTATTAAAATAAAGTAATAAATTAATCCTAATGGTTCTCAGTTTACAATTTCAGAATCCCCAGAAATATCATAAAAAGAAATTATAATCAATAGAAGATGGGTCACCTGGTGATCTAGTGACAGTGCAATACACAATCATGCAGGGATATGAGCATGATCCTGAGTTGCAGCCTGAGCTCTTGGACTAGCAGAGGCCACACACACACACACACACACACACACACCCCTCTCGAAAAAGGTGTGTGGGATAGGGGATAAGAAAGAACTGCCACCTTCATTATGCATCCATGCTGGAAGAAAAACAGAAGGCAATGGATGTTGTTTCATCAGGCTGCAACTTTATTCACTTAATATATCTGGCAGTACCCGGCACCGAATTGTATAGTCCAGGTCATGATTTCCTTAATTATTTCCATATAACCTCCAACCTTGTCCCAACCATCCCATTGCTGGAACCCCTCTGCCCTCCCCTTATATGAAGTGAAAGTTGGGGGAGGAGGCTATAAAACAGTGGTTCTCAAACTTTTGTACTGGTGACCCCTTTCACATAGCAAGACTCTAAGTGCGACCTCCCCCCATATAAATTAAAAACACTTTTTAAATATATTTAACACTATTATAAATGCTTGAGGCAAAGCGAGGTTTGGGGTGGAGGCTGACATCTTGTGATCCTCCATGTAATAACCTCATGACCCCCTGAGGGGTCCCAACCCCCAGTTTGAGAACCCCTGCTGTAAAAGAGGGGGAGTTGGCTCCTCACTGTTCCAGACGTAGGAGCCCCAAGCACCCTTCCTTGGCTTCCTTAAAGGGGCTAGGAAAAGGAGGAGGGTCAGTTCCCCACTGTGGAAGACATAGGATTCCCCAAACCCCCTTTACAGGATGCTTTCCTTCCAATCTTTTTCCACCACTTTATTTGATAACGGTATCTGTTCCATAATGAGTACCTGCACAGCACAGCTGTAATTAGTTTTACGTACTAAGTTATGACATTATAACCTAACCCTGCAGCTTCACCCAACTGGGTACCAGACCAGTTGTGGGAAGGCAACCCCCACCACCACCACCACCTCACTTTAGCCAATCTAATGGAGAGGGAAAAAATTCCTTCCCGGTCCCCCAAGGAAAAGGGCAACTTCTGTAATGCCCACAGCAAGTCAAGAGGTTTGCCGAGTTCATGGGTGGGTGGCTGTCAGCCATGGCTGTATAGGGAATAGATATCCCTCTCCCCACTGCCGCTCTTCCTGTCAGCAGAAAGGGCAGTGTAGCGACCTTCTCCAAACCTGGCCCTGCTCCCTGCCCTTTTCCTGTCCATCCCTGTAAGCTTCCCCCCTCCACCTCACCCATTATAAGAGATCCCTTAAAGGTGCAATGTCCCTTTTTTCCCCAAAAGGGAACAGGAGAACTTGTGGCACCTTAGAAACTAACAAATTTCCCACAGTTAGCCAGCTCCACATGGACAGTTGCGATGAGCACAGTCTCTTAAAGCTAGGCTTTGACAAGTTCTAGAGGAAGTTATATCCAGCACTTTTTGCAAGGCAAGACTCTCAGGCACTTTTGAGACTCTCATCCTTTGATACTTAGTGATAGACATCTTAGAAAGGCTGTGGGGGATCAATAGATTAAAAAGAAAGAAGTTAAATGGGGAAGAACATGAAAAGAGCTCCTGGAAAACAGAAATGGAACAGAAGCATTTCTCTGATTTCTCCTAGGAAATGAGATAAAAGTTCCCAAAAGTTAAAGCATGTTTTCAAGTGTTACTGTACTCTTGAGTTGACATTCTTGTAGTGGGGGGCTTGAATAAGTTATAATCAGATGAAAGTCAGTTTTCTCCAATCTGATATTAGTGGATCTGTCACGGCACTCATATTAGATCAAGAATTTAACTACATTACCTTTGTTTTATTGCATTTTACATGCATTTTATACATTGATTTGTGTTATTTATATGCATAAGTAATCATTCTCATATCTCATCAGTTATATTATTTGCTGTTATGTTGAAATACAGCAGCATGCAAATGCACAGGTTAGTGTGTAAAGTTATTATTTTATATGTAGAAAAACTTACACTTAACTGTAAAGAGAACATGATCTGTAAGTGACATATACATACAGTTTAATTTTGGTTTTATGCAGACATTGCATAGTTCATTATTAGTTTCTAATGAAAGACTGGATGTGTGGTGTCAGATACCTTGAAACAGATCAAGTGACAGTGGCAAACAGGAAGATCTGAAGAAGAGGCATAACCTTCAGGGTTGAAAGGTCAGCAAGTACAGCCTGGGAAAAAGAATAAAAAGGATTTGCTAAACTTGAAAATTTAATCAAATTTCTCTGAAGCAGTACCTAAGAAATCAGAAAAAGTTGCAGCAAACTTGACTGCAGAATATGATATTGACAGTAATTACCTTCTAAACTTTGCTATTTCATATCAGTCTGTAAAGATTCCTTTTTCCCCAGATTTTTCAATCTAAAATTTCAATGTGCCCAAAAAAAAAAAAAAAAAGTGCACCAATATGTATAGAAAGCAAGTAAAGTCACTTTATTTTACCCTTTAGGCTTACTTCAAATATAAACACATGACACCATTCACAAGAGGTTTAACATTTCAACTTGCTTCTAAAAATAATTGTATATTATGAATCTTTATCCTGCGTCTTGGGTAGCACTTGTAAGATAAGTCTGTGACTTTAATGATGACTGAAAGTGAGTGATCATCTGATGGAAATATATATTTTTTTAAAAATATAACTAGTTATCACCAACATTCCATAATATATAATGAAATTTTATCAGCTTTTGAGGGGGAGCGGAGGGGAGAATTAACAAAAATACTAATTAGTAACAATAACCACCTTCACTCTGGCCAGTTTTCACATACATAACATGACGACATTTGTGAAAATGAAATTTCAAATTCATTTATTTGATAAAAGCAACCTTTTAAAATTTATGTAATATCAAAAGGCACAGAAGCAATTATCTTTATAATTATTAATAAAAATGACTGTACAAACCTCCCCAATTTTTAAGTATAATATTCTTTAATCGTATTAGTACAGTAGTATAAATTTAGACCATATATTAAAATAGTGAAAAAAACTCATCTCAGATACACAAAGAATTCAGTGAGACTGTGTTGTTTATAACAAATATAACATTTTATATGCTTTTGTAATGTGCCAAAAAAGGAATTTCATGCACTATATTCTTGTAACTTCCTCTGAGTTTTTACCTAAAGTAAGAATTTAAGCAGAGAACTTTGTATTGCAAGCCATGTATATCTAAAGCTTAAATTGCTCTGATTGGCAATGCATAAAGAACTATTTCAATCTACTCTAATTTAAACTTATCCTTACTTCAGCTGCAGCCAGTGATGTCACCTCCATCAGGTTCACTGCTCGGAAAGCAAACACAGCAGCTGCCAGGACTGAAAAAGAATGCACAATATTTAAACTGCTGACCTATTAATTAATTGTAAGAATTAATCTTGATCTAAAATTATTAGCACTCTCTCTCTTTTTATCAATCATTCTGGTTTTGAAGGATAGTAAGTAGTGGATTTCAGTGCTTTAGTTCTTGCCAGGTGGCTACTCTTTCATAAAAATGAATAAGTATGTTACTGTGCTTTTTGGAAAAAGTTGAGTAATAATGTGTTTAACCTGACTGGGTTTTAACTGTGTGAAAGACATGATTAAAAATAACATTTTAAATTGGTTCTTTTCTAGGCAGAGGATAAACATTTATTTAAAGAGCAAAAGTTCAATGCATAATGTGAACAGAGGGCTCATTTATTAATTTATGTTGCTTTTGGACTTTAAAATTAGTTTCTCTCATAAAGGGAGATATCCTTTCTCTGTATACGTTATACAGATGCAAATCTAACTGAAAGACTAATCTTCTATTCTTAGGGCAAGAGCTTTTCGTTTTATTGAGCTTCTGTATCAGACTAGCTTCTTGCCTCACACTGTGCCTCTGTAATAATCAGATGTGTGATATTTTCAATTAAAAAAGCAAGCTTCTAATTCCACTTTAAATTACTTGTGAAATGTTTTGCATGCTTGTTGTCAATATAATAAAATTTACAAAATTTATAATTAATTAATTTAATTAATGATGTTACTAAAAAAGTAAATAAAGAGCAGGGGTATACAGTAGTAGAAAATAAGGAGGATTTTCAGGACTCCTACTGATAGTAAAGGAGTCATCTTTCCCTGGGTGGGGGGCAGGGAGAACTACGTCTTTCGTATAGCAGTGACAAACTAATGTAAACTAGACTAATGCACTACACTATCTTTGGGGCAGGGAACATACAGGCCTTCTTTTATGTTCACAAAGCAGCTAGCACTTTATCAATGCTATCAAAGGAAAATACTACTACTAATAATAATGGAGTAGTAGTCACAATAAAACCAGTTTAACTCACTGACAATTCCTGTAAGAACTGGGAAATCTGTGAATTACCACTTTACCTATTTAATATATATTGACTTTCAGCAAATCTGTTTTCAGCAGTCATAAAAAGAATTGAATTTTCCTCTCTTGGTAACATCAATGTTAATTTGTCATGTATTATCTTTAAAATTATCCACAAATAAAATTTTCATTACCAGCGAGAATTTCTAGAGAATTGTATCCTAGGATTCTGTCCCACAAAAGCAGAAGTTGGTCTGTAGCTAAGTAACCAGAGAATGCTCGTACCATCCATTTAAACGATATTCGTAGTCTGTAAACAATTGGAAAACAAGAAAGTATTATATTTCTCTCACAAATTACAGATATACCATTTCAAAAAGAATTCCATGACCTGCAAGTCTTTGTTTATTATTATTTATTATTATGATTATTAATATTTATGCAGCAGTTGTGTCCTGAAACCGTAATCAAGACTGGTAGAGAAATGTTCAGTATCTTCTACGACTGGGCTGCAAATCAATTCTATTAATAAAAAAATTTCCTAACCCACGAAACCAATTGACAGGGTTCTAAGTCAGCTCCACCCAAAGCCCTAAAACCAAAGACACCCCTCCTGGTGCAATTAAAGGAGGAACCAACTAGGGGGCATGCTCTTCTTGACCTGCTGCTCACAAACAGGAGAAAATTGGTAGGGGAAGTAGAAGTGGGAAGCAACCTGGGCAGCAGTGACCGTGAAGATGGTCAAGTTCAGGATCCTGACGAAAGGAAGAAAGGAGAGCCACAGAATACGGACCCTGGACTTCAGAAAAGCAGACTTTGACTCCCTCAGGGAACTGATGGGCAGGATCAGGATCAGGGAGGGATAGCTCAGTGGTTTGAGCATTGGCCTGCTAAACCCAGGGCTGTGAGTTCAATCCTTGAGGGGGCCATTTAGGGATCTGGGCCAAAAACTGGGGATTGGTCCTGCTTTGAGCAGGGAGTTGGACTAGATGACCTTCTGAGGTCCCTTCCAACCCTGATACTCTATGATTCCCCTGGGAGGCTAATACAAGAGGAAAAGGAGCCCAGGAGGGCTGGCTGTATTTTAAAGAAGCCTTATTTAGGGCGCAGGAACAAACCATCCCAATGTGCAGAAAGAATAGCAAAATATGGCAGGCGACCAGCTTGGCTTAACAGTGAAATCCTTGCTGATCTTAAACACAAAAAAGAAGCTTACACGAAGTGGACAAATGACCAGGGAGGAATATAAAAATATTGCTCAGGCATACAGGAGAGAAATCAGGAAGGCCAAGGCACAACTGGAGTTGCAGCTAGCAAGGGATGTGAAAGGGAACAACGAAGGGTTTCTACAGGTATGTTAGCAACAAGAAGGTGGTCAGGGCTGCTGCACTGGTGAGCAGCCCTCAGTTGTTTTTAAAAAAAAACAAAAAGAACACAGGTTAAGGACTATTTAGAAAAGCTGGACATGCACAAGTCCATGGGGCCAGATACAATGCACGCTGAGGGCGTTGGCTAATGTGATTGCAGAGCCATTGGCCATTATCTTTGAAAACTCGTTGAGATCGAGGGAGGTCCCGGACGATTGGAAAAAGGCAAATATAGTGCCCATCTTTTAAAAAGGGAAGAAGGCAAATCCAGGGAACTACAGACCGGTCAGCCTCACCTGAGTCCCCTGAAAAATCACGGAGCAGGTCCTCAAGGAATCCGTTTTGAAGTACTTGGAGGGGAGGAAGGTGATCAGAAACAGTCAACATGGATTCAACAAGGGCAAGTCATGCATGACCAAAATAATTGCCTTCTACGATGAGATAACAGGCTCTGTGGATATGGGGAAAGTGGTGGACATGATATTCCTTGACTTTAGCAAAGCTTTTGTAATGGTCTTCAACAGTATTCTTGCCAGCAAGTTAAAAAACTATTGATTGGATGAAAGGTGAATAGAAAGCTAGCTAGATTGTCGGACTCAACAGGTAGTGATCAATGGTTCGATGTCTAGTTTGCAGCCAGTATCAAGCAGAGTGCCCTGGGGTCGGTCCTGGGGCCGTTTTTGTTCAATATCTTCATTAATGATCTGGATGATGAGCAGGACTGCACCCTCGGCAAGTTCGCAGGGGACACTAAACTGGGGGAAGAGGTAGATATGCTGGAGGGTAGGGATAGGGTCCAGAGTGACTTAGACAAATTGGAGCATTGGACCAAAAGAAATCTGATGAGGTTCAAGAAGGACAAGTGCAGAGTCCTGCACTTAGAATGGAAGAATCCCATGCACTGCTACAGGCTGGGGACCGACTATCTAAGCGGCAGTTCTGCAGAAAAGGACCTGGGGATTACAATGGACAAGAAGCTGGATATGAGTCAACAGTGTGTCTTTGTTGCCAAGAAGGCTAATGGCATATTGGGTTGCATTAGTGGGAGCATTGCTAGCAGATCGAAGAAAGTTATTATTCCCCTCTATTTGGCACTGGTGAGGCCACATCTGGAGTACTGTATCCATTTTGGGGCCCGCCACTACAGAAAGAATGTGAACAAATTGGAGAGAGTCTAGCGCAGAGGGCAACAAAAATTATTAGGGTGCTGGAGCACATGACTTACGAGGAGAGGCTGAGGGAACTGGGCTTATTTAGTCTGCAGAAGAGAAGAGTGAGGGGGGATTTGATAGCAGCCTTCAACTACCTGAAGCGGGGTTCCAAAGAGGATGGATCTAGGCTGTTCTCAGATGACAGAGCAAGGAGATGGCAGATGGTGGCAGATGACAGAGCAAGGAGCAATGGTCTCAAGTTGCAGTGGGGGAGGTCTAGATTTGATATTAGGAAAAACTATTTTACGAGGAGGGTGGTGAAGCACTGGAAGGGTTATCTAGGGAGGTGGTGGAATCTCCATCCATAGAGGTTTTTAAAGCCTGGCTTGACAAAGCCCTGGATGGGATGATTTAGTTGGGGCTGGTCCTGCTTCGAGCAAGGGGCTGGACTAGATGAACTCCTGAGGTCTCTTCCAACTCTAATCTTCTATGATTCTAGACATTCCCTTCTTAAACATCTGGGGAAAAGCTATTACTATTTATATTACAGTATCATCTACGGGAGAACCAGGTTGGGGCCCTCTGTACTGAGGCAGGACTAAGTACACTTGGACCGTCCCTGACAGGTGTTTGTTCTAGCTGTTCTAAAAACCCCCAATGATGGGGATTCTGCAACCCCCCTTGGAAGTCTCTTATAGAGCTTAACTACCCTTACAGAAGTTTTTCATAATATCTAACCTAAATCTCCCTTGCTGCAGATTAAGCCCATTTACTTCTTGTCCCACCTGATCACTGTCTTCTTTATAACAGCCCTTAACATATTTAAAGACTTAACTGGTCCCTGCCAGTCTTCTTTTCTCAAGAGTAAACACGGCTTTTTGAAAAAACCTTTCATCATAGGTCAGGTTTTTCTAAAACATTTAATATTTTTAATTGCTCTCCTCTGTACTCGCTCCAATTTGTCCAGATCTTTCTTAAAGAGTGGCACCCAGGATTGGACACAGTACTCCAGCTACAGGCCTCACCGGTGCAGAGTAGAACGGGACAATTACCTCCCACTTCTTACGTATCACACGCCTCTTACTATATCCCAGAGTGATATTAGCCTTTTTAGTCACACGACTCATACTTAATTTGTGATCCACTGTAACCTTAGATCCTTTTCAGCAGTACTACTACCTACCCAGTTATTCCCCATTTTGTAGTTGTGCATTTGATTTTTTCTTCCTAAGTGTACTATTAACCCTAACCCTATTTTGTATTTGTCTTTATTGAATTCCATCTTGTTGATTTCAGACCAATTCTCCAATATGTCAAGATCATTTTGAATTTGAATCCTGTCTTCCAATGTGCTAGCAACCCCTCCCAATTTGGTGTCATCTGCAAATTTTATAAGCATACTCTCCACTCATTAATGAAAATATTGAATAGTATTGGACCTAGGACAGGCCCCTGCATGCCCCCCCCCACCCCGGATGCGTCTTCCCAGTTTGACATCAAGCCACTGATAACTAATCTTGGAGTACGGTCTTCCAACCAGTTGCATCCATCTTCATCTTCCAACCAGATGCATCCATCTTCTAATAATTTCATCTAGACCACACTTCCCTAGTTTATGAGAATGCTGTGTGGGACTGTGAAAAACATTGCCAATATGGAGATACATCACGTCTACAACTTCCCCTCTATTCACTAGGCTGTCAAAGAAGGAAATTAGGTTGGTTTTCCATGATTTGTTCTTGACAAATTCATAATGGCTATTCCTTATAAGTCTATTATCCTCTAGTTGCTTACAAATTGATTGATTAATAATTTGTTCCAGGCTGGGAACAAACTATAAGGTATTGAAGTTCGACTGACTGATCTACAATTTCCTGGAGTCCTCTTTCTTTCCCCTTTGAAAGACAAGTACTTTTTGTACTTTGTGTTTGCCCTTCTCCAGTCCTCTGGGACTTCATCCATCCTCTACAAGTTCTCAAAGGTAATTGCTAACAGTTCTGAGATTGCTCAGCTAGCTCCTTTAGATGAAGTTCAGCAGGCCCCGCCAACTTGAATACATCTAATTTATATAAATACTCTTTAATCTGTTTTTTCCCTATTTTGGTTTGTGTTCCTTCCCCCTTGTTGTTCATATTTATTATATTGACTATCTGGTCACCATTAACCTTTTTAGTGAAGGCTGAAGCAAAACTCCTCAATCTTCTTGATGTTGTCTGGTATTAGCTCTCCTTCCATGCTAAATAGAGAACCTACATTTTCCTTCATCCTACATTTTCCTTTTGCTCCTGATGTATTTATAGAACCTCTTCTTATTTCCTTTTATGGTCCTTGTTAAGTGTTACTCATTTTGTGACTTAGCCTTTCTGATTTTGTCCCTACATGCGTGTGCTATTCTTTTGTAGTCAACCTTAGCAATTAGTCCATATTTCCATTTTTTTTGCATAACTCCTTTTTTGATTTTCAGGTCATAAAAGTGCTCCTTGATGGAGCCATATAGGCCTCTGATTATTCTTCCCATCTTTCCTTTGCATTAGGATAGTTCACTGTTGTTCTTTTAATATTCTCTCTATCACACTGTAATCCAACCATCGGTTCCCCAAGAAATGAACTGAGATAGTCCTAGCAGATCTGGCATGAATTATTGAGATCTGTTTGGAAATCATATCCTTATTTCAGTGAGTTGGTTCCTAAGAGTTAATTTTTCAGTAATTCAGTCAAAAATGTAATATAAAGGAAAGCAGAAGTCTGTTTAATATCCAATCTTAATTGTAGAATCTGGCCTCTGGCTAAAACCACACATTGAGAATTTGGCATTTATATACAAGGCAGAAAAGATCTTAAGGATTTTCCTGATATACTATCGAGCCTGTAGGCCAGGGAAATTCTTGTGAAGTTCCTTTTGGCTGCGATACTGGAATTCCTATGAGTTTTTATTCTCAGGGGTTTTATTGTTTGGGCATACCTTAGACAAACCACTGTTTGTTTAAGGTATGCCAAAACAAACCAAATATGCTCACCCTTCAATTGCCAAAGAGGGAAGTACAGTGCTTCATGTTGGAATTTTAAAAGATGCAAGCCCATTTTATGACCTGTAGGGGACGACTTTCAGAAGGACACATGGAAGTTAGGCAACCCACTCCAATTGACTTTCAATGTATGTTGGACACTTAACTGACCTTTGGGCTGCTAAAAATCTCCCCATAAGTTACAATATCACAGAACATCATTTCTAGAACAATGTGAGTTACAGTTATTGTCATGAATAAGTGGTGAAACAGGGAACAAGTACTTACGGTTGCGCCCCAATTTCTCGAAGATGATAGAAGAGCTGAGGGAGATGGGTTTGAAGGAGGGTCTCAAACAGCAAACATAGTGACACGATGCCCTAGCAAAACAACACCACCACACCCTGAAAACATATTCACTACTACTCATATATTCAAATTAAACATTAATATAGTTTTAATTTAAGCATTAAGACAAACAATTAATACATCAGTGTGTTAGGATATAGATATTCAGGCCTGTCTGTAAAGGCCTATACTCTAATTTAGGTGTATTCTTATCACTTACCTAGTTATAGAGGTATAGAAGAGAGAATCAAAATCACTGTCCGACTGTATAAGGCCTTTGGCTAAGCAGCAGAGGCAGCCATAAGCTGGGAAGCGAACAGTCACATCCTCACATTCCAAACTACTCACATTGAAATAAGGTGCTATTGGGCTGTTAGGAATACAATCCTGTCCTGATAATGCCTATCGCCCCCAGAGAAAGGGAAGTGCCTAGAAAATGTAAAAGGAAACTTAGTTTGATAGCATCCTGTCTGGTAAGAACTCCCTTAATATCAATAGCTGGGATGTGAAATCCTCACTTCTGTATTGTTTTGTCATTATAGTTCCCACTTTGCTATTGTTTATTTGCTATTGTCTCTGTCTGGTTCTGTAATTGGTTCTGTCTGCTGTATAATTAATTTTTCTGGATGTAAACAAATTAAGGTGGTGGGATATAATTGGTTAAATAATCATGTTACCATATGTTAGGATTGGTTGGTTAAATTTCAGTAAAATGATTGGTTAAGGTATAACTAAGCAGAACTCAAGTTTTACTATATAGTCTGCACTCAATCAGGAAGTGTGTGTGTGGGGGGGGGGGCGAATGGGAACAGGGAATGGGGGTGGGGAATTGGAATCATGTTTTGCTAAGGGTAGGAATGGGAACAGGGACACAGGTAAGGCTCTGTGGTGCCAGAGCTGGGAAGGGGGATACTAAGGAAGGAAACTAGAATCATGCTTGCTGGAAGTTCACCCCAATAAACATCGAATTGTTTGCACCTTTGGGGACTTCGGGTATTGTTGCTCTCTGTTCATGCAAGAAGGACCAGGGAAGTAAGTGGGTGAAGGAATAAGCCCCCAACACCTCCTCCATTTCCTTTTTAATCTCATCCCAGGTTGACCCCTGCACCTGGTATGGGCTCTGGCTCTTCCTTATCCATTTATCCACAAAATCCTTTACCCTGGCTTGCCAGAACCCGCAACTACCATAACGAGAGTTCACTATACTCACTCCAAGCAGCTGCGCGGACTGTTGGGGAGGGGGACTTACAGGCTGCCACTCACCTATCTGATGCGATGCATTCGAGTCACGGCACCAAGATGTTAGGGGCTTATTCCTTCACCCACTTACTTCCCTGGTCCTTCTTGCATGAACAGAGAGCAACAATACCCGAAGTCCAAAGGTGCAAACAATTCGATGTTTATTGGGGTGAACTTCCAGCAAGCATGATTCCAGTTTCCTTCCTTAGTGTCCCCCTTCCCAGCTCTGGCACCACAGAGTCTTACCTGTGTCCCTGTTCCCATTCCCCCCCCTTAGCAAAACATGATTCCTATTCCCCACCCCCATTCCCTGTTCCCATTCCCCCCCCCGCAACACACACACACACACACACACACACACACACTTCCTGATTGAGTGCAGACTATATAGTAAAACTTGAGTTCTGCTTAGCTATACCTGAACCAATCATTTTACTGAAAATTTAACTAACCAATCCTAACATATGGTAACATGATTATTTAACCAATTATATCCCACCACCTTAATTAGTTTACATCCAGAAAAATTAATTATACAGCAGACAGAAACAATCACAGAACCAGACAGAGACAATAGCAAATAAACAATAGCAAAGTGGGAACTATAATGACAAAACAATACAGAAGTGAGGATTTCACATCCCAGCTATTGATATTAAGGGAGTTCTTACCAGACAGGATGCTATCAAACTAAGTTTCCTTTTACATTTTCTAGGCACTTCCCTTTCTCTGGGGGCGATAGGCATTATCAGGACAGGATTGTATTCCTAACAGCCCAATAGCACCTTATTTCAATGTGACTAGTTTGGAATGTGAGGATGTGACTGTTCGCTTCCCAGCTTATGGCTGCCTCTCTGCTTAGCCAAGGCCTTATACAGTCAGACAGTGATTTTGATTCTCTCTTTTATACCTCTATAACTAGGTAAGTGATAAGAATACACCTAAATTAGAGTATAGGCCTTTACAGACAGGCCTGAATATCTATATCCTAACACAGTGATACACAACTAGAGTAACATGAGCAAACCAGATCCCTTCAACTTCTAAGGCCTTGATCCTACAAGCACTTCCACACCTGAATAACTTTATATATAATGAGTAGTCGCATTCAACTCCAAGTCACTCATGTATAGTATCTCTAGGGTTAAGGTCTAAAGGCCAGATTTTTATAAGTATATAGGCACCAAAAGATGCAGATAGGTGCCTAAGTAGGATTTTCAAAAGCATTTAAATGACTAAGACCCATTAATTTCAATAGTAGTTAGGTGACTAGGTACTTTTGAAAATCCCACCTCGGCACTGGAACTTATCTGAATTTTAGATGCCTAAATATCTTTTAAAAATCTGTCTCTAAGTCTATTAAAGGCCCAGTAGTACACAATCTGTGTGGTCTTAGTTTTATTCTGATAAAATAGACTCCAGTTACACTACACCTGGACACAGACAAAAGCAGGGCTTTTTGAATTATAATTAGAAAAAGTGACAAATCAAATTATTACAAGGACAAGTTAAGTGGTCTAAACTGTGGAAAAACAAATTTTCCCCATTTTAAAAAATTCCTTTAAAAATCATGATGGAAACTAGCATACATTCCCATACACTGGGATGCCATGCTGCTAATATACCAAAGCATAGGCCCAATCCTGTAAATGTTTATTACCAGACAGAATATCTACCACTGTGAGGTTTGTTTATTTATTTGACTATCAATGTGACTATTCACAGTACTAAGTGGTATTCCCAGGAGTAAGCATTTGCAGGATCAGCTGTAAGTCACTTTTTAACAAAATAGTCCACCATCTTTATCACAATGGATTCTTAGTGGCCCTCATATTTTAATTTTATTGGACATTCCTCTGTGCTGTTCACATAATTCATAATACATCATTACATAATTGGAAATATGATTGCTCTCTTCATTTATAAAACCCCTTAATAGAAAAAACACTTGTCAGTTTAAAACATTTTCTATAGCTTATGTAGGGCAAGAAGAACTTGTAATCATGGGAATTTTAAAAATCGTATGCTTAGCTAAATGAATGCCATTTTCTTTTAAATAAAAGTATTTTATACTTTATAAGATTTTATACAAAATAGAAAAGAAGAATGTTATACTTTAATAGTTAATATTGTAAACAGCATAAACAAAAAATAAGGCAACCAAAACTTTATACAAATGCAAGTCAATTTTTTAAATAACTTTGCATGCACAAACACTTGCACATGCAAGTCACAGAATTCACACAAATTCCATCACCAGCATATGATAGTGCTTAAAAAAGTGCATTCAAGTATGTTGATACACAAAGATGCATGAGTAAGAAGAGGCTAAGTTGAGACCCCTTTGAAAATGACTAGTAATGACTAAACCTATGAACTATAGTGCTCAAGTCTCATAAGAGTCTTCGTAATAGAGGTATCCAATGTAATTCTACTACAGAGTAACTCAAAGAACACTGAAGTCCATTGTCTACTACCTCTATATCACACACAACTAACTGGCATCATTCAGGAAGGCACTTAAACACATGTGTAAGTGCTGTTCTGAATTTGACTCCCCCCAAAGCCTGACAACATGACCACTGTATTATTAAATATGCCTTTGCCAGAGAATTTTACTATTATTGAGGTATAAATTATAGGATTTCAAATAAAGTTATATAATGTTACTTCAGATGTGCATGACATTTTCATCATAGTTAAAGGGACATAACTCAGCTATGTACACTTAAGAAAATAAAATAATATCATGCTACTAAGCATTATTGTTCCATAACAAATAGAAATATAGACTGATTGGGTCTTATTTCCTAATGAACTTACAGAAGGATGAGAAGATATGGAATGGAGTCTGAAGAAAAAACGCACATACATCTCACGGAATATCTGATACAATTTGGAAGGTTCATGGTACAGAAAACAAAGTGGAGCAACTGAAATGATAAAAGAATTTAATTGACTCAATGCTGTAAACTGTTAAAATAGTTCAATGAGCAAGTGCATGAAGTAGGAGGAAAAACAAGCCAATAATCCTTTAGAATAATAAATTTATAAATTAGTTCTGATTTATTTAGAAAGGTATATTTATTTTTAATATTAGATCCTATTATTAAAAAAAATGACAAGCAAAGGTGAATATTGTAGTCCATGTTACAACCCTATAGATTTCAAGAGGCAGAACTAACTGGATCCTGCCTATTCCATAGACCTGGCCCTGCATGATCATCAAAAATATGTTTTGAGGACAGATCATCCAGTGGTTCTGATGCTAGATTGAGACTCAGGAGACCTGGGTTCAATTTCGTACTCCACTACAGACTTCCTGTGTACGCTGGGAAAGTTACTTTGTCTCTCTCGGACTAAGTTCCCCAACTGTAAAATGGGACTAATAGCACTTCACTACCTCACAGGGGTGCTGTAAGGGTAAATATATGAAAGACAATGAGGTACTCAGAAACTACAGTAATGAAGACCATATAAGTACGATCAGTCAAAGGATATATGGACACTTGCATACTCATTCTAAGATCTGGATGAACATTTACATTAACTGGGCAACCATTTATGAAGTCCTTTAAATACTAACTGATCCAAAAAATTTCTATCTAATTAAACTAAGCTAGGTGGATTTCTAAAGGGTTGTTTCAACTCTAAACATTAAGTCATTTTAAGAGACAGTTTTTAAAACAAACCTCCAGTCAGGCTGAGAAAGTGAAGGACTCCTGGCTGTGACTTCAACATTATCAACTGTGAGAAGGTTAGGACGCGTTTGTAACCAAGCAGTTCAGTACTTAGGAGACACAAAAAGAAAAGGAGTACTTGTGGCACCTTAGAGACTAACAAATTTATTTGAGCATAAGTTTTCGTGAGCTACAGCTCACTTCATCAGATGCTGTAGCTCACGAAAGCTTATGCTCAAATAAATTTGTTAGTCTCTAAGGTGCCACAAGTACCCCTTTTCTTTTTGCAAACACAGACTAACATGGCCGCTACTCTGAAACCTGTCATTAGAAGACACAGATTCTCTATGCCAACCAGGATTCAAATAGGATTCCATACTCAAGTGAAACTCCATCTTTTGTAGCTCAAACAGTGGAGATAATAATGATTAAATCTGTATTGTTTATGGTAGGGAATGCAAGTTACTAAATAGGAGTAGTACCTCTTGAGGTTCTCTCCCATTGTGACTTCCCAGGCCACTTATGCTCTTCACAAAAGAAAAGCTGTTGAAACTTATCAGAAAAAGCAGAAACTTAACTAAACAAAAACATTCCATCATCATCTGAGAAGGAACCAGTTTTAATTCATACATTTGCACCAGCTGCCTTGTCCATTCTGAGTGCTAAAGGATTTTTCACAAAATACAGAATTCAATTGTTTCTGGAATTCTTGTTGGCATAATGACATGTGTCAAGGTTCCTCCCCCACTCTGAACTCTAGGGTACAGATGTGGGGACCTGCATGAAAAACCTCCTAAGCTTATCTTTACCAGCTTAGGTCAAAAACTTCCCCAAGGTACAAAATATTCCCCCCCGTTGTCCTTGGACTGGCCGCTACCACCACCAAACTAATACTGGTTACTGGGGAAGAGCTGTTTGGACGCGTCTTTCCCCCCAAAATACTTCCCAAAACCCTGCACCCCACTTCCTGGACAAGGTTTGGTAAAAAGCCTCACCAATTTGCCTAGGTGACTACAGACCCAGATCCTTGGATCTTAAGAACAATGAACAATCCTCCCAACACTTGCACCCCCCCTTTCCTGGGAAATGTTGGATAAAAAGCCTCACCAATTTGCATAGGTGACCACAGACCCAAACCCTTGGATCTGAGAACAATGAAAAAGCATTCAATTTTTTACAAGAAGACTTTTAATAGAAAATAGAAGTAAATAGAAATAAAGAAATCCCCCCTGTAAAATCAGGATGGTAGATATCTTACAGGGTAATTAGATTCAAAAACATAGAGAACCCCTCTAGGCAAAACCTTAAGTTACAAAAAAGATACACAGACAGAAATACTTATTCTATTCAGCACAATTCTTTTCTCAGCCATTTAAAGAAATCATAATCTAACACATACCTAGCTAGATTACTTACTAAAAGTTCTAAGACTCCATTCCTGGTCTATCCCTGGCAAAGACCAGCATACAGACAGACACAGACCCTTTGTTTCTCTCCCTCCTCCCAGCTTTTGAAAGTATCTTGTCTCCTCATTGGTCATTTTGGTCAGGTGCCAGCGAGGTTACCTTTAGCTTCTTAACCCTTTACAGGTGAGAGGAGCTTTCCCCTGGCCAGGAGGGATTTCAAAGGGGTTTACCCTTCCCTTTATATTTATGACAACATGTTAATTTAATCCAAACTCTTTTTTAAAAATCAGGATTTCCAGAGAAGACATACTAATGCAGTAAAGGGAGAGAGCCCAAACCATCCAGTATTAACAAGCTGCTAATATTTTGTGAATTATTCATTGTATTCACAAAAGACATTTTTGTAATTTCCCTTTTAGCAGTAAGTCATGAACATTCCATTATATGAAGCCACTCACTACCTGTCCTAGCCATGTGTTTATGCCAGTGGGCCTTTTACATACAATTCACTTTTATAAGAAACCACTGTTCACACATTTCTTACCTACTCACAGCACAAAGATAACACAGCTTGGCAAGCCATCCTCTCTCCCCATTTGTGTACACTGAAATTCAATTACCATGAATGAAGCTAGCTTCTGACCTAGAGATCACGTGCTCCAATAATAGTTCTCTGTATAGGGACTCCCACATGTTAGCAAGTTACAACAAGAGCAAATGAGATCAGTCTGGACATTTTTCTAATTATGCATACACACCTTGGATACACAAACAAGTGGAATACATAAATGTTTAAAATGCATAAAAGAATAGTTTACAGTTTACCAAAAATATGTGGATGTGTGATATAAACTGTGGTTTATTTACAAAAACTATGTAGAATTATTACTTAAACAGTAATTTGAAAGTCATACTGACCATACATTGAGAAGCCATGAAAAGGAATTACACCTACAAAATAAGGAAGATTCTTTTATCCTTTTATATTTGTTTATTTATCCATACAAGTATTCATATTTATTGCTTTTTCAAATTCCTAAACTGAGCCTTGTGCTTCACAGGAACAACTAAAGACATATTCCATATCCTGAAGAGCTTAGAGTCTTAGACCCTGATCTTGCAAACACACACATGCTTAATTTAAACAGGGGGTATTCCCAATTATTTCAGTGGAACTACTCACATGGTTAAAGTTAAGCATGTCCTTACGTGCCTGTAAGATCGGATTAAGGACCTGATTTAGCAAAGAATGTAAGCACATGTTTAACTTGAAGCATGTGCTTACCTGCTTTCATGAAATCAAGGCCCAGCTTCAGACAAGACACAACCAGCAAGGGCCATACACTGACAAGAACGATGGAACAGGGAAAGAAAGAAAGTTACAATAATGAGTTCATGCAGTACCCAGTAAAGATATGTAGTCATCTTGGCAGTTGTGTTGTCTATTTTCCTCTCTTTTCCAAATCATCTCATTTCCCATAGGTGACATGGCTGAAATGAGTGTTCAGAGGGGATTTGAATGAGGAGAGGGAAAGTGTTTGGCAAATGGGTTTAAGGAGGATGCTTCATTCTTAGTGGGCTGCATAAAAGAATACATGGAAACAGAGGTCGGAGAAGGGGCCAGAGGATGTGCCAAGACTGGCAATGTTACTGGAATGGAGAAGACGCAAAAGGAGACAAGGTTAGAGATACAGACACAAGATCAGTGACGTAGGACCTTGAAAGCATGGACAAAGAGCATGAATTTGATATAAAGGGCAATGAAAAGCCAGCAGCAGGAGTCAAAAGGGAGAGGGTTGATATGGACAAAATGACCAGTGAGAAAAGAAGATTATAACAGCAGCAGTAAGGGTAACGTTAATAGCATTAATATGATAAATATATTCATACCTTTGTGCCTAAAAATCAAGACCAAATGATCAAAAGTGAGAGCCTAAAATTGGCATCTCAGTGGCATGCTTTCTAGAGGTGCTGAGCAACTAGGGATTAGCTGAATTAAGTGGTGTTCCAGTCAGGTCCCCTAAGCAAGAATCGAGAAGAGTGAAGTATGAGCTACTGTCCTTATCCTATGCTATCAGGATATTCTCCTACACAGAGAATCCTAAAGTAGCTAATAAAGCTAGATTTAACATGGCTTTGCAGTAGATCCAGTGTGAGGATCTAGCCCAATGAGTTTAATCTCATTATACTACTGGCTGAGGTTCACTCTTATTCTGCTTATTTGTTAAGTTTAGCTTATTTTTGCATTGCTAAAAGTAGTAATTTTCCCAGCTTCCACTAGAGGAGGCAATAGTATAACTCTTACCATTTGGTGGATAAAAAACAGCATATTCTTCCACACCAAGTTTTCCTGTGAATGAGCAGACATGGGTTTAAACACACTCAAATGGTAAAAAGTCTCTTTAGAAATGTGAACTTTATTTACTTTTCAGTAATATCATTTAAAAAGTTAATTATTAATTTTGTATCATTTTATATTGATAACTAGCATGCAAATCATTTCACGAGTCATATAATAAAGAAGATATAGTGTTCCTCAAATGTAAAACATAGATGTGACACAACAAAGGAGATTGGCAAACCGTAGAGAGGAGATGAGGGAGAAGGAAGAGTTCAATAATAGCATCACATGGAGACTGTGTGTGTTTGTGCACATACATACATTCTGGAGATTGTTACGTTTTGTGTTTCGTTAAATAAAAATGAATAAAGAGTAACTGACTCATTCGCTGTAAGCCTTGCAGACAAAAGTGAGTTTTCAGAAGGGATTTAAATGAAAAGGAGAGTGCCTTGGCAGACCAGAACAGGGAGAATGTTCTATGCATAGGAACAGCACTTAGAAAGGTGCAGAAATGTTAGTGAGAGGAAAAGGAAATTGTTGCATTAAGGCTAAATCACTGAAGGAGTGGAGGGGTATCATAACTGAACTACTTTTCCTATTTTTCTTTCATATCTTAAAATCCCTATTGCTCCAACAAGCCCTTTTTTTCAAATCTAGTATCAGTGCCAACAATAAAAAAATGAACACACAATTTCTTCTATTCCTATGCAAAAGGAGCATGTGCTAATACTATACAAAACTATTTTTTAGACCCACAATAAAATGTTGACAGTCAATTTTGAGGCATAATTCAGTGCTTTTCTTAAATACAACTGCACCTATTTTAAAAGATGTTTTTAATTTCTTTTCTGTAGTTTTAAGATAACAGAGAACATTCAACTAGAACAGCAATATAAGTGTTTACTAGTTATTTAAATTCATGGTTTAAAAACCTTAAATAAATGATTATTTGCTATGATAAGAAAAAGGATCTCTTTGAATATTATGTGTTTTCATCTCTTGTTCTTTGCATTTGGCAAATGTTATAAAATAGAATCCTCCGCAGTGAGAGAGATATTGCCAAACCCAGCAGGAAACGAAGAAAATCTGCGTTACATTATACAGTTTCCTGTACAGTAGAACCTCAGAATTATGAACACCTTGGGAAAGGAGGTTGTTCATAATTCTGAAACGTTTGTAACTCTGAACAAAAGGTTATGGCTGTTCTTTCAAAAGTTTACAACTGAACATTGACTTAATACAGCTTTGAAACTTTACTATGCAGAAGAAAAATGCTGCTTTTAACCATCTTAATTAAAATGAAACAAGCACAGAAACAGTTTCCTTACTTTGTCCAAAAAAAAAAAAAAATTAAAAAAAACTTTCCCTTTATTTTTTTTTAGTAGTTTACGTTTAACACAGTGGATGTACTGTATTTGCCGTTCTTTTTTTTTTTTTTTTGGTGGTCTCTGCTGCTGCCTGATTGTGTAGTTCCAGTTCCAAACGAGGTGTGTGGCTGACCTGTCAGTTTTTAACTCTGGTGTTCGTAATTCTGAGGTTCTACTGTAGTACGGAACCAATTGAACTGGATCAAAAACGTCCCTATTTAGTTGTGACCAACTGTATACACGCACGCACGCACACACACACGAACCCTGTGGGAAGAGAAAGTTTGTCTACTTAATGGAGGACTTACTTAAAATTAATCTAATTTTAAGATTTAATATTATCATATAAAGAACTTTAACCACAAGTACATTAAAATATGGCTATTTGAATATACTGAGATTATATACACACACAAAATATACAATCATACACAACACATACATAGTGGTAACATACATGGGATAACTTTCAGGGACATGTGAGAAGCTGCATTATCATGTACATTCTGTCCACTAATTCATTGGAACCAGAACTTGTTCTAAACCTTTAAGTAGGTTCAAACAAATGCGATTTTTTAAAATGACTCTGATAAGGAACCATCTCATCCTTTACCAAATTGTGGAATTTTCTCAATAAAATTACGTTGAATGGAAATCCAAAATGGTCAACATTCAGTTTTGCTCTAATGGTAACTTTAATCTAGTATCTCATGAATGTACTAGCAATGAGAGTTTACGATTGGAAAGGGAAGAGTCCCAGCTTTACAAGACTATATACACCACTTCCTCTGGGCCCTCCTGGCACTTGAAGCCCCAGAGTTATTGGACTAAAGTTTCTTAGGGTTTATAAAATTTATTTGTTATATATTTCTCTCATTCCAAGGACCAAGCAGTTAAACTCAAGGGG
Source organism: Eretmochelys imbricata (assembly GCF_965152235.1). NCBI lineage: Eukaryota > Metazoa > Chordata > Testudines > Cheloniidae > Eretmochelys > Eretmochelys imbricata. The sequence continues at coordinate 109,267,916 of NC_135575.1, forward strand.
TGAAATCGTGGCTCTATTGAAGTCAATGGGAGTTTTTCTTTTATAAAAGTAAGCAGCATATACAGAATACACAATAGTTTGACAGGGTAGGATTTTATTGGCACTCATTTAGAGTATCTAAAGTAACTCTCTCATGACTTCTCCATTCATGAGTAATATAGCTGATTATTCCAAACTTATTTCAATATAACTTTATATCATTTATTGTTTGAATACAGTAAAAGCTTTTTTATCTGGCACGTTGGAGAAATGGGGGGGTGCCAGTAAGTGAAAAATTCCGGTTAACTAACAGGGAGGGAGTTTGGGTGCAGCACGGGGTGTGGGTCCACCCCACCCCAAGCGCTGGCTCTGAGCTCCCATTGGCCAGGAGGCAGCATGCAGAGCCGCCTAGCTGCAGCTCCGCCCAGAAGCAGCAGGAACAGGTCAGCGCTTGCGGGGAGCCACTTGAGGTGAGTGCCCCCCAGATCTGGCACCCCAAAACCCCGCATGAACCCCAACCCCGAGCCCCCTCCCACACCCAAACTCCCTCCCAGAGCTCACACCCCGTATATTAGATGAAGAGCTGGACAAGAGACTGAGTGGGACAGAAAGTGCAGAGGGTAAGGGTAGGATATGAGGGACAAAGAGATTGGGACAAGGAGCCAAGGGTGGGGAAGTGACAGGTCAGAGATAGGTTGGAGGGAATGAGGCAAGAGCACACTCCTCTCCAGAGCCTGGAATGGAACCCAGATTCCTGAATCCTCTGCGGTCAGCAAATATCTGTGAAAACCCTGACAAAAATGTCGAATCCCCCTGTAGTACTTGTCCACACAGAGGATGACAACCTGCTACTGCAATCAGTTACTCCATGAGCTCAAGTGGCAGAGGTCTGTATAGTGGATCTCAAGGTTCCAACCCTGCTGATGACCCCTGAAGGTGTCAATATAATGACACGTGATGGAATTTGTTTTTTCAGTTTGCTTTTGTAAAAACCTAGGAAATTACACATAAAAAACAGTTTCCTTACTTTGTCCAAAAAAAAAAAAATTAAAAAATCTTTCCCTTTATTTTTTTTTAGTAGTTTACGTTTAACACAGTGGATGTACTGTATTTGCCTTTCTTTTTTTTTTTTTTTTTGGTGGTCTCTGCTGCTGCCTGATTGCGTAGTTCCAGTTCTAAATGAGGTGTGTGGTATTAAATTTAACTTAAAATAATATTAAGGTCAAGCACTTCTAAATCAGGAAATACGAGAACAAAGATTGCCCGTGCATATGTGTATTCATTATTATATAGTCTTTAATTACATGATTGTATACTTTGTGCTTTTGTCTAATGCTGACCCTCACGCCTGGAAGAAATTCCCTGTAAACATCTTCAAAACTAACATTAGCTTCCTCCAAAACCCTCCATAAAACTCTCCTTTGTCAATAGGCCTACGTAAAACTGACAAAAGCTACACTGCTAGTATGCTGAGACTGCCGCCTATCATGCTGACCAATATGTTCTCACTATTTCTTTGTACTCACCCTTTGGTCCGCCTGTATCCAACTGTTGTCTGTCAGATTGTAAACTCACTGGGACAGAGACTGCCTTTTTGTTCTGTGTTTGTACAGCACCTAGCACAATGGTGTCATGGTCCATATCTGGTGTTTCTATGTGCTAATACCAGTAAATAAATAAATAAATATAGTATAGTATTTTCCCTGCCTCAGCTGGCCCACCCTGTGCACTGAATAAGGCAGGAGTTCGGTGGAAAAAACAGTATATGATCATGAAAATTAAAGACTGTATCATAATACAAATACATAGGCAACCTTAATTCTGGCATTTCCTAACTTTTGAGTGTTTGACTTTGTGATCTTAATTATTGTCTTCTAATTTACTTTTTGTGTACATATGTAATATACATAAATTAAGCTCATATAGATTTGCTTTTTTGGTATACTACATACAACAATCAACACTACTCTTCATATTATCTCTTACAATACTTTTACTTTACCTCGTATGTATGATTTGGGTGGAGTAGCGCTATTGTAAGAAAAGTGCTCCAATACTGATGTATCTCGGGAAAAACAGAGTAATACCTGCAGAAAGCAAAGTAAAAAAAACATCAGCTGACTTGCTCGATGAACAAAACAGTGTCAAACACACAATTATGCACTGACAGTTGTTTCATTTTAAGATCTTCTGTATCTAATACTATAGAGTTAATAGCAAAAAAACCTCTTACGAGACTATTTTAATTTTTGAAACACATTATGATCCAAGATTTCTACGTTTGTATTTTCAGACCAGTCTATGACGAGGTGTGTATGTAAACCATTTGTGTATGCAGTTATATGTATGCATGTAACTGACCACTTACATGCCTAGCAGGCAATTTCAATACCCGGTTACCATGATTGACAGCCATCATACTAACTGCATAAACAAACAAAGCATGTGCATTTTTGGGTATGTGCAGTTCTAAAATTGCCTGGTGCCTAACATTCTCCATCAGACACAGAGCCTTTACAGAATATCTTGATAGTATATATTCTCAACATTTACTTCATTGTGAAACAACACAATGGGAAAATACCAGATTAGGAAGACAGCATTGTATCAGCTTCCATCAAAAAGCATATTTAGTGTTAAATAGTTTAGGATAAGAACACAAATATATCTGTATATGAGAGATCATTCTAGATTCTGAAGAAGGATATCACCTATAAGAAAAGAGGCCAGCACATTGTGAGCAATCCTGGAATAGCTATAACAATAATAAAAGATGAAATATATGCATCTGAAGTTATGGAAACATTGTGTCATATTAAATTATATGATATTTGAAGATCTGAATGTTATCATGCAGTCAAAGACTGAACCACAAAAAACATACACAAGGTGGCAGAATTAAAGTTGAGTCTGCTGTTTCCTGACCTGGGTGCTTATCTCCGCAACTTTAAACATTCTTTAATATAGTTTTTAATAGGGAATATTTTAAATCTGGACTACAATTTTTAAAAAAATCAAAAATGTTTTAAATGCTCTAGTGCTGTTTCACTACATATTTTCTGTTTCATTAAATAAACTGTTTTTTCTTTGAATAAATGATCGTGAATAGTTTTCAAATAATAAATTGGTCAAAAACAAACATGCAAAATTGTGACTTTTGTAAACCACTTGCACTTCTATTTGAAAACAGATAATATTCTTTTTGTGATAACATTTTACCTTTTTTGAATCCCAACAATTTCTCATATTTAAACATCTTTTTTAAAAATAAACAATCTTAAATAAACACTCTAAATTAAATACTGTTACTGAATAACTCACAATCATCTTCAAATTGTAACAATACACAGGCAAAGTTAATACTCAGTATATGTTAACTGATGTGGGAGAGTCTAATCGAAAAAGGAAATAAACAATGTTCCACAGTAGGAAAAAGAATCTAACATTTATCTGCAGCCCTTCTTAGGAATTCTGGTGTCTGGAAGTTTTTAAAATCAAGACTGGATATCTTTCTAAAAAGTACGCAATAGCTCAAATGAAGTTGTTGCTTGATATAGAAATTACTAGGTGAGGTACTTTGGGCTGTGTTCTGCAGGGAATCAGACCAGATGATCATAATGGCCCCTTCTGGGCTTAAAATCTATTAATCCTATGTCTCATAAAGAAGAGAAATAAAGCCAAAAGAAAACCATGATAACACAAGCTATTTTTAAAGTATACAAATATTTGACAAACTAACAAGGTGTTTATACTATCAGTCCAAAATTAAGAAGAAAATTAACCACTAAATTCAAAGGATAAACTTAAAGTAATAAAATCATGGGGCATGTGATAAAGGGGAATTTTACAATCGATATCAGTGGACCTCAATTATAATGTATGAGAGTTATAAAGTGGTAAAAATGTAATATAGAAATCACACTCATGCAAATAACTGAAAATGAGCAACTTTATCTCACTGTATTCTTCACACAAAGGATTAAATAGAACTAGGGGTCTACCAAATTCGTGGCCGTGAAAATCATGTCATGGACTGTGAAATCTGGTCTCCCTCAGGAAATTGGTCTCCGGCCACCCAGTTCTGAAGGCAGAGCGGACAGCGATGGCTGCTGGCCAGGCACCCAGCTCTGAAGGCAGCACCACCGCCAGCAGCAGCGCAGAAGTAATATGCAATCCTGCACTTCTGCGCTGCTGCTGGTGGTGGTGCTGCCTTCAGAGCTGGGCGCCCGGCCAGCAGCCGCCGCTCTCCGGCCATCCAGATCTGAAAGCAGAGCAGAGAGCAGCTTCTCCCGTGGCCCAGCTTGAGGCAGCGCCACCACCAACAGCAGCAGAGAAGTAAGGATGGCAATACTGTGACCCCTAAATAGGCTTGCCACCCCCTTTTGAGTCAGGATCCCCAGTTTGAGAAATGCTGCAGAGAAATCACATTTTTCATAAGCTGGTCACAGCATAAATAGCAAAATGTCTATTTATGCTGTTACCAACCTGCAAAAAATGTATGATTGTGCCACAATTTAAGTAAACCCCTATTTATAAATAAATAAGAACCAATGGTACAACTCAATATTATTAATTATTATTATTTAATCTTGTCATTATCATAAGCCCAGATGCTCCAGACAGGATCAGGGCCCCACTCTGGGTGCCATACAAACCTAAGAGGTAGACATCATCCTTTCCCCAAAGAGCTTGCAATCTAAGTAGCAATAACTAATTCTGCCAAAAAACGAAGGACTAGACAGACAACTGATTTCTATATCCCTTTTAAGCTATAATTTTCAGTGTTCAAATTCTCTTACTTAACCAACATTTTCCCCCTCACTTATCATTTGGAATCAGCAAATAATATGCCATAACAGAGTGATTCCTAAATTGTGGTCTGTGGAGCCCCTTCTTGGTGGTCTGCAGAATGAAACAATTTGAGAAGTAGTTGAAGCTGAAGATTAGGTAGGGAATGAAGGTTGTCTTTAGGAGATATACTTCTTTTACAAACCATTTTGCAGAATGGAATAAAGTACTAAACGGAATTAGACACAAGGAGTGATCAGAAGTTTAGGGTTGTTTTTCAAACCTCAGAACCAAATTTAGCTCTGCACTTTTAAAAAAAGCACACATGGATTTAGCTAGGTGACCGTTGTTGAAGTCATTGGGGATTATGTTGCTAAAATCCAGTACTTTTTGATGTTTTTGTTTCTTTGAATTCCTACAATCACATTCATCTTTATAACTCAAGACTTAAAATGTTGAAAGGAAACAAAAATAAAACCTTCAAATGTGGCTATGTACTGAGAAATGACTATGCAAAAATGTCATCAGATTTAGCAAATTTGCTGTCCTATGTTCCGGAGTGACATAAGCTTCCCAGCACTGATAGAGACAAGTTTTTATTTCTGTCATCACTGTAGAGCCAATACAAAAATTATTCTTTCTTCTTCATGACTGTCAGATAACTAACATATTTATTGACCCAAAAGAACAGTTTGATTTCAGCTCCCAAGCTGAGATGCTCAGACTGACAGAAAATTTATCTTCCGACTCCTAAACAGAGAAAAATATACATAGAAGTATTTGAGACTGAATAAATATGGATACCTGGGGTGTAATTTTTATGAAGTCTCTTTTCAGAGTATGAATCATATTTTAATTAAGATATATTTTTATTTGAAAACTGTAATTGTACTTTTAATTGAGATGAAATAGAGATATAATTTCAAATGGGCACCTAAAAGAAATGCGTAAAGTTATATATATCCACAAACACACACAGATATATTTGAATAAATATATTTAATTACAAATGTATACATTTTCTACGTATGGGAACAAGCAGCATTAAGAACAATTTCTTGGTTAATTTTTCCTCCAGACCGTAAGCTCAGACTTACATAGGGCACACTAACTTCAAAAAGGCACACATGTAGTTTCACATAGCTATAAAAAACAAAATTAAACAAGCCCACCCTAACAGCTGTGACTAATCAAGCTGAAAGTGCTTTGAAAATGGTAAGTTTGCTCCATGACATTTATGTTGACACTGCAATCAAATACACATTAGGAAATTCATGAATGTAATCTCCTTCCATTTAAAAAGATTTAAAGGGAAGTAATGTAGATAATTCAATATAAATTAACTAGAAATTATTTGCTAGAAATAATGTTAAATGATGAAAATGACATTGCTGCATCCACACAATACTAGATTTATAATTACTGTTTTTTATTTTTAAAATATTTAACCAAATCATTAGCCATTACAGTAAGCCATTGTCAAGCAACATTTTTATATTTAAACTAAGATTTTCACTTGTCTCCTCAAGACTTAGTCAATTTCTGTGAGTCCTTCAACTCTAGTTTTTTTGTTGTTTTTTTAAACTAACTTATGACTACTGGAAAAATAAAGAACTAGCTGACTTCATCCCTTTTACGTTATTGTATTGAAAAAACAAATAGGTAGAATCATTTCCAATTTGGTGGCCTCTTTGTCTCCTCCAATAGACTCCTATCCAAGTGTCTTGCTCAGCTTCTACACTAGTCTTGTTCAAATTCAAAAATATTCTATTTGATAATACAAGGGACTTCAGAAAGTCAAGGGCATTGACACAGGAGAGTGAGTGACCCTCGTCTTCCTATAGCATAAAGGTTATTTTTATAACCTACATTCAGAAAGTGATATTATTTATTCTTTGTATTGCAGTAGAACCTACAGCCCTCAATTAGGAGCCCCATTACGTTAGGTGCAGTTAGTTCAAACATGTACCAAAACACAATGCCTGCCCCAAAGGTGTTACAATCCAACAAACTCATACTTTCATCTTTTCTAAAGAAGAACTAGCTACTTACCTGATATAAATAATCCTCAAATACAAAATAGTAGTCATCGTTGCTCGCTGTCAGCTTTACATCCTACAATTAAAAAAAATAGCAGTTTGTCGCTGAAAGATAATTTTTTCATTTGGGTGATGTCTGCAGAATCTAGGCCCAGGATAGTGGTTAAAGACATTGTTTCAGCATTAATGAGTTTCCTTTCACTTATCAGTTGATGTCATACACAGACTTCATATTTATAATTACAACACACAAACACTACAATAGTTTGATTACAATCATATTCTAGACTAAAACTTGGAGACCAAAAACTCCCCCCTTGGTGTTTATTCAGACCAGCATCAAACAAAAAGCATCCTTGAGTCGTCACTAACTACCCACCCCAAACACCAGCAGTTTAGGGCTCAATCCTGCAGACAAGTCCTCCGTGTTCTTGTGGGGATTTTTAAATAATGACTAGATTCTACAATTGTCATTAATGCTAAAAGAAGGTTACTTACTTGTAACGGGAATTCTTCAAGATGGACTCCATACATTCACACGCAGGGGATGCATTGGCTGGTGCAGCTTGGACTGTGGAAACTTCTCACAGCAGTGCCTGTTAGGGGGCTCAAACATCCCTACTGCTGCTCTTGCCCCTCCCCTCAGTGTTTGTGAACGTTCTGAGAGGCTATAAAAGGGGGCACGGTGTCCCCTGTCTCAGTTCCTTCTAGTCCACCACAGAGTCAATATTTCATTAGCAATCTGAAGAAGAGGGGAAGGTGGGCAGGGAGTGGGAATGTGTAGAGTCCCTCTCGAAGAATTCCAGTTACAAGTAAGTAATCTCCATTTCTTCTTCAAGTGTCCTCTGCATATACCGAGTCATGGGATAGTTTGGCAAGCAGCACCTCACGACTGGATGGTGGGATTCAGTATCTTAACTGAATAAGGATTGTAGTATGGCCCTACTGAACTGTGCATCCAATCTAGATGCTGGATCTAATTAACAGTATTTGGCAAAGGTGTGGCTCGAGCCTCAAAGTAGCAGCCTTACATATTTCAACAATCAGAACATTTCTGGACATGCTAGAGAGGTAACCACTGTGCTAGTCAAGTGTGTTTATAAAGGATGTGTGCCATCCCTGTGTGGCCTCTTGTGTCCATGCGCAGCAGTGCGGGTCACCCTGCCTTAATTTCTCAGATCGGGTTGTCAAATTCATTGGGTTGCATTAAACAGCGTCCCCACCGACCCCTGGCCCGGCACACCTTCTGAGGGTCTGATTTATTAACAGAAAGTTCAGCAGACACTCAAGAAAGGCTTTCATCCAGGCTTCTTAGCAGGGAGGCAAACTTCATCTGAGTTTATCAGTCCCACCTGAGTCTAGCAATCCCATGCCCAGGCCCATTACCCGCAAGGCACTCTGTATGATTCCTTCCCTGTAACTAAGGCCTCTGCAGGGCTTTTGTGTTGAATGCAGCTCCTCACCTGGTAGCACGCAGCTCCTCACAGGCTGGGCCTTCTGCAGCTATCTGGGAAGTCCCTCTCCTTCTCCTGAGGATTCTATTGCTGTGTTCCCTGGGAGCACCTCTCCCTCACAAGCCTCCTAGCAGCACCCTCCTCCAACTGAGCGTTGGTAGCTATTTATCAGATCCAGGTGTTTGTTAGCTAATTAGCTGCTAACTAGCTACCTGGGCACTTAGCTACTGACAAGTGGCTGACATGGGCTCGTTTTCCTTTATGAAGTTCATCACAGGTAGACTGGTCCTGACATCCTTTAAAAAGGGCCCAGACACCCCATGACAGTGTCCTAACTTCTGCAGGAGGAGGATCTGATGCAACTGTATATCCCTGTTCTTACAGCTGTCAGCATAAGAAATAAAAATTTTAGGAGACTTTTGAAGCTCTCTCATCCTATTCAGATAGTAAGCTAAAATATGTAGTTTGGATTCTTTTTATAAGCATGAGAGCTTGGAAAGGCAACCAGCAATTAACTAATATGAAATCCAGACACCACTTTTGAAAGGATTCAAGGATGAGGTTTAAGGGCAATTTTATCTATGTAAAGAACAGTGAATGGTCAGGTCAGCCATAAGAGCATGCAACTCACTCACTCACCTTGCTGATGTAAAGACTATTATAAAAGCTGCTTAAATAAACATATGAAATAAAGAACAATCCACCCTCGGTTCAAAAGTAGGATTCATGAGCTGGGTGAAGACCAAATTAATTTCCTATGATGATGATGATTTCCTATGATATGGTGGGTACATATTAACTGAAACTTTCATAAATATTTTAACTGTGTCATGTGCAAAGACAGATTTATCATCTATAGTACATGATGCGCTGCTATTGCTGTTTAAGTGTAGTGTAAGAGAGGTCTAGAGTCTTTACATGCAGTAAATATTAATACACTAAACTGTTGCCCACACAGAAACTACACACTTGTCAGGTCATGAATTTATACCACCTAAACTCCACACTTTCTGGTTGATTGCTTCCTGGAAATAACCTTCTAAAGTGCAAGATTTTTTGTCAAGGTCCATTAAAGTCCTACAACCCATGGCAGCTAGATGTAGAGAAAGAGGACTGGGAGATGAACCTTCACCTCCTCTTGTGAAAACAGCTTTTGCTGCCATCACTGGCAGAAAGTTGTAAACCCCCTCAAAGAAGTGAAGAAAGTCTATATACCACCGTTGTCTCAGCCAGGTAGAATTTATTAGAATTACTCTGGCCCCATTGTGCTTTATCTTTATGACCCGCTGTATAAGAGGAAAAGGAGGAAGCAAATAACAGGCCCATCCCCCAATTCAGAAGACAAGCATCCAATGTGAACAGATTGTCTCTGTCCATTCTGAGTAGAAACAAGGGTATTTCATATTCTGGCTCATGACGGAGAGATCTACTTCCAGAAACCACCAGATATTGAATATGTCCTGAATTACTGAATCCTTAACAGAACATTCATGCAACTGCCTCACAGCACTGATCTATTATGTAGCTGTAGTTGCCACCTAAGTTCAGGGCAATTGGGTAGATGTTGTAGTGGATACAGCAGGCCCATAGCTAGACTGCCTCCTTGCACAGCTGAGACGAGTGAGCTCCTCCCTTCTCATTGCTGTTTTCTTGTCTGTGACAATTTGCACTACTTTGTTCTGGATGTGAGACAGAAAAAATTTGAGAGCTAGACAGATGCACTCCTCTCCAGTTTACCTATAAATCTATTTTTTCCATGACTCCAATTGTCCTGAATTAACAGATTGTGAAGGTGCGCTGCCCATCTACTCTTAGACACATCCGACATGACTGTCAATGATGGAGTTAGGAAAACTGAATGATTCCCTTTCAGAATATTCTCTTAGAGTACCCACCATGACAAAGATGAAAGAATGTCTTTCAGGAAAGACAACACTCTGAACATAGGGCATGTCTACAGAGCAGCTAGGAGTCTGATTTCCAGCACAGGTACACAGATATACGCTAACTCTGCCAGAGCTAGCACACTAAAAATAACAGCATGATTATGGTGGAAGGACAGCGACTTGTGCTAGCTTCCCAAGTATGTACCCGGGGGTCAGGCAGGAGAGTCATATCTAAAACTGGGAGACGCACCTTACTCTGAATTAGAACCGAAAAATATCAAAAACTAGGTGAGAAGTCTCCTCTAAAGCAACTCTCAGGAGCATTAATATTGTAACCATTCTACCCATGAGATAATTAAATTGCAAATCCTCTGAAGGTGAAGAGACTGCAGCATTACGAACATTCGCATCAGGAGAAGAATCATTCTCAAGCTCTGGGTATAACTGCTGATATTCCATTTGAACTACAGGCTTCTCTTCTTCAGATAAAGCATCCAGCACTATAGTGGGAAAGTGCTCTCTTTAAGTAGATATAAAAACTGGATCCAAGAGTCTCGGATCTGAGGCGTGAGCCTTTTCCTATCTCTAGTCCGAGATGAGTGCCTATGCTGGTAAGGCTGAACGTCTCTAGGCAATGGGCAATATGGCCACACCACACAAGGTGGCACTTGACAATCCTGCCACTTGCCACTTAACCCAACTATGGCAACATCTCATAGGACAAGATGACCCACACAGATTATATCTAGTTGTATAGTCAGGTTTTTGTGACTGAAAGCTCAGATGAACATCAGTAACTCTAATGTGATCCAATTCTTCAGAGAGTGGATCTGATCTCAGATCTGACAATCACACTATTGGCAAAATAACTGATCCTGGCATCTATTCTAAACAATGAAGTGTAATGGCGGGAAGGGGAACCTGGCTGATCTTAGGGAAGTGGCCAGGGAATACCAAGATAGATCCCTCTCTCTCTTCCTCTCATCTGGTGTAGAAGGATGACACAGTAGATTTCTTCTTCTCTCCCATAAGAGATGAATCATTCAGATCTGAGAAACACTCCAACCGAAGCTCTGTGCACCTGAGCCATAGGAACCAGATGTACTGGGAACAAGAGCTACAGAGGTTTTTTCAGATCTGATGCAACCTTCTGAACTGAGGAGAGATCCTTTGGGAGAGGTTTTCTCCATTATGGATCATTTGTTCTCTTTGGCTTCAGAACAGTTAGGCTCTGATCTTGCTCAGAGAGATCTGAGGAATCCCCCAGCATGTAGCTTTGTCTCAGCCTTTGGAGCATGCTTAGCCTTGACACTGTCTTTCTTGGAGCCAAGATTATCAGATCTGATGTGGCTTGGCTCTCATGTCAGAGGCCACAACCAATCAAGGTTTTAAGTGCTTCAAAGCTGGATCCAATTATTTGGATACTGATAATGCAACAGCCTTGGAACCAGAGCCCAGCTCAGAGACCAGTGCCTTTTGAGCTGCAAGGTCTGGTAGGTTCTAGGCATTATATTAGTTTCCTGTCCTTAAGTCTGGATTCTTTAGCAGAGTTGGAGCAGAAAGACTTTGCAGCCAGTGCTTCTTGTGACAGTAAGGCTTGTAGCCTATTCTGCTGCTCCTTACGTGCTCACAGGGTACTGAAGTTTGAGTATCTTGAAGAAGAGTGGCCTTTATCCAGGCATGCCATTTAAACATCTAGTGCAAGCATGGATGGATGCTGGAAAGACCACATGATCGATCTCTCTCTCTCTCTCTCTCTCTCTCTCTCTCTCTCTCACACGCACACACTTAACATCCGGTTATTTCAGCTTTGGATTCATCATGGAACCAGAAGTCAGAATTGAAGAGCTAACTAAATATATCCCCTAACTAACACTAACTGTACTAACGCTCAAGCTAGACTAGACTAAGGTACAAAAATCTTATTGAGAAAAGGATCTCGATTCAAAGCATCCAAAGAGGTTCACATCTAGCTCCTCCCGCAGTTGGAAGGAAATGAGGAAGCATAGAGCACCACACCCCCTTTTGTAGTCTCACCCTCAGAACATTCAGAAACACTGAGGGAGGGATTAGAGGAAGATGCAAACACTCCAAAGAGCACTGCGACAAGAAGTTTCCACCATCTAGTCTGCAACAGCCAGCACATCCCATGAATGGGAATATGTAGAGGACACTCAAAGATGAGCATGCTTTATTCCAATGCTCCATGTAACCAGAACATTTGTGTTTTCTTTATAATACAGAGTTATTGTTTTGATCAGTAAATACTCACTATTTAATGAATTACTCACTTTGTAAATCAGGCTGTCCACTAAAAGATCATGCTGAATCACATTGGACTTAAGCTGTTCGTAGTACAAAATGTCCTAAAATGAAATAAATATTATTAATCATTCTTCAACCTGAAATAAAACCCCGATTTATACTTATATAAGTAAAATAAATGCTGACAGCTACATAGGAGGGCATATTACTGAAAAGAAGGAAAAATTATTTAAAAAAAAAGAGAGAGAGATCCATATTGCCTGTAAATACCATTTGAAATATCCTTTCCCCTACTGTCAAGAGATACATTCCATTGTTCATCCTAAGTTTCCTCCATAAAACAAGTAAAAAAAACTGGGGAAGATGCATGAGGATCCACATAATACAATATTATGGCTTAGTTGTATGTTAGATGACACAAAAAATGAGAATGAAGGGAAGAGTTTGGACAAAATTGGAATATCTCAGTCTTCCAAACTTTTGCTCTCTCTAGAGCCAAGCCTGCTTGAAAGTTCTGAAAGAACTGTTCCGATTCTTCTCTCCAGCACCTTCTATTTTCATGCACTTCTGTTTTCATGGGTTCCATCAAATGTTGTTTAATATTAGTGACGTTAATATCAGTATGTAATTAGAACTAAGCCAGTCAGGCCTTTGGATACAATATGAATATCCAAATATTTAAACCCACAAAAAGCCAGCCTAAATAGTAGAAATGTCAAAAGGAGATCACGGAAGGAGTACATTGAGGAAAGGTTTAGACTTTTCCCAAGTTCATCTTAAATCACCTGGTCACTCCCTAAACATCTGTGGAGAATATACTTTCAAAGAGGAAGTGTCCTGGAAGGAAACACTCTTCTGTTTTTGCCCATGCTGCCCCTATGAGTGGGAGGAGCTCCCTGCAAAAATCCACAAAACCACTTTCTCCTCTTTCAGTTCCCTACTTAAAACTTACCTCTGCCATGATGTCTGCAAGTGAATATGGCTTTACACAGTTTTACAAGGATTTTTTAAAAATCCAGCTGCCCTCAACCTCTTCCCTTCCACCGAACCCTTCTAACTTCAGTGGGACTCCAGAGGATACATTCAAACAGCTTGAACGATAAAGACCCTGGACAGCATTCACTGGCTGATTTCTTGTAGGTGCTGCAGCAGAAGTGGTTCTTTCAAGCGAGGGACTTGAAAAGTGAATGGGTAGTGGCCTTACGGGTAAGTTTGCAAAGGGCAGCATGCAAGAAAATAAGGAGGTGGTGGTTGTTCTTTTCACATGAGTATTAACATGGGGTGGGAAGAATACCATGCTCAATTAAATCAATTCTATAAACTCAGGGACCAATTACAATTAGTAAACTCTGAAACTAGGAAAAACACCGTGTCTATTTCATGTTAACTGAAAATAGCTCAGGGGAAAATATATTTTCATTTTTCTTTCCAATAAAGGGCAAATAAAGGTAATAAATCAGAATTTTGTTAAATATTTCCTTTAAACAAGTTCAGACATAAAATATTCACAAAATATAAATGATTCAGGATATGTACTAATTGGGCTTTAAAAAAAAAAAAGGTTTTGGACAGAAGTTTTAATATTCATGTTTAAAGCCACTATTTTGAAGCAGGGTTCAGAGTAGCAGCCGTGTTAGTCTGTATCTGCAAAAAGAAAAGGAGTACTTGTGGCACCTTAGAAACTAACAAATTTATTTGAGCATAAGCTTTCGTGAGCCACAGTTCACTTCATCGGATGCATTCAGTGGAAAATACAGTGGGAAGATTTATATACACAGAGAACATGAAACAATGGGTGTTGTTATACACACTGTAAGGAGAGTGATCACTTAAGATGAGCTAATCCCAGCAGGAGAGCAGGGGTGGGGGGTGGAGGTGGAGGGAAAGAAAACCTTTTGTAGTGATAATCAAGGTGGGCCATTTCCAGCAGTAGACAAGAACGTCTAAGGAACAGTGGTGGGGTGGGGGGAATAAACATGGGGAAATAGTTTTACTTTTTGTAATGACCCATCCACTCCCAGTCTCTATTCAAGCCTAAGTTAATTGTATCCAGTTTGCAAATTAATTCCATTTCAGCAGTCTCTCACTGGAGTCTGTTTTCACACCCCTGGATCCCCGACCTGGGGTATTCTATCTGCTACCCAAGATCCATAAACCTGGAAATCCTGGACGCCCCATCATCTCAGGCATTGACACCCTGACAGAAGGATTGTCTGGCTATGTAGACTCCCTCCTCAGGCCCTATGCTACCAGCACTCCCAGCCATCTTAGAGACACCACTGGCTTCCTGAGGAAACTACAATCCATTGGTGATCTTCCTGAAAACACCACCCTGGCCACTATGGATGTAGAAGCCCTCAACACCAACATTCCACACAAAGATGGACTACAAGCCATCAGGAACAGTTTCCCCAATAATGTCACGGCAAACCTGGTGGCTGAACTTTGTGACTTTGTCCTCACCCATAACTATTTCACATTTGGGGACAATGTATACCTTCAAACCAGCGGCACTGCTATGGGTACCCACATGGCCCCACAGCATGCCAACATTTTTATGGCTGACAAAGAACAACGCTTCCTCAGCTGTCATCCCCTAATGCCCCTACTCGCGCTATACTGATGACATCTTCATCATCTGGACCCATGGAAAAAAACCAGTAGGTTTTTGATATAGGGTGGTGTTTATGTGACCATCGCTTATTAGCACCGTAGTGTCCAGGAAGTGGATCTCTTGTGTGGACTGGTCCAGGCTGAGGTTGATGGTGGGATGGAAATTGTTGAAATCATGGTGGAATTCCTCAAGGGCTTCTTTTCCATGGGTCCAGATGATGAAGATGTCATCAATATAGCGCAAGTAGAGTAGGGGCATTAGGGGACGAGAGCTGAGGAAGCGTTGTTCTAAGTCAGCCATAAAAATGTTGGCATACTGTGAGGCGGGTACCCATAGCACTGCCGCTGATTTGAAGGTATACATTGTCCCCAAATGTGAAATAGTTATGGGTGAGGACAAAGTCACAAAGTTCAGCCACCAGGTTTGCCGTGACATTATCGGGGATACTGTTCCTGATGGCTTGTAGTCCATCTTTGTAGTCCAGGGGTGTGTCTGTGTGGATTTGATCTTGTGCTTTTTCAGGGAGTTTCTTGAGCAAATTCTGTAGTTTCTTTTGGTAACCCTCAGTGGGATCAGAGGGTAATGGCTTGTAGAAAGTGGTGTTGGAGAGCTGCCGAGCAACCTCTTGTTCATATTCCAACCTATTCATGATGACAACAGCACCTCCTTTGTCAGCCTTTTTGATTATGATGTCAGAGTTGTTTCTGAGGCTGTGGATGGCATTGTGTTCTGCATGGCTGAGGTTGTGGGGCAAGTGATGCTGCTTTTCCACAATTTCAGCCCATGCACGTTGGCGGAAGCACTCTATGTAGAAGTCCAGTCTGCTGTCTCGGCCTTCAGGAGGAGTCCACCTAGAATCCCTCTTTTGGTAGTGTTGGTAGGGAGGTCTCTGTGGATTAGTATGTTGTTCAGAGGAGTGTTGGAAATATTCCTTGAGTCAGAGACGTCGAAAATAGGATTCTAGATCACCACAGAACTGAATCATGTTCGTGGGGGTGGAGGGGCAGAAGGAGAGGCCCCAAGATAGCCCAGCAGAAGAAGCTGTCCTAAGAGTATAGTTGGATAGATTAACAATATTGCTGGGTGGGTTGAGGGAACCATTTCTGTGGCCCCTTGTGGCATGTAGTAGTTTAGAAAGTTTAGTGTCCTTTTTCTTTTGTAGAGATGTGGTATCTTAGAAGGGCCACTGCCCACTTATTTTATTTATTTTTTCTTTTCAGTTGTGCCACTCAGGGACACATTCAGCTGGGCCAGATGTCAGGAGGAAGGGGTTAGCTGCAAAGCAACCATTATTTGAGCTACACTATGTTGTTTTGGGCATTCTCTAATATTAGTTCCAGCCCACTCTCCCTCTTTTAGGTTTAACCTACAAAGGGGAGGAGGAAGAGATGACATTAGGGATTGCTCCACAATAACACAGCAGGACTTCAGAGCTGGTTGCTCAGCAACTGAACTTGCTCCAGCAACATATACCACAGCTATGGGCGAACACAGACAACAGTGACATACTTAGATAATGACCTCTGAAGAAAAAAAAAAAAAGTAGACCATCAGCAGCTTTTCTAAAGGAGTTCCTTATTAGACTCCAGTCTCATTCCTAGGCTGCCTTCATACCAGTTTCATCTTCATCAGAAGTGATGGAGCACTGCCTAGTCAGTTTGCAGTGAAGAGGAGCTAGGGGAGGAGAATCAGAAACAACAAAAATTGCAATAAACCCTGCAAGGTCACTGTCATGGTTACACGGACAGCTGCACCTCTGTTCCCTTTTTGTCTCTCAAGTGCACACCGCTCAAGTGTGAGGCCTTGTGCCTTTACCTCTACTGGGGTGGAATTCCTCAATTCTCCCACTCTTAGACTGGGCTGTCGGCTACAGCAGCCTGCATATCAACAGTGCCTACCCAGCAGGTCAACCCGAGTTTGGTACCTGTGGTTCTTCCCTTTGGGAGTCTGTGACCAGTGGCGTATGTGTTGCTTATGCTAACAATAGAGCAAAACACAAGAGAAAAAGGATTTTGTAACAACAGCCTACAAGCACATCTATCTTACCTAAAGTCCTATCATCCCAGGGATAAGCTAGGCAGGCCTAACTTCTTCAGACATTTCTAGTAAGCATGTGTGCGTCATTCTTGTTCCCCTGAATAACAATTTGATTAGCCATATGAGAGACAGCCCCTTCTAATACAGCCAGAGCTGCTTTGTTCGTGTCAGTTCCCAGGCTTTGGCCCTGTTTGTCAAAACTAATTCTGTAAGATGGCTGAAGACAGGAGGTGGAATCTTCAAAGTTAACACTTCTTCAGCATTGTCTCTTAATAACCCTTAAGTTATAAACAAGGGGTGGCTTATTTTGAGCTATTGTTTCACTTCCTGCTTGTTTTTATTACAAGCCCTCTATTAAACTAAACCAAAATATGTATACGCTAAACATCCCAATAACCACCTCACATACAGTATTAATAAATTATTACAGAGCAGCTCCACTCCTGTCACTATCACCATACTTTATCAGGCAGGATCAATGTAGATGGACTGCGTTCCTTGACTGGCCAATGAGGACCATCAACATCTCATATACACAGGCTCAGAATCATGCACACTTCACATGTGGTTTCTTGATCTGTGTGAATGAGTGTGGTTTTACCATGTTGAACAGGTACACATTATTCTTCATTATTTTATTGCATGGTACTCACAAATGTGCTTCGCTGAAAACACTAAAAGACAGGTCTCTTGTCACAAAGAGTTTACACTCCAGATTACTTTATGGCATTGCATCTCTTATGAAACTGTGGAGTATTTTTGTCAGGCAGGTGAAAAGGAAAACTTCAACAATGGTACACACTGTCTGAAGAATGCAGCTTGTGAAAGCTTAAGGTTAGGCAATCCTAGTATGAGCCCACATCTTTTAAATTTGCTACCACCAAAAATATTCTTAAATGTAAAAGAGTTGCAAGATGCATTGATCTGTTAACCATGGCTTTTTCAGGGGACTTTGCTAATTGGCCATAGAATTCTCTAGCTAAAAAGTAAGGCAGCAGGAGAACATGGTATTCTGCTCCTTTACAGGGAACGTTAATGACTCAACTTTAGCCATGCAAGGTATGTCCAGCTACTACCATAATGGGTGTTCTATAAATCTATGTAATAAAATCATAATCAAGCATTTAGGGAACTAAGGAAACAGATATTATTAAGGGCCTAATTATTTAAAAGAAATATGATGTGCAGCAGTGGGCTACCATAATTTTTTTCTGCTTTGTGCAGAGTGGGGAGAGAGAGAGGCTATGACCTAGTATTCTTTCACTATAAAGAACAAGCTGCAAGAGAGCAGTCCCAGGGGATATATGAGGTCAAAGAACCAGCAAAACATTGCTGAAAGGCAACAATCACTTTTTCCATAACTAAGCACATCACTTAGCTCTTCAGAAAAAATTATGCAGAAACATAGCATTAAGTAAAGTCTTCACAAACAAGTTTAAAATGAAATCTAGGTGAAAGCAAACTCGAGCCAAGCGAAACTTTTAGAGGCAATTTTAGAGCCAAAAATGGAGCTTATGTGGAACATGTCAAGAAGACAGATGCCATAGTTGGAAGAATACAATTAATGATTTGGCATTCAAATGTCATGACAGCTAGCAACATTCTGCAGGTGGTCATTGTAGCTATTTCTGTGTAACATACAAATAAGGAAAAAGAATAGGATGTACAATATGATTCTCTTAACATGTTCTTTTTTAAAAAAATTGTATATGAAATTTAATAATTTGTAAAATATAAATATTATGGTCCCTGTGTATGGTGCTTCAAGGAATGTTGTCAGTTTTTTCCATTTTATAATTTTAAGAAGATAATGTACTACATATATTAATCCACAAAGGATGGCCAGACATTTAAACAAAATGAAAACCAATCAAAAGCAATAAAAGAGAAACATATGGCCACAGATTATTTACTGAACAAGAATGATATGATTTAGAACATATAAATAGTCCAGTTGTAAAATATACAGAGACCAAGTAATATCCAATTAGGAAAAGAGAAGTAAAAACAACTATTCAGACACTGGGGGTTGGAATTATATTTAAACATAGACTTCTGGAAAAGGTTATCCTTTGCTACAATGCATGCAGAGCACATTTTCAACTCATAATCAAAACCAAATTTTCTTCTGAACACAATCACACTTTAGGGTCACAAGTGGCTCCAGCCCACAGGTTAGACACCACTTATCTAGTATTGACTTTATATAGTCTTGTTTTATCCAACTGGCATGTTTTTTCCCCCACATCTGTTTGGGTGTTTTGTTCCAATTATTTGTATTAAAATATTATAAAACTATAGCTTTTAAGTAATAACTTAAAATAATTTTTCTATTTAACTTCATAGTCAGAACAATTTTACATTAAGCCCCTTTGCTGTACTCTTATAATTTCATTCACCCATACAATAAAATGATAAGATGGTGCAAAGAAACAGTTTACTAAAAAGGATAGATATTCTTTATGCAAGAGAAAAAAAGAGCTTCATAATTTACACCCTAATTTAACAGACATCATGAGTTTTTTATGACTGTTTTGAGTTTTAAGCTTTGTTTATGGCATTATATTGCATCATGATTAGAATGTTAATGGTTTACTTTTAATTAAAATATTTATTAGCTTCCTATCTCTGGACTTGAAGGGCAGTTTGTATTATTTAATTAAGCACAGCAAACTGCAGTTCTGTATAAATTACAATTTAGAAAAGACACTAAGAAACCTTCATGGTAGCTGAACAGTCTACGCTACAGAAAGCTGTAAAAATAAAATAATCTAAATGGAAGTTTCACTTAAACTAATGAGCTATTCCTTAATCTTAAGCATAACAAATATATTTAATACAATTTTGTAATGTTTCTGTTTTTGTTTGTTTAAATGTGAAGAAAATCAGTAATGCCAGTTTAAAAAAAATCACAGCCTTCTGTGATAATTTTAGAAAGCATCCTCCTTTCCAGAATATAATTAATTTTAATCAGGATTCAGACATAGTATACAGAAAAGGAAGATTTTAAACATCCTTTGAGAAAAGAAACAGATATTCTAATGAAAAATTGTATTAGACATTATCTGGTCCAGAACCAGGCACGCTCACTATTAAAACACTGGAGATTAAATTAAAAATCAACATTATGGGTTTTTAAAACAATTACATTAAAACAAAATTAGATCTAAATTAAGAAACAAAGCATAGTTCCAGCCTGCTCAGTGTGAAGCAAAATCATGTAAAATTGTTATTTTACCCAATTAGCTTTTCTGTAGCATTTTCCATTAAAGGATCTACAAGAACGTTACAAACATTAGATAACTTCATTTTCAACCTAGACAATTTAAACATTTTGGCCTTAATGCTACAACCACAAGAATGTCACTAATACTGATGATTACTTAATTTTTAAGAGCTCATATAAATAGCTTGAGAAGTCTCTGTTAAAGTGAAACACAAAGGAGATAGAATAGGAAGACAGACCGTATTTCACTAAAGATAAATATTTTAACAAATGAATTATCTACTATAAAGATCATAGTACTGACTGCCTCTTTCCATTAAAAAATCCACAGGCTTGGGGGACAAGGTGGAAGAGAGAGAAGGATAGGAGAAAAATCTCTGCAAGCCTTCTTCTGTGGAACATACTCCCAATTCTTCCTTGTGTAAAAAAGGCCACATTTATCAAACATGAGAATTCCTTTCCTTGTGTCCACAGGTATCATATCTAGACGAGTTTAAGGGGAAGGTTTTTAGCAGTTTTCTAGTACAAAATTAGTTATTCTAAACACTTTGCTGCAACAAAGAATTTTCCACCAAACAAAGTTATAAAAGACATCCCGATGAAGTGAGCTGTAGCTCACGAAAGCTTATGCTCAAATAAATTTGTTAGTCTCTAAGGTGCCACAAGTACTCCTGTTCTTTTTGCTGATACAGACTAACACGGCTGCTACTCTGAAACCTGACTCATTGAAGTATTTCAACTATTAGTGTTTGCAATCAACTATATATTTTATATTTTTCCTCCTGTGCCAGAATGATCCTATCCACTCTAGGAGTGGTATTTCTGATTTCTCATTGATCATGAATTCTCCATTCTGCAATGGTGAACTGCAAAATAAAGTCAGTGAGTTCTTTTGATATCACTTGCATGCTTTTCTGTTACTAGCTGTAATGTGGTTGGAGCTCAAATTTCACTATGCCTCTCAGCAGGAAGAACATCTCTGCTCTAGGCTGTGATGTTGCAGGCCAGCTCTTTGCCAATTTATTCCCTTGACTTTTCGCAGTGCACTAGGTCATGTACTTTTCACCTGCAATACTTGTTAGATTCCTTATTCCCAAAATTTTAAGTGCCTGGCAAGATCTCACATAGTTCCTTCTCTTCGCTTACTGATCTCTCTGTTTCCCCGTGTAGGGTATGTCTATACTGCAGTTGAACACCTGTGGCTGGCCCATGTCAGCTGACTCAGGCTAGCAGGACTCGGGCTATGGAGCTGTTTGACTGTAGTGTAGATGTTTGGGCTTGGGCTGTAGTCCAGGCTCTGGGATCCTCCCCCCTCGTGGGGACCAGCTGCGGGTGTTTAATTGCAGCATAGACATACCCTTAAAGCTAGTCAACACTACAATGGTATTTCCAGTACAGCTATCTTGGCAAAGCCCCATAGAGGAACTGCGGAATATACCAGAAAAAAAAAAAAGAGTTCTGTTGATGTTCTAGTTAAACCAACTTCCCAAGCTCTTGGCCAGTATACTTTGTCTGTGGTGCTCATCACTATAGTATATCAAAAAACAGTATTTGCTCATTTTTTGCAAATTAGGAACATAAGAACGGCCAGACTGGGTCAGACCAAAGGTCCATCTAGCCAGTATCCCGTCTTCCGACAGTGGCCAATGCCAGGTGCCTCAGAGGGAGTGAACAGGTAATCATCAAGTGGTCCATCCCCTGTCGCTCATTCCCAGCTTCTGGCAAGCAGAGGCTAGGGACACCATTCCTGCCCATCCTGGCTAATAGCCATTGATGGTCCTATCCTCCATTAATTTATCTAGTTCTTTTCTGAATTAAATTAAAGACTGTATCACAATGCATACACATAAGGGAGCCAAATTAAGCTTGCACAGGCAACATTATTTCTGGCATTTCCCAACTTTTGAGAACTTGACTTTACAACCTGAAGAATGTTCTTTTTAGCATAGAGTTTGTGAGAGTGCAGTTTTCGAAGTTTTTAAAAAAAGCAAACTAAAACCCCAGAAATTCCATCATGTGACATCATACTGACACCCACCTGATTCATCAGTGGGATCGGAAGCTTTGCCACCTTAATAACATTCTTTTAACAGTTTTTTCTGTGTGTGTGTGTGTGTGTAATTTCCTGTACAACTCAACATAAAAGACTAATAAGCAATTAATTTCCAGACAGTGTACTTATATATTCCTAAATAATTCTGCAGCATAGAGCTAACAGTTTATTACTCGACGCCATCACGTAAGCACACTGCTTGTATCTTTGCGTATGATACTGTAGATTGTTTTTTTTACCTGAGCTTTATTTAAACACAATCTCTCAAACTACCATATCTTGATGCTCTCACACACACCAGCCAACTCCGCCTTTCAACTTCTAACAAAGGAAATTTACTGACCTATATTAGATTTATAGACGTATACAGTCTGTTGTAAATCTGTAAGTCTAGAAAAGTGTAAATGCCAAATGACACGCATTAGAGAGGAAAAACTATTGCAACCATATAATTCAGTAATGAACAAGCAGAGAATGAGAAAGTAGTGCTGGATAAACCATTAAAGCATATACAAAATATACAGATATTCTTTGTGATCAGTTACTTGGAAAAGTGCATAGTTTTACTAAACACCTTATTTCACCTTTGCACAATATATGCCAATGAGCAGCCACATAAACACTTTTTTACAGTAATAAAATCTCAGGGTAAAAAGAGTCTTGGATTACCATAGGTCAAGATATGATTAAGTCTGTGTTTATTAAAGATGACATATGATTAGTATTTCAGTTTATGGATATGCACATCATAACATTGTGCTGTTTTAAACACACTAGTGAGCGTGTGTTCTATGTCACCCTTTGTGACCAACCACAGATATGGGTCTGTTAAAACTCTCTGTTTGAGAGTCTAGCTCTTAAAGCTCAAACTATATACATTCATGCTTTCAGCTGTGAAGGTCTCTCATTCAATCCTTGGTACACTAGTCAAGATGGCAGCCATCAAACTATGATATAAAAATGCTTATTATATACACAACAAGAACAAAATAAACGTCCAGAAAGCTACTTGATCATAAAAGTAGTAGTTTTCAGGTTAGTGTACTAGAAAAATCATGATCTGGAATGCACACTATTTAGCACCACAAGTAGTAAGATTAAGACTAAAGTAATCTGTTTTGTTCATTGATTTGATCATTTCAGTCCCATCTCTTAATACCTCCAACTGGCTCACCATCCATTACTGCATCAAATTTAAGCTTCTTGTCTACACCTTTAAAGCTCTGCATAACTTTATCCTGCCTACTTATCCTCCTTTCTCAAGATTCTTAACATCCTCTTCCTAAACCTCAGCACCCACAGCTCCACCAGCATCGCCATCCACATTCAGCCATTTGTTAGCTTCTTGCATAATCATCACAGTGCCTTCTTCCACTCAGCACCATATGCATGCATGGTATTACCTCCATTAGCTCATCCACAAGGCTCCAACCCTCTCTACTTTTAACTACCTCTTGAAGACCAACTTCAATTGCACGTTTCAGAGTAGCAGCCGTGTTAGTTTGTATCCGCAAAAAGAAAAAGGAGTACTTGTGGCACCTTAGAGACTGGTGAATCAAATTATCTTGTGTATCCATTGCCTATTCTTTCCTTTCCCCTATACTTTGTCTACTAATTTTTCTATCAATAGCTTTTGAGTGCCTAAGAACAAGGGGCACTGCTTCCAGAATCCACCTTTCCTCTGTGAATGCTACATAAAGAGAAATTAATAATCAAACAAACTATGCCAAATTTTTTAGAAAAATACTAGCATGGCTTTAAAAAGTTATAAGCACTGAGATACTTATTATTTTATTTTATTCAAAGAGAAACATTTGAGAATTTTTCTAACTGGGTTGGAACTTTTTTCTAAGCAATCAGTTTTCAAAAAGTGTGTCATGTCATACCTGAATATAAAAAATATGGAATATCTTACTATTCCTTTTTTTCTTAATAAATGCCTTGCCCTTCATTTATCAAAATAGAAGATTTGATCTTTAATTCAGTTATTTTACTTTGCATACTAAGACAAACATACCTTTAACATATGAAGTGCTCAAGAGAATGTAGACAGATGTGCAATGAAGACAACAAAATGAATTTCATATTTCTAATCTGGTTACTGTCATAAAGAGAGAAACCTCAGACTTCAGCTGTCAGAATAATTTAGAAGAACTCACATCTAGCATTAAGCATCACAAATATGTTGTATAATATTTTCATTATTACTTTAGCAGGGCTTTTTTATCTAAAGGGAATTTAATCTGTTATTCACTGTAAACAAATGCCTAGACTGTTTCTTCATGAAGGTCTGAACTAAAGTGTTTTTATCACTAGACGAAACATCTGTAGTTGGATTTTAAAAAGTCCATTTGTCGACTGTTTTTCTTAGCACTAACGTTTAAGGTTTGCTGCCAATGTAAAACTTACAGTTCCTGAAAATATAAAAAGGTGTACATTTCATTAACAATGGCTAAGATCTCATAAATGAAGTAACTTTCTAATTGTCAGTTATCACTGTCCCTCAATTACAGACATATGACTGCATATCTTCAAAGATACAAAAGTGCAATATTATATCATTAGCAATTGTGAATGCCACCATTGGTATGCATGGTTCCTGTCCAAGTGAGTTTACAATATAAAGCTCCAATTCTGCAAAGACTTACACATAAAGTTAAGAACATGTGAATAACCCTATTGACTTCAATGGGACTAGTCATGCTGCATAAAGCTAAGAATGTGCCTAAGTATTTCCTAGTATCAGGGCCGACATTAAATAAGAAATACAGGATGCTATGGCAAATAATGCTGGGCAAAGGGATGAGAGGACAGTACACACGTTGGTTCCTTAATTCATACATGTAAGGTATATGCATAAAATGTATATATTAATTTAGAATTACAGATACATAAATTAAAAAAAAAAGATTGTGTCCTATTGTGTCTTACAAAGTGATTGGCACAAGATTAGAGTGTCCAAACTACCACTCAAACTAGACCATTAATAAAGATATTTTGGTAATTCATAAATAAAATATAAATCTATATCAATTTACAGCTAAGGTCACAAAGCCCTAGCCTAAATTTTGCAATGTTTCTAAAGTGTTTGTCTACATTGTTGACTACTTAAAAAGAAACATTCAAAATTCTTTTTGAACCTCAGCTCTGTATTTAAAACCTTAACTTTGCTTCACAGCTGCAATTTGCAAAACTCATGCAAGATACCTAAAACTATTCTCAAAAAGAAAAGGAGGACTTGTGGCACCTTAGAGACTAATACATTTATTTGAGCATAAGCTTTTGTGAGCTACAGCTCACTTCATCGGATGCATCAATGAAGTGAGCTGTAGCTCACGAAAGCTTATGCTCAAATAAATGTGTTAGTCTCTAAGGTGCCACAAGTACTCCTTTTCTTTTTGTGGATACAGACTAACATGGCTGCTACTCTGAAACCTAAAACTATTCTGAATTTCCTTCTCTCCTTATCAGCTAACTTCTCACCCCATGTCTTTCATGAAGATTAAACACACATATTCCATGTCCCATCCTACTATTTTCAGCAGATTTCAACATCTTCACATTGGACACAGCCTATAAACAGAAACATTCTAATATCATTCACATGGATTAAACCAGATTACGGACTAGAACTTCCCAATTTCTATAATACACCACCCACTTTGTCTAAATAGACTGATTCACCACTATGCTTGGCTTAATACTTCTTCCACACCAACCACTATTTTATATAATGAATAAGGAGAATTAATTATATTATAGGTTTGGGTCTTAACCCACGCATACACTCATCAAGGCTGATTTATTTACTGCACAATACTTCTGACCTGATTGGTCACACAATGAGTTTTGGTGGAAGTGGGAATGATTGTATCCATGCATGTAGGCTTTCGTTTTCCAGGCACACACACACACACACACACACACACACACACGATTTAAGTCTACAAATATAATTATTATAAAATGGCAAACTAACCGTACAAGTCTAAACATTTGAAAAATCCATATGGTAGTCTTCAAATGTTTACTTATGTGACAAAACAGATTAAAATTGGCAAAACATTACTAGCAAACATACATATGCTTTTTCAATAGCCAGTTGTATTTTAATCTGATTTTAACCTGGTTTGCCCCTTACCTCAGGCTGATTAGAAATATTCAGAATGAGTGCCCATAATTCAGCTCGGAGTGCTGTTGGACACCCCTGACGGACATACTGTTGGGCTGCAGCACTATCTTGTTCTGTTAAAACTGCAAAATATGTAGATGCCATGAATTTACATAACATACATAATCATACATTTCCAGAAATTGTCATGTCATTTTTAAAAGTTTTAACTACACACACTTTTTTAAATACTGAAAGTATTCTTATCCATCCTCCCCGTGGAAGGAAAAGGCCTGGGTAGAGACTGTCGAATCGTGGAAGTCAACGAATGGCTATGCAGGTGCTGTTGGAGAGAAGGCTTTGGATTCTTTGACCATGGATGGTGTTCCAAGGAGGAGTGCTAGGCAGAGACGGGCTTCACCTAACGAAGAGAGGGAAGAGCATCTTCGCAAGCAGGCTGGCTAACCTAGTGAGGAGGGCTTTAAACTACGTTCACCGGGGGAAGGAGACCAAAGCCCTGAGGTAAGTGGGATACCGGGAGGAAGCATGAGCAGGAGCACGTGAGAGGGGAGGGCTCCTGCCTCATACTGAGAAAGAGGGGCAATCAGCAGGTCATTTCAAGTGCCTATACACAAATGCACGAAGCCTGGGAAACGAGCAGGGAGAACTGGAAGTCCTGGCAAAGTAAAGGAATTATGATGTGAGTTATCCCACCAAGTCTGTTGTTCCAATCACATGACTGGGGTACTGTCATGGATATCCTGTTCAGGAAGGACAGGCAGGGCAGAAAAGGTGGGGGAGTTGCACTGTATGTAAGAGAGCAGTATGACTGCTCAGAGCTCAAGTATGAAACTGCAGAAAAACCTGAGAGAGTCTCTGGATTAAGTTTAGAAGTGTGAGCAACAAGGGTGACTTCGTGGTGGGAGTCTACTATAGACCCACCGGACCAGGGGGATGAGGTGGACGAGGCTTTCTTCCGGCAACTCGCAGAAGTTACTAGATCCGCACGCCCTGGTTCTCATGGGAGACTTCAATCACCCTGATACCTGCTGAGAGAGCAATACAGCGGTGCACAGACAATTCAAGAAGTTTTTGGAAATTGTAGGGGACAATTTCCTGGTGCAAGTGCTGGAGGAACCAACTAGGGGCAGAGCTCTTCTTGACCTGCTGCTCACAAACCAGGAAGAATTAGTAGGGGAAGCAAAAGTGGATGGGAACCTGGGAGGCAGTGACCATGAGATGGTCAAGTTCAGGATCCTGACACAAGGAAAAAAGGAAAGAAGCAGAATATGGACCCTGGACTTCAGAAAAGCAGACTTTGACTCCCTCAGAAAACTGATGGGCAAGATCCCCTGGGAGAACAACATGAGGGGGAAAGGAGTCCAGGAGAGCTGGCTGTATTTTAAAGAATCCTTATTGAGGTTACAGGGACAAACCATCCCAATGTGTAGAAAGAATAGTAAATATGGCAGGCGACCAGCTTGGCTTAACAGTGGAATCCTTGCTGATCTTAAACACAAAAAAGAAGCTTACAAGAAGTGGAAGATTGGACAAATAACCAGGGAGGAGTATAAAAATATTGCTCAGGCATGCAGGAGTGAAATCAGGAAGGCCAAATCACACCTGGAGTTGCAGCTAGCAAGAGTAACAAGAAGGGTTTCTTCAGGTATGTTAGCAACAAGAAGAAAGTCAAGGAAAGTGTGGGACCCTTACTGAATGAGGGAGGCAACCTACTGACAGAGGAGGTGGAAAAAGCTAATGTACTCAATGCTTTTTTTGCCTCTGTCTTCATGAACAAGGTCAGCTCCCAGACTACTGCACTGGGCAGCACAGCATGGGGAGGAGGTGACCAGCCCTCTGTGGAGAAAGAAGTGGTTCGGGACTATTTAAAAAAGCTGGACGTGCACAAGTCCATGGGGCCGGATGAGTTGCATCGGAGAGTGCTAAAGGAGTTGGCGGATGTGATTGCAGAGCCATTGGCCATTATCTTTCAAAACTCATGGCGATCCGGGGAAGTCCCGGACGACTGGAAAAAGGCTAATGTAGTGCCAATCTTTAAAAAAGGGAAGGAGGAGGATCCTGGGAACTACAGGCCAGTCAGCCTCACCTCAGTCCCTGGAAAAATCATGGAGCAAGTCCTCAAGGAATCAATTCTGAAGCACTTAGAGGAGAGGAAAGTCAGCATGGATTGCCAAGGGCAAGTCATGCCTGACTAATCTAATTGCCTTCTATGATGAGATAGCTGGCTCTGTGGATGAAGGGAAAGCAGTGGACGTGTTGTTCCTTGACTTTAGCAAAGCTTTTGACACTGTCTCCCACAGTATTCTTGCCAGCAAGTTAAAGTAGTATGGGCTGGATGAATGGACTATTAGGTGGATAGAAAGCTGGCTAGATTGTCGGGCTCAAAGGGTAGTGATCAATGGCTCCATGTCTAGTTGGAAGCCGGTATCAAGTGGAGTGCCCCAAGGGTCGGTCCTGGGGCCGGTTTTGTTCAATATCTTCATAAATGATCTGGAGGATGGTGTGGATTGCACCCTCAGCAAGTTTGCAGATGACACTAAACTGGGAGGAGAGGTAGATACGCTGGAGGGTAGGGACAGGATACAGAGGGACCTAGACAAATTGGAGGATTGGGCCAAAAGAAATCGGATGAGGTTCAGCAAGGATAAGTGCAGGACTCTGCACTTAGGACGGAAGAATCCAATGCACCGCTACAGACTAGGGACCGAATGACTCGGCAGCAGTTCTACAGAAAAGGACCTAGGGGTGACAGTGGACGAGAAGCTGGATATGAGTCAACAGTGGGCCCTTGTTGCTAAGAAGGCCAATGGCATTTTGGGATGTATAAGTAGGGGCATAGCCAGCAGATCGAGGGACATAATCGTTCCCCTCTATTCGACATTGGTGAGGCCTCATCTGGAGTACTGTGTCCAGCTTTGGGCCCCACACTACAAGAAGGATGTGGAAAAATTGGAAAGAGTCCAGCGGAGGGCAACAAAAATGATTAGGGGACTGGAACACATGACTTATGAGGAGAGGCTGAGGGAACTGGGGATGTTTAATCTTCAGACGAGAAGAATGAGGGGGGATTTGATAGCTGCTTTCAACTACCTGAAAGGGGGTTCCAAAGAGGATGGCTCTAGACTGTTCTCAGTGGTAGCAGATGACAGAACAAGGAGTAATGGTCTCAAGTTACAATGGGGGAGATTTAGGTTGGATATTCGGAAAAACTTTTTCACTAGGAGGGTGGTGAAACACTGGAATGTGTTACCTAGGGAGGTGGTGGAATCTCCTTCCTTAGAAGTTTTTAAGGTCAAGCTTGACAAAGCCCTGGCTGGGATGATTTAATTGGGGATCGATCCTGCTTTGAGCAGGGGGTTGGGCTAGATGACCTCCTGAGGTCCCTTCCAACCCTGATATTCTGTGAATCTATTCTATTATTCTATGGAGGAAAGACAAAGCACAACCCAGGTCAAGTCCCTGCATCAAACAAAGATTCTACCAGCTGAGCTTCTCAAGTCTTTATTTCCATCCACAAATATGTATTCTTTTATTGCGTACAAATACCAAAGGTACATTATATAAAATATGAAAATGTATTTCAACAAACATTTACAATCACTGTATTTAGTTTGACTCTGATATCCATTTATTTTACCGTACTTCTTTCCCCGGCTACTCATGAGCAATGGGCTGCTAATATTTGTTTGATGCTGTCTCTCTCAAAAAGGGATCATTGGGACATTTATTTTGAAAAATACACACAAAATCAGGAGGATTTTGTAAGCAGGACTGTGCTTCTTATTCTGAATTTACACATAGTTGATTCCTGGCCCCAAGGCTACAATGGGACCAGGATTTCACCCACGGGTTATTACCCATTTCCTTCTCTTCACATGTCTTACCTTGCATCTTACTGGGCAATATTCAGCAGCTCAACCAATGGAGGGCTTCCACGTGAAGGGTGGGAAGTATCCCTTTCTATTCCTAAGCCACAGTCAACAAGCTAATTAAGGAAGACCAATGCTGTGCATCTGAAAAACCTAACACACCTCTCTGAAAACTGTCCTCTGACTAGTTCTAATGCAAATAAAAGGACTAGCATTGTAGCCATTTGATTGGGACGGTGCTTCAGTTTAGGCATGATAGCTTTACCACCCAGGATAAGTAGGAGCCTGAAGGGCAGCGTACACTCCCCTGATTTGCCCTAATGCAACAGTCAGCCAATGGGATGGTACCTCTAAAAGGAGGGTTCTCATTGGAAGGACAATTGATATTAGCAAGCAGAGCTAAACAGGGGTCTTTCTGCTCAACCTTGTACTGTACAGTCAATTCTTTGTTCTTCATGCTTCCCTTTAGTTTGACAGAAGCGATTACTGTATTGTTGTCAGTTTTTAGCAGAATGTGTAGCATTGCTGTTGGCAGACAAGCTTCAGGCTTTGCTGTGAATCTCAAAAGCCTTCAGTTTGAACACATTAACGTGCACAACTTTGAACAGGTTATCAATTTTCCCACTCAGGCTTCCCAACTGTGACTGGAGTCAGTTGTTAGCTATTCTGCAATTTATAAGGGTAATCCCTACAGAAGGTATGTGCATAGTTGCACCTCCAGTGTAGGAATGTCTTTCATGGGAGTAGTGGGAACTAAAGAGCATTCATGTCAGATCATCAGGCTGAATGCCCTTTGGAAAGTATCACATGTCCTGGAAAGACATCAATAACCTCAAGAAGCAAATTAGCAGTCATGCTGATGAATGGTTTGGTTGCTACATGGCTTTTGCAAGGACTTCTCAACTTCACTATTAGGTCTCTGAGTAGATGACTAAATTGTAATATACTGTATTAGTAGGCCAAAGTGTGCCCACTTCTATGATACAGTGAATA
Source organism: Eretmochelys imbricata (assembly GCF_965152235.1). Lineage (NCBI taxonomy): Eukaryota > Metazoa > Chordata > Testudines > Cheloniidae > Eretmochelys > Eretmochelys imbricata. The sequence goes on from NC_135575.1 coordinate 109,299,251, forward strand.
TGCTTTTATGAGTTATCACAGAAGACAAGTTGACTGCCTCTATCTTCTTTGTCCGGACCATTGAGCATAGACTTACATAAATACTACTGCTGAATTCTGCTACCAATATCACGACCAATTTGATAATAGTATGCAAAAATCATAGCTAAGCCAAAGAGTAGGGACTGGTACTGAAGTGGACCAGACCAAGACAAGCCTGACACATCTTGGTGGCTAGAAAAATCTATAGGTGGGAAACTTTCTTAATGATTAATGCTAAAATATCTTCAATAGATTGTGACCAGGGTGGAACATACGAGTTTCACACTGTATCCTTTGTACAGATGAATAAATAAGATGCAATTCTGGGGGGAGTTTCTTAGAAAAGTAAAATATCTTCTTGCTTTACTAACTTTTACTGACTCTGAAGTTCACGATAGGTATGTCACTATTCCCATACATCCTGTGTGATATGGTGGGAGAAATCAGGAAGAAGATTTGGATACTGAACTTAAAAGGATATGCCTCCTTTCCTCCTCTGACTGTGAAGAGACCCAGGGTGCTAGAATAGCCCAAGATGCTAACGGTCCCCACTGGAAACCTAGGCAACAGATCTGTTCTTCATGAACTCTGCCTGGTTCACATCAATAGGTGAGGTGATGAGACAAGAGAAGAGAAAAGGATACAATTCAAAATCCTTGAATGAAGCTGAACAAGTCTGGTTCAGCTGCAGTCAGGAGTCAGAGACTCAGACCTACCAGACTTCTTCGCATTCGCTGGCTGGCCTGTTTCCTAATCTTCTTCAAAAGCTCTTGCTTAGATAAAATATCTTGTTCAAGAAAAGGACACACACATCATGTGGCCAGTTGGTCCAAAGTGAACAAAGGGCCATCTGTTCCAGAATTGCTGGAAGTCTCTGTTTTAACAAATATTTTCTTGGCCTGTAGAGTTCTGTAATAGGTGGTGCACTCATGGCTTTGGGGTTTTTTTTGTTTTCCACCTTTTTTGGCTTCCTAAATGCTTAGATAGAAAAGGAAAAATAAAATACTGCCAAACTACATGCAAAAATGCAAAAACTTGGGAAAAGAAGACAGCCTCAGCAGAGAACAGAACAATATACATGACTGAGGTGTTTCCATCTTATCACTTTTTGCAGAGGCAAGAAACAACCTCACTAATAAATTGGGATGCGTTATGCTGGCTGTAGGAGAGAAAAAGCCTCAGCTCAATAGTGCAACTGACACGAAGGTAGGGACTATCTATCAATGACAACCAAGTCATAGATGGTGACCAAAAGCCTGATCCAATGTCTACTGGAGTCCATAAAAAGACTCCCATTGAATTCAGTAAGGTTTGAATCTGTGCCCAAAACACATAGTGCACTGGTGGCAAACAAGCCTTTTTTCAAGAAGCCTACTTTAGTAAGTGAGAAAAAAATGTAAAAACAGCAATACAGAACTTGACAAGTATAGGCTGCATATAAAGCAGATCTGCCTAATTTAATCTCTTAGCTAGAGGCACAAGCCTTCTTCAGTCCTGCATGTATACTCCAAGCTTTTCTGGCCAACTGCCATATGTTGTGGTGGTTTTTTAAATTGTGTTTATAATAAGGAAGGCGTCACCTCCCATGTAGCAGTCATCACAGTTGCTACAAGAAAGCAAGCAGGTCAGTGGCCCAGACTTTTCTTCACAGCTGATCAAGACTCTGTCTCATGGTTTCATGTCACTCTGTGCCATCCTGTAGAAACAAGGTGTAGAAGACGAAATGGGAAGTAGAGGCTGCTCTGAATGGTTAAGAGATAGGGAGCAGTGAATACATAGGAAAGATACAGGGTTTACTTAGGAAGTCTGTTTTGCAGGGGCCAGGAATTCATTGAGGAAGTATAGGGAAAGGGGGGGATGAGAGGGATTGTACCTCAGCTGATTACACAAAGCCAGAATGACTGGGTGAGGAAAAGAGAGACGAAGGACCTCAGAAAAAGAAAGAGAAGGGAGAGATTCTGCTGTCATCTTAGACCCAGCAGCAGAAGAGGGAAGTGGACATGTTTCCTGAAAATGCTATAGGGGTGCACCAGACTTGCTGTCTGCCCCTTTGAAGATGCTGGCTGGAGGAAATAATAATGAGCAGTTATTGTCTACCCCTAAAGATGTGGAAAGTAAAGACACTGAGTGTTTCTTCTCTAGCAAGGTTTGAGCTAATGAAGGACTTTTTTAATCTGTTTTAAAATTAAGGATAACTTCTCATCCTACAGATACAAGGAGAAGATATAACTAACGCAGAAAGGAGTACATGTGTGGAAAAATGAGTGAAAATCATCCATAATGGCTTAGAGTTGCAGTAGTTATGAGGTTCTGCAATTATGAATAACCATCAAAAGGAATTAGGGTTATATTCTCATCTGATGCATGAGCATAAATCCCATTAACACTAATGAGAATTGTGTGTGCACAGATGGGAAAACAAGCTCTTTTGATTTTAAAATGAAATTCAGAAGTTGCATGGGTTAAGCTATTGCCATAAAGGTGTGTGTCTATGCTTGCTATTTTGCTTTTAGCGAACCAGCTGTAGAGCTATTTATCTGGCAGCTATTGGTAGATGTAAAACGCTAGGTTTTCTACCTTTATACGAACATCCATGGAATTATCCAGGGTGCTTTGTGTTACCATGGGTGAAATATTAAAATATTTCAGGAATGACTATTTGAAGAAGACAGTTATTTAGGATATTCCTAATTCCTCACAGTTTATTACAACTGATATCAAATCCTTACCTGTCTGCCCAACACGTACATGTTCATTTTCAAAGAGTTCTAAAAATATAATGAACGATGAATAAAATTCAAAAATAATGAAGAAAGAATTGACAAAAATACTTCAGCTATTAGTGTGGAAACATTTTGTATTTTTGACTAACAGAAGATTAATTTTGATGCCTGCAAATCATATATGTCTGCAGATTAATACACATCATATTTAACCAATATTTTTACTGCTAATGTTACTATAATTAAAATAGCATCAGCAGCAATATTCTTCTGTAATTTAGACTGAAGGATAGAAATAAAAAAAAATACACACAACACCTTTAATCAGAACATTTTCCACTTCAAATGTCTCTCTATATCCTATAATTTTCCATTCTTTGAGACCCTAGAGTTGTTTCTACAGAAATAATAGTGTGCATACAAGAAATAAACCACCATTATGTATTATTTAAACCACAGAATATTAACACACAATTTTTTCTGTAATATTTTCTAGAGCATGGACA